>NC_057820.1:18113571-19465000 GCF_910594005.1 Cervus elaphus
GAGAAAGCAAGGGAATTCCAGAAAAACACCTACTTCTGCTCCATTGACTACATTGATGCACAGCACACTATGGAAAATTCTTAAAGAGATGGGAATACTAGACCACCTTACCTGCCTCCTGAGAAGCCTGTAGGCAGGTTTAGAACTGGAAGCAACAGAAGCAACATTTAGAACTGGCCAAGGAACAATGGACTGGTTCAAAACTGGGAAAGGAGTATGACAAGGAGTACTGTCATCCTGTTTATTTAGTTTATATGTAGAGTACATCATGCAAAATGCCAAGCTGGGTCAATCACAAGCTGGAATCAAGATTGCTGGGAGAAATATCAACAACCTCAGATACATACACAAAACCAAATGCCTGTATTAGCATTTCATTTTTTAATAAAAGATATCATGTCTAATACATGTATGTGATGTTCATTGTAATTAAGGATGGTAAGTGTTCAATGATTTGATCTCTTTGGAATTTATTAATGTATTTGAAACAATGCTGGACTTCTTTTCTTAACAAAACCCAGGATGATGGACACTTACAGGACATGTGAGCACCACTTCATTGCCTTTGGGAAAGGAGTCTAGTTGAGTAGGGACAGGTCAGGGGCTCTAATGCCAAGTTGCTGTTCTTGCTATTCAGTTGCTCAGTGATGACTGACTCTGGGACCCTATAGACTGCAGCACACCAGACCTCCCTGTCCCTTACTATCTCCCAGAGTTTGCCCAAGTTCATGTCCATTGAATCAGTGATGCTAGCTAACCACCTTATCCTCTGTCACCCTCTTCTCCTTTTGCCTTCAATCTCAGCATCAGGGTCTTTTCCAATGAGTCACTTCTTCACATCGTGTGGCCAAAGTATTGGAGCTTCAGCTTCAGCATCAGTCCTTCCAATGAGTATTCAGGGTTGATTTCCCTTTAGGATTGATTCCCTAGTGGTTTGATCTCCTTGCTGTCCAAGGGACTCCCAAGAATCCAAGTTGTCAAGTTGCCTGGCTTCAAATCTCAGTTCCGCCATGTCTTTCCTAAATAACAAGGCAAAGTATCTAGTATCTCTGAGCCTTTGTTTTCTCTTTATAAATTTAAGGAGTTGAAAATAGTACCTTCCTCATAAGATAGTTAAGTGAAATGATACAAGTACACAATTAATACGATGCTTCACATATAGAAGGAACCCAATAAATTTAATTTACTATTATATTTATTCTAGAAACTGCTTCTCCTTCCTCTCAGCCACATGGCTGCAATAGAAACTGACGCGATACACACAGTAACTTCCCTTTACTAGAGCTGACTAGCTTCCCTGATAGCTCAGTTGGTAAAGAATCTGCCTGCAATGCAGGAGAACCAGGTTCAATTCCTTAGTCAGGAAGATCTGCTGGAGAAGGGATAGGCTACCCAATCTAGTATTCTTGGGCTTCCCTTAAGGTTCAGCTGGTAAGGAATCTGCCTGCAATGCAGGAGACCTGGGTTTGATCCCTGAGTTGGGAAGATTCCCTGGAGAAGGGAAAGGCAACACACTCCAGTTTTCTGGCCTGGAGAATTCCATGGACTGTATAGTCCATGGTGCTGCAAAGAGTCGGACACGACTGAACCACTTTCACCATAGCTGACTGGTGGAGGGTTGGGTGCCCCCCCCAAATAAAAAAACATGAGTCCCTTTTCATATTTGAATTGGACTGTCTCCAAGACCTTGTGCTAGTTGTTCAGGAAAATGCAAATACCTTTATTAAAATGCTAAGGAAATTTCAGAAAATTATAGTGTGGGAAGGAAAAGGTTAAAGGTCTAGTATACTTGGATATTCTCTTTAATTTCCAGTGGAATGGTACCTTAAGACTTAGACCTTGATGAGAGAAAGGAAATTCTCTATTGATAATGCCCCAGACTTCAGACTTGAACTTCCGTACTCCTCCCCAAGTTCTTCCTTTCCCAAGTCACTCTACAACTTCCCCTTTCTGTTGTTGTTGCCATTCAGCCACTAAGTCGTGTCAGACTCTTTGCCACACCATGAACTGCAGCACAACAGGCTTCCCTGCCCATCACTATCTGAGTTTCCTTAAACTCATGTCCATTGAGTTGGTGATGCCACCCAACCACCTCATCCTCTGTCATCCCCTTCTCCTCTTGCCCTCAGTCTCTCTTAGCATCAGGGTCTTATCCAATGAGTTGGCTCTTCACATCAGGTGGCCACAGTATTTGAGCTTCAGTTTCAGCATCAGTCCTTCCAATGAATATTCAGGGTTGATTTCCTTTAGGATTGACTGATTTGATCTCCTTGCTGTCCAAGAGACTCTCTAGAGTCTTCTCCAGAACCACAGTTCAAACAATTCTTCGGCACTCAGCCTTCTTTATGGTCCAGCTCTCACATCCATACATGACTACTGGAAAAATCAAAGCTTTGACTGTACAGACGTTTTCAGCAAAGTGATGTCTCTGTTTTTTAATATGCTGTCTAGGTTGGTCACAGCTTTTCTTCCAAGGAGCAAGTGTCTTTTAATTTCATGGCTACAGTCACCATCTGAAGTGATTTTGGAGCCCAGGAAAATCAAGTCTGTCACTGTTTCCACTTTTTCCCCATCTATGTGCCATTAAGTGATGGGACTGGATGCCATGATCTTGGTTTTTTGAACGTTGAATTTTAGGCTGTTTTTTTCACTCTCCTCTTTCACCATCCTCAAGAGGCTCTTTAGAAGTACAATCTATACCAGTGGTTTTCAGTCTGTGGCAGGCATGCTCCCCAGGTGACATTTGAAAATTCTTGACATGTTTTTGGTTGTCACAGCTGAGGGGAGTGGGGCCACTGGCATTTAGTGGGTAGAAGCCATCAGTTCAGTTCAGTTGCTCAGTCATGTCTGACTCTTTGCGACCCCATGAATCGCAGCACACCAGGCCTCCCTATCTATCACCAACTCCCAGAGTCCACTCAAACCCATGTACATCAAGTCAGTAATGCCACCCAGCCATCTCATCCTCTGTCGTCCCCTTCTCCTCCTGCCCCCAATTCCTCCCAGCATCAGGGTCTTTTCCAATCAGTCAACTCTTCGCATCAGGTGGCCAAAATATTGGAGTTTCAGCTTCAACATCAGTCCTTCCAATGAACACCCAGGACTGATCTCCTTTAGGATGGACTGGTTGGATCTCCTTGCAGTCCAAGGGACTCTCAAGAGTCTTCTCCAACACCACAATTCAAAAGCATCAGTTCTTTGGTGCTCAGCTTTCTTCACAGTCCAACTCTCACATCCATACATGACAACTGGAAAAGCCATAGCCTTGACTAGACGGACCTTTGTTGGCAAAGTAATGTCTCTGCTTTTTAATATGCCATCTAGGTTGGTCATAACTTTCCTTCCAAGAAGTAAGCCATAGATGCTGCTATACAGCCTACAATGCAGAGGACAGCCTCCCTTCCCTCCAAAAAGTTACCAGACCTAAAATGTCAATAATATGGAGGCTGAGAAACCATAGTCTAAAGTTAAACAGAAGTAAAACTTTCCTCCACTACCAAAGAGTCAATTCTACCTTTGGAATCAGTTTTTTTCCCATTACTATATACATTTTAATTCCTTTCTTTGTCTACCTGAATCTTACCAGAATCATATAGTGCTACATTAGTCTTAAAGGTGATTTGTTACCATGGGAATGAATTGGGATGATTACTTTCATATAATTCAGAATTTAGCTAGAATGAAGCCAGAAGGAGAGGGAAAATTGCCCTTCTTCCCACCACAAGTGTATTCCAAGAAGACACATTGGAGAAGATGCATACTCTTAAGACAGAATTTTATATTAATTATTAATATTAATGTTAATATTGTTATTAATTATTGATAATTCAATAATCTTGAATTATCAAGATGGCCAATGAGATTATTAGCATTGGAAGAACATTGTCCAGGAAATAACAAACTTTATGTACACTTGATGGGTACTTTAGACAAGGGGAACACTGACCAAAAAGTCACTGAAGATAAATAGGATGATGTGCTACAGTAACAAAATTTCTAGAAGGTAATAATAAATAGTAGTTCAGATGGAGCAAGTGGTGAATATTCAAGAAGAGAAGTATGATTCTTGCTTTATTTCACAAAGACTATCAACAGGATGATCTGTAGAGACTATGTCATATCACCTGGGCATAATACTGGCTGAAGACAAACTTATAATGAAATGTATCTAGAGAACTACATGGATATGCCTAATTTATACATAAGCCACTATAACATTAAAAGTATTTAAGGAAAAGACTGAATATTTTTAAATTAAAGTTCTTATTGGCTAAAATATGTAATAGGAATGATAGTCAATTGACCAAAATCATAGACTAGTGTTGAGATCAGTATGTATGAAAGATACAGAGAACTGAGTTAGCCAAGAAGAGGACTGAGTATTCAAAAAGTGTGGAAGATACAAGTAATGCCAAACAAAGATAAATTTGGTCAACCTGGTCTTTGCAATGGAAAGAAACAGACATCAGGAGGAATAGTTGGAATAGTAATGGGTCTTTGGGCACAAAATCAGAATAAAATTGTCCAACTCTTTTAGGAGAAAATGAGTAAGGCTATATGTAAACAATTCAAGCCTGAGTTCTTTATTCAAATTAACTGTCACATTCCTTCTATTCCACTGGATAACACAATCTGAGCAGTGACAAAGGAAACCATTTCAGTTCAGTTCAGTCACTCAGTCGTGTCCAACTCTTTGAGACCCCATGGACTGCAGCAAGCCAGGCTTCCCTGTCCTTCACCAACTCCCAGAGCTTGCTCAAACTCATGTCCATCGAGTCAGTGATGCCATCCAACCATCTCACTCTCTGTTGTACCCTTCTCCTCCCACCTTCAATCTTTCCCAGCATCAGGGTCTTTTCCAATTAGTCCGTTCTTCTCATCAGGTGGCCAAAGTATTGGACTTTCAGCTTCAGCATCAGTCCTTCCAGTGAATATTCAGAACTGATTACCTTTAGGATGGACTGGTTTGATCTCCTTGCAGTCCAAAGGACTCTCAAGAAACCATTTACTGGTCCATTATAGAGACTCTGAAGTTAGTTGTGTGATAGACCCAGACATGCTGTCCAACAAGGAAAGGCTTGCTGACTCTTGTTCAATTCCTTCCTGGAGGTTTTAAACCCCCTTGCAGGAAGTCACACCCTTCCTGGGGCAGCCTGAGTGTGCAAGTCCAGGGGACAAAGGACCGCTCATTTCAACCCACTGCAGGATGCTCAGATGCAATGTTTACTCTGAAGTTCCTCACAGGGTTGGCCAAAGTACTGTTGGACTAGGACTGCGGTTTGACTACTTCCTCTGCCCCGTTCTGCTTCCTCTCCTTTATTTTTTTCACCCTAATAAATATTTTGCATCTCAAACTTCTTAACATCTGCTTCCAGAGAACTCAATCTACGACAATTACTCTTGGAAGAATTTCAGAGGTTGTTAGTCAGACGTTCCATTCAACTGCAAGATTTCACAGAGCTTCAAAACACCACTGCCACAGTCTGGTATGAAGAGAGAGTGCAGGCTCTGTAATCTCACATATTCCTGGGTTCTAATCTCATTCCTTACCTCTGATTAGCAATTTGAGCTTAATCCCTCTAAACCTTTGTTTCCCTGTCTGTGAAATGATAATATTTACTGCAAAGAAGGGTTGTAGGGAATATATTTTAAATAATGTCTATAAAATACTTAACTTGGTGCTTGACTCATAGAAGCTGTCTAGTAATTGTCAGCCCTACTTCCTTCCAAAAGAGAAAAGAAAAAAAAAAAAAAAAAAGACCAAATAATTTAAATCTTCCTGAAAAACTAGAACTTCTAAGGTTTGGAGATATTTATATCTTTGTTGATATATGTTACATGTTATTTTTAACATTATGGAGAATAAATATCCAGGATTAAAGTTGATAAATCTAGTTAATGAAGTAACAAGGTAAAAAAAATTGTAATGGGAGTAAGAGGAAAGAATTGAAGTAACCCTTAAAGCAGTTCTTGCAAGAAGCACAGCCCCTTGTCCACGCATAGGTTGAATCAGCCCACTCTTCTTGACACCCACATCTCACAAGAAGAAGTCTCTAGAGTATTGCTGGTCTGAAATGGGCTGTCTTAGTAACTAAATAGCAAGAATAACTGAAGAGAAAGAGGATTATGGTAGGATATAAGAGGAGCTAAACTCAGAGAGAGGACTTGGTAACAGTGAGCATATAATAAAGCATATTTAGTTATGAAATTCAACATCAAGTTTTTCTATATCTGGTAGTACTTAAAATGTCTTCCAGCTTGTCACAGAGCACTGGCTTTGGAGGAATGGGATGGGAGGGAGGGAGGAACAGGTATAGGATGGAGGGGACAAATGTATGCCTATGGTCAATTCATATTGATGTATGGCAAAAATGTTCACAATATCGTGAAGTAATTATCCTCTAATTAAAATAATAATTTTTTTTAAATGTCTTCCATGTAGCTCTAAACATCCTCAACATCCGGGTACATAAGCTTTGCCAAGGATGAAAAATATTCATAGCTGTTATAATAACATAGATAGAGGTGCCAGCTTTCAGAGTGTGAGATGGTATTCAACTTGGAAAGCATAGGACCAGCCATTTCCTTGGATATCCCGTCACCTTTGGAGAAGGAAATGGCAACCCATTCCAGCATTCTTGCCCAGAGAATCCCATGGACAGAGAAAAGCCTGGGGCACTATAGTCCATGGGGTTGCAAAGAGATGGACATGCTTAGCAACTAAACAGTAACAACAACTAGTCACCTCGGAAGCCATGTTGCAGAGGAAAGCTTTAGGAGTAGCATTTCAGTTTTTTCTCTAATACAAAATGCTGTTTTAGGTCCACAGCTCCTCAGGAATAAAGCTAGTGTCAAAGATTTAATGCCTTTTCACATTAGTGATGTCAGCACAAAACGGCCATCTTCTCTGAATAATTTATCTTCCCACTGCATAATTTTCTTATCTTTTTTTTTCTACATTTTGGTTTTTTACTGCAGATGGGGAGGTAAATGGCTGTTAGTCCCCGACAAAACCTGTGGTGCATTCTTCCCATCAATCAATTAAAAAACACTTACCTTACATTCAACATGATTTATTTCTTGTTAATACAATTGTCTCACTATATCCTTCTATTATTATACCCTTAATTCCATTAGCCATTCGCTTAATGCTTGCTTTAAGGCTGACCCCCAAAGAACTTGGAAGAGAGGGGGAAGTCCTTCTAATAGTGGCTTTGCCAATAAAATTCTGGAAGCTCTTCTAAAACCTTGTAGGTCACCGAAAAGATAGGTCGCAGAATGTAGCCTGCCTGAAAAGAATAAAGCAACCTCTCATTTATTTGTTCTGATGGATACTGTTTGATGGTTTAAAAATCCTTAAGAGCTCTTATCTTTAAAGTCAACACAATAGGTTCACAAAGCATAATCCTACCAAGACTTTCCTTAAATAGATTTTAAAAGAGGGAGAGGAGAAACCATTTGTACTGTTTGAAGATTAATGGCTTGCTTGTTTGGGGGTGGAGCAAAAGGTTAACCTCTTACACAGTTAAGTGACACAAAAACATTGTATTCTTTCCCATAGTGGTGGAGTTACATGTTTTCTAGCAAATTTTCTCCATTTGGGTTAAAATTTGAAAGCCCTAAATAGAAGCCCTTGTACTGCATTTCTATACACTGAACAGATGCTATCATTTTTATCAGTGAGGACATTTGCTCTCCTTTTGAAATTTAGTTGTATGAATGTCTCCATACACTACACAAGCACATATATTTCTACATCACTATGTATCAGACTAGATCATATGTAGCAGGCACTGTTGGTTGCCTAATAGCCATTTCTCTCTGCTTCTTCACAAACCCTAACCTAGTTTTATTCAGGGGTCCACTCTTCAGGAATGGCAACGAAAGCCTCAGGGTAAATCTATTGGTAAAACCAGTACTGGATATTCCATAGCCCTTGTTGGCCACTGATGTTGGAGCAGGCTTTGGGGATGAGTTTCTCATTTCTAAAAATAAACATAAACCATGGACATGGTTATGACTGCCTGTGGTGCCTGGAGTTTTGACTATCATCTTGTGGCCTCAGCGAGAGATAGTCAAGAAAAAGCAGACATCCTGGGGATGACAGAGTACAAAAGATATCTTTTGCCTTAAAAATATAATTTATCCATGGAATTAATCAAACTGGGTCTACCCTAAATGATATAATACATATATACTCCCTGTTTAAACTGGTTAAGTCAGTGTTGTCCATTAACCACCAATGGAGGCATCTTTGCTATAAATCACAGGTGCTTTTTAAAAACATTTAGCCCTGTTCTCAATTAATTTATGTAAACAACCTACAGTGTGTCATCTGTATTTTTCTCTGTGTACATTTAATCATATATAAGCATGTGTGAATGTGTGTATATGTGCATACATGTATATATGCACGTGTACACATGTGTGCATGCATGCTAAGCCACTTCAGTAACATCTGACTCTTTGCAACTCTATAGACTGTAGCCCACCAGGCTCCTCTGTCCATGGGATTCTCCAGGCAAGAACACCAGAGTGGGTTGCCATGCCCTCCTCCAGGGGATCTTCCTGACCCAGGGATCAAATCAGCGTCTCTTATGGCTCCTGCATTGGCAAGCGGGTTCCTTACCACTAGCAGCACTTCAGAAGCCCACATGTGTACACACTGGCACCTAAATATTCAGTTCAGTTCAGTTGCTCAGTTGTGTCTAACTCTTTGCGACCCCATGAATCGCAGCATGCCAGGCCTCCCTGTCCATCACCAACTCCCAGAGTCTATCCAAACCCATGTCCATCAAGTTGGTGATGCCATCCAGCCATCTCATCCTCTTTCGTCCCCTTCTCCTCCTGCCCCCAATCCTTCCCAGCATCAGGGTCTTTTCCAATGAGTCAACTCTTCGCATCAGGTGGCCAAAATATTGGAGTTTCAGCTTCAACATCAGTCCTTCCAATGAACACCCAGGACTGATCTCCTTTAGGATGGACTGATTGGATTTCCTTGCAGTCCAAGGGACTTTCAAGAGTCTTCTCCAACACCACAGTTCAAAAGCATCAGTTCTTCGGCACTCAGATTTCTTCACCGTCCAACTCTCACATCCACACATCACGACTGGAAAAACCATAGCCTTGACTAGATGGACCTTTTTTGGCAAAGTTATGTCTCTGCTTTTAAATATGCTATCTAGGTTGGTCATAACTTTCCTTCCAAGGAGTAAGCGTCTTTTAATTTCATGACTGCAATCACCATCTGCAGTGATTTTGGAGCCCAAAAAAATAAAGTCTGACACTGTTTCCACTGTTTCCCCATCTATTTCCCATGAAGTGATGGGACCAGATGCCATGATCTTAGTTTTCTGAATGTTGAGCTTTAAGCCAACTTTTTCAGTCTCCTCCTTTCATCAAGAGGCTCTTTAGTTCCTCTTCACTTTCTGCCATAAGGGTGGTGTCATATGCATATCTGAGGTTATTGATATTTCTCCCGGCAATCTTGATTCCAGCTTGTGCT
The DNA here is from genome assembly GCF_910594005.1 of Cervus elaphus. Classification (NCBI taxonomy): domain Eukaryota; kingdom Metazoa; phylum Chordata; class Mammalia; order Artiodactyla; family Cervidae; genus Cervus; species Cervus elaphus. The sequence continues at coordinate 18,123,077 of NC_057820.1, forward strand.
TCTTCCAGCCCAGTGTTTCTCATGATGTACTCTGCATATAAGTTAAAGAGGCAGGGTGGCAATATATAGCCTTGAAGTACTCTTTTTCCTATTTGGAACCAGTTTGTTGTTCCATGTCCAGTTCTAACTGTTGCTTCCAGTTCTATCTGTTACATACAGATTTCTCAGGAGGCAGGTCAGGTGGTCTGGCATTCCCGTCTCTTTCAGAATTTCCAGTTTGTTGTGATCCACACAGTCAGAGGCTTTGGTGTAGTCAATGAAGCAAGAGTAGATATTTTTCTGCAACTCTCTTGCTTTTTCTATGATCCAATGGATGTTGACAATTTGATCTCTGGTTCCTCTGCCTTTTCTAAATCCAGCTTGAACATCCGGAAGTTCTCATTTCATGTACTGTTGAAGCCTAGCTTAGAGAATTTGGGGCATCACTTTGCTAGTGTGTGAGATGAGTGCAATCGTGCAATAGTTTGAGCATTCTTTAGCATTGCCTTTCTTCGGGATCAGAATGAAAACTTAACTTTTCCAGTCCTGTGGCCACTGGTGAGTTTTCCAAATTTGTTGGCATGTTGAGTGCGGCACTTTAGCAGCATCATCTTTTAGGATATGAAATTTGATGTTTTATTGCAACTCAGGAAATACTCAATATCACTCTATTTATTCACAGACAGAATAATATATTCATTAAACAGTGAAAACAAGTATATGTAAATAGTAAATAAGTGAGTCCCCTGGTAGCCTCGTGGTTAGGATTCTGAGCTTTCACTGCCATGGCCCCAGTCCAATCCCTAGTCAGGTAACTGAGTTCCCACAAGCTACACAGCCAAAAAAGAAAACCCTTCAATTATTAAAATAACAAACAATTTGAAAGTATAGTTCACACATAAAATGTATGTTTTAGACTGTTTTTTCCTTTCTTTCCCATTGTATTCACCAATATTTAAAACTTTTGGGAGGTTCATAATTATCTTATATTCAAATTGCCCAGAAAAGCACCTTTAGATAAACATAAAAGGGAAACTAGGATATTTCAAAATGTGGAAATAATATTAATATATATACATAACAGATTGAAAATATGTAGAAAATACTACCTCTTCATTCTTCTCTGATGGTTGTATGCAAGGCAAAATATTTGGGGTCCATCCAAACAAGATGCATGATTCAAATCTGTCATACATGATGTCTTTGACTGAAAATTACTGTGTCAAGTAAATGGTGTTCTGCCTGATACCATAATATTGAAGTATCATCTATGTTAGTTATTTTTTATGTTTTTGGGTGAGAAAAGTGGTATAACATTTGAAGGGCCATCATGGTTAAGTTGTTGACTGAAGAAACACTATGAAAGCAAAATCTGTATTTCACTACATTTTTTGAAGGGTTTTATTACTTTATGTTTTATATTTATGTCTTTAATCCATCAGAAATTTATTTTTATATATGACATAAAAATAATTCAATTTAATTTTATTCCAATTTTATTCTAGTTGAGCTAGCATCATTTGTTAACTATCCCATTTCTTTCAGATATTAAATATATACAATTTTTATAGAGAGTCATAGTTGTATCTATATTCTTAATTCTGTCCCACAGGACTTTTTGTCTATTCCTATGAAAAATCATATTCTATTTATTAGAGTGATTCTTTTAGTATGTCATAATGTCTATTAAGACGTCTCTCTCTCACTATTCTTTTATTATTTTTTAACTTTGCTTGTCTGTTCTCATAGATTTATTCTTCCATGTAAAATTTTAAATAATTTTATATTTAATTCTCATACCTCACAGAAAAACTGTTATTATGTTTACTGGAGTTGCATTAAATGCATAGTTCAATTTTGTGAGAATCAGTATATATGACATTAAATTTTTCCAGCCAAGTACATGATGAAATTTCCAGTTTGTTCAGATCTTGTTCTATGGCCTTCCATTATTTCTAGATGGTCTAATTAATACAGATCCTGGCCTTATTTGTTAAATGCATTCTCTAATATTTTACTGTTTTAATTAGCATTGTAAATTAATTTTTTTCTCTTTTAGGTTTTAATTTTTAGAATAGAGAAAAGCTATTGATTTCTATAAATTTATCTTATACTAAGTCAACTTATAAATTATATTAATCCAAATAGATCATTTTACTAGAGTTTCTTAGGTTTTCTGGGTGCACTTTTATATTAACAAAAATAATCATAACTATTTTTAATCTTTATTACAAGTATTTTATTACTCTTTCCTTATTCTGAATAAGAATAAGAGTCTTCTACAATTCTGAAGACCCTTCAGGATTGTACTATATGAGAATGACTCCCAGCACATCTACCTAGTTGCTAATTTTAATTTAATCTTAGCATAATAAGGAAAATATTGGTCTAAATGTCTAGAATAATGGTTGCTTTTTAAAAGCAAATAGCCTTTGGTATATTTAGGTAGTTTCCTACTGTTCTTATTTAGTGTTTTTATTAAATGCTAGCTTAATAATTTTATTAAATGCCTATCAGTGTTTACTTATAAGATTTTCTCTTTATTAATATATTACATATCAGCTTTTCTAATATTGAACTACTTTCACATTCTAGAAATTAAGCACATGCATGTGTGCTCAGTCATGTCCAACTCTTTGCAACCCCATGGACTATAGCCCACCAGCCTCCTCTGTCCATCAGATTTCCCAGGCAAGAATACTGCAGAGGGTTGCCATTTCCTCCTCCAGGGGGTCTTCCTGACCCAGGAATCAAATCCCCATCTCCTGCATTGGCTGGCAGATTCTTTACCATTGAGCCACCTGGGAAGCCCCCATCAGAAATTAAGCATACAAAAATTTATCCACATTTTGTTTAGAAGTCTATCCTTTAGATTTTTACAAGAGATTAGTTGATGGTCATCTTTCATAATCCCTCAGATTTTTATATTTTAAAAACTTATTCTGGATTTATATATTTTATTAGGCTTAATCTTTTCTATAACCTGGAATAAGTTCAATTACACAGCTACCATCTATTCTATAAGGTGAGATATAACTCAGCTAGAACCCATCTTGTCCTGGTAGCTCTTTTATGATAGTTCTTTTCTCAGGCATCAGTATTCCTTAGATTTATCAGACAATTCAAGTGTTCCACTTCCTGTTGAATCAATTTCTATGACCAGTACTTGCTAGGAAATGTCTAGATTTTCAAATTTACCACCATGAAGTTGGATGTAGTAGTCTCTTATAATACTTGAAAATCCACCTGTATTTGTGTTTATGTCACATCTCTTATTTGTGGGATTGCACATACCTGTTTGCTTTTTTTTCATTTATTTTTATTAGTTGGAGGCTAATTACTTTACAATATTGTAGTGGTTTTTGTCATACATTGACATGCATTTTTTTTATCCTGAATCACTCAAAAAAGTTTATCAGTTTCATTGGTCTTTTCAAAGAACCAGGTATTTGGATTTTCTTTTCTGTTGTTGCTGTTGTTCATTTGTTCTGTTTTCTGTTACATCTTTTGTCTTGTCATTTCCTTTTGTCCTTTTGCTTACCCCATGAGTTTCCCTGGTTGCTCAGATGGTAAAGAATCTGCCTGCAGTGCAGGAGACCCAGGTTCAATCCCTGGGTCAGAAAGATCCCCTGGATTAGAGAATGGCTACCCACTCCAGTATTCTTGCCTGGAGAATTCCATGGACAGAGGAGCCTGGTCATAAAGAGTCAGACACACCTGAGCAACTAATACTTTCACTTTCACTTTATCCCATGAGTACAAAGTTTCTTTGCTTTTCATTTCCTAATAATAAAATTATTTAGGGCTATCAAGTTAATTCTTAGGACAACTTTTCAGTGTTGCTAAGTTTTGATTAGAGATGATTATAAGTCCCTGTTTTCTAGACAAAAGCAAACTACTGTGGTCACATGTTTCAAAATACACTGATGGACTAACTGAGCTAGAAAACTAAGATGCATTAAGACATTTAAGGTAATGTACAGTAAAGGATGAGGGAATTTTCTGAGTAGAGAGTATACACGCAATGGGAGCCAAGGTCAGGAATAATTGCCATAATGACTATCTAAAGCCCTCTCACACTCGGCCACAATTCTACAATTATATTGACACTGCCAATACAAGGCTGGTTTTCAAATTGGTCTATTGGAACCGAAAGTAAAATCTTCTTAGCATAATAAAGTATTGACTGAAAGTTCACTCAATAGGCAGAAATATGACTAAGTGATCAGAGTCCTGTCTTTGTCAGCTCAGGCTTCTACAACAAATATCACAATCTGGGGGCCTTAGAGAGCAGGAACTTATTTCTCACAGCTCTGGAGACTAGAAACTCAGAATTAGGGTGCCAGTAAGGTTCCACTACATCCTCACATGCCCTTTTTTCAGTGCACACAGGGAGAGAGAGAGAGAGAATAAGCAAGGTCTCTGGTGCCCCCTTCTTATAAAGGCACTAATCCAATGGTAAGGCCCCACCCTCATGACCTCATCTGAACCTAATTACTTCCCAAAGACCCCATCTCCAAATAACATCACAGGGTGAGACAGATTCAACATAGGAATTTTAAAGAGTACACAAATTGGCTAGCACCAAATTTGCAAAAAATACTGCAGAATAGTATGCCTAATTTTGTCTAATTAACCGTCCTACTCTGTTTTCACCAAATTCCAGTAATTATATTTTTCAAAAGATAGGATGAAATTCAGAAATACCAGCATTTGTTAAAGTAGAAGACAAACACTAGTGTGGTATATTCTTGAACACTGAGGACCACCCCATGCTTTTGTGTGTGTGTGTGTGTGTGTGTGTGTGTGTGCGCGGGTGTTCCTCATTCAGTCGTGTCTGACTCTTTGCTACCCCACGGACTGTAGTCCGCCAGGCTCCTCTGTCCATGGGGTTTCTCAGGCAAGACTACTGGAGTAGGTTGCCATTTCCTTCTCCAGGGGATCTTCCTGACCCAGGGATCGAACCTATATCTCCCGCATTGCAGGAGGATGCTTTACTGCTAAGCCACTGTGGAAACCATCTTTAAGCTCCTTTTTACAATTCAGTTCATAAGACCATTTATAGACTTTTATTAAGTTTTCCTGGCAAACTTAGAAGAGAAAGGTGGAGAAAAAATGTATGCAGTATGGTCTGCCTGCAAAAGCTTCAGAGTTACAGAAGTTCTATTCACAGTGGGGGACTGTGAAAGCCTTTTCAAAGGTATGTTTGTGCAGCCTTCCAAACAAAAAAAAGCAAGACCCCATAGCCTGTGGTTCTCTCACACTCTTGAGGTGACAGAAGTCTGCCCTGCCTCTGATTATGACATTTAAGCCTAAAGGGCTGGCCCCAGAATCCTATGCATCATTTAGAACTTTGATGCTGAATGAATTCAGAGAAAAAATTTGTCTCTGCCAGTCTGGGGTTGCTGGTGACAACAGGGAAAATTGATTGGGGTGATGACAGAGTTCTCCTGGTTCAACTCCTCCTACTGGGAAGCGCTCCCCTAGGCTTTCTAAGACAGAGGTTACTTTCTGTGCTGCTGACGACTCTGACTCGATGAGGTGAAATAAAAGAGTAAAAGTGTAAAGTGAAAATGAAAGTGTTAGTCGCTCAGTCGTGTCTGACTCTTTACAACCCCATGGACTGTAGCCCATCAGGGTCCTCTCTCCATGGAATTTTCCAGGCAAGAATACTGGGGGAAAAAAGGGGGGAAAAAAGAATACTGGAATAGGTTGCCACATGTCCTTCTCCAGGGGATCTTTCCAACATAGGGATCAAACCCAGGTCTCCTGCATTGCAGAGGTTTGCCTAAAACCGCAAGTGAAGTGTTAAGTGGGTAGGTGATAGAGTTTGCAGGGTTCACATGCTGTCCTTTCACTTTCTGAGTTCATAACAGGAGCTTCTGCTCTGGTAGTCTAGTGCTCCTGAAGTAGGAGGGTTTACTGTGAGACTCCAGTCTGGTTTTTGTGTCATCAGAGCTCCTGGATGAATCACTGAATGACTGCCAAGTCCAGATTATCTAAAGCAAAACAGTGCGACCCATCATGCAAGGTGATGATCAAACCTGGGAATTGTCTATACAGGTGATCTTTAAAGTTCTCTTTTCTAGTTAGAAACTTTGGGAAGGGCAAGTACACACTGCTATATTTAAAATGGATAACCAACAAAGACCTATTGTGTAGCACATGGAACTCTTCTCAATGTTATGTGGCAGCCTGGATGGGAGGGGGGTTTGGGGGTGAAAGGGTACATGTATATATGAATGGCTAAGTCCCTTCACTGTTCATCTGAAACTACCACAATATTGTTAATCAGCTATACTCTGACACAAAATAAAAAGCTTAAAGTTACAAAAAATTTAAAAAAATCTCTCTTTTCACTTGACAATACATAATGGACACCTTTCCATGTCAACAGCCATAGACTCACCTACCTCATCCTTTACAGGTACACTAAATTTTCACTGTATGAATTCCCAACAATCATCTATCAATGGGCATTCCAGTTATTTTTTTTTTATTTTCAATTGAAAGCAATGCTGCAATAAATCCACCTATACATATATCTCTGCACACTTCTATTATTTCCTTAGGAATTGCTAGGTCCAAGAGCACAACTGGTTTTTTTTAATATCATATTTTTAGTATAATTTTAAATATATGTTTCATACGAGACTAATGATATATTGACCTTGTTTAAGTTGCTTGTGTGTGTGTGTGTGTGTGTGTGTGTGTGTGTGTTCTCATTTGTGTCTGACCCTATGGACTGTAGCCCACCAGGCTCCTCTGTCCATGGGATTTTTCTGGCAACAATACTAGAGTTGGTTGCCATTTCCCCATCCAGGGGATCTTCTGGACCCAGGGATAGAACCCACTTCTCCTGCATCTCCTGCACTGCAGGCAGATTCTTTACAACTGAGTCACCAGTGAAGCCCAGTATTGACTAGTCAGTTCATCTCTACAGAAATAAATAAATACATCCCCTCTTCCCTTGCACATAGACATGCATTTTTCTGTGGGGGAAGGAATATTACCTTCCTTTGTTCTATTTTTTGTTGATTTACAGCTTTGACCAAGGCAACAAAGACTTTCTCTTTTGAAGATAAAAACTGTGTGCTAAAACAGATCACACAGGCCAGGGCGATGATGCAAATAGTTCTGGTTGAGAGAAAATAGTTATTGATGAGCTACAGGGAGAGGAGCACCTTGGTCTTATTTCTCACCTTGTCGAAAGAGACAGCCAAGTTGTGAGGTTCAATTGAAGTTGGTAAATACACAATTATTCAGCTTGTGTCTTGGTAATAAATGTGCCTCTAGGTGGTGAACCCGCCAGTCCTCAGAGCACCACTTTGCTGATTAAGGAGATAAAAAGAGGATATTGTGGAAAGGGTCATTTCAAGAGTAATGAATCCTTACTCTGTCACTGTACTTTGCCGACAGGGAAAAGAAGTTTAACAGGAATGAGGCCTCCTGGAATATCCAGGTGGCAACATGGAGTGGGACAAATCAGAGATGACTATTTCTAGGCCATGAAAAAACAGCAGGATCTCTGATGGCTGAGAAATGACTCTACTGGTGAATTAAGTACATCTCAGGGAGAAGCCTTATTAAATTAGCCTAATACCTTATTGCATGATCAATAACAATGTATTTATTTTGTACTATGGCCTTGAGTGACTTTTCATTAGGGATTTAAATGACCTTAGAAAGCTCCTGAGTATCAATTTAGAATACTTTCAGGAGATATTAGCCTGGCCTTGGAGCAAAAGATGAGTGAAAATGCGGCTCATTATTTAAGTCAGAAAGAGAATGTCAAAAAGCATTTTGCCTTGGCACTGAGGCAGGTAGCTCAAGCTATGTATCCAACCCAATGATACGGTTTTGTACATTTTGATTTCTGGTTACAGAATGACAAAGATAAAGAAAGACAGTGTTTGCAGTCCCAATGTATTAACCCAGATGACTGTTGAGATAAAAAAGCTTGTGAGACTGGAAGAGACAGAGATATTATTAGCCAGGCTTCTGTGACATATGCTGTCCATGCTCCATCCATGCTCCCTTTGATTTCTTTGCTGTCTTCATGCTCAGACTCTTGGTGGGTTTTCACTACTGACAGACGGCAACTGGTGCCTTCAGACTACCAGAAAGTCTTTGTGGGACCCTAAGTGTCCATCTTGGTGGTAGCCCTGAACCAACAACTTACAGGCATAGATCAGAGTTTCTCAGCCCCAGCATGATTGATGCTTGCAGTCAGATATTTATTTATGGTGGGGTTGAAGGGATCTATCCTATGTATTGTAGGATGCTTAGCATCCTTGACTTCTACCCACTGGGTACCAGTACCACCTGATAGCATTCCTTAGGCAGGTTGGTAAGGAGTCCATGGGCTCAGTCATGAAGTCATCCATGTCCTGGGAATTTGTGACCATCTGGAATTTATGGCTGTTTGGAATTTAGGACTGTTTTACCCACAACAGAAGCGAGAGCTAAGAAACTGGTTAATTGATAACATCCAGAGCCATAAGAACTAGTTTCTTTAATATTGTCAGGAAATCAACCTTCATTACAAGATCAAAGGAAAACAAACTGACCTAATGTTAACTGTCTAAGCCTATACAAAACCTATTTTCAGTAACAGGTCAAAAGATATATACTAAGATGTCTTGGAGACCACAGGTAGGTTTCTTCTATCCTCTTCTGGTGTCCATGCCAGAAGCTGTCTCTGTTACTTCTTAACTGTAAATAAAGCTGTTATTCTGCTACAAAGACCTGAACGACCTACAAAGACCTGTGGTCTCTTGGTCCCAGAGTGAATTCTTTCCTTTGGAGACAGAATCCGCAGCTGACACTGAATGTCGTGGGCTCACCTTACCCCCAGTGTGGCAACCAAATGTCTCCAAACATTGTCAGATGCTGCCTAGGGAGGGAATCCTCTCAGGTTGAGAACCACAGGTTTAGGCATATAGACATCAAAGCTCCCTTGCTCGTCATCAGAACGTCCTGAGATATGACCATACTGGCTTCAAATTCCTTGAGGGACTGGATCTCCATCTGAAACTTTGCTCCCACAGTCTTGCTCAACCTCCCTCCCTTGGCGCTTCCACTTCCCAGTCCCCATGGTAGTTTTCCCTGGGCACACTTCCGAGTATTCGCCCAGATCTTCATCTCAGGATATGCACTGAGGACGACAGGTTAAGGTGGACTCAACTGAGATGCTAGCTAGATGGTCAAAGGGTCAGATGACACTATTTTGAGTATCTCTGCTGGCCCTCGCACTGTTCTCTACTTTCGTCTACCTTTGCTAGAAGTGTCAACTCTCACTTGGTCTACTCAAAACAAAAATGAAGTAGAAAAAAAAAAAAAGACTGCTATTTCCCATGCATTTTTTCTGTGTATATATTGACATTCTACCACCATTCTGCCTCTCTCTCCCCCTCCTACAAGCACGTTCTCCTCAGTCTAAGCAGGCACCCTTGTGTTTTCCTCACTTCCCCATGAAAGCAGCAAGATGAGTTTTCTCTGGCCTCTGGGCTTTCCCACTTAAATCATTTCCAAATCTTTTCTCTCCAGTCATTCATTCACTAGCCTAACCTTCATCCCACCCCCTTTCTTGGAGTTCTAGAGGCGTTCTCCAATCTTTTTCTCTTATTTTATCTACTTTTAATAATAATTCTTTGTTTCATATTCATTGACTCTCACCATGTTTCAAGTTTTTAAACCTTCACTATCATTTTTCATTCACTTTTTCCCACCAGGTTTCAGTAAGGATAAGGAAATGAAAACAAAGAAAGCCCAGGAAGGTTTGGATAAGCCCAGGCAGTCTGAGATAGGAAATCGATTCACACATATTCTAGGAGGAGAAAATAAATGAGGAGCTAAGCCAGTCTTCCGTCCACGTGTGGCTGTTATCAGAGAGATGCAGCATTGTGAGCACACCTGTTCCCTGGATGCAGCTTCTCTCTAAACCCCTGTTTACCACTCAGGACTTTAGAATGAGATCTTGAACACCACTTCTCTGGTGCCTTTTATTTTATAAGTGGCCTTGAGACACATCTCAAAAGGAAGATAAAAATAAAAATGATTCCCTTCTGATGACCCTGCCAAGCCAAATGAATAAAATCGATAAAAATGCAATTAATTTGGATTCATTTGGACTGAAGGACCAAGAGACAAAAATAAGGAAGCATATTTGCCAGAGTGTGTGATGTAGCTTTTGGCCAGAAATTCTGCTTCCGAAAGCATCCACCTCAGATATAGCGGCAGTAATAAACTCCCTGTGTCTTACACACCCATAAATCCTTGCACAAACCAAGATTTCAATGGTCTCTTCCCTTAACCCACACATAAAGCATTCCAGACACTAATTTAGAATATTAATTAAATCTCGGAAAGTTGCACTGGTATCTCAGATATAACCTGTATAACTGGTTTTATAACCAGTTCTATAACCTGTATAACTATTTTTTTTAAAACTGGATTATCCACTTCAAAGAAACTCCTCTTAATGTGACCTTTCTCAAAGAAAAAGTAATAAGACATCCCCTTTCCAAAATAATGAGGATGCAATAGGAGTAGTTAAAACTTAAGACTAGAACAGCCACCACAACTATAGGGGATCAAATATAAATGGAGATTTACGAAGTATTTTTTACAGGTAGATGAAATAGATGAACACTGATTTTTTTAAGTAAATGTGTTTTATATTATAAGACTAGCAAAAGTGTATTAAAAGGGCTACAACACGAATTCAATATGCTTCATTAGAAGACACTAGGAACTAGAAGCTGACTTTAAAGGGAGTTGGAGACAGTAAGAACAGAGCGACAGAGGATAAGATGGTTGGAGGGCATCACTGACTCAATGGACATAAGCTTGAGCAAATTCCAAGAGATAGTGAAAGACAGGGAAGCCTAGCGTGCTGCAGACCATGGGGTGGCAAATTGTCAGACATGACTTAGTGACAACAACAAGAACAGAGCAATGAAGGAGCTGATGGATGGAGCAGTGGATGCAGATGAACAGAAAGAAAAATATGGAGCCCAAACAAGAAGAAACAAAGGAGAAAGAGGACAATAGAGGCACCAAGATGCTACACCAGAAGTACAGAGGAGGGGACAAATGCAAGAGAGTATCCTAAGTCAAAAAAAAAAAAAGGCAAGAGACGAACATATGCCTTCTGCTTCTACAGAGAAGTCAGAACCTGTGCTGAAGGCACGAGGAGGAACTAAGCTAGGAAGACAAGCAAGGAGAAGGGCAGAGAGAAAATACAGGCAGCTCTTGAAAGCATCATTGAGCTTTTGAGATATCCCCAGAGAGTCTTACAGCATCTGCTCTCTTTATCCCGGAGGGGAACAGATCTCTCTAAGCAGGCTGAAACCAGTGGTCACAGGATAGGCACAGTACCCTCCAGAGAGACCACAGATTGAGGAAGAGCCTTCGGCATAAACACTTACTAGAAATATAACCCGTGTTTATTTCCGGGGTAGAAGTTAAGCAGAACACTACAGGTACCATGATAATCCCAGCAAGAATCCACTGTGATGCACAACACTGCACAATCAAAGACTTCATTCACTGAGTCTATAGACATATATTGAGCTTCTTCTGTGTACCAGTCTCTGGGCTGGGAGCTGAGGCCACAGAAGTGGGTGGGACAGGACCCTCATCCTAGAGACCCTGAGCTCATGAAGCCTAAGTTATAGACAGCAGTGGAAGTTCTTGTATAGTACAGCTTATTTATTATTGAAAGAGGTTACTTCATACTTATTATTAGAACTTAAGATGGGTTAGGTTTAAAACAAATCTCAAAAATACTTAAGTCTTCAAATTTGTGGTAGCCTAAATGGAATGTAAATTCATATTTTATGAAATATAAGTCTCAAGATTTCATGTATTCCTGTAAGCACTATACTAAGTCATCACAGTTTGGAAAGTACTGTGCATTTTTATCCCCAACTATATCTGAATTCAGTTTATTTCTGGTGATGAAATCAAGCCATGGTTCCCTTAGGAAGGGTAACTACACCACATGAGTTCATGAATAAGGCAAAAGGAATATTCACATAAACTAAAAAAAATCAAAAAGTTGGGGTGAGATTTCATTTAAGGTATGCAATAGCCCTGGACTTGAGTTATCTTGTGAGGACAAAAATTAATGGTTTTACCCCTTATGTATCATCACGTTTTTTACAGTGCAGTTATCGTCCCATGATTGACTATAAATACTGCATTGTGTAGTTCCATATTTATTCTTCCTCATTTATTTCTGTATCACATTCCTTCAGTTTACAAATAGCAAAATTATTTCCTGTAAGTTTTTGCACTGCCAGCCCCAGCTAGGATCTGAAAAATCACACAATATACTTCCTGTCTCTCATGATATCTGCAGCTAAAAAGCTGAGAACCTCCATTCACATTTTTTGCTGAGGATGCTTAAAGAGAGCTTCTTCTTTCAGAGTTCCTAGTTCCAAGCTGCTAATATGCCCAAAGCCGTATTTTATCAGGACGATCAAGATACAGATAGAAGTGTCCTCTTTTCTACTTTCTTTCATTCAACATGTATTTCTTGAATACAGTATCAGGCGCTGTCCTGGGTGCTGGAGACACAACATGAATGAAACACAAGCCCCATGTCCCAGGAGATAGACCACTAATGATAAGAATAAGGAAGAACGTACTTCCATAGGAACATGAGGGAAAGTCACTCAGCTTTAGTGTCAGGTTGGGCTTCAAATTAAAAATGAGGTCTGATTAACACCTGAAGGACAAGAAAGAATTATTCAGGCACCTGGTGAGAGTTACTGAAGGAAAATGAATGGAGAGAGAATGAAACAGGAAATGAATAAAATATAAAGGAATCAGAGGTCAGAACTCAAAAGTTCTTGTAATACATGTTTGCAATACCTTGATAGAAGGAAATGGTGGGGATGCACTTCATAGACTAAAAATAAAACATCATATAAGCAGTTATACTATTTATTTATTTGGTGGCCAATAACATGAATTTTAAATTAATTTTTCCCCCTTAGCTGTACATTGGCTACTATTTCTGTGACCCTTTCTCTTTTTTCAGTTTTTCTTTACCCTGTTCTTCCTGTAGAGGATATAGAACATAATGCTACAATGATTCACAAATGAACAAACAAGTTCTTAATAAATGCTTTCTGGTAGTGTTAATAAGGAACATAAAATATTTTAATGCTTCTTTATGATATCAACATCAAAGTTCACTTCAAAAATTGTTGCATCTGTGTACATATATAAAATGAAGGGAGAATAGAGACATGGGAATATTTGAGAAGAGTGAATAATAATTTAAGAAGTTTAAATCCCAAGAATGTAATAAAACTTGCAAAATATGCCATAGAAAGCAAAGGGGCTGTTTTAGCTTGGAAGGCACTGATATGATTCTTGGGAATCAATGTAATAATACTGACAGATGACAATGAGAAAGCAGAGCTGCTCAATATTTATTTTGCTTTTATCTTCTATGTCAAGGAGAAGGATTGATTAGAAAGGACAGAACAAATATTGGAATGAGAGAAATGAAGACCAAGACAAATGGGAAGAACAGAGAGCCTTGTTCTAAATGTGTTTGAGTCTCTGCCAGCCATTGTTAGGGGTCTTTGAGGGGTTGTATAGGAAACAGGAATATTGCTGGACAACAGAGAAAGTGTGATATCTCAACTACAAGGAAAGAGCAGTGGATGCCCCAGGAGTTAGCAACCCTGCCTGTGTAGCTCGGTTCCCATCCACCTATGGAAGCATGAACGCCAAGCTGAATTGCAGTCCTATAAATTTCTTTAAAATCTTAATAGGTAATTCTGATGCAAAGCCAGAGCGGAAACTCTGCTATAAATCTATGAGCTTGATGTCAACCCCAGCCAAAAATTTTTAACATCTTCTTCTGCTTATTTGAAACAATAGTTTGTGACCACATGAACAGTGAATGGGAAATTGCTAAAAGTCAACATGGGCTTAAGAATAGCAAATAACTCTAGACAAATTTCATTTTCATTTTAACTGAAGGAAGTTTGTGTATTAGCATCTTCCAGAACCTGTTCTATGGTACACTAGTTCTACTATATATTAACTAGTATAGTTAACAGAGAGCTAACTATATAGTTAATATAGTTAATAAATATTAACTATTAACTAGTTCTACTAGATATTAACAGCTATTAATAAGAACAAAAAAAGATTCCACAGCAAATAAACCTGGGAGGTTCTGACTTTAGCAAAGTTATGCTGATTTATTTATTCAGTTTCATTGTCATCTTTAATAAGATAATGTGTACTGAATCTCCAGAGGGATTTAATAAAGAGACTCCCAAACACTCATGATCCTTCAACCCTTGTTTTCCTGCCTAGCTCTTACAACTGGTATTTCTTATTGTTGCTCTTCAGTTACTAAGTCCTGTCCAGCTCTCTGCGACTCCAAGAACTGCAGTACACCAGGCTTCCCTGACCTTCACTATCTCCTGGAGTTTGCTCAAACTCATGTCTATTGAGTCAGTGATGCCATCCAACCATCTCATCCTTTGTTATCCCCTTCTTCTCTTGCCCACAATCTTTCCCAGCATCAGGGTCTTTTCCAACCAGCTGGCTCTTTGCAACAGGTGGCCAAAGAATTGGAGCTTCAGTTTTAGCATCAGTCCTTCCAATGAAGATTGAGGGTTGATTTCCTTTAGGATTGACTAGTTTGATCTCCTTGCTTTCCAAGGGATTCTATACCTAAATTGTTATTTTAGGTTAAACCAGTGGGTTCGAAAGAGCACTTCATGCTATCTTTGGAAGAAAGATAAAGGAATATTGACTATTTGACAGTACTTTAAAAAATGTTGATTGCATGTGTGCTTCAGCCGTGTCCAACTCTTTGTGATTCTATGGACTATATCCAACAGGCTCCTCTGTCCATGGGATTCTCTAGGCAAGAATACAGGAGTGGGCTGCCATGCCCTTCTTCAGGCGATCTTCCCAACCCAGGGATCAAACCCACATCTCGTAAGTCTCCTGCATTGGCAGGTGGTTTCTTTACCACTAGTGCCACCTGCGAAGCCCCAAAAAGTGTTGAATAGTTGACTATAATTAACCTAGAAGAGGGCTTCGCTGGTGGCTTAGCTGGTAAAGAATCTGCCTGCAATGCAGGAGACCTGGGTTCAATCCCTGGGTTGGGGAAGATCCCCTGGAGAAGTGAACAGCTACCCACTCCAGTATTCTGGCTTGGAGAATTCCATGGACTCTATAGTCCATGGGGTTGCAAAGAGTCAGACATGACTGAGCGACTTTTACTTTCACAACCTAGAGGAAGAACTCTGCCATTCATTTATTTATTTACTCACCCATTCATTTACTCAAAAGTATTTATTAAATTTCTAATATTTACCAGGTGCTGTACTAAACATCAGAAATGCAATGAGAAGCAAAACAAACATGAATCTTGATGCTGTCATATTTAACACTTTCATCAATAATTTCTATGAGAATGTATATATTAGCTGAATGATATACAGAATATGTTGGGGTGAATGATAGTGCTAAGATTCAGAATCACTACTTGGCTAAAATACAGGCAGGTTATAAGATGAAATCCAAGAGTGAAAAACAACTGTTACAAATATCAGCACAAATAAAGGAGTCAGAAGTTCGACGACAAGCTCAACATGAGTTTTAAAATGCTAACAAAGCATAAGGAGGAAATTTTTAAAAGATTGTGTTCTCATTAGAACACAATTCAAATGTATTCTTTTTAAGATGGCTGAGTAATACTCCATTGTGTATATGTACCACAACTTTCATTCATGTCAATGTATGGCAAAAACCACTACAATATTGTAAAGTAATTAGCCTCCAATTAAAATAAATAAGTTTAAAAAAAAGAATATATAATTGAAGCTTAATATTTTTCACACTATATAAACATCTTGAAATCATAAATAAATTTGATATCATTCATATCTTTTATTCTATATGTAAGATCACTGAGATTGCAATTATTCTGTTTTCTATAATCACATAAATAGAAACTGTCTGAAAATGCTGAGAAGAAAATGAAAACTGTTTAAAGGAAAAAAAAAAAAAAAGATTGTGTTCATGAAAAAACGTTTCTAGTTCTGCTGACTATTTATGGCCAAAATCAGACCAGAAGTAACGTATTTAACATTGCCACCATTAAAAGAAGTCGTCACTGGGACTTCTCTGGGGTCCAGTGGTTAAGAATCTGCCTTGTGATGCAGGGGACACAGGTCTGATCCCTGGTTAGGGAACTAAAATCCCACATGCCAGAGAGCTAAGCCTCTTTGAAAGTACTAACTAAGCCTGCTTTGAAACTACTGAGCCCATGCACCACAATTAGAGAGTCCGGGTGCCACAACGTAAGATCCCACGTGATACAAAGAAGTCGTGTATTGTGTGCCACAACTAAGGCCCAACACAGACAAGTATTTTTTAAAAAAAAACAACTAACAATCTTATTTTAAAAAAGGAAAGAAGCCATCATTAACCCAGAATCTATCTAGAGAGGAGCAACCCAGGTGATTGGAATCTCAAAACCAGTAAACATGGAGAAGGGTTGCAAGAATGAATAATATTTCACTTAAGGGGAGGGATGGGTGTTGAGTGTACACTATTGTTGTTTTTATTCAGCCATTAAATCATGTCCGACTTTTTGCAATCCCATGAGCTGCAGCACGCCAGGCTTCTATGTCCGTCACTAGCTCCCTGAGTATGCTCAAACTCATGCCCATTAAGTCAGTGATGTCCTCCAACCATCTCATCCTCTGTCACCCCCTTCTCCTCTTGCCCTCAATTTTTCCCAACATCAGGGTCTTTTCCAATGAGTGAGTTCTTTGCATCACGTAGCCAAAATACTGGAGTTTCAGTTTCAGCATCAGTCCTTCCAATGAATATTCAGGATTGATTTCCTTAAGGATTAACTGGTTTGATCTCCTTGCAGTTCAAGGGACTCTCAAGAGTCTTCTCCAACACCACAGTCTGAAAGCGTCAATTTTTCAGCACTCATCCTTCTTTATGGTCCAACTCTCTCATCCATACATGACTACTGGAAAAACCGTAGCTTTGACTACATGGATCTTTGTCAGCAAAGTGATATATCTGCTTTTTAAAACACTGTCTAGGTTTGACATAGCTATTCTTCTAAGGAGCAAGTGTCTGTTAATTTTGTGGCTGCAGTCACCCTCACATTGATTTTGGAGTCCAAGAAAATGAAATCTGACACTGCTTAAACATTTTCCCCATCTATTTGCCATGAAGTGATGGGACCCAATAGTATGATCTTAGTTTTTTGAATGTTGACTTTTAAGCCAGCTTTTCCACTCTCCTCTTTCACCTTCATTAAGAGGTTCTTTAGTTTCTCTTCACTTTCTGCCATTAAAGTAGTATCATCTGCTTACCTGAGGTTGTGGATATTTCTCCTGACAATCTTAATTCCAGCTTGTGATTCCATCCAGGGCCGCATTTCACATTATGTACTCTGCATATAAGTTAAATAAGCAGGGTGACAATATACAGCCTTGACGTACTCCTTTCCCAATTTTGAACCAATCTGTTGTTCCATGACTGGTTCTAACTGTTGCTTCTTGACCTGCATACAGGTTTCTCAGGAGACAGGTAAGGTTTTCTGGTATCACATCTCTAAGAATATTACAGTCTGTTGTGATTCACACAGTCAAAGGCTTTAGCATAGTCAATGAAGCAGAGGTAGATTTTTTTTTTTTTTTTACTTTCTTGCTTTTTCAATGATCCATGGATGTTGGCAAGTTGATCTCTGGTTCCTCTGCCTTTTCTAAATCCAGCTTGAACATCTGGAAGTTCTTTGTTCACATACTATTGAAGCCTGACTTGGAGAATTTTAAGCATTACTTTGCTAGTTTGTGAGACAAGTGCAATTGTGCAGTAGTTTGAACATTCTTCAACATTGCCTTTCTTTGGGATTGGAATGAAAACTGACCTTTTCCAGTTTGATGATAAGCACTAGATATCATCAAAGAATAAAACATGGCTCTTGATTTTTTATTTTATAATGGACATATTAAAAGAGTGATGAGAGCTCAGAAGAAGGAGGGTTTTTTAATTAATCATTTTGTTGAAAACTTGACTAATGTAAAAAGGTTAGAAAGGCTTTTTAGAGAAGACATGTGCACTGGATCTTGAATTAATCAACATTACAAGCTTTCCAAAACTTGACATTAAGCTGTTTTTAACACCAATGAGGACTTAATCCCCCATAAGCTTTGGCACTTCAATTTCTACTATTTTTCCTCCCTCTAATATCTTCCATTTCTCTCTCTTCCTGAACTTTTTTCTCTGCATGTTTTCCTATTTGCCTTTGGCAATCTATTAGATTTGCTTTTATCCCATCCTCTCTCTTCCTATCACTAACTTCACTAAATCTTTTTTCTTCGTTTATTTTTATTAGTTGGAGGCTAATTACTTTACAATATTGTAGTGGTTTTGGTCAAAAACTTCACTAAATCTTATGCCTGGGTTTTGTAACAAGCTTCTCACTGGTTTTCCCCATCCCCAAGATGGCACAGCCCTCCACAAACCAGCTCCTAACCCAAGTCACTCCTATCTGCCCCTACTCTCCAAGCTCCTGACCATCAAAAACATCATGCCAAATTCATCCTCCTAACATTCTTCCACTTGTTATCCAATTATCTATGATAAATCTCTTTCTATTAAATCCAACAAATACCCCACCTTGGGCTTCAAGTTTGATTATGACCTGGTCAGTCCTTCCTTCCCAGTCTCCCTTAATACTCATCTTCCAAGCCAGCACTTCACTGTCTCTTTCATGCACATTTCTTGCTGCTATTCAGTTGCCAAGGCACATCCAACTCTTTGCAACCCCCCATAGACTACATCATGCCAGGTCTCCCTGTTCCTCACCACATCCCAAAGTTTGCCTAAGTTCATGTCCATTGAATTGGTGATGCCATCCAATCATTTTATCCTCTGTGATCTTCTCTTTCTGCCTTCAACCTTTCCCAGCACCAGAGTCTTTTCCAATGAGTTATTGTTTGCATTCATGTACATTATTCATTCCAATTTGTAAAACTTTACTCATATTACCTCTCTATGGAATGTTGCTGTCACTCAGCCAGTTCAGTTCAGTCACTCAGTCGTGTCCAACTCTTTGTGACCCCATGGACTGCAGCATGCCAGGCTTCCCTGTCCATTACCCAACTCCCGGAGCTTGCCTAAATTCATGTTCATCAAGTTGGTGATGCCATCCAACCAGCTCTTTCTCTGCCATCCCCTTCTCCTCCTGCCTTCAACCCTTCCCAGCATCAGGGTCTTTTCTAATGAGTCAGCTCTTTGCATCAGGTGGCCAAAGTATTGGAGCTTCAGTTTCATCATCAGTCCTTCCAATGAATATTCAGGACTGATTTCCTTTAGGATTGACTGTTTTGATCTCCTTGCAGTCCAAGGGACTCTCAAGAGTCTTCTCCAACACCATAGTGTTGCTGTCCCTACTCAGCCCATTTTGCCTCACAAGATTCTAGCCACATTTTCAAGCCTCATTTAGATACTGTCTTCTTCCGTACACTCCAGTGACACTAACCTCAACAATACCCAGTTCACTACTTAAATATCATCTGAGGGACTTCCCTTTTGGTTCAGTGGTTAAGACTCCAAGTTTCCAATGCAGAAGGCACAGGTTCAATCTCTGGTCAAGGAACTAAGATCCTGCATGCTTCAGAACACTTGGCCAAAAAAATAAATAAATAAAATAAATCTTAAAATAGTTCATCAAAAAAAATGCAAAGCAATTTTGTCAAAAACAGTAATAAATACGATCTGATAGTTTTTTACATATGTCATATGGATTTTTATGTGTGTGTATATATATACATATATATCAGTTATACCTTTCCTGAGTTACAAATTCCTTGAGACTAAGGATATTTTCTGAATTCCTCCAAAAATACTATGCCCACAGTAAGTATAAATACATAGTTCTTGACTGATCATTTTCATTCAGGGAACAACAACAGAATAAGAATATCCTCTATTAAATCTAACACTGGATTAAGGAGTGGACTAGTAGGGCAACTGACCAAGGTAACAATCGGTAATATAATCTATCAGATTATTACTACAGCATGAAAGACACTGTGAAGACACCAAGGGGGAGAAAGAGGCAGTGCATTTATGTAGTTGAAAATAATGCTGATGATGAACCTGTCCGGAGGGCATGCTTGTTCTCAGAACACCAGGGGAGTATACTTCCTTCCAGAGCCATGAAGCCCAGGGAACAGAAAGGCTATGGCAGCTAGGGGAGCCACTAGCAGTCTCTTCTGTCTTACCTCACGTGTTCAGTGTTCATCTGGATCATTAACATTTCAGCC
Organism: Cervus elaphus; assembly: GCF_910594005.1. Lineage (NCBI taxonomy): Eukaryota > Metazoa > Chordata > Mammalia > Artiodactyla > Cervidae > Cervus > Cervus elaphus. The sequence continues at coordinate 18,143,407 of NC_057820.1, forward strand.
ATCTTTGGGCATTCCCATGTCATCATCCTTTCTTGCATGCATGCTCAGTTGCTTCAGCGGTGTCCGACTCTTTGCGACCCTATAGACTGAAGCCTGCCAGCCTCCTCTGTCCATGGGGGTTCTCCAGGCAAGAATACTGGAGTGGGTTGCCATGCCCTCCTTTAGGGGATCTTCCCAACCCAAGGATTGAACCCAAGCCTCCTGCATCTCCTGCACTGCAGGCAAGTTCTTTACCAACTGAGCTACCTGGGAAGCCCCTTATCTTTTCTTAGTCAATTCCAAACAGAACATGAAGTGAGGTTAGCCTGCTCAGAGGTGAAATAAGCAGGCTAGGCACTCTCTTAGGTGGGCCTTTAGCTCTAGCTCTAAAGATGTCTTATTGAAGTAATCACTTTTGCTCCACAGAAACAATTCTGGCTTATGATGGAATAATTTCTGTCCAATACAGTATATTTTATGTGATAATCACATTAGGTTCCTATAACCATTGCCTCTTTTCCATCATAATACCTCTAACTAAGAAATAATGGTGGTGTATTGACCAGCAGATAACCCTTCTTCATTATGAGTAGCATCAGAGAGTATATCTTTCTTACATTTTTGCTTCATTCAACAATTTTTGGTATGAGTGACCTTATTCTTTTAATGTTAGGCAGAATTAATTAAAGATACCATTTTTTAATGCTGCAACACGTTTTGCTTAAAAAAATAATGTATCACTTGCCAGTTCATTTTTCATAAATATAATTATCCTCTTTTTTGCAGTTGTCATTGTTCCATATTCTTTCTTTATGAGCCACTACTTTTTTAAATATAAATTTTCACCTACTGTGTAAATGTGAACAGCTATTGGGCTTGTAGTATAGGAAGGGCCAATCACATCCTCTAGCCAAATTCCTAGTGTTGTGACTAGAAAAGCTATTACTTTTGAGCTTACCGTAGTGAAAAGGCACACTAACCCAAGGAAAAAAGTTTTTACATCTTGCAGATGTAATCTTTCTAGGTAAGCCAAGGTCTCATGACTGGTTGAAACTAGTAGTTTCACTAGTTACACTAGTAGTGTAACAACAAACAATTTCAGTTCCCTGCTCTTAAAATGGCCTGTCAACACAGGCTTCTGTAGGTCTATCTTTCTATTTCCTTCTAGAGGTTTTTCAGCAGAAGGATTAAGGTTATGGACACTGAACTCAGACAGAAATGATTTTAAATCTTGCCTCCACCAACTCACTTCCTGTGTGACTTTGAACATGTTAATTAAACTCTTCAGGCTTCAGTTTTCCCATCCATAAAATTAGCCCACAGAAACCATATGTACCAAAATTTATCATGAGGCCTGGCACATAGTAAGTGCTCAATAAATCTCAGCTGTTATTATTTTTAGCTATCAATATGTACTTTCCCTGATGTCCTATTTTCTTTCTACGAATGCCATATTTTCACAGGGCTCAATACAGACTATGTTGTCTAAAGCCTGTGACAAACATTTCTATTGGCACACATGTCCCAACTTATCTCTGAGCATTTCTACTAGAAATCTAGTGTTTGGGAGGTTTAAAAGAAGAACAAAGAGAAACACAAATATCATGTATTAACCCATATATATGGAATCTAGAAAAATGTTACTGATGAATCTATTTCCAGGGCAGGAACAGAGACACAGAGAATGGACTTGGACATGGCAGGGTAAAGACAGGTGGGACAAATCGAGAGAGTAGCACTGACATCTATACCCTACCACGTGTAAAACAGATAGCCAGTGGGAAACTGCTGCATAGCACGAGGAGTTCGGCTCGATGCTCTACCCATAGAAGGGGTCCCCTCTAGAAGGGCGGGGTGGGGAGGTAGGGTGGGAAGGAGGCTCCAGAAAGAGGGGATATATACTCCAGTAAAAAATTTTTAAAGAACAATACTCAAAAGAAATTGAGGGAAGTTCTACTGGACCTTTAACCTGAACACGGAGGTCAATAAAAGTCAGATTCTTTAAACCTACTTAGATCTTATTTTTCTCCTTGTCTCTCAGGAGTGTGACTTTCCATCCCAACAGTCTTCATCCCTTTGTAACATACTGCAAAATGTGACTGGGATCTATCTGGATATTCTTCCAGAATGTCAGCAACAAACCAGGAGATGCAATGAACACCAGAGTCAGCCTAAAATCACTCTCCAAAAGGGAGGCTGTGGTTAAATCTGCAAGTTTCCCTCACCTGCTTTTCATAATAACACTGCTGACTACGGGCGCGGGTCATTATGGCAATGCAGCAAGAGGGGAAAGGGTGACTTATGTAGAAAGAGTATTCTTCACGAACCTAATCAAAATTCCCTCTTTAGAGCTGAATCTGAGAAGAGGGTTGCCTGCTTCCTTGGTGCCGTTGGCATTAAGAGGTCAGTATGTGTGGACGGTACCCCACCAGGCTCTTCTGCCCACAGAATTCTCCAGGCAAGCATACTGGCATGGGGTGCCACTTCCTTGCCCAGGGATCACACCCATGTCTCTTAATGTCTCCTGCACTGGCAGGTGGACTACTTACTACTAGCACCAGCTGGGAAGCCCCAGAGGTCAGCAGAGAATCCTCCTATCACATTAGAGAGTCTTTTCTTGGTCTTCTCCAGACTACCTTCTCATCCTAAAGAGGCCATAGGAGGGAAGGGAGGGAGGAAGGAGAAGGGTCAATGGCCTATTGTTCAGAAAGGGTAGAAGAAGAGGCAGAGAGCACAGGGTGATTAGGTGTGTTTTAGTGTAAAAATATAACTAGGGTTCAAAGAAGAGGGATTAATATGTGACTGAATCAGTGCATCGTTGTTGTTTTGTCGCTCCTCCATATTCACCTCTTCATGACTCCATGGACCGTAGTAGCCACCACGCTTCTCTGTCCATGGGATTTTTCAGGCAAGAAATACCAGAGTGACTTGCCATTTCCTTCTCCAAGGGATCTTTCAAACCCTGGGATCAAACCCCCATCTCCTGCATTGCAGGAGAATTCTTTACTGCTGAGCCACCAAGGAAGCTCATCAATGCATTAGGTTTTCCCATTTTTGCCCCTATTTAGCACCTAACTTCTTTTGGGAGAAGGAAATGGCAACCCACTCCAGTATTCTTGCCTGGAGAATTCCATAGACAGAGGAGCCTAGTGGGCTGCTGTCTATGGGGTCGCACAGAGTCGGACATGACTGAAGTGACTTAGCAGCAGCTTAGCAGCAGCACCTAACAAATTAACAAGTGTGACATTTATTATGAAAGTTTTTATATATATTTTTTAAAAATCAATTATTAAAAGAGAGAAAGTGATTATTTCACAATAAACTATGAATTGCTTACTTCACAAAGGGATACTTAAATGGCTATTGAAAATCCTACTAATTCATCTTAGAACTTTTGTACAATAATTTTATATTTAACTTAAGTGTAGCTGTTACAGTTGTTAAAAGTCACACAGCCAAGTATCCATGGAACTAAATTACCTGCAAACAGCAGTGAAGGTTCTCCCTTCTGAGTGTTTTTCATATAATATCACAAACAAATTGCCGCAGCAATCCTACAATTGAGGTTTAAAGACATCTAGTCTTTTGTCCTAGACCATATGACTAATTAAGTGGCCAAGTCAGCATTTAAACCCATGTGAACCCTGGAACTCCTGCAATGGAATTAGCTGGGGACTTGTTAACATACAGAGTACTGAACTCCACTAGGGACACCCAGAAGAAGAATCTCTGGAGATGAAATCTAGGAGTGTGTATTTCCTATAAGCACCCCAGGTTATGTGGAGATCCTTCAAAGTCTGGAACCTCCAATTTAGGTGATGAGTTATGAAACATCGTTATGTTTGGAGGATGCTGGAAGTGGATATAACCATTATTGGACCTGATAAAGTCAAAGAATGTTAAGGCAAGATATTAATGTGTCTTCAGCATAGAAGCTGAATAGTAAAGGATTCTGAATCATTTGAGTTTTATAATTAGAAGACTGTATACAAATAACCAACTCTAGTAGAATGGTGCTGCTTCCTCAACTGTAAAATAAAAGAACTAAAAAAATAAAAAATAAAAAAATAAAAGAACTGCTGTAGATGATCTCTAAGTTTCTTCCCACCAGCAATCCATGAGTTCATGGTTCTTGACTTCTTGTGATTTCCAACTCCAAGTTTTCTAACTACCCAGGGGAAAGGTGGACTCCACATCAATAAACTTTTCATATGATATTCCAATCTTCTCCACAGACTCCTCTAAACGGTTCCCTAGGATCAGAAGGCCCTCTCTTGCCTTCCTTCAGTATTTACCAAATAGAGAAAGAAAAATAAAATGAGAGAACAAAGATTAAAGAGGAAAAAACCGCCTAGCAAACAGATTTTACCATCTGCTATATTTCACTTTTGTGCATTTATATTTCTGCCTCAGAGCTCAGAAGTCTTCGGGGAATGTGTATATTTTGGACAAATTTTATAATAAAGACTGTAAATAAATCCTAAATGCTGCTAGACCTGGAAGTAGATCATTAAACTTTTATGGAATTGACATAAGCTTGGGATCTGACAAATCTCATTTTAAATGCTGAATATAGCAGCTTTCAGGCAAAGCACAAAGCCGATAGTGTGCATTTAATCTCTATTAAGGCCTCACAAACAATACATGTTTTAGTAATATTTAAATTCATTGTCACTTTGTTTTTTTGCAAACAACTCATAAGCAGAACCTAGGCTGTGAGATTTCAAGTTTTGATATGATGTGTAAATACAAGGAATATACAAATAAACTAGGAGGATTCTCTAAATAAGGCTGATGTAATAACTAAACCGAATTCCCGAGAGACGTCTAGTGCTTTATCCATGCAAACAGCAACCTAACTCCATGGCCAGAATGACACTCCTCACACCCCTGCATTCTCTCCCCTGGGCAAAGAATGTTCATTCTCTTCCTAAGAGATCATCTCTTCCAATAAGTGTGCTATTCTTTCTATGCGCCCTGCCCTCAGCGACATCTCATCCTGTGAAAAATGACTTACAGGTTTTTCATCTTTTGAAACGATTTTATCACTGACCAGCATCTCCTGCAGAGAGAAGATGGATTGGATTAGGAATCCCAAACCCTCTGCAAAATCTATTACAAAGGCAGCACACCTCACACTCTTCTTTCTTCTCCCTGCCCACCGTCAAGTCCTCTGGGCAGTCAGACAAAAGCTTTGCCACTTGGGTAGCAGACCACAATCAACTTTGTGTGCAAGACTGAGTCACACATCCAAGTTCTGCGCCGACCCGTCTCCTTGGGAACACTCCAGACACACTTGTGGCTCTTTACTTGGGGGCTGTGTCTACCGAGAGCAAGATCTATTGGGCTGATCTGGGTGGTCTTGTCCATGAACACGAGGGTCCAGAGTCAGAAGTGAAGCGGTTAAAGTAGCCAAGGCATGTTTACTAAGCCATTTGAAGTTGATAGCCCACACGGCCTGGCTTTTTTCTCTATCTTCGTAAACCGCAGTGAATTGATGGAATGACCCGGACTTGATCTTCAGGGCAATATGTCTGATGGCACCGCTGGATTGATAAATTGATTCAAAACTATTACCATGGTGAAAAAGCAATAAGGTCATAAAAATTGCATCAGCTGGCTAAGTAAATCCTGGCATTTCATGACAAGTAATGCAGAAGAATCGCAAGAGGATCTGGGCATGAGGCTGAATGAGTGAGGGAGAAATGACTTTGAAGAGCTCATCATCTCCGATCTATTCTTCCTGCCAGCGATTCATGCCTTCGCATAGTGCCACTTCATTATGGGGAAATAACTGTACACTTCTAGCATATTCCTGGCCTCCCTGGCGGCCCCTGGAGGACCCTTAGCTGGTTAATACCTCATCACGGGCTTCATTGAACACTTTAATCTGCACTTGTGTGATCAATAGAATCCTGGTGTAAATTAAAAGGACAATTTCATGTAATCAAGCCTGTTAATGCTCATTTTGAAAACCATTATTTGTGGAAGGCATTTAGGAGAAAATTACAAAGTGACAGGCTGATGCAGTCTGAGATGATTTGAAAGCAGGCCTTTTTTGTGTGACTGTATACCTGCTCTGGGAGCAGAATGGGAGTGAGCCTTAGTGAATGCATGGGGGGACGGGCGGGGAATGGAGCCAGCGAAGGAGCAGCAGCAAGGAGCCGCCCAGCAGGAATACGTGTCTCTGCCCTGCCTGCTTGCTTGCCTTCATGCAGGGAAGAAGAAAATGAAATTTTCCAGTGTTCTATTTCTGTGGCAAATTCAATTACTGCGGGGACTTGTTCAAAGCGGTGTAACTTCCAAGAGGCAGAAATTGAAAACCTGGCAGCTAATGAAATGGCAAATGACTAGGAAGTTCAGACAGGGGCCGTCAGTCAGATCAAACACCTGGAGAAAAATAGAAGCTACCCTGATGCTTTCCTGAAACCACTCTCTCAACTGCCCCTCTTTCAGAGAGAGAGGAGACCTCCTTCCCTCAACATTTTACTCAAGCTGGAATAATATGTTAACAGCCGCAAGTTTCCACGGGCCTCTCTGCCAGCAACAGGGTGATGAAGCATGAAGTGGGGAATGCAAAATACCACCAGTGTTATTTTTTTCCAAATTCTGGGATGCGTGCTGCGCATGACTGTACACTATTTACTTGGACCGTCTGCCCACAAACATGTCTTAAAAGCCTTTGGTAACTGATATATATGCATTCATAGACATTGTATGGACTTCCCTAGTGGCTCAGACGGTAAAGAAAATCTGCCTGCAATGCGGGAGATCAGGGTTCGATCCCTGAATCGGGAAGATCCCCTGGAGAAGGGAAAGGCTACCCATTCCCATATTCTTGCCTGGAGAATTCTAAGGACAAAGGAGCCTGGGCAGGCTACAGTCCATGGGGTCGCAGAGAGTCAGACATGACTGAGTGACTAAAACTTTCACTACCAAACATCACATATGGCAGTATATGGCTTATATTATTTTTGAGAATGCTGAGACAGAACCCCATCCCCAGAGATTCTAACTAGTCTAAAGTGGAACTCAGACTTCATATTTTTTAAAACTCCCCTAGGTGATTCTGATGCTCAAAGCGGATGAGAAGTACTGGTATACATAACATCTTGTGGGCGTGAATGTACTGTTTTGCTATGGTTATCAGTAATCATGCATTCAACAGTTTCTCAACACAATGGAATCCTGTATGCCAGTACGTGACCCAGATAGCATTACCTCCCAGCAATATCAGGGATATGAAATTACAAGGCCCAAGAAAGAGTGGCTGGTAGGCATGACAAACTGCAATCTAATTGAAAGCACTTACCCAGAGCTAGCCACCGCTGTGGCATCACTCATCCAGGCTCAGGAGGATGGAAATTCAACATTCTGTTCTATTTCTTCCCTGATGCTCATCACAACACTTCAAAAAGGAAAATCATTTCCATTTGTCATGTGACAAACATTTCCAGTCAACTCTTATTAAGCTGATATTGGTTTATTTAAAATAAGATGCACTTTGGCCATTCTCCAAGCAACTGAATTTCCTATCACTCTTTCATAAAATTGTCAGATAATCTGAGCATCATTTATTCAAAATCTGATTGCTTTCATTTGATTGTATCAGTTCTTGCACATCAAATAAGCATTTTAATGTATTTAGCCACGAATAATGTTTCCTCTTCTCTCTCCTAAAATGACAACATGCCACCTTCTCCTCTCCTTGGTGGCACATAATGGCCTGACTTGCTTTTTTGATTCTTCTGTAGAACCTGCCCTCCCTCATATTCCATCCAGCACCATTACATAGTGCTCAATTTCACCTCTTAGACTTGATCTCATTTAATATTTTTCTTGCAAGAGCTAGTCACATCCATGTGAATTTGGTTACTCTATGACTTTTGTTCAGGGGATTCCCAGGTGGCGCTGGTAAAGAATTCGCCTGCCAACGCCGGAGACACAAGAGACATGAGTTCCATCCCTGGGTTGGGAAGACCCCCTGGAGGAGGAAATGGCAACTCACTCCAGTATTCTTGCCTGGTAAATTCTTTGGACAGAGGACCTTGGTGGGCTATAGCCCATGGGGTTGCAGAGAGTCAGACACAACTGAGTGACTGAACACATGACTTTTGCTCAACCATTATTTGGGGTGTTTATATTATTTTCAAAAGGTCTCAATATTTTTTATTTATTTCTTATTGAAGGATAATTGCTTTACAGAATTTTGCTGTTTTCTGTCAAACCTCAGCATAAACCAGCCATAGGTATGAGGACATACATCCCCTCCCTTTTGAACCTCCCCCCCATCTCCCTCCGCATCCCACCCCTCTAGGCTGACACAACCCCTGTTAAGAGTTTCCTGAGCCATACAGCAAATTCCTGTTGGCTAGCTATTTTACATATGGTAATGTAAGTTTTCATGTTATGCTTTCTATACATCTCACCCTCTCCTGCCCTCTCTCCATGTCCATAAGTCTATTCTCTATGTCTGTTTCTCCACTGTTGCCCTGTAAATAAATTCAGCACCATTTTTCTAGATTCCGTATATATGTGTTAGAATACAGTATCTATCTTTCTCTTTCTGACTCACTTCACTCTGTATAATAGGTTCTAGGTTCATTCACCTCATTAGAACTGACTCAAATGCATTCATTTTTATGGCTGAATAATATTCCATTGTGTATATATACCACAACTTCTTTATCCATTCATCTGTCAATGGACATCTAGGTTGCTTCCATGTTCTAGCTATTGTAAACGGTGCCAAAAGCACTCAATATTTTTAATGACTTCTAAGAACATAAATCATTGAGTGTGAGGTGTTCTGCTTTTGACTTTTTAGAAGTTATATTCTGAAACTCTGATTTTATAAAATTTCAGTAAGATCCCCGTATTTAAGGAAAGAATATCTTCAAATGCTTTATTCATCCTAGAAACATCAATAGACTATTTATTATGGCAGAGTTAACAGTCTATTCCTGTCTTGCATTCCTTTTACTTCTAATGCTTTGACTTCATAAAACTGCTAAAGTAACTAACCAGGATATTTATAATTATGTTCTGAGATCTGCCTCACTTTCAAAATATCAAAAGGTTTCAAACTGGATAATAAAGGGAAAAGGCTACATTCCATCAATGATATAGGGAAGTCAGCTGCTACATATACATGTTTTTAAGGTGTTCTGGTTTTGTTTAGTTGATGTGTAAGATGTTTAGACCTCAGATGAAAAGAAAGTTTGGTCCTTTAGAAATCACAAGTTGTGAACGAAGGTTTAAAAAAATTCCTAGAACATGGCATACTAGCTAACTAATTTCCTTTCTAAAAGTTAAATTAAATAAGCATTGACTGGGAGAGAGGAATTGAGATGAGTAAGGATCCAGAACCACAGTTTCTCCAGGGGGGGTTAACAGAACTGGAATGATTAGTCCTATGAACCTGGGCACATGCATATAAGCTTTCTTTATTAAAACTAGCCAGAAGGAGAAGAATGTTCTGGGAACATCATGTGATGAAAACAACTGAAAAGATCTTATTTGAAACAAAAAGAAATCAAAAGCACCCAGAACTCCTCCAGATCTAAAGAGGGTGAAGAAATGTTGATAATGTCATTTCAAAGAAAGTTAGTGGGGCCATGAGGAAATAAGAAAAGTTTCATTTCAAAAGTCTACAACAGAAAGTTGTAAGTTTAAACATTATTCTAAGCTCCAAGGTCCTACTGTCACCAGGCCTTCCCATATGCTGTTTCCTCTTCCCAGAACAAACCCTGGCCACCATTTCTACCCCTGCCATCTCCAGTGTTTACCTGAAAAGCACCCTTTCTTTTTCAGGATTGCTCTTAGACATAAATTCCTCCAGGAAACTGTCTTTGATAACATCCGTCGAGCCTCCTGCGAGCTCACATGGCACCCAGTGCTCATCTGGCCTAACACTCATTCCACTGACTCTCAGTTCTAGTCCATTTGTTTCCCTGTAGATTATGAACACAGCTGAGAACATGAGCTGGGTCTGACTTATACCTCATGTAGTCCAACACAGTACCCAACACAAAGCAGGGAATCAACAATTTTTCACTGAATGAATGAAGTCTTCCAGAAGCCAGAATATGTACATCAGCACAAGGTCTGTGTACCAGCTTCCTAAGAGTACTACGAGGGAAAGTGAAATTGAAAGCGTTAGCCGCTCAGTGGTGTCTGACTCTTTGTGACCCCATGGACTGTAGCCTGCCAGGCTCCTCTGTCCACAGGAGGACAATAGCTCTTGTCTTATTCTCCAGGAAGGAGAATATTGCCTATTCTCTAGGCAACAGCCATTGCCTATTCTGCAGACAAGAATACTGGAATGAGAGCCATTTCCTTCTCCAGGGGATCTTCCCAATCCAGGGATCAAACCCAGGTCTCCTGCATTGCAGGCAGATTTTTTTACCATCTGAGTCACCAGGGAAATGGTATGAGGGAACATTAAAGATTTAATGGCCCAAGACTTTACTGAGATTCTTATATTCAATTTAATTTTGCTCAACTTAGAAAATTGTCACACACATATGTGTGTGATTAAATACATATATGGGCTTCCCTGGTGGCTCAGCTGAGAAAGAATCCACCTGCAATGCAGGAGGCCCTGGTTCGATTCCTGGGCTGGGAAGATCCCCTGGAGAAGAGATAGGCTACCACTCCAGCATTCTTGGGCTTCCCTAGTGGCTCAGATAGTAAGGAATCTGCTTGCAATGAGGGAGACCTGGGTTCGATCCCTGGGTGGGGAAGATCCCCTGGAGAAGAGCATGACGACCTACACCAGTACTCTTGCCTAGAGAATCCTCATAGACAGAGGAGCCTGACGGGCTGCAGTCCATGGGGTCGCAAAGAGGCCGACATGACTGAGCGACTAAGCACAGTATATATGTGTATATATTTTAACAGATTAAAAAGATGATTACTTAACCAAAGTTCCTACTTTTAGTTTTTTAAAACAATATGCAGAGACTTCTTTCATGGCCCAGTGGTCAAGTTATTTGCCCTCCAATGCAGGGGACCCAGGTTCAATTCCTGGTCAGGTAACCAGGATCCCACACGCCATGGGGGCAACTAAGCCCACTCGCCACAACTACAGAATTCCACATCCTGCAGTGAGAGAAGCCTCCACACCACAGTGAGGACCCGGCATGGCCAAAAATCATCAAATCAACGTAAAACACAAATTGAAAACACCAGTGAGAATCGAGACACATGCTAGTAAAGGTCCATTCAATTTCCACACTGGAGAGCCTAAAACCTGAACTTCTCTCAAGCCCAAACCTCACTGCTAACTGACTCATGGTAAGTTATCCAAATTACCCAGGAGGAAATACTATCCTTCAGAGAATAGATCTGAGTTAGTAAACCCAAAACCATCAAGCAATTCAAACCATGGTTTTTCCTTCATCTTCTGCCAAGAGTCTTATTTGAGCACCAGGTACTTCAGCGTAGAAGAATCAAGGTCCCATTTGGACTTTTTAAAATGCTCCTCTATCGCTTCTCGGCCTTTTGGCTAAGATCAAGTGTAAAATGCTCCTCTATAAGGAGACTAAATAAGATTTCTTGTATACCATTATTCCACATACTCCTATTCACTCAGAAAATTCATCAACATACATATTTTGAATATTTTAACAACATAAAACTTTAATGAACATTTTAAAAGGCCTTTAGGAAAGAATTTTTGTCTTTAAATAAAAATTAATACACTACAGATAGTCCTTAACTTACAAGCAAGTTTTTTCCAATAGTGCCTTTTCATGTCAACAGTGTAAAATTTAGAATGTATTTACCACAGGACATGGGAGTTGGGTTAAATGTATTAACTCATTTTATTTTCTATAATACTATTAAAAAAAAAAACCTCCCACCAAACAAATCAAGGTTTCTACTAGAAAATGTGTTCAGAACTTTGTGACAGACACTTATTGTTGGCTGACTCCACAGTTATTCACCAGTCCTTTCTCTCTTTCTTCTCTCTCTCTATGGTAGAGGGTGAAAAAACTAAATTCTTGCTCTCAGTCTTTCTTCCAGCTGGAGGTCACCATGTGACATGGTTCAAGCCAATTATAAGTAAGCACAAGTCTACTGGCTCTTCAGAGAACTTTTCTGCCTCATAACCAAGAAAGAGATAAGAAGTAAGCTTCTTCACTGCCACTTCCCCCTTCTTGTTTTGGATTCAGATATGATGCTGGCTATGGTAATCTTCTTGTGGTCAGGAGTCAAATAGCACAAGGCTAAAAATAACCTCCAAGAATGGCAGAGCAGAACAATGGAAAGAGTAAGGATCTGTGATAACACTGGAGAGGGGCCAAACCAAATACCTCCAGTCTTTCTTTCATGTATTAATGGAGAACTATATTAAAATAGTCAGTGTTATTCCATTTTCCTGTTCAGTCAAGTCAGTCAGTTCAGTCGCTCAGTCATATCCAACTCTTTGCGACCCCATTCATCACAGCACGCCAGGCCTCCCTGTCCATCACCAACTCCCAGAGTCTACTCAAACCCATGTCCATCGAGTCAGGGATGCCATCCAGCCATCTCATCCTCTGTTGGCCCCTTCTCCTCCTGCCCCCAATCCCTCCCAGCATCAGGGTCTTTTCCAATGAGTCCACTCTTCACATGAGGTGGCCAAGTATTGGGGTTTCAGCTTCAACATCAGTCTTTCCAATGAACACCCAGGACTGATCTCCTTTAGGATGGACTGGTTGGATCTCCTTGCAGTCCAAGGGACTCTCAAGAGTCTTCTCCAATACCACAGTTCAAAAGCATCAATTCTTCGGCACTCAGCTTTCTTCACAGTCCAACTCTCACATCCATACATGACCACTGGAAAAACCATAGCCTTGACTAGACGGACCTTTGTCGGCAAAGTAATGTCTCTGCTCTTAAATATGCTATCTAGGTTGGTCATAACTTTCCTTCCAAGGAGTAAGTGTCTCTTAATTTCATGGCTGCAATCACCATCTGCAGTGATTTTGGAGCCCAAAAAAATAAAGTCTGACACTGTTTCCACTGTTTCCCCATCTATTTGCCATGAAGTGACAGGACCGGATGCCATGATCTTAGTTTTCTGAATGTTGAGCTTTAAGCCAACTTTTTCACTCTCCTCTTTCACTTTCATCAAGAGACTTTTTAGTTCCTCTTCACTTTCTGCCATAAGGGTGGTGTCGTCTGCATAGCTGAGGTTATTGATATTTCTCCCAGCAATCATGATTCCAGCTTGTGCTTCTTCCAGCCCAGCATTTCTCATGATGTACTCTGCATATAAGTTAAATAAGCACAGTGACAATATACAGTTACATACAGCCAAAAGCATTTCTAAGTGAGACAACTGCCAACTGTGAATTCTACATGACCCCTGTCATATCCCAGCTGTGGATTCCTTATTTCCTCCTGTTTACTGGGCAATGGGGGGCAGGTGGTCAAGATTCCTATTTTCAGAGCCTCATTCCCTATCTAGGGTTTCAAATTTCCACTGGTCTTCATGTCAGTAGTGGAGTGATAGAGGTAAACAGAGGCAAAAAGGAAGATATTTTTCACATGGTTTCAAAGGAACTGATGTTAAAAAAAATAAAAGGCTGAAGACTTCTGCTAGTAAAACTACCTGGGGACTCACATCAACCCCATATGAAACCTAGAGCAAAATTTAAGGCTACCTCATTTCTTTTCCTCACTTTGAAAGAAGAAAGTGACCCTCCCAATGCTCTACCCTCAGTGTTTCTCACTTCCTTAACCTACACAGTCAACAAGGAATCCAATCTGGTGGGGGGTTTTTTTGTTTTTTTTTTCCTGCCCCCAATCCTGAAGCAAGTACTCAGCTCTTTCGAAGTTTACTGAGAATATACACTACTGATCTGGCAGGAAACAAATGAGGGGGAAATGCTTCCCTTTTAGTGTAAAATGACATGAACTTTATGGAAGACAATGAACCCACATGAATCAAAACCCTTAAAGATATTAATACACTGTTAGAAATCTAGTTGGGTTTTGGTCTAACTCTTCTCTTACCTCAGCTGATTGGGATGATACATCCCCTGGATTTAAAAAGACGCCAGCTGGACTATTTACAACAGCTAAGACATGGAAGCAACCTAGATATCCATTGACAGATGGGTGGATAAAGAAGCTGTGGTACATATATACAATGGAATACTACTCAGCCATAAAAAGGAATGAATTTGAGTCAGTTCCAGTGAGGTGGATGAACCTAGAACCTGTTACACAGAGTGAAGTCAGTCAAAAAGAAAAACAAATATCATATATTAATGCATATTATGGAATCTAGAAAAACAGTACTGATGAACCCATCTGCAGGGCAGGAATAGAGACACAGACATGGGGAACAGACTTGTGGACATAGCGAGGGAAGGAGAGGGTGGGACAAACTGAGGGAGTAGCATGGGAACACACACATCACCATGTGTAAACCAGGGAGCTAATGGGAACTTTCTGTGTGACGCACAGAGCTCAACCCAGTACTCTGAGACAACCTAGAGAGGTGGGATAGAGTGGGGAGGGGGTGGGAGGTTCAGGAGGGTGGGGACATATGTATACTTATGTCTGATTCACATTGTTATAAGACAGAGACCAATACAACATTGTAAAGCAGTTATCCTCCAATTAAAAAAAAAAAAAAATGAAAGTTAAAAAAAAAAGTCCCCAGCTGGGAAGGATAACAGCTCCACTCCACAACAGAATACCACGTGACGTCATGTTTTAGCATCATGCTTTTCTGTCCTCTCACTCAAAATCCTAATATACTGTTGAGACAGATACTTGCCTCGTTCCTTTCACTATTTCCCTTCAGTTTGCTTGGCTGTTTCCCTGCACAGAATTTTAACCTTGACTAGACGGCTGCTAAGGGGCTGCCTGGAGTGACACCCAGTGGTGGTAATGAGACTTGACAGCGGCTCCTTGTTTCCCAAGGGCAGCTAACTCGCAGAGCCTTTCCCCTGAATGCTTCTCTCAAAGTTCTCTTCCAGAACTGTTTTCACACTTCCTATAAGAAAAGTTTTTATCCCCAAAGGGTATCCATTTGCTATCATCGCAATCATTTTTTTTCCTGTTCAAGGATCTTTGTTAACCATTGGCCAAGCATCTGCTGTACAGAAGCTCCTAAAGAAAACCTATCAATAGCAAAGGACCAAGATTTTTCTTTTAATAAAATAACAAGGTGGGAGCGTCTTCTTCATGAAATTCTTGTTGTTCAGTCCCAAAGTCGCGTCAGACTCATGTCTTCTATATTGATATCTCTCAACTCAAACTCATTGCTACAGAAGCTCCTTCACTTACAAACTTCTGGGTGTGTTGTGCTAAGCTGCTTCAGTCATGTCTGACTCTTTGGACTCTACAGACTATAGCCCTCCAGACCCCTCTGTCCATGGGATTCTCCAGGCAAGAGTACTGGAGTGGATTACCATTCCCTCCTCCAGGGATCTTCCCAACCCAGGAATCAAACTTGAGTCTCTCGCATTGCAGGCAGATTCTTTACTGTCTGAGCCACAAAGGAAGCCCCATGAAGTTTTGTAAACAGGAACAGAACTACATGACAGGGAAGAACAAGTAAGCAATAACCACTAACAGCAGAGAGCACCCACCCGGAATTTCTGAACATCCTTTGGGAACCTACCCTGTTAATTAGCAAAGGAATTAACAGGACTCCCAGGGAAACAGCAAAAGCAAATTGTAACATAAAATCAAGCAGCCAAAGTTTATATTCCAAGGTCCCGGTAATATTTTGCAAAGGTCTTTCACAATTCTCTCATTTTCAGATGTCCTTCCAGTGACCTTCACTGAGCTCTCTTATTAATAGATAATAGATTCACATTCAGTTTTCCAAACACTATCTCCACGGTGCCTCATCACATGCTGCGAAAGTGAACCATTATTTCTGGCCAGTGAGAGAAACAAGGCCAAAGCAACCGAAAGAAGTCAAATCATTAAGTACTGTCAGAAATGAGGAATAGCATAGTTGTAAATGAGAAATGCCTTGATTCTCAGCCCCTGAGGGATAAATATCTGTACCTTTATGAAAGTCAGGGGCATTTTAGAAATGAGAGTTACTATTCAAAACCCCTGTATTAGGAATATTCCAAAGTGGAATCATGAGATCAAGTCTTACCAGGTCCCTCAGTTGCATCATTGAACCATTGGGGGTTGGGGGGGAGTGGTTGGCACAAGCTTGGGACGAGGCTAAATGCTGTCCTTTCTGATTAGAGTTCTTGACATCAATGCAGTAACCCACTGCGGAGAATCGGTCAAGAAATCCTTACTATTCCCAGAATAGTAAGTGTTAACTGGGATTAAAATACCCGCCTGAGACAGTACAGCCCTGAAAACCAGCCCACTCAGAAAGGTGACAACACAAGCCGTACAGTCAGACTTGGATCTGAATCCCCATCCACCACTGAGTAGGCAGATGACCTTGACCCAGGTATTTCAGCTCCCGAGCCTCAGCCCACACCTATACAATGTGAATGATGTCAGTTCCCACTGCTCCCACCTGGTTGTTGGAAAGAGTGGAGTAATGTACGGATGCTGCCTAGCAATGCACTTCACACACAGTAACTGCTCACCAGGGTTAGCTTTTATTGGGCTTCCCAGATGGAGCTAGCGGTAAAGAACCCACCTGTGAGTGCAGGAAACATAAGAGATATGGGTTCAATCCCTGGGTCGGGAAGATCCCCTGGAGGAGGGCATGGCAACCCATCCAGTACTGTTGCCTAGAAAATTGGAAAATCCCATGGACAGAGGAACTTGGTGGGCTACAGTCCATAGGGTCAAAAAGAGTCAGACATGACTGAAGTGACTTAGCATGTCTGCATTAAAAGAAAATCTAGGTTGCTTAAGTCTTTAAAGAAATGGACCTCGAGCAAATGTCAACATTTTCCACTTAAGAACACAAACTGTGTCTCAGTTTAGGGAATCCCCTCTAATTCTGTGGGCTTCCCAGGTGGCTCAGTGGTAAAGAATCCAGCTGCCAAGCAGGAGACTCAGATGCAATCCCTGGGTCAGGAAAGATCCCCTGGAGAAGGAAATGGCAACCCACACCAGTATTCTTACCTGGGAAATCCCAGTGACAGAGGAGTGTGGCAGACTTAAGTCCATGGGGTCGCAAAAGAGTCAGACACAACTTCGCAACTGAACAACAACTCTAATTTTACAGCAGAATGAGAAGGAAAAAAACTGCATGTGGTCACCAAACAAAATAATGTTTTCTCTCCAATGTCAGGGAAAACATCACAGCCAGCAATGTACTAGTTTTGACCCCCTCCTGAAAATATGTTCCAAGGAGCAAGCTGGAAGGAGATGGGTGTGCAAACAGGATGCCCCACTCATCAGTGTCTGCATCAGGGTCTCTCATCAATGAGAACCGAAAGTCACTAGATTCCATTAGCACAGAGCTATCAAGGTATTGATGAGGCTGTGAGAAGACCTGTCCTTTACTGTAAGCTGCCTCGACATGCTTTCCTGATGGGGAAGGGAGCCTGTGGTGTCCTCTGCATGCTTAAGTATTGTTAGAAATACAGGGCGGGGGGGAGGATACCATTAAACCAATTTTATCTTAGCCAAGGACTGCATCACACGTCTGAGATCAATATGACTCACAAGACATATAGGTGGTTGATAGAGAGTAAGTTATCTTTAGTAAATTAAGGTAGGAGGTGATGTGATTGGGGTGGGGAGGAGGCACGCTCTCTTTTGAAAGATTAAGCTAGAAACTTCCCCACATAATTTGACACATCTCCGAAAAAAATGCTTCCTGCAACTGCATCTAAAACATGTTCCATTCCCTAAGGTTCCATTTGCTGTGTAGCCCAGCTAAATAAATGAGAGTTGCCACTTTAAGTCTAATTTTCAACATTTTTTTTTCAAACAGAACCATCTTCTAATAAACACTTATAAGCTGTACACGGATAGCTGGTTTCAAATGCCAGTATGTCGGCTATTGCTCTGGCACTGTTTTCCAAAGGATATAAAAGATGTACCTCATTTTTCAACAGACCTGATCATAAACAGTTAGGAAGATCAGCACTGTATATTAATACTGCATTGTATATTAGTATCTATTTATATTATATAAGGTACAGTTATATAATACATAATTATACATATTACATTTTATACAACATCTAATTTTTGAGTACAAATTAAAATTGTATTTAATTTTGAAGGTTACTAAAGACACTCTGACTTGAATCTTTTAGAAAGCAAAATGTTTTTGTAATTCAATCATTCTCGCAATTATCTTATCTTGTGAATTTGCATTTGTGTTTTCTTAAAGCAGAATGCTTTTATATTAATAGATACAAATGCACATGAATGCATACGTGCATACAGATACACAAAATAATTCCATTACTTATGTTTTCTTCAAGGTTCAGTATTTTGAAATATGAGTAACTAGGAGAAAACTCAGAATTCTTGTAAAGTATGAGATAGAAAGCTCTGTTGAGATCATCATAAAGTGGATGGTGCTTTCTGAAAGATGCAGGAATGCGAGGGAGCACAGGGTGTTGTGAACAAACACACTTGAACAGAGAGAGAGTCTGGGGTCGGCAGCCATTATGAATGGTATGTGCACGCATGAGTGCTAAGTTGCTTCAGTCATGTCCAACTCTGTGGGACCCCATGGACTGTAGACGGCAGGCTCTTCTGTCCATGGGATTCTCCAGGCAAGAACACTGGAGTGGGTTGTCAGGCCCTCCTCCAGGGGGATCTTCCCAACCCAGGGATCAAACACACACCTCTTACGTCTCCTGCAATGGCAGGTGGATTCTTTACCACCAGCATCAACTAGGACGCCCTATGAAAATTATACTGAAATACAAAGAAATCAGAACTCCCAGAGATCTCTCCTTTTCTGAGTAGTTTTAAAACAATCTTGGGTAACTAGTTTATTAATTTTTCATCTTTTTTTTCTCTAAAAAGGAAGACATTTAAAGCTATTCCTTAAAAATAATAATAATCTTGGAAATCTAAAGCACAAGCTTTATTCTTGTGATGACTCACATTCTAGATTTTCTAAGATGGTGTTACAAATTGAAAGAGAATATTATATGTGTATATATAACCTTGGTCTTCATCATCACCAAGGATACTGTGGAATGCATCCTTCCCCAACTCGTGCCAGATAACACAGTCCCAGGTATGCCCATATATCCCACCCTCCCAGAATGACGCTGGACCTCTCCTTGGGCATTCCACTAAACAAAACGTGAACTACCCAGGGACTCCACATTGCCAAGTTACACATGGCCATTTCAGTGCCTTTTTTTGCTTATATACCAGCAGGGAAACAGAGAAACAAGTCAGCCAGAGGTGTCAGTCTTCAGGATGACAAAGATTCTGTGATATTTTTTACATTCAAAGTGCTAGGGATAAGTACAACTCCTAACACATTTACTATGGTTGTTACAGCTACTGCCATAAACAGCTTAAAGCGTCAGTTCAGTAGAGTTTTGCACAGAAGTCTTTCCCAAGAAGTGGATAAAGGAAGCATTAGGGATTTGGTTAACACTACAGACTGAATGTTTGCACATGCGTGCATGCTCAGTCACTTCAGTTGTGTCTGACTCTTTGTAAGCCTGTGGACTGTAGCCCACCAGGTTTCTCTATCCATGGGATTCTCCAGACAAGAATTCTAGAGTGGATTGCCATGCTCCCCTCCACTGAATGTTTGTGTCCCCTCAGAATTCATATGTTGAAAGTCTAAGCTCCAGGGTGATGGTATTTGGAAGTGGGGCCTTTGGGGGGTGATTAGGTTCCAAGAGTGGAGCCTTCATGAATGGGACTAGGGCCCTTACAGAAGATACCCCAGAGAGCTTTCTCACGCCTTCTGCCACATGAAGTCTCAGGAGAAGACATCTCTCTGTGAACCAGGAAGCAGGCCCTCCCCAGATACTGTGCATGCCAGCACCTTGGTGGTGGACTTCTTAGCCTCCAAAGTCAGAAATGTGAGCTCCCAGAAATGGAGCCTCCAAAGTGAGAAAGCTGCATTGATCATCAGCCACCCAGTTGACTGTACTTGGTTATAGCAACCCCAAGGGACTAAGTCTAGTGATATGTAGAGAAGGGAGAATTCCAACAGCATTTTGCCTGAACCTCTGTGGTGACGACTAGGCACATTTATGTTATATGGGAGAAACTAACACAACATTGTAAAGCAATTTTCCTCCAATTAAAAAACAAATAAAAGAATTTACAAGTGAAATTTTTTTTTAAATTAAACTTAAAAAAAAGAATTGATTTATATGGACATTTTCCCTTTACCACTGAACAAGAAGCAGCTTGAGCACAATGACCACATTCTATCTTGGAGCCTTCCCGAGGCACAGCTCTGTGAATCCTATCTTATAGGCACCCAACACAAACATTTGTTCAAATGTCCCCTCCTCTGAGAGGTCTTTCCAGACCCTGTCCCAATCTGAAGTCATCCAATTCCATGTGAGAGGGGATCTTTTCATTTTTGCTAGTCTATCCTCCACACCTCAAGCAGTAACATAGTAGACAATAAATGGCTTTGGATGAACAAATGAACTATCTTATTAAATAATTCTAAGAGACAATCTGAGAACAATCGTAAAGAAAGGAAGAGAAGCTCTGGGGGGAAAGCTTAAGCAAAGCGAAGACAGACTGGGTGAGAGGCTATCAGAGTCACATCTGAGAAGAGGTTCATAGTACTCCAGGGGAGATGACTTTGACTGCTTTAATTTAGAGGTATGTGGCCAGGGTCTGAGCCCTCTTTGTCATTGATATACTTGACTGGCAGGCATGGATCTGCCCTGTCACAATATCTGAGAGGCTAAGTAATGACGGGCGCCACTTGAGTGGAAAATTCTGCACACTGTCGATACAATGGGTGTCAGGAGCACATTGTTACCCCCTCGTAATCAGAGTAATTGTACACAGGGACGGCCCAGGAAAGAAAAGGAAATGAAGGCCTGTCTGTGGGCAACAATGCAACTTCATTTAACCTTAACAGACCAGGCGGCTGATATCATTTCTCCCTGGCACTCACCGAGATGCTAGTGTCAAAACAGCTTCTCATTTGCAATGTATGACAATTTCCCCACATCTAAAAAGACACTGCCACAAGTCAATAGACTATAAATTGCACTTGGAAATAGGATCATCTTAACTAAAGCCTGCCTGCTTTCCCCAGGAGGCCAATGGCTGCTCCCCCTCCTTTTCATAATTTGTATGTTTAGGTGTTCGGTCAATTTACTCTACACTTGTAATGTCTTATAGCCAAGACCATCAATCAGATTCGGTGTGACAAAAATATCCTGCTACAATATTACAGGTTATTAAAGGGATGATGGGAACGAGCTGCATGCATTTACTGGGCCTTTTTTCTCATTTCAGAAAAGCTGTCATGGGCCTAAACCGGTGATTCATCTTCTTTTCAGTATCAACAGGTAGTTGCTAAAAGTGGACTTTGATGAGCTACTTTCATGCATCTTTTATCTCTCCCAACACCTCCAGTCAAATTTCTTTCTCTTGTAACCTTTCCTCTTTCCCTGAAAACAGGATAAGCTGTTGGAGAGAGAAAACTATGTGGCAATCTTGCTTAGATCATTTTTACCTGGGTGCTTGGAAGACAGATGATATCCCATGGATTTGCTAAGCTATTCAGGTTTCCATTATTCTCCTACAGTGGAGGCCATACAGCCACTCAAGGGACCCCTATTTCAGGTTTAATTTGGAACACGTGCATGCGTGCACATGTTCAGTCTCTCAGTGGTGCCCAGCTCTTTTGTGACCCCATGGCCTGTAGCCAGCCAGGCTCCATGGGAATTCCCAGGTAAGAATACTGGCATGGGCTGCCATTCCCTTCTCCCGGGGATATTCCCACCCACTGAGATCAGACCTACATCTCCTGCATTGGCAGGCGGATTCTTTACCACTGAGCCACCTGGGAAGCCCCACATGGAAAAACTATTTGTAAGTGAAAATTTCATTTTTAACGTGTCTCTCTAACTCAATGTACTTGTTTGTTTGCTGCTGTTTTAGATAACCAGACAAATATTAAATAGTTATCTGGATATACAGCACTTCACTGCTCTGAGTTTTGAAGCTAAAAAATAGCCACCAAGATATCACTAAAGAAAATATATGGCACAATTACCTCCACAGTTCCTTACTTCCCAGTTAATTTTCTAGCCTTCAACAATCATTTTGATTTCTAACAGAAGACTTTGATGTCCTCTCTTGCTACATTTAATCCAAAAGTCTTAAATTTCTATTAATAATAAGGCTTTTCACAGATTGTTAATACGCTCCCAAGGAGGAAGTTTAAGGAGTCCTTTCACTGTTGTACAAAAGCTCAAAATGGCATTTTTGGACAAATCCATCAAGTCCAGCTCTAATGGGACTCTGGGTTCATACTACCAAAGTATGTGAAATTTGAAGTTACTGACAGACAGATGGCTTTGAAATACTGATCACAAGCAGACAGCATCATGCTTCAAAGGCAAAAAGCATCACAAATGGATTTACAGGGTTTTGTTTGTTTATTGTAAGAGGAAGGGTTACAACACTGTCTCTCATATTTGTTACTCCCGAGGTAAAAAAAAAAAAATCAGGGATAAACAAATACACCATTGTTTCTTTTTAAAATCATATGTGTTGTTTAGTCACTAAGTTGTGTCAGACTCCTTTTGCAACCCAATGGACTGTAGCCTGCCAGGCTCCTCTGTCCACCAGATTTCTCAGGCAAGAATACTGGAGTGAGTTGCCATTTCCTTCTCCTAAAAACATATATATTATTAGGAAAATGAACAACTTAATTCTAAAAATAGATACAGAAATGTAGTAATAGCTTTGTTGTCAATTGAGACTCTTATCAAGTGGTCTGGGTCTACCTGCAGTGATGTGTAGTGTGTGTGTGTGTGTGTGTGTGTGTGTGTGTGTGTGTGTGTGTGTGTGTGTGTGTGTGTGTGTGTGTGTGTGTGTGTGTGTGTGTGTGTGTGTGTGTGTGTGTGTGTGTGTGTGTGTGTGTGTGTACCAGCATCCATATGGACCAGCATTCTCTGGTAGCTCAGCTGGTAAAGAATCTGCCTGCAATGCAGGAGACCCCAGTTCGATTCCTCGATTGGGAAGATCCCCTGGAGAAGGGATAGGCTACCCACTCCAGGATTCCTGGGCTTCCCTAGTGGCTCAGACAGTAAAGAATCTGCCTGCAATGGGGGAGACCTGGGTTCGATCCCTGGGCTGGGAAGATCCCCTGGAGGAGGGCATGGCAACCCACTCCAATATTCTTGACTGGAGAATTCCCATGGACAGAGTAGCCTGGCAGGCTACAGTCCATGGGGTGGCAAAGAGTCGGACACGACTGAGCGACTAAGCACAGCACAGCAATTTATTATATATTTATGTATATATTTATATTTTATATATTACAGTACAGTATAGAATTACATAAATATAAAATATATTAAACATTACATATCATATTGTTATACATTTATATATGTTGATATTTAATATATTAAACTTATTGTTGATATAAAATTGATATGTTTATAAATTTATATTTATTTACAAATTTATTATAGATTTTATAGAATTAAATTTTTTCAAGTCCTACAGGAGAATAAATTCAGTGAAAATATCAAAGTTTTTCCAACATCAATTAAATATCTGCTATGTTCCAAACACTGGGCTAAGGTCTATGAATCAGTGGTTGTTGTTTAGTCACTAAGTTGCATCTGACTCTTTTGCAACCTCTGTCCACAGGATTTCCCAGGCACGAATACTGGAGTGGTTTGCCATTGCCTTCTCCAAGGTCTATGAATAATATCAACACAGGAAAAGCCCTAGAGCATGCTCTTCAGGTATATTTTAAAACTCAGAGGGACATACTCTTTTCTATGATGATTTAATTAAAGCTCAAAGCAAAAGCCTAAGATCTACAGTAAGAACTGTTCTGTCACAAAAGTTTCTGGACCATACAGGAAAAAATAGTTCAAGTCTATGGAATATTGACAGTGAAGGAGAAATTCAGAATCTTCAAATTTCAGAGTTGGGAATGAAGCTAAAATCCCCCAGTTGTCAGAATCCACTTTGTAGTAGCCTGACTCCTAAGACTAACACCCAGCTTTTCATCACCCACTACTACCTCCCAGCATCCCAGTCTTCTTATTGGTCATTTTGTAAAATGAGTCTTCCATATTTCAAGTCTAAACTGCCTTCCATACATGTTCAAAACAGATACAACCCCTCAGTGTATCTTTCCTCCAGTTCAAAGGTCCAAGTTCCTTCAGTCACTTTCCACTGAGATTTTTAGCCACGTTTTATCCGTCATGGCCACCTCCTCTGGAAATACAGTAACTTCCCATGCCTCTTTATAATGAGATAATGAGGTGCCCAGAACTTGGCAATTTAGAGTAAGTTCTGAAGTCAGGTCAAATCCCAGCGCCACTAAATAGATGTGCAATGTGGGGATATGACTAAATCTCCTTTTGTTCAATTCTCTCCTTTCATAAAATGGGAATAATAATTGTACTGTCCCAATAGGGTGAAGATTCCATGAGATATATTGCATAAAGCCCTCAGGAAAGTGTAGGACACACTGCAAACTCTAGTATTAGCTACTAATATCCAGAAAAAAAGCTCCAATACAGTGGGACTATTATCTCCCTTGATCTAAAAATTCTCTGAATTAACAGGCCTTAGACTACATGAGCATTTTTAAGCAGCCACCTCACACTACTGTTGACTGGTAAGCTTGAGAGCAATTTAAATCCCCTCTGTCGCCTTCAAATTAACATGTATTAACTAGCCTATACATATGTAATTGATATTTTAATAAAAAGTGTATACTTTACACTGATCTCTGCTGATTTCATCCTGTTTGTTTTAGCCCATTATTATAGACTGTCAAAGTCTTCAGAATTCTGATAATACAGGCATCTTTTCTCTGCTCCATTATGTCTGAGACCTTGGTTTGAAAATATGAAGACAGTTTATTCTGGGAGTAATCACGCTCTTCTCCACATGGACATCTCAGTATGGTCTTCAACATGAGCTAGCCTGCACTTTAGAGCACAGTAGCTAAGTTCCAAAGACGAACAGAGAGAGAGCAAGCAAATGTGGAAGATCCGGGTAGAAGCCATACCGTCTTCGAGAACCTAGCTTAGAAGTCACAAAACTTCAGTTCTACCACACTTTATTCATCAAGATGGTTACAAAGTTGTGGTTACCAGAGGTGAGCAGCAGGGAAAGAGGGGGATTGAATGAAGGTGGTCAAAATGTATAAACTTTCAGTTATAAGATAAACAAGTACTAGGAGTGTAATGTAATATACAACATGATTAATGCAATTAACACTGCTATGTGTTACACATGAAAGTTGTTAAAGAGAGTAAGTACAAAGAGTTCTCATCACAAGGGAAAATATGGTTTTTTCTTTTTAGTTTGTATCTAGATAAGACGATGGATGTTCATTAAAATTATTATGATAATCATTTCATGATGAATGTAACTCATTATGCTGAACACCTTAAATTTATACAGGGTTGTGTGCCAATTATAACTCATTAAAAATGGAAGAAAAAAAAGACAAGTTATGAAGTCCCAATCAGCTTCAAGTGTCACCAACAAAGCCCACTAATAATGACCAGAAAATAAAAACAGAATATGAGTAATGAAATAAATCTATCCTTTTTTCTTTTGTACTTTGTCTAGTTTTACTTGTTCATAGGGTACTATGTGCAGAGTCCTTGCATTTCAGACCAGAGTTCTGAGTGCAGAATGTCTGTACCCAACACTTCAACTCCACAAGTTGTGTGTATACGTGCTGCCCACAACACTACAGTCTAAGATGACAGTGTGTGTTGTGTGCAGAGATGCTGCACCCGGCACTGTGATCTGGAATGCTGTGAACAGCAGGGCTGTGCTCAGCCCACGAGAAACACCCTCATCCTCAAGTGCTCTATAAAGCAGCCCCACTGGGAGCCTTTCAAGGTGAGTGTGTACTCTGTAACAAGACCTCCAATCTCTACAATCTTTGCTCAAAGAATAAAGCTCTCCTTTGCTTCTGAACCAAACTTAGTCTTGTTCTACTGGCTCAAGTAACACCAGGCAGAAGAACCCTTGTTGGGGACCAACTCAGGTGGGTCAGTATAACATCTGTGCTACTTACTCAATTTGAAGACCAGACCAGGCACTGAGTTAGAAGAATTGCAAAATTATGGACATATCAGGGAAGGCCCAAGAATGGGCATCCACAGAGCCATTAGAAAGCAAGTTGGACACACACCTCACCTATTCCTTCCTGTGTGTCCCTGAATTAGGGGCTACTATCCACCTAACAGGAGACAAACTAGAGACTGGCCTCCCCTTAGACAAAGAGCAAAGATGATAATGTTGATGGCTGAGGACAAATCTCCCAGGACAGAGCAAGCCAACCTCCCTGGAGTAAATCCTGAGGTCTGAGCCTAGGGATGGGTAGGACGAGCTGTAGAAGCCAGTCCCCTGATAGTCCGTCTAAAACCCAGACATACATGGCCAAGAGGAAACAGTACCCTTTCCACTGGGAGACTTTGTTGGGCACTTCCCCTGTTCTATTTGGAAGGAAAGAGGTATGCTTACTGTAGAGAATAACTTAGAAGCAGTATAGGTTCCAAAAAAAGATGGCAGTGACCAGGAAACAATAAGACAGACACAACTGCCAAAAGGCTGGCCCTACAACCATAACAAGGGCAATACTTCTTTCCCCAACTTCAGCTTGTCAAGCCTTCAAGGAGGTTCATCAAGGAACTCACTATGGAAGGGAAGCTCTACTTAATTGGTTAGTTGAGGTCATGGTAACTCCTGACATGAAAAGGATAATTAGTTGGATAACTGAGACATGCCCCATCAATACAATGAACAACTCCAACACCAGACCACCCTTCCAGAGGCCTCAAGATAAGGCCCATTCAGACAAGAGGAACATATGCTGGAGGAGACTGGCAGATCAATTTCACTGCTGTGCTGAGAACACTTTCTAGGTGGATAGAAGTATTTCCCACTAGAACTGAAATGGCAGCTGAAATGGCTAAATCATTACTCAAAGAAATAGTCCCCAGGTTTGGACTCCAAGGATTCCCATAAAGTGATAATGATCCAGCATTTGTGTCTCAAAAAGCAATTAAGGAAATGATGAATGCCCTGGGCATAAAATGGACCTTGCACTCAGCCTGAAGACCCCAATCATTGAGGAAAGTTGAGAAAACCAATCCAACCTTGAAAAAGACCTTAGCCAAGCTATGTAAGGAAACTCAAGAAAGCTGAATTAAGTAGATTGTTCTGTTCCAAATGCAGTTAGTCCCAAGGGATAAGTTAAAGTTAAGTGCACTGATCTCTTGTATAGTAGATCCATTCCTGGGAACAACTCAAGTTGCCCCCCATGAAAACTCTAAGGGAATATGGTGACCAAGCACTGCCTGCACCCACCAACCTAGCTGTCTACCCCTTTCGGCCAGGAGACCAGGTGTCCCTAGAAACCTGGAAAACTGGCAGCCTGCAAATCAGCTCACTTCTAAGGGGAACAGACCCCTTGACCACTCATGTGAACCTCTAACCTGAAGCTTCTTTTCCAAAAAAACAACAAAAGTGTGACCAGGGATGTTCAGGCTTGGCCATGGACCTCAACATCAGGGCACACTTGTGCCCACAGGCAAAGACCTAGATACTTGCATTTTTAGGAAAAGTTTAGCATGTGGCCATTGTTCTCTTGCTAATATGTGGGCCATGCATCCTAAATTGTCTGATGAGGGGAATGCAGGTGGAAGGTGGAGTGACCCCACAGGGTGGGCTGGGTGAGGACTGCACAAGGCCAAGTAGCACAGGCCAGCCTGCTGCAGTGCTGGCTGTGAGTGGTACCCAATCTGCACTGACCAGCCAAGAGGACAGGTCACATGGGTCCTCGGGACAGGCAGTGACTGAGACTCCCAGAGGGACACCAGTGAGTCATTAGGTTCCCATCTGCTCCTTTTCAGCTGGCACCTCCCTCCTATCCTCTCCAACTGAGAAATCTTTATCTTATCTGAAGAAAGCAGGAAGCAAGCAAGCATATATTTTTCTAATAGCTTGCCTTATTAGTGAACTGTGGCATCTGAATTTGAAAAGCTGGGAGCTTCGGATGGACATGTACACACTGCTATATTTTAAATAGATAACCAACATGGACCTACTGTATAGCACTGGAAACTCTGCTCAATATTCTATACCAACCTAATTGGGAAAAGAATTTGAAAATATGTATTTGTATAATGGAATTACTTTTTTATACACCTACAACTAACACAACATTATTAACCACTGTAATCCAATATAAAACAAAAAGTTTAAAAAATAAAAAAACAGATAGCAAATATTTAGCACCTTTATTCTCTGGCTTCATTCTGTCCAGCTGAGCATTGATCAACAGAAACACAAAACAAGGCACTCATGTAATTTTAAATTTTCTAATGGCCATATTTAAAAGTACAAAGAAATAGTTCAAGTTGATTTTCATAATATAATTTGTTTAATGAAATGTATCTGAAGTTTTATCATTTCAACATGTAATCAACATGAAAATGATCAATGAGATATTTTTAATCCTTTTTTTATACTAAGAAATTTGATGTGTTTTACACCTACAGCACTTCACAAAACAGATGTTAAACACTTGACTGGTTTTTAAATTTCATAAAATGTACAGCTGAAAAGTAGATTCACATATCTAAGTTGGCCCAAACATAATCAAAAATCTTGCTATAACAGAATCGGGTATCAGGGTTTTTTAATTTAAATCAATTTAAATGAAATAAAATTTTGCGTTCAATTATTTAACTACACTAATCATGCGGATAGGGGGTCCTCTATTGGACAGTGCAGGTCTAGATGCCCACGCTGTGCTGAGTGAAAAAGCCTCAGAGAATAAGGTGGAAGGAACCCTTTGAACAGCTGGATGGGCAGGGGGGTATGCACAGAGCAGTTAAACATTCCATATATTTCCCCAGCACAAGAATATTGTACAAAATTACTGGCTACTCAGCACCAAGTTTAAAATTCTAACATTACCAGAAATCGAATGGTCAAAAAAGCAACAGACTAATTAGAATCACCTCTTCAGAAAGATAAAGGCCCCTCCTAGAAACCCCAGTTTAGGGTCGAAGTTGCAGTAATGAGCTAGTTCTGGCAAGACCCAGGGCTACTCCAACAAGGACAGACAAGAACTCCCCTCCCAATTTCCTGAGCACAAGAGCTGACTGGCATTTCTCTCAAGCTCTTGACTGAGTTCCTGTTCCTCCTAATCTAAGATGTGATTAAATTGAATTGCTTTCTAAATCTGTTATGTAATTTGTATGTAATGCCCTTAATATTGGGTTTGAATACAATTGCAGAAAGATACACTAATTGATTCGTTTAATTTTATTTTCCATCCTTTGAATGGAAGCCTTTGGGACTCAATATGTAAAGTGATATGCAAATTGGGACTTTGATGCAAGAAGACTTGGCAGTTTTTTTAAACAGGACTCAAGCATTACTTGGAATCATTTAAGAGAGTAATTTCAAACAAAGCAACCTCTACTTGTCCTTCTGTGTGATTAAATTTTGGTGTACATAAACATACATACAAAACACGCTCAAAATCACTGAATATTAATTGAAGATATAGGTCAAAGAACAATTATACTTAACCCACAGCTATTCAATCCCTAACCATAATATAAAATAAAATAAGGTTTTACAGGTTCACATAACTTTTCACAGAATGGTTGAAGCAGAGAATAGATGCAAAAGAGAAGTCAATCCATCAGCAACTAATGAGTACCTTCTTTGGATTCATAATAATGTCAGCTAACACTTATTGAGTGCTTATTATGAGACAGGCACTGTGTTCAGAATTTTATCTGGATTGTTTCCTGCTAAGGATTCAGTTAGGAGCTTGCAGAGATTCACAGATGATAAAGCACATTCCTTATACCCAAAGAATTTAAAATCTAAGAGCCAAAGGTTGGTATCAACAAAAGATGCTCCAGGAGTTGAGAGAATAGAAATATATCCTTTGGACCCCCAAAATTTAGCTTTCTGTCTTCCTCATTCCCAAATTGTTGCTGTGGATGCAAACGTTGATTCTAAGAGACAGACAGCCTCACTGTGCAGCTACAAGGATTTAAAATAACTGTTCTTGGTCCTCCACTTCCTCCTTCCAAATAAATGCCATTTTTCTGGGTTCAGAGGAGATCACAAATTTCAAGCCATGAATGCAATCTCTCACTGTTGTCACTGTTCCCAAAGTGCGGCTCACACAATAACAGTGTTGGCAATTTCATCGCTCACCACAGTTAATATATTTCAGTATGATCAAACCATAGTTTACAGGAAATTGCTATACTATTGATGTCATGGATGAGGAAATCAGTACATGAGATAGCCAAGTTTTAGAAATCTGAGAAAATGAGAAGTTGGGCGGGGGGTGGGGGGTGGGGAACAGGAATGAAGCTTGTTTGTTGTTAAGATAACATTAACAGTGTGGGTGCCATGGCTAGATTTGCTTGGAGATGATGGGTTAAAGGCAGACCAACAGCCCCAACGGTTAAGGAGAAGTTTCCCTGAGTCAAAATGCCATTGGAGGAGTGAGGTGAACTCTTTCCTAGAGATAAGTGAATTTTCATTGCCCGTGAGAAGTCTGAGAGGTTCTTTTTTTTCCAGAGTTTCAGAGATAAAGACATCTTCATTAGTCTGCTTGGGCTACCATAACAAAATGTCACAGACTATATGGCTTAAACAACAGAAATTTATTTTCTCACAGTTTTAGAGGCTAGAAAGCCCAAGATCATGGTTCAGCATGGTTTTCTGATGAAAGCTCTTTTTCTGACTCATAAACAGCCACCTTCTTGCTGTGTTCTCATATGGTCATCTTTCAGTGGTTATACACGGAAAGACACGGAAGACACAGAAAGAGACCTTTCCTCATCCATGATACTGATTTCCTCATCCATGACATCAAAAGACACGGAAAGAGACATCTGTCTCTCTCTCTCTCTCTCTCCCTCCCCCTCCCTTTAAGGCCTCCAATCCCATAGGATTAGGGTTCCATCCTTACCACCTCATTTAATCTTCATGATTGCAGCCATGAAATTAAAAGACGCTTACTCCTTGGAAGGAAAGTTATAACCAACCTTGATAGCATATTAAAAAGCAGAGACATTACTTTGCCAACAAAGGTCCGTCTAGTCAAGGCTATTGTTTTTTCCAGTAGTCATGTATGGATGTGAGAGTTGGACGGTGAAGAAAGCTGAGCGCCGAAGAGTTGATGCTTTTGAACTGTGGTGTTGGAGAAGATTCTTGAGAGTCCCTTGGACTGCAAGGAGATCCAACCAGTCCATCCTAAATGAGGTCAGTCCTGGGTGTTCATTGGAAGGACTGATGCTGAAGCTGAAACTCCAACACTTTGGCCACCTGATGCGAAGAGTTGACTCATTGGAAAAGATCCTGATGCTGGGAGGGATTGGGGGCAGGAGGAGAAGGGGACGACAGAAGATGAGATAGCTGGATGGCATCACCGACTCAATGGACATGAGTCTGAGTAAACTCCAGGAGCTGGTGATGGACAGATAGGCCTGGCGTGCTGCAATTCATGGGGCCACAAAGAGTCAGACATTGAACTCAACTGAACAACTGAACTGAACTGAACTGACTTTATAAAATCCGCATCTACAAATACAGTCACATCAAGGGTTAAGGATTCAACAGGTGAATTTGGAGGCAGGGCACAGGGCAGAGAAGAAACACAATTCAGTACATAGCAATGTCCAAAGATCAAGAAAGCCAACTTCATCATCTTTCAGATGAAGAAACTGAAGCAATGCTTCTTATGCACTTTTTTCAGCAAGAACCAAGGGCTGAAAATAATAGGAGTGCTCTAGGTGCCTCACACCCTAAACTGAGGGGCTAAACTATGTAAGCTGGCTATGCTGAGAAACTGGGAAACCATGAAAACTTAGTGCAGCTCATGGTTCCCACTTTCAAGCTATGTGAGAGAAAACAAAGAATTCACACGTGTGTGAAGGATGTTGTGGAGAGAGGATGTCAGTGCTAGAGAACACTGTTCCTGAGCTGCAGTGTGTCTCCTCCCCACCTGAGGAGGGAGAACAGTTGGGGCACTTTCTCCCCAGTGAGATGCAACCAAAACTTACAGATGACCCCAGGAATTTAGTGGACACAAAGACTGCTGCTTGACTCTTGAGAATAAATCTGAAGTTGAAAGGCTGTGACTAGATTAGACTGCGGCTAAGGGGAAAGAAAAATGACCTTGCAAGGAGAAGGCTGAACTTCTCACCAAAGAGAACCACCCCCACCAGCAATATGACCTTGAAAAGGGGGCAGGAAACTGTACCCAGAGGTCCCCTGTGCAGGACCTTGATGAACACACCAAAAGCCTCCAATGAGAACAAGTGCCAGTAATTGTGCCTCTGCTGTGTAAAGAGCTCCCGGTTCCAGATGACGAGAGGACCAGTCACAGATGCTCCTCATCCTTGTCTCATCCCTCTCACACCTTCCCAATCCTGAGACCCACCCAGCAGAGGTCAGAAACAGCAACTGGCAGAACGAGCGAGGCGTGAGTGTCAGAAAGCACAGCGAGCAGTTTTTTTCTACTTATCATGACAAAACAGTTTGTTTTTAGAGTGGCCTCTAGCCAGGTTACCTCAGATTCTTGGGTGAATCCCGTCAAGATTAGCTTCCAGCACGCTCAAGGCTAACTCCCTGAGAAGCACTTGTAAACGTCTCTCAAGATAGTATAGCTATATAGAATACCAAAAACCTTGAGTGTAAAGTAAAACTTTTGAGTTAATTAACTCAAAATTAACTGAATTTTTTTCAGGGAAGCAGCCGTGCTGCAGTCCACAGGGTCACGAAGGGTCGGACACAAGTTGGCCACTAAACAACTGAAGCTTACGTTTCGAGGTTGCTAATCACACTCGAAAATATACAAGTTTCTTGTGGATAAAACACGCTGGAATAGAAAAAAAGGTGGTTGACTGGTGGTCAGACTGATCTAGTTTCTAATCTTGCTTGCTCCAGGGTCTTGACCAATTCTCCCTGGGCCTCACTTTTCCTATTAATAAACAGACACTGAGAACAGAACTTACCTTTCTCTAGGCCCCTGTTTGATCTCGCGAGACCTGAACGCAGCACCCCATCCCTCGCCTCATGAGGCTACAGCGCGCGCTAGGGATCCAGTCACGCGAGAGCTCTGCGGAACTGGGCGGGGCGGGGTGGCGTCATTCATGTGACCCGAATGCGCAGGCCCCTGTGACCTGCTGCGTGTTTCTACCACCTACCAACCCACCTGACTGCTGATGCAGAACAACCCCGCTCCTCCAGGACCTTCGAACAGACGGCTTTAATCGAGTGTCTGACAAACGTAGGTGCCATCAATTTGTTTTTAAATGTTTGTTCAGCTCTCCACATTTATCCAGATTTTAAAGTCCCACAGGGGGCTTAATTCTAGGAATTTACCTTATAAAAATGTTTACCTAAGTTTGTCATAATGCATATAATCTATGTATAAAGATGTTTATCGCAAAGAAAGAGTGACATTAGCTCAAAGGAGCATCAACAAGGACGTGGTTAAATAAAATTCAGTGTGTTGTGCGTACTCGGTCGTGTCTGACCCTTTGCGACTCCATAGACTGTAGCCCACCAGGCTCCTCTGTCCTTGAGGTTTTCCAGGCAACAATACTGGAGTGGGTTGCCATTTCCTTCTCCAGGGGCTCTTCCTCACTGAGGGATCAAACCAGTGTCTCTTGCGCTGCAGGCAGATTCTTTACCAGTGAGCCACCAAGGCTTTACAGAATACAGTGCAGGACTTCCTTTGTGGCTCAGCTGGTAAAGAACCTTCCTGCCAGTGCAGAAGATGAAAGAAACGCAGGTTCATCGATCCCTGAGAAGATCCCCTAGAGAAGGAAATGCCAGTCAGCTCCATTATTCTTGCTTGGAAAATTCCATGGAAAGAGGAGTCCGGCCGACTATAGTCCATGGGGTTGTAGATTCCGACATGACTGAGCACGCACAAACACACACACATGAATTACTTTGTAGTCACATGCTCACGAGCACATTTCATGATGTGATGAATGAATTTTTTTTTTTTTAAGTGAAGTTTCGGGGGAAGGGGAAAGAATAAGGTTTTGGATTCAGCTCTGTGGTTCTGATTTTTTTTTTATTTTTTTTCTACGTCCTTCAGTATCATATAAGAAAAGGCATTCATCTGAAACCTCAAAATACCTCAGCTCTCTGAGAGGTGAGAATGCCGGTAAATTTCTAAAAGATCTCATCATTGTGCCCTTACCATGTTAGCATCTCAGAGATAAGGAAGGCTCCAGGGAATGTAGTTTGTGAAACACTGGGTTCATCTAAAGTCGGATAAAAAATTAAGGGCCAGTAAAAGCCAAATATGTGACGGGGGCGGGGGGGGGAGGATTTAGTCCAAAAAACGACCTCAACTTAAGATTTGCAGGATTAATGACCAAGAGGTCCGTGAGTTGTTCCATATCATTCAGTGAATTAGCAGCAGGGCCAGAAACAAGAAACCAGTTCTTTAGAATCCAAGGCCAAGGATTTTTCAAAGCATTATGCTCCCTTTCTAGACAAGATAATATGATATCTCAAAGATTATCATAGCCAGTGACAAACATCTACAGCTGTTTCTGGCTATCCAAGACTGTCTATTACTGTGACAGATTGTAAAACTTGCACAGATTCTTGTTCTGTATTCATGCTTCCCCTGGCATGGCACCTTGAGTGTCTCCCATTTGGACTCTGTGCTCAACAAGGTGACATGCAATGACCAGAGGTACATTAGCAAGCATGACTCAGCAGAAACTTGACGAGCATTTGTGCAGTGGGGCTTGTCCTCTTTCTGTCTGTCCTTAGAACTCTGACTTGCCATGCAGATAAGCCTGGCCTAGCCTGCTAGATGATGAAGGACCTGTGGCTCCAAAATCGCTGCTGCCCACCCTCCAACAGCCAGCCAACCCCAGAAATAAAACAGCATACCTGACAGCAGCTGACCACATAAATGTGAGTGAGCGCAGTTAAAATCAGCAGAATTACATTTAATCTGAGCCCAACTCAAATTATGGTACAACAGAATCCTGAGTTAAATAAATCGTTGCTGTTTTAAGCCACTAAATTTTGGGATCATTTATTACACAGCAAAACTACATCTAAATCCCTAAGCAAACTCTCAAAGGGATTTCAACATGGAGCTGAGAGCTACAGTGAGCCAATGCAGTGAAGATAAAATTGTTTTAAAGCTCTGTGGACCTAACAGTCAACAGCAACATGCTGTTGTAGTTAGTTATCAGATCTAAGCAGATCCTTGAGAATCCAATATTTTTCTGAAAATCTTCAGGGTCACGTTTCACAACAGCCCGTGGTACATAAAATTCATTTGTATGCACTACCTTACATCTTCTTAACATGTCAATGGTTCTGGGCTTTACCATATTCTCTTTCTGAATTTAAATTTCAACACTGAATCTGAGCTCTATGAAGACATCGATGAAGTATTATGAGACAAGAAACAAAGTACAGGCTATCTCTGCTCAAAAATAGTTCATAATTGAGTGTTTGAGTGGAAAACTCACTCTGCTTCTAAGTTTATCTATACTAGTTTGACCAAGCTGCTGAAAAATCACTTCTTTTACATAGGTCTGTGGAAATTATCTTGTATGTTTTTCAATTACAAAGAAGAATTCTAAGAGCATATTAACTTGGTTAATTTATAATATTCTAATTTAGCAAAAATGCTACAGCTAAAGCAATTCTCTGAATTACAGTAGCATGTTTAGTGTTGTTTTTTAATCTCATAGATTTTTTTTCAGTTGAACTTTGAACATGCTCTAACATCTCTGCCTGTGGAAAGTTGGACTGAGGAACAAGCAGAATATTAAACACCCTCTCATATGTCTCCCCAGGGAGCCTTCTGCTAATATTATACATTGCAACAACATTGCTTGAATGGTTTATTAATGGCAGCAAAACAGAGTGAATGCTACATACAATGATAATAACAATAAAGGTTATTTATACTCTGCCTAACTGCCAGATAGCTTTAAAGGCCTTACAAAGATACACTTAAACCACTAGCAATACAAAATAAAAATGGGAATAACTGCCTTTGGTTATGAGAAAGAATCAGAATGATGTGTTGTCCAGTTCCAGGAAAACTGAACTGTGAACTCTTGCTGAACAATTCTAAATTTATAAACATTTACATCCTCCCTTTGTTTCAGGATTTGAAATATACCCATGAACATGCCAAGCCATCATTTCAGGTGAACAGGAAATTCTGACTTTAAAAAGAAATGATCAGTGTACCCAGCCAAAGACCCAGTGCATCTCAGCATTTCCAGCTTTCCGTAAAGAACTCCCTTCTGAACCGTAGATCCTGAAGAAAAAGTTAAAATTGGGAAAATAAAAAAAAAAAAATGGTGGGGGGGACAGAAGAAAAGGGAGAAACATGAAGACAGTGAAATAGATAGTTTCAAGCGCATTTTCTCTCTTGGAACTCTATCCAGGAGGCTGAATACATGATATGGCGACTTCTTTGCCTGCCACCTACCCACCCACCTCTGAAACAAATGTTTATCAGTCAAGCATCTGTCAGGTCAAATCTTCTGGTAAACATACGTACTCACACTAAGTTTTTGTAAAAATACCAACCTGATTATGTCCAGGAAAGATAAATTCCCAAATTAGATTTTATCTTTCTATTCCTAAACACTCTGCTCTAGCCCACACTGATCCAAAAGATTTACAGCCCTAATTTAAATTATCTCTATATTCAAGTATAATTTTGGGTGAGTTTTTATAAGCGACTCAAAATTTTTGTGATTTACATTCCCTCTGCTATATTCTAAGGAAGGTAAATTTTAGTATCTGGGGTGTCTTTTGTCTGTTCAATGGAGTAATAAGTGAAGAAATGTGGGTTTGGATGAGCTGGGGCAGAGCTAAATTATTCTGAGTAAAAAAGATCCAGGACTCAGGAACCAGAATTGGGAGAGGTAGAGAATTGGGGAAAGGTGAAGTGATCAAAGGAAGGCCAGCATCCAAGGGCCAAGCAGAGTCTTAGAAGGAGATGACTAAAGGGGTTCTGCAGGTTGAAGCTCTATGTTACATAATGTACTTTCTCCTGCCTTGCTTATTTGCTCACCAGTGCCTATAGAGTCCATTTCCATCTTGAGGAATGAAAGGAAATACTGAATCTTGCTTAGACCATAGTGGGTATGTGTGGAAGAAGGTAGGGAGTGTGAAAGGGTGAAAACAAAGGCAAATGTGATAGCAGACATCATAAAGGTTATTATTGACCCAAAAAATAAATCATCCACTTATCATTCATTTTTTTTTGTTTTGTTTTGTTTATTTTTTTTTATTATCGTTCATTTTTAACAATTGCCAGATATCTAAAGACTTCCAGGAAATTCATACAAAGGCTGTATTAGGAATCTTGTGGTTCCAAGTGATAATAATCCAAATGAAAAGAGATCCTTTTTCCCAGTTTCTATATATTAAATCTCAAGAAAGTCTCTGAATGGTTGTACTTAATTATGTATGTCTGAACCAAATCCTGTGTGCAGGAATATGTAGTATTCTGAAAGAATTGCCTCTAGAAATTAATGAAAATTAATTAAATGAAAACCAATGACTTTCTTTTGTTTTATAGTCAGTTTACTTGTTTGCTTCTCCAACTGTATTATAAGCATCTTTGGGATAGAAATATTATTCGGCTTTGAACCCTCAGCACCTGGAATAATACATGAAATATAATAGGCATTAAATAAATATTTGGAAACTGCTGAATATTCGAGACCATTTGCTTTTCCTCTTCTGCAGAGTTCATTAGTCTCATCCCATCTCCAACAGTTCACCTCCCCATCCATCCCTTCTTCTGCCTCCCTGAGAATAAAAGATTAATCTGTAAACAGTCAATCCTCTCATTTTTAAGACTTTTTTCAGGAATTGGCAACAAATGATTGGTTGGATATATTTTATGAAAAAAATTATATAATGTACATTTTGGGGTAAATTTATGATGACAGCTATTGGGAACATGTTCTCAGGAATAAGTGTAGAGCTGTTGCTTTTATTGTATTATTTCCACTTAGCCTCTGATTCCAATTACTCTCTTTACATCCAACCTAAAAATTATACTTAGGTTGGAAACATTTACAAATTTCAAGTTACATCAAGCACTTGAGAATTTACTGCTACAAAAGACTGTTACTGTAGCTTATGACCTCATCAGAAAATCTGATTGATTTATGCCTTGTTAACTGTCCCTATTCATCATTCCACATTTAACTAATGAGACATTTTATTGAGGTTGCCAAAAGACAATGTTGATTATAAAAACAGGAAAAAATACAAGTTGAAATATGTTGACATATTTCTAATCTAAGACATCCCCGCATAAAAAAGTTGGTTGTTCTGGTTTGGATAGTGTATTAGCTATGATTGTGTGTGTGTGTTCATAGATGTGTGTGTATTTATTTGTTTACTGTGCTGTCTATGTATGTACTTCTGTTAAAAGGATTGAAAAGATCCAGGCCTGATACAATTCCACAGTCATCAGGGACCCAGCTGCTTTTATCTTCTGTGCTACCGTCAGCAACATCTCCTAGTCCAAGATGATTGCTCCAGATGACATTGAGTTCACAGTCCAGCCAGCAGGAGTAGAAACACTTCTTTGGGCAGGTTTTCCTTCTTTCCTTTTAGGCCATAATGTAAAAATTGTACCCATGACTTCTACTCATTTGCCATTAGTCAGAACTTAGTCATGTGGCTACAACTAGCTACAGAGGATGCTGGGATTCTATT
Source organism: Cervus elaphus (assembly GCF_910594005.1). Lineage (NCBI taxonomy): Eukaryota > Metazoa > Chordata > Mammalia > Artiodactyla > Cervidae > Cervus > Cervus elaphus. The sequence continues at coordinate 18,182,251 of NC_057820.1, forward strand.
AGCTAGATAGCCGTTTAGTTCAGTTTAGTTGCTCAATCATGTCCAACTCTTTGCGACCCAATGGACTGCAGCACACTAGGCTTCCCTGTCCATCACCAACTCCTGGAGCTTGCTCAAGTCAGTGATGCCATCCAACATCTCATCCTCTGTCATCCCCTTCTCCTCCTGCCTTCAATCTTTCCCAGCATCAGGGTCTTTTCCAATGAGTCAGTTCTTCACATCAGGTGGCCAAAGTGTTGGTATTTTGGCCAATACTAATACTAATACCACTTCACGTCAGTGGCCAAAGCATTGGCTGAATTTACGGTAAAGACAATCAAAAGTGAATATTCTTTAATAGAAGACTAAAACAGCATGCTTATGAAAGTATAGATGAGGGAAATTAATTCTAACTGACAGCCCAAAAAACATTTTAAAGGACGCATTGCAGTATTTAAAAGAAGCTTGACAAAAAGGCAGCTTTTAGGGGAAGAGTATTTGAGGAAGATAGCTTCATGTGGAAAGAGAAAGTAAAGATGTGGAAACAGAAAAACAGAGTATATTTGGGAAGAATGCATTTGTTTACAAAGGGGTATCATAGTAAAATACCACAAATTGGGTGACTTAAGGAACAGAAATTTATTTCTCACAGTTCTGGAAGCAGTCAAAATGTTGGCAGGTTTAGTTCCCTCTAAGGCCTCTCGCCTTGGCTTGCTGATGGCCACTTTCTCACTGTATCCTTTCTCCTTTGCGTGTGCATCCCTGGTGTCCCTTCGTGTATTCAAATTTCCTCTTCTTATAAAGATACCAGTCAATAGAGAATAAATTTATGGTTGCCCGGGGGCAAGGATAAGGGGAAAAGGATAGTAAGAGACTTTGGGATCAACATACACACACTGCTTTATTTAAAATGGATAACCAACAAGGTCCTACTGTATTATAGTGCAAGGAACTCTGCTCAATGTTATGTGGCAGCCTGAATATGAAGATCCGCTGGAGAAGGGATAGGCTACCCACTCCAGTATTACGGGGCTTCCCCTGTGGCTCAGCTGGTAAAGAACCCGCCTGCAATGCGGGAGACGTGGGTTCGATCCCTAGGTTGGGAAGACCCCTTGGAGAAGGGAAAGGCTACCCACTCCAGTATTCTGGCCTGAAGAATTCCATGGACTACAGTCCATGGGATCACAAAGAGTTGGACACGACTGAGGGACTTCCACTTTTCACTTTCAAATGGGAGGGGAGCTTGTGGGAGAGTGGATACACGTATATGTAGTGGCTGCCTCTCTTTGTCTACCTGAAACTATTCTGTCCACCTACCTGAAGCTATCACAACACTGTTAATCAGCTATACGCTGATATAAACTAAAATGTTTTAAGTTAATAAATACACCAGTCAGATTGGATTAAGACTTCATTTTAACTTAATCACCTCTTTAAAGACCATATCTCTAAAATACAGTCACATTCTTAGTTACTGTGGGATAGATATTCGACATAAGAATTTCAGGAAGGGAGACATAATTCAGCCTATAAGGAATAACAAATAATGTGATGGGAGAAAATAATACATGGGGAGGCATAGAGGAAGAGGTAGATAGAATAAGGGCAAAAAATACCGGAAACTTCTTGAACTCTTACTATATAAACCAGTCACTATTCTAAGAGCTTGACTTATGCAAGTTTATTTAACCCTCACCATAGCCCTGGAGAGTAGATATTGTTATCATTCCTATTTTCAAGGAATGAAACTGAGGCATACAGAGAATAGAACCAGGTGGTCCTATCCCAAGAGCTTCATACTCTTAACCTCTACACTAAACTTTCTAAGGAAAGCAAAAAGTAGTCAAAGTTTTGGAGTACTTGCAATGCCAGTCTGAGGAGATTGAATTTAATTCTTTAGGAAATGGCAATCCAATGGTAACTAAGCAAGGGAGAAGATTTTTTTTTTTTTTTTGAGAATTTCAACTGCAGTGTATAGAATGGACTGAAATGGAAATAAGGCAGCATGTCATTATATTACATCACATATAAGAGATTATAGAAACTTTGGCTATTGGTATTAGATGTAGGTCACCTCATAAAAAACACACAGGAATTTTTGTATACTTGAACCACGTCCAAAGATTTTAAGACAGGTTTATTGCCATCATTACAAATTTATGATGGGCTTCTAAATAACCCACACAACTGTTTCTGTCCTTTTCATTCCCTCTATATTAATAGCAAACTGTCAGTAGTAAGAACTCATATGATACCAATAATAGTATTATTTGTTTAGACATGGTAATTTTTGGTGTATTTGCTTGGTTGCTTTTTGTTGTTTTAATTATATCACTTTTTTCTTACATCAACACTTTGAGGTTATATTGCACATGAAGGAACTAGAGATGAAAGAGATTTAATAACTTAATGAAAAGCTTGTGGGCCATAGAATAGAGATATCCATACAGGCCTAGCAACCTGCAGAGTCTGAGTCCTTAAGCACATGGTGGAAATTTTTAACAGTTTTATTAAGATAAGATTGACGTACAACAAACTGCACATATTTAAAATGTACACTTTGTTAAGTTGAATAAGTATACACCCATAGAACCATAACCAAAATCAAATAATAAACACATCCATCACTCCCAAGAGTTTCCTCATGCCCTTTGTAATCTGTTTTTCCCACCCCTTCCCCTTCCCAACTCTCCCTTCCACAGGCAGTTCACTGATCTGGTCTCTGTCACTATAGAGAAGTTTGCATTTTCTCAATGTACACTATTTTTTACTGGCCTCTTTTACTCAGTGTAAGACCTTTGAATTCCATTCATTTTGCATAAGTATTCCTTTTTGTTGCTAAGTTTTTCCCCAATTTCTTTTTTCCATTCACAGGTTGATGGACATTTGGGTCGTTCCAGTCTGGAACCACTCACTACAAATACAGCTGACATCAGCTTATGTACAAATCTTTCCATGGACATTGCTTCCATTTCTCTTGGATAAATACCTAAGAATGGAATGGATAGGTTATATGGTAATTGTATATTTAACTTTTTAAGAAAATGCCAAGCTCCCTTCTAAAATGATTGTACCATTTTACATTTCTACCAGTAGAGTAGAAGAGTTGCTCCACATTCTCACCAACATATGACATGGTCAGGCTTTAATTTTAGACATTTTAACATGTGTGTAGTAGTATGTCATTGGAGTTTTTTTTTCCATTTATTTTTATTAGTTGGAGGCTAATTACTTTACAATACTGTAGTGGTTTTTGTCATACATTGACATGAATCAGCCATGGAGTTTTAATGTACATTTTCCTAACCACGAATGATGGTAGGCATCTTCTAATATGTTTATTTGCCATCCATATATATTCCTTGATGAAAAACTCAAGGAATATTTGTTCAAAACTCAGATTTCTGTTCAGATCTTTTCCCTATTCATTTTATTGAGTACTATGATTATTTTTAGAGTTCCTTGTGTATTCTAGATATTGTGCTCATTTCATACATTAGCAAGGTTATGCTCAAAATCCTTCAAGCTAGGCTTCAGCAGTATGTGAATGAAGGACTTCCAGATGTAAAACCCTGGAGATCAAATTGCCAACATTTGTTGATCATGGAGAAAGCAAGGGAATTCCAGAAAAACATCTATTTCTGCTTCATTAACTGCACTAAAGCCTTTGACTGTGTGGATCACAACAAACTGGAAAATTCTTAAAGAGATGGAATGGAAGTACCAGACTACCTTACCTGTCTCCTGAGAAACCTGTATGCAGGTCAAGAAGCAACAGTTAGAACTGGACATGGAACAACAGACTGGTTCAAAATGGGAAAGGAGTACGACAAGGCTACATATTGTCACCCTGCTTATTTAACTTCTATGCAGAGTATATCATGTGAAATGTCAGGCTAGATGAATCACAAGCTGGAATCTAGATTGCCAGGAGAGATATCAGTGACCTCAGACATGCAGATGATACCACTCTAATGGCAGAAAGTGAGGAGGAACTAAAAAGCCTCTTGATGGGCATGAAAGAGGAGAGTGAAAAAGCTGACTTGAAACTCAGCATTCAAAAAACTTAAGATCATGACAAGCCAGTCCCATCACTTCATGGCAAATGGAAGGGGGAAAAGTGAAAGCAGTGATAGATTTTATTTTCTTGGGCTCCAAAATCACTGCAGATGGTGACTGAAGCCATAAAATTAAAAGATACTTGCTTCTTGGAAAGACAGCTATGACAAACCTAGGCAGAGTATTAAAAAGCAGAGATATCACTTTGCTGACAAAGATCTGTATAGTCAAAGGTATGATTTTTCCAGTAGTTCATGTACAGATATGAGAGTTGGGCCATAAAGAAGTCTGAGTACCAAAGAATTGATGTTTTCAAATTGGTGGTGCTAGAGAAGACACTTGAGGGTCCCTTGGACTGCAAGATTATACCAGTTAATCCTAAAGGAAACCAACCCTGAATATTCATTGGAAGGACTGATGCTGAAGCTGAAGCTCCAACACTTCGGCTGCTTGATGTGAAGAACCGACTCATTCCAGACCTTGATGCTGGAAAGATTGAAGACAAAAGGAGAAGGAAGTGGCAGAGATGAGATGATTAGATAGCATCACTGACTCAATGGATATGAATCTGAGCAAACTCCGGAAGAGAGTGGAGGACAGAGGAGCCTGAAGTGCTGCAGTCCGTGGGGTCACAAAGAATTGGACATGACTTGTGACTGAACAATAGCAACATTTATCAAATATTCAACTTGCAAATATTTTCTCCCGATCTGTGATGTCGTTTCATTCTCAGTGTCTTATGATGAGAAGAAGTTTGTAATTTCGATGAAGTCTAATTTAATATTTTTTCTTTCATGAATCATGTCTTTGTGTTGTTTTTAAGGAAATTTGCCTAACTCTCAGTCACAATAATTTTCACCTATTTTTTTCCTGTAGGTTTAATAGTTTTATGTTTTATATTTAGGTCTAGAACCCACTTTAAATTAATTTTGGTCTGTGGTGCAAGGTAAATATATCCAAGTCCGTTATTTTGTATATGGGTAACCAATTGTTTCAGCAACATTTGTTGAAAAAGACTATCTCTTTTCCACTAAATTGTCTTTTTGGTTTAGAAAAATCAATTCACTATGTATGGGTGGGTTGATTTCTGAACTCTCTGTTTTGTTCCATTGATTTATATGTCTATCTTCACACCAATACCACACTTCGTTGATTAATGTAGCTTTGTAAGAAGACTTCAAGTGAGGTAGGGAAAGTCCTCTGATTTTATTATTTTTCAATACTATTTTGGCTAGTCTGTCTGGGTCCTTTACATTTCCATATGGATTTTAGAATTTACTTGTCAAGTTTCTACAGTTTGCCTACTGGGATTCTAAATGGAGTTGTGTTGAATATATACATCAATTTGGGAACAGTAACATTCTTCTGATTCATAAATAGATTCTGTTTATTTATAGATTTTCAAAACTTCTTGGCAATGACATATAGTTTTAGTGTAGAGATTTTGCACATCTTTTATCAGATTTATCACTATATATGTCTTAATAGTTTATGCTGTTTTAAGTGACATTGTTCTTTATCTTCAGTGTCCAAGTGTTCTTTGCTAGCATGATCTTGTATCCCAAAGCCTTGTTAAACTCATTAGTTCTAGGAGTTTTCAGTAGTTTCATAAGATTTTCTACATAAATGGCTGTGTTATTTGTGAATAAAGACATTTTTACTATTTCTTTTCCAGTCTGGTTGCTTTGTATTTCTTTTTCTTGCCTGACAGCAAAGACTAGAACCCCTAGTATAATGTAAATAGAAGTAGAAAAAGTGGACATCTTTGTCTTGTTCTTGATCATAGGGTCAAAGCATTTAGTCTTTAACCATTATGTGTGATTCCAACTGTAGGTTTTTCATGAATGCCCTTTATCAGATTGAGGAAGCCTCTTCCTTATTGGTATTTGCTGTGATTTTTTTTATCAAGAATGGAATTTGGATTTCACCTAATGCTTTTTCTGTATCTATTGAGATGATCACATGATTTTCCTTTTTTTAGTCTATTAACATGGTGAATTTCATTAATCAATTTTCAGTTGTCATTTCTACCTTGCATTCCTGGGATAAACTCCACTTGATCGTGGTGTGTTATCATTTTTATGATCATCACGTTCAACTTGCTAGAATTTTAAGAGTTTTTGTATCTGTTTTAATGAGGAAATTAATCTATTGTTTTCTATTGCTTATAATGTCTTTGGTCTTAATATCAAAGTAATTCTGTACTCATAATGAAAATATTTCCTCCTCTTCAATTTTGTATAATTGGCATATATATTTTCCCCTAATGTACAGAAGAACTCACCAGTAAAGCCATGTACAACTGGGGTTTTCTCTGGCAGCCTTTTGTTTTTCTTTTTTACTACAAATACAATTTCTTTAACAAATTCAGAGTTATTCAGTTATTCTGTTTCAACTTGAGTGAACTCTGGCAACCCAAGACTTTCAAGGAAGTTGTCTGCCGGGGTCCAGCCTTGGCAGGATCCAGGGGATACCCTCAGGATGAACGGTGTCGGCGAGAGAGAGAGAGACAGAGAGAGACAGAGAGAGACAGAGAGAGAGAGAAGACACATGAGACCAGCCTTGATAGGGCCAAGTCTGCGAGGGAGAGAGAGAGAATGACCAGACGGGGGTGTTTGCAGGGTCTGGCAGAGTCTGGCAATGCTTTATTTTTTTACTGTAGCTTTTATACCCTAAATTAGTACATTTCTGAGGGGAAGATAGTTTAACATTACATCAGCTTGTTCTTCACGAAACCAGGGTGTTTTCTGCATACTTCTTTGTTTATGAGGGTCTTGTACATTATCTTCTGGCCTTGGGGCCTATTGACATTTTATGACCTAGGTGAGTGCAAAGCTGTTTTCCGTAATCTATTCTTTAATGAACACAAAGGTCAGTCTTTTTGCAGAAGTTATCAGTTAAATTTATCTAAAAGGTTTACCACACAAAGACTCTGCAGCTCCAGTGAGGCAGCCCCTGTTTAGCATTCCTGGTTAAAATTAACAATTTTAAACTCTTATTTTTCTAAATCTTTTGTGTTCTCTAATAGGGCTTCCTCACACCCAAAGGGCTCTGTGCCTATTAGGGCCTTTATGTGATCAAGTTCTTTATGCTGTTTTATGATTAAGGTATTATAAGCAATCATGCATATTAGTACCAAGGGCATAAACGCATTTGCCAAACAAACTAAAATACCAGCAAAGGAGTTTAAATTAAAACACTCCTTTCACCCTGGATAATCTCATAAAATACCACCACTCGGGAAACTTACTGATTAAAGTTCTAAATTGATTCTTATTTGGAAAGAGATCGGGGAAGGCCTTCTGCCTGTGTCACAGAAATTAGGGAGTAGTCTATTGAAGCAAGCATCAGAAAGACAGATATCATCTTTAAGGTGAGCGCCGGGGGCAGCTTTTCGGAATCCCTGAAAACCTGATCCGCCTTGCCCATCAGGTTTTCTCCCTCATGACCTTGTCATGGGTGGGATCTCGTGTGCCGGCTCCCGGCAGTTGTCCATGCATCTAAGTTGTTGACCTGTTGGGAAAAGTTATTTATAATACTGTGTTGTTTTCTTTTTAATATCTGCAGCATTTGTGGTAATATCATCTCTCTTATTCCTGATCTTGGCCTTTGTGTTTCTCTCATTGTTTCTCTAATCATCCTAGCTAGGGGTTTATCAATGTTACTTATCTTTTCAAAAAAAAAAATCCCATTGATTGTCTCTGTCATTTTTCTGTTTCATTGATTTCTACTTGGTCTTTGTGATGGTTAATTTTATGTGTCAATTTCACTGGACTAAGATATGCCCAGATAACTGGTGCTATTATTATATAACTATTTATAGTATAACTTCTGATTGTATGGTATTTCTGGACAAGATTAGCGCTTGAATTGGTTGATAAAGTAGAGAAGACCACTTTCACCAGTGTGAATGGGCATCACCAATCTATTGAGGGCCTGAAGCAAGCGCAAAAGCAGAAGGATAAGTCTTCTCTCTAGTTGAGCTGAAACTTCCATCTTCTCCTGCCCTTGGGCACCAGCATTCCTGGAACTCAGGCTTTCAGACTCAAACTGGGACTAACACCATCAGTTCCATTGATGCTCAGGTCTTCGGATGCTGATGCAGAAATACACCATCAACTTTGGCTCTGTTTCTCTGAAACACTGTGTCTAGTACAGTCTTTGTACTTTCTCCCATTTACTTTGAAAAATTAAGGATCCACTTCTGGTTTATACTTCTTCAAGTATAAACTGAGGTTATTGATTTGGAACTTTTTTCCTTTCCTAAGATAGACTTCTGTTTTTATCAGTTCCTGAGTAATGCTTTTGCAGCATCTCAAAAACTTTGATACGTTGTGATTTTATTTTCATTCAGTTCAAACACTTTCTGATTTCCTTTTTATTTATCTTTTGACCCATGGATCATTTAGACATATGTTTTTTAGTTTCCAAATATTTAGAAATTTTCCAGATGTCTTTCTGTTATTGATTTCTAATTCATTTCTACTATGATTAGAGAAGGTACTTCATATGACTTGAAGCCTCTTAAATTTATTGAGATTTGTTTTATGGTCCAGAGTACAGAATTGTAATAAATGCTTCATGTGCATTTACAGATAATTTTTTTATTCATACAGGTTTGGGCAGGTGGGAGCGCAGCCAGAAAGAGTAACCTGGGCTGAGTTGGCACAGCAGGACACCGGGAACTGAGTCTGTAGCTCTTGGTTAGATCTTATCATCGTGTCTCCCACATCAGAGGGGCTCACAGTGTTACCAGTTGCAGCCTAGCCCTAGCCGTCGCCTCTCTGGGGGAAGCAAGCAGAGAGATGAGAAGGAATGTCACAAGACTGGATGCAAGATGCAGACTTGAATAAAGACCTGCTCAAAATACAAAACTAAAAATCTCCACCGGGAAAGCAGATGAAATATCTCTTCACTTCTTCATCTTGGAAGGCCTTTCTAGAAAGTGGTCTGAGTGTAAAAAGATGCTGACTGGCAGCTCCCAAACAGATAGTTAAAGTCAAGTCGCTAGGTTTCTAAACATCAGCACAGGCAGGCAATTAAAAGCTACATGACTGACCCTGGTCCAGTCCAGGTCGAAGCAGGAATCCTAATGTCTCAGAGTAAATTGCCAAATATTGCCTTAGAATATCATCCAGTTACAGAAAATGATTTAGCCAAAGTTCAGATGATGTCTGGTTAGCTTGTTTGAACTTTAGAGATCATTTTCTATGATTGGATGAACTTCTTAGGCAATATTCACTAATTCACTCCAAGGGGAAAAACATTTCTTCTTGGTGATTGTGATACTACCAAAGAACATACAATTGGGATCAACTTGATGGTACCTTTTAACCTATAAAGGTTTCATGTTTGCACACTAGAATATTCTATGGCTGCCCTGTAAAATTAAATTTTTATTTTAATCTAATTTAATTAAAAATGAGAGTATGCCAATCCCCTGCTGGTTTTGAAGGCAACCTAGATGTATCGGTGAGGGTCTCAGCACAAAACAGATGACCTGTTTGGAAGACTTGACCTAAAAGAGCTTCTGAAGTTGTGAAGAAAGTTAAAGAAACCCACAGAACAGCATGACACCTCCAGACATAAGCAACAATGGACTTTATTATGTCCCCCAAGTCTGAAAGATAGGAGGGGAGAGTGTTTCTAAAGCCTGGAGAAACCTGGGACCCTGAAATAAAAGTAAACCAATAAATGTTACATACATGCTAGTCTCAACCTGAGATCCTGTCCTTAATATAATCAGAGGATCACACTGTGATCAATACCATTAACAATAATAGCTAAGACCAATCATGGTATTACTACATGGCATCCACTGTGATAAGCATCTGGCTTGCACAGCCTCATTCAGTTCACAGAAGAGGCCTATGAGATGCATACTATTTTCATCTTCACTTTACAGAGAGATTAAATAATGAGCTCAGTCACAGTTTGTAAAAGGCTGAATCCAGATGTGACCCCTGCAGGCAGTCTGACTGCAGAGGCCACCCTATCAACCACAAAAAAAAGGTTTGTATCATTAGAATCATATGCCAGTGTAATCCTTACAGTGAATCAGAAGTCAAGGGATTTGCTCCAGACTCCACTCCCTGGTTTGGTTGGTTTCCTTTAGGCAGAGAGATTTCTTTAATTATGTAAAACCTATCTGAGAAATTATTTCCTGATTCATCCCATGAGAAAAAAAAAATCAACAGCAGCAATAGCAACAACAAAAATAAAAAACACAGAATCTTTGCATCTTGAAATTGTTGAATATTTTATCTTTTCAAAGCTTCTAGTGTTTCTGTGCATATCTTCAGGGATTTTATACACAACTGGACCAGAGGCTGCCAGCCTGCGTTTGGTCCCTAGGGAGGTCTTTCCATCTACTACATCCTGCCTGTATCCAGGCCCTGTGTTAACTCTGAGAGGGACATTCAGAATACTGTTTCATGAAGCACTGGTTATAGGATGAGGGGCCACTTCTCTTAGAAAACGTGAGATTTTATTCACTTCTAACTTTCCGCCACTCCGAACTCTCATTCTCAATGTCATTCCTGTTTTTAAGTAGGAAATTTGCACATTCTTCTAACTTGTATTGTTCTTTAGAAACAGATTAGAATCTAGTTTTGGAAAAGTCATCGTCAAATACGTTTCATCAAAATGTAGCCCAATGCCATTTTTAACTTTTCTTAAATTAATTTTTATTGGAGCATAGTTGGTTACAATGCTGTGTTTCTGTACAGCAAAGTGACCCAGTTATGTGTATACACATATCCACTCTGTTTTAGGTTCTGCTCCCGTGTGGGCCATCACACAGTACTGAGGAGAGTTCCCCGTGCTGTCGAGTAGGTCCTTATTAGTCGTGTGCTTTAGTAACACGTATATGTCAATCCCAGTCTCCAATTTACCCTCCCCTGCATTTCCCCACTTTTAACTTTTTATGGATATATTATTTCATATGGAAAAATGCATGAATCAAAAGTATGTTGCTTAAGTAATTATCAAAAGTTCATGCACTCCTGTAGCCACTACCCAAGTGAGATATATATATATACACACACACAATGAAATATTATTCAGTCATAAAGAATGAAATTTGCAACAACATAGTTGAGCTTCAAAGGCATTATGCTATGTGCAGTAAGTTCACAAAGAAAGACAAATACTGTATGATCTCTTTTATATGTGAAATCTGAAAAGCAAGACAAAATAGAGAACAGATTGGTGGTTGCAAAAGGCAGGGGCCAAGAGGTAGGAGAAATGGGCAAACTTTTTTTTAGTGTAAATAAAAATTATAAATAAAAACAAACTTTTAAGTCTGGCATTATCCACTAAAATTGAACATATCTCATTTTTAACTATAAATTCATTTATGTTTTTAAATGCATTTTTAAAATACATCCTTAGAGGAAAAGGCTAGGCAGTGATTTATGTAAAACTATACTTCTGGAGTCTTTTAACTTCTCACACACTTAATATGTGCCCTTAGAATTATACAGCAACTAAAAAACAAAAAACTATTACTTACATTAATTTTTAAAGGTTATCCAATTCAGCCTTATTATACTCCGCCAAGATTATACTTCAGGTAGACTACAGCAACCAACCATGATATTTTTGACACCACAGTGATAATTTCAAAATGAAAGTGGAGAAGCGTTCCGCAAACTCGTTCAGATGGTGATTAAATAGTGCATTGTTCACTAAGCACTGTGAGCCAGAGATGGCATCAGGCAATGAAAGTAGATTGGAGAAAAGACAACTAAAGGCAAAACATTTAAATAGCTCTAAACCTGTCACATTTCAACACTCCACTCATTCTCCCTGGGTGAAACCCTGTACTTTCGTCTTCTGTGAGTCTTCTGTGATCTCTAGGCTTATGACCTCTTAAGTCCTTTCATTCAGATATCATCTCTCAGCATCATCCTTTTGCCTCTGCCCCCTACTGGATGTTCTGCTCCTCAAACTACTACAACTCAACACTTTTTTTTTTTTTTTTTTAATTGAAGGATAATTGCTTTACAGAATTTTGTTGTTTTCTGTCAAACCTCAACATGAATCAGCCATAGATATACATATATCCCCTCCGTTTTGAACCTCCCTCCCATCTCCCTCCTCATCCCAGCCCTCTGGGTTAATACAGCCCCTGTTTGAGTTTCCTTAGCCACACAGCAAATTCCCCCGTTGGCTCTCTATTTTACATATGGTGATGTAAGTGTCCATGTTACTCTTTCCGTACATCTCACCCCCTCCTCCCCTCTCCCCATGGCCACAAGGTTATTCTCTATGTCTGTGTCTCCATTGCTGCCCTGTAAGTAAATTCTTCAGTGCCATTTTTCTAGATTCCATATATATGCATTAGAATAAGATATTTTTTCTGACTTACTTCACTCTGTATAATAGGTTCTAGTTCATCCACCTCATTAGAACTGACTCAAAGTCATTCCTGAATGGATAACGAAGTTGCTGTACATATACACAATGGAATATTACTCAGCAACTCAACACTTCTAAGTGTGACTCATTTCCTCCCTTTCTACCCCCGAGGGTGGTTACAGAGTTCACATAGTCTCTGAAGCTAGAAATCAGTTAATCACCTTTGAATGCTCCTTGTCTAATCTTCAGCATCTATTGAATTACTAAATCCTGCTGATTTTAAATCCACCTTCCCTCCATCCTCTTTGATAAGCACCTGCCTGGACTACAAAAGCAGTCTCCCAGTTGCCCCTCTGTACCTCCAGCCCCACACAATTTCAGCAGCAGCGCAAGTCCTACCAACACATAATCTGATCTGTTTGATTCCCCTCTTCAACCATTCAGTGGTTCTGTGTCACCTTTGGCACAGAGCATAACGTTTATCAGGGCTTCCCTGGTGGCTCAGTCGGTAAAGAATCCACCTGCAATGCAGCAGACTGCCTGTCTCAGGAAGTTGTCAGGAAGATCCCCTAGAGAAGGAAACGGCACCCCACTCCAGTATTCTTGCCTGGGAAATCCCACGGACAGAGGAGCCTGGTGGTCCACAGTACATGGGGTTGCAAAAGTTGGACATGGCTTAACAACTAAACCACCACCACATAACCTGTGTCATCTCAGTTAATGTCATAAAAGGAGAGAATATTCAGAAACTGGTAACAGTAGTTCCTTCTAAAAAGACAACTTGACAACCAGTCAGATTCTGGTACCAGATTTGAAAAATACCTTTTAATGTATGCCATAGGATTCTGCATATTTGCAATATGTGTGTTAGTCGCTCAGTCGTGTCTGACTCTTCGCGACCCCATGAACTGCAGCCCACCAGGCCCCTGCGTCCATGAGATTCTCCAGGCAAGAACTCGAGTGGGTTCCATTTCCTTCTCTAGCATATTTGCAATAAGTAGACTATAAATTTGGTTCTGAGCATCCTGATAGCCAAAGAAATGAGGGAAACACTATCATATCCATTATATCCATTAAGATAAAATCAAACCAAATCACAAGAACAAGCCCAGCTTTTCATGTTTAAAATTTAAAAAAAGATATTTCCCAGTAGGTCTTCATGAAAAGAACATTGCATAGGGGAAATCTTCAAGAATATTCCCAAATACTGTAATTTCAACAGAGACCATCAGGCTGCAGATCCTTAGAACATCCCTCTAGGCAAGCCAAAAGCATAATCCAAAAGCACAACGTGGAAAAGCCGTTCTCCCATGGGTTAATTTTCTCATTTTGGTGGTTTCAGATGCTCCATTCAAACTGGACATTGTGATATGGTCAGGACATGATGACATTATTTTTCATTAATATTATATATATGAAAGAAATTCACACAAGTCAGCTACCGGTGATGAAACAGTCTGATTACGAGGCAATTAGCCTACCTTCAATATTGGGTATATTATCAAAGCAACTGTGTGTGTGTTAGTCTCTTTGTGACCCCATGGACTGTAGCCTGCCAAGCGCCTCTGTCTATGAAATTTCCCAGGCAAGAATACTGGAGAAGATTCCAGTCTTCTCCAGGAGATCTTCGTGACCCAAGGATCGAACCCAGGAGTCTCCTGCATTGCAGGCAGATTTCTTTACTATCTGAGCCAACTATTCAATGAATATTAATTTTAAAAAAAAAAATCAGGGATGCTGTAGACAGATCCTATTCTTGCTAGAAGTTTGGAGGAAATAACTTCTAGGATCCCTTTAAACATTTAAGGTTTAACAAGGTGATATGTCTATGCTTCTTGAAATGACCTCTTTAAAGTTTAAGTACCTCTCTGTGTATAAGGAATTGTTACTTAAATAAATTTAAGAACTTGCTCATAGGGCCTCCTGATATTTAGGAAATTCCCTGAATACAATTAAAGGTGTTATTAGCATTGGTTTGAAGGAAGCCTAATGGAGAAGGGAATGGCAACCCACCCCAGTATTTTTGCCTAGAGAATCCCATGGACAGAGGAGCCTGTGAGGCTATGGTCCAAAGGGTCGCAAAGAGTCAGACACCACTGAAGTGACTTAGCATGCACGTGTGCAAAGGAAGCCTAAAGTTAAATTTGTAACTAGTGAGGCATTTAAGAAGAGGACCCAGGAGCCCTGAGTCCCAGTTCCACATCTAGCAACCACCCTCCATGCTTAATAAGGTTAAATAATCCTCCAAATACAAGTGGCATGACTCCACCTCTTGCCCTAGCTTTTCCTACACAAGACAGATTTTCTCAGCATGGGTCTGCACAATAAGAATCAGAAGGCCAATACCTCTTTTAAGTACGTGCATGCACACTTCAAAATTGACATTTCCCTTTAAAAGGAAAAAGGAAGGCAGGGGAGAAGAGAGGTAGGGAGGCAGGAAAGAGGGAAGGGAAGAGAGGAAAGAAAAAACTCATGGCCTCAGTTTACAAGGGATGAGATGGGGAGGAGATGAATGTCCTTTCCCCGGGGCGCAGCCTTGCACTGGCTTTGCCAAGACTCCCCCCATCTCTGTCTTCACATTTCATTGGTGCCTGAAAGGTAAGCACCCCTCCTTCTAGCCTGTGGCTGAAGGGAAACCCAGGGAGGGAGAAAGGTTGAGAACCATCTGGCTGGGAGTATATGCAAACTAAATCAAATGTATTGTTCAAAATTTACAGTGGGTCATCTCTTCTTTTTTCTTATTTCTTTTCAATATCGAATGAAGGGCTGACCAGCAAGGTCAAACTCCCCTTATTAATGAGGCATTGCTGGGGCTCTGTCTCATTAGGGCACTCAGAACTGTGCATTTACTGCAATTTGCAGCACTTAATAGAGAAAGGTCAGAGCGGGTCACGTTCAATTTCCACTTGGCAGAGGGAGGAAAAATGGAAGCAATTCATTTGCACAAATTTGAATAATTCTTCTCAGTCTCCTTTTCTTTATCTACGTATGGATAATTCCTGCATCTTACCTCACTCACAATCATTTCAGAACTGCCAGCAGCCGGATTTCTATGAAGGCTGTAATGGAGCTGACAGATTCTATGAATCCAGGTGTCAAAATAAAGCCACTGGCTTCGTCCCCCGCCCCCCTTCTCACAACAGGGAATAGGAGCTGCCTCTAGTGAGCTCTTAAACTTATCATAAATGTATCAAGATTGCTGTGGGCCATGAAACAGCTGTAGACAATTAATCTTTCCACAATTCTTCGGCATAAGAATTGCTTTCCCCGCAAAGTAACATCTGCCGTGCGGAGGTGATTATTCACGGCCGAGGGCGCCACCATAGTTTCATGCATAGAGCCATCAGTGGCAATGAAGCAAAATTTATAGTTTTCCCTGGTTCAGTAAAAATAACATTTCAGCTGCATTAAAACATCATCCATCAGCATTGTCCCAGAGCCCGGAGCCCCATCTCATCCAAAGAAATTAAAAAGTATTCATTTTAATGCTAACTTCTGAAGCTTGCAATGACATTACTGCCTTTTTTGGAGGGGCCTGGGGAGGGGAAGTAATAGCAGAAGGAAGATGGAAGGAAATGGTGATGCAGCCTAGCTAGGTTGAGTGTTAAATGTGCTACTAGATAGCAGTGATGTCCCAATTACCAATTCCAACTGTGGTGCTGGAGAAGACTCTTGAGAGTTCCTTGGACAGCAAGGAAATCAAACCAGTAAAGGAAATCAACCCTGAATATTCATTAGAAGAACTGAAGCGAAAGCTGCAATACTTCGGCCACCCGATGCAAAGACCTGACTCATTAGAAAAGACCTTGATGCTGGGAAAGATTGAGGGCAGGAAGAGAAGGGGACGACAGAGGATGAGATGGTTTGATGGCATCACCGACTCAATGGACATGAGTCTGAGCAAACTCTGGGGGATAGTGAAGGACAGGGAAGCCTGGCCTACTGCAGCCCATGGGGTTGCAAAGAGTTGGACACGACTGAGCAACTGAATGACCCAATTACCAGACAGCTGGTTCTTATTTATTCATAACCCCTGAATGCTATATCAAAACTGCTTGAGTCAAACTGAACAACTAAAGAGGGAAAATTATTTCACAGAAACAAGATAACTCTTTGGATTGAAGGGAAGTAAAACAGATACCAAAGCAACAGTTGCCTGTTGCAATGCAGTGGGCATTTCATTTTAAACATTTGTCTGAAGGAATCAAATTTACCTAGAGAAAAAAAAAAAAATGGGTATTTGCTTTGACTCTTCCTCAGCATCATTTCAAGCTCAGGGCTTCCTCTCAAAAGTGAAACAGCTTCCTAGTACTTTGGAACCCTGTTTTCAAGAAATGACCCATTTCAGGATTGGGTTATGATATTTGAACATAAAAACACAGAGGAAGAGAAAGAGGGAATCTTTGGGGTCATCTGATCTACACAGGTCTTCATACACAGGGCAAGTCTTCAAAATACTCTAATTTGAAAGTAAAAAATAAATATAAATAATATGTTATCCCCACACTCACACCCACTACAGTCCACTGAGCCATCTTATAATACCTATGTCTTAAATTTTTAAAATAATGAGTCCATGCAGTCAGCATTTAGTTGAACACTACATTCCAAGTCCTGTGTGATATGGCAAGAGTCCATGTACTCATAAGAGGGAGCACCTGCATTTAAGCAGCTTATATTCAGAGGGAAGACACATAAACAACTGACTAAAATACAGGTGGTGAGTGATATAGTAAAAGCATAAATAAAGTGCTATGGTCCCATAGAAAATACAGCTACTCTCTGAAGAGAGTGGAGGAGAGATGTCAGTTCAACACAGTTCAGAGAAAGAGAGGGTATTTGAACACTAGTCACTTAAACCACTAGACACTAGTGGTAAAGAACCTGCTTGCCAATGCAGGAGCCATAAGAGACGCAGGTTCAATCCCTGGGTCAGGAAGATACCCTGGAGGAGGGCATGGCAACCCACTCCACTGTTCTGGCCTTGAGAATCCCATGGACAGAGGAGCCTGGCAGGCTACAGTGCATGGGGTCGCAGAGAGTCAGACACTGATGCAACTTGGCACACAAGGATCATCTGGAGACTGTCATCTAAAAACACTACTCTTCAAGGTCATAAACAAATTGATCTACAAAAGTCAGTCCAATAACCAAAGCTGGGGGGCCTCCGAAACCAAAGCTGAAGGGTAATGAGCTAAAAGGCAAGATGTTGGCTCCACCACTGATCTATCAATAGTGGTGCCTCCGAGTGAGGTTTGATAAGGTGCAGTGCTCTGTAACCCTGGAGAAGGAAATGGCAACCCACCCCGGTATCCTTGCCTGGAAAATCCCATGGACAGAGGAGCCTGGTGGGCTGCAGTCCAAGGAATCACAGAGTCAGGCACGCCTAAGTGACTAACACACAGTGCTCTATAAAGGATCTGAAAATCAGTGTTTGTCCTTGGCATGTTTTCATCCAAAAGTGAAAGCTAATCATTCTTTTACTCCTTGGAGATTCTCCTAATTTCACAGTCAATGAAACACAGATTTCAACGCAAGCCAAAACTTGAATTTTACAAAGGTCAAAGGGAAAGTCCAAGTTGCTGTGTCAGTGAGTCTCAAACCCCAGGATGAGATGTGCTGGTCTGTCACAGGACAAGGACCTCAACACGGAAGTGACTCCATGCTCAATGGGGAGCATTCAGGGGAACACAGATCCCAGGATGCACTCAGTACAACAGGGTTCTCCAGTGTTTTGAAGTGAATCTTTTTATCTTTTCTATTCCAATGTAAAACTAGTTTTGGAAATTTGGAAAGATCTTGTGCCTTCTGGTGAAAGAACTTTTATGTCTCCTCAATAAACTCATACTCAGTTAAGTTTAAGGTATCTATCTATAGATAAATAGATACAGAGAGAGAATTATTTAATATAATTTTAAAAGTTGCATACATGTAAAAACATATAAATTTATATATATGTACCACATAGATATAAATATATGAATTTATATATAATCATTTATATATACACATATAACTCGAAAAATAAATTACCTGTAATATATAAATGTATATAAACAACTCTATATAGATAGCTAGACAGATATCTGAATATTTATACTCAATTCTCTTCACATAATTTTCCACAGCACATGTCTGTTTAGCCCTTCCTGAATGTATGTAAACAGAAACTCAAGGAGGGAAAATGGTTCTGTAAGGACACAGGACTTTCTACCGAAAGCTGATAATGCAGTAAAAAATTATTCCAATGAAAAAGAAAAGTGAATAAGGAGTAAGGAGTGTACCCTGATAAACTTAGGTTTAAAAATCAAAAATGAAAATTAAAAGAAGACATATAACCTAGAGGGAATTTTACTAATTATACAAAGCTGAAGGAATATTGTTTTAAAAGCTAAAATCCAGAACTGATTGAGGATTGGGAAAAATTCTGTAGACAAAATGCACATGTTTAAGCTGAATTTATTGTCACAAGAACAAAGAAAGCATCATGGCCAACTCACCGTGCGGAGTCAGAGCTGTTCAACCACGATTTTGTTTCAGTCTTTTCTGTCGGAGCATGACCTTCACTCTGGAAAGGAAAATGCCAATGTGGTTTAAGAGGAATGAAAGCCCAAGAAAGGTAGAGGACAGTAAGGACACAGCCAGCAATTTTAAATAAATTCAAGTTTCAGGACCCAAAATAAGTACATTCCAGAGTATTGAAAAGACAACTGTAAGGATCCCACACACAGGGTCAATGCTTGAGGTATTTTGGGAATAGGAAAGATTCCCAGGATCCAGATAGGAAAAAATATCTATATTTTTTTTTAAAATGGATTCAAGAAACATTTTATATTGAACTTTGGGATAACTGATGTGTGAGCATTAGAAAATGAAAATAAACTGAATAAGCTGGGCTAGCCTCATTTCCTCTGGGATTACTAGACTCATAAGTAGGTGGGTGCCAGAGGTTTAATTTATCTTGATTGCATCGGAGGATTTAATAAATTATCTCAGATCTTTGTATTCAAGATAGAGAAATATGGGATGAATGGACTAGAATATGCAGGATCCATAGCTGTTGAATGGTGTTAATCAAGTAACAGTAGGAAGCTGGCATATGGAGTGCAGGGACAAGAATCTGTGTGCAGTATTATCTTTTTGAAAGAAGACCTATCTCTGGAGCTGCGGGTGGCCCAGAGAAAGAAGATGGGCTAACACTGTATGAGGCTGCCTGCCTCATCACTTTTATATAAGTTGAAATCTGGCTCACAGTTCAAAGTAGTAAGATAAAATGTATTAGATATAAATGTAAAGTCTACATTCCAATGTTTGCAGGACACAAACCAACCTTAAGCTAATCAGTGACCTAATAAAAGAAGTTCCATTAAATGCAGGAATAACATAACTATCATTTCATATTTAACAAAGTTCCAGTCAATTTAATAATGCATCATTAATAAAGAAGAAATTACAAGGAAAGATAAAAGATTGCTATCCAGAAATCCCAAGAGAGGCAAACTATGGGAATTAATTTTAAAAGCTAATCAAAGTGGTAATATAAGATTAGAAGCAGTAATAGAAGTTACAGAAACTGCATGTTTTCTTTATGTCTAAAAACACCACTTTGAAAATATAAATCTCTTTGAAAATATTAAAATCTCATGCACATTTGTGGAAAAAAAAGATAAAATTAAAGTATCGAGCAAAAACTTAGATACTTTTTTGGAGGTCACTCCAAAACCACTGGAGATGGTGACTGCAACCATGAAATTAAAAGGCACTTGCTCCTTGGGAGAAAAGTTATGACCAACCAGCATATTAAAAACAGAGACATTACTTTGCCAACAAAAGTCTGTCTAGTCAAAGCTATAGTTTTTCCAGTAGTCATGTATGGATGTAAGAGTTGGACTATAAAGAAAGCTGAGTGCTGAAGAATTTGATGCTTTTGAACTGTGATGTTGGAGAAGACTCTTGAGAGTCCCTTGGACTGCAAGGAGATCCAACCAGTCAACTCTAAAAGAAATCAGTCTTGAATATTCATTGGAAGGACTGATGCTGAAGCTGAAACTTCAATGCTTCAGCCACCTGATGCAAAGAGCTGACTTATTGGAAAAGACCCTGATGCTGGGAAAGATTAAAGGTAGGAGGAGAAGGGGACAGCAGAGGATGAGATGGTTGAATGAAATCATCGACTTGATGGACATGAGTTTGAGCAAGCTCTGGGAGTTGGTGATGGACAGGGAAGCCTGGCATGCTGCAGTCCATGGGGTTGCAAAAGTTGGACACAACTGAGTAACTGAGCTAAACTGAAGGAAAACCAAAAATAACTGGCAGGATCCATATGAAAGATCTAGTAAAAATGTACAGTTTTTTTTTAAGATTTGAATGATAAAAGAGATACAATGTTTCAGAATGTTACTGAGATTCTAACTAAAATCTCAGCCAGATGTTTTTGAATTTTGAAAGTCTAAATTAATAGGAAAGAATAAAAGAGTAGGAAAATCTCATTTTAAAAATAAGCATCATGAAGCAATTATAGTCCCATCAAATATTAAAACTAATTGTAAAGCTATAATAAATAAATCAGTATGGTATAACTTGAGAGTTGTTAGATCAATTGAAAATAATAAAGCTATTGCATGTAATGAGGATTGCTTCATCAATCAGGAACAAAAGACAGCTTTTTAAATAAACAGTGCTGCTGAGAGTTGTCAGTTGCTTCAAAATTGAGGACAGCCATAAAAAGTCAAAAAGAGAGTCCTCAGAAGAAACCAACTCTGCAAGTACCTTGACCTTAGATTTTCAACCTCCAGAACTATGAAAAAATAATATGCATCTGTATACACATTAGGATCTCAACCATATTTGAAATTTTTCCTACACAAAAGACTGAAAGGAAATACATACCGTGATGACAATGATTGTTGCCTCTGAGTGGTAGAATTATGAGTCAATAATTTTATTCTTCTTTGTACTTTAATTTTCAAATGCTTTGCAATAAACCTATACTGCTCTTGAAATCAGAGGGGAAATGTTGTTGCATGTGAAAGCCATATTCAGGATAAAAGGTCATTACAGAGAGTAAACCTAGAAGCAGTGAGTAAAAATTATAGGCAAACAAATTACAGTTCAATATCAGGAAGAACCAACTAACAGATCATTCCAAATATGTGAGGCTCAAATTACCATGTTTGGAAATTTTGAAGGAAGGTATATTCAGAGTTCTCCAAAGAAACAGAACTATAGAACTAATATGTGGATAGAGAAAGAGAGAGAAACAAAGAGATTCATTATAAAGACTTGAGTCATGCAATCATGGAGGGTGGCAAGTCCCAAGATCTGCTGGATGAGTTGGCAAGCTGGAGACCCAGGATAGTTGATGGTGTGGTTCTAGCCAGGAAGAGCCAATGTTTCAGTTCTCGTCCAAAGACAAGAAGAGCTGATGTCCCAGTTCGAAGAGGGAGGACAATCTGCTTTACTCAATCCACTGATTTAAATGTTTATCTTATCCCCTAAAATCTTCACAAAAACACCAGGAATAACGTTTGACCAAATATCAGGGCACCTCATGGCCCAGTTTGGGGGCAGGAGGAGAAGGAGGTGACCAATGATGAGATGGTTGAATAACATCACCAACTCAATGGACATGAGTTTGAGCAAACTCTGGAGATAGTGAAGGACAGAGGAGACTGGTGTGCCACAGTCCACGGGGTCACAAAGAGTTGGACACAACTTAGCGACTCAACAACAATGAACAGCATGGCCCAGTTAAGTTAACCACCACAGGGCAATTCCAAAATGGGATTAAAGTTTGACTGATAACCTCTAAAATCTTTTGGCAGGGAGAGTAAGGATACTACATCTACCAAAATGTTCAAGATTCTTTCCAAGTACCCAAAGTACCTCTGTGTTTCCAGGAAAATTGAGGCTAATAATTAGTTTTTGTATTTTTATATCAAGTATCTTGATATCTGTGACACTTGAGAAAGTAATGGAAGAAAAAAAGAAAAAAATAAAGAAAAAATAAGTAATGGAAGGATGCAGCCTCAGAGAACTCAAAAATGCTGGTGAACTTAAAAAATTAATGAATTGAAATGAGCCTGTCTGCTTGCTGCTTCTCTGGAAGTGCACTTCTTATTTAAAACAAAGCAGAAACTAGAAACTGTTCAGAATTCCCCTTTGGCATCATATGTATCACAAAATATGCCAGATTTAGAGCCGTAAGATCCAAGTTCAAATTCCTGCTCCTATAACACCATGATTTTGAGCAAATCAGTTAATCTTTCAAAATACTCTTTTGCTTCCACTCAAAGTATTATTTTCAAAAAGCTAAAAGGATGACTCTCATTCAAATATATAATGAATATAGTCAAAGATTTATTTATCTCATTAATGAGGGGGCCAGCAGGATGGTAACATCACCACCCCACCCCAGGAGACTTAGAGAACCCTGTTAGACACTGTGACGTGAAAAGGACACGTGGTCATCTTTTTGCCTGTATCCAAATTTTGAAAATTTTTCTGAACATCTCACTATTAGGAATAATAACATCTACCTTCCAGTCATTATGAGACTTACAAGACAATGTATATGGAAGTGCTTTGCTCTGAAAAGCACTACGCAAATACGAAATACTGTTATTACCAATGGCTTTCCAATTGAATCAGCCTCTGCTAAACACAGTCAACCTGCTCACTGTCTTTCCCTCTCCTCCTGTTTTCCCAAATTCATCCACTAGCCATGAACTAGTCATTAACTTGAACACTGTCTTTACTCTTATTTCATCCTTACCACCCCCAATATCTTGTCAACCACCGGCCTTGCCTGTTGACCTCCTAAACCTCTCCATCTGCTTGTTTATCACTTGCTTTTCAAGGCTCTACTTCAATGCCACATCTCCAGGGTTTTATTTCTTAATCTCCAGGAGGCATATGTCCATCCCTTTATCAGTTTGATCCCATTGTTGATGTTCTTCAGTCACTAAGTAATGTCTGACTCTTTGCAACCCCTTGGACTGCAGCACACCAGGCTTCCCTGTCTTTCACTACCTCCTGGAGTTTGCTGAGACTCATGTCCATTGAGTCGGTGATGCTATCTCATCCTCTGTCACCAACCATTTCATCCTCTGTCATCCCCTTCTCCTCCTGCCCTCAGTCTTTCCCAGCATGATCCATGACACCCTGTATTTCCCCATTCCTTGAACATCACACAACATGAATAAATATTTTAATTTTTTGTCTGCATCCCCTCTTCTTTAAAGGGATGCCTCCTATATTGTCTTGTTCAGTATTTACATGCTAGGACTTGGCATATTGTGGGAGCTTAATAAATATTTAAATGTATAAGTGGAATGAAAATGATCCACCCACCAGAAGTAAGTACATATTTTTTAAAAATAAAAGGCTATCAGAGGTATATGCATACATGTGGCTAATTCATCTTGCTGTACACCGGAAAATAACACAACATTGTAAATCAACTATACTCCCATAAAAATTTTAAAACATAAAAAAATATTTAAGTTATCATAATAGGATATGAGAGAAAGGAAAGCATGGTTTAGGAAGGAAGAAAGTTTAAAAAATAAAGGGAGCTGATATAAAGACAACCTTAAAGTTTGAGAGTTGTGAAGACCTCAGAAATCATATCTATTTCCCTACTCATCTTACAAATGAGGAATCCAAAAAAGTAAAGCAATTTGCCCAAAACCACATAAGTTGGTGACCAAGCAAGGATACCAGTCCTGGTCTCATAACTCCTTGGCACAATATCACCATGCTATGTGTGTCTGCAGAGAAGAGAAGGGGCGAGGGGAACAAACTGAGTGTCTTCTTTACTTCGAGCAAGGGTGCTGGCGCCCAGTCCCTTATTGAGTTTCACGGTAATAATACGAGCTAGAGAGTCAGCATTCTGATTCGTGGTTTCCTGGGCCCATGCCCGTTCACCTTACATCTGGGTAATAACGTCTCCCTGTGAGACCACGCTGTCACTCTCCTAGGAGTCCTTGAACACTCTCTATGGTCTTGTGGGAAATGAAGGGTTAGGAGTCGCTTTTCCATAGAAGATGCAGAGTGGCTAATTTCCTTCTTTCCTCCCCCACACACCCATTTCAAACTCATCCATCAGATCTCAGGAAAGTACAATATGTGAAACAACAAGAATAAAAGCCTTTATATTAAATTCCTTGTGGGTGAGCTTTGCAGATAAAGCAGAACAATCTGATCTTAGCAAGTTAAATGGTTTGCAAATCACAATGTGCTGCACCCTTCAGATGCATCCTTATGTAAAATAAATCACCTAGTATTATCATAACAGTATTGGGGAAATTTGCAAGTCCAGTGGAGGAAGAGGGTTTGCTTCAGAAAACATGCATATATTTATAAGTATTTTTATATATGAATTTATACTAGGGGTCTCAAGCCATTTGGTAAGAGTCAAATAATGTTTCATTTACCTAAACTCATAATAGCTTGATAAGAATATGGAGACCAGGGAAAGGGGGACTAGAATGTAGAGGAAGGGAAGGGAAGCATAGAGGATGTCTTCACTGAGTTCTTGAGTTTATAGAATCAGAGACAAGGACAGAAAAAGATGGTTTATCACTCCCTATGGAAATCAAGGGAAAGTAAGCTTCACAGAAAGATCATAGGACAGGATAAAGCTATAAGATATTCTGTTGCTATTGCCCTGTTGATTGCAGACTAAATATTTTATATGTGTATTTACACATTATACAACTGCAAAAGTGAAAGTAAACGTCGCTCAGTCTTGTCCGACTCTTTGCGACCCCAAGGACTCAATATACAGTCCATGGAATTCTCCAGGCCAGAATACTGGAGTGGATAGCCGTTCCCTCCTCTAGGGGACCTTCCCAACCCAGGGATGGAACCCAGTTCTCCTGCATTGCAGGCGGATTTTTTTACCAGCTGAGCCACCAGGGAAGCCCAGTATGTGTGTAAATAAATACACATGCATTTGAATGTATACACAAACATACAGAAAGATTGTGCTTGCTATTACAAACAGGCAAAAGATATTAGTAGTTTACTGTTGGTAGAACACCTACCTTCACACTTTACCTTGATCCTACTGTACACACTTTACCTTGATCCTACCATCATTAGTACCTATTTAAAAACAATTAGCCAGGGTTAGAACTTCAACTTGCATTTAAGAGATGAACACAAAGCCAATTGTACAACGACTAAATCTACAAGTGGTATATGGGTGTCTGTGGGGGAGTGAGTATGCATGTGCACAAACAAAGCTACATTGCTTCAGTTCATGAAGCCAGCTGCTGCTGCCGCTCAGTCATGTCTGACTCTTCGTGAGCCCCCGTGGACTGTAGCCTGCCAGGCTCCTCTGTTCATGGGGTGCTCCAGGCAAAATAATACTGGAGTGGGTTGCCGTTTCCTACTCCAGGGGATCTTCCCAATCCAGGATTCGAACCTGTGCCTCTTGCATCTCCTGCATGGGCAAGCAGATTCTTTACCGCATGCACCACTTGGGCAGTCCAACAAAGCCAGCACTTGCTTCAAAAATCATCTGCCCAATAGCAATCCCACTACTCTGACTATGCCTCAGCAGATCATACTCCCAAAGACAAACAATAATACTAAGGGAGCTTTTTAAGCCAATTGAAACAGCTTTCAATTCAGTTCAGTTCAGTTCAGTTCAATCACTCAGTCGTGTCCAACTCTTTGCAACCCCATGAATCGCAGCATGCCAGGCCTCCCTGTCCATCAACAACTCCCGGAGTTTACTCAAACTCATGTCCATCGAGTCGGTGATGCCATCCAGCCATCTCATCCTCTGTCATCCCCTTCTCCTCCTGCCCCCAATCCCTCCCAGCATCAGGATCTTTTCCAATGAGTCAGCTCTTCACATCAGGTGGCCAAAGTATTGGAGTTTCAGCTTCAGCATCAGTCCTCCTCCAAGTGAACACCCAGGACTGATCTCCTTTAGGATGGACTGGTTGGATCTCCTTGCAGTCCAAGGGACTCTCAAGAGTCTTCTCCAACACCACAGTTCAAAAGCATCAACTCTTCGGCACTCAGCTTTCTTCACAGTCCAACTCTCACATCCATACATGACCACTGGAAAAACCATAGCCTTGACTAGATGGACCTTTTTTGGCAAAGTTATGTCTCTGCTTTTTAATATGCTATCTAGGTTGGCCATAACTTTCCTTCCAAGGAGTAAGCGTCTTTTAATTTCATGGCTGCAGTCACAATCTGCAGTGATTTTGGAGCCCAAAAAAATAAAGTCTGACACTGTTCCCTCTGTTTCCCTATCTATTCACCATGAAGTGATGGGACCAGATGCCATGAGCTTAGTTTTCTGAATGTTGAGCTTTAAGCCAACTTTTTCAGTCTCCTCTTTCACTTTCATCCAGAGGCTTTTTAGTTTCTTTTCACTTTCTGAAACAGTTTTAGTTTTTAATTATATAATTGTAATAATAATAGCTACCATTTTAGTAAATGTTTCCTTCTATACTGGAAACTGTGCTTTAAATAAAGCTCTATCACAACTCAGACATAAGCCCTACTGATGAAACATTAGTAATATCATCTTTATTTTAAAAGACAGTGTGTATATTACTGACTTTAAAATACAATGATTACACGTGAAAAATTCCCCCAGTACTGATAAGACATCAGTTGATCTATTTTACTTATGCATGTACCTGAAAAGTGCAGCACATCACAATTTGCAAATCATTTAATATACCAACTTCAGATTGCTCTACATTTATTGCAAAGTTTAATCAGATAGTATATATCAGAAAAAAATTACTCACCAAGGTTTTCATGCCACATCCTCTTAAATTCTAGAGGCGAAAGTGAATGTTTTATTAAATAAGAGCTGAAAAATGAAGTTAATTGAGATGGCAATTTTTTCAGATAAATAATTCAAGATTGAGAACATGCGTCTGTAAGACAAAGAGGCCCCTGGAAAGGTGTACACTCTGTATCCGATGGGGAATCTGAAGTTGCTGAAGGTCAGTAGGACAATCAGTCAAGAAAAGCTGGATGCACACTGGAGGAAAGCAGGGACAAATTTCAACCTGTAGCTGCCTCTCACTGGAGAAGGAAATGGCAACCCACTCCAGTATTCTTGCCTGGAGAATTCCATGGACAGAGGAGCCTGGCAGGCTGCAGTCCATGCAGTCACAAAGAGTTGGACACGACTGAGTGGCTAACACACACACACCTGCCTCTCACATCATCTAACCCAGTAATGAAGGTGACTGACCTTCCGTCTGCCTTTGAGTGTCTCAGGGACCTGGCCTACAATTCAGAGAAGCGGAAATTGCTGATACAGCTAGAGCTGGTGGGACTGGGGGGGCCAGCTGCTGCCCCCACCCGGGACAGGAGCCAGCAGATCAGTCATGCCCACAGGGCCTTCCAGCACATCAGCGCTGCTAGCTGACCTGCCCTTGTGCAGTGACTGCTGCCGGGCTTCTGTCTGCCAGGGTTCACCCAGCTCCTTCATCTGGTCAACCCTAATCCAGAACCACAGAGGAAGTAAATTCTGGGAGACACAGCTTCCACTTAGATATGGTGACACTGTTCAAAGTCAACCATTTGAGTTAATGAGATTTTTCTTTCCTTTCTATAGTATGTTTCTGCTGACTGTGGACCACGTCACTGAGCAACCTGGTGATAGATCTTCATGCGCAGATAAAGTCAATGATGTGGATTTCCCAGTTCCAAAACAGATGAAAAAAAAATTTGCTTTTGGTTCATGATTCCACTGCTGTCTGCTGTGCTTAGTCACTCAGTCATGTCTGACTCTTTGCAACCCCACGGACTGTACCCTGCCAGGCTCCTCTGTCCTTGGGGATTCTCTAGGTAAGAATACTAGAGTGGGTTGCCATGCCCTTCTTCGATCTTCCCAACCCAAGGATCAAACCCAGGTCTCCAGCATTGCAGGAAGATTCTTCACCATCTGAGCCACCTAGCCCAAAAGATGTTTCTCTAATTTAAAAAAATCATTAGTTGTGCATCATCTCACAACCTAAGAAACTCTACCAAGAGCAAACATACCTTCATGCACCTGCAGCAAAAGAGGGGGAATTGAGCAGTCAGAGGTGAAGCAGTGAGGCCGTCAGTTTAAATCTTCATCTTTACCCTACGATTTAAAAGTCCATCTTCTTTTATATACAGATATTTACTGTAAGGTAACTTCATTAGTGTGAAAGATATTCTTTCATGTTAAATGTTGAGATCCTTGAAATATAGAAGACTCAAAAAAAAGGTGACAGCTTCTTTTTTAAACACATTAGACCCTTATCTCTATTTGATTTTTCAAAATTGTGAGGCACAGATTGTCCAGAGCAGAACACACTGAGTCTCTTTTCTGGCCTGTAAAGTCAACAGTTACGGTGCTAAAGTTTAATCAATCCCATAAAATGTTACTCAGAAAGTGACCTGGTGTTATGCCTGAAGTACATCTCCTACATTAAAAAGCACTTTCAATGCAGCCAGAGCAGCGTTATTGAAGGAGATAACTAATAGATACCTGGACGAGGATGAGGGGAAGCAGGGTGGTGGTGGGGAAGAAAAGTCAAACAGGAGAGAAGGCCACGAAAATCCCATTTTCCAGCATTTCCCTAAGGAGATGTGGTTGCATAGATGAATGCCCAGGTTGAATAATAAAGGTCTTTTATATTATTTCGAGCAGAGAGCTCCATGAATTTCATAGCGAAACCAGGCACGCTGTGTCCTTCTGGTACAAACTAGAGATGCCAGCACATAAAGCAGGAGGAATGCTTGCACAGAGGTCACCAGTACAAGTGGCTGGTGTGGAATTTCAGCGCTACTCATGCCAGTTACTTTTTTAAAAAAACAAATAGGGCTTTCAATAGTTACTACACAAACCAAGGGATGGAAATCACACACAGTCACTACGTGCGTAGACAGTGTTTGTTTAAATAAGTGTACATGCATACAAACTGAAAATGTGTTAGATTTTGAAAATGCAAATTTAAAAAGGTAAAATTAATTCAAACTCTTACCATTTTTTCTTTCCAAATTCTACCATTTTGGAGAAGAAATACCCATAGGGAAACATGCAAGTGCTTCCATTCCCCGTATCTCCAATTCTACTCTGAACCGTTGGATGTTTGTCCTTCCAAACATTTTTCTACACATTTACAAATAAATGTAACCAGTATGTCTTTCCCTGCCCCTGCGCAAAAACTCAAGTGTCTCTTAGATAACAGTCACAGCTATGGTCACTTTAAGCTCCTTACAAAGAAAGCTCTAACACGTATTGAATGTGTCTAAGCAAGGTAATAATCAAAACTTCATTTTTGGCATGAAATTCAGTTTCTCTCCTGCAGATATGTGGATACTGCTCAGACTAGCTTCAGATAAGACACTGTATTGGGGGAAGAGAGGATGATTGATTTTTTTCCCTCTTTCACCGGCTAGTGTGTCTATTCATTCTTCTAAACTGCATCTTCTGCTCCTTCATGGGTTACTGCTTCAGGAGGAGGGAGATGGCCATCTCTTAATTAATCGTTATAAGCTGAGTTTAGGCTGCCCAGGCCTTCAGGAAGCTAAAACTTGTCCCCCCTCCACCCTGTATTGTTGTGGCTCTGTCATCTGTTGTTCCCCTGCTCGGGCTTGTGCTCAGGGGCTTCCGTAGTGTCCGACCCTTTGTGACCCCATGGACTGTAGCCCACCAGGCTCCTCTGTCCCTGGGATTCTCCAGGTGAGAATACTGGAGTGGGTTCCCATGCCCTCCTCCAGGGGATCTTCCCCACCCAGGGATCGAACCCACATCACTTGCATCTCCTACAGGTGGATTCTTTGCCACTGCACCACCCGGAAAGCCCCACCTCCCACCCTTTCTACTTCTCGGATGGAAGTCAGACACCAGTCCACCACCCCCACTTGCAGGTCACACATACCATACTTTTCAGTGGCCCTACTGAAACCTCTCTCACCAAGCTCAAGGTGACGACCTGTACCCCACAACCTTCATCCCAGAGGAAAGGAAAGGAACTTAGTACATCAATGCTGCTGCTGCTAAGTCGCTTCAGTCATGTCCAACTCTGTGCAACCCCATAGACGGCAGCCCACCAGGCTCCCCGGTCCCTGGGATTCTCCAGCCAAGAATACTGGAGTGGGTTGCCATTTCCTTCTCCGATGCATGAAAGTGAAAAGTGAAAAGTGAAAGTGAAGTCACTCAGTTGTGTCCGACTCTTAGTGACCCCATGACTGCAGCCTACCAGGCTCCTCCATCCATGGGATTTTCCAGGCAAGAGTACTGGAGTGGGGTGCCATTGCCTTCTCCTAGCACATCAATAAGTCTCCCCAAATATCCTCTTCATAAACCCACCTTCAATTTTCTTGTCCCTAAAATTTTTATATCCTCAAGGTGTAGAATTGTTCATCTGCTTTTCAGCCTTATTTTCGTAACTCCTACAGGATGTTTGGTTTCATTAGTCACCCTTTTTTTTTTAAATAAAATTCTTTAATAATATCCATTTAATTGGTTTATTTGTTTTTTCACCAATTACTTTAGTATCTGACATCTTTCAATATAGAGACTTGGTTGAAACTCATATTTTACTATCATTTTATATATATACATGATTGTGTATGTGTAATCATGAATGTATATATATATCATAGATATAAAATAAAATTATTTTATTTACACCTAAACTTTATAGAAAGTTTAGATGATGAGTATTCTGACTAATCTGAAAATGCTTACATTGTTGAACACAGTTGTTAAAATATTATAAGATATTACAATTATTTAAATTAACTGATTCAAATAAAGTGACTGTTTATATATGCTATTGATTTTCCTGTTTCTTTTTAAGTTGAGTATTACTGAGAAAAGTCAGTTAATTCAGAGCAGAAATGAGCCAGGGTCAAGTTAACATAGATTTTGCCCTACTCATCTTTTTTAAAACTTTTCATCCCTTCTTTGCCTAAACATATCAAATGTATTTTTGTTGCTGTTATTTTTAAAAAGACAGCAACAAACTGCAGATCAGGGTCTGATCCACTCTGAAGAAAACCTCTCCCCAACTTTTGAGTTCCTTGAAATGTTATACATGTGAGAAAAAGTATTTTCCTAACTTCTAAGAAACTTCAACTATTGCTATTTTCTTCATGGAGGACAACAATGGTTCTCTCTAAATAAATAAATAAATTCCTAACTTTTCAACTTCTTACCGTGTGCTTATTCACTGTCCTTAATACAAAGGGTTAGCAGTGATTCCTCCTATGACCCCAGGAACAGAAGGGATACTGGCAGCCAATATAATATTCTGCTCAAGAATGGTTTAAGGCATCCTAGAGGAAACATTCTCCAACAAAGTCTGTTTCGTTATGTGTTCAATAACCATATGCTCATTTCTATGTGGATAATGTACAGCATAATAGATACCTGCAGTGATTCGAGGAGAAGGCAATTATTGACTCAAGGGGCTTTTACTGATTAGACTCTGAATGGCTCAAACATGACCAGAACTCCAATTGAGCATTATTAAAAGTTTGATTTGATTCTTGGGTATTTTTTCTTTTGTGCATAACTAGCTTCTAAAAAGCATACATACTACCTCCCGTGTTCAGTGAATGCTACGATTAGTTATGATCCAAAGCCACAATGTCATTTTATATTTTGAATAAACCTTACTAAACTTGCTCCCAATTGAATACTTTTCACACATGAAATCATAACTTTAATTCAAAATAAAGCCTCTGGGACATTTCCAGGACAGTAAATATGAGTCTAGTGAGTGGATACATGGAAAAATGAACAAAGCAGTCCTATAATGCAGGTAGATAAAAGGAACCTGAAAAGTAAAATAGAAAATACATTCCTGGGCAATTCTTCTGCCCTTGGCGGGGGTGGAGGGGGGGCAGTTAACCAACATTAATAATTTCATCAACTGTTACAGAAAATCAAGCATCTCACAAAAGCCTGTGTAGTGGGTCGGGGTAGAGGACCATTAATCACAGATACAGCTA
The DNA here is from genome assembly GCF_910594005.1 of Cervus elaphus. Lineage (NCBI taxonomy): Eukaryota > Metazoa > Chordata > Mammalia > Artiodactyla > Cervidae > Cervus > Cervus elaphus. The sequence goes on from NC_057820.1 coordinate 18,214,633, forward strand.
CTGAGATTTAGACAACTTATCTTTTTCCATAAGGTTATATTATGTTCATTCAACAGATATTTAAGGGTTAAGTTGTTGCTGTTGTTTACTACCTAAGTCGTGTCTCACTCTTTGTGACCCCATGGACTGTAGCCCACTGGGCTCCTCTGTCTATGGAATTTCCCAGGCCAGAACATTGGAGTGGGTTGCCACTTCCTTCTCCAGGGGATCTTCCTAATGCAGGGATTGAACCCATTTTTCCTGCATTGGCAGGACGGTTCTTTATCTCTGAGCCACCAGGAAAGCCCAAGTACCTAGAAGTAAAATAATGTGCTAGGATAGAGAATGACAGAATGTGGCAGAGATTGCTTCGTCATGGGTCATGAGTTTTGGCATATAAATCATTTTTTTTTGAAAGCCTATATTTTCAAATCTCCAAAAATAGTTTACAGAATCTGGATGTTGTTGATCAGTGGCTAAGTCGTGTCTGACTGTTTCCTACCCCATGGACTGCAACACGCCAAGTTCCTCTGTCCTCTACTATCTCCTGGAGTTTGCTCAAATTCATGTCTATTGACATGCTATGTCATAGCATACATAATGATGCTATCTAACCATCTCATCCCCTGCCACCCCCTTCTCCTTTTGCCTTCAATCTTCCCCAGCATCAGAGTCTTTTTCCAATGAGTTGGCTCTTCGAATCAGGTAGCCAAAGTATTGGAGCTTCAGCTTCAGCATCCATCCTTCCAACGAATATTCAGGGCTGATTTCCTTTAGGATTAACTGGTTTAATCTCCTTGCAGTCTAAGCAACTCTCAAGAGTCTTCTCTAGCACCACAGTTTGAGAGCATAAATTCTTTGGTGCTCAACCTTCTTTATGATCCAACTGACATCCATACATGACTACTGGAAATGATTGTTATTCAAATTATTTGCTAATTTAGATTTACAAAAAAACCTCACACACAACTTTTTCCCTATCATCCCTAAAACAAAACTAGAGTACTAATTTAAATGAGTTTCTGAGAAACAACCAGAATATCCATCTTTTTTATCTTACTCAGAAACAAAGCAGAAATTTCTTGAGAGGAAAGTCATTTTCTCATCTTTGTAGTTTGAGCTGCTGAAGGATGAACTTCATGCATTAAATTCTTCAGAAAGTCAAAGTAATTCGCAAAAAAAAAAATCAATTCACTGTGAAGTTACAGAAAAAGTTTGCATATTTCCAAGAAATTTAACTGGTGAAGTTGGTTTCCTCCTGGGAAATTTAACCATGTAATCTCAAATAATTCACTGGAAACCAACTCAGCAGAATCCTCAGTTATCAAGATATCTCCCAATACTAAACTTTTAAGACAAGAAAATATGATCTTAGAAATATAAAATGTAATAAAATTTATTCATAAAAATAATTTCCTTTCCCTCATAATAAACACTTATATAGCCCTCCCACATGTACCATGTTTTGAAAAATTCTGTGTTCAAAGTTATAATTATTAAATATTATTTAGTATTTATTAGTCAGTGATTAAGACTTCCCATAGCTATCATCCTGAGTTGGCCCATAGCTACCATCCTATCATCATTTCACAAAATTATGGTCAAAAGCAAAGAATCTAAGATATCAGTTAATCTGGACAACCTCATTGAGGTTAATATATAATTTATGCTAAATTTTTTACAATTGCAAAAATAATTCACTGATGCCCATTATTACATTTGTTGTTGTTGTTGTTCAGTTGCTAATTCATGTCTGACTATTTGCAACCCCATGGACTGCAGCATGCTAGGCTTCTCTGTCCATCACTGTCTCCCTAAATTTGCTCAAACTCATGTCCATTGAGTCAGTGATACCATCTAACCATCTCATCCTCTGTCACCCTCTTCCCTTCTTGTCCTCAATTTTTCCCAGCATCAGGGTCTTTCCAAATGAGTCAGCTCTTCTCATCAGGTGGCCAAAGTATTGGAGCTTCAGCTTCAGCATCAGTCCTCCCAATAAATATTCAGGATATACCGGTTGGATCTCCTTGCTGTCCAAGGGACTCTCAAGAGTCTTCTTCAACACCACAGTTTGAAAGTGTCAATTCTTCAGAGCTTAACATTCTTTGTGGTCCAACTCTCACATCCATACACAACTACTGGAAAAACCATTGCTTTGACTAGATGGACCTTTGTTGGCAAAGTGATGTCTCTGCCTTTTAAAACACTGTCTAGGTTTGATATAGCTCTTCTTCCAAGAAGCAAGCATCTTTAATTTCACGGCTGCAGTCATTGTCCACATTGATTTTGGAGCCCAAGAAAATGAAATCTGACACTGTTTCCACATTTTCCCCACCTATTTGCCGTGAAGTGATAGGATTGGATGCCATGATTTTAGTATTATTATATTGGAAATCATTATTACATTGAAACTCAAAACTCTGATCCATCCAATTCTAATGGATTTTAGTCTACAAACCAGCGTTCTAACATTATCATAAATTAAATTTACTTTTCTAAACTTATACCATAATTGTATATTGAAAAATTATATATTGAAAATGTTCAAGATAAAGGCCATAATGTAATATATGAATCATCAAAATTAAAATTGTTCACCACATCAAAAAATACATTATTTGCAAAGCACCTTAGTTAGCAAGGAATACAAAAGCATAATGCATTCTCTTGATGAGCTCAGAGGACCCTGAGAGCTATGTTTATCATTTATCTAATCAGCAAATAAATAGTGGACACCACTTATGCACCAGGCTTTGTTAAATATTTAGAAATTAAAGACAAATCTCTGTCGTCAAAGTACTCACCAACCAGTAGAGGAGGAAAATAAGGGCTTCAAGAGGCACTGGTGTAGAGAGGATTCGAGGCACGAAGGTGGGAGCAATCAGCAACACTTGGGGTTTCAGGAAAAACTCATTATTAAAAGGTGATATGAACAGAAAAAGTAGAAGATACTAGACATATGGACTTAGAATAAGATATTCCTGGTGATAGGAAAGTGGCTAGTGAAAAAAACTAAAAAACAAAAATCCATCACAGCCTGGCACTCTTAGAGAACTTCAAGCAGGATATCAGTAATAGGACAGATGGGAACAGGAGAAAGGGTACAGAAAGGGATAAAAATAGGAAAGTTTACAAATTAAAGCAAATACATTTTAAATTTTGATATAAGGTAGAATATTATCAGGGTATTATGGGCTTAATCTCCTAGACAATGAGAATCTATTGTAGATATTTAAATAAGTAACTGACAAGATTGCTATCTTATATTTTCTAATAAAAGTAAATTAAAACCTTTGTGGGGGGCAGGGGGGGACCTTTGATACCAAAACCAGAGAAAGAGAATACAAAAATAATGCTGTAGAAACGGGTATCTCATGAACATAGACATAAAAGTTTTCCAAAAGAAAAGGTAAACTAAAGACCTAGGATTTTATGTATCATACACGAAAGAATCATACACAAAAACCATTTGGAGTTTATCACAGAAATAAAAGAAATGGTTGAATATTTGAAAATCAATCAATGTAATCCACCATAGTAACAGTTTAAGGAAAAGAAAACCATATGATCATATCAGCTGATGCAGAAACACATTTGACAAAATCCAGCATCCATTTATTAAAAAAAAAAAAACCTGCATCCAACTAGGATATAGAAAAGAATACCCTCAATCTCAAAAGGAGCATCTACCAAAATAAAAGCTAACATCCTACTTAATGATAAGAGACTGAATGCTTTCCCATGAGATTGGGATCAAGGCAATGCTGTTCAATCTCACCACTCCTATTGAACATCATATTGGAAGTTCTACCTAGTGCAAAGATGAAACAATAAGAAATAAAAGCCATACAGATTAAAAAGGAGAAGAATTAAACCTCTATTTATAAACACTATGACTGTGTAGAAAATTCCAAATACCAAAAACAAAAAAAAAAAAAAACAAAAAACTCCTAAAATGAAAGAGTTTAACATGGTATAGTATACAAGCTCAGCAAATAAAAATCAATCATATTTCCATATGTTAGCAATTTACAATTGGAAAATAAAATTTAAAAGCAATACCATTTGTAACTGCTCCCCAAACTTAAACACTTATGTCTAAATCTAACAGAACATGCACAAGACCTGAGTTCTAGACTTCAAAGAAAAGAAATTCCTTTGGGCACCTGAGAAAATGAGATTGTTCATAAAGAAAAAATTACACATAAGGGAAAAGGTTAGATTCATCACACATTTCAACATCAAACTTTATTCTAAAATAAGACATTTATATTACTATTCTCCAGAGAAACAAACCCAATAGGATTTGGAGACAAAGAGGGAGAAAGAGTATGTTTTAAGGAAAGGACTCTTGCAATAATGGAGGCTGACAAGTCAAAACTCTGGACTTGCAGTTTTGGAAAACTGAGAGAGTCAATTTACAGTTCAAGTCCAAGAGCTACTAGTCTGGAGAAAAGAAAAGAGACAATACTATAATTTAAGGTGGAGAATTTCCTCTTGCTTGGAGGATGTCAGTCTTTTGTTCTGTTCAAGTCTTCAACTGAATGGGTGAGGTCTAGTGAAAGCCACATTAGGTGGCTCAGTGGTAAAGAATTCACGTGGCAAAGCAGGAGACACAAGTTTGATCCTTGGGTGGGAAGATTCCCCTGCAGTAGGAAACGGCAACCCACTCCAGTATTCTTGCCTGGAAAAATCCATGGATGGAGGAGCCGGATGGGCTACAGTCCAAGGGGTTGCAAAGAGTCAGACAGGACTGAACATGCACACCCCACATTATGGAGAACAATCTGCTTTACTCAAAGTCCACTGAATGTAAATCATCCAGAACAGTGTTTGGCAATATATGGGCACTGTGGCCCAGCTAAATCAACACTGAAATTAACTACCACAATACTTGAGGGAAAAAACACATAAAACAGAAATTTTATATCCAGGAAAACTGCTTTCCAAGTATAAAAAGGCACAAACAAAATGTCAACATCAGGAACTCAGAGAACAATATGTCCCTGGGTCCTTCTGGAGGAATCCATGGATAATAAGCTGCAGAAAACCAAATTAACTAGAGAAATATTAACATAAGAATTGGTAGAATTGAGCACCAGTAGCTTCTAAAATTACCAAAAGGAAGACCTGATGGGATGTGCCTCCTGATGAAGGAACACAATACCACATACAGAACATTGCTAACAGGATTGAACTTGAGTATGATAGAGCCTCTGAATTCACTGACCACTTGCAGGAAATATAGAGAACAAAAGAAAATTAAACTGCCTCTTGAGATGCACTCAGCAAGAGCCAAACTGTGGAAAACTACAGGTCATAGGACTCAGGTTCTTCAACAGATCTTAAGGCAAAGAATGGGATGAAATAATGACCTATAGAAGAAAATAAATTTAAATCACAAATGTTTAAAAACAAGGTAAAACTAGTATTTAGGGATGCACACTGGAGCGATAAAATTGTAAAGGAATGTAATAAGCAATTAAAATAATAATGTCCATTGACAGATGAATGGATAAAAAGATGTGTTACCTATATATAATAGGCATATTACTCAGCTAAAAGGAACAAAATTGTGTCATTTGTGGAAACATGGATGGACCTAAAATCTGTCACACAGAGCAAAGTAAGTCAGAAAAAGAAAAACAAGTGTCACATATTAATGCATGTATGTGGAATCTACACAAATGGTAGAGATGCACCTATTTTCAGGGCAGGAATAGAGACCTAGTAGACTGGACATACGGACCCAGTGGGTGAAGGGGAGGGTGGGGTGAATTGGGAGATTAGGACTGACATATGTGCTCTACTCCGTGTAAAATTGCTAGTGGGAAGCGACTGTATAATACAGGGAGTTCAAGGCGCTCAGCCCAGTGCTCTGTGATGGCCTCGATGAGCGGAGTGGGGTGGGGAGGGGGGTGTGGAAGGGAGATCCAAGGGGGAGGGGATATGTGTACACATGTAGCTGATTCACTTCATCATACAGCAGAAACTAACAAACATTGTAAGGCAACTGCAGCGGTGGTGATTCAGTTGCTAAGTCATGTCAGACACTAGCAACCCCATAGACTGTAGCCCGCCAGGCTCCACTGTCCATGGGATTTTCCAGGAGTGGGTTGCCACTTCCTTCTCCAGGGGCTCTTCCTGACCCAGGGGTCGAACCTGCATGTCCTGTGGTTTCTTTACTGCTGAGCCACCATGGAAGCCCTAAATCAGCTATATCCCAATAAAAAAAAATCAAGACAGTGATTATTTTTGAAGGTTAAAAGGCAGTTGTAGTTATAGTATTTCTAAGTAGTATTTCTATAGTAGTTATAGTATTTCTAAGCAGGACCACAGTAGGCCCAAGGTACTTTTGCCTTTTATAAGTTATAGTTTGTGGCTATGTTGGTTCCTCTCCTCTTAACTGTGAAGAATTATCCTATCTTTCATGCCCCCCAGACCAGGAACCCCTATTCATCTCTCAGTCTCTTTCTTCCACCACAGAGGCTAAATTTCCTTTCAAAGTGCAACAATATTCATACAATATTTATATGTTAATATTGTATATTAAAATAGTTCTCTATTTTTCTTAAAAGAAATAAAGGCATGTCATGAGCCCCTGAAATAATGCAAAACATTTTAAGAGAAATTCAAATATTTTTATGGTGAAGTCTCTCCTCCCTGTTCAAAGCTGGTATCTTCTCACTGTGTCCTCACATGGTAAAAGGGGCTAGGGATCCCCATGGAGCCTCTTTTATAAAACACTGATCCCATGATGAGGGCTCCACTGTGATGACTTTAGCACCTCCCAAAGATGTTATCACCTAATATCATCATCTTTGTGTATTAGGATTTCAACATATGGATTTAGCGGGGGACACCAACATTCAGACCACGGCATAAACCGATAGAACAGAAGAGAGAGTTCAGAAATAAATCCACACCCAGAGATACATTTTGATCTTCAACAAGGGTACCAAAAACACAAAAGGAGGAATAAGCGTTCAATACATGGTGGAAAAACTAGATACCCAGATGCAGAAGAATGAAATTGTATTCTTATCTCACGTCATATATAAAAATCAGCTCAAAATGGATTAAAGACTTGAACATAAAGACCTGAAATAGTCAAACTACTGGAAGACAGTGTAGGGAAAATGTTTCTTGAGTTTGGCTTGAGCAGTATTTTGGATCTCACCCCGAAAGCACTAGTAACAAAAGCAAAATTAGACAAGTGAGCTTGTATAAAACTAGAAAACTGATTCACAGCAAAGGAAACAATCAATGGAGTGAAACCTATAAACTTGAAGGAACTTGCTGAAATCATGACCAAGTGCTGAGCTTCTTGCAGAGTATTGGGAAGTCTATATTTTATTTAAATCTCATAAACAAGATGACTAGAGTTAACATCTGGATCAATGTATTTTTGCTTTTGTTTTTTATTTGTTTTGTTTTTTATATCCCCACTATCACCAAAAGCACTGGAAAGAATCTCAGAGAAACACAGATTTAATTGAACAAAACTAAGGTATCATAATATTGGAAATAATCCAAATAGAATATTCTCATGAAACAAATCAGTATCTGGATACCTTTCATAAATTTCTAGCTACCAACATGATGTCCTTGATTCAGCTTTGATTTCCAACCCTGATGCTATGTTTAGTACTGCAGGTGCCCAAGAAACTATTGTTGAACTAAATAAATCTATGAACTAAGACTCTATCCTTATTAAAGTCTTTTCCTTAATATAGAATATTACATTTGAGTTTTCACTAGACAGTTGGTATTCATGCAAGCAGGCACAACTAAGGGACTTTCAAATTTCTTAAAGCATAAAAATACCACTCTAGAAATTACTTATTCCTGGAATAATTTTTTCTTTCAAGAACTGTCATTAAAACTTGAAGAAGAAAAAAAAAAAAAGACCTGGTATTTGGCACAGTGATAAAGAATCCACCTGCCAATGCAGGAGAGCAAGAGACATCTTGGAAGAGGCCATGACAACCCACTCCAGCATTCTGGCCTGGAAAATCCCCTGGCGGGCTACAGTCCATGGGATCGCAAGTGACAGACACAACTCAGCAACTGAGCACACAAAACACGTGCACCTGTATCCGAAGAAACACACTCACTAAAGCAGAGTTGGTATGCTTCTGAATACTCAGGCATGTGCATGCTGAGCTGAATTCGAGAAATGGTGAATATTCCTTCTTTTCACTAAGTTAATATGATAAATGTAAATCTTACAGGCGAGACCATCGACAAGAAAAAGGGATTGAATGAGTCATTGTATAGCTGGTATAGAAACCAGCAACAAAATACTGAATAAAATTTTAGAAAAGAAAACAATAACTTTTGGAGCTGGAAAAAAACCTGTTTCAACTACCGCTGGAATAATTACATTAGCAGATAATGCTGTGTTCTCCTCCCAAATACTTGTTCGTTGAAACACTTCTATTGCGAAAGAGGCAAATGAAAAACATATAAATCAACCAAGAGTTTTCTTCAAAAAACAATTTCTTAATACAGCAAGAGAAAAAAAATAATTAACTTCACAGCTCTGTTAAAAGGAAAGATCATTTTAGTTTAAAGGCCTTCATTCAATTGAACTACTCCATATAAAAGAGAGAATTTAAGAGAGGAAAGAAAAGGTCAGTGTTCCAAAAAGGAGGAAATGAGAAAGACAAACGGAAGGAAGAGGGAGAGACAGAGGAAAAAAACAGATAAGAATCCGCATACCCTGCAGTAACTTCCCATCTTGAAAAACATCTCAAATATTTAGCAAATGCTTGTAAAAATTATTAGATCTCTGTTGAATGTCACCTTACAGGGGGAGAGAAAAATCATCATAATAGGATGAACCTTGTATATGGGATGTGAAAGAATTCTTTTCAGAAAGTTTTTTTAATTCTCATAAAAACAAGTCAGTGACTTGTCTCACTCTGATGAGGGCACCAGCAGGAGGACAGCCTGATCTAGGAGCACCGGGGGAGCTGACTATCTATGTCCATAACCATGTGAAGGGCTTCCCTGGTGGCTCAGAAGGTAAAGAATCCGCCTGCAATGCAGGAGACGTGGGGTTTGATCCCTGGACCGTGAAGACCCCCCGGAGTAGGAAATAGCAACCCACCCTACTATTCTTGCCTGGAAAATCCCATGTGAAACCATGTGAAAGAGAATGTTAGAATAACATTTTTAGATTAGATACAAGACTAGTTTGTATCCTGCAGGACAATAAAAACATAAATTTAAGATGTAAATCATTCACCTTTCTACTGGGAAAAAAATTCAGAGGCTAACCTTAATTTCACTCTGGGCTTTGAATCATAGCAAATAATGAGTGAAAAAGGACATCCTCCTTTTGGAAGGTTGACATAACTATGGCCTGCAGGCTAGCCACCTGGTTTTATAAACATCTCAGGGCAAACCTCTGAGATGCTGACGGTTTGGTTCCAGAACATTGCAATAACGTGAATATCTCAATAATACAAAATTCATGAATTTTTTTGGTTTCCCAGTGCACACAAAACTTACGTTAACACTATACTGTTAAGTATACGATAGCATTATGTCTGAAAAGCAATGTGCATACATTAATCTAAAAATACTTTATTGCTAAAAAAAAAAAGCGCTAGCCATCATTTGACCCTTTAGCAAGTCGTAACCTTTTGGCAATACTAACATCACTGATGACAGATCACCAGAGCAAATATAATAATAATGGAAAAGGTTGAAATATTATGAGACTTCGAAATATTATAAGAATAGAGAGCAAATGCTGTTGGAAAAATGGTGCTGATAGACTTCCACAACACGGGGTTGCCACAAACCTTCAATTTAAAAACGCAGTGTCTGCAAAGCATAATAAAGTGAGGCACAATAAAACAAGGTATAAAGCTCTTTTGGAACACAGCCACGTCCATTCATTTAAACATTTTCTATGGCTGCTCTCAGGCTGTGACCGCAGAGTTGAGTAGCTGTAACAGAGATCACACGGACGGCAAGTTTAAAATATTTACTACCTGATCCTTTAAGGAAAAGTTTGCCAACCTCTGCCCTAGATGGTTAAATAAGTTACTGAGAAGATCTGCAAAAAATAGTCCACTAAGACATTAAAAGGATATTCTTTGCCTTGACCATTCTTTGCCTTGTTTATAAATTTTGAACAATTTTCTTTAACTAGAAAATTTAGGTGCAATAAAGCATAATTTTTTGATACAAGGTCCAGACCACGAAGAGTATAAAACCTAGAAACTAGCTTGGCCCATATCTTTCCAAATGTCAAATTTGTGAGAATAAAGTGGTCCATAGCAATTGTAATGGCTTTAAAGGTACTATTAATAGTATTTCTTGATGGTGGCAGGACTGACTGTGATATTTCCTGTTTCATTTCTAAGTTTTCTCTCCTCACTAAAAAATCTTGATCCCTGAGCAGCCTCTTTTAGCAGTTTTTTTTTCCTCTCTACATAGGCCTTAATTCAAAGTAGACACTTGATTTTTTAAAATTAGTAAAAGGCAGGATTAAAAAAAGAGAAAAAGATTGGGAATCTTAGTTGCTGACTCCTCTCTCCCACTTCCACGTTCCCTTACGGAGTGCAATTTGAAAACCACTGCCAGGTTGGATGCATGAGACAAGTGCTCGGGCCTGGTGCAATGGGAAGACCCAGAGGGATCGGGTAGAGAGGGAGGTGGGAGGGGGGATCGGGATGGGGAATACATGTAAATCCATGGCTGATTCACGTCAATGTATGACAAAACCCACTACAATATTGTAAAGTAATTAGCCTCCAACTAATAAAAATAAATGAAAAAAAAAAATTTAAAAAGAAAAAAGAAAAGAAAACCACTGCTATAGGACCTGCATTATATATTGCTTGTACTGCAAGAGTCAGACCAAGGGAGCACTTACTGTCACTGAAACTGTGTTGAACGAGACTAAATTCCTTTTCACAAAACACTGACAGACTTCAGGATTGTGTTATAGCCCAGGACGATTACAACGAACAATTATCACTGTGTTTTATGAGCAAACTCCGGGACACAGTGCAGGACAGAGGAGCGTGGCGTGTTGCAGTCCATGGGGTTGCAAAGTGTCTGACATGACTTAGCAACAGAACAACAGCAGCCGGTGTCCCTCAGCATTTATAGGGGATTGATTCTAGAACACCATCCCAGATACCAAACTCCTGGGGTGTTCTTCCTTACATAAAATGATACAGTATTTGCATACAATCCACACATACCCTCCGATATACTTTAAATCTTAACTCATAATACCTAATACAATGTAAATGCTGTGAAAATAGTTGCCATCTAGTAGCAAAATCAAAGTTTGCTTTTTGGAACTTTCTGGAATTTTTTTTAATATGTTTGACCCGTGGCTGGTTGTATCTGCAGATGCAGAGCCTGAGGATGTGGAGAGTCAATCGTAAATTAAATCCAACAATATATCAAAAAATAAAACACAATGAACAAGTAGGATTTATTCCAGGCATGCAGGCTGATTCAATATCCAAAAATAAATCAGGGAAATCTACCATATCAACAGGCTAAAGAGGAAAAATTGCATGAGTATATCTACTGACAGAGAAAAATATTTAACAAAATTCAGCACATAATTGTCTATGTAGAAAATCTGAATCTACAAGAATAACTCTTAGAACTAATAAATTATTTCATTGAGGTCAAGGGATGTATTATTGACACAGAAATCAACTGCATCCCTGTGTACTGACAACAAAGTATAACTGAAACCTGAAACTCACAACCATTTACAAACTTTCTAAAGAAAAGCAGTATCTATATGATGAAAATCATAAACTGCTTATGAAAGAAATCAAAGATCTAAAATACGTGGAAGAATAACTGTGTTCCTGGATTTGGACAACACAATGTACTAAAGATGTCAATCCTTAAAATGAATGTATATATATAAAATGCAATTCCTACAAAAATCTCAGCAAGGACTTTTGTAGACATCAACAAGCTTCTGCTAAAATTTATATGGCGAGAGAAAGAACAGCCAAAATAATTTTTAAAAAGAATAAAATGGGAGGAATCATTTTTCTCAGTATTAAAACTTACTGTGTAACTACAGTAATCAAGACCACATAATATTGGTAGGGGGGTAGACAAGGGAGCAATGGACCAAAACACAAACTCAGAAACAGACCCACACAGATACACCGAGTTATTTTTTTTTTTGACAAATGAGCAAAATCAGTTGAATGGAGGAGAAATAATCTTTTCAACAAATGGTGCTAGACCAGTTGAATATCCATAGGCAAAACAATAAAATAAGGAAATATGAATTAAACCTCACACCTTCTACAGTGATTAACTCAAGTAGGACAAAGACTAAAATGTGAAACATAAACTATAAAATTTCTAGAAAAGAAAATCATAGAAAATCTTCAGTACCTAGAAGTAAGCAAAGAGTCCTTAGACTTGATACCAGAATCACCCCTTAAAGGGGGAAAAAATGGTGAATTTGACCTCTTGAAAATGTAAAACTTCTGCTTTGTTAAAACTTGTGTGGTAGAATGAAAAGCCAAGCTACAGACTGGAAGAAAATGTTTGCAAAACACATATCTAGCAAAGGCTTAGAATCCAAATTAAAGAACCAACAAAATTGAACAGTAAAATATTCAAACAATTCAATTAAAAGTGGGCAAAATCAGACATACATTATCTGTATAGTTTATGAAGAATGGTAATTTGGAATGCCAACATAGAGACTCATAACCAAAGAAAATGGTCGTACATAACAACTGGTGAATAAATACAAAGTTATACTTTTTATTAAAAAATAAATAAATAAATAATAAAAGTGGGCAAAAGACACAAAAATTCATTTCATTGAGGATATAAGGTGGCAAATAAGCACATGAAAAGATGTTTAATATAGCTTGCAATCGAGGAAATGCAAATTAAAACCATAAAAACACATCACTACACATTTATCAGAATACCTAAAATTAAAAATAGCAATAACACCAATTGATGGCAAGGATGCCAAGAAATTGGGTCACTCATACATTACTGATGGGAATATAAAACAGTACAGCTACTCTAGAAAGAAAGGTTGACAGTTTCTCAAAAACAGTAACCATGCAATTACTGTATAAACCAACAACTGCTTTTTTTGGCATGTATTCCAAAGAAAAGAAAACTTATATTTACACAAAATCCTGTACACAAATGTTCATAGTGGTCTTATTCATAATGGCCAAAAACTGGAAACAGACAAATGCCCTTTGATACATACTGTGGAATATACTGCTCCACAGGAAAAAAGGAACAGGCTACTGATAGATGCAACAACATAGATGCATCTCCAAGAACTTATGCTGAAGGGGGAAACTAAACGTTACATAGGATATAATTCCATTCTTACGACATCTGTGAAATAACATAATTATAAAACAAAGAGCAGATTAGGGGTTGTCTGGGATTGGGGACGGGGGGCTGTCTATGAAGGGGCAGCAGATGGGACACTTAGAGTGTTAGTAAAGTAGCTAATTATAATGGTGGTGACTGCATAGTTACACACAGATACACACAATGAGCGTGGGTGTAACTGGTGACAATGGACTTGTACAATGTCAGTTTCCTAGTTTTAACATTGTATGATAATGTCTCATGTAAGACATGAACATTGGGAGATGCCTGGTGTCAAGGACACAGGACCTCCTTATACATTTCTGTGCAACTTCCTGTGGATCTACAATTATCTCAAAATAAAGTTTTCAAAAAATAAACTGCCCAAAGATGATGACGCTCAGTTGTCTAGAATACAGTAATACCTCAGATACGCAAAATGTCCAGTCTGGAAAAACAGAAGTTTAATGTGACATACCTTACATGTCTTTTATCACTTGTGCTGTCGTGTCTGACTCCTTGCAACCCCATGGACTGTAGCCCACTGGGCTCATCTGTCCATGGAATCCTCCAGGCAAGAATACTGAAGTAGGTTGGCATGCCCTCCTCCAGGGGATCTTCCTGACCCAGGGATCAAACCCAGGTCTCCTGCAGTGCAGGCAGATTCTTTACTCTGAGTCACGAGGGTAGCCCTTTTATCACTTAAATTTACTATTTTCTTAATAGTTTATTAAACTCCAAAATCAAACTTTAAAATCTACCTGTGGGATGGAGGCACTTTACATATTAAATCTGTAATCTGTCTTCAGCCCCATTCCATACTGAAAGTAGACAAAATGTAGTGTTTATAAGCAAGACTCTGGACTTGACTATACCACTTACCTCCTATGTGAGAAGTCGTCCCACCTCATTTCCACCTCAGTTCATTATCTGTAAAATTAGTATAATAATAGTACCTATCTCAAAATGTGGCGTGATTAAATGAGTAAATATATGTAGAAAGCTTTGAACAGGCACACTGCAAATTTTTGATGAAAGTTAACTCCATTACATATGTCCTTGTCAACATTGCCATAATGAGAATTTACTTTCTCTCTCATCAGTATCCTTAATCAGAGGCCAAGTACAAAATAATGGGCCTCCAGAAGTTTGATGCCATTATTCAAATCTCTTACATGATTTTCGTACTAGAAATCCCTCACCTTCTATATAGTATTTCTCTATATAGTGCTACTGAGAAGTATAAAATGTCTCCAAGTAAACAATCACTGTCAAGGTCCTCACTGAACCAGAAGTAAAAAACACCAGAAAAAAAAAAAAATCTAACAAAATCACCTGTGAAATTGGTCTGATTTCTGTTTCAAAAAGTTTTAGATAAGGCACCAGACTTGTGGACAGTTACTTGATCTAAATCTCATCTCTTTGAATTTTTATCAAAATTGATTAATTTTTATAAAAAGATGTTTGCAGCCTACAATGAATGTTGCCCTTTCAAAAAAAAAAAAAAAAAAAGTTAACAGTAACATCCTCTCCCACCTGATGTTGCTTAATTAAAGCACTCACCATTATATTTTCCCAGTCAAACCAATCGGATCGAACATGCAAATAGAATTACTTTTGGAGGTGGAGGAGGGAGCAGGATAGGAAAGTCTCACAGAGCAAAAATGTGAGCATTATGAGAGCAGTCATATCACTTCCTCCTTGCTTAATCCATTCATTAATGCATCCACAAATCATTTAAAAGTTCTTCTATGTGTCATGATTTCTTCTGGGGGTTGGAAGTACACCAAAGAGTAACTGAAAAGATAAAATTTTCCCCGTGCTCATGGAGCTCCCAGCCTAGTGGGGAAGGCGGACAACACAAAATTACACTATCGTGAGATTCCTTCTGTGAATGGGGCGATACATAGAGGAGAAGCACTTGACCTTGGTTTGTAGGATCAAGGGACGGGTTGTGACAGTAGTGATATCTACGCTGAAAGTGAGGGCAGAAATTAACCACAAAGCAAGTACTTTTTACTTAAAGAGACTCCATTTTTTAAAAAAAACTAAGAACATTTTGAAACACACATAGGAAGGAACTGATGAAGGCAGACAGATTAAAAACTCAGAAGAGAAACGGGAAAACCAATAAACTAGGTTTCCCAAAGCAGAGGTCAGGAGAGAGAGGTGGGAGCTTTTACAGGGGGAGGGGAGGGTGGGAGGGCGCAGCCTGGGGGGGCAAGCAAGGAATTCCCAGCAGCAGAGAATGTCACCGTGGGGGTCGGAGACCACGAACAACTGAAATGAAACAGTCTCCTTTTCTGTGTCCCCGTGGAAAGCAAGGGGAGCACAGATGCCGTTAGCATCTGTAATAGGGTGTTCTTTAAAAACACTTTCAGGAAGCCAGTCTGAAAAGGCTACATACTGTATGATTTCAATTATATGACATTCTGGAAAAGGCAAAACTATGGAGACAGTAAGAAGATCAGTGGTTGAAAGGAGTTGAGGGGAAGGAATGAGCAGGTGGAACATGGGGGATTTTCAAGCCAGTGAAACCCCTCGGTAGGAGACCATAAAGATGGATACATTTGCCCAGACTCAGGGATGGTACAACAGCCAGAATGAACCCTCATGTGAACTATGGACTTGAGTGATAATGACATGTCAACATAGGTCCCCCAGTTGTAACAGAAGTACCACTCTGGTCGGGGAGGTTGGTAATGGGGGAAGCTGCACATGTTTGGCAGTGGCAAAGTGAGTATATGGAAAATCTCTATATCCTCCTCTTAATTTTGCTGTAAACTAAAATTGCTTTGAAGAATATAAGAATTAAAAAAAAAATACTCTCAGGGCCTCTGTACCAATGCATACATAATGAGAAATTCAAGGGGAAAAAAAAACCCTCAATATATCCTGACACTACCTTTAAAGAAAAAAAAGAACCACTAACAAATTATCTGACCTAAATATCATTAAACCTAACAATAAAATGTTATGTTTCTTGCTAAGAGATCCAGAGTGAGGCTCTCTCTGCTCAGGGCCACACAACCTATGAGCCTGACCTCCTGACCTCCAGTCTGCGATGCTCCCTATTACACCATACTTTTTCTTTTCTCCATTAGACACCGAGAGATCATCTCACTTTCATTTTTCTGTTCTACCACACAGCACCAAAGCCACACTGTGACAGGTTCCCATTTAGTCAATCAGCCAGTTGCCCAGCCCTAGAGAGGCACTGTGAACCAATGTTTGGTTTTGATGTCTTGCAGACCCAGCTTCCCTGCTGGCTCAGCTGGTAAAGAATCTGCCTGCAATGTGGGAGACCTGGGTTCAATCCCTGGGTTGGGAAGATCCCCTGGAGAAGGGAACAGCTACCCACTCCAGTATTCTGGCCTGGAGAATTCCATGGACTATATAGTCCATGGGGTCGCAAAGAATCAGACACTACTGAACTACTTTCATTTGAGACCCAACCTGAGGGCTGGCCACCAGTGGCTCCAAACAGTTCCCTAGAAATTAAAGAGTAGATGCCATTTGTCTCCCCAAATCCTCTCTGTCAGTATCTGTCTAGAAATTGAACAGGTGGAAGTTTATTCCCAGATCCACACAGAGGACCACTTTCCCAAATCTGGAGAGGCAACATCTCGTTATTGAGATGCCCACGTTTTAAGTCACTGAGGCCAGCACTTGCCTCTTTACTTCCAACTATCCAGGACAGATCAATAGGAAGACAGAGCCAGAGATGCTCCTTTGCCTTATGCCCTGAAGATAAGGCATCTTGAATGAAGGCTTCTATTTCCTAGCTAGTGTCTAAGTGAAGGTCAGAGCTAACCACTCTCTAAAATGTGGTACACAAGACTTGGCTTCTTCATACATATTTCCATCTCCCCACTACATCTGCTGCCCCACTCTGGACTCCCACCCTCCAAGGCTTCCTGCAGTACTGTTGTCTTCTCTTTCCTCTCCCAAAGCATGTCCAAATGAAAGCTCTCCCTGTCTCCATGTGTGACATTCAAGCCAAACACAAGCAAAAGTAGTATGATCAATTATTTCATACCGTGTAACAGTACACTCTCATGGGCACTGTTATCTTGTTTGGGGTGTGGTTATGCACAATAGTTCTGTGCACAATTTTGGAGCTACACAGGCCCAGGTCCAAGTTTTGGCCCCATGGCATCCTAGCTTTGTGACCATGGGCAAGTGACTCAATTTCCTGGTCAGTAAATAGGAGATATAAGGATATCTGCCTCATGCAGGTGTTAGGAGAATTAAACGAAATAATAGGTATAAGTGCTTAGAAAGCTCCTGGCACATGAGAAGTGCTCAATAAGTGGTAACAGTTGTTATTTCTGATTTGTGCTACATATCTGAAGGGCAAACAGGGTTTTAAATTTTCATTTTATATAGCAGTCGTGTGACATGCCCAAGGTCACAAAGGAGACCTTGTAGCCTATTATTTCCACCAATTCCCTCTGAGAATATCCTGTTAATCCTTCTCTAACATTGAAAAATAATAATAATGACAACTCTAACAATAATAGCTAATACCATGCTAAATTAGGAAATTGAGACACAGAGAGTTATTTGGCTAAAGTCACCCAGCTAATAAGCAGCAGAGTCAAGAACCAAACCCAGTTAACCTGGGGCCGGCATGCAGACTCTTAATTATCACACTGTAAATGAGGTGCTAGCTAGTTCATTCACTCATTTCATACATAATTCTCAAGTATTAATTTCCAGACACTACACTAGGTTAGGATGCAACAGGATATTAAAATAGTCCTTGATCTCCAACAGCCTGCAACCTAATAAAGGCTATTTGTTGAATGCTGTTTTAGTTGCATGAACAAGGTGTTTCAGAATCACAGAGCAATTAACAGTGTCTGCCTCAGTCAAGGAAGGCTTCATGCAGGAGGTGCCCTTTGGGGAAAGTCTGGCCTCAAGGTGAAGAAGGAACAGGCAGAACATTCCAATCAAAGGAATTTGTGAGGGATTTGAATTCAAATGTACAGAAGTCCCAGGGCCAGTGAGAAGTTCAATGTGGCGAAGTCCATAGTGAGAGTAACAGGAAAGGAAGCTGGGAAAATGAGCAGGAATAGCTTTGGAGAGGTCCCAACCTACTAATTCAACAAGTCTGAATTCTATCCTTGGAGTAATAGAGAAGGGAAATTTACTTTTAGATAGCTGTGTGGAGTACTGTGATTCGATGAAAACCAAGCAGGACCCTATCAGACCTTCCCAGAATAGACCCACCCATGTCCTCTGCCTGCCTTTTGCTGTAGCAAAACTTTAGACAAAAAATAAATTTAATCAGAGAAGTGAAAATGAAAACAGAAAGGAAAATAGTCAAGAAAAACAAAATAATAATACTCCCACTACTGAACAAAGTCAAGGACATTTAGTTCTTCCTCAAGGACTCTAGGTAATGTTCTGAGCCACATCCTTTGAGCTGTTCTGCAGATACTGAAATCCCCACCAGGTGGAAGAAGTTAAGTGCATGCTGCCCACAGCATGTAGTCCTCAGTCTGGTTGGAAACAGAAGGTTGGTGATGCTGACTCCCAATTACCTCACCACCAACCAATCAGAAGAATGTACATGAGCTGATCATGCCCTACTCCTTGAACACTATATGACTCCTCACTACACACCACCAGGGCAGAACACACAGCCTTGAGTGCATTAGCCCACTGTGGCCCACTTTGCATGAAAAGCAATAAAGCTATTCTTTTCTACTTCACCACAAACTCTGTCTTTGAGATTTAATCCAGCACTGATGTACAGAAGTCAAATTTCAGCAACACAATCATTTTTAGGATGATAACCCTGGAGGATGATAGACTGGGCTAAGGACACATTATTGGCTAGACATCTAATTAATGACAAATGATCGAAATGGTCTAAGAAAGACATTTCCAGATATAACCATTAGACAGTCCTGGAAGAGTATTTTTAAATATGGATTCTTAAGCCTCACCCAAATGAGTCAAAATCAACAAGAGTGGATTTGGAGGATCTATATATATGTTTGTGGTGTAATGTGTGCATGTGTACACGTGTGTGTATGTGTTGCTCTCCTGCTAATTCTGAAGATGAGCCTTATTTGGAAACCACTGATGTCCAAAGAGACTCAGTGAGAGCCTAGTTAAAGTAGTAGCAGAAAGTGGATAACGAACAAGGACCTACTGTATAGCATAGGGAACTCTGCTCAACATTATGTGGCAGCCTGGATGGGAGGGGAGTTGAGGAGAGAATGGATACATGTGTATGAGTGGCTGAGTCCCTTTGCTGTCTGTCCACTTGAAAATATCACAGCATTGTTAATCAGCTATACCCCCATACAAAATAAAAGGTTTAAAAAAACAAAAATGCTTTGCCAAAAACCTTTCAGGGAGCTTGGGGCTTTTTAGGGCATGAGCCACCCGTCTCCTTGCTAGCCCTGCAATAAAACTTTCTCTGCTCCAAAAATAAGAAAATAGTAGTAGAGAAGATTAAAAGAGGCTTGACTAAAGAAACAATCCTAAATTAAAATTGTCAGGGGCTTGGAAGGGATATTTCACTCCAGGACTCTTGCCTGGAGAATCCCATGGACAGAGGAGCCTGGTGGGCTACAGTCCATGGGGTCACATATAGTCGGACACAGCTGAGTAACTAACACTGTGGGGGGTGTAGTCAATGCAGGATGCTTTTGTGTGAGTCCCAGGAGATAGAACAGAACTGCATCATAGGACCCAAAGTAAGACAAGAGGGACCAGACAATAAACATGAGATCCCTAAACTATCATCTGAACTCTAAGGGTGTATACAAAAGATTTGCACCTATCTATTAGAAGAAACATCACCCTGCCCTAGCTAACACTGCTTCACTCAACACCTCCATCCTTTCTCCTGCTTCTCTGCTCCAACTCCAAATCAGTGTCCCTACTAAAGCCCAAATCTTGTCACTGAAATATAACACTGTGGCTGTTAAAACTTGTTTTTTCCAAGCCTGTCAATTAAAAAAAAAAAAAAGAAAACTCTAAGTTGAAATGAATGTCTTGTCCCCAGTAAATTAGCTACTTACTATTCCCTGACCTATTTTTCCTACCACAGTCTCACTTGATTATTCCAAGCAGACAAGTCTATTTTCCTCCTTTGGCAAGCAGAGAGGAAGGTGGGATGGAAGTTATATATTAAGAAAAAAGTAAGTGCACTGTAGTGCATACTTGAAAGCCTTTCTGAGATAAAAGGACGGAACTTAGCTCAGGAAAGTCACAGTGTCAAGCTTAAATGCTTTCTCTACCGGTGTGCTTCAGCGGGGAGAAAAAGCACATAACCTGGGAAGCTGGTCCGGCAGTTATATTACTGACAGAGAGTTTTATGAGACAATATCAGAGGGGAAATGCACTGAGGTTATGTCAAACCACAGGCTGCACAAAAAGAAAAAAATAATGGGATCATAGAAACAGGGGCAAATAAAGTTGGCAATGAAGAGGGCATTGATTTAATTATTCAACCTTTCCTTTCAACTGCACCTATATGTGGAGCAAAATGTCCCCTCCTATTTCCCAAAGTCACCTGATGCTTAACGAGAGAACCAGGACCTCGAAGGCGAGGTCAGGCAGAAGAAGGCACCAGTCTCCCAGGGAGAAGCCAGGACTCGTCAGTAACGGGTGAGATATAGTGTATAACCCCTCAAATGATGTATTTCAGCCTTCCACTGTGTCTGAAATGGCAGGTGGCAAAGCTCTGACCCCAAAAGAAAACAATTTGCACTGTTCGCGCCTGTGGGAGAATTCATGAAAGAATGGTTACTTTTGCTTCATGCTTTGTAGGCGGCATTAGAGATCACTGGGAATAGATGCAGGGGAAGAGGAAATTTGTGTTTGGTGGGCAGCTCAGTGCATGGAGCCTTGGGGACCTGAAGGCTGTGAATTCTAATTCTGGCTCTGCTGCTAATTTCCCATGAGACTTGAAAGGATGCACTTCATATCTGAGAGTGTCAATTTCTTTCCCAGGAGAGGTGGGCATGAACCTTATCCATAAATGATTATGAAGCAAGTGTTTCATTTAAGTCCCCAGAGCAGCCTATTCCATGGAGTTGTTCTCAAGAGCAGCAAATTAAAATATCCCTAATACAATGAAGCTAGAAAAACCAAAATATTAATGTGATGGAAGATACACATTTTACTTAAGTCTAACCTTATGAGTTTCCCTGGTGGGTCAGATGGTGAAGAACCTGACTTCAATGCAGGAGACCTGAGATTGATACCTGGGTTGGGAAGATCCCCTGGAAAAAGGGAATGGCAACCCATTCAGTATTCTTGCCTGGAGAATTCCATGGACAGAGGAGTCTGACAGGCTACAGTTCACAGGGTTGCAAAGAGTGGACACAACTGAGTGACTAACACTTTCACTTTCAATCTTAAAAGAGCAGCAATTTTCCCCCAAATAATCAAACATCAAATGAGATAAAATGTCAATGCTCTTTGAAGAAACATCCAGCACTATTCAAATGGAAGGCTATGCCATTATCATTACCAAGCAAAATAACAATTATGTGTGAAATCCCATGGTTGTTTGTTACTCTTGTCCTTCAAGAGTTTCAGTTATTCTGTCTATATTTACCTAGTACTTTTTTGAGTCTGGCATTAACTGGGCATTGGGAATGCAAAAGTGAACTGTAGGCAGTTCACATATACTATGAGTCCACTCATAGACAGTATCTAGAATGGGCAGATTTGCAGTAACAGAGGGTAGAATAGAGGCTACCAGGGGCTGAAAGAAGAAATTAGGAGTTGCTGCTTAATGGTTACAGAATCTCTGTTTCAGGTGATGAAAAATTTTGGAAGATAAATGTGGTGATGGTTACACACGTTGTGAATGTACTTAATGCTACTGAATTGTACGCTTTAAATGGTAAACTTCATGTTAAATATATTTTGTTTTTGTTCAGTCACTAAGTCATGTTCAACTCTTTGCTACCCCCATGGACTGCAGTCCAGCAGGCTTCCTGTCATTCACTATCTTCAGGAGTTTGCTCAAACTCATGTCCATTGAGTCGGTGATGCCATCCAACCATCTTGTCCTCTGCTGCCCCCTTCTCCTCTTGCCCTCAATCTTTCCCAGCATCAGGGTCTTTTCCAATGAGGTGGCTCTTCAAATCAGGTGGCCAAAGTATTGGAGCTTTAGTTTCAGCATCAGTCCTTCCATTGAATATTCAGGGTTGATTTCCTTTAGGATTGACTGGTTTGATCTCCTTGCTGTCCAAGATATTCTCAAGAGTCTTCTCCACCACCACAGTTAGCACAGCTTTTTTAAAGAGTTGAAACATGAGAAGATGTGAAGTAAACATGTTCTGACTCCCTCCTGACAAAGACAGGACCCTCACCTCCCAGTCACAAAGCTCTGTTGACATGGATCTTGTTACTTCCTCTTTCTTGGAAGTTTTCTCAAGTTTCATCATCTTGCATCCTGACACTAAGAACCTACTCGATTCAGGGTTATTTCCAGAATATTGAGTATTATCAAACTTTCATTATCTTGGATGTTCACTGAAGCTGTCTTCTCACAGCTGAGTAAATATTCTTCCAACAGGAAGGCTGACAGATGAATTGTCTTATCCCCGCAATGTATTTTCATGTCAGAACTCAGACAAGTGTGACAGTTTCTTCCTCTAAGCTCCTCTTTTGAATAGTTTAATATGACTCAAGGCTCTACCACCTTCCTTCACCTTCAAGACATTCTTTTCCTAGACAATTTGCATTAATAGAGACCATCTCCTCACAGGAGAGGGGACGGCCTCCCAGCCTGGGAAAGAGAGGTGGTTTAACTGGGAGAATCAAGCCACACACTCAGAGAAGCTGAATTATGGTTCCAGTTCTGTTTCCAATTCAACCATAAGATCAAAGCCTACCCCTCCAATTCCCCTCTGTGGAAAAGTACTGATCATAACACCTCCTAAAAACCTCACTGTAATTTAATGAATCAACTCCCGAGGGAATATATTATGAAAATGATTTTAACTGAGCACAATTATTTTAGTACTTCAGAATTACATTGCTTTGGTTGGGATCCAAGACTAACCCAATTTACACTATATTCTACTTAAAGTTACTAGTGTAATAGTCAGGTTGTTGAGTTTAGGGTTCATTTGGCATAATATTGGTTGATGTGTTTGTTGTGTCTCTTTAAGAATATAATTTAGACTTATTTTTATAATGTCAGTCTTGTAATTCACCTTTAATTTCATCTTCACTGTTCACTAATCTGCCATTCTTAAATTCATAACTCACCCTAGATCAGAATTTTTCAACCTCATCTCTAATGACATTTTGAACTTAATAATTCAGAGAATTCTTTGAATTCTATGAAGGGCTGTGATGTGCATTTTAGGATTGTTTAGCAGCATCCCTGGTCTTTTACCCGCTAGATGCTAGTCGCACCTTTTCCCAACCAAAAATACCTCCAGACATTACCAAATGTCCCCTGCAGGCAAACTTGCCAACACCACCACCCCCAATTAAGAATCACAGCCCTAGATCTTGTTTCTAGCCATGTAACTGACAGTGAATAACTACTTCTGACACCACCGCCGTCCATTTGCTTCAAAACTCCTAAATAGCCACAGTTTGTCTCACCTCCTGTCTTTCAAAACACCTCCCCTGCTACAAGGAGTAGAGTAATTCCTGTCCAAGAGTCTTATCTACGTGTATGTATATCCAAGGATGAAATACTCTGAAAAGTGCCTAAAGAAGACTCAATCCCTTAAAAGTCTCATCATTCCTGAAAATATTACACAGGGAATGCTTAAATCGATTTTGAGATGGAGCTTATGGGTGAGGTATAGATAAAAATCAAAACTGGCTAGAAACCTTCACCACAACCCAAAATGAATCTTACCAAAATCGTTCTAGAAAAAAAAATTTTTAAAGCTTTCAGAAATCAAATCATCACTCATTTCATATTGTCTTAATCCAATTTCAGTAAGAATTAAAAAGCAGAAAAATACTGCTTGTGTGCCAGACTCTATAGCATAATCCTCCTAAACTTTTCTAGCAAAAGTGGATTCTTTTCATAAACCGCTCCCGACTCTGTGTGGCAAACTTGTCGACTTTCAGTCTGACTGGAAATATTTTCCACACACTTTCTCCCTGACCCCAGGACCAGCTTCGTAAATTTCAGATGGTCCTTGAGAGACTACAATGTGATTTTTAAATATCGGAAAACTTGAGATTTCAGGAAGCTGATGTAAACTACTTAATGTTTACTCCTTACTTTTGAATTTCCCAGACTGTCTAATGAGCTTCTCAGGGTGTTTCTTCCAATCCCTTGCCAAGATAAACACAGCTATATTGGAGGGAGAGAAAAAGGGGGAAAGAAATTTCTACAATTCTGGGTGCTTTTTACCTCTGCTACCTAAGTCTGCAAATGCGGGAAACATGGAGTTTAGGGTAAAGTAAAATTAATCTCCTAATTTTAAAGACTATGATTACATGACCTGAGGAAATACAATTTGTATTACGTAAAAAATAAATTCTGCTAATTATTTTAATTCCATTAGTAAGTATCCATTGTGCTTTCTAAGGAAAGATGTAAGCAAACAAAAGTCCAAGAGCTAAAATTTCCATTCTTTGGTCTCAACCACCTATCACAAAGCATTAGCGAACAGGAGCTGAAACTGTGTGCTTAAGCCCAGACATGTATTGTTAAATGTGACATGCTCAATTTATCATTAGTTATGAAGTGAAAACGGATGAATACACATTCAATTTAGTTCAGCTGCTTTCTTCATTTATCACACTCTTTCATCATCCATCATCTTCCCCCACCCTTTGGTTTGAACAAATAACACACTTTCATAAGTTTAATCTAATTAATCATAATTGTAAGGTAATGTTCCCTTAATGAACCATACATCTGATTTTATAAAGTTTGTTGCAATTTTAATAAAATGTGTTCCAGATAGAATCTACAAATGTTCTCTTTGAAGCCCAACCACCTAATCATTCCTCTGCCTACCTCAGGCTTCTCAACTCTGCGTGGATGCTCACGCACGCACACAAACACACACCAGCACACTCTTCTTTGTGGGGTTGATGAAGATATAACGATACTGAGAGTCATTGGAGCATGCTGGTCTTCTACAGAACAACTGTTTCAATAAATTGGAAAATGTTCATTGTTTTATGAGGTGAGATAGAAGTTAAGAAAAACAGTTGCAGAGTGAAGGGGGGAAAAAGTAAGGAGAGATGGAAAGGATTCTTCCATTATTGTTACTATTATTATTATTATTAACATGAATTCAGGTCAGGATGCTAACTATGAAGACCAGGCCGAAATATAAAGAAGAAATTGTGGATACTAAATTTGTAGGTACGAAATTATGTTACAAATCCCCAAACCCTCTCTTTCTAGTATAACTCCACAGAGAATCTCATAAGAGAGATGACAGTCCGTACACTGTTGAAATTACACATCATTCCCCATATTTAAGCAGGGGAAATAAAGTAAGCCTCCATCCCAACCTACACAAGCTTTGGTTTAGATGACAAAGTGTCAAAGGACAGTTCAAGCTAGAAGAAACCTCAAAACCATTTTGCTCAAATCCCTTGGTTTAAAAGTGAGGAGACAAGCTGTGAGATGTGAAGGGACCTGGCCAAGGTCATGGCAATTGGTGGCAGTAGAATGTGACTGTGAGACATGCCCGCTGATTGGCACTCCAACATTGTTTTGCATTCCTTTGCATTGATCTGCATTCCTTTGCATCTCAGAGAAAACCCACAAGCCTGGTCCCTGTTTGATACCAGTTGCTTTCTCCTTTATATGAAAAAATCTGGCACATTTTATTTATTTATTTTTTTTCCCTTTGCTGTGACTTTGGGTGTCTGCCAAACACACACCTGGCCCCCAGGAGCCAGAGAGGCTAAACGTGGAGCAGGAGCTGCTCATCAGATGAAAGTGAAAGTGAAGTCGCTTAGTCCTGTCACTCACTGCGCCCCTTGGACTGTAGCCCACCAGGCTCCTCTGTCCATGGGATTATCCAGGCAAGAATACTGGAGTGGGTTGCCATTTCCTTCTCCAATCTGGCACATTTTAGAAAGAAAAATAGAATCTCTTTAGAGGCTAGACTATAATATTGCTATAAAGGAGTAATCTCATAGCGCTTTTTAAGCCAAGTGCCACAATGATGCTATAAGAGAGGAGATACAGAAGCTCCTCTTACAGAAGACAGGACACTTTGTTTCACGTGGGCATGTTGCCTCCAGCCTGGAGTTTTGATTTCCTATTGGGGAAAAGGCCTTCTTCACTGACTCGCTGCTCTCTGCACTCCTCCTCATGGGTACACAGCCTACTTCTCCTTTACAATCTCCTTAGCGACACCGGCACCCTCTGCCCTGTCTCTCTCCTTGTGCTCCTGACCAGGATATTCTCTCTTTTTTTAAACTTTTTATTTTATGTTAAAGTGTAGCCAACGAGCAATGCCACGATAGTTGCAGGTAGACACCAAAAGGTCTCAACTGTACATATACATGTATCCATTCTCCCCCAGACTCCTCTCCCGTCCAGGCTGCCTCATAACACTGAGCAGAGTTCCCTGTGCTATACGGTAGGACCTGGTTGATTACCCGTTTTACACATACATCATTCACATGCCAGTCCCAACCTCCCTAACTATCCCTCCCATCATTCTTCTCCCCAGTCCAGGCTATTTCTTAAATGCCCTCTCTCCAAGTGGTGGCGAGATGATGGCCAAACTGAAGACTCAATTAATGTAAGTATGAAGAGTAAGGCCTATTAGTCATCCACTCACCTTATGGTTTAAGGGCTGCAGTCACCCAACAGTCCTGACATTCACCTTGGCAAGTGCTTCTCTGCCCAAACACTGATTAAAAACTTCATTCATTATCCTTTGGAGCCCATCTCATTAGAGATCAATGCAAAAGAAATGATCACACACTCACAAACAAAAACACCCAGACAAGGTTTATTTCTTTTTTAGTGCAAAAAAAAAAAAAAAAATGCTGATCCCAGTCCTCTCACACACTGCTAGTAAAAGTGAACGCTGGCGGTCAACAGGAGTGAGAAGCCAATAGAGTCATACTCAATAAAAGCTGCAAATGTTTGCATGCTCCTTGATAGAAAAATTCCAATCCCAGTAATTGTTTCTAAGTAAATAAACTAAGATCATGGCATCTGGTCTCATCACTTCATGGCAAATCGATGGGGAAACAATGGAAACAGTGACAGAATTTCTTTTCTTGGGCTCCAAAATCACTGCAGATGGTGACTGCAGCCATGAAAGTAGAAGATGCTTGCTCCTTGGAAGAAAAGTTATGGCCAACCTAGACAGCATATTAAAAAGCAGAAACATTATTTTGCCAACAGTGATCCATCTAGTCAAAGTTATGGTTTTTCCAGTAGTCATGTATGGGTGTGAGAGTTGGACTATAAAGAAAGCTGAGCACCGAAGAACTGATGCTTTTGAACTATGGTGCTTAGAAGACTCTTGAGAGTCCCTTGGACTGCAAGGAGATCCAACCAGTCCATCCTAAAGGAAATCAGTTCTTAATATTCATTGGAAGGATTGATGCTGAAGCTGAAGCTCCAAAACTTTGGTCACCTGATGCGAAGAACTGACTCCTTGGAAAAGACCCTGACACTGGGATAGATTGAAGGCAGGAGGAGAAGGGGACAGCAGAGGATGAGATGGTTGGATGGCATCACCGACTCAATGGATGTGAGTTTGAGCAAGCTCCGGGAGAAAGTGAATGACAGGGAAGCCTGGTGTACTGCAGTCCATGGGGTTGCAAAGAGTTAAACACAATTGAGTAACTGAACTGAAATAACATGTATCACAATATGAAAGTTTAGAGCATTGTTAAAACAAAATATTAGCAACTATTTAAAATGTTATTGTAGAGAAATGTTAAAAGACCTAAAGAAAGTCACAAAATTTATCATGTTGAACAGCCAGATTAAAAAATAGCATTATAGTATTATCTAATTTTTTTTTCATTTTTATGACTATGTTACTTTTAAAAATAATTTGAATAAATAAATAACACTAAACTGTTAGCATTAACTATCTTCATGTATAAGAACTATAGAAGTGATAGTTCATTGATTAACTGTGCAAATTATAACCATCTATTTAAATATCTCTTTTCTATGAAATTCTGAAAGCAGGATGTGGCCTGTGTTGTTATATTCCCAGTGCTTTGCATGTACCTAGAGAGTCGTGAGAGCTCAACAGATACCTGTTGAATGAGTGAAAGTGATCTTTATCTTTTTGTTTATGCTCACTTATATTTTTTTCAATTTGTTCCAGTGGGGATGTATCCTCTTACAATGAGAAAGAAACAATAAGTATTTTTTTTTTATTGATGTTGTTTTCGTTCCCATTGCCTGCTGTTGTGTGCATCAGTCGTGTCCAACTCTGCAACCCCATGGACTGTAGCCTGCCAGGCCCCTTGGTTCATGGGATTTTTCAGGCAAGAATATTGGAGTCGGTTGCCATTTTTCCTCCTTCCTGACCAGGGATTGAATCCGCATCTCCAGTGTCTCCTGCATTGCAGGTGGATTCTTTACCTGCTGAGCTATCAGGAAAACCCTGCCTACTATAATTCTCTTTCAGAGTCTAAACTTTGGAATACTTCCCTAAGAAACAGTCACAAAGAATGTTCTAAGGAAACTAGTGAAAACTCCATTCATCTATATGTTGGCAGAAATTAGATAAGCAATGTATACATTTGCAAATTTTATAAGCATGTTTTCTTTCAATCCATAATTAACTGAACAGTTATTATGTACCAAGCATTCTAAAGCTCCTTGAGATGGAGAGAGAAGATGATGAATACTGTGAAGAAGAGAGTGAAAAAGAACCTCTTTGTCTCCAAAGAATTACAAATTTTATTGGAAAAACAGAACCAATAAGTGTGTAATTCCATATATGACAGAATGAGATGTGATACAAGAGAGCTATAAATTAAATGCCATGATAGAAGAGAAAGGAGGGGTTAGATGGTGATAGGAAGTCAGAGGAGGCTTCAAAGAGGGGCTGACACCCTTGAAAGATCCATAGTTGAATTTTGATACATGGAGAAGAAGGAGGTCTTGTCTACATTTAACCTTGAATTAGAATAAAACTAATTCCCAATAGCCTGGCATTTAATCACTGCAGAATCAAAAGGCCAAGCCGACTCACTAAGCATTCAGGGACAGATTTTCTTCTCACCCAGAGGGCATGCAGCAGCAACAACAAATGATCAACTTTGCCCAATAGTTGGATACCTGTCCAGCCCTCACCTGCCCAACCTGCAGAGGAGCAGCAAACAGGTTCTGGGCATTCAATTCATTTTTTTCCAAAGCATTTATCACCACTTGATGATCATATTGTTATGTGCTCATTGTCTGTCTCTCCCAGGTAGAATGAAAGCTCCCCAAGGCAGGGATTTTTGTCTACTTTGTTCACCACTATATCCTCGGCACCTAGAACAGTGCCTAGGATATGGGAAAATGAAAATGAAAGCGTTAGTTGCTCAGTCGTGTCAGACTCTTTGCAACCCCATTGGCTGTAGCCCGCTAGGCTCCTCTGTCCATGGAACTGGAGTGGGTTGCCATGCCCTCTCCCAGGGCATCTTCCCAACCCAGGGATTGAACTCACATCTCTTATGCCTTCTGCATTGACAGGTGGGTTCTTCACCACTAGCACCACCACTATAGGCATGTGGATTTGGACTGGTAGATTCCAAACACTTTAAGGATGGAGCAGTTTCAGAGGCTCCCAAGTTCATTACCCGAGAAAAGACCTTAAAGGCCTGGCTCCAATCCCTCAGAAAGTCCATCAAATTCATTCATTTCTTTATTCATTCTTCTGTGTGTTCACTTAATAAGCATTTATTGGTTCTTGACCTATACGAACTATTGTTGTAATGAAGAATTTGTCTTTGTCCCAGATTCCTGAGGACAGCTTCAAAATGCTTGCATTTCCTTGAGTGGTAGGAGTGTCTTTATTACTCATCATAAGTCCTTGGACCATTTCTGAGTTTATACTAAGAGCATGACTCAGAAGAGGGGCTGGTCATGCCAGAAAAATCAACCATAGGGCAAAAGGTTGGGGCTTTGAGCTAGGTGGTATCAGCCCAAGCTCCACAAAGGAAAGGGTGGTTAGAGATTAAGTTCAACCACATGGCCAATAATTTAATCAATGAAACCCCAGTGACAATCCTGGATACTGATACTTGTGTGAGCTTCCTGGCGGGTGAACACGTAGGTATGCTCAGAGAGTGATGTGCCATGATTCTGTGTGTCAAGGACATGCAAGTTGTGTGTGGAAACCTCTCAGACATCACCCTATGTACCCTGTGTATCCTTTACAATAAAACTATAATTGTAAGTACAGCACTTCCTGGAGTTCTTTGAGTCCTTCTGAAAGTGAAAATGTTGGTCACTTACTCATGTCCAATTCTGTGACCCTAAGGACTGTAGTCTCCCAGGTTCCTCTGTCCCAGAAGGATTTCCCAGGAAAAATACCAGAGTGGGTTGCCATTTCCTTCTCCAGGGGGTCTTCCCAACCCAGGGATTGAACCCAGGTCTCTATTGCAGGCAGATTCTTTACCATCTGAGCTAGAGTCTTTCTAGTGAATTCTCAAAACTGAAGGGATATTAAGAACCCCTCAATTTATAGCCAGTTGATCAGAAGTGCAGGTGGCCCGTGGACCCCCAAACTTGTGGTCACTATCTGAAGTAAGCACAGTCTTATTGGGTTCAGTTAGTTCAGTTCAGTCACTCAGTCATGCCCAACTCTTTGCGACCCCATGGACTGCAGCACGGCAGGCCTCCCTGCCCATCGCCACCTCCTGGAATTTACTCAAACTCATGTCCATTGAGTTGGTGATGCCATCCAACCATCTCATCCTCTGTTGTCCTCTTCCCACTTTTAATCTTTCCCAGCATCAGGGTCTTTCCAAATGAGTCAATTCTTCGCATCAGGTAGCCATAGGATTGGAGTTTCAGCTTCAGCATCAGTCCTTCCAATGAACACCCAGGGCTGATCTCCTTTAGGATGGACTGGTTGGATCTCTTTGCAGTCCAAGGAACTCTCAAGAGTCTTCTTCAACACCACAGTTCAAAAGCATCAATTCTTCGGCACTCAGCTTTCTTTATAGTCCAACTCTCACATCCATACATGACCACTGGGAAAACCATAGCTTTGACTAGATGGACCTTTGTTGGCAAACTAATGTTTCTGCTTTTTAATATGCTGTCTAGGTTGGTCATAACTTTTCTTTCAAGGAGCAAGCATCTTTTCATTTCATGGCTGCAGTCACCATCTGCAGTGATTTATTGGATACTATACCCTTAACCTCTGACCCAACTCAGACTTAAAGGGCTTAAGGTATTCTCCCTTTACTACCAGTAGAAACCCAAAATAAAGGTAGATTTTGGTGATCAATTAGTTATATTACAAAGTAGGGATACTTCCTGTGGCAGAAGCCTGATTTCCCCTCCTGTCACCACCATACCAGTAAGAGGACAGGAACACCAGGAAGTCACCTCATGTTCACCCAAAGCCAACAACCCTGATTTGACTGAGGGCTGCAACTCCAGCATTCTCTTGTGTGTGTGTGCATGTGTGTGTTTAGTCGCTCAGTCATGTCTGACTCTTTGCGACCCCATGGACTGTAACCCACCAGGCTCCTTTGTCCATGGGGATTCTCCAGGCGAGAGTACTGGAGTGGGTTGCCATGCTGTCCTCCAGGGGATCTTCCCTACCCAGGGATCAAACCCAGGTGTCCCTCATTGCAGGCAGATTCTTTACCATCTGGGTCAACAGGGAAGCCCAAGAATACTGGAGTGGGTAGCCTATTCCTTCTCCAGGAGATCTGCCCTATCCAGTGATGA
The DNA here is from genome assembly GCF_910594005.1 of Cervus elaphus. NCBI lineage: Eukaryota > Metazoa > Chordata > Mammalia > Artiodactyla > Cervidae > Cervus > Cervus elaphus. Next base: position 18,246,842 of record NC_057820.1, read on the forward strand.
AACCCGAGTCTCCTGCATTGCAGGCAGATTCTTTACTGTCTGAGCCACCAGGTAAGGCCATATAATAATTTCAGGAGATACAATTATATATATATATATATATATATATATATATATATATATAACTTCTTGCAGAAGAATTAGTTGTTGGAATACTAGGTGAAATTCCAGAAACAAGTTTTTCAATTTTAACTGAAGTGTTTGTCCACATCAAAATTTTCAGTACCCTCTTCTAGGTAGAAAAGACAAAAATGCTCTCAGAAAATTATCTATAACAGAGATGTCAGTGCAATCCATCATGCCCAGAAATTGGCATTCTTATCTTAAACAGTGATACATATAACATCATGTATAGATCAGGAGGTAAGAGAACAAGTCTGGTAATTTCTTAGATGAAACCTTATGCAGTTCATTTATCTTCAGGAGTCCATTTTCTTGTCTGTAGAATGGGGACAACAACCCATGCCCATATCCCTTAAAATACTGTTGTAAAGAAAGTAGATGCTGTTGAAAAGTATGCTCACTGTCAGAAGTGGGTTATAATTACAATACATCCCAAGAAAATATTGAACTTGAGTTTGTTATTATAAAATAGTTATTGCATATCTTATCTACTTGTAAAGCTTCCTACCCCCTGATCAAAACTTGTAACATATACTAAAGTTCAACAGATAAGACAGGAATTGCCATTTTTGAGACCTTAGCAAAAAAGAAACTTGAAACTTTTAAAATAGAAATAATTGAGTGAGTTCTTGAGACTTGTTTCCTTTGCTAGGATATTTTAATAAAGTTTTCAATAAAAAGCAAAAGCAGGATTAATAAAAGGATATTGGACTTCCCTGGTGGCTCAGATGGTAAAGAATCAGCCTGTAATGCGGAAGAACCAGATTCGATCTCTGGGTCGGGAAGATCCCCTGAAGAATGACTATGGCTACCCATTCCAGGATTCTTGCTTGGAGAATTCCATGGACAGAGGAGCTTGGCAAGCTACAGTCCATGAGATCACAAAGAGTTGGACACAATTGAGTGACAAACACTTTCACTTTCAACAAGGCTATACTATATAATGAACAATGTAATATTAACTTGTATACTTACATAATGCATAACTGTCAAATTTCATGCTGATTAATCTCTTTTCAACCTTCCAACAACACTATGAGACTTTTTAAAAATATGATGCTTTTTAGATCCAGAGATGCTAATAATTTGCCCAAAGTCACAGATATAGCAGGTACCACCTGAAAGTAGCTGAGCACGGACAAAAATAGTTTATATTTACTCAGTGCCTACTATGGTCAGACACCACTCTTTTCAGTTCACATACTTAATTTATCTAATCTTGCCCCAAACCCTATAAGACCATACTGTTATCTAATTAAGGAACCGAAGAAAGAGAGGTCAGAAACTTCCTCACAGTAACACACTAAAAAAAACTAGTGTGTGTTAGTTGCTCAGTCGTGTCCGACTCTTTGCAACCCCATGAACTGTAGCCCGCCAGGCTTCTCTGTCCATGGAATTCTCCAGGCAAGAATACTGGAGTGGGTTGCCATTCTCTTCTCCAGAGGATCTTCCCGACCCAAGGATTGAACCATGGTCTCCTGCATTGCAGGCAGATTCTTTACTGTTTGAGCTACAGGGAAGTCCTAATAAATGCTAGTATTAGGTTACCAATCCAGAAACCACAGTCTTACCTACCACTAACCCTCTCAAAAATGGGGATGATAACACCCACTTTGCAGAGTTATTGGAAGAATTTAAAAGGTAGTCTATGCAGAAGTGCTGAACTTCCTACCTCGCACATGACAGATACTGAGAAAAAGTTGCATCTGCTCTTGTGGAGCCAGGTCTGATTCCTGATCAGACCTTGCCCTGGCACTATGCTCTATCTCATCTTACGATATGGGTAGAAGAAGGTCTAAAGTTCCAAGGAATATTTACCAAGTGGGTAGGAAAGTCACTGAATTAGAATGTAGTGAAAACCTCTAATGAAATCTTAAGCCAGACTCCACCAACATTATGGTACATAGAGCTATATAGTCTAGGACATATTCAAAACATAGGAGTGGAAATCAAACTTTTAGGGTAAAATGATGTTACCTGGTCTTGTTTCTGTAAATACAGGATATCTTGTCAATTCAGTGTTGAAAGGTAGTTAGCATCATTAGTTTTATAATCTTCCTTCTTGATAAAATACTTCAAAGTAAAATAATGTAAGCTTCCTATGGATCTTAGAATGAAAGAAGAAATATTTTAAAGACTGAAAAATTTATTTGCAACTATATCCCCTACAATGTCTGGAACATAGGAGATACTCATTATAAGTTGAGATAAATGCATAAATGAATGATTTATACAGACAAAATTATCATCCTTTATAACTCTCTACTGGTATTCCTCCTTATATAGAAAATGACTAGCTTATTCTTTTTTTTAAGGATAGACTGATTTTCTTAACTTTTAAATTCTTTGAAATTAGGATACTTAGCATTCATGAACTCAAACATATGGCTGTCATTGCAAAATTATTATAAACGTGAGCAATTCCACTGTCCACAGAAAGCATATTGTCTACTTTTGGTTCACGTACTGATTTTCTCAGCAAGAGGTCATGTCACAGAAATTATGAGGGTTTTATGTAATATTAATGTCTAAATATTCTAAGTATTCTTGAATCTGAAGTAAGGCTACAATTTTACTTATTCCTACCTAATCTAGACATTGCTATTATATGTCAATGATAATCTTTTTCCTGACATCTGGAAATGTGGACATCACTAGTTCTAACACTGATTATTTCTGAATGATGATTATTACCACTTTTATTTTGTATTTTTCTACTTTGCTGAAATATTGTTATAAGTGTTTGTACAAAAACAGTAAACACATTCTTTTTAGTATCTCCTTAAACAAAACTATTATTTATCCAGTCATTCAAAAGTTCTCTTCTTAAGCTCCTACTGTATGTAAATGTACTCCTTACCTACTTAAGAAAGATGAATAAGGACTTCCCTGGACTTCCCTGGTGATCCAGTGGTTAAGAACCTGTCTGCCATTGCAGAGGACATGGATTCAATCCCTAGCCTGGGAACATCCCGCATGCCACAGAGCAGTTGGGCCTGTGTGCAACAGCTACTGAGCCCGCATGCCTTAGACTCCATGCTCCACAGCAAGAGAAGCCGCCACAATCAGAGGTCTGAGCACCACAGCCAGAGAGTAGCCCCCACTCACTGCAACTAGAGAAAGCCCTCAAGCAGCAATAAAGACCCAGCACAGCCAGAAAGAAAGAAAGGAAAGGAAATATCACATGCTCAAGGAGGGGTTCTAATATAACTTAACATGTATTATCAATATTAGAGGGTTAGCAAAATCCACTGGTTGAAAAAAAATTTTAGTAAAATAAAAATTTTTAAAAATGAATAAGACAAGGCTCTAGATCTTAACATGGGCTTCCCAGGTATCACTAGTGGTAAAGAATCCACCTGCCAATGCAGGAGACACAAGAGACGCAGGTTTGATCCCTGGGTTGGGAAGATCCCCTGGAGTAAGAAATGGCAACCCATTCCAGTATTCTTGCCTGGGAAACCCCATGGACAGAGGAGCCTGGTGGGCTACAGTCCATGGGGCTGCAGAGTCTGACACGACTGAGCACATGTACACTCAATCTTAACATGCTTTCAGGATAGCAGAGGGGAGACAAATAATGTTACAGGTGCCCAAGAGAAAAGTGTACAGGTCTCAGTGGGAGAAAGGTGCAATGATGAAGAAAAAGATCAGAGAAGCTTCAAAGATGTGACTTTTCATCACTGAAAAAAGCCTATACCTCTCCACCCTCTGCATTCTCCCCAATTTTTTTAATTTATCAATACTGTGAGCAAGTTATCTGAAAGGCCTATAGAATTACTTTGAACTAAGAATCAGTTAAGTTTCTAAGGCAGTGTGATTCCAAATTAAAGAAAGGACTCAAGAGCAGCCACCTGGCTTGTGATTTTGTTCTGTGTTCTTCTTTACCATAACCCAAAGAAGCTAGTGGGACGTTGACAAGAGGAGCTACCAAGAAATCACTATGAGAACATAAGGGAGCCCTTTTATTTTCCTCCTCCAAAAATAATCACTTACCACCATCAAAAACTGAAGGGGACTAAGAATTTTGTCTGCCAAGTGACGCAGGAAAGTGAAAGTGAAGTCGTTCAGTCGTATCCAACTCTTTGTGACCCTATGGACTGTAGCCTACCAGGCTCCTCCTTTCATGGGTTTTCCAGGCAAGAGTACTGGAGTGGGTTGCCATTTCCTTCTCCAGGAGATCTTCCTGACCCAGGGATTGAACCCAGGTCTTCCAAATTGTAGGCAGACGCTTTACCATCTGAGCCATGAGGGTGATGCAGGGCTGTGCAACAAATAAACAAGTTATGGGGGAAGAAGTAAAGAGGACCCAGCCGAGCTGGGAACATTTGACCAAAGCGTCATCCTCACCATCTACAGTCAGTTATCCTGTTTATAATTTTTATCTTCATGAAAAATATGCAAAACTTTCCAGTGCTACCTATCAAATAGGAAACAAGTTCAGACTCTTCAGTCTGAATTCTACTCAACATCATCTCAGATTGATGCCACAAAGGGAAAGAGAGAGGAAAGGAATATCTGAACCCCAAGGAATCTCCCCTTCACAGGCTGCATGCCCAGTCCCTGTCCCATCCCCACACCACTCCCCAGAGTCACCATCTTGTCCTGTTTGAAGGGACAGAGTGCTTAGGACACTTGCTGACTCTGAATTTTCCTCTGGGGTATAAATAAATATTCAGCTTTTTTATATGCCTGAAAATTCATTGTTAGCTCCTATATTTGTTGCCTTCTCCTACTGGAAATGAACAGTGAACAAACTGATGAGAGTCATGATAGTAGACAGATTTTGTACCCTCTGTCTATTTCTTCTGGCTGCTGGGATTAAAAATCCTTAGAAAATGAAATAGCTCTGTAGTAGATACAATGGAGAGGCACTCAACATTCACTCCACCTCCCTCCTAGTGTGTCCACATTCCTTTATTTCAAGGTCTGAAAAGCTAAAAGCCACAGTTGACAAACTGGAGTTCTAGATGCACTTTTAGTTTAATCCTTCCAGTGAACTTGTGGAATATCTGGATGGTGGGAGTAGGTGGAGTCTAAGCTACTGCTTTCTTCTTCAGATCACCACATCATGGAGGTTCAGCAAAATTCTTCATAATGTGAAAAGTGGGTCCAAGTTTTCCAATCATGCAAGCTGCTGTTATTGTGAGATGAGTGTAGTGACTGGAACAAGCCCACTCAGCTGGGAAGTTCTGAGGGTCTAGTTACATAGCTGAAATGTGTCTGCACCAACCCTCAGGCTTAGTGTCAGCAATGACAATGGTTTTCCCTTCAATATCAGTGATAATTCCAAGACAACCAGTGATAATTCCAAGCTTCAATATCAGTGATAATTCCAAGACAGCGGCAGCAATTCCAGAAATTAGGTAATCAGTGAGTATTCATTTTTGTCAACTGCATCCAGGAAATTAGGTTAGGAAGAATACCAAACACACGGGGATTGTCCCTTCCTTCCAACTTTCTCAAGATGCGATTGCCTGAATCTCCCTGCTGGCCTTACCCATCCTTCATGCTCACCTGCCCCAAGGGAGAATGAGGACTCTAGCCCATCCCATTCTCAAACAGAGGTGGGTAGAGGATGACAGGGCTTCCCTGGTGACTCAAATGGTAAAGAACCACCTGCAACACAAGAGACCTCAGTTCAATCCCTGGGTCGGGAAGATCCCCTGGAGGAGGGCATGGCAACCCACTCCAGTATTCTTGCTTGGAGAATCCCATGGACAGAGGAGCCTGGTGTGCTACAGTCCACGGAGTCGCAAAGAGTCAGACATGACTGAGCGCCTAAGCACAGCACAGAGGATGACAACCAATCACATTATATCCATATTTGCGTTAATGTGAGCAGCAGCATCACTGGTGTTATTGGATTTGGTTTTTCCATGGCTGCATTGGCAGAGGCCCTGTCACTAGCTTTGAAGGGCACACTAGTTTTGTGCCCTTCCTTTAAGAGGAAGGGCATGGACATCATTTTTCTGGTGTGACTCATAGTAGGCTCAACACAGTTCTGGTATAAGAGATAACAGCAGTGACAACCCAGCCATGGAGCTTCATCACCAGTTAGACCTGCAGGAGACTCCAGCATCCCTCAAAGAACAACCTTCCTCACCTTTTCCCTGTTACCCTTCTAATTCCCACTATTTAACCCTTTTTGTTAAGATTCATGCCCAAGGCAAACTCCTGTTTTAATTATCCCTGCAAATGGAAACATCCATATAGGGGTCCCTTGTTTCATTTCTAGGTCTAATATTGGAGGAGATAAGCTTCAGGACACACTTTCCTCACATAATCAATATAATTCATGATCATGAGTCACTCTTGGTTTTATGCTTTAGTAAGGTACATTGTGGAAAATTCTGAAAGAGATAGGTCAGACCACCTGACCTGCCTCTTGAGAAACCTGTATGCAGGTCAGGAAGCAACAGTCAGAACTGGACATGGAACAACAGATTGGTTTCAAATAGGAAAAAGAATATGTAAAGGCTGTATATTGTCACCCTGCTTATTTAACTTATATGCAGAAAACATCATGAGAAACACTGGGCTGGAGGAAGCACAAGCTGGAATCAAGACTGCCGGGAGAAATATCAATAATCTCAGATATGCAGATGACACCACCCTTATGGCAGAAAGTGAAGAAGAACTAAAGAGCCTTTCGATGAAAGTGAAAGAAGAGAGTGAAAAAGTTGGCTTAAAGCTCAACATTCAGAAAACTAAGATCATGACATCTGGTCCCATCACTTCATGGCAAACAGATGGGGAAACAGTGGCTGACTTTATTTTTCTGGGCTTCAAAATCACTGCAGATGGTGACTGCAGCCATGAAATTCAAAAAGGGCTGCTCCTTGGAAGGAAAGTTATAACCAACCTAGACAGCATATTAAAAAGCAGAGACATTACTTTGCCAACAAAGGTCCGTCTAGTCAAGGCTATGGTTTTTCCAGTAGTCGTAATGGATGTGAGAGTTGGACTATAAAGAAAGCTGAGCGCCGAAGAGTTGATGCTTTTGAACTGTGGTGTTGGAGAAGACTCTTGAGAGTCCCTTGGACTGCAAGGAGATCCAACCAGTCCATCCTAAAGGAGATCAGTCCTGGGTGTTCATTGGAGGGACCGATGTTGAAGCTGAGACTCCAATACTTTGGCCACCTGATGCGGAGAGCTGACCCATTTGAAAAGACCCTGATGCTGGGAAAGTTTGAGGGCAGGAGGTGAAGGGGACGACAGAGGATGAGGTAGTTGGATGGCATCACCGACACAATGGACATGGGTTTGGGTGGGCTCCGGGAGTTGGTGGTGGACAGGGAGGCCTGGAGCGCTGCGGTTCATGGGGTCACAAACAGTCGGACACAACTGAGCAACTGAACTGGACTGAAGGTACATTGCTTTACGTGTATATTAGGTTGAACCACAAGAAGTGGCCTTTTTTGTAGAGCAAAAAGTGATAAAACATTGGCAATTTCATGATTTAGTCCCACTCTTCCCATAGATTTTTGTGGTCTAGGCTATGAAGCAAGCATAATATTATCTATATAGTTCCAAATAGCTAACTTACAAAAGAATTTCTGACAAATATTTCCGTACTAGCTTGTAAGATGCTTCAGAGCAGCTGTGGTGTTTTATGCATGGTTGTATCACTTACAATACTCACCATAATATCTTATACACTGAGCACTGAGTAAATGTTGAACAAAAGGATGTGGCCATTTATATCTATACTTTAATCTTCAAAGGATGTAAGATCTCAATTTAGAGGCTAGAACTCATTCTAATAAGCACTGATAATATCCAAAAATTGCATATAATAATTTCAAAAGAAATTTTGAAAAGGAGAGAGTGACATGGAACTAAACGTTTACAAAGCTGTTAGTCATAGTCAGTTCAAAATTCCAAGCTATTCTCTCTACACACAATGGCCTGTCAAACACCTGTGCTCACTTCAGTGTCCCAAGCTCTAGGATAACCAAATCAGACTGAAATTCCTTCATTTGTTTCCTTAGGGTTTGTGACCAATCTGAAACAACTGCCAGGTCTCAAGATATGGAAGGCAAAAGTGGAAGACATCATTCATCCAGATTTAATTAACTCACAAAGAACTTACAGAACATTGAAGACAAGGGGATAGATTCAAGATACATGGACAGGTATATGCTCGCATGAGGAGTAACATGAAGAACGGGAAAATATTATGCATGTCTCATTCTCAATGTATATGTTTACACAGTATTGTCTCCGACCTGCACAGAGATTTCTTTAGAAATACGTATTATTTCTAGTATCCATTTGCCTAGCTGGAACCTATACTAAAGCATTCCTGTCTTAGCAAAGTCCAATTCTGCTGAGCACATTGTCCTGCAAAGCAACTGGCTGAGCCCTGATGATTACTAAATAAGAACATAATTAATTATTTCTTCAACTGAATAGTCCTGAATTCTACCACAAATCAATCGGTTCTTCTAGCCTAAGAAGCTTTGACTCTATTTTAGCTCAATGAAAACAAAATCGATGAAGGCCAATTATAGCCCATCTCGTTAGAGTATGCAAATGGTGTGCCATACAAATTCCCAGCCATCACCTCCAGAGGAGACGGTGGAAGCCAACTGTGGGCTGCTGCTGGCCCCTAGCTGTCCAGGCCACACAGGACAGCTACACCCGGACCAAGGGTAAGCATCCATTTGTTCTTGTAACAGGTGAGTATTCAAAGGCTCCTATGCAGAAGACATCATGGCATATCATCAGACAACAGGGAGCAAGTCTAAGCAGATAACCCCAACGTTCAGAGGTATGGACCTATATTCTGCATATACAAAAGCTGATTTCCCTATAATTGATAAGCTTGCAAGCTGATTATGCAGTGCCCAAAACTTTCTGAGCAAGGATAACATATATGTCACAAAGGACCCCAGACAAGCCTCAGGGACAGAGGCAGAGTTGATAAGCACAAGCACCGAGGGATGGAAAAGAAGGCCACCTGTCTCCCCGGGGTTTCCCTGATCCCACCAGAACCCAGCCGCAGGCTTACATTTCTACCCCTGCTTTCACTCTTGGGGCTAAGGCTTTGCACCTCTAGAGAGCTCCCGTTAAAACACAAAGGCACCAGATGGAAAGAGTAGGTCACTAAGCTACTGTTTCCTAAACTCCAGGAATTTCTTCACCAATTCTCCATTCTTTCTAAATCATGTTTATTTACCATATATCATTGAATCTAAAATGCTCCAATGTGGATCTTTCTCAATTTGACCACAGGAGTCACCTCAAGGTTTCCACCACTCTGAGTGCCTTAGTCCATGTTATCACAAGATGAAACCAATTGTGTGACGTATGATGATTTCAGAGAGATTAAAATAATAAGGGGAAATGTGAGTCCTTAGAATCTGTGAAATAGTGCAATATTTTTTTCTTTGAATCATTATCTACTTACTAAATTTCTTTTTAAAAAACTTTGTTAAAAACCAGTATCACTAACCTAAGTAAAATGGAACTGTATAGACAATGAGAATTATTTAAATAATTTTAAATCCTAAATAATACAATTAATCAAGGTAACATTTTTTACTTACTCTCTAGTGCAAATATTATACTCAATACAAAAAAAAAAAAGTCTAACAAGTAATTCTACCTCCCAAGGCTGTCAGCCTGAAGACCATAGACTTGTTTTGTCAAAAGGGGAGATGAGCAGTTGTTAAAAGACAAAACTTTGTTGAAACCACTAAAATGAAACTTTCTCCTTCCCTTAATTAGAAAGATTTGAGAAGAAATTGAAAAGGGAATAATTTTCACTGTATGTGATTCAGTGCTATGTTATGCCACTTTCATATGCCATCTAAAATGTTCTTCCTGTACCATCAGTCCCACCACTACTCATTAAGGGAACCACTTTTAACCCCTCTAGAAAGTTACCAGTGTTAATAAGCTGTCAATTTGGAAAGCCAAGTAAAGGATCCTAGATGATGGGACAAAGGAAAGGGAAATTTTAACAGTATGTGAGGAAGAAGAAGCCCAAGAAGTAAAGGTCTATCCCAGAGACACCAGTCCACAGGACAATATCTACATGAGCAAGGAGGCGGGTGCTGAACTTGCAGGAAGGGGCAACTTAAACATTCCGGGGAATCTGAGAAAGAAATGTTCTAGGATGTGTCCATGGAAAAGGGAAACGAAGAGTAATTGGGAGGAATAAGAAGCAAAGTTGCCGGTTTAGCAATTGCAGCGTCATAGCAGAATTCCCATTGAAATGGGCACCTGTTTATCAATGACTTTTATAAGGTCCAGTGAATCAAGGAATAGAGGGTTCTGTGACAACAGGAAAGCAGTACAGTCAGCCATCTGTATCTGCGGGTTCCACATTCACAGATTTAGCCAACCCTGGATCTCAAAATATTCTGGGGGAAAAAATCCAGAAAGTTCCAAAAAAAACAAAACCTGAATTTGCCACACATCAGCAACCATTTACATGGCATTTTCGTTGTACTAGAAATTGCAATTGATCTAGAGATGACTTACAGTATACAGAAGGATGTGCACAGGTTATATGTAAATACTATATCATTTTACATAAGGAACTTGAGCATCCACAGATTTTGATACCCAAGGAGAGTCCTGGAACAAATCCCCCTCAGTTACCCAAAGGGACAACTGCATGTGCTTAAGGGCCACGGATTTTTTTCAATTTTTTATTTATTATTTATTTTTGGCTGTGCTGGGTCTTTGTCACTTTGGGGGGCTTTTCTCTGGTTGCAGGGGGGGGGGGTGGGGGCTACTGTCTAGTTGCAGAGCACGGGCTTCTTACTGTGGAGCCTCCCCTTGCTGTGGAGCATGGGCTCTAGAGCACAGGCTCAGTAGCTGTGACGCCTAGGCTTAGTTGATTTGCCGCCTGTGGGATCTTCCAGGACCAGAGATGGAACCCATGTCCTATGTATTGGTAGGCAGACTCTTAACCACTGGACCATCAGGGAAGTCCCAGGGCCATGGATTATTATGCTAAGGACTCGTAGGGAAGCTATTCTGGTACTTAATCACATAATTACTGTTAGTTTAGTTCTTTTTTGGTCTGACTCTCATAATACCAATATACACCTAAATTCTCATTCTCCCCTCCGGAAAATAAAGCAATTAGCCAGAATGGTTTTCATGATAATCCTTCTTATCTAAACAAGACCACCCACCTCCTTCAACCTGAGATATGGCTACTGAAATGTCAATCATTTAAGATGCAAAAGCTGGATATTCCAAATCAGTGTGATCTGGAACTTGGTATTCTAAACCAAAATGATGTCAGAGTTGGGAATTTACCTCCATTATTGGTTTTTCTCACCAGTATTTTATTCCATCTGACATATTTTTGCTTCTTTCCTTGAACCTGTTCATCTCTTTTAAAAAGCAGTGACCAAGATTGGTAATTATATTCTAAATAATGGTTGATCAATGCCAAGAGTATCCTTGCCCTTTTCATGTCATACATCTCTCGATCGTGTTCCCTTTTTCAAATAATAGCATTACAAATTGCTGACTCATTTTCAGTTTTATGGTCCACAATACTTCAACCAATTCTCTTGGTATCCTTGGATGTAAATCACCAGAGTCTGCATATTTAGATACAGATCTCTCTTATTTAAATTATCTTCCTCCAAGTATTCTTTTATACTTGTCATTCTCCTGAAGTCTGCATTACCTATTTCCAGAGCCCCATTCTACTCGATTGTGCGGAAATGTTTTTCAAAAAAATATTGAATACCCTGTGGCCTTTTGATGTCATCACTGAGTCTCTTTCTTTCCTGTGTAATTAAAGAACATCACTCTGCTTTGGTCTTTTCTTGCTCCTGATAGTGGAAAAAAAAAAAAAAAGAATGTTCTATTTCAACTTTAGAGGTTGCATTTCATTTCCTGCTTTAGTAATTCTGACCTTACTTCTAGAATTCTGACCTTAATTCTGACCTTTCTATAGGTATTTGTCCTTGAAGATTCAGCTTTCTCTAAAGTTTTTTTTTCTATTTCAGAAGCTTATGGCATTCTTTGATAAATCAATTAGATTTTTTTTAATCTTCCCAACTATCCTATTTTTTTCTTAAATATATATTTTACTGAAGTATCGTCAACTTACAATGTTTCAGGTGTACGGGAAGGTGATTCAGCTGTACATATGCACTTGTGTTATTTTTGAAACTATTTTCCATTACAGGTTATTACCAGATATTGCCTATAGGTCCCTGCGTTAAACAGTAAACCTTTGTTGTTTATTGTATACCTATTTTTAATCAGAAATCTAACATTCTATTCACACTACATCAAACAAGTGGAATCAAAATGTCATAAAAAATTAGGCAAAAATTCATAAACTTTCTTATATATATATTATTCATATATGTATACAAGAGTTTTTCTGCTATGCTTGATAAAGGCTTGAGAAAAAACATAAAAAAAAAAAAGAAGAGATGGAGAGATTGGACAACATAAACTGGGAGTACTGAATATGAAATAGAAAAAGTGAAACAAACTAGATAAAAGTAAAAGATCATCATATAGTCCAGTTGTTTTTAAACATGGCTGCTCATTAGAAATGTATCTGGAGTTCTGAAGGAAAAAAAGCAATACCTGGACATTTGTATTCTTCAAATAATTCGAAGATAATTCTGATATGCATCTGGATTTTTAAAAGTGATTACAGGTTCTTCTATTAAATGGTAGTTTTGGTAATACAGAATTCTATTATTTTTCTGTTAACCAATCATGATACAACGGTAGTAAGTGGCTAATAGTTACATAGTCACAATAGTAAAAGATGTTTATCAGTTTTCACAATCAATAGCCAGACCAAAAAATAAGAGATAATTATAATTGCAAGCCATAATGGAACATGATTAACCTAACAATATAAAATAATTACATACAATTTGGGGGTAGAGAGGTGTGTGAACCTATTCTCCATCTCACCCCTGACAAAGTTCTGATAATGTAACTTTACAAAATCTAATCTCTTGTTCAAGTAATTAGTTGAAAAAAAGAGATGAAAGGGAAGGAGCCCAGGTGAACAAAAAGTTTCCTAAGAAAATATGTTGTTGCCGGGATTTTTGTCAACACTGAAATAGACGCCGTCACTTTATTTTAAATATTTTCTTAGGTGCTTTTCTAAAATATCTCCAAGACAGATATTCCACATTATCTCCATTTACTCAATCTAAAATTGGTCCTTGAAACTCTTCTTTTTCCTGCTCTTAAATTTCTGTTCTTGCCTTCTGAGCACATTTCTTCCAATAATGTTCACAGCACAGTGTCAACTACAAATTGGCACTTGCCATTATCACTTGCCTTCTCCCTCTATAAGGATTAAATTACGTACTGCTGCGGCTGCTGATTTTCAACACCCTCTGAAAGGGGTTCAGGGTGGAGAGCAGAAGTGAGGCACTCTGTGCTTGGGGGAAAACTGGGAAGACAGGTCTACAGATAGATATTTTTAGGAGCTGATTTTATGAGACCAATTCTTATATCTCTCCATATGTAGAAAAGCACTAAACTTCTTCATGGGGACTACTGTTCTTCCTGATAGCAAAAGCTTCACGAGACTAGTAGAAAGCTTCTGGAAAAAGAAGTGCTTGATTGCATGCATGCCCGTTGCACCAAAATGACATACATACTGACCTTTGGAGCAGTTTGGAGTCTCCAAGCTATCTGAGGTGCCATCTCCAGAGCTGCAGTCTTCATTTTTCCCCAAAGGAAATTTAACTCTCAACTCTCACATTGCACAGTTTTTTTAAGCCAACAACAGTAGGAATGAAAACTACATTGTTGCTCTTCTTCATATTGTTACCATGGCTGTTAGCCTCCAGCTCTAACCCTTCTCCTTCCTTAAGAGAATGTAAGCTGCAGAGAAGTGTTATCTTTGTCCTACATGAAACCACCAGAAGAGGCAAGCAAGAGCCCACTGGGACTGGTTAGAACCAGTCAAATCCAGGATGCCAGATGACACAATCTTCAGTAGACCCTGAGTCTCATTATATGAAAAGTGAAAGTGTTAGTTGCTCAGTCATGTCCAACCCTTCACACCCCATGGACTGTAAGGACTATAGCCAGCCAGGCTCCTCTGTCCATGGGATTCTCCAGGCAAGAATACTCGAGTGGGTTGCCATTTCCTTCTCCAGGGGGACCTTCCTGACCCAGGGATCGAACCCAGGTATCCTGCACTGTAAGCAGATTTTTTACCATCTGAGCCACTGGGGAAGTCCCAAACCTCATTACCCTGCTCATTGTAATAAATTAACATGCCAACTGACACACCTACCAACACCAAGACACCTATGACACCTGGAAGAGCCCATACAAGGCCTGAAAAGGGGTACTGCCTCAGTTCTGAGCAAACTACACTCCTGTTCCCAGATAACTCATGAATATTCCCCTCTCTTTACCCAATCCCACCCTTTTACCTCAAGCCTCCTACCAGTAGAGTTGAGAAGTTGATTTGCAAACTAAGTTCCCATTTTTCCATTCTCTGGCCATTGAATAAAGCTTGTGCTGCTTCAGTCTCAGTAATGATTATGTTATTGGCTGTGCAAATCCAAACAAAAAAGAACCTTCCCCACTAAGGTAGAGGGCTTTGGCCAGGCTAGGGTCCAAGTAGGAGTCCATTCAACCAATTCAACAACAATACAATCCCAAATTGTATTTAATAATATTCTATGGGTTCTTCCACTGTATAATCGTAAAGGATGTGATTTAGGTCATACCTGAATTGTCTAGTGGTTTTCCCTACTTTCTTCAATTTAAGTCTGAATTTGGCAATAAGGAGTTCCTGATCTGAGCCACAGTCAGCTCCTGGTCCTGTTTTTGCTGACTGTATAGAGCTTCTCCATCTCTGGCTGCAAAGAATATAATCAATCTGATTTCAGTGTTGCCCATCTAGCAATGTCCATGCGTAGAGTCTTCTCTTGCGTTGTTGGAAGAGGGTGTTTGCTATGACCAGTGTGTTTTCTTGGCAGAACTCTATTAGCCTTTGCCCTGCTTCATTCTGTACTTTTAGCCTTTGCCCTGCTTCATTTTGTACTCCAAGGCCAAATTTGCCTGTTACTCCAGGTGTTTCTTGACTTCCTACTTTTGCATTCCAGTCCCCTAAAATGAAAAGGACATCTTTTTTGGGTGTTAGTTCCAAAAGGTCTTGTAGGTCTTCACAGAACCTGTCAACTTCAGCTTCTTCAGTGTTACTGGTTGGGGCATAGACTTGGATTACTGTGATATTGAAAGGTTTGCCTTGGAAACGAACAGAGATCATTCTGTCATTTTTGAGACTGCATCCAAGTACTGCATTTTGGACTCTTTTGTTGACTATGATGGCTACTCCATTTCTTCTAAGGGATTCTTGCCCACAGTAGTAGATGTAATGGTCATCTGAGTTAAATTCACCCATTCCAGTCCATTTTAGTTTGCTGATTCCTACAATGTCAGTGTTCCCTCTTGCCATCTCCTGTTTGACCACTTCCAATTTGCCTTGATTCATGGACCTAACATTCCAGGTTCCTACGCAATATTGCTCTCTATAGCATCAGACCTTGCGTCTATCACCAGTCACATCCACAACTGGGTGTTGTTTTTGCTTTGACTCTGTCTGTTCATTCCTTCTGGAGTTATTTCTCCACTGATCTCCAGTAGCATATTGGGGACCTACCGACCTGGGGAGATCATCTTTCAGTGTCCTATCTTTTTCCCTTTTCATACTGTTCATGGGGTTCTCAAGGCAAGAATAATAAAGTGGTTTGCCATTCCCTTCTCCAGTGGACCACATTTCATCAGAAGCCTCCACCATGATCCGTCCGTGTGGGGCGGCCCCACACGGCATGGCTTAGTTTCACTGAGTTAGATAAAAATGCCCATGTGATCAGATTGGCTAGTTTTCTGTGATTGTGGTTTCAGTGTGTCTGCCTTCTGATGCCCTCTCTCAGCACCTACAGTCTTACTGGGGTTTCACTTACCCTGGACATGGGGTATCTCCTCACGGCTGCGGCTAATGACCTTGGACGTGGGGTATTTCCTCTCGGCTGCTCTCAGCTCCAGTGCCATGCAGCCGCCACTCGCCACTCCAGCGACCCAAAGCTCAAAAATTGTGTTCAAACTACCGCACAATTACACTCACCTCACACGCTAGTAAAGTAATGCTCAAAATTCTCCAAGCCAGCCTTCAGCAATACGTGAACCGTGAACTTCCAGATGTTCAAGCTGGTTTTAGAAAAGGCAGAGGAACCAGAGATCAAATTGCCAACATCCGCTGGATCATCGAAAAAGCAAGAGAGTTCCAGAAAAACATCTATTTCTGCTTTATTGACTATGTCGAAGCTTTTGACTGTGTGGATCACAATAAACTGTGGAAAATTCTGAAAGAGATGGGAATACCAGACCACCTGACCTGCCTCTTGAGAAATCTGTATACAGGTCAGGAAGCAACAGTTAGAACTGGACATGGAACAACAGACTGGTTCCAAATAGGAAAAGGAGTACATCAAGGCTGTATATTGTCACCCTGCTTATTTAACTCATATGCAGAGTACATCATGTGAAATGCTGAGCTGGAGGAAGCACAAGCTGGAATCAAGATTGCTGGGAGAAATATCAATAACCTCAGATATGCAGATGACACCACCCTGATGGCAGAAAGTGAAGAACTAAAGAGCCTCTTGATGGAAGAAAAAGAGGAGAGTGACAAAGTTGGCTTAAAGCTCAACATTCAGAAAACTAAGATCATGGCATCCGGTCCCATCACTTCATGGCAAACAGATGGGGAAACAGTGGAAACAGTGGCTGACTTTAATTTTCTGGGCTCCAAAATCATGGCAGATGGTGACTGCAGCCATGAAATTCAAAGAGGCTTGCTCCTTGGAAGGAAAGTTATAACCAACCTAGACAGCATATTAAAAAGCAGAGACACTACTTTGCCAACAAAGGTCCATCTAGTCAAAGCTATGGTTTTTCCAGTAGTCATGTATGGATGTGAGAGTTGGACTATAAAGAAAGCTGAGTGCCGAAGAATTGATGTTTTTCAACTGTGGTGTGGAAGAAGACTCTTGAGAGTCCCTTGGACTGCAAGGAGATCCAACCAGTCAATCCTAAAAAAAAAAAAAAATCAGTCCTGAATATTCATTGGAAGGACTGATGCTGAAGCTGAAACTTCAATACTTTGGCCACCTGATGCAAAGAACTGACTCATTGGAAAAGACCCTGATACTGGGAAAGATTGAAGGAGAAGGGGATGACAGAGGATGAGATGGTTGAATGGCATCACCGACTCAATGGACATGAGTTTAAGTAAACTCTGGGAGTTGGTAACGGACAGGGATGCCTGGCGTCCTGCAGGCCATAGGGTAGCAAAGAGTCAGACACGACTGAGTGACTGAACCAAACTGAACTGAAATGGAGTGTAAGTTCTGTGAAAGCAAAAATTTTCATTTCTTTGCTGTATTTCTAGCAAGTGGAACAGTACCTGGCATCCATACACCAAGTACTCAAAAATAATTTGGAGTTGGTTAATGATGAAATAACCTTTGAACTTTTTACCTAGTAATTTATCACATTCCTTCAGACACACAAATTAAACACCATAATGAAAGCAGATTGCTTAGAACTCATGTCTTTTCCCCTACCAGAAGTCTCATCAAAAGAAAAGTATTTGACTTTATATTGATAATGCATCTTGACCATGTCTGTTGTGGAACACTATTCTGAGTCATCTGTTGTAAGTTCACTAGGGAAACCAATTTGCAGTTTATCTACAGAGCAAAATTTTGCTTTGCCCACTGCTCTTTGCAAAGGTCAAAAAGGATGGTATTGATCAGGGCATAGGGAGGATAAAAATGTTGAGAACATAGTCATTCTGGGGTGACTTATGAAATCTAAGAAAGCATGCAAAGTACTAAAAAGAAGGCTAGGGTATGGATGCTTCCCTAGAGAACATATCCATAAGAGAATATGTTCCTTCTCTTTGTTCACAGCTATATCTTCCAGGGAATGAAATGCTCAAAGCATAATCACCTTGGGAATTTCATTTATCGTTGTGTCTATTGCAGAATAAAAACCAGAGGGAGAAAAAAATGATCTGTGATATACATGAACCATCTTCCTAACTATTCTTGTTAAAAATAAATAAATAAAAGCTGAACTGTTGAACTGTCAAATCTAAAGTACTTTACCAAAGCAGAAAATCTCTAGTGTGTTTCCCAACGTAGCTCAGCTGGTAAAGAATCTGCCTGCAATGCAGGAGACCCCCGGTTCAATTCCTGGGTCGGGAAGATCCCCTGAAGAAGGGATAGGCTACCCACTCCAGTATTCCTGGGCTTCCCTGGTGGCTCAGATGGTAAAGAATCCACCTGTAATGTGGGAGACCTGGGTTCGATCCCTGGGTTGGGAAGATCCCCTAGAGAAGGGCATGGCAACCCACTCCAGTATTCTTGCCTGGAGAAATCCCCATGGACAGAGGAACTTGGAGAGCTACAGTCCATGGGGTAGCAAAGAGTCAAACACGACTGAGCGACTCAGCATAGCTGACATTTCACTGTGATTTGAGCAAATATGTGGTCTTTTTAGCCATTATTTATTCCTGCATTTCATCATTCAGTTAAGAAATGGTCAACAAAAACTGGTTGCACACTTGGTATGTCCATGATCCTGGGAAATAGCATCAACAGTGGTGGGAAGCAGATGATGAGGGGGTTGAAAGATGTGGTCCCTGATCTCATAGAGATTACAAGCTATAAATAAATTTTACAAATGGAGACTACAAGCCAGTATGTTCATCAATTAAGCTCCAAGTACTACTGCTCTATGTGCTTTTGTTAAAAAGAAACTTGATTCTGACCCAAGCATCTAGCCATGACCAAAGGGTCTGAAGAGAAATAATTTGGGCACTTATTTGGTCACAGTCACTGGAGAAGCAATGGTTTTCCAAGTGTATTACAAAATAAACAGCTCCATTAAGCTCATTACTATTAAATATATTTGTGAATAAGAATTGGAGTTGCTATTTATCTAATGAGATTTTAATGGGTGTGGGTTTTTTGAAAATAGTTTTAAAGGACAGGGACTGCTTTTTCCAATTTTTTTTTAACATTTACTTATTTATTTGGCTGCAATGCATTGCAGCATGCAATATCTTCTTTGCAGCATGTGTGACCTTAGTTTCCTGACCAAGGATTGAACCCAGAGCCCCGGCACTGAGAGTGTGATGTCTTAGCCATTGGACCACCGAGAAGTTCCTCCAATGATATTTAAACTGTCTTTTCTTTCTAAATGTGTCTGGTGTTAACAAAGTGCTGGCCTCCAAGTAATTCAGATTTAGTGTTAGAGTTCACTGAAATAAATCATGGGATCAAGATAAGGTAACAGTGGACAGTTTACACTTCCAAACACTCAGGTGCTATTCTTTGCATACACATGCAAAATCAAGCTTATGCAAGAAGAGAAAATCAAAGCCTTCCCAATTTTCCTACCTGTAAACCACTATGTGGTGGGAACAGCGGATGGATTTGCTATTCATTCATCCCAACCTCTGTCTACCATGCTTTCCTGCACTGCAGAAGCTGGAAAGATAAAAATTCCATCTGCATGACTCCTTTGAAGATGAATTTGGGCAAGAACTGGATTTCATCCTGAGTCAAGTAGGGAGGGAGATATTCATTTTGAAACCATGTGCCTCTCAGATTGGAACTTGAATGCATGTGGCGCCAGGACTCGAACCCAGCCAAAACCCATGGTCTTCCAACTGAGATCACACCCTGGTTTCAGCACTTAATGAAGCTCAGGTTCTTGGTCTTATCACAGAAAGAATTCAGTGAGAGACAAAGTAGACAGGAAGGTAGGTAAGAAGTGGATTTATTTAGAGAGAAACACACTCCATAGAAGGTGGGCCATCTCAGGAGAGAGTGGCCTCCCAATATGGCATGGTTAATTTTTATGGGCTGGGTAATTCACAGGCTAATTAGCAGGAAGATTATTCCAACTAATTCGGGTGAGGGCTGGAGATTTCCAGGAATCAGGCCACTGTTCCACTTTTTTACCTTTATGGTGGGTCTTGGAATTGTCATGGCACCTGTGGGTCTATCACTTAGCTTGCTGATGTATTACAATGAGCATGTACCGAGGCTGATGTGTTACAACGAGGATATTCTGAGGCTCAAGGTCTAGTGGAAGTCAACGTGTCCACCATCTTGGACTACTCTGGTTCTAATCAGTTTATGTCATGTCTTCGGGCTATGTCATTCTTTTAAAGGTTGTGCTCTGCCCCCTTGCCTCCTGTTTCAACTTTGCCAGTGCAGATTTATCAGACGATCACAGCTCCAGAGCCAACAATGCTGGGACCAGCTTCCTGACCCCTAGATTTTGGTTGAGGTAGTGTGTTTGTGAACCGACAGTGGAGGTGGTAGCACCCTGACCCCAGACTCACAACTAAGGTAACGTGACTTCATAACCAAGAGTAGCCCGAGGAACCGCCTGGTTCTCCAACTTCCCCGCTGTGCTGAAGTCATGGCCCTCTACCAAGCTGGTGTGGGTTGTCCTTTTAGTACTAGCACCTGGAGAGCCACCCAGTACCTCCTCCTCCAATCCCTCTAGTGATTTCATAAGCACATTTATTCCCTGTGTGAAACTTCCTTCTGCTTAAAGTAAGTGAAAAGTTTTCTCCTATATCCAACCAAGCCCTGACTGACAGACCCCTTACCCAGGAATTAACCCAGCCCAAAGCACAGAGACTGGCTTTTTCCATCTGTCTATAGAAAATGTCCTCTGAGTCTTATCTAAACACTACTTTACGTGGCATTTTAAGGATTTTTTTTTTACACTACTTTAATGACTCCTAAAAAAGAACATAAAATCCCTTTTATGTCTTCTTGCCCTCTCTCCTCCTCCAATTTTCATCAGCCTCCATTTCCTGGGTCATGGTAAGCTCCTTGAAGTAGATCTGCTAATGCAAGGGTAATAAAAGCAAGACGTGCCTTGAAAATGTCGGAAGGGGGCCAGGTGGGGCCGGATGAAACCAAGAAGCTCCATTTTCACTTAGGTACAAATTATTTGTCTAAAAACTCTGCACCTGACAAACATGAAAATCTAGGATTCCGGACTTTGTTTTAAAACAAAATGCTAGAGATGATGTAGTCAAGCCTTCCAAAGCTGAAAGAATGAGGCATTTCGTTCTTCTTCATAGTTCTTAGATCAAGCATCACCTTCTAGCATGTGGAGCAAAATCGATAATAATAATAATGACAGCAACAATTGCTTCCACTTGTTGAATGTGTATGCAGTGCAAAACTCTGTGCTACATCAGTGACTATTTCCAAACCTCACATCTCCCCAAAGACATCATTTCCTTTCTATGGATGAAAAACTGAGGCTCAGAGAGAGTAAGAAAGTTGTCCAGGGTTTTAACTCTGTTTTGAGCACATGTGCATGCTAAGTTGCTTCAGTCCTGTCTGACTCTTTGCAACCTCTGTCCAAGGGGAGTCTCTAGCCAAGAAAAAATAATAATAATAATCCTTCCAGTACACTCACTCCATCCATCACTGAATAAATCTCTTTTGAACCTCGAATGGGCCATGCTATTCAGGAGGCCGTGCCTTCCACGGGCTAATTCAGGATAGCGCAGACACAGCACTCTCACCTGTTGAAAGAGAAGTGACCTGTCATGCCACTAACATTGGTCAGGAAACCTCATGTGACCAGATCTCAAAGCATCAGGGATCATCTCTTCTGAAGACCACCTTGCTTTGGTTTTGATTTTTCCACTTTTGCTTCTCCTGACTGAGTTTGCAACCCAGCACTGGGTTTATCAGCTACATAGCCTTGGACAAGTTATTTAAACTCTGAGTCTCGATTTTCCTCATCCTGAAAGTGAGAATAATAAAACTGCCTACCTTATGGGGTTACTGTAAGGGTTAAATAGAAAATAGTAAATAGAGCATTTGGAAGAGTGCTGGCACATAGTAACATTCAATTTGTGTTAATTGTGATTGTTGTTATCTTTACTGCTTTTATTTCTATAGCACCAGGCAACATTAGAAGTACACAGAGTACTTACTATTGGCTAGAGTATGAGAAATCTTCAGTCAGTCCTGAAGGAAATCAGTCCTGAATATTCATTGGAAGGACTGATGCTGAAGCTGAAACTCCAATACTTTGGCCACCTGATGCAAAGAACTGACTTACTAGAAAAGACCCTGATGCTGAGAAAGACTGAAGGCAGGAAGAGAAAAGGACGACAGAGGATGAGATGGTTGGATGGCATCACCGACTCAATGGACATGAGTTTGAGCAAGCTCCAGGAGTTGGTGATGGACAGGGAAGCCTGGCCTGCTGCAGTCCATTGGGGTCGCAAAGAGTCAGACAGGACTGAGCGATGGAACTGAACTGAACTGAATGAGAAATCTTAGGGTATGCTCTTCTCAGAATGAGAAGGCCATAGGGACAGATTGGAGCTCATTCATTTTAATCTGACCTGATTTAAAGCTTAGTTTAAAGACACAGTCGGTCCCTGATTCCCAGATCTGAGGATTACTACAGTTTGCTTGGGCTTCCCAGATGGCGCTAGGGGTAAATAACCCACCCGCCGGAGACGTAAGAGATGTGGGTTCAATCCCTGGGTCAGGAAGATCCCCTGGAGGAGGGCATGGCAACCCACTCCAGTATTCTTGCCTGGAGAATGCCATGGACAGAGAAGCCTGGGGGCTACAATCCATGGGGTTGCAGAGTTGGACATGACTGAGCAACTTAGTACTCAGTTTGTTTGATAGTCACACTGACTTCTATCTCCCCAAACCAGAAGCACTTCATTCAGTACATTCCATTGTTCTCTCAAAAAGTAAGTCCCTTTGAAACAGACTGTGCTATCCCACCTAAATCTCAGCTTTAGGACTGAAGGATTTATCCCCCCCACCTCCTGGGCATGTTGCCCTCCACCAACCCTCAGCTCTTGGGAATTGCCCTCAAGTTGGCTGAATGCAACCACCTCAGCCAAAGTCTTACCCACTTCCCAGGGTCAACCTGCATTTGATGACTGGCTGACATAGGGCCATGAAAATCCAGCCTCCAAGCCCCAAATGGGGTCAACTCCAAAGGGCAATTGTAGTTGCAGAGCTCGCCATGGGGGTAGCCACATTGCCTTCCAACCCCTCCTTCCACCCAATCCCTCCCCAGCAAGTCCTGATTCCCAAGAGCACCCCTAATAAACTCACACACTAACCTCTGGTTTAGAGCCACCTTTCCAGGAATCCAACCCACAATATCCATTCTGTAGATGTAAACTCCATGTTTGCTACATGGCAAAACTGCTCTCCTCACAGATCACCACCTCAGCTCAATATGGTGGGTATCTATCCAGCCTCTGAGCTTCTGCATCAGCAGTATGGCCTTATGGGGTCTTACATCTCAGAAGTCTGTTTCTCTTATGAACGTTCTATCATTGAAGCACTTCTAGTCTGCTTACAAACAGATGTTTTAGCATCATGACTCTGTCCGCTTCTGCCTTATAGCCTTTTTTTTTTCATTACTCATCTATGAGGTAGAATATATTCAAACAATGGTGCTGGTGGTGGTTTAGTCGCTAAGTCATGTCTGACTCTTGAGACCCCATGGACTGTAACCTGCCAGGCTCCTCTGTCCATGGGATTCTCCAGGCAAGAATATTGGAGTGGGTTGCCATTTCCTTCTCCAGAGGATCTTCCTGACCCAGGAATCGAACCCGTGGCTCTTGCATTGCCAGCGAATTCTTTACCCCTGAGCCACTAGGGAGGCCCATTCAAATAATGGTCCTCCCAAAACCTTACCCCGGACTTGGTCAGGGACTGGACTCATGCAGACGGATTCCTGCCTCCCTCAGGGTCAGTCCTCTCCCACAAGGCGCCCCAGCACTTTAAACAGACCTACTTCTGTCGACACCGCTGAACCCCAGCCACCAACTCAGCTGATGCTCACATTGCTTGCCCAGTCCACAAATTTCGCCACCAACTGTTAAATGTTGTTTTCTGGTATTAGGTGACCATAAATATTCACCTTCTAGGCAGAGAATAACCTCATTCAGCCCAGTCTGTAGCTGTAATTTTTTTTAACTGGAGTATAATTGCACTACAATGTTGTGTTAGTTTCTGCTGTGTAACAAAGTGAATCAGCTGTGTGTGTGCATACCTCCCCTCCACCTTCAGCCTCCTTCCCACCCCCGTCCCATCCTTCTAGTTCATCACAGAGCACCGAGCTGAGCTCCCGCTGTTATAGAGCAGCTCCCTACTTGTTGTTCAGTCGCTAAGTCGTGTCTGACCCTCTGAGACCCCATGGACTGCAGCACGCCAGGCTTCCCTGCCCTTCACAGTCTCTTGGATTTTGCTCAAACTCATGTCCAGTGAGTCAGCGATGCTTCCCACTGGCTATCTGTTTTACACATGGTAGTGTGCACATGTCAGTGCTGTAACTCTAATTTTTATAAGACTGAATTCCTAGTTTCCTTTAAAACCGAAAAAAAAAAAAAAAGTCTTAGCAGCAAAATCCAACCATGGGAAGGTGAATTTACTATCTGGACTGGGTATATTTTCCGGCTGCCCAGTAAGGAGGATAGGCTATAAATCTGCTTCGCTGCCCAAGGCAGTTACTTCAAAGTGTCTCTCTTCTCCTTGAACACAAACCTGGCCTTCATTGTACCTGCTTCTGGCTCTCATCCCTGCCAGAACACTTGAGAAGGATTAATCCTCGACCCCAGGATGACTTTCCCTGGCTCAGAAAGTCAATGGAACTGCTGTAGGGAGAGGAGAGCAGAGCACATTGGGCAGGGGGGTTTGTGTGGACAAGGCTGCTCCCACTGTCCATCATATGTATTGCGGCACACGCTAAGTCTCTTCAGTCGTGTCCGACTCTTCGCTACCCTATGGACTGTAGCCCGCCAGGCTCCACTGTCCATGGGATTTCCCAGGTAAGAATGGTGGAATCGGTTACCACACCCTCCTCCAGGGGATCTTCCCAAACCAGGGATCGAACCCTGGTCTCTTAGGTCTCCCGCATTGGCAGGCAGGTTCTTTACCCCTAGCACCACCTGAGAAGCCCTGCATGTACTGCACTGACAACTATCCATGGGGTTTCCCTTCTACTTTCCATCCTGGTTCTCAGCCAAGGAGAGCAAACAGCCCTTGGAGGACAGAATAAACTATATCCCAGAGGAGTCCCAGGAAGAAACTTACTGGTTCTGATGAAATCTTGGATCAGCTGGTTTGTCACACAGGTCAGACTTCAGTCCTAAGACATTTATCAGATGGATACCTTATGCTTTCAATCTGAGTCTCAGCTAGAAAACAGTTCTCAGAATTACAGTACATATCAATTAAAAGTTCAGGAAGAAGAAAGATGGTATAAAATGATAAAGAAGTACCAAATGTTATTATTTAATCATGGCAAGTGAATGAGATGACTTTGTTGTTGTTCAGTTGCTCAGTTGTGTCCAACTCTTTGCAACCCCATGGACTGCAGCACGCTTGGCTTTCCTGTCCTTCACTATCTCCAAGAGCTTGCTCAAACTCAAGTCCATTCAATCAGTGATGCCATTCAACCTTTTTGTCCTCTGTCATCCTGTTCTCCTCTTGCCTTCAATCTTTCTCAGCATCAGGGTCTTTTCCAATGAGTCAGTTCTTTGCATCAGATGACCAAATGATTGGAGCTTCATTTTCAGCATCAGTCCCTCCAATGAATATTCAGGGTTGATTGCCTTTAAGATTGACTGATCTGATCTCCTTGCTGTCCAAGGGACACTCAAGAGTCTTCTCCAGCATCACAGTTTGACGACATCAATGAGATGGCTGCCCTACTATTAGAAACGAAAGTGTTCACAGCTACTATTTATTTAGAATTATGTAGAGGAATTGAGCTAAGTTTCTTACATTATCTTATTTAATCCTAATGACTAACTGTCATGAAGGAATTATGTCCCTGTTCACAAATAAGAAGATGGAGATTTGCAGGGATTAAGTCAATTGCCCCAGGTTACACAGCTAGAAAGCCCTGGGAAAGGGATTCCAATAAAGGACTGTCTGATTCCACCCTTAGCCTCTCCTCATTGGCCATCCACCACTTTTCACACCTTCAAAAATCAGGACAGACATCCCACACTCAGCCTGCTTTCTCCTCCTTTTGGTGGCAACTATAACTATGCCATGAAATTAAAAGAAGCTTATTCCTTAGAAAGAAAGATGACAAATCTAAACAGTGTATTAAAAAGCAGAGACATCATTTTGCTGACAAAGGTCCATAGCTTCACTATCTCCCAGGAGATAGTGAAGCTGTGGTTTTTTCAGTAGTCATGTACAGATGTGAGAGCTGGACCATAAGGAAAGCTGAGCACCAAAGAATGAATGCTTTCAAGCTGTGGTGCTGGAGAAGACTCTTGAGAGTCCTTTGGACAGTAAGGAGATCAAACCAGTCAATCCTAAAGGCAATCAACCTTGAATATTCACCGGAAGGACTGATGCTGACGTTCCAATACTTTGGCCACCTGATGTGAAGAGTCAAGTCATTGGAAAAGACCATGATTCTGGGAAAGACTGGAGGCAAAGAAGAAGGAGGTGGCAGAGGTTGTGATCGTTGGATAGCATCACAAACTCAATGGACATGAGTTTCAGCAAATTCCGGGAGATAATGAAGGACAGGGAAGCCTAGCCGCTGCAGTCCTTGGGGTTGCAGAGTCAGACATGACTTAAGGACTGAACGGCAACATCATAACTGCACCAGGGCCTGCCCATCCTCAGCTTCCACCCACAGTCTACTCTGCTGAATTTCCGAGGCCTCCTTTCTGAAGACCCTCACCCCAGCAGCCTGGCTTCTCTGCAGGTAGGAGGCCTGTCTGGCCAAGTGCTCAGTTCCCTTCCCTCAAATTCAAGTCTATTTCAAACTGGACACACTTCTCAAGGTTACAGGAGTATTTCCTCAGGCTACTACTCACCCGATATTAGAGACGAAGACATAAAATCTTCCAACTTATTTCCATCTTCAAAGTTCTCAGTAAAGCCTAATAAAGCTTTTAATAATGACGAAGCCTCATCTTGAGTTATGGACAAATTCTTTCTGACTCAAGGACTTTACTCGCATTCTACCTTCTCAGATGCTCAGTAAATAGTTATTTACATGGCATTTCTGAGCTATAGGTATTTTATTTCTTTTGTTTTTAATTTTTTTAAACATACTCCTTTTTTAAAATTGGGATGTAAGTGCTTTACAATGTTGTACAACAAAGTAAATCAGCTATATGTATACATATATAACTTCCCTCTTGGCTTTCCCTCTCAGCCCCGAGAGAAAAACAAATATATCCTATATTAATGCATGTATGTGAAATCTAGAAAAATGGTACAGGGGAACCTATTTGCAGGGAAGAAATAGAGACACTGGCGTAGAGAATGGACATGTGGGCAAGAGTTCGGGGAAGGGGTGGGATGAATTGGGAGATTCATATCCAACTCTTTGTGAACCATTAGACTATAGCCCACCAAGCTCCTCTGTCCATGAGATTTTTCAAGCAGGAATACTGGAATGGGTTGCCATTTCCTTCCTCCAGGGGATCTTCCTGACCCAGGGATCGAACCCGCGTCTCCTGTGTCTCCTGAATTGCAGGTGGATTCTTCACCCACTGAGCCATCCAGGAAGCCCATTCTGTGGTGACCTGAGGGTTTTATTTCTGATTAGAAGAGAACTATGAGCACAGACCACTCTGAGGGGCCATTCCCTCTTTGGATGCCCATAGCCTAGGTACCTGCTCCTCCGGCACTTGGCTTGTCCAGGTGTGACCTCCGCTTTCTGGACAGGTGACTCCCCAGCTCCTCCAGGTAGAAAGTTCATTGAGAGCCCATTTGTTTTGCTAACCTTCTGCCTTCGGAAACCCTGCCCTTTACATTGAAATTGCTCAGAAAAACTGTTGTTGAATTTGACCTTTCTCTCACCCAGAAACAAATCCAGAATAAACCCATTCTCCAGAGTAGCCAGCTCACCTGTGTTTGCCAGACTTTCCCAAGCTTAGCCTTGAAAGGCTCATGTCCTGGGAACTCCCTCCGTTTTAGGCAAACCAGGATAGCTGGTCACTCAGTCATCCTCTCTGGCACACTAAAGATCTATTTAAATGTAGTTATTCCCACCAGTCTGAGAGAATAGTGAGGAAAGAACAAAATTGTCACACACACACACTTTTGGACTTTCTCAAAAAACAGACAATGGAATCTAACATAGGTTTCGACACATAATTAGCTCAAGATAAACTTAAAAAGAAAACAAAACAGTCATGTCCAACTCTTTGCAACCCCATGCACTATAGCCTGCCAGGCGCCTCTGTCCATGGAATTCTCCAGGCAAGAATACTGGAGTGGGTTGCCATTTCCTTCTCCAGGGTATTCTCCCCACCCAGGGATCAAACCTGGGTCTCCGGCATTACAGGCCACTGTCTGAGCCACCAAGGAAGTCCAAAACAAACTTTAAAAGAAAACAAAATTTGAGCCCTAAAGGTATTTCTTTTCTATTTTTTTAAAAAAATAATTAGAATTAGTTATTCATATAATGTATTAATATCTTCATATCATAACTATTGAAGATGCAATGGTTGGGTGTTACAGTTGAGGGGGAAATGATGGCAGAAAGAAGACCTTAGGCATGCACTGTCATCTCTTCCAACACCAAAGTGATGCGAACCAAATGGCACCTATGTAATTTTAGCAGCATACGCTGCACATGGTTAAAAAAAATCAATTTTTCTTAAGAGCCAAAGGGTTAAGGAGAGGTCGCAGGCACAATTGGAGAGCCTAAAAGCCAGATATTATTTTTGAGAGACTGTAATAGCCTGGTGATCAGTTCAAGAAAATCACAGTCATTCAAGATGATGTCTTACATGTACTGGCTTCTCTGTAAAATGAATTTACCTTTTCATTATTATTTACTGAGTGAGCCAGTATTTCATTTGTATGGATTTTATCCAGCAACTAGGGGGGAGAAAACACAGAAAATCTAATAAAAAGATGAAGCTGCTGTACAATATTTTGAGTCTGTATCCTGCCTTTTGAGGTCATGCTTCTGTCTTTTTTATGATGTTCGTTTTAGAAAATGAAAAAAATGTGTACATATAGAGGTATGCGTTTTATGTATTACAACTGGTGACAAATTTAACCTGGCAAGTATAGAGACATACTTATCAGCAGTGACAGCAACAAAATAGTGCAAAAATAAAATTGCAGCATCACAAGGGTTTACCCTTTGAGTATTAATGGAGAATCTTGTCTGCCTGGTATAAGCATTACCACTTCAAGATGGGTGACAGGAATACACTCCAGTTAGTATACGGCATATGGGGCCATTCTCCATATAAAGTGGAACTCCTAGAAAGCATGTTCATTAACAAGTCCTGTCCTCTTGAAAGGGACCTTCACTAACCCCCAAACTTTCCATTTCTTATCATCTACTGCTAATATCTGAGTGACAGGGAGTCTCACAGTTAAACATCTTGTTTATAAGAGCATTGCATCATGCTGCCATTCAGGTCAGAGTTTACCAAAAAGTTTTTAAAAATTAAAATCTCTTATGCAGTGATTTTCCATTCTAGGCACCCCCCAAGAAGCTACAGGGTCAGTGCAAATAGTCTATGACTCTATTCTGGATTTTCCCAACTAATAAATACTAAAAATATAGCTACAGAAATAACCCAAGTGTCCATTCATTGGATGAAAGGATAAGCAAAATGTGGTATATGCATACAATGGAATATTATTCAGCCCTAAAAAGGAAGAACATTATGACATACCCTACAACATCTATGAAACTTGAAGACATTATGCTAAGAAGAAATAAACCAGTCTCAAAAAGACAAATACCATAAGATTCCACTTATATGAGGTAGAATAGTAAAATTCATAGAGACAAAATGTTGAATGGTGATTACCAGGGGCTGAGGGGATAGAGGAATGAAAAATACTATTTAATGAGTATAGAATTTCAGTTTTACAAGATGAAATAAGCTCTGGAGATTGATAGTGGTGATGACTGTACAACATTATGGATGTATTTAGTACCACGGAATTGTACACTTAAGAATGGTTAAAATGGCAAATTGTATGTGTGTGTGTGTGTGTGTGTGTGTGTATTCTCAATATTGCAGTCGTGTCCAACTCTTTTCAGCCTCATAGACTGTAGTCTGCCAGGCTCCTCTGTCCCTGGGATTTCCCAGGCAAGAATACTGAAGTGAGTTGCCATTTCCTTCTCCAGGGGATCTTCCTGACCCAGGGATTGAACCCTGGTCTACCTGCATTGCAGGCATTCTTTACTGACTGAGCCACCAGGGAAGCTAAACCCTAAATATAGCTCAAACTGAAAATCAAAATTCAAGTTAAAAGTCAGGCAATAAAATCTGCAGTAATTGTGAACAATAGTGGTCTTTGAAGCACACAGCAGTTGTCCACTTTAAGAGATAAGTTCCAGAAATTCAATGCTAAAGAGCTATTTGAAACCACAGCTCTGTGGCCCATCTAGATGGATATAAAATAACATTATTGCTTGTATGAAATAACATTAAGGAGAAAAAATGGAATATAAAATGGTATTTTTAAGACAAAGCAATCGATGGATTGATTATAACTAGGCAGAATGCTCATATGTACATCAATAAAGAGAGATTATCTTGAACAATAAAAATGGTTTAATATTTATTATTTTGGTAAATTTAAGGAAGGAAATTAGAATGAAAGAAAAAGATGTGCAGAAAGATTCAATACAACTTAAGTGAAAGCAGTTTTAAACAAGTGACCTGTGATATTAGCCCATAAAAATCTCCCTTAGAGAACTCTGACATCTTTGGGGTCAAATGTCCATAATTCAGTGACCATTTCATTATCTAAATCCAGTGGGTACCATGCTTGTCACACACTCTAACATTGCCTTATTTTTGTTGTTCTTTGCTCTGCCTGGATCAGAAACTGCAGCTGGTTAGGGAACCAAAAGTGCAGCCCCACTGGAAGTGGAAACCCCCCTGCAAATACTCGGTCTGATGGTATTAACTGTCAGAGCTGGGGGGACACGAAGCTGATCACGAGAGAAGGATCTCTGCCTTATGTTAATACTGACCTTCTCCGGAGCAACGTGCTCTCTTTAGCTTCTACACATGTCTAATCACTGGGGATTTGTCTAGCTACACGAATTTTTCACATTTGTCAGCTAAATCAGCGCTCCAAATGCACAATGCAGCACTTAGAAACATTATGTGAATTTATTAAATTCTCTGGAGGACTTTGGGTCCATAAAGCAGTAAATTGATTACAGGGAACTGAGGCCATAATATTTTCATCAGCAACAAAAGCAGTCGGGCTCCCATATTGTCCATGGCAGTTGAAGAGAAACTGTTCCTCACTTCATTTAAGCCAGCAGGCTGAGGATCCCACAGCAAATGAGAAAGTTCTGGGATGCCCCAACCTTACCTGTCATCTCATCAATTTCTTTGAGAATGCCAGCTTTCCAGCTTACCAGTTACAAGAACATGTGTGAAAAATATAAATGGTCTGTTTCCACTCTGGATTTGCCTATGAATGCTTTCAGACTTGGGGTTTCCCAGCTGGCTCAGGGGTAAAGAATCCACCTGCCAATGCTGGAGAGAAGGGTCCAATCCCTGGGTTGGCAAGATCCCCTAGAGAAGGGAATGGCAGTGTAATCCAGTATTCTTGCCTGGAAATCCTATGGACAGAGGAGCCTGGCAGACTACAGTACATAGGGTTGCAAAGTGTTAGACACTGAGCAACTGAGCATCCACACACACACACTTTCAGAATCAGCCCTTGAAATCCTTTGCCCACTGACTTTACAATAGACAATGAAATTGTCTATTGACATTGCCACCAAAATGAGGGGCATTGCTAGCAAACCAAGAGATGATGGGTCGATGGTGATGACATCATTTTGATACCAAACATCCTTACACATTGTCTGATGACTGTGTGACTGACCACCCACACATGCATGCATGCTCAGTCACTTCAGTCATGTCCAACTCTTTGCAACCCACTGGACCATAGCCTGCCAGGCTCCCCTGTTCATGGGCTCTCCAGGCAAGAATACGGGAGTGGATTGCCATGCCCTCCTCCAGGGGATCTGCACAACCCAGGGATCGAACCCATGTCTCCTGCATCTCCTGCATTGCAGGCGGATTCTTTACCACTGAGCCACCAAGCAAGCCCAACTGACCACACACAGCCCCTTCCAAAGAGGGAAAAAGTAATCCTAAAATTTACTTGACTGCCTCATATGCCAGGAATGATAGTTGCTTTCCCATGTGTTATCCTATTTCAAGCATTGCAACAACCTTATGAGCTGGGAATTATAATTCCTATTTTTTTTTAAGTGAGACAACCAAAGCTCACAGCAGTTAAATAAATTACCCCAAATCACAGAGTTGACATGTGGTTAAGTTGGGATCTGAACCAGGGCTGTGTGTTTTCAAAGATGTCTTTGTTCTATGACCCATTTCAAAATGGTTGCTGCTCATTTCTTCTAAAAGCTCTGATTCATAAAAAGTAACTGGGCATCTTTCTGCTACCGCCTAGGGCAACTTTTACCTTTCTGAATCTTTCTGGATGATGAGGAGTGGATAAACCTGGGGACAATCTTATTAGAGCCTTGGCACAAGAGGTGTCATTTTCAAGCCTTCTCCTAGAATATGACTTTGACTGTTTTGCCATGTCTTTGAACATTCTACAAGCATCCTGGGAAAGGATATAATTATAAAATTCAGGTGTGATGCATGAGCATTTTTATCCTATCACTGGATTTTAATATACATTGAAAATGACCATACTTCTTCCATGTTTGAAGGGTGAGAGGGGATTCCCTGCTGGTCCAGTGGTTAAGACTCTGCTGTCACGATGTAGGTGTTGTAGATTTCATCCTTAGTCAGGGAAGTAAGATCCTACACGCTGCGTGCCACAGCCAAAACAAATAAAATAAAAAATAAAACCACTTTCACACCCATTTTAAAAATGGTAAAAACATTTTTAAAAAAATGAACAACAAAAAAATGTGGTAGTACAAGAGGCATGTTGTTGTTCAGTCACTCCGTCGTGTCTGACCTTTTGCGACCCCATGGACTGCAGCATGCCAAGTTTCCTGGACCCTCACCACCTCCAGGAGCTTGCTCAAACTTGTGTTCACGGAGTCGGTAATGCCATCCAACCATCTCACCCTCCCCTTCTCCTCCTGCCTTCAATCTTTCCCAGCAATGGGGTCTTTTCTAATGAGTCGGCCCTTTGCATCATGTGCATCTTTGGCCAATGTAGGTGGCCAAAGTATTGGAGCTTCAGCATCAGTCCTTCCAATGAATATTCAAGGTTGATTTCCTTTAAGATTGACTGGTTTGATCTTGCAGTCCAAGGGACTCTCAAGAATCCTTTCCAACACCACAGTTCGAAAGCATCAATTCTTCTGCACTCAGCTTTATTTGTGGTCCAGCTCTCACATCCATACATGACTACTGGAGCATAATCAGAGGGTGAACAATTCTAACTCCTCTGCAGCCCCTGACTAGGCAAGGTTTTTGTGTGAGAGAAGCAGGGACCTTGCTACAGAAGGGAGCACAGATTTAGGGAGCACTGACTCCTCTGCTTGCACGCAGCCCTTGGACTGAGACCTTTAGCTGTGATGGAGGAGAAGCAGGGTCTCCACAGGTCTGCAAACAGCTGGGCTGAAGGCTGACATGGAAGGAAGGGCTCCATTTTACTAATTTGTGGATTTCCAGTGCTTGGCAGACTGCCTGGTACATAGTAGACCCCCAATACATGTTTATTAAATTCAACTGAAATATTAAGATAGCTCAGCAGTTTGTCAAGTTATACATATCAGAGTATTAAAAATTACTGTATGACTCGTTTTTAAATGTAATAACTCGCAAGCATAAATGTGGTATTTACGTGGTAAGTTATGTGTATTTAGGTGGTAATTCACAGTCAAGTGCCTGGTGGCTCAGACGGTTAAGAATCTGCCTGCACTGCAGGAGACCTGGGTTCCATTCCTAGGTTGGGAAGATCCCCTGGAGAAGGAAATGGCAACCAACTCCAGTATTCTTATCTGGAGATTTCCATGGAAGAGGAGCCTAGCGGGCTACAGTCCATAGTGCCACAAAGATTTGGACACAATAGAGTGACTAACACTTCCGCTTCCATGTGGTAATTCACAAAGCTAAGTCCAATACTTCCCCGTTCATCTTAACACTGTACATTTAAGCAACTCTTAACCCTATAGCAGAACTATCCATTAAATCTGAATTTTTCCTGGCATATGTGCCTGTCCAAGTTTTCAAAATTGGAATTGTTCAGGCCATACAAGAGCATATAACCAACCTACAATTACCTTTTTTTTTAAACTTTTCATTTTGTATTTGGTATAGCCGATTAACAATGTTGTGATAGTTTCAGGTGGACAGAGAAGGGATTCTGCCACACACGTACATGTATGTATTCCCCCTTACATGCCTCCCTCATCCAGGCTGCCACATAACATTGAGCAGAGTTCCCTGTGCTATACAGTAGGTCCTTACTGGTTACTCATTTTAAATATAGCAGTGTGTACAGGTCCAGGGGAAGGATATGGGGACAGAAGTTAGGGAGTTTGGGATAGACTTGTACACACCGTCATTTTCATGCATTTCTTCTTCCCCATACTACTGGCTGCAGTTGTGTGAACTGCAAAGATTGTATCTCCCTCTGAATTTTTTGCTTGTGGAAGAGGATGGCTGATTTTTCTCCCCTTATTGCTTGCCTGATGCTAAAATCTTATCAATCCTTCAGAAACTAATCCAGTTCATTTTGAGGCTAATGTTGTGAACTCAAACACAGTCCAAACGCCAAAAAAAAAACCCACCTCGATTGCTTCGTGAAATGCACCACCTACTGGCAGATTTGCCACATTTCGCCACCATATTCTCAGCCTTGAAATTCCTCCAAAATTGCTGAACTCTCTCACTTTGGGAATGAGATTCCCAGGTGACGCAGTGGTAAAGAATCCACCTGCTGATGTCGGAGATGCTGGAGACTCGGGTTTTAATCCATCCCCGGGAAGAGGAAACGACAACCCACTCCAGTATTCCTGCTGGAAAAAGCCCATGGGCAGAGGAGCCTGGCAGGCTATAGTCTGTGGGGTTGCGAAGAATCAAGACACGACTGAGTAACTGAACCTGCATGCACACTCCCTTTGGGAAACTTTGACAAGTAACTTCACAAACAGAACCAACATACGCTACCACGTGTGAAATAGACAGCTGGCGGGAAGCTGCTATATAGCACGAACTCAGCTCAGTGCTGTGATGACCTAGAAGTGTGAGATGGGCAGTGGGAGGGAGTTTCAAGAGGGAGTGGATATATGTATACATGTAGCCGATTCACTTCATTGTACAGCAGAAACTAACAGCATTGTAAAGCAATTATCCTCCAATTAATAAATGAATTTTAAAAAGACTTCAAACTTAATAACATTTTTATTCCATCTTACCTTCATGGAAGCTACTCCCTGCTTACCATATGTGTTTCAGAGAGAGAAATATCTGATCTCTACTTTTTCCATGGACCATAAAATTGTAAAAGACAAGTTTCCTTCAAGTCTGACACCAGATCAAATGGATTCAAATCAAGCATTCATGTCTTTGTGTTGAAAGAGTTCAGCATCCATGGCTGATTCATGTCAGTGTATGACAAAACCCACTACAGTATTGTGGAGTGACTGGCCTCCAACTGGTAACGATAAATGAAAAAATAATAATAATAAAAAAAATTAAAACCTGGTAAGTTTTAGAAAACAAACCAAAAAAAAAAAAGAAAATAAATAAAAATTGATCAGGAAAAAAAAAGAGTTCAGCAGTACTCTTCTATGTGTAGAAAATACAAAGCACAAAAACTTGCTTTATTAATACTCATATAGTTAGTTTTTTCCATGAATATTTATTTATTCCTGATCAGAACATTCAGTCAACAAATATTTACTGATCACCTAGGCTTGGAGACACCACAGTGAACAACGTGGATCTTGTCCCTGCCCACATAGAGATGATAGCCCAGGAGAAAGAATAGACAACATGTACAATGTGGTAGGTTTTATACAGGAGGAAGCAAGAATCTGTGGAGACTTAGAAAAGAAACTTACGGCTTCCAGGGGAGAAGAATAGGAGGAAGGGGTAGTTAGGGAGTTTGGGATTGACTTGTACACAGTGCTATATTTAAGATGGATAACCAACAAGGACTTACTGTTCAGTACACGGAACTCTGCTCAATGTTATGTGGCAGCCTGGATGGGAGGGGAGTTTGGGGGAGAATGGATACATGTGTATATATGGCTAAGTCCCTTTGTTGTTCACCTAGAACTATCACATCATTGTTAATTGGCTATACTCCAATATAAAATTAAAAGTTTAAAGAAAAAAAGAGTCTGTAGAACCATAGAGTGAGGGCACCTACATAGTTAAGAGGGATTCACAGAAAAGTTTCTAGCACACATTTCTGGTACCCCACCCATATCCCCCCAACCCACACTCAGTCACTCATAGCCTCAACAGAGAGTTCTAGCCATACTGATGCTTTTCTGTACCAAGTACTATACCTGCTTCTCCCCAACTAAAGATTTCCACTGGGTACAAAATGGTCAGCCAAAGGTGTCAGGGAGTTAACACCCCCAAAGCAACCCTCAATCAGTGAGGGATGTGTGTGCTGTGCTGTGGTTAGCTGCCCAGTAATGTCCAACTCTTTGCGACCCCATGGACTGTAGCCCGCCAGGCTCCTCCGTCCATGGGGATTCTCCAGGCAAGAATACTGGAGTGGGTTGCCATGCCCTCCTCCAGGGGATCTTCCCAAACCAGGGATCAAACCCAGATCTCCTGCATTACAGGCAGATCCTTTACTGTCTGAGCCAGGGAAGCACTAGTTACTAATTCTGTTATACGTTCACCAAACCCTCACAATAATCTTATGAGGTGAGTACTGGTATTGCTCCCATTACTCAGATCAGAAAACAGAGACTTTGGTTAAAAAATGGGTTGAAAGTCAGGCAATTAATAAGAGTGGAGGTAGGATTCAAATCTTAATCAATACAGTGCCAAAACCCATGTTCTTAAGCACTACTCTATCCTTCTTCTCTAATCATTAAGCTAAATGTAGGTCTTAAAATAAATCATTCAATTTGCTTTAAATTAGAAACACCAACAAGATAATGAGCTCTGAAACTAATTAATGAATAATGTAAATTGATTCAACATTGTTTCATGATTAATCAGCCCTCAAGTGAAGAAACTGTTTGGAACAAAAGACTAGAAAAATTCAAAAGAAGAAAATGCTTCAATCTTTTTAGACAAACCATTGCCAAGTATCTTTCACTCTGAAATTATTCCCAGAAATATGGCCAACTCTTTGAGGTTTTACTGGTATTTATCCCTATTCTCTGTACCAACGAGATTCTCTTATTTCAGCAGTTTTAATTTTCCATAAAGACCACTTGTGAAATATACAGAATTCTGAAAAATGCTACAAGTTGAACATATATGTAATTCATTCTGCAATCACAGTCCCTTACTGCTTAGTATTGTAATTATTTTTCACATCTTTAAGTTCAGAGAAATCAGGGACATATTCCCAGGAGCTAAAATGACAACTGACAAACATCAGAGGTTCAAATAACTGTTTATTTGAATACATGATTGAATGTCTCTGAAGTGTCTGACTTACTAAAATGTTTCTCAGAGGATTTTTTTTCTTTAGGAAATTTTCAAAGATAAGTTAAGGAAACCCAAAATAGATCAACTCAAGGGAACTGACTTTGTGGTTGAGTTTTTTTTTCCTTAATGGAAACAGATTGTTGGGCCAAGATTGGACACTCCATCTGGACCTAAGAGGAATGTACATTGTCTAGAAATCCTGAACTTGTTGGTGTTGAATTTGTCAACCCAGCACATCTTTGAGTTGCCTCCACTTGAAGAGGGGGTGAGTTTGTGTTGTTGCGTGTACTCAGGAAAGTAAAGTATTCTGGCCCTTTCAGATTTGGGGAAGGGTTTGGATGTGTGCTGGGGTCCAGGCAGTGCAGTTGTAGTGGGTCAGGTCGTGCCCTGTGTTTGCTCATTGGCCTATAGGCATTCCCACAGATTCCGTCACTATGGGAACATATTCATGTTGCCAAGGTGCCTTCTCCTCCACCCCCAACCACGGGGCATGATCACAGACTCAAGCTGACTCTTCAGGGTGCCCCCTTTCCCTTATCACATGGTTGGTACCAGGCTTGGCATGGGACCCAAATCGGGCCAAAGTCCTTCCTTCGAGATTCTTCTATCTGTACCTGAGTCACAACACAGAAATGGTTAGAAATCTGGACCTCTAGCAGCACTCTTCCCTGAAGCAAGAGGGGATAAAACCAAACAGAAATGAGAAATAGAGGGGCAGGGCCTGGGGACAGTAGGACCTGGAATTAGCCTCCAAGGCCTTGGCTCCTGCGGCAGCTTCCTCAGTTCTGCAAGATAACACCTTTCTTGCTGCTGCTGCTGCTGCTAAGTCACTTCAGTCGTGTCCGACTCTGTGCGACCCCATAGACGGCAGCCTATGGGATTCTCCAGGCAAGAATACTGGAGTAGGTTGCCATTTCCTACACCTTTCTTAAGACAGTTCAAAACAGGTGTCTATCAACTGACATGGAAAGAGAACTGATTACTATACCAAGGCTTTGTCCTAGCCAAATAATGTAAACTCCTTTTAAGACACTAGTTCTATGGGGTGAGGTTTTAAGTCTGAAAGCCCAGAAGTCCTCATAAACTTTTCCCTTTTTTTCTTTTTTTTTTAACATAATTGCTTTACAATGCTGTGTTAGTTTCTGCTGTACAATGAAGTGAATCATCCATATGTATACAAATATCCCCCCTTTCTTGGACCTCCCTCCCACCTACCCCCATCCCATCCATCTAAGTCATCATAGAGCACCAAATAAATAGCTGGTGGGAACCTCACAAACTTTTTAACAATTTTTCTGGAAAGCTGAAGATGAGTTGAATTCAATACATTCATAATACTGACCACAAGATGGCACCTAAAGCATTCTTTCAAAGACTTCTCAGCCACTCAGGATGATTGTCAAAGTCTAAGATGTTATTTATGAGCCACATAGATTCCTATTAGATAGCAAAATTGCTTTATTCTAGATGATTCCATATACATGCTGGTCGTTACAGTGTACCTCACAGAGTATCCTGCTCTTAACGACGGTCTTCAGCTAATGGTCAAATCACTAACATGTTCAGCTAATGGTCAAATCACTAACATGTT
The DNA here is from genome assembly GCF_910594005.1 of Cervus elaphus. Lineage (NCBI taxonomy): Eukaryota > Metazoa > Chordata > Mammalia > Artiodactyla > Cervidae > Cervus > Cervus elaphus. The sequence goes on from NC_057820.1 coordinate 18,286,243, forward strand.
CAACAAATGGAAGAAGGTGAGGTCTGGTCATTTCTTTCAGGATAACAGATGCACCTACAATGTGTTTAGGAAATTTAGTCATATCACCTATTTGCAGGGCAGCAGTAGCGATGCAGACACGGAGAGCAGACTGTGGACACAGTGAGGGGAGGGGAGGGAGAGGGTGGGACGAATGGAGAGGGTAGCATGAAGACATATACATTTCCATATGTAAAACAGATAAGAGTGGGAATTTGCTGTATTACTCAAGGATGTACGACCCACTACAATGCTCTGTGACAACCTAGAGGGTGGGATGGGGTGGGATGGGGTGGGAGGTGGGAGGGAGGTTCAGGAGGGAGGGGATATATATATACCTATGGCTGATTCATGCTGACGTATGGCAGAAACCAGCACAATATTGTAAAGCAATTATCCTTCAATTAAAAATAAATGTTTATTTATCAAATATCAACATGTCACATCATCATATCAACATGTCATATGACAGCTGAGATCGCCAAACTCCTATGATGTACCCATGAAATTAGCCTCATTATCTGTTCTTTCTTCACGGCCAAACACAACTTTAATGAGTTTTAAATCACTTTCTCTGTTGAAACTTAGAGTCACAAGTTTATGTCCCCGTGTCTAAACCAGATTTAATGCCCACCAAATGGCCCAAGGGGGTTCCCAGGTGGCACAGTGGTAAAGAAACCATCTGCGGTGCAAGAGACCCAAGAGACTCCAGTTTGATCCCTGGGTTGGGAGGATCCCTTAGAGAAGAAAATGGCAACCCACTCCAGTATTCTTGCTTCAGAAACCCCATGGACAGAGGAGCCTGGCAGGACTACAGTCCCTGGGGTCACAAAGAGTTGGATACAACTGAGCAACCAAACACACATACACAATTGGCCCAAGAGGTCTTCTTAAAACTTGCCTTCAGCTTTCAGTTACAACCTACTACCCATAAAGTCAACACAAAAACATACTGTACCTTACAGAATGTATCGCACAAAGCCTCTTGGATAAAATGCAAAGATCTTACCATCAGAATGAAAGTTGGTGAACCCTCTTTACAGGGAAAAGTCTCTCTCCATAGCCCCTCCTTCAATAGTAAAACACCATGTTACATCCTGATCACAACTTGCAATGTTCCTGCTTAGCACGTGGCACAATTTGTAATTATAAATTTCTGTTTAACTGTTTGCTTAATATCATTCTCCCCCTCTCAACAGTTACTGTCCCCTTGAGAAAGGAACTGTATCTATTCTGTACCACTAGGTACTTAGCATCAATATCAGTGACTGGCATTCAATAAATATTTACTGAATGAGTAAACAAATGAGTGTCACAAATCTGAGACAATTTCCTGAAGGCAGAGAGTGACTACAAAGCAGGTGCAATGATTTATCAGGACAGGATCTGTGTCCTGATAAACAATGGCAGGTTCAGAGAACAGTTCCAGAGTCCAGGACAATTCAGGCTGGGAGAACAGTCTAACTCAGGGAGCCTAGGATCTATAACAGTCACTGGTGTCCAACCCGTTTCCAGCACACACTGCCCAAGGAAGAGGCTGACTAAGAAGTTCTGATCTATTCCTGTCCCAACAAGAGTTCTCCCTGAACTCTCTTGGCCATAGATGGATAAAACTTGACCTGGTCTCCAACCTTACACAGAATTGTTTTTTAATTTATTTAAATTGGAGGCTAACTACTTTACAATATTGTAGTGGTTTTTCCCATACATTGACATGAATCTGCCATGGGTGTATGTGTGTTCCCCATCCTGAACCCCCCTCCCACCTCCCTCCCCACTCCATCCCTCAGGGCCATCCCAGTGCACCAGCCTTGAGCACCTTGTCTCAGGCATCGAACCTGGACTGGTGATCTATTTCACATATGATAATATACATGTTTCAACGCAATTCTCTCAAATCATCCTACCCTTGCCTTCTCCCACAGAGTCCAAAAGTCTGTTCTTTACATCTGTGTCTCTTTTGCTGTCTTACACATAGGGTCATTGTTACCATCTTTCTAAATTCCATATATATGTGTTAATATACTGTATTGGTGTTTTTCTTTCTGACTTACTTCACTCTGCATAATAGGCTCCAGTATCATCTACCTCATTAGAACTGATTCAAACGCATTCTTTTTAACATCTGAGTAACGTGTATATGTACCACAATTTTCTTATCCATTCGTCTGCCAATGGACATATAGGTTGCTTCCATGTCCTGGCTATTGTAAACAGTGCCTACACAGGGTTCTTGACCAATAAACATCTTGATAACTACCTTTTCTCTTCTTGAACCCACTGTTTCCTCGTGAGCTCAGATTTCCTTCACTTTTATTAACTGTTTAACCTGGCTCCAGCTTGTCTTCTGCCTGAAAAGGGCTTTTTCTCCACAAGTTAGCAAATGTGCATAGTATTTGCATAGAATATGAAGACTGCCCACAACAAAGAAAATACTGAGCAACACTGTACCACTGCTGAACTTGCTAGAGTTTTTTTTATTATTAATGCTGTGCAACGAAGGAAGCCTGAGTTTTCCCCCCCTTCTTTCTTCCTTGCTGTAGAACACAGACTGTGGGTTCTTAGCTCCCCAGGCAGGAACTAACTTCTGGCCCCAACATTGGAAGCACAGAGTCTTAACCACTGGACCACCAGGAAAAGTCCTGTTAGAGATATTTAGATTGAAGCAACCAAAATTAACTCTGGGTGACTTAAACTGAAAGCAGTAAATTAGAAGGGCATGTGGTAACTTATCAAGTCAAAGGAAATAGAGAAGTATCAGACCCCAAGGAGGAAAGAGAGCAGCTTCGAAGATCGCAGTAGCGGGAAATAATGACCAGATTCTCTTCAAGTTATCTCCCTCAAAGTGAATCACTCAGTCCACCTGAACATTTCAGTCCAGACACCAACTTCCGAGGGGGAACCTGATTGGCCTAGAGTGGATCATGTGATCAACCCTTGACCCAAGGAGGGGCATCTTGATTGACAGGCCCACTAAGAACCCAGTCAAGGGGGATGCTTCTGCTACTTAAAAAAAGGAAAAGATACAGAAGAGTCCATATGTCCCTTAGAGCCTATAAACCTAGTGCAGATTCCTCTAGGTCCTCCAGTGTACCATGTACCCTTGAGCAGAGTGAAGCATGATATTCTTCCAAAAGAGTCTCCACAATAATTGGCCTGATCTCTGAGCTCCGGAGTTTTCCTCCCAGAATGTTTTGACGAACAGCAAGTGATGATGTCATAAGGAAAATGGGAATTAAAAGGGCCATTATCCGTATATCTAAAGCCAGATCCTCATGACTTGTTGAAGCAAATCACTCTAGTCCTTGATTCATCGTGCCTTTGTTGAGTGATTGGGCTGTTTTGACATTTTCCTCTAGAAAAATCTGCCTTCAGTCCCCACACCTTCTCCCTCACCTCCAACACATGCACAGTACACACACGCACACACCTCTAGGCACTGTGTTTCTGATCATAATGGCAGCAGAAAGAGCTTCAATCTAGAAATCTGAGTCTCTTCTTCCTCATCTGTAACAGCCTAATTTACATGGATCAATCAAGGGGATGTATGCAAAGCTGCTTACATGCACAGAAAAATAAGATAATATTTTTATTGCCAAGAAAATATTATTTCAAAAAAAAAAAGAAAGTATTATTTCTGAACTATTTCCCCATTTCACAGCTTTTCCCCCCGTTCTTCACTCCTCTTCAAGTTCAGAAGCCTGATGACCAGTGGTGGTTTAGGAGGAAGGGGTGCTGATTTGGTTTTTGTTTTATTAAACGGTAGAACAAACAGCCAGATAACTCAAATCCCAAGAGGAAAAGTTACAGACTAAAAATAATTGAATATTTTAATATTACAGTTTAATATTAAGTAGCAAGTGATATGGGGGGGTCTGTGCCCAGGAAGGCTCTGAAATGTGTGGCTAGGTTTCCATAGCACCTTGGGGGACCTCCCTGGCGATCCAATGGTTAAGACATCACCCTTCCACTGCAGCTTTGGTACCTGGTCCGGGACCTAACATCCCACATGCTATGTGGTGGGGGCAGGAAAAAAAAAAAATGACACTTTGGATATAATCTAGTAAAACACACAGCAGCCGGCATGCCTGGTGGACACAGTTACCTGTGTCCAGACTGTCTCCCAGACTAAGCCGGGCAGTCTATTGGCCTACCATCCACAGGAATACAGTCCGCCAGCCATTCTCCAGCGGTCTCCGCTCAGGCTGGTTTTCTTGCATACATGATCCATCCTGTCCTTTGCTTCACAGGCTCCGTTCCCTCTGCGCGCAGTGGTGTCCGGTGCCTCCCTCCTTCCCTCCGGTCACCGCCCCCCATGCAAGTCAGCGTGGGGCCTCCTCGGCCACGCTGCAAGGCTTCTCCAGGTTCCTCCCTGGCTGCCGGTCAATTCCCCACCGCCGCTGGGAACCGGTTCTGGCAACTTCTCTCGCGCCTGTGAGTGAGCCGTGGGGGGAGACTGTGCCTCCACAGGCCACGCCGTTCCGCTCTTCCTCAGCTGCGCCATCTCAGAAGGACTTCACGGCTTGCTGCCCTAAAGCTTCACCTGGGAAATAAGGGGCAGGTCCCCTCTGCTCCGACATCCTCCCAGATGAATTAAGAATGTCTCTCCTTTCTTATCCTCCACCTCCACTACATGGCATAGTGCAGAAGGCCCGTCTCAGACACTCAACAGCATCAAACCTCGGTCATGTTCTGTCTGAAACTTGGCTTCTAACATTAGACTTAAACTTTAATGCCTGTCTGATGGGAAGCTACTATCACACCATTGCACATGCTTTCCAGACCACAGTTAGAAAGGTAACTCAATGCTTAAGGCCTCCTTTTTCTCTCAAAAGTTTAACTCCTCCAATAGGATTTCCAATATAATAAAGAATATAATAATTATTATATTTATTATATATATATCATTATATATGATGAATAATTCAATAATAATGAATAATTCAATATAATGAATATAATAATGAATGCTGCTGTGTGTTTTTTTTTAATCACATAAAACTCAATTTTTACACTTTCTAGGGCCAAAGCAGTGAATGCTACCAGTAGCCTATGGAGCAACAAGAAAATTGCAGAAGAGAAAAGCATTGGTTATTATTTTGCAGTTCTCTCTCGTCACACTAGTCTGTGTGTCACGTGAGGACTTGGAAGTATAAACAACAAAGGCATTTGAATATGGTTTTCGAAAGTCAAATATTAAGTTAAACTAAGTCAGCAGAAGTCTTGGGAACTGTATTTAGCTTCACTGAAAGTCAGAGCTCCAAAGTCCTGAGAGTTCATCTTTGTCTAACCCCCTCCCTGCACACATAAGGCTCCGAAGCTTTGGAAAGCGGGGAACAGATGGAATCAAATGATTCGCCCAAGGACATGGAAACAGACACTCTTTTTTTTTTATTTTTAGCTACAATCTATTCAGTGCTTGCTCCCTGGCAATCCCTCTGCTGTCACTTCATAGTCATTGTCTCATTTACTCCTCTCAGCACTCCTGAGAATTGGGATGATTAAACTCATTTTACAAGGGAGTAGCTGGGGCTTACAGAGGTTAATTTATCTGCCCAATGTCACACGGCTACTGAATGAAGAGCCAGTTTGCAATGCTGTGATGTTGGATGCCAGAACCCAGGCTTCTAACCTGGACCTACTGTGTTTCAGATACCATGCTGAGGGCTGAGAAAACATGGAAAAATAAGGTACCCTACGTGGCCCTGAGTGTCTGGATCTGCTAACAATACAAGTTCCTGTGGTCTACTACTATGACCCGCAGCGATAATCCTATCAGGCCAGGAAGATGGATTTCCCCTTGGAAATCTACTTGGTGGCAACTACTCATTCATGGGCAATGTCCTTATGAGCAAAGATCACAGGACCTGGGGTCTGAAGGCTCTGGTTCTAACCTCAACTCTGATACCTACTTATCAGCTACGAGTCCTGGGTGAGCCTCTTTTCTCTACCTGCAAAAGTATAAAATTCCCATCCGAGTTAGTTCAAAGAACTGTTGTGAATTTCAAAGGAGATCATAGACTTGAAGGCCCTCAGCACGAAGTGAAGAATTACTGTATTAATAAATACACATCTGAAGTCACATTGCATATTCTCCTAAAAGGTTTTCAAAACTCTTTATAAATATAGTCAGTTCACGAAAATTTTGGAAAGCGCAATGCGGTTCATAGTGGGAAGGGAAGGAGGAAGGAAATGAGCCACAGATCAATTGAATAGCATTAACCATGTCCTGGCTCAGAAGCAGATTGGTGGTTCCATGGATATTCAACTTATTAGTAGGTTTCTTAATTACGTATGTGGTACAGACATTCTTTCTTATATATTAACTGTTGAATAATAAATGTTTGAATTTTTAACATAGAAAGGAAGGTATTACTGACAAAAAAAATCTGTGGACCCTTTTCTGGAGCTCTTTAATGTTTGGGGTTCTTTTATGGAGGGAGCTAAAGACCACACAGATTTGAAGGATGGAGAGGGAATAAAAACAGGATCCCTAACCTACTGACCTCTCTAATACAGACCCCATCAAGTTTCAGCCTTAATACAATTGGGTGCCCACTTTCCCTATTTGAATGGAAAGAGACCATTTCCTTTTCCAAGAAAAAACTCTCATCTAGTCTAGAGAGATACCACGGTTGTCATAACTATAAATTTATTTGGAAGAACAACTGGGCTTTACACAGGCCATCTGGAGAAGACAAATGTTTCGTGTAAGCATGTGGGAAATTTCACTGACAACATATGCAGCTAAATGAACTGTCTTCAGCATTGCCAAAAAAAGAAAATTCCATTACACATGGGGAAGGTATTTCAATCATCACCTCAAAATAAATACACGTCCATCTTTTAATTTAACTAAAACATACCTAAGGTGTAGCTATGTTTCTTTTCAATGTACTGACAACCAAATATACAGCCTCTGTAGGGAGATGTCTTAGGTTCAACTCCACAGGGACAGCTCTGAAATCACAGCATTCACCTGCTCATGTTTTAAAAAACACATCTTCCTACTACCTCTCCTGGTTTGTATACCTTCCACTCCTCTGAACCCTGGATGTGACATCATGGAAGAGTGTTAGACAAGAAATCAGAAATTTGAGTCCTGCCTTCATCACTAATTCACAGTGACCACAAACCCTGTTACCAATCTGTTTTCATTTACTCCCGTCTAAAATGAAGAATAAGTCCTTCCCTATTTACATCTTAGAGTTTTCTGTGAAGATACTATTAACACCTCACATTAGCAGAATATTTCATAATTTAATAAGTGTTTAAATATATTATTTCAGTAACAACTTTATGCCCATTTTATAGATTTTTAAAAAATTGATGCTGGACCTTCCCTGGTAGTCCAGTGATTAAAAATCCGCCTGCTGATGCAGGGGACACAGGTTCCATCACTGGGCAGGGAAGATGCCACAGCTAAGCCTATGCCCCACAACTCCTGAGCTCATGTGTCCTAGAACCCATGCTCTAAAAATTAAAAATTAAATAACAACAAGAGAAATCACAGTAAAGAGAAGCCTGTGTCCTGCAACCAGAGAGTAGCCCCTACTTGCCACAACTACAAAAAAAGTCCCCATACAGCAACAAAGATCCAGCACAGCCAAAAACAATTGGGTAGCCAGTTCCTCCTCCAAGAGATCTTCCCCTCCCAGGGATCATACCCACGTCTCTTGTGTCTCCTGCACTGGCAGGCAGATTCTTTACCTCTGAACCACCTAGGCATCCTCAAAAAAAGTAAGTAAATAAATAAATAACAATTTTATTAGTTTGGAACCATGCTGTGGGGAGCCTAGAATTCCAGGCTAAGGAACTGACCTTTGTTTGGCATCTAGTGAGGAACCAGGACAGGATGAAAGGGTACTTTAGGAAGCTGAATCTAATGGTGGCTTCAGATTTGGAGAGTTTTGGTTCCAAGGCTGTTATAATCTAGCAATGGAGTGAATTGGTCCGAACGCTGCCTGAATGGTAATGACAGAAAAGAAGAAAGGAGTGAGCCTAAAGGAAGGTTCCAATTGCATGTATAGGGTAGGGGAGGGTAAAAGGTTCAGACATTGCCAGACAGTTTGATGGGGAGACAAAGGTGAGAGAGAAGACCCAGAGGACATACAGTATCAATAAATCAGAAAAGCAATCGGAATGCTAGGGCAAAGAATTAGAATTAAGGAAAACAAGTGATAAGGAGTGGCAGCCATTTTGACAAATATAGCAGTAAAATATTTATAAAGAAATATCTTAAATGTATACTAGCTGTGACTCCATCTCAAAAACTGTGGGGCCTTAGGTAGTCTCCTTGCCTCTGTGGGCTTCACTCCTGATCACCTGAAAATGAGGATAATAATTCTTACATTGCAGGGTCAGAGTCCCTGGGATACAGAACACACAGTAGCAATGACACCTACTTTTGCAACTCAAAAGAGTAAGGGAGGAGACTTCCCTGGCTGACCAGTGATTAAGATGTGACACTTCCACTGCAGGGGTGCAGGTTTGATCCCTAGTCAGGGAATGAAGACTCCACATGCCATGCAAGCCTCGCACGAAGTGTGGCAAAAAAAAAGAAAAATTAAATAACAATAAAAATGTCAATGAAACATTATTTTAAAAAGTAAGCGCAGCACACTCGGCAGGTGACCACATGCTCGGCTGTGTGGCTCAGACGGATCCACCTATCGAAGCAGCTGCGGGTCAAGTTCCTTTCTCTTCCAGGAAATTGCATGAATCTAGCAGCTTTAGTGGGAAATCCAACACCAGGGGATAAACAAAGAGAAACACAGTCTCCCTCATCCCTATTTGAACTCAGGAGTCTTCAAATGCCAACCACTCCCACTGCTGCTGCTGCTGTCTAGCCATAAGTCACGCCTGACTCTTTGTGACCCTATGGACTATAGCCCGCCACGCTCCTCTGCCCATGGGGATTCTCCAGGCAAGAATACTGGAGTGGGCGGCCATTTCCTTCTCCAGATAACCTTCCCGACCCAGGGATCAAACCCTCCTCTCCTGCGTTGCAGGTGGATTCTTTACCACTGAGCCACCTGGGAAGCCCCTTCGCTCCCACTGGCCACTAACGAATCTGCCAACGTGGCAGGGACCACCTCCAGCCCCTCCACGGGGAGCACTAGGAGGCAGTCTCACAGGCCATGCTCAAAAGCTTGACGCGCCAATGCTGGCCACACCCTACCCCCACAACCACCACAATTAGGGGCCAGGACACGGACCCCAAGCCCGGAGAAAGATCTGTAGGCAGACTCAACTCCTGCCCCATGGCCACACCCACAAACGGATGAGACGTCAATCGATGTGAAAAATTAACGCTTGTTTCTGCCCAGAGGGTTGTCAGGAAAGGTTCTATTTCAGTGATCACTGAGTGAATGAATCACTGTCTTTAAGCTTTTGTTCAGAACGTCGGGCTATTGACATAGGACAGGTGGTTAATCCACAAAGTATTTTGAACTGCCACCAGAAGAACTCCCTCAATTTCATCTATAAATATAAACATGACAACAGCAGAATAAAATCTCCTGAATTGGAATTTATTAGGAGTCGCAAGAAGGAAGAAATGTAAAACCTTTTGACCATATAGCAATTTCCCATTATTAAAAAAAGAAAAAAGGTGCTAATATGACATTATTTACTTTCTTAGTAGAACATGAAGTTGAACTTTTGGTCACAGACTTTGGCTTGTGTCTATGAAACTGGATTTTCTTCTAAGGATGCAAGCAATTATTTGATGAGACCACTTTAGAAGGAAATGAGATCAGTCCTGGGAAATAAATACTTCTTGTTCCAAAGCAAATCTCACTAGAAAGAATTCACATAACCACTTGGAAAATACTACTCTTAAAAAAATTCTGACTTGGCTTCGCTTCAGTGATTACTACGCCTTTGTTAGCTGAATGACTTGTGCTGCCAAGGCACATGATTTTGATCCAAAACTACCTCAATGATGTGTTAAAAATAGCAAAGCTAAATGAACTGAACACAGGCGACCAAAGCCAGACTGAGTGTTGAAGGAGTCACACTATAAATAGAAGAAAAAAAAAGAGCAAAAGAAAACAAGGTCAAAGGAAAAACCAAAATGTTTTTCTTTAATACAGACTGGGAGTCCCAGATTCCAATGAGAAAATGGGTTACTTCTGTTTTTAAATATTCTTATTGGAGTATATTGTTTTACAGTGTTGCGTTAGTGTCTGCTATCCAGCAAAGTGAATCAGCCATGCATATATATTTGGCCCCTCTTTTGTGGATTTCCTTCCTATTTAGGTCACCATAGAGCAGGAAGTAGAGTTTCCTGTGCCATACAGTAGGTTCTCATATCCATTTATACATAATAGTGCTCAACCCACTCCTCTTCCCCTCCTTGGTGTCCATACATTTGTTCTCTATGTCTGTGTCTTTATTTCTGCTTTGCAAATAGTTTCATCTCTACCATTTTTTTAGATTCCACATATATGCATTAATATACAATATAGCTCATGCAGCTCAATATCAAAAAAAAAAAAAAGCAAACCATGCCATCCAAAAAAATGAGTGGAAGACCTAAATAGACATTTTTCCAAAGAAGACATACAGATGGCCAAGAGGCACCTGAAAAGGTACTCAACATCAATAATTATTAAAGAAATGCAAATCAAAACTACAATGAGATATTATCTCACAGCCACTATGGAGAACAGTACGGAGGTTCCTAAAAAACTAAAAATGGAGCTACCATATGACCCAACAATCCCACTCTTAAGCACATGTATCTGGAGAAAACCATAATTTGAAAAGATACGTGTATCCCAATGTTCATTGCAGCACTATTTCGATAGCCAGGACATAAAAGCAACTTAAATGTCCATCCGAGGAATGGATAAAGATGTAGTACGAATATACAATGGAATATTACTCAGCCATAAAGAGGAATGAAATTGTGCCATTTGCAGAGACATGGATGGACCTAGAGACTGTCATACAGAGTCATAACGAGAGAAAATGGGTTACTTCTTATGTTGCTTTATAGGAGGTTGCCATGGTTTACCCATTCTGAGATTCTGCGAGTTGTTCTTCTGCAATGCAGCATTCTCTCCTGGACTTCCCAGGCGGCGCTAGTGGTAAAGAACCTGCCTGTCAATGCAGGAGATGCAAGAGACCTAGGTTCCATCCCTGGGTAGGGAAGATCCCCCGGAGAAGGAAATGGCAACCCACTCTAGTGTTCTTGCCTGAGAAATTCCATGGACAGAGGAGCCTGGCAGGCTACAGTTCATGGAGTCGCAAAGAGTCAGACACAACTAAACAATAACAAAAGCATTCTCTCCTAATAATAGGGGTTTGTTTACAAAAGAAAAGCACTGACACCAGCCTTCTCGTGGTCCCCCTCAAAGTGTAACTACGGCATTGTGGAATCTCTAATTCCCAGTATTTTATTATTAAACCCCTTTGAGAGTCTGTTCAATTATCCCTTTTATGTTCAGATGTCAGAGTGGTGTGAAAGTGAGTGTGATAGTCACTCAGTCATGTCTGACTCTTTGCAACCCCATGCACTACAGCCTTCCACGCTCCTCTGTCCATGGGGTTCTCCAAGCAAGAATACTGGAGTGGGATGCCATTCCCTTCTCCGGAGGATCTTCCCAATCCAGGGATCGAACCCCAGTCTCCCACACTGCAGGCAGAGTGGTGTGCCTATACCAAAATCTATCATTCTGCAGCATTAGAAAATGTGTGTGTGTTCTGCTGAATATGGGGACTTCCCTTAGGAGATGGCTGGAGTCAGGTATAGATTCATCACAAGAGGTACTGGGGTCTCAAATGCTCTTTTTCTCCAGCTCACTCCTAAAGGGAGGGGGAGACTTCTGAAAAATCTTCCTCTACCTCCTGTGAGCATGTGATAACTCTGTACTGCTCAGGACAGGCTCAGACTGGCTGGCTGTCCGCCCTGACCTTGAACTCAGATTCTGTGCTCCGCAGCAGCTGAAAGAATCCGTGACTCTGAGGTCTCCCTCGTCTAGGGCCAACACCCACACTGGCTTCTCGGCCTCAGACAGGAGTTCCGCAGCAGGCAGGAAGCTGCCAGGGGCTCATGGCACAGTTACCGATCTCAGCTGGACTCGGGTTTAATTACATTAATATTTAATTAGCATGACAATGATGCCGTCCAAAAAGTCCTCTGAGGGAGATATTTAAATTCTATAAATAGTCAATAACAGGTTTACTGTACTTGTTTTATGTTTAAACCACTAAAATTAGGCCCTACTTAACTAAAGGGGAATTTCCTTAAAAATGCACATTGCACATTCATTGCCCAAAAATGGGCTTTCATTTTTGTCTCGCAGAGCCCCAGGATTTCACAGCGTTGCCCCAGAGAGAATGGATGGAGGCAAAGGGAGACCGAGTGAATGAGGCTCTGGGCATTTGGGCTTTGGGGAAAAGAAAAGAATTCCTGGGACTTCCCTGGTAGCTAAGTGGCTAAGACTTCAGGCTTCTAATGGAAGGGGCTCAGGTTCGATCCCTGGTCAGGGAACTAGATCCCGCATACCTCAACTAAGCGTTCACATGCCACAACCTAAGACCCTGCCTGCCTCAACAAGACCCGGCATGGCCAAATAAATAAATAAATATTTTTAAAAGTTAAAAAAAATTCCTGGCTGGAAAGTTCTTGTGTATGTGCACATATATGTATATAAACTATACATATATATTTATAAAGCTATTTGTTTTAGGACTGTTTCGTTTTCAACATACTATAGCCAAAAATTTAAACTCACTCTAAATACAAACCCATCTAGCTTAAGTAGGGGGAAAGTAGTTTATCAATTATTGTATCTCAAAATTCATGGGGTTTTCTGGCTTCAGGCATGCGTGAATGAAGGGTATCAAACTGTACCATCAGAAAAAAAAAAAAAAAAGAAAAAAAAAAAAAACTGTACCATCAGGATGAATCCTTTTTCTGTCTACTTTCCTCTATGTTGGCTTCATTCTCAATAAGCTGCTCTCCATGTGCAGCAAAGATGACCTCAGAATCTTGAGATCTGCATGTGCAACCTCAGAAAAAAATAACTTATCTCTCCTATATGCCTTTTGCTCTTTCAAAAGACTCTGCTTGACACTCTTGGGTCATCTGTTCACACTGGGAACAAAGGAAGTTCTCTAACTGGCTAGCCTGGAGGGGATGTACCAACCTCAGTGACAGGAGAAGTCTCTTGCTCAGTACCGTAGCATGGCAACAACAGGAAAGAATATGGCAAAAGTAAAGATAACATTTACCCTCCGCAGCACAGTAATATCAGACATCAGTTTGTTTCATAGTACTACCAGACCTCCAGGAGATGGTGAGGGACAGGAAGCCTGGCGTGCTGCAGTCCATGGGGTCTCAAAGAGCAGGACACGACCCAGCAACTGAACAATAAAAACAACCATCAGATCTCAGTTTTCAAAAGAAAACATAGTCCTGAAACATTCTGACACTCCTTGTTTGTTAAAGCAAAATTAGAATTCATCCAGGAGAGGACTTCCCTGGCTGTCCAGCGATTAAGACTTCACCTTCCAATGCAGGGGTGAGGGATCAATCCGTGGTAGGATAGCTAAGCTCCCACATGCCTTGGGGCCAAAAAACCAAAACATAAAACAGAAGCAATATCACAACAAATTCAATAAAAAGCGATCCACATTAAAAAAAAAAAAAAGAATTCATGCAGGAAAATGACCTAGTTATTTAGAGTGAAAGTTAAAGTGCTCCTTGCTTAGTCATGTCCATCTCTTTGCAACCCCATGGACTGTAGTCTACCAGGCTCCTCGATCCATGGGATTCTCTGGGCAGGAATACTGGAGTGGGTTGCATTCCCTTCTCCAGGGGATCTTCCTGAACCAAGGCTTGAAGCTGGGTCTCCTGCATTGCAGGCAGATTCTTTACCATCTGAGCCACCACCAGGGATCTTTAAATATGTAATTTAAATGTGTAATTTAAAGACACATGTAAGATGGAAAGTAAAGGTTGAAAAAAAGACACAATTTGCAACTACTAATCAATGCCCCTGCTGTCCCCTCCTCAAAATACAAAAAACAGGAATGGCTCTCCCACCTCCCGTTTCTCTGCTTCTCCCTTTCCTGAACCACCCTGTCTTAAGACCACAGCTGGTGCAGAGTAAGGCAGCCCCCACACTGGGGGTGGGAAGGCTCGGGGAGCGGAGACCAAAGCAGGTGTTAGAACCTGCACAGGGGGCAGAGCTGTCCATGGGGGAAGGAACCACAGGGCTCATTTCACGGGCAAGTGACATGATTCAGTTATGATTCTAAAGGATCATCATCATTCATTAGGATGCTATTTGGTGATTTGCAGTCACCAAATCAGAGAAGAGTGGAAGCAGGTTAATCCATTGAAAGATTCTTACTGTAGCCCAGGTGAGAGGTGATGATGGTTTGGGCTCAGGTAGTGTTAACAACAGGAGAGAAAGGGTAAAATGGCTCTAAAAATAAAAACAGGAAACACTTCACAAACAGCTCTGTGATTTTAAACAACCCTCTCCTACTGAGGCTTTTGTTCTGTTATTGTTTGGGGTGAGGGGAGGGAGGGCGTGGTATACCTAGGTGCACATAGGGAAAGGAGGAATCCATTCATCTGCATTTTCCCTAATTTCATCAGAGAGCACTTACCCTCCAGAGATGGCTCACATGTCCTCCCTTCCACACGCCCTCTCATCCCCTGCATTAACCACTTCTTCAGACTCCACAGCACTTCTCGCCTGGGCCAAAAAAAAAACAAAACCAACGGTCTTTCCACTTCCTCTTGTGGTTAGTGATGCTTGTTTTCACTTCCAGGCTTGAAACTCCTGTGGTGCCGATTCCTATCTTCGGCAGCACAGGGCCTCCGTACTAGCAGAGTCAGAATCATCGTCTGCATTACCTAAAGAATGAGCTAAAAACCTATACAAAACCACTGTTTAATAAGAGCATTTTCCAGGGCTTCCCTGGTGGTCCAGTGGTTACAGATCCACCTGCCAATGCAGGAGACACCGGTTCCATCCTTGTTCTGGGAAGATCCCACAGGCCGCAGGGCAACTAAGCCTGCGCCGCAACTGCTGAGTCCATGCTCCGGAGCCTGTGCTCCACAACAAGAGAAACCACCGAAATGAGAAGCCCTCACACCGCAGCCAGAGCAGCAACAAAGACCCAGCGCAGCCAAAAATAAATAAGTAAATAAGTAAATAAATGAGTTGTTTTTTTTAAAAAAAAAAAAAAGCATTTCCCAAAGAGAGGTATTAAACTAAGGGATTTATTGGTTAAAGCCACAGCATCTCATTCATCACTCCACTGATTAACCAAATTACTGTAGAACCTCCTGGGTAAGACAGGGTTTCAAAGTCCTTCCTTTGTCTCATCCTAAACAAAATTCTGGCTCTTCAAGGACAACCTCAGAACCTGCCTTGAAAACAACCAGCACTGAAAATTATTTCCAGTTAGGAAGTCTGGAACTCTTTCACTTGTGCCCAATTTAGCAACAATCGGGCTCAGCGGTAAAGCTGCCGCCTGTAACACAGGAGACATAAAATGCAGGAAACATGGGTTCGATCCCTGGGTCAGGAAGATCCCCTTGAGAAGGAAATGGCAACCCACTTCAGTATTCTTGCCTGGGAAATCCCATGAACAGAGGAGCTTGGGGGGGCTACAGTCTATGGGGTTGCAAAAGAGTCAGACACGACTGAGCGATTGAACAAGACATCAGGGTTGCCAGTATGAGAAGACGGTTGCTATAATAAGCAGGTCTTAACCAAGGTCAAGTGTTCAGTCCATTTGGCAATGTTGACTGTCAGTTGTGCATTCCATAGAGTTTAGGCTCACTCTCTTCTCCCAGTTACAGAGCTCCATTGATTTGACGCGATACTCTAAGAAGAGCATAATTTTCTGTAAACTCTTCCTAAAGTTACACTAAAGAATGCATAGGCATTTACTATCCTAGGCTTATACAATGAAAAAAGTTAAAGATCACATTGAATCCCTGGGATGGTTTTGTCCAAACATGTGCCTTGATTTTTTGCTTTTCACCTGCTACTGTGGATTTCTGTAAGCCCAGTGACTTTGCCATTCCTTGTCATTGCTGTGTCCTTGGACCAGGCACACAGAGCAGGCACCAAGTATGTGTTTTACTTTATAAAGCTAGAGAAACAGTCATTTGAAGGCTTTCCCAAGGAAGCTATCTTTCCCAAGAAAGCTATCATTCCTAATTGGTTTGTATAACTGGCAATAATGTATCTTAAGCAAAGGGATATAATTTTGAAAGCATCTCCAAAAAAATTAAGTTCACTTATTTTTAAAAGTAGTATCATATTTCACTTTGCAAGGAGGATGACTTTTTGGTCCCCGTCTTCCAGACATCCCACACCCTAATCACAGCTTAGAGCTCAAAGGAATTCACGGTATTTCAGTTCACCAAGACAGGGCATAAATATTCTATTTTAAAAGCGGTTTTGGGGCATCTTTTCCAAGAGACCATTGAGTAGCCAGAACCGCTGTATGCTACCTACAACAGCAGGGGTCACCCATCAAGGAGATTTTTGACCCTCGTGAAGAGCAATCAAAGGCGTTGATGGGACTTCAGCCCAGGTTGACTCAGACCATAGGCAGTCAGAGAACTTGTCATTCAACCAAAAATTCAGGAAATACCACTGCACCTGCTTTCAACTGCCATCATGCCATTAGGTTATCATATGCAATGTGACTGTTAAGAATCTCAGAGCTTTCCCTGTGTTGGCCCGTATCTTCCTGTTTATCACTTCATCTTACAAAAAACCTTCAGCACAGTACTTAATTTTGCAAATTAAGTTCTAATCCTAAAGGAAGCACTCTGCTCTTTATATTAAAATAATGACTCAGAGAAACTTTTTAGAAAGTTATTGCTTTCTAGAACTCTTATTTCTACCAACATGTACCTCTCCTTTATTTTGACTGCTTCCATTAGCTAGCAATGGCAACCCACTCCAGTATTCTTGCCTGGAGAATCCCCATGGGCAGAGGAGCCTAGTGGGTTACAGTCTGTGGGGTTGTAAAGAGTCATATACGACTGAGAAATTAAGCATAGCACAGCACATTAACTAGCAAAAAGGTACTCACACCAAAGACTGAAGGAAGATACATTACCCCAGCAGGTAAGCAGACTGGAGAGGCCAGCTATTGCCCTTCACCTTGAGGGTGTTGGCTGAGCCAAGCAAGCTTGAGGAGTGGTTTCCAGAGCCTCAGGGACCATAAAGAAGGCTGAGCACAGAAGAATCAATGCTATCAAACTGTGGTGTTGGAGAAGACTCTTGAGAGTCCCTTGGACAGCAAGGAGATCAAACCAGTCCATCCTAAAGGAGATCAGTCCTAAATATTCATTGCAAAGACTGATGCTAAACTGTAGCCCTAATACTTTGGCCACCTGATGTGAAGAGTTGTCTCATTGGAAAAGACCTGATGCTGGGAAAGACTGAGGGAAAGAGAAGAAGGGGGAGGAAGAGGATGAAATGGTTGAATGACATCACTGACTCAATGGACATTAGTTTGAGCAAACTCTGGGAGATAGTAGAGGACAGGGAAGTCTGGCAAGCTGCAGTCCATGGGATCACAGAGTCGGACACAACTGAGCAACTGAACAACAACAAGAAGGACCTAAGGGACCAGATAAAATGTTGAAGGCCAGCCCAAGGTGAGAAGTCTAACTAGAAACTTTCCTTGAAGGGTGGGATCTCAAAGGACTACATCCTTTAAGTAAGGAGAAAGAAGAAATCACCCATTCTTCACTCCCAGATGCCAGCCCAATAAATTGCCTGTGTCAAACCTTAGTGCTAAGTGAAAGGGAAAAATAATTTTCCCCTAAGCATTTAAAACCAGTTGGCAATTAAAAGGAAAGAACTACTTATAAATATAACAATATGGATGAATCTCAAAAACATTAAGCAGAGAATTCAAAACCACCAGATGACCTCACTTGGGTTGACAAGCTACATTCTCACTATATACATGGTTGAATAACTCTCAAGCTAGTCAGTTAGTATAAAGTGGTGCCAGGTTGACTGTACCCTAGAACAGAAATAGGCAAACCATTCCAGGTGAAGGGCCAGAGAGTAAATATTTTACGCATTCTGGGCAATCTGCTCACTGTTGCAACTGCTCAGCTCTGCAGTTGTGGCACAGAAGCAAACAGACAGGGAGTGAACAAACAGGTGTGGCTGTCTTCCAATAAAATCTTACCGAAAAAACTTTTTTTAATCTTACAAAATTTTTAAAAAGTATTCCACAGGGTCCAGCCTATGGGCTATAGTTTGCTTATCCTTGATCTGAAGGCCTGAAGCTTAAAGATAAAAATTCCAAGATGACATCATCATGAAAACTCTCTAAACACACAAGAAATGACTCCCTTAATGAGAAGCCACAGGGGTGGAAAAAAAAAAAAGACTCAGACTCAAGAAAGATGTCAGACTTTGGAATAGGTGGAAAAACATATAAAATCTATATGTGTAAGATGCTCCAAAACTTACTGAAGAGTAAGCACTCTTGGAAAAGAATCAAATACACAAGGAACTATATTCAATATCTTATAATAACTTAGAAAACAATCTGAAGCAGATAGACATATATAGATGCAGATACGTGAATAACTGAATCACTTAGCTATACACCTGAAACTAACACATTGTAAATCAACTACACTGCAATTTAGACAAAAAAAAAAAGGAACAAATAAATGTATATGCAAAACAGAAATAGACTAACAGGTATAGAAAACAAATTCGCGATTACCAATGGAGAGAGGAAAGGGGGAAGGGCAAATTGAAGGTATGGAATGAAGAGAAACAAACTACTATGTATAAAACCGATAAGCAATAAGGATAAGCACATCTTGTAATAATTTTTAATGGCGTAGAATCTGTAAAAATACTGAATCACTATGCTGTGAAACTGAAATGAATATAATAAACTATATTTTAATAAAAATATTAAACACTGTGATTTTAAGCAATATGCCCTTTAGAGAATTATATTTTAAAATCTTCAATAAAATACCTTGCAGCCCCATAAAAAATTAAAATAAAAAATAAAAAGAATCAAATATAACTCATAAAAATGAAAAATATAAAAACTGAAGTTAAAGACTCAATGAAGGGACAGAACAGCAAATTAGGCAGAACTGAAGAATTAGTGAAATGGTACAATCATAAGATTGTCCAGAAGGAAGTCTAGCTAGAGGCAAAGAAATGGAAAGTATAAAAAAGAGATTAAGAGACATACAGGATAGAGTGAGAAAGTCTAGCACTTGCTTAATCAGACTTCTAAAAAGACAGGAGAGGGCAAGTGGGACAGAAACATTATGGAAAGGAATATCTGAGAATTGATAAAAAATACTAAACCACAGATGAGAAGTCAAGTCACAAGCAAGAGAGATAACAAGAGACTCACACTGAGTCCATCACAGCAAAGTGGTATAAGAACAAAAACAAGTCACCTTAAACATGCTCAAAGAAACGCCACCTTCAAAGAAGTAATAATCATGCCTCATGGCTGACTTCTCAGTAGCAACTGTGGGATGATCCTTAACATGTTTAGAGAAAAATAACTTGATATGAACATAAACTTCTACATCTAGCAAAAGCTTTCAAGAATGTATAGAAAATAAATAAACATTCAGAAAAACAAAAACCGAATTTGCCACCAAGAGACTCTCAATCAGAAAAGTGATCCCACATGGAAGGACTGAGGTAAAAGAGGTAAGGAATAACAGAGTAGTCAACATATGGGTAAACACTGACTATATAAAATTACAAAAAAGATTATGATGGCAACAATGTCCATATTTTGTGGGATTATGTAAGTAATTAAAATGCATAATATCATATAAGTTGAAAGAAGGAATGAATGACTGGAATTCAAAGTCCCTCTTTTATTCAGGAGTATAAGGATAGTGATCAATTTTAGACTTTGCAAGTTGAAATTTATAGAGTAACCACAGACGAAAACAAATAAGACCATTAAACTCCAATTTAAGTAGAGAAAATGGAAAAAGAAATAAACCCAAAAAAGGGCAAGGAGAGAGAGAGCCATTTTTAAAAATGTAAGAAAGAGAACAGGGCTTCCCTGGTGGCTCAGTGGTAAAAAAAAAAAAAAAAACTCACCTGCCAATGCAAACGATTCAGAGTCAATCCCTAGTCTGGGAAGATCCCCTGGAGAAGGAAATGGTAACCCACTGTGGTATTCTTGCCTGGAAAATCCCATGGACAGAAGAGCCTGGCGGGCTACAATCCCCAGGGTTGCAGAAGAGTTGGACACGACTTAGCGAAAAAACAAACAACAAGAAAGCACAAAATAAGATTAAAAATAAAATTCAAATATGTTACTACACTAAATGTCAATGTTGCTTTCATGTACTGCTGATAGCATAATTTGTGTAAAATGGTACAACCTTTTTGAAAATGTATGGCTGTTTCAACACTAAAGTTGAAATGCTTATACCCTATCCTAGAGTGTGGAAAATTCTGAAAGAGGTGGGAATACCAGACCATGTGACCTGCCTCTTGAGAAACCCGTATGCAGGTCAGGAAGCAACAGTTAGAACTGGACATGGAACAACAGACTGGTTCCAAATAGGAAAAGGAGTACATCAAGGCTGTATATTGTCACCCTGCTTATTTAACTTAAATGCAGAGATCATGAGAAACCCTGGGCTGGAGGAAGCACAAGCTGGAATCAAGATTGCCGGGAGAAATATAAATAACCTCAGACATGCAAATGACACCACCCTTATGGCAGAAAGCGAGGAAGAACTAAAGAGCATCTCGATGAAGGTGAAAGAGGAGAGTGAAAAAGTTGGCTTAAAGCTCAACATTCAGAAAACTAAAATCATGGCATCTGGTCCCATCACTTCATGGCAAATAGATGGGGAAACAGTGGAAACAGTGGCTGACTTTATTTTTCTGGGCTTCAAAATCACTGCAGATGGTGATTGCAGTCATGAAATTAAGATGCTTACTCCTTGGAAGGAAAGTTATGACCAACCTAGATGGCATATTAAAAAGCAGAGACATTACTTTGCCAACAAAGGTCCGTCTAGTTAAGGCTATGGTTTTTCCAGTAGTCGTAATGGATGTGAGAGTTGGACTATAAAGAAAGCTGAGCGCCAAAGATCTGATGCTTTTGAACTGTGGTGTTGGAGAAGACTCCTGAGAGTCCTTTGGACTGCAAGGAGATCCAACCAGTCCATCCTAAAGGAGATCAGTCCTGGGTGTTCATTGGAAGGACTGATGTTGAAGCTGAAACTCCAATACTTTGGCCACCACATGTGAAGAGCTGATTCATTGGAAAAGACCCTGATGCTGGGAAAGATTCAGGGCAGGAGGAGAAGGGGACGACAGAGGATGAGAATGGTTGGATGGCATCATCGACTTGATGGACATGGGTTTGGGTGGACTTTGGGAGTTGGTGATGGACAGGGAGGCCTGGGGTGCTGCAGTTCATGGGGTCGCAGAGTCGGACATGACTGAGCGACTGAACAGAACTGAACTGAGAGCAATCCTAATTCCTAGAACACATACAACTAGAGAAACTCTTGAGCATGTCTACCAAGAGATACACAAGCATGTCTCAATACACTGAAAAGAACCCTACTGTCCATTGACTATAAATGGAATAGCTGGTGAATTTTTCATACCTTCCAGGATACAGTCATTTTCTACTCATTGACTTGGTAACAAACATGCCAATAACAAAGTATCTGTTTTTATCATTGCCCTTAAAGTATACCTGCACACAAATGTACACAGGTACATTTGTGTGTGCTCTACAATTTCACAATAAATAAAAAGACAAATGAGAATCAGAGCAGTAATTAGTCAAAGGCTGAAAAGTTGATGAGTGCTACAGTCACAATTAGAAAATGTCTTTATGACTCTTTATCTCATCCTAACCATTACTCCAAAAAATAACATCAAATACCAGTAGCATCTATCCATTGGAACCCAGTATTCAAAAAAAAACAAAAAGCAAGCATACAGCTTTTGTCAAGTTCATAATAGGTCACTCAGACCCAGCAAGAAACAGATTAGATCTGCAGTACCACACTTTTAAAAGTATCATATTTCAGAAACAGCTACTGAAAGCAACTCTGATCCAGAGGCGGCCCTCATAACCCCAGTACATTATCTGTAGGCACGAGAAACCAACAGCCCTTATTGTGTATTTCCAGATATCAGCAGATGTCTGAAATGCAGCATGTGCAAATCACCAAGAAGTTGACTAGACCTTAGCAAGTCTGTCTCTACTAGAAAACTTTCCTCACCACTGTTCTTTGCACCAGGCTGTGATCCAGGACTGTTTCCCCTGTGCTCTGAGGATTATTTGCTGATTCAGAGATGGCTGCTCATCAAATCCCAGTATGTGCCAAGATGTTTCAGAAACCCTTGGTGTTCCTGAAACCCAGTGTCTATAGAGGTCACCAAGGCAAAGGGTAGGAATAAAAATGGGCCATCATTTTTTTAGGTGATGGCCCTTCACAAGACTCAACGAATGAATCTGTGTTACATGGAAGAGTCAGATGAAAGGGCTTATCTAATGGGATTTTTTTCTACCAATTCCTGCTTACCCTTCATACACCAACAGTTACAGAAGTCCCAGGAATACTAAACTCTGGGCACAATATTCCTAAAAGTGGGTGTAAAATAATATAAAGAAAGGCAAGTCAAAAAAAAAAAAGGTGTTCTAGGGAACATAAGCTAAATCTGAGCAGTATTTGCTTTCTAAAAACATGCTTTCAGTAACACTGTAATTCCTAAAACAACTTGAAAACTAGTTGTATAAGTCAAAAACTTACAAGACAAAGGTTCTGGTGCTCTGTGATGACCTATAGGGGTGGAATGGTGGGGGGCGGGGGTGGGTTTTGCAGGGGAGGGAGGCTCCAGAGGGAAGCTGCTGCTGCTAAGTCGCTTCAGTCGTGTCCGACTCTGTGCGACCCCATAGACGGCAGCCTATGGGATTCTCCAGGCAAGAACACTGGAGTGGGTTGCCATTTCCTTCTCCAGGATATATGTATACATATAGTTGATTCACCTTGTACAGCAGAAGCTAAGACAGCATTGTAAAGCAATTATATTCTGATTAAAAAAAAAAAAACAGCATTAGATTTTCTAGTGAATGTGTGATAGCATGATTGCTTTCATGGTGCCCTTGGAAAAGATACATATTACCAGTATCCAAACAAAAGGGCTATTAGTTCTTCTACCAACTTTTCTGAGAATTGACCGAATTAATAGAATGAGTTTATTAATTCAAGCTGTATTGAATATATGACAAGCAAAAAGAAAAAGGAAATCTTCTGAGAAAAAAACAGAGTCACCTCAACATACAAATTCACTGATTTGGGGTCAAAGCTTACCCTCAAGAGAGTTTTTTGGGGGTGTCGGGGCAAAGGTTAAAGCAAGAACAAAGGAAAAAGATAGGGGGAAGTAAGAAAAGAAAGCTAGCTGACGGTGACGGTCACCTGTTCACAAATTTTCCTTTGGGATCAAATCCATAAAGCTTGAGGAGAAGAATACACATTGATTGTGCTGGGGCAGGCCTATCTCAGTTAAGAGAGGAGTGCCTGCGTTCATTTGCAAAACAACTGAAGTCTCTGTCTTTGCTCAAGACGAGGTCCAAGAGTCAGAGTCCAGACAACTTAGCTTAAAAAAAAAAAGGAGAGAGAAAAAAAAACACAGCAAAACCAATGGTTCATGTTTCTCATTTTCCAGCCGTTCCAGTCGAATAAAATCCAACTATGTCACTGAAATGAAAAAACAAACAATCCTTGATTGTAATGTGAAAAAATTTAACTTACTCAAAATCAAAAGAAGGCAAGAGAGCTGAGGTACAGAGAAAATAATGCAACACACGTTTAGAAATATAGAATTTATTTATATTCACCGTAAGACAGTGTCACATTTTGTACATGGTTCCCAGAAGAGAAATAACACTCTGATGGCACTATATTGCTATCAACATTGCTTAGGCTGCACAGTCGGGAAACACTGATTTTCCCCTTCAAAAGATTTAAGGCTCAGATTCCAAAAGGTAATTTTACCACTTATTTTCATGTTTAAGAAAATGGGAAAGTTCTGAAATAAAGGACAAAGGGGTGATGGGGGAGGAACAGCGCCAAACACTTCACTCACAACACCCCCACCTCTGCGGAAGACGCTCAATGTGACTGGTGGTGGTTGTCAGAGGCTCTTCCTCTTTGAAATGTGTTTGGTGACATGGATCAAACAAATCAGTAGATGCGAGAGGCATCAGGTAGAGACCTTTACTATAGAAACATGGAAAACTAAAAGCTTTATCACCGGTTGCTGGCTAACATAGGTCTATTTGAAAGTCTCCTACATATAAATATGCGCTCACTGTAACGTAGATTCACTTTTCTTTGGTAAAGTTCACCAAATGGGATGTCTCCTCTAACACGCCAGTAAAAGATATTTAATTTCCTTTCAACTTTCAGATCAAGGGGCCACAAAGCTGTCCTTTCTCCTAAAGACTGTCTTCCATTTTTCTTTTCAATCTTGTAGTAGAACAAAACCATGACAGCCATTAGAACCTAATGTGGAATCCTTGTTTAAGTAAGGAAAGTGGGAAGGGAAGGGCGTGTGAAAACGAATCATGAACAAAGTGTGGGGTATTTTCTTGAGAACTGCCCTCTCAATGAGTTCCAAACACAATGAATTCCCAAAGTGTTTTAGAAGAGCTTTTTCCAGTACAAATATTTCATTCAATCCACAAGGCCACAGTCATTTCACAAAAGGCAGAATCAGTTCAAACTCAGCACACGACTTTACAGTTCATGTGGCTAATGCTTTAACAACAAAAGCCAAAAATGGCACCGTAGGTTTCGCCTCTGGCAAGAGGAGGTAGAGACAACCATCCTGTAGAAAAGGTTAACAATTAAAAAAAAAAAAAGTAAAAGGCAAAACAACGCACTTCCTTCTTCTCCTTGTCAAAAGAAAAAACAAAAAATCTCCACCCCGTTCCATTTCTAAGGACTAGCTCTGGAAAGCCTGCATGGCATTCAGTTCAATTCCGACTTGAGAGATCCATTGCCCACAATCATTTTGCTGTAATTCTTCTGCTGCTCTTCCTTAAAGGTGTCCTTCACCTTGGCTCTCTTCAGCCCTCCATCCCTGAGAACAGAAAGACACATAAATACTCCCAGCAATGATTTCAAAAGGTTACCTACTCATACATGTTGCACAGTGCCATGGCGCTGAGCAGATGCTCAGAAGAGGCAAAGTACAGTGGATCTGGAAGCAGAAAAACCCAGACTTCAGTCTCTGCTCTACCGCTCAACCAGACCTGTGTTACTTGAAGGAACAATCTCTTTGATGTTTGGTAAGAATTCAGCACAATTTCACTGCTCACTTTCTTTTTAGAAGTTAGGGCTGCTATCTTCCATATTTGGATGTGATATTAAAACTTGGACTGTTTACCTATCTTTTTCCCCAAGGAAAGACAAGTACTAGATTTTTTCATCTAAATCAGCCTATGTGTATGTTAGTCACTCAGTCATGTCCAACTCCTTGCAACCCCATGGACTGTAGCCCACCAGGCTCCTCTGTCCATAGGATTCTCCAGGCAAGAACACTGGAGTGGGTTGCCATTTCCTTCTCCAGAGGATCTTCCTGACCCAGGTTTCAAACCCAGGTCTCCTGCATTCCAGGCAGATGCTTTACCGTCTGAGTTACTGGGCTTCCCTGGTCTCACTATAAATATACATATAAGAAATGATGAAGGTGCTATGTGTGGGGGTGGGGGGGGATAAATTCCTCAAAAAGAAATGGGCTCATGATTCATATCTAATCCTGTGTCTAACCAGTCATGTTTTGATTCAAAGTGCTCTATTGTAAGTATTGATAATCTTCCATATTCCAAAAGAGACTCAAAATAAATAAAACAAACAACAAAAACATGAATGGCATTCAACAAATCACAGGGCCTATGTAAGCTGCATTCCTTATTTCACAGCCTGTGAATCTTTGAACTCTCTCCAGGGTGGTAAAAATCAGACCTGCCAAAGTTAAAAGGATTGTGTATGTCTTTCCTTCTTTTGACAATACAAAGAAACAAGTTGGAAGACCTGGAAGAAGACTGGATTATCGGATCCACTCTCTCCTAATCTCACACTTTAGATTTTAATTCCCAGGAGACCACGGACCAAGAAAGTGCTTACTTTATACTCTGCCTGTTTAATTTTAACCCAGCTAAGCATGAATGTTTATCAAGTCTCTCTAATGATGATGGGAGTTTCATAGGTTAGCCAGTGAACTCAATGCCGTGAAGACAGAGCTTGACCTACAAACAGAAGGCAGCCTGAGTCCGCTGTAATGTCCAGGCCTCTAGAGTCAAAACTAAGACATGATCCACCACGAAGTCCTCAACTTTAAAAACGGACTTCGGCCCACAAATCTTCCAGGGGGTCAGCTGTAGGAAATTTCCATGAAATAAGGTTAGAAGTTGTCATGCGACCTCCAGAATTGTCCACAAGAGCCTCTTTTATCCACAGGAGATGCTTCTCACTATACACAGCATTTAGGGGTTTCCCTGGCACCACTCAACATCTGCTCAAGGACAGATGTTGGTTAACTGACTTGTTGCCTGTTTTGGCTGCTCAAGAAGAGATGTTGCTAATTGACCTGTTGCCTGTTTTGGCCTGGACCTCAGAAAAGGAGGAATGGCCTTTCCTCTGGCTCTCCCTGCCTTTCTTAGTTCTTCAGTTCAGTTTAGTTCAGTCACTCAGTTGTGGCCGACTTTTTGCAACCCCATGAACTGCAGCACGCCAGGCCTCCCTGTCCATCACCAACTCCCAGAGTCCACCTAAACCCATGCCCATTGAGTTGGTGATGCCATCCAACCATCTCATCCTCTCTCGTCCCCTTCTCCTCCCGCCTTCAATCTTTCCCAGCATCAGGGTCGTTTCCAATGAGTCAGCTCTTCGCATCAGGTGGCCAAAGTATTGGAGTTTCAGCTTCAACATCAGTCCTTACTATTCAGAATTCACATAAAAGCAATGTGTGTGGTGCTTAGTCACTCAGTCAAGTCCAGTTCTTTGTGACACCATGGACTGTAGCCCGCCAGGCTTCTCTGTCTGTGGGGATTCTCCAGGCAAGAATACTGGAGTGGGTTGCCATGCTCTCCTCCAGGGGATCTTCCCAACCCAGGGATCAAATCCAGGTCTCCCGCATTGCAGGCGGATTCTTTACTGTCTGAGCCGCCAGAAAAGCCCAAGAATACTGGAGTGGGTAGCCTATCCCTTCTCCAGGGATCTTCCAGACCCAGGAATCGAACTGGCGTCTCCTGCATTGTAGGCAGATTCTTTACCAGCTGAGTTACCAGTTCAGTCGCTCAGTTGTGTCCGACTCTTTGGGACCCCGTGGACTCCAGCACACCCAGCTTCCCTGTCCATCACCAATTCCCACAGCTTACTCAAACTCATGTCCATCGAGTCGGTGATGCCATCCAGGATGGTTGGTAAGAAATAAGAAAGGGAGGGAGAGCCAGAGGAAAGGCCATTCCTCCTTTTCTGAGGTCCAGGCCAAAACAGGCAACAAATCAATTAGCGACATCTGTCCTTGAAAATCCTGAGCATCTCCCTTCTAAAGAAAGTGAAAGTGAAGTCACTCAGTTGGGTCCAATTCTTTGCAATCCTATGGACTGTAGCCTACCAGGTTCCTCCATCCATGGAATTTTCCAGGCAAGAGTACTGGAGTGGGTTGCCATTTCCCTCTCCAGGGGATCTTCCCAGGGATCGAACCCGGGTCTCCCGCATTGCAGGCAGACGCTTTACCCTCTGAGCCACTGCTCTAAGCACGCCAACGGAGACTTCAAGACTTTATTCAATTCCCCTTTGCAATGGCAGGTCTTAGTTCTTAAGGAGGGCAGCAGCTGAATATAAAAGCCAGTTTAAGATGATACAATTGAGGGCTTCCCTGGTGGTCGGTGGTTAAGAATCCACCTGTCAATGCAGGGGACACAGGTTAGATCCCTGGTCTGGGAGGATCCCACATGCCGAGGCGCAACTAAGCCGTGCCCCAAACGACTGCCCATGTGCTGCAACTACCGAAGCCTGTGCACCTAGAGCCCACGCTCTGTGTCAACTACAAACTGGCACTTGCCAAGAGGATTTGCCAGGGACTGAACAACAACGAGGGCATTTGCCATCTGCCTCTGCGGAGACTGAACCCTCTGCTGCTGCAGCTGCTGACCCTCAACAACCCCTGAGAGAGTTTAGGGTGGACAGCGAGGCACTCTGTGCTCCACGGAATCTGACAGAACAGGCCTTTAGAGAGGCAGATGTTTTCAGGAACTGATTTCATGATCCCAATCTTTGCATCTCTTCATATCTAGAAAATCACTAAGTCCCTTCGTGATGACATCAGCTCTTCATGACGAGCAGAAAACCTCTTGTAAAGTGCTTCATTCACCCAAATCTTATATATTGACCTTCCTCCACTACCTCTTTGGAGTAGTCTCTCAGAGCAATCTGAGGTGCTATCTCCTAGGCTACAGTCCTCATTTCGCCCTAAATAAAACTTGTAACTCTCACGTGGTGCATCTTTTTTAATCGACATCTACAACAAGAAAAGCCACAGCAATGAGAAACTCCTGCACCGCTACTAGAGAGTAGCTCCTACTCACTACAACTAAAGAAAACCCACCTGCCGCAACGAGCCAGCAGAAAATAAACCAATCAATAAATTTTTAAAAATAGTCATAATAATTTTTAAAAAGATGATTCAATTAAGTTCTCATTTAATCTGGGGGGCGGGGGGAATCTAGACATGTTAATTCATACCCAACAGATGAATGACAAACACAACTGGAAAAGCAGTGAGCTTATTTTCTTTTAAAAGAAGAGTCTTAAGTAATTAAAAGTAACTTTTTTTGTATATAAAACTGCATATAGCCTGATAAAAGGCAATTTTAAAACTATGAGGATCATTTCTGTCATTTTGTTCAAGCCAGTCTGGCTGAGGACAGTCTGTCCTGGAGCTAACCCCCTTAGGCTCTCTTTGTTTTGCAAGGCTTTCTTCCTTTCCTTGGTACCTGAGGCTACAGATCTAAAGCTCTAAGCTTTTCATAATGGCTTCAGGGCAGGACTAGGGTTAGGATATCAAGTAAAAGGAAGGAGGGATAAAGAATAGAAAACAATGGACGAGGAAGAGGAAGCCAGTTATACATATGAACATGGGTCATTAAGACATCTGTAAACTAGAGCATTGGTAAGCCTGTTATTTCGTGATGGCAGTGATAAGGACAGAATAGGATACTTATACAAGTAGTTATAAAGGTCCCGGTAGGGGACTATAGATAGATACAGAATCCTAGGAAACTTTGGGAGACTGATTGCTCAAGAAAGGTCCGTCTAGTCAAAGCTATGATTTTTCCAGTAGCCATGTACGGATATGAAAGTTGAACCATAAAGAAGGTTGAGCGCCAAAAAACTCAAGCTTTTGAATTGCGGTGCTAGAAAAGACTCTTGAGAGTCCCTTGGACTGCAAAGAAATCAAACCAGTCAATCCTAAAGGAAATCAACCCCGAATGTGCCCCAATACTTTGGTCACCTGATGCAAAGAGCTGACTCATTGGAAAAAACCCTGATGCTGGGAAAGATTGAGGGCAGGAGAAGAAGGGGGCGACAGAGAATGAGATTGTTGGTTGGCATCACCGACTCAATGGACATGAATTTGAGCAAATTCTGGGAGACAGTGAGGGACAGGGAAGTCTGGAGTGCTGCAGTTGATGGGATCACAAAGAGTCAGACATGACTGAGGGACTAAACAGCAACCGGTAGTTGTAAAGGTCCCAGTATGGGACTATAGACAGAGAAACTTAGGAAATTTTGGCAGACCACTGTAAGTTAATGATTGCTCAAGAAAACTATGGGATTATCATGGAATGAAGCAGGTTTGCTTTGCTATAAAGTCATAAATAAAAAGCATGAGACATTCCCCAGGTCATTAGGTCAAAGAAAAACATTACCACCCTCCTACTGATTTGAATAAGCTATGATAGTGTCTGACCCTACAAGGGTCTCTCCTACCCAATACAAAGGAGGAGCTAGTGATATAAGCTTGACCTCTGCTCAAAGAAGACAGTCTTTTCCTCTCCCTCATTTTCCTTTGATTATAAAATTATAGACCACTTAATTTGTGAGGTAGGCAACCTGCCCATTTGCATTTCCTCAACTGTTCTATAGTAACAAATCTACTTCTTGCCTATCACTTTGCCTCTTACTGAATTTCTTCTGCACTGGGACACAAAGTACCTGAACCTCAGTAACCCCAGACATCAGGTGAGTGATTCTAGTTAAAACACCGTGGGCTCAAGTCCCCATCTAGGTTTAGGCAGGGTTCAAGTCCTGGCCACGTGGACTGAAGTCCCACTCTGAGTCACCTGGTTTCAGTAGGATGTCTGAAATTTAGTTTCACATATTCCAGTTTAGAGAGTGTAATAAGAATGTTAGTCCTAAGCTATCTTAACCACAGTTCAGGGAGTTGCCCTAAATCAAGAACTCACAGCCCCAGAGCGGTCAGCCAGGCATTTAATTAGAAGGCCACCCTCCAGAGATGCCACTATAAGGCTTCCACTATCTTGATCACCCATCAACTTTCCAAGCTTTGTTAATTAGCATAGTGAATTTAGAAATGGGTTATCACTGCAGAAGTTAGTGGCTTGTTAATTAGCAAGACAGATGCCAGAAACAGACTTTCCTGGGTGAAATTAGTTGTGTTCAAGATACGTGAGTTGATGAAATTATTTTAGAGACATCCCCGACCCTTGCATTAAAGGGTATATAAGAATCCAGGCAGCCCTTCTTCATAGGCTTAATCCCTAAGCAGTCCTGGGTACCTCTGCCGGTTCAAAAGGTTTTGGCTGCCAAGCTCACAGCCAGACTTGCCTAGCCACATCCTGCTCCACGACACTCCCAAAATTGCTTCTAGCGAACTTCTCAAGTCAAGTGTTTTCAAAACACCAAATAGATAGATAGCAGGGACTTTATTAAATGCACAGGACTTAACGAATGAACTGTTTTTGTGCTAAATATGCTAATACAATGTCTGTGTATATGTACAAATTTAATCTCCCGTTATAACCTAGGGATATTCAACCCTCACTGACACAGGCAAAATGTTTGCATGTGCCCCCCAAAATTCACGTCCTGAAGCCCTAACCCTCAGTAATAGAGTATTTGGAGATGGAGATTTGGGGAGTCAATTAGGTATAGATGAGGTCATCAGGGATGGGCCCTCAAGACAGGAACAGTGTCCGTGTAAGAAGACACACCAGAGAGCTTCCAGCCTTCGGAACTGTGACAAAATAAATTTCTGTTGTTTAAGCCACCCAGTCTATGGGAGCTTGTTCTGGCAGCCTGATCAGATTAATACTCTCACCTATATTCTATCTTTCTTAAAAAAACACAAAAATAAAGCCATAGATATCCATACTTATAATATTTCACTTACTTCCTGTCAAGTTTTGAAGTTTTCTTTAATATAATTACAGCTGGAGATAAACAAGAACAAGTTTGTAAGTTGCCCCCTGCCTTTAAAGATCCATTTCCCTCAAATCCAACCCCACTTTCTTCTTCAGTGAAAGATCCCTAAATTTTAGCTAGACATATGGCCAAGCAGGAGCTTCCCTGGCGGCTCTGACATAAGGAGTCTGCCTGCAATGTGGAGACCTGGGTTTGATCCCTGGGTCGGGAAGATCCCCTAGAGAAAGAAATGGCAACCCCATTACATGGACAGAGAAGCCTGGCAAAACCCAGTTCCATGGGGTTGCAAAGAGTCAGACATGACCGAGCCACTAACAGGGCCAAGCAGAACAAAGACTGCATTTCCGAGCATCCTCTGCAACAAGGTGTCATCACGTGACTTGAGTTCGAGTCAACAGACAGAAGTGGAAGTGGCATGTCCAACTTCCAGCTTGTGCTCTTAAAGACATGAATGCATTCTTCTTGTTTTAGTTCTTCCCTGCTAGTCACGTTACGGTACTCACTGGGCAGAGCCGTCCTGGACGACACTGAGGATGGTAGATCAATACAAAATGAGCTGTTGTACCAGTCTAGGCTGCCTATGATGAAGTATGAGAGGTACAATTCAATCTTATTTAAGCCATCATTATGCTGTATCAACCACTGTCAATGTCAGCTAAACCTCCAACTAAAAAGCATAATAAATGATCTATTTTTTAAAGTAATAAAACTTCTGAAAAATTTCTTACCAAGGAAGCTCGGTCAACCCTCCTTGCACAGCGATAGCAGACTTAACCCTGTTAGCGAACTGGACTGCATCTTCCCCTTCCTGGAATAAAAAATGACCAGCACATCCTGAAGACAGTTCTCAAACAACGCTTTCAAATATCTCACAATCATTTAGATTTGTTTTAAAGTACAATATTCACATTTTTAACTCAAATATGCTCTATTCTGAATTATAGCAAATACCATTTGTTCCATCAAGAAAATGCAGTGCTCTTTTTGTTTAATATCTTTATCACATATATATATTTATTATGCTCTTTACTAGACTTACGCAAGATAAAACATTCTACAGTATCTGTAGGTTCAATAAACCAACAACAATGGTAAAAACTATTATGGAAAAGAGTCTCTTGATCTAAAACCAGTGAGATTTTCAAGAGCGCTAGATACATTTTTGTTAAATGACTCATTTGCCAAGAAGGCAGAAAGTCCAAATTCAACTGATATGAGGAAAGGAGACACCCACACGTGCAGGTAAAGGTTTTCTTGCCTTCATCTGATTAGATAAAGCACCTGTTATCTATGCAATACCTCTCTGGTCATGGGGGGCATGTACCACACGTCACAGACGATGGCCCAGCTGGTCATCACTCGAAGCAGGTAGCTCACCATGTTGTATTTACTACTGTTCCAAAACGCATCACCAAACTGAGGATTATACTGAGAAAAGAAAATGCATTCTAGTTAGGAATTAAATGGCAGCATCTCTTCTACATGTCAGTAGATGACAGGCCAAACATCCATCAGACCTGCCCCCCTCCAAAAAAACAAAAAGAAGCTACTTTACTGGACAGAAAGGATCCAAAGAGCCAACAAGATGTAGAAAACAACCTGTGGTTACCAGGGGGTAAAGGAGGGGAGGGATAGATTAGGAGACTGAGATCAACATAAACACACGACTATATGTATAAAATAGATGACTAATAAGGACCTGCCACACAGCACAGGGAAGCCTACTCAATACTCTGTAACAGCCTATGTGGGAAAAGGAGCTAAAAGACTGGATACATGTGTGTGTATACCCGAGTGGATTCACTTTGTGAACACCTGAAAACAAACACAGCACTGTAAATCAACTATATTCCAATGAAACTTTTAACAAAAGAAAAGAAACAAAATCAAGAATAAATCAGGCCAGGTAACTCCCCTGAGTAGAGCCTCAGAGTGCTCAGACTGGAGGGTTATTGACATGATTCTTAAAAGTCTGTCTACCCACTTCACTGGGAGGCGGGTCTAAAGCAGGAATAGTATCTGACACTGATATCACAGTGTCCTCAGTACCCAGACACTGGCTTGGCACATAGTATCTCCCTACCGCTACGTATCTATATCTGTATCAACAGAAAGAGAGCTAGCAAATGGGACAAATGTAAACACTTGGTGGATATGAATAAAGAGCACACGCTCAGTCGTGCCCGACTCTTTGTGACCCCATGGACTGTGTAGCCCGTGAGCCTCCACTGTCCATGGAATTCTCCAGGCAAGAATCCTGGAGGGGGTTGCCACTTCCTTCCCCAGGGGATCTTCCAAACTCAGGGATCAAACTCGGGTCTCCTGCATTGCAGTCAGATTCTTTACCATCCGAACAACCAGGGAAGCAAACAGCACACAAGTATTCCTTATTCTTACAAATCTTAAGTTTGAAATTATATCAAAATAAAGTGACCAAGTCACTGTCTTTGGCGGGGAGGGGTGTGAGAGTGGATAATCTGTCTTACCTTAATGGCAACTGGATGGATGGTTCCTCCAATTTCAAAGCTTCCTTTTTTAAACATCATAACTGAAGTATTGTTGATACAAGTTCCTATAAGCACATTGGTAGGGAGTGAAATTTTTTAAAGCAGTCAATTTGAAAAGGAAATATTTTGTTATAAAATAATTTAAAATATTCAGGTCACATCAAAATTACAGACTTTTTTTTAAAATTACAGATATTTTAAATACTATCACTTTACAAATTAACTCCTGTTTAAGTAGTAGTAATTCAACAGTTCTAAGCCGGTTTAACAACAAATTTTACTTTATTGTTGACTACTCTAGAGATACAGTTTCTTCACAACAGATGGCGACTTCAATATATTTTAAAATAAGGACCTTTATAAAGTTATGGACAATACCTATCTAAGTTCATTAAAAGTGAAATTGTTAGTCACTCAGTCATGTCCAACTCTTTGGGGCCCCATGGACTGTAGCCCACCAGGCTCCTCTGTCCATGGAATTCTCCAGCCAAGAATACTGGAGTGGATTGCCATTTCCTTCTCCAGAGGATCTTCCCAGCCCAAGGATCGAACCCGAGTCTCCTGCATTGCAGGCAGATTCTTCACCATCTGAGCCACCAGGGAAGCCAGCCCATCAAACTTTATTACCCAGAAACAACTTCTGAGATCCAAAAGGTACCATGACTTCCATCAAACCTCATAAGAAAGCAGGGAATTACTGGCTCAGAGAGGCCATGCCATTCCTAAAGGACAGCAGAAATCTGGACTAAGAATGCCAGCTCCAGAACAATCCAGCTCCCCATATACTTCGGGTACCTGTTGTTATCAACCATAACTTGGTAAGCAATCCCACTTCTCACCTTCAGGAAAGATTAATATGGGTAATTCTTTCTTATCAGCAATATGTTCTTTTAGTCTGTGAAGAAAAACAAAGGATCTAAATTATACCTTCAAAAGTAGAGAGGTGGGAATCCTCTTTGGTATCTTTCTTTTAGGTTCAATTAAATCATGCAAATTTTTTAAAATTGGTATACAGTTGCTTTACAATATTGTGTTAATTTCTGCTATACCACAACGTGAATCAGCTATAAGGATACATATAGCTCCTCCCTCTTGAGCCTCGATTCCACCCTACCCCCATCCCACCCCTCTATGTCATCACAGCTCTGAGCTGAGCTCCCTGTGCTATACATCAGCTTCCCACTAGCTATCTATTTTACACATGCAAGTGTGCATACATCAATCCCAATCTCTCTTTGGTATTCTTTACTCTCCACTAACACAAATATAACTATAAAGCAATAAGGAGAAGAGAAAGGAAATAAACTCAAGTTGGCCCCTTTCTAAACAAGTGTAAGAGTTGGCATAGCTGAGACAGATTACAACTGCCAGGGTGCACACCACTGCTCAATAATCACAAGAAGGGAAACAGTTCTCTAACCTTAAAGACATTTCAATAGGCACGTACCGTTTCACTCTTACAAGCATAGCCCACCATCATATTCACAGAGGCAATGACTCGAGTGCCTCCAGTTAAAGGTCTCAGGCAAAAAGCTGCTTCAAACAAAGGTTTCTGGTAGCTTAACTCCACTCCAAGACCCAGAAGTTTCCCGTCCTGTTCCATAAAGAGCGCTAGCTCTGTCTGCCTCTCAGTTCAATACAGTCGCTCAATCGTGTCCAACTCTTTGCAACCCCATGGACTACAGCACACCAGGCTTGCCCGTCTATCACCAACTCCAAGAGCTTGCTCAAACTCATGTCCATTGAGTTGGTGATGCCATCCAACCATCTCATCCGCTGTCATCCCCTTCTTCTCCTGTCTTCAATCTTTCCCAGCATCAGGGTCTTTCCCAGTGAGATAACTCTTTGCATCAAATATCCAAAGTATTGGGAGTTTCAGCTTCAGCATCAGTCCTTCCAATGAATAGTCAGGTCTGATTTCCTGTAGGATTGACTGGACTGGTTTGATCTACTTGCAATCCAAGAGACTCTCAAGAATCTTCTCCAACACCACAGTTCAAAAGCATCAATTCTTCGGGGCTCAGCTTTATGGTCCAACGCACATCCATACATGACTACTGGAAAAAACATAGCTTTAACTAGATGGACCTTTGTCGGCAAATAATGACTCTGCTTTTTAATATGATGTCTAGGTTGGTTGTGGCTCAGTTGCTAAAGAATCCATCTGCAATGCGGGAGACCTGGCTTCGATCCCTGGATTCAGAAGATACCCTGAAGAAGAGAAAGGCTACCCACTCCACTATTCTGGCATGGAGAATTCCATGGACTATATATAGTCCATGGGGTCGCAAAGAGACACTTTTCACGATGAAAGTGAGCGACTTTCACTTTCTTTATTCACTTTCTAGGTTGGTCATAGCTTTTCTTCTAACAAGCAAGCGTCTTTTAATTTCATGGCTGCAGTCACAATATGCAGTGATTTTGGAGCTCTAGAAAATAAATTTTCTCACTGTTTCCATTGTTTCCTCATCTACTTGCCATGAAGTGATGGGACCAGGTGTCATGATCTTACTTTTTGAAAGTTGAGTTTGAAGCCAACTTTTTCCCTCTCCTCTTTCACTTTCATCAAGAGGCTCTTTATTTCTTCTTCGCTTTCTGCCATAAGTGTGGTGTCATCTGCATATCTGAGGTTATTGCTATTTCTCCAGGCAATCTTGATTCCAGCTTGTGCTTCATCCAGCCGGGTATTTCACATGATGTACTCTGCATATAAGTTGAATAAGCAGAGTGACAATATACAGCCTTGACATACTCCTTTCCCAATTTGGAACCAGTCCATTGTTCCATATCCCATTCTAACCATTGCTTCTTGACCCGCATACAGATTTCCCAGGAGGCAGGTCAGGTGGGGTCTGGTATTCCCATCTCTTGAAAAATTTTCCACACTTTGTTGTGATCCACACAGTCAAAGGCTCTGGCATAATCAATAAAGCAGGAGTAGGCGATTTTCTGGAACTCTCTTGCTTTTTCAATGATCCAGTGGCTGTTGGCAATCTAATCTCTGGTTTCTCTGCCTTTTCTAAATCCAGCTAGAACATCTGGAAGTTCACGGTTCACATACTGCTGAAGCCTGGCTTGGAGAATTTTGAGCATTACTTTGCTAGCGTGTGAGATGAGTACAACTGTGCAGCAGTTTGAACATTCTTTAGTGTTGCCCTTCTTTGGGATTGGAATGAAAACTGACCTTTTCCAGTCCTGTGGCCACTGCTGAATTTTCCAAATTTGCTGGCATATTGAGTGCAGCACTTTCACAATATCATCTTTTAGGATTTGAAATAGCTCAGCTGGAATTCCATCACCACCACTAGCTTTGCTCTTAGTGATGCTTCCTAAGGCCCACTTGACTTTGCACTCCAGGATGTCTGGCTCTAGATGAGTAATCACACCATTCATGGTTATCTGGGTCATTAACAGCTTTTTTGTATAGTTCTTCTGTGTATTCTTGCCACCTTTTCTTAATATCTTCTGTTTCTGTTAGGTCCATACCGTTTCTGTCCTTGATTGTGCCCATCTTTGCATGAAATGTTCCCTTGGTATCTCTAATTTTCTTAAAGAAATCTCTAGTCTTTCCCATTCTATTATTTTCCTCTGTTTCTTTGCACTGATCACTGAGGAAGGCTTTCTTACCTCTCCTTGCTATTCTTTGGAACTTTGCATTCAGATGGGTATATCTTTCCTTTTCTCCTTTGCCCTCTCAGCTACTTGTAAGGCCTCTTCAGACAACCAGTTTGCGTTTTTGCCTGTCAATCTCTAGATGCGTGTAAGTGATGACATCCAGCAAATACTTAAGCAACCATCTATTTATTCAGCCGTTACCAATTATTTACATTCAAGGTAGTAATTTTCAGTTTTAGAAATTCAGTGACTGGAATACCTAAGTCAGGGCAATGTAAATGTATGGGTCTTCTAACCACATCATCTATACCACCATGAGTAGAGAATTCAAAATTTTTTAAATCCAGTTAAGACAGGTGACTCACCAGAAATGGCCAACCACAAACAGAGGTCCATATATTTTAGTTTTAACCCTTATTTTTAGTGTTAACTTCTAGTACTGCTGGCTCTGCCCTCTTTGACGGGAAGGCCAAGATTTTATGCCAACCCAATGGATACCAAGTAATGTCACTGCTTACCTCTTAATAACCAGGTGACGATCCTTCATTTCTGAGCGTTCAAACCAGACATGTGGACAAGCCTTGACCATGGCTCTCTGAATAATTCCCATCAATCCACCATGAACCTGGCCAACCTGCAAGGACCATGAGAAAATGGAAAAAAATGTAAAGGCACAGCTGTCCAAAGAAAGCCTTCTTTTCTTTAACGTAAGTTCCTACTCCCCCTCAGAGAAAAGACTGACCTCCTGCTGACTGAAGTTCTTAGTCTCTTCAAAGGTCATGTATGCGTGCTCAGTCACTCAGCAGTGTCCCACTCCGTTGTGACCCCACGGACCGTAGCCCGCCAGGCTCCTCTGTCCATGGGATTCTCCAGGCAAGAATACAGGACTGGATTGCCATTTCTTCCACCAGGGAATCCTCCCGACCCAGGGATTGAACCCGCATCTCCTGCTGCCTCCTGTTTTGGCAGGTAGGTGCTTTACCACCTGGGAAGCCCCTGCTCAAAGGACATGACTGGCCAAATATAAGCACAAAATGTTCTTGAGTAGCACCTTTCAATTTTAAGTTATGTTGCGGTACTGGCTTTATGCTAGCTCTTCAAAGTAGAGATTTTCCAACTAAGTCAAAGTAAGTGAAATACAAATTAAAACTACACTGAAATACGATTTCAGACCCAACAGACTGGCAAAGATTCAAAAGCATGACAACGTACCAAGGCTGTGGGAAACAGGCACTCTCCTACAGGGCTTGGGATGGGGAGCTTATAACACTCATAGAAGGAAATCTGGCAATATCTATTAAAATTACATATACATTAGCTTCCCTGGAGCTCAGATGGTAAAGAATCTGCCTCCAATGCAGGACACCGGGGTTCAATCCCTGGGTCTGGAAGATCCCCTGGAGAAGGGAATGGTAACCCACTCCAGTATTCTTGCCTGGAGAATTCCATGGACAGAGAAGCCTGGGGGCTACAACCAATGGGATTGCAAAGAATCAGACACAACTGAGTGAGTAACACCTTCACTTCAGTTTACATAAACGTTTATCCTTAAACTCAATAATTCACTTCTAGGAATTTACCCTGAAGATATACCCCAAACAAAATGGAAATACATATGCACAATGTTTAAATTGCAGCATTATTCATAATTGTGAGATACTGGAAAATTAAATTTGAAAAATCAATTTGGCTTAGAGAGGATAGGAATGGGGAGGAGGATAAAATAGGTGAAGGAGATTAAAGAGTACCAACTTCCAGCCACAAAATAAGTAAGTCATGGGATGGAATGTACCACACAGGGAATATAGTCAGTAACGTTCCACTAACTTTATATGGTGAACAGACAAATAGTAAACGTAT
This sequence comes from Cervus elaphus, assembly GCF_910594005.1. Taxonomy (NCBI): domain Eukaryota; kingdom Metazoa; phylum Chordata; class Mammalia; order Artiodactyla; family Cervidae; genus Cervus; species Cervus elaphus. The sequence continues at coordinate 18,325,759 of NC_057820.1, forward strand.
AGTGGTGATCAATTCACAATGTATATAAGTGATGAATCACCATATTGTACACCTGAAAGTAACATAACATTGTATTCAACTACAATTAAAAAATTAAAAGTAAAAAATAAATCCAACAGGCTTTTGCCTTCTATTACTCAACCCATCAAAGTCTGCAGTTCTAAGCCTTGGCTAATACTGTAAATTATACAATTGTATATTGAAGCTGTAATGACAATTACGTATGATCAAGAAGCATGAATAACGCTAAGAAGATTCTGAGGCCTTCAGTCACAAATGAGTTATCCTCAAATCTTTGTTGACTAAGACACAGAATGAATACTGTCTCACAAAACACAAAATCATGATTAGGCAAGTTGGTTCAGAAATTTACAAAGATAGTATTGTACGAAAACAGCTGCTTTCTCAGCTAAACATCTCAGCCCTAACCTCTTTGGATTACAGGGAAGGTCACAATGCATGTGAAAGGTCACAAAAGATTACAATGGATGTGAAAGTGCTTGTCCATTTAAATGCAAGGAATTACTATATACACCCAGAGTTGGGTGGGCTCTATCAAGGACTGTTAACATGAGGGTCTTTGGATGGGCTTTTCTGGAATCCATAAACATCTTGGAACTATATAAAAATATTTGTTGGTATAAAGCAAATGCATGTTATTGTTTTTCTGAAAGAAAGGATACATAAATATTAACTGATTGCTAACCTAAAAAATGTCAAGACCTACCAATTCCCATAAGTCTTTTCGGAGAGGTTGTTAAAGCTTCCTGAGATTCAAAAAGAGCTTCACAACTTAGAGAAATTTATAACTTGATAAAAGGTAGTTGTCCAAGAGGTATATATCTGAGCTTGTATTTTAGACAATATCTGCCAATAACATAGCCGTTTTTACAAAGGTGTTCAAACCCCCCTCAATGAATGTATAACCCACAGGCAATCAAACTACCAGGACTCCACGGGGGCCTGCAGACATTTCAATCAACAATGGCTTCCTTCAAATGTCTTCCCAGGAAAGCACACCAGACCATGACCATCAATCACAGGAGTAGGAGACTAAGAGGTACAAAACTACCATGTAGAAAATAAATAAGCTACAAGGACATAATATACAACACAGGTAATATGGCCAATACTTTACAACTATAGATGGAGTATAACCTTTAAAAAACTATGAATACTATAGTGTAAACCTGAAACTTATATAATATTGTACATCAATGATATCTCTAAATAAATAAATAAAATAAAGGTTCCCTTCAAATGCTTTCACAGAAAAAAATACCAGACCCCAACTATCAGTTACTGGAGCTGACGAGTGAAACTAAAAAAATCCATCTGTTCTCTGTGAAGCCCAAGCCAGCAACATGAGATATGAAAAGAAATTCCCCTCCCCAGGATCCCGGGCTTCCCTGGAGGCTCAGGTAGTAAAGAATCCTCCTGCAATTCAGGAGACCTGGGTTCGATCCCTGAGTTGGGAAGATCCCGTGGAGGAGGGCATGGCAACCCACTCCAGTACTCTTGCCTGGAGTGGACAGAGGAGCCTGGCGGGCTACAGTTCATGAGGTTGCAGAGTCGGACACGACAGAGCGACCAACCACACCTCAGGATCCCCATGCCATCTTTCTATTTCACACACCAGCGTGGGGCATATTTACCACCAAGCAGGACAGAACACCTTTAGAGATCTCCAAATTTAACCTGACACACACAGGAAAGAGATGAAGGAAATCTTGACAAGTTCTTCAGGGTAACAGAAAAGACCCACTGACTTGAAACATCTTCGATTTGAAAAAAATGCAAGAAATGCCACAAAAAGGTCTTTAGAGATGTTTGATTTTAGTAGGCTTCATTTTTCCTTTGGGAGGTGTCAGCAAGAACCGAGAAAGGCAATATGGTATAAATATTAGCCTTTCTTGCTTGATCTTCACTAAAGAGCCAGGTTTTGTTTTGTTTTTTTCCTTTTTTAATTGCATATGACTCCCTGAAGGGAGAAAGAGCTAATTGGCTGGTGAGGGATTTGCACAGCTCTAAAGAGGATGGCTTTAACATCTCAAAGTGTCATTAAACACTGCAGGGATTCTAGAAGCAAGATGGAATCAACTTTATAAAGTATAGTCATGCTCAAGTGTGTCTACATTTCAGTACACTAATTTCTTACTACCTTATATATAATGACTGTTTTCTTTCTTTTTCTTGCACTATATATTCCTCATGTAATTATATATTAATAATATAAATAATGTAAATATATTATTAATGTATGCAAATATATTAGTAATTTATGGGTTTCCCTGGTGGCTCAGACGGTAAAGAATCAGCCTACAATTCAGGAGACCTGGCTTCGATCCCTGGGTTGGGAAGATCCCCTGGAAGAAGGCATGGCAACCCACTCCAATATTCTTGCCTGGAGAATCCCCATGGACAGAGGGGCCTGACAGGCTACAGTCCGTGGGGTCGCAAAGAGTCGGACATGACTGAAACGACTAGGCATTAATAATTTATAGACTTACTTATATAGTATATCCAGTCACTTTCTAATATAAAACTAACTTTCTAATTTGTGCCAAAATAAAATAAAAGCCTGAATAATCCACAGAACATGCAAGTACTTGAAATACCAGTGAGCTGTTCTTACCATAGTATAGCACCCATCCGTGGTCAAGATCAAAACATCGATTGGGGATGTATGGTTGGCAACACAGATGCCTCCCTTCTGGGGCCTGTACTGCCTGCAATTACATACAATGGTTAATACTAAACATTGAAGAATGGCCACTATTTTACAAAACAGCAACTTCCACAGTAGCTCAGACGATAAAGAATCCACCTGCAATGCAAGAGACCCGGGTGTGATCCCTGGGTCAGGAAGATCCCCTGGAGAAGGGAATGGCTACCCACTCCAGTATTCTTGCCTGGAGAATTCCATGGACAGAGGAGCCTGGCGGGCTACAGTCCGTGGAGTTGCAGAGTCGGACACAACTGAGCAACTAACTCACAATACATCTGGAGAAATTCATGCTATTTTGTTTCTTAGAGAACACTAAAAAAAAAAAATAAACTTTCAAATATATGGGCTCATCTTAAAAGGGTTGTCTCTAGGCAGTATGATGGGAGGGGGTAAGAGTATACAAGGAGGAGGGCCCATGATTTTCCCTTTACACGTATTTATATCGCTTTTCTGTAATGATCATATTGTCCTTTTAGAATGAAAAAACTTTTAAATATTAGACTGAATTATCAATACAAAAGATTCCATCACTTTAATAAACTTTGTGATATGTAAGCTTTCCTTATTTTATCCTAAGTATTTTTGTATTATTTCCATCTTCATAAATATCACTTTCAGTTGCTTCAGAGTGATCCAGAGTAAATGTACTGTAGTTTCCTTCGCCTTATCCCCCTAAAGCAGAAGTTGGCAAACTTTCCCTTGGAAGCCCAGACAGTAAATACGCTAGGGTTTGCAAGCCAGCCAATCCCAGTCAAAACTGGACTCTGCTGTTTTGGCACAATGGCAGATACAGATAATACATAAATGAATGAGCATGGCTGTGTTCCAATAAAACTTAATTTACAAAAACCAGAGGATGGACCACATTCGGCCTACAGGCTCATAGTTTGGTGTGCCAACCTCTGTCCCAAAGTTTAAGCAGTATTTGACACTACTGAAGCAAAGTAGTTTTCTTTGAGCCTAAACAGAAAAGAAAGGGAACAAAATGCATAACAACTTCAGCAAGTTTTCCTTAAAATTAGAAGCAATTCTACAATAAGTTGTGACCTCCTCTCTATGTAATTAAAGCACCTTTTCCGAAGAAGGGGCTTCCCTGACTGCTCAGACAGTAAAGAATCTGCCTGCAATGCAGGAGACCAGGGTTTGATCCCTGGGTCAGGAAGATTCCCTGGAGAAGGGCATGGCAACTCACTCCAGTATTCTTGCCTGGAGATTTCATGGACAGATGAGCCTGCTGGGTCACAGTCCATGGGAACGCAGAGTCAGACACGACTGAGTGACTAACGTTTCACTTTCATTTTATTTCTGAAGAAGGTGTTTCCTTTGATCACACTTCTACCAAAACATTTTCTTCTCATTCTCGCCCCAAAACTTACAGCCCAATCACAAAAAGTCGTGCAATTTTAGAAATTTAAGAGGGCTTTTAAGTTGGTAACACATGGCAAAGCCAAATGATGAAATGTTTTCCTTCTACAAATTAGACAGAAAGATCCAGTCACACAGATACAGAAAACAAACCAATGGTTATAAGTGTAAGGAGGGGGAGGGCAATACGGGGGTGAGGGAGTGGCGCGTACAAATTCTTAGGTGTAAGATAAGCTCAAGGATGTAATGTATAACAAGGGGAATATAGCCAACATTTTGTAATAACTGTAAGTAGAAAGTAACCTTTAAAAGATAAAATCTTTTTTAATTTAAAAAAAAGATCTAGTCAGTAGGAAAAAGATGTTTGTCCTAGAATTTTTAAACTAATGATATTAAGTATAAAAAAACTGAATTTACAGAAAAGCAATTCAAAAACAATCAAAACAAACTTCAGGTGGTTAATGACTTCATTTACCACCTTTCTCCCCCCTGATGAAGGCGTGAGGGAAGCAAAAAGCTAGGTTCTATTTTCAGCTCAGTGCTGGGATTTTAGAAGCTGGCAAGGCTGAGACTAGAAACCAGCCTCAGAATTCCAAGTCTAGCCCTCTTTCCACCATTCTACAGCCCTATCACCTTCACCATTTTTAAAAAATTTTTAATTAACCCCATTCCAAACCTGACTCTGACATTTACTAGGCACGTGACCCTAGACAACCAATCCTGGAGCTTGCACTTCTTCACCTGTAAAACGGTATAATAGCACCTTCTCTCAGAGACGACCTAGGAGAAAGAATCACAGGCCAGGCCTGCACACCATAAATGCCCAATTATTAGGTGTCATGACATGTTTATGGTCATGCTCCTTCCGCAAATGGATTGCTTCTTTGGGTGGGGGGTGCTCGCTCTGCTGGGTCTTTGTTGCAGCACTAGGGCTTCTCTAGTTGTGGTGTGCGGGCTTGGTCGCCCTGCAGGATGTGAGATCTTAGTTCAGAGACTGAAGCCACGCCCATGCATTAGAAGGTGGATTCTTAACCACTGGACCACCAGGGAAGTCCCTGGATTGCTTCTCAAAGTGTTCAGGTGCATTGTTATGTCTGTGATGCTCTACACGGTAGAGATGAACACTCCGGAAGGACTCTTACTTCCCTTGTTTTCCCCCACCCACTCCTGTTAATCACACTGACCTGACCTGAGAAAGCAGGTATGAAAGTGGTACACACTCACCTGTTATGATAGCGAATGGATCCGGAGAGGGCACGGACACAGATGCGGCAGCAAGTCAGGTGGACCACTTCACTCAGCAGGTTTTTGAGGCTAAAGGAGACAAAACGTTTTATTGTGCAGCTCTGGGCTCTCCTATGGAACAACACAATCAAAGCTCCAGGGTGTTCCTTCCCAGCAACATACTATGTTCTGAAATATGAGCACAGTTCAATTCTCAAGGTCCCACTGAGGCTGCTGCTGCTGCTGCTAAGTCGCTTCAGTCGTGTCCGACTCTGTGCGACCCCATAGACGGCAGCCCACCAGGCTCCCCCGTCCCTGGGATTCTCCAGGCAAGAACACTGGAGTGGGTTGCCATTTCCTTCTCCAATGCATGGAAGTGAAAAGTGAAAGTGAAGTCGCTCAGTCGTGGCTGACTCTTAGTGACCCCATGGACTGTAGCCGACCAGGCTCCTCCATCCATGGGATTTTCCAGGCAAGAGTACTGAAGTGGGTTGCCATTGCCTTCTCTGCCCACTGAGGCATTTAGGACAAAACTCTACTGGAAAATGGTTCCCATCATGACAAATCCTTGACCAAGATAAGCTGAGGCATCTGTGGTCTTGGCCTCACAAGCTTGACGATCCTACAAGAGTCTCTTGTGTTCCTTGAATCGCTCAGTCCATTTCCTCCCTCCTCCTCTTCATTTTCTCTTTTGTAAGAGCAACTTCAGTCAATTTAAATGAAAGCATGATGGAAAATCACTTAGAGACTCTGAAGATGAAATGAGCAGCATTTTAATACATGTGCTAAGGCCATAAATTTGAGGCAGTACACAGGAATCACACAAATATTCTCTTTGTGGACACAGCTAAGAAAAGGAACAATCCAGGACTTCCCTGGTGGTCCAGTGGTTAAGACACCACACTTTCAAGGCAGGGGCACAGGTTCAATCCCTGGTCAGGGAACTAAGATCCCCCATGCCACACAGCATGGCCAGAAAACTTTTCTTAAAAAAATTTAAAAAGAAAGTAAAGGGACAATCCTATTAAATGGCTGGGAGGAAAAAAAATAGTTCACCTGCTTCTTGGCAGCTGTCCAACCAGGGTGGTTCCTGTAACAAACAAACTGATCCCAATGAAAGCCAAGGTAAGCCTGAAAGAGAAAAGAAAAGGTAATGCAAAAGCTAGTTGAACAGCAGGGGGAAAAGAGAAGGAACATAAAATTCATGAATAACAAAACCACAAGTAACCTGTGGAGCATCCACGCTACAGAATATGATGCATTCAAAGAATCACGCAAACCTATAGATTCTGACACAGAAGAACGGTTCTTGGTATATTTTGAGAGAAAAAAAGCAGCATAACTTTCAAAATACTGTGCAGGGTTTGACACCATTTTCAAAATAACAGCAAGTGCATAACCAGCTTACAGATGTATAGAGCAGACCTGGAAAACTGCCACATTCAGTCTATGCAATTATCAAAGGGTTAATCTGGCTAGTGAAGAGAATAAAATCTTGCTCTTCTGCTTTTCCGAAGTATTTTTTAATTAAAAAATATATATTCATATTTAAATTTTAAATGTTTTTATTAGCATATAATTGTTTTACAATGTTCTGTTCGTTTCTGCTCTATAACAGTGAATCAGCTCTAAGTATACATGTATCCCCCCTTCCTCTTGAGCCTTCCTCCCACCCCTCTAGGTCATCACAAAGCACTGAGCTGAGTTCCCTGTTCTTCCCACTAGTATCTAGTTTACACATGGTGTACATATGTCACTCATTAACTTCTTGTACAATATATAAAGCTTCCCTGGTGGCTCAGATGGTAAAGAATCTGCCTGCAATGCAGGAGGCCCAGGTTCAATCCCTGAGTCAGGAAGATCCCCTCGAGAAGGGAATGGCAACCCACTCCAGTATTATTGCCTGGACAATCCCGGTGGACAGAGGAGCCTGGTGGGCTACAGTCCAGGGGTGGTAGAGAGTCGGACAGGACTGAGTGACTAACACTTTCACTTTTTTTTCCTTTCACATAATGTAGAAAGGAGTCGTTTGGGGTTGAAAGTAGTTATTCTGGTGTGGCCTGATGTGGCCTGGTGAGGCTATAAAAGAAAATACCTTGCAAAGTTCTAAAAATAACTTGTTTTCCTGTATTTTCTAAGTTCAGTTCAGTTCAGTCGCTCAGTGTTATCCAACTCTTTGCGACCCCATGGACCACAGCACGCCAGGCGTCCCTGTCCATCACCAACTCGCCGAGTTTACTCAAACTCATGTCCATTGAGTCGGTGATGCCATCCAACCATCTCATCCTCTGTTGTCCCCTTCTCCTCCTGCCTTCAATCTTTCCCAGCATCAGGGTAAATTTTAATCATGGGGACAAAAGGGAAAAATTCCAATTTTCCTCAAAGAAATTTAAAATGTATAGCAAATGGCAAGGAAGTTTTACCTAAAGGTTCCTTCATAATAAAAACAGCACATTATATTTTTCCATGTAAATTTAACTGCTGTACCCTCATGAAGTTCTAAATAGCTCAGAAGTTAGTAAACAGAGTGGCAGACAGGACCTCTCATCTCAACAGACACTTTCTAATTTTTAAAAAGTGCTTTTAATATCTGGGCCAATCGCTTCAATAAGAAAATAGTTGTTTTTAGAAATGTAAATAGAATTACTCAAAAAGAAAAAGCTGAGATTTTAAATCTTTCAAGATAAATAGGGCTTCCTTATAAATTCTTTGTTAAGGTTTTAAACCTTGCTAAAGTCTTGGTTTAATACCTTTTAAGACTGCAGTTTGAAGGTCTGTTTCATTTTCTTTGGACACCATATTTTCAAGTCAGCCACTAATGCAATAACTAAAGGACTGCTTAATCTCATCCATCAGTTATACAAGTTTTAAAATACTGCCATCTTGCATAATGAATCATTTGCTCCTACACATTAAATCAGAAGAGGTCATATATTTTAACATGCTTCACAGCTGGGTTCAAAACTACTGAACATTTTAATTTGCTAAATTAACGGAAAATTCTGTTTTCCAGTGTCAGTGAGCCAACGTGAGAGTTCTCACAGATGACACAAGGTTTCTGGCACAATCTGTTTTGCTAAAGAACTTTAGTGAGATACAATTCACATGTCATACAATTCACCTACTTTAAAGTGGCAATTCAGTGGTTTTTGGCACATTCACAGAGTTATACCACCATCAACGCAATCAATTTTAGCACCATCTGTGTTTTAAATGCTCACTTTGTAGAAACTACTTTTTTTTTTAAAATTGGAGTATAATTGCTTTACAATGATGCGTTGGTCTCTGCTATACAACAATGTGAATCAGCTCTAAGTATCCATATATCCCCTCTTGAGCCTCTCCCAGCCCCCCGCCCCCATCCCACCCCTCTAGGTCATCACAGAGCAGCAAGCTGAGCTCCCTGGGCTACGAGCAGCTTCCCACTAGCTATCTATTTTATAAACTATGTCAATGTTGCTCTCTCAATTTGTCCCACTCTCTCCTTCCCCCAATGTCCACAAGTTGTTCAAACTGCTTCTTCTAAAAAGTACTTACAAAGTAATCCTTTCACATGAAGAGTAGGTACTAAGAGGAGGAGCTTCAATTCTGCCATTTTCTTCTTTTCTTGGGTGCTTACGTTACTGGATTATCCTAAATCTGTGGTTTATTTGCAAGAATCTTTTATGTCATGTACTTATTTTATGAGTGTAAATTTAAACCAGGTAACAGAATCATATCACTATTTGGTGGGCACCTCCAGCAAGTGGAAGCTAACCAACAGAGGAGAGCATCTCAAGCACCCTGGACTGTAAAATCCTCACTTTCTTCAGGTTGCCTTGGATACAGTGTCTGACCGATGGAGCAAGTGACGATGTAAGAGCTCATCTATATATTATTCAACTTTACTGAAATTTCATTTCTTTATAAAAATAAAATAATATCAATGGAAGGTGCTAATTATAAACAGACTAGAAACTTCCAATAAATAAAAGTTGAACTATTTTTTTTTTTGGTTGTGCTGGGTCTTCTTTGATGCGCGGGTTTACCATAGTTGTGGTACGCAGGCTCCTCACTGCAGTAGCTTCTCTTCTTGCGGAACATGGGCTCCAGGGTGCATGTAGGCTTTTGCTGTTGCCGCATATGGGCTAAGCAGATGCAGGTCCCCGGCTCTAGAGCACAGGCTCAATAGCTGTGGCTCAAGGGCTTAGTTTCCCCGAAGCATGTGGGATCCTCCTGGCTCAGGGATCGAACCTGTGTCTCCTGCACAAGCAGGTGGATTCTTCACCACTGAGCCACCAGGGAAACTCAAAGCAGAACCATTTCCTTTTTACCCACCAAAGGACAATCTTCTGTGTCCCCAGAGAACATGAACCCCACTCTGGGAACACTGACTTAATGTTCAAGCAAGTATGTCCGAATTTCACTCTGTTATCACAGCTGAAATGATTCCCCAAAGATACCTCCACCATCTAATTTTTTTCTCTCCCCTCCTATCCCTCCTACCCCTACCATCTAGACACTGGCAACAAGAGGGCAAGAAAAGAGAAACAGCTTGGTAGAAATGTGCCTTTGCCTACACTTAAGCAACCTCTTTCCTTGTAATAAATCTGAGTGAGGCAAGGATAGGCCACCCTAGGGGTGGTCAAGACATTTCAACTCACGTGCCAATTTTAGTTGGCTGGTAGCAACTCCCTGGAAAGCCCCATTGAGAGTACACCAAGGCCACATCCAGGGGAATGAAGCAAGACCATCAACGACCATGTCATGCCTGGCAGCCACGTTTCCACCTGCCACCATCATTCTAAAGAGACCTCAGCCACTTCCTCCCGCCGCCCGGCTTGTCCTGCTTCATCACTTTTTCTACTTACACTCCACACTGTGGCTGCAGTAAACTGGGCTTTGAGTCTAACTCCTCAAGAGGAGGCACCCTCACTTAGAACAAAGGTGACCCAACTGGGGGACTTTAATACAAAAGAAAGAGATCAAAATGGAACGAGGTGGAACAAATTCACCCTCCCATATATCTCTCTCCTGAGTGGTAACCACTCTCAGGAATTTTTTCTCTCCTGTGCAGTTATGAACTGCTACAGACCAGTGAAGAGAGGCAGTCACAGTTTGGATGACACTCTGGTGGACATGAAACTGTACATACTTTCCCTTCTTTTTTCTAACTTCCCTTTTCTATCCGTCCCCAGGCCTTCCCGGGTGGCTCAGTGGTAAAGAACCCACCTGCTAATGCAGGAGACATGGGTCTGATCCCTGGGTCGGGAAGATCCCCTGGAAGAGGAAATGACAACCTACTCCGGTAACCTTGCCTGGGAAATCCCAGGGACAGAGAAGCCTGGCAGGCTACAGTCCACGGGATCACAAAGAGTCAGACACTACTTTGCGGCTCAACAACAATGAAAATCGATCCTCAAATTATCTATGACTAAGAAAGCAACATAGATCCAAATGGATATATACTGGATTCTGAATACACACTTTCATTTGGGGAAGATACAAGAGAAGAGATAATATGTCTTTGTGGAGGTCACATTCAATGGTGTTTTCTACTAATAAACGGGAAGGGGTGGGATTACTGCCATTAATACCCTCATGTGATCACTACATACATAATTTAAAAAGAAAGCTGGGGGAACTTCTCTGGTGGTCCAGCAGTTAAGACTTCGCCTTCCCATGCAGGGTGTGCAGGTTCAATCCCTGGTCAGGAAGCTAATATCCCACATGCCCCATGGCAAGAAAAAAAAAAAAAAAGCCCATAAAGTAGAAGCAATAACATGACAAACTCCATAAAGACTTTAAAATGGTACACCTCAAAAAAAAATCTGAAGTACATAAAATGAAAGCTGCTCCAGTTGTGCCATCATCAAGTTACTGGCGGGGAGACGTACCTCAGAGGCAGCAGAACACAGTAGCGCACAATGACGCCCAGCACCCACACCATGGTGAGCCGCGGACTGATGTACCGGAAATTTACATTGGTCCTTGTGAGGAGATTCCATGACACTAGCTCCTCTGAGGAGAACCTCTGGGTCACTTCGTCTTCCACAATGGCTTCCAACCCCTTCTTGGAGAAATAAAACACGTCAGACAGCTCAAAGTCCCTTCCTCGCAGACCAGACAGCCCTTTTTCCATGGGTGACTCATCTCTTTGGATAATACCTTAAAAGAAAGCATCAGGACATGAGAAAACGCCATAGGACAGAAGAACAACTGATCAAAGAGACTACTTTATGCAGAAGACAAATACATCTAATGGGTAACATGAAGCAGACTTCAGAAATAAAGGACGAGCAACTGCAGTGAGAAAAGGGGTAAAATCACTGAGTCTGCATGAAATGGCTTCTATCCGATGATTTCAATTCATTACAGAGGAATCTCGTCCTCAGTAATAACTCTCTTGCTTGCATTCATCCCTATGTATCATCAGCAAAAGAACTCACAGAAACAAACTCTCCCCCAAGTATAGACCTAGATCGTGTAGAAACAAAGGTTTATATTTTCCCCTATAAAGTCAGAAAAGTAAAAAGCTATAAAGCCAGAAAGTAAGCAAAATGGCAAAAGTTATTTTTCACAAATAGCAAAAGGTTGATGTTTTTAATTTGTAAAAATTAATAAGAAAAACATAGGCTCCTGAAAAAAAAAAATTAGCAAACTTCATGAACTGAATTCACAGAAACAACATAAATAGTTAATAAATATTCAATGCCTCTTTTAGTCATCAAAGAAATGTGAATCAGACACAGTGGCCTTTTCACATGATCAAATCAGCAGCATGTTTGTTTAATGATAAAATTCAAAGAAGGAAATGACACAGGTCTTCTCATACTCAATTTGTACGAGTTTGGAACTGTATTATTTTCAGTAAATCATGCGAGAGAGGCACTGATGTCAATCTGTCCTACGCTTGTGCTGTTTAACTCTGAATGCTTGGTTTCAGGCAGTCAGTTAAGGAGCAATCTTGTCAAAATCTGTTTGGCATAAAGAGACTAAAAGTAGTTTTGCTGATGATTATAATTCCAATTCTAGGAAACTGTCATAAGAAAATAATCAGAAATGCAGGCAAGAGTGTTTACTGTAGCATTTTCCATTATAATCGATCCAGACAACACAATATAGTGCATCCATTAAAAGAAAAAAACTATAATGTTAAGTGAAAAAGTCAGGATCTAAAACTCTGGTTTACTCAATTCTATGAAATATATATACAGTAAAAATGTCAAGAAGAAAAAAATTAAGAGGTTACTCTCAGCCGTTAGGTTTTCCTCTTTATACTGTTTATTGTACTTTATACTGTTTATTGTACTTTATAGTATTTAAAGAAAATAATTCAAAGACTTTTCAAAGTAGCATAAGTTTGTTAAATTGAAAAACGATTAATACCACCCAGTTCTAACCACATAATAAAAATAATAAATGAGAAGATCTTCAAAGAATAAAAGTAGCTGCATACACAGTGACATGGCTATCCATCTGTCCCTATGGGGCATATCACAAACAAATTTACGTCCAACTTTAATTAGAAAAGTCAAGAATTAAGATGTTAAATTCCCTGAAAGAAGATTGCCTTTGATTTCCTCACTTTTCCATTTCCTAGGAAATCAGTGAGGACAGTGGAGGGAGCTATGTTATCTACCTGCTGGAGAACTTGGATGTACATCTAAAGAACAAGCTATAATATACCCATTTTCTTTTTTTTTTTTTTTAAAGAACTGCAGCATAATGGAGTAGAAAATAAAGAGGATGTGAAGTTCAAAGTCAGGTTCTATTAGGACAACCACCAGGCAGCTCTATGTCCAGGTGTAACTGGTAAGTCACGTAACTTGGTGTCCTTCTTTATAAAATGGTGATGGAGAGCGGTTGGGAAAGTGTTTGGAATCTTTACACTTACTAAAACTTACTCAAGTTTTCTGATTTTACTTTTGGGATTTGGGGTGGTTTTTCTTTCATTTTTGCCCAAAGCAAAGCTAACACCTAACCACCTTAAGAATGAGAGCACTAAAGTAAGTTCTTGAATGATCATTAGATTATCTTCTTCAGTTGCGCAGTCCAAGTACTTTAATCTTACTTCATCTCTGCAAAGGGTTTAATCAGTATCAGAGAATGAACCAGCGTTCTACTGAATTACCCTCGCGTTCCATAGGTACTGCAGTACCACTCAGGGCAGGTGACTCTATCCAATGTGGCCAATATTTAGCAGTACAAGAGTTTCATTATTTACCAATGTACAGTTTGTTTGTTTTTTAAGTCTAGAGGGGAGAGATGAACAGTTACTTGGGAAATCGCTGGATGAAACACACTGGAGTCAGGAATGTGTGTGTGCCTAGTCGCTCAGTCATTTCTGACTCTTTGCGACCCCACGGACTGTAGCCCACCAGGCTCCTCTGTCCACGGGGATTCTCCAGGCAAGAATGCTGGAGCAGGTTGCTTTTTCCTTCTCCAGGGGATCTTCCAGATCCAGGGATCGAACCCAGGTCTCCACACTGCAGGTGGATTCTTGACTATCTGAGCCACCAGCCCTTCTAAAAATAAGCTTTTTCAGAGGACTTCCCAGGTGGTAGTGGTAAAGAATTCGCCTTCCAACGCAGGAGACACAGGTTTGATACCTGGGCCAGGAAGATCTCACTGACAAGGAGCAACTAAGTCCTTGTTACACAACTATTCAGCCTGTGCTCTAGAGCCCTGGAGCTGCAACTACCGAACCCACGTGCAAACCACTAAAGCCTGCGTGCCCTAGAGGCTGTATTCCACAGGAGAAGCCCACACACTGCATCTGGAGTGTAGCCCCCACTCCTGCAACCAGGGAAAAGACTGCGCAGCAACGAAGAGCCAGCACAGCCAAAATGAAATAAGCAAATAAGTAATTTTTAAAATTAACTAAACATTTACAGACTTAGATAATTTGCAAACATCAGAAGAAACAGATAATTCAGTGGAATAAGTGAAAGGTGATATTTTTAGAGTTTGCTTAATGCAAAACAATGAAGAAGAACTAAAGTTCCTCTTTAGAACTAAAGAGCCTCTTGATGAAAGTGAAAGAGAGTGAAAGAGTTGGCTTAAAGCTCAACATTCAGAAAACTATGATCATGGCATCCGGTCTCATCACTCCACGGCAAATAGATGGGGAAACAGTGGAAATAGTGGCTGACTGTCTTTTTTTGGGCTCCAAAATCACTGCAGATGGTGACTGCAGCCATGAAATTAAAAGACACTCCTTGGATTGAAAGTTATGACCAACCTAGACAGCATATTAAAAAGCAGAGACATTACTTTGTCAACAAAGTTTCATCTAGTCAAGGTTATGGTTTTTCCAGTAGTCATGTATGGATGTGAGAGTTGGACTATAAAGAAAGCTGAGCGCCGAAGAATTGATGCTTTTGAACTGTGGTGTTGGAGAAGACTCTTGAGAATCCCTTGGACTGCAAGGAGATCCAACCAGTCCATCCTAAAGGAAATCAGTCCTGGGTGTTCATTGGAAGGACTGATGTTAAAGCTGAAACTCCAATATTTTGGCCACCTGATGCGAAGAGCTGACTCATTTGAAAAGACCCTGATGTTGGGAAAGATTGAAGACAGGAGGAAAAGGGGATGACAGAGGATGAGATGGTTGGATGGCATCACCAACTCAGTGGACATGAGTTTGGGTAAACTCTGGGAGTTGGTGACGGACAGGGAGGCCTGGCATGCTGCAGTTCATGGGGTCGCAAAGAGTCAGACACGACTGAGTGACTGAATTGAACTGAACTGACTAATGAAAAACAATAGATACTATATTATTTAAGAATACATACATGTATGGGGGGGCTTCCCTGGTGTCTAAGTTGGTAAAGAATCCGCCTGCAATGTGGGAGACCTGGGTATGATCCCTGGGTTGGGAAGATCCCCTGGAGAAGGGAATGGCTACTCACTCCAGTATTCTGGCCTGGAGAATTCCTTGGGGTCACAAAGAGTCAGACACGACTGAGCGACTTTCACTTCACTTCACTTCACTTCACATGTACAGGGGAAGTATGAAAATATGCATAAAAATAATAAACATCAAATCAGAGTAGTAGTTTCAGGGGTTGGCAGGGCAATATAAATACGTATCAAACTAGCACAGATGTTTCAATACTGGGTTTTTATTGTCATTAAGGAAACCTCGCTATTGTTAATAAATTAATTCTGATCCTTCAGAGTGACCCACAATTCTTAAATCGGTAAAACCCTGATTCTAGGAGCTATTTCCTTTTGTTTCACAAGTTAACTTTAAAAAAGGAAAGCCACAAACATTTGAACTTTGTCCTTACACTAAATGCTTCAGCCAACCCGACAAGGTTCATGCTTGGGATGAAGATAAAATTAGAACAACTATCTCCATCTAATGCAAGAGATGAATTGCACAAGCTTCCTTTGCCCCCTGCCTTTAGCAAGTCATTGGTACATAGATAATACCAGCTATGAAAGGCCTGTTAAAAAAAATGGAGGCTTAAGTTAAAACCATCTCAAATATAATTAACTCTAAATTAGCTGAGTGAACGCTTGGAATAACTGCCCATTTATATAAGTCATGCTCGTTTTTCCATCTTGCAGCTGTGAAGTATGTTTTCTGGGTCAGCAATTACTACAGAAAATCAGGGTCCACTACACACCAGAAGTGCATATAAACTGCTTATGTACAGAAACTGATCCTTAACCTACCAATGAGCTGTATTCCAAACGTCAGAAGCTCGGAGTTTAAAACACTCTCTCATGGAAACTTTGTGTGAATTAGTCTGTTCGAGCTGGAATCCTACACAAGCAAAGTATACTTAACTCAAAATATACGTGATCACAGATCATGCAGTACCAGTACCATGAAACTGGCACTTGGAGTACTTTGGCCTCCAATACTTTGGCCACCTGATACGAAGAGCTGACTCATTGAAAAAGGCTCTGATGCTGGGAAAGACTGAAGGCAGGAGGAGAAGGGGACGACAGAGGATGAGATGGTTGGATGGCATCACAGACTCAATGGACATGAGTTTGAGCAAGCTCCGGGAGTTGGTGATGGACAGGGAAGCCTGACGTGCTGCAGTCCATGGGGTCACAAAGAGATGGACACAACTGAGTGATTGAACTGAACTGAACCATGAAATAGAAATTTCCTTTAGCACTATTTCCACAGGAAATTTAAAAATTAAATCTAGTTTGGAATTAATAAAAACAAAAAATTCCTCATCCTGTAGGGACTTAGAGAGGGCAACAGGAGGACTTTCTGGGGCAGAGGTAATGTTCCGTTTCTTGATCTAGATGAAAGGTTCATGGATACATTTACTCTGAGAAATACATCAAGCTGTACAGTTAGAATTCTGCACCCTTGTCTGTGTATAGTATGCTTCAATTTTTTTAAAAAAAATCATACTTGAGACCTGCTGTACAGTATGGCCTATCGTTAACAATACTGTATCGTACACTTTAAATTTTGTAAATAAGGTAGATCTTATGTTAAGTGTTTTCACAACTATGGGTAAAAAGGAATCGGAGGAGACAGTATCTGTTAATCCTCTGTTTTCATGATTTATCTATTACAGGATTAAGTAAATACTACTTCCCTTTAAAAAAAGTTTACTGTGTATGTGTGTGTGTGTGTGCGTGTGTATTCAGTCGTTCAGCCATGTCTGACTCTTTGCAAGTCTACAGCCCACCAGGCTCCTCTATCTATGGGATTTTCCTGGCAACAATACTGGAGTGAGTTGCCACTCCCTTCTCCAGGGGATCTTCCTGACCCAGGTAGCAAACCCACATCTCCTGAATTGCAGGCAGGTTTTTACCACTGAGCTACTGGGGAAGCCCTTTATTCTATATCCCCTCTACCCAATTATTAAGCAATTGGGCAGGAAGGAGTCTGTCTGTCTCAGTACCAAATCCTGGTAACAAGGTTGTTTTTCTGCTATGAGGAGCTCCTCTGAAGGGCTCTGGTCTCGGCAAGGAAGCCAGCCCTATATTCTTCCCTCCCCTGCCCCAATATCCTTTCTGATCCATAAATGCAATCTGCTTGATTAAAGAGACCAAGGTAAAGTAGCTGTAAAAATTAACTGCATGCTGTTGGGTTTGGGGAGTGGGGTGGGTCGGAGCTGCTGGGATTAAAGAGCAGAACTATTCAGTGCCAGGCTCCAGAGAGATAAGACCCAGGTTTAGTCACTTAGGCGCAGTTCAAGCTCCTGATGCAATGCTAGCAGGCCAAGGCCAAGGGTTCCCGAAGACCACTGAGCTCTGTCCTCATGCTTCTCCAGTTCATTCATCATCACAGATATTAATTAACACGCTAACCAGTTCACCAACTATGAAGTCACACAACTGCACAGGTTTCTAGTCCACTTTTTGTCACCGTTTTTCAAAGTAACTTACCTGTAATATGACAAGGCTAAGCTTGAGGCATACCATGTGCAAAAAATTTCCTGGGCCATTAGTCAAAATACAATTTCCAGTACATAATTTAGGCGATTTGACTGTGCTTTTTCACAGCAAATTCTTTGTGTTTCTGATGACAACTGCTTTCCTTCTTAAGTACCTTTTAAAATCCAGTTTACTGTTATCAACTTAGTTAAGTATAATAATGGTACCTGGATTATGTTTTTTAAAAGTCAAGTTTTTGAGGTGCATGCATACTAAGGTACTTAGAGGTAAAATGACATAGTATCTAGATTAGTTTTAAAATACTTCTACAAAAAAAGATAAAATACTTAAGGTGAGAATATGGTGTTTTTGATTGTTTATCTGTATTCTCTGATTTTCTACATTGCTCACATACTGCACTTCTCATTAAACTTTTAATGAAAAGAAAAAACTTCCACAAAGGAAAAACTGAACAAAAAAGGATAGATGAAACAAATCCTTGTTGAATTTGGGTGATGGGTATAATGGGATTAATTATACTATTCTCTTTACTTTTTAAAAATGAATACTAGATATATATTTTTTTAATGTATCTAAAAACTCATTTGAAAAGTCAATTTAGCTGGGAATCTATTTCCTCATCTAAATCAAAAGCACTCATTCATTTGTTCATTCAGTCATTACAGAGAGAGTGCCAGGCCAGGAACTAAAATACACAGAAAGGCCACGGAAAAAAAAATTGGACTAACTCAGTAGTTCTCAAGCTTGGCTGCACATTAGACTATCTCTGGTATCTATAAAAATACAGACGTGAGTGTGTGCTCAGTCACTTCAGTCATGTCCAGCTCCCTGTGACCTATGGACTGTAGCCCACCAGGCTCCTCTGTCCATGGGATTCTCCAGGCAAGAGTACTGGAGTGGGCTGCCATACCCTCCTCCAGAAAAATACAGACACCAGGGTCCAATCCCAAATCTAATAAACTAATCATGGGGACTTCGTTGGCGGTCCAGTGGTTAAGACTCCACGCTTCCAACAAAGCGGGCACACGTTTGATCCCTGGTCAGGGAACTAGGACCCTGCCATATGGTGAGGCCAAAAAACCAAACAAAATAACTACACTTTTAAAAATAAACAGGAATAGAGGAAAAATTACAAGGAAAGACATCAAAATACTAGGTCTTTTCTGAGTAACAGGATTTCATGTGGGTGATTTTTTAGATTTTCTTATTTATACATCTGCCATGTCTACTTTTTCAATTAAGCATATGTATCATTTTACATGGGCTTCCCAGGTGGCTCAGTGGTAAAGAATCTGCCTGACAACACAGGTTTGATCTCTGGGTAGAGAAGATCCCCTAGAAGCGGAAATGGCAATCCACTCCAATATTCTTGCTTAGAGAACCCCGTGGATCCTGGCAGGCTACAGCCCATGGCGTCACAGAGTCAGACACAACTGAGCAATTGAGCACACACATCATTTTACATAGTGAGAGAAAAGTACTTAAAATGCTGTTTTTAATAAAATGCTGTTTTTAAAAAAACCAAAATGAGGTATGTACTACTACTTACCCTCCACAATGGCTATAATTAAAAAAGCTCAAAATATCAAGCACTGAAGAGGTTATGGAACTCAGACCCAGCTCAGAGAGCGCACAACCATCTTGAAATACCACTTAGCAGTTTTCAACAGTTAAAACACACTTGCTTACCCTGTGACCCGGCAATCCTGCTACAAGGCGTGTACAAGAAAAACAAGTAAATAGGTTCACAGCAATGGTCATAGCAGCTTTATTCCTAATGGCTAAAAACTGTAAAATACTCAAACGTCAATCAACACAATCATAGGTAAGCAAATTAATATGTATTTGTATGTAAAGAAATGTGAGCGTGCAAAGTCACTTCAGTCATGTCCGACTCTTTGTGAACCTATGGACTGCAGCCTGCCAGGCTCCTGTGTCCATGGGATTCTCCAGGCAAGAATACTGGAGTGGGTTGCTGTGCCCTCCTCCAGGGGATCTTCCTGACTCAGGGATGGAGCCAGCATCCCTTAAGTCGCCTGCATTGGCAAGTGGGTTCTTTACCACGAGTGCCACGTGGGAAGCCCCATATAAAGAAACAGTCCACAGCAATTAATAAAAACCCACTGATTCATGCCACAACAAGGAGAAATTGCATAAACATTATGCTGGGTGAAAAAACTGATACAAAAGAGCCCAAACTGTATGATTCCATTTTTGTGAATTTCAATAAATGGGAAAAACTAAATGATGACGACAGAAATCATGAGAGGTTACAGCAGGGACTGAGGGATGAGTGATGTCTCCTAGAGGGAGGCCTGCGAGAACCCTGAGATGATGAATACGATCTTTAGTTGAATCTGGGGGGTAGGCACATTGGTCTACAAACATGTAAAAATTCACCTTGTTGAACAGCTGATATTTGTACAGTTTAATGTATGCTAATTATGCCTCAGCATTTTTTTTTTTAAAGTCTTCACAGGGACTTCTCTGGTGGTCCAGCAGTTAAGACTCCATGCTCCCAACTCAGGGGACACGGGTTCGATCCCTGGTCAAGGAATTAAGATCCCACATGCTGTATGGTACATGGTGTGGCCAAAAAAAGAAAAGTCTCCACAGCTTTCAGCTTTTAGCCTCTCAATTAGAGGCTCTAGCCAATCACACCTATACTTCCCATGGATATTTCTGTCTTCTTTGCTGAACTAAAAGACAGCTGACGTTTATTGAGTGCTTCCTGATGCCAGACTGTGTGCTAAACCCTTGACACACACACTGACAGAATCCCCATAATCCTGGGAGGTACTGTCTATTATCCCCATTTTGCAGATGAGGAAATTAAGACTCAGAGTGATTAACTTGCCCAGGGCCATGGGGAGAAAGAGGAATAGAACCAGGATTTAAAAACCAAGCCTGTGACTATGAAACCAAATGTTCCCTCATATCCTAAGTTTCCAAATTCCATGTTACTCTGTCCAACACTTGATCTTTCACAAACCTCAAAGATATTAATTAAGATCTTCCCCCATTAACTCCACATCAGCCTAGTTTTTCCTTGCTAAACAGAAGACCTACTCCAGTAGCAGTTCTTCCTAATATCTCTCCTACCTCTGAAGGAAGAAATGGAACATCGATACGGGAAAATCTGTAAGTGGCCTCCATCTGCCATTAATCTGGACACGCACTTGTCACTAACTGACCTAGGCTCAATCATCTTTCCCAGGAAGCCAGAACTCAAGTCACTGTTTTGTTGTTGCTTTTTTGTAACAGGGGCAGGAACCTTTACAGACTGGAGCACATCTGTTTGGGTCTTCCCACTACAAGCCCAACAGAGAACAGCCCCCGGGCAGTGGTCTGTTTAATACTCCCTTGGTTTGTAGTTCAGCCAGACTCAAGTTCTCTCTGAGGAGGCTGTTCTGTCCAGTTTATGACTCAGCACACAGATGTCCTGCCTGTATCTTTCCTCTTCAAGCCCTGTCTGAGGCAGAGGCAGCTGCCCCATGTATCTTGCAGATCAGTCAAGGTTTAGAAAGGATAGTCATCCCTGATGTTTACTGCTGTCGCTAAGGTGTATCCTAAAATTGTCTACGTCTGTTATATTAACAATTATAGTAACCTGTAGAGTCACCCTGCCAAGTTTTGTAGAAAACAGCCTCTATCTCTTTTGGTCCCAATAAATAACCTGCTACATCCTCAGCCATGATTGCACATTGAATTCAAGGTCTCTGAGCCAAAGACAGACGGACCGTGCCGTTAACGAGGTTAAGCCTCAGTTTCCTCACCTGCACAGACCTTTCCAAGCTCCCACATCTAATTTTGAGTATTATTTTCTTAAAGACAGTCTCCAAACTGTCTAAGCATCAGGCCCCCACAAAATCTGGAATGGCCCCCACCTCTGAATCACATTATTATTTTGTTGCTACAAGCGACAGATCTATGTTAACACACTCACTCTACAACCTAAAAGGGTTGTGCATGCCCAGTCGCTTCAGCCATGTCCGATTCTGCGATCCCATAGACTGTAGCCTGCCAGGCTCCTCTGTCTATGGGATTTTCCTGGCAAGAAAACTGGAGTAGGTTGCCGTGTCCTCCCCCAGGGGGTCTTCCCGACCCAGAGATCGAACCCACATCTCCTGCATTACAGGCAGAATTTTTGCCGCTGAGCCACCAGGAAGCCCCCTAAAATGGTTTAGAAGAACTACTTAGGATTGAGAGAACCATATTATTACCAATAAGTATTAGAACACTGAGATGTCATACACATTAACATCTTTCTCTTATTTTCACCTATTATTGACATTTTAGCTGATGGTCAAACTAGCAATGTACTTGTAAGAGGAGTTGCCATTTGCTCAGTCATTTGGGTGTTGTTTTAAGGTCTGAAGTTTCTGTCTTCTTGGAAATGGAGAAATTGGTAAAGATAAAAAGCAAATATGTGAAAACAATGCAAACTAAAAACAAAATCACTACCTAGAAGTTTCACAAGTGTCCCTGCTTTAGAACTAGATTCATGTGTACCATAAAATAGAACCATAAAAAGAAAAGGAATTTCCTGGTGGTCCAGTGGTTAGGACTTGGCACTTTCACAGCCAAGCACCTGGGTTCAATCCTTGGTGGGGGATCTAAGATTCCACACAGATCCTTCAAGCTGCGCGGCCAAAAAAATGGGGTTGGACAAAGTCAGAATAATCATGAAGTGATCATTATCGTATACATGACATGTGCTAAAAATAAATGCTGACTTCGCACTTCTTCTGGTTTCCTAAGTGCTACTCTATCATGATGGCCTAGTTTTTTAAAAAGCATTAGAGTTATGAAATTAGGTTCCTCTGGTAACCTTTCCCCAGTTGGCACATTTAAGAGTTACATTCAACTTTTTTTTCTTTTTTACATGAAAAGGGTAAAGTTTACTTTAAACACCTATATATCCATCAGTTAATCCAAGCAAGAGAAATCAGGACAGGGGAGAAAGTCACATAAGTATGAAATAAGAATTTACAAAGATGAAATTAGAAACTGGAGAAGCCTACACATCGAAACAAGAAGGCTGGTACCACAACTACGGCAGCCCCTGTGTGATGCTACAGAGAAAGCCTACACGCTCAAACTACCGCACAACTGCCCTCATCTCACAGCCAGCAAAGCGATGCGCAAAACTCCCCAAGCCAGGCTGCAGCAATACGTGAACCGCGAACTTCCAGGTGTCCAAGCTGGTTTTAGAAAAGGCAGAGGAACCAGAGATCAAATTGCCAACATCCACAGAATCATCGAGAAAGCAGGAGAGTTCCAGAAAAACATCTATTTCTGCTTTATTGACTATGCCAAAGCCTTCGACTGTGTGGATCACAATAAACTGTGGAAAATTCTGAAAGAGATGGACATACCAGACCACCTGACCTGCCTCTTGAGAAACCTGTATGCACGTCAGGAAGTAACTGTTAGAACCGGACATGGAACAACAGACTGGTTCCAAATAGGAAAAGGAGTACATCAAGGCTGTATATTGTCACCCTGCTTATTTAACTCATATGCAGAGTACATCATGAGAAACGCTGGGCTGGAGGAAGCACAAGCTGGAATCAAGATTGCTGGGAGAAATATCGATAACCTCAGATATGCAGATGACACCACCCTTACGGCAGAAAGTCAAGAAGAACTAAAGAGCCTCTTGATGAAAGTGAAAGAGGAGAGTGAAAAAGTTGGCTTAAAGCTCAACATTCAGAAAACTAAGATCATGGCATCTGGTCCCATCACTTCATGGCAAATAGATGGGAAAACAGTGGAAACAGTGGTTGACTTTAATTTTCTGGGCTTCAAAATCACTGCAGATGGTGATTGCAGCCATGAAATGAAAAGACACTTACTCCTTGGATTGAAAGTTATGGCCAACCTAGACAGCATATTAAAAAGCAGAGACACTACTTTGCCAACAAAGGTCCATCTAGTCAAGACTATGGTTTTTCCAGTAGTCATGTATGGATGTGAGAGTTGGACTATAAAGAAAGCTGAGCGCTGAAGAATTGATGCTTTTGAACTGTGGTGCTGGAGAAGACTCTTGAGAGTCCCTTGGACTGCAAGGAGATCCAACCAGTCCATCCTAAAGGAGATCAGTCCTGGGTGTTCATTGGAAGGACTGATGCTGAAGCTGAAACGCCAATACTTTGGCCACCTGATGCGAAGAGCTGACTCATTTGAAAAGACCCTGATGGTGGGAAAGATTGAGGGCAGGAGGAGAAGGGGATGACAGAGGATGAGATGGTTGAATGGCATCACGGACTCGATGGACATGGGTTTGGGTGGACTTCGGGAGTTGGTGATGGACAGGGAGGCCTGGTGTGCTGCGATTCATGGGGTCGCAAAGAGTCGGACACGACTGAGCGACTGAACTGAACTGAACTGACACGCAGCAATGAAAACCCAACACAACCAAAAAAGAGAGAAAAAAGAAATAATATAAACAGAAAGTATAAAAGGAATAAGAAACAGCTTTGCACAAAGTCCTGCCAAATTAATAAAAAGCTGAGCAAAAGTTTGGCTTTCTAACTTAAAAAAAAAAAAGTACTAATTCTGACACCAAGAGATGAATGCTCTAAAGAGAGCCATTTGCACAAATGAAACAATGTGGGAGTAAAGAAACCTTATCAGTCCCTGACCCAAACTGTTTTTACAAGGAATTCTACCAAACCTTTAAATCTGAGAAGAAAGGGAGACAAGGGGAAAGAAGGGAAGGAGGGGAAACAAGTAAGCTGGTAGGTAATACATTAACCTCAGGTATAACGATCAATTGCAAAAAAGTCCTAACTCCAGTTTTGGCAGACAGTTTCTAGCACCATAGCATGGTCAAGCAATGTTTAGCCCATAAACTCAAAGATGACTCAAATATTATGCTATTAATGTAATTTACCAAAATATGCCTAAGTGGGGGAAATGTATATTCATCACCAAACATGCTGAAAAAACATTAAAACTTCAACATTTGTTCTTGACTTACAAAACAAGCATCAAGAAGTATTTACCATAAGGTGGAAAACTAGGTCAAGCCCAACCTGATGCTCACTGGGAAGACACTGGAGGCGTGTCCCCAGGAGGAATGACAACTAACACTGCTAGTCAACATTGTACTGGAGCAGCTGCCAGAACAATTAGACCAGGGAAAGAAATGACGTGTAAACTGGCAAAGAGGGAGTTTGCTGGCAGTCCAGTGGTTAAGACGCCACACTCCCACTGCCGGGGGCATGGGTATGATCCCCAGTCAGGGAACTAAGATCCAACATGCCGTGTGATGCAGTCAAAAAAAAAGAAAGAAAGAAAGAAAATAAACTGGAAAAGAAATAAAATACA
This sequence comes from Cervus elaphus, assembly GCF_910594005.1. Taxonomy (NCBI): domain Eukaryota; kingdom Metazoa; phylum Chordata; class Mammalia; order Artiodactyla; family Cervidae; genus Cervus; species Cervus elaphus. The sequence goes on from NC_057820.1 coordinate 18,350,774, forward strand.
AACTAAAGTTGAATAATAGGTGGCAAAACTATCACTACTTGACAATAAAATAACTGCATACCTGAAAAAATAAACAAGGAAATATGAAAATCTACATACAGTAGGAGAATTCTGACTTGATTATATCCTTCTGCCTTACTAAAATCAAAAGCTTTCCAATATACAAACAACAACCAGTTAGAAGATATGATGGAAGAAGATGCTCCATTTATAATATCAGCTAGAATTATAAACTTAAGAGGAAATGTACACTATGTAAGGAAAACTTTCAAACACCTCTGGATGACACACACACAAAAAAAACACCTAAACAAATGGAAAGATGCAATGTCCTTGGAGAGGAAGACTCAACACTGATAACTTCAAACCACCCTCAGGAAATTTATAAATTTAACATGATGCCAATAAAAACAGATGTTGTATTTCCTCTTGATTACAGACAAGCTAAATCTCAAGATCATATGGGTCAAAAGCAAGAATTATCAAGACAGTTTTCTGTAAGGAAAAGTGACCAAACAGCAATCCCTACCAGATATTAAAATAATCTGTTAAAATGTCAATAATTAAAGCAACATACCCGTGCAAGAGAAAAGAAGTAAATGTTAGAGAACAGAAAGTTCAGAAATAGATCCAAACATATACTAGAACACAGGAAACTATGAAGGATGCATCGAAAATCAGTTGGGTAGAGATGGGCTTTTTAATAGGGAGTTGGCAACATCTGGATAGTCATCTGGACAAACAGACCAGAATAAATGAATCAAAGATTTAAATTTTTTTAAAGCCATAAAAGTAATCAAAGAAAACATTAGGAAATTCCCTTAGGACTTGGCAGAGGGAAAAATCTTTCTAATAAAAAACTCAAAATTCAGATGCTACAAAAAGCAAATACTGATAAGTTTGACTACATAAAGATGAAAAATACTCGTAAAGTAAGACGCATGATAAGCAAAGGACAAAACACAGATCACAAACTGAAGGCAGTACTTTTATCTCTGCTGAGACAAAAGCTAACCACTTTAATGCAGGAGAAGATCCTAGATGCCAAAGTGAGACAGAAATCAGGAGAAATAGAAAAGTGGCCCAAAAAAAAGAAAAATGACCAAAGATGGGAGTAGACAGCTCCCAGAAAAACAAATACAAATGGCCCTTAAAAACATAAAACAAGTACCAAATCACACTCTCTATAAAAGAAATGCAAATTAAGACTCAAGGGTTTCGGGACTTCCCTAGAAGTTTAGAGGCTAAGACTTCACCCTCCCAATGCACGGGGCCCTGGTTGGATCCCTGGTCAGGGAACTAGATCCCACATACCTCAACTAAAACATCCCCCAAGCCGCAACAAAGATCAAAGATCCGCGTACTGCAACTAAGACTCCTCGCAGCCAGTCAAATAAGTTAATTAAAACTAAGGAAAAAAAGAAGTATCAGTGGGCAGAGAAATACAGAGAGAAAATATACAGTTAGAACTCCCTCTCCTCTGAATCTCCACTCTCTCTGCTCTTATTCTTTTCCCTGGTGAATCCTCATTTGGTTCATTTATCTCTTCCTGCTTCTCTTCCATTTTTTCTTTTCTCTCTAGCTTCAATAACATGTCTTTCACTAAGTGAGTTCACTCAGTCCACCATTTCAATTTCCACCCTCTGCAAATAACTCCCAAACGTGCAACTCTAGTCCTGACTTCTACCCCAAGGCTTACATTTTATAATATATGGCTGCCCAGACCCTCCACCTCTGCACCAGCCCCACAGCTCTGGTTCAAAGCCACTTTACCTTTCAGAATGGCTTTCCATCTACCACCATCCTTTCTCCACTTCCCCCACTCTCTTCCTGTCTAGCTCCACTTCCACAAAGTTACCAGATTTGTCCTGAATTTAATTAAATAATCTCCTGGCCTGGCATTCAAGATCCTTCAGGATGGAAACATCTGTTCTCGATTCTTTCCACCTCCAACTCATCTTCCCTCATCCTAGCTCCAGCCCGCCTAGGCCCCTAGTTCTTAGGCCCCTAATGCCTCTTAGACTCTCCTACACTTCTGCCTTTGCTTACAATTTCTTCCACCTGATACTCTTTTTTCCCAAAATCACTCAAAATTCTTCACATCAGCGGAACTCCATTTCCCCTTTTCATTCTCCTTGAGCCCATGAACCACCAACCCCACTCATTATATGATGCAGGAGTTGTTTTAACTGATTGTCTGCAAAGACAAGGGGGGAAAGACTATGTCTCCTCAAACTTACAAAATATCACTTATAAGCTTCTAAATCTAAATCAGTTCAGTAGTTCAGTTCAGTCACTCATTCATGTCTGACTCTTTTTGACCCCATGGACTGCAGCATGCCAGGCCTCCCCGTCCTTCACCAACTTCCGGAACTTGCTCAAACTCAGGTCCATCGAGTCGGTGATGCCATCCAACCATCTCATCCTCTGTCGTCCCCTTCTCCTCCTGCCTTCAATCTTTCCCAGCATCAGGGTCTTTTCCAATGAGTCAGTTCTTCGCATCAGGTGTCCAAAGTATTAGAATTTCAACTTCAGCATTTAAATCTTTTACTACAACTAAATCAGGCTTATACTAAAAGACACAATGGATGGCTTGCCCTGTGAAAATGAGGATGGGGACTTCCCTGGTGGTTCAGTGGTTAAGAATCCTCCTGCCAATGCAGGGGACACAAGTTCGATCCCTGATCTGGGAAGATCCCACATGTTGCAATTAAGCCCATGCGCCACAACTAATGAGCCTGCGTTCTACAGCCCATGAGTCGCAACTACTGAAGCTGATGTGCCTAGAGCCCGTGCTCCACAAGAGAACCCACCGCAATCAGAAGCCCACGTACCGCAACTAGAGAATAGTCCTGGGTCATTCATCACAACTAGAGAAAGCAGGCACACAGCAACAAAGACCCAGCGCAACCATAAATAAATAATAATTTTTTTAAAATGATGAGGGTGAAATGGCTAAGCAATGTCCTGCCTTTAAAAAAAAAAAGAAAAGGATGTCAGCTCTTTTTGTTGATTACAAAATGCCTGTTTTTCTCTTGCACAGGTTCTCTTAGACACAAGCTTCCCTACTGATTAGCGATCGTGGGCACAGGCTCGTTGAGAGGGGCATCAGAGGCTAGGCTGAGCACTGCCGCGCTGGGATTTCACAATGCCTGCTGGCGTCACACACTCGGTAACTGTTGCAGAGGGTCATGTGGATTGCCACTGACTGGCAAGAAAACTCACTGTGTGAACATGTGAGTCACTGAAAATGGGGACATTCATTTATTCAAGTAAATCTGTGCAAATGCTGTGGGAGAAGCAGGAAGAGGAAGGAAGGGGATTCAAGTCTGCATGAAACACACAGATACCAACTTAATAAACAGAAAGTTTACCACACTTGGGGAAAAAAATCAACATCACCAACCCTCTGCAAAGACTTGGAGGACTTTACATAGTCTATCAAGCAGGTGCACGCTATAAATCACACATAGCCAACATCTGCACTGTCTATCCAATTTTAATTCCCTTTCTTCCTTTTAAGGGATGGTCTCTGGAATTCATTATCAATTTCCACTTTGCTTAAACCAAGAGAGTGCCATTGGTTACAAAGGGATATCTGAAATCACCATCTGTAACAATCTTTTCTCTTAGAACCTGAAGATGTCATTTGCTTTGTATTTGCACTGTCTCCAAAGTACAGTAAATCCCCTACATAACCTTCAACTTGCGAACTTTCAAACATGTGAACACGTGTTTGCAGGTCCATTCACGTAAGTTAGTTCTATTTGAGGAGGTGCAGGATCTAAACATAGAACAGTACAGGAAGGGTACAGCAGCGTTCAGAATGCAATCCAGTGCCACCCTGTCATCCAGCAGAAGAAAAAAAATAGCTACTACCCAGATGGGAAAAAGGTGGAAACAGTGACAGATTTTATTTTCTAGGGCTCCAAAATCACTGCAGATGGTAACCTTAGCCACGAAACTAGAAAATGCTTGCTCCTTGGAAGAAAAGCTATGACAAACCTAGACAGCGTATTAAAAAGCAGACATCATTTTGCCAACAAAGGTCCATATAGTCAAAGCTATAGTTTTTCAAGTAGTCATACACGGATGTGAGAGTTGGACCATAAAGAAGGCTGAGTGGTGACAAAGACATCATCACTTAGTGATGTCTCCAGGGTCACAGGAAGATTAACATGGTCCTGGATTGGCCAAAAAGGTCATTTGGGTTTTTCTGTAACAGTGTATGGAAAAACCCAAATGAATTTTCTGCCAACCCAACAGGATGCATTTGTTGACCCTGTTATTTGGGATTAAGATAGAAACAAAAGTTCTGCTGAAATAAATGTTCTATTTTCCTAATTTCTACATGGTTCCTATATCTATAATAAAATAATTTGCTGTTTTCATTGTGAATAATTTTCTATTAGTGTCTCAGTTATTAAGACTGAAAGTACTAAGCCAGAAGTACTGGAAATATACTTGTAGCCTCTTGAGAAACGTGGACGAGAAAACCTACCATCATTTCCACCATTATATCCCTCAGTAGTTCAGAAACTTACAAAATAGCCAATACTGATTATAAAATGGGAGGATTTTAGCCCCAGATATATAATCATGGGATGAATTATGTATTTATACCTATTTCAAGGCATCAGTGGGGTAGAAGTATGGACACTGTAATCAGTTGTCAACTGACACTGCAGAGAAACCAATAGGCATTTGGAATAACAGGCATAGTTTCATCTTAACAACTAACATTTTAACATCTCATTCAATACACTGTTGACTCATATTTTGACTGACACACATTATTCATTGCTTTGGACATAACTAATCAGATTAAACAAGAAATTCCATAACACGAAAGTGTCCATAAAACTTCATCATCAAATGAACCATTAATTCAACTAAAATGTCAGTCTTAGGGTTTGGCATTTATGTACAGTAGCTTTGATCATAATTTTGAATAGTCTGAACAGATTCATTTCTTTAAAATTTCTGTTGATGTCTTGAGATTAAAATGTTATGAGTTTCCTAGGATATGACAAAACCAACACCCAGCAGAGGAGTTTCCATTTGTGCAAGAGTCACCTCAACCTTCAAAGGAAGAATCAGAAGATATTGACCAGACAGGCTGGTAAGGAAGGCATGGATTAGGGTAAGGAGTGGTGGCAAGGGGTTTTGAGTAGGAAAGACAAGTTGAGATTCCTTTCCAGGCTGCCTTTGACTAGTGACGTGATCTGAAGCAAGTTACTTGAGCTTCTTCATCTATAGTTTTCTCATCCATAAGATGAGGGTTAAGAAAATGTTGTTGTTTAGTTGCTAAGTTGTGTCTGACTCTTTTGAGACCTCATGGACTGTAGCCCACCAGGCTCTTCTGTCCATGGGATTATCCAGGCAAGAATACTAGAGTGGGTTGCCATTTCCTTCTCCAGGGGATCTTCCCGACCCAGGGATCAATCCCACATCTTCTGCCTTGCAAGGTGGGTTCTTTTTACCACTGAATCACATGGGAAGCCCTAACAAGACATTATCTTGACATAAACAATGCAAATAAAGTTTGCACAACGGAGTCAGTTTTTAACAAAGAGTGGTGATTATCATTATTATTGACAGGTTCTCATCTATAAGGCAGAAACAGAATGGAAAAGCTTTGGAGTTTTGATCAGGGTTTTCTCTGTGGTGTAGGGTGGCCAGAAGGGGTGTGGTGGGTGGGGAGGCTGGTTTTAGGAACGCTTCTAAAATGACAAGCTGCATTTTAAATTTGATGAGTCCCCGGTGAGATGTCCACCCCTCCCAGCAGTAAAGAGAACTCTAAATAAACAGGAGATGTGCTCTTGAGTTGACTGTCTTATCATCTGAGCCTACATTGTTTTCCCTCTCAAAGAATCCTTGAGTCTACTTTACACCCAGTTTTTTCAAATCTCATAATTCTGAAATGCAGATACCCTCTTCAAAACAACTGAGGGAATTGGGATGAAGAGAGAGAAATCACCAACAAGACTTCCAACAGCTGAGGATTTGTTGTTGTTTAGTCACTAAGTTCTTTCTGACTATTTTGCAACCCCATGGACTATAGCCTTCCAGGTACTTCTGTCCATGGGATTTCCCAGGCAAGAATACTGGAATGGGTTGCCACTTCCTTCACCAGGGGATCATTCCAACCCAGGGAAGATCCCCTGTGTCAAACCTGTGTCTCCTGCATTGGCAGATTCTTTACCACTGAGCCACCCAGAAAACAGTCCAACTCTGTGATTCCACGGACTGCAGCCTGATAGGCTCCTTTATCCATGGGATTTCCCAGGCAAGGAAACTGGAGTGGGTTGTCATTAGATTAAAAATCTGCTTAGATTCAGTACTTTTTTTTTAATGGCTGATTCTTATTGATGTTTGACAGAAAACAAGAAAATTCTGTAAAGCAATTATCCTTCATTTAAAAAATAAATGAATTTTTAAAAAATAAATTTAAAAGAAACCTAATTTCATGGAAAACAGGGAGAGGACACAGGGCAAGTCATCCACTTTGTTACAGCTATATGAAAAGGAACACAATCTTGAAAAATAATAGAGTATGTTTTATGGGCTAAAACATACTGGAAAAACTGGTTTCTTAGGCTAGGAGCCTTCCTCTCTGTGACTTACGGCTCAAATTGCTCTTTTTCCACCCATCCCTCACCATGCAGTTAAGACCATTAGTCTTCTCTGACGTCCTGTCTTCTCTTTCCTGCCAGAACCACTCCATCCCGCTTACTCACTGTTGGCCAGAATTACATGCATAGTCATCTGCGTTCAGAGGTGAAACAGTAAAGATTCCTCTAAAAGAGGAAGTCTATTTTCATCAGATGATGAGGTGAACTTTAAAGGAAGATTCCCTCCACTCACCTCTCTCTTTCCTTAAAGAACCTGCCACCTCCTTCTCCCACCATCCAGTGACCCCGCTAACCCTGTGGATTTCATGTCTTACCTTGCATTCCAGCTCCCCCCAAACTAGTCGCCACAAACTGGAGAAATGAAGTTCTGCTCCTTCGAGGGGCTACTGGTTAGAAAACTAAATAAATTATTCCAATGAGAGTGGGTACCAATAGATTAACATGGTATTCACTAAAAGAAGTGGAAGGTGGGGTGGGGGAGAAGAGAGGAGGATTTTGCCCCCAGGGGACAGTGGGTGATATCTGGGGACACTGCTGGTTGTCACATTAACAGTGTGTTACGGTCACCTTGTGAGTAGAGACCCGGAACCCTATGCAGGACCGCTCCCTGTAACAAAGAATGATGCAGCGTCAGAGAGGGCAGAGTACATTTGGGGCTTCCCTGATGGCGCAGTTGGTAAAGAATCCACCCACAATGCAGGAGACCCTCGTTCGATTCCTGGGTCGGGAAGATCCCCTGGAGGAAGAAATAGCAACCCACTCCAGTATTCTTGCCTGGAGAATCCCATGGACAGAGGAGCCTGGTAGGCAGTAGTCCACTGGGTCACAAAGAGCTGGACACGACTGAGCAACTGAATAACGACAAAATGTCAGTAGTACTAAGGTTGTGAAACTCAGCTCTAACTCAGTTACTAGTGCCTCTGTTCCACAGGTTTAAGTTTAAATTCCAGGCACAGGACATACTGACTAGAGATGAATTTTGGAGCTTGAATCCATCAGTCACACCTTTGAGATAGGTGTCTGTTTTCTATTCACATGAAACTAGTTCTATTCATCAGACTACAAACTCTAGCTGAATGATTATTGATATTAATAATTTATTTGATTGGTTTTCTTAACATTTATGCTTAAAATACAAATTTAACCAAAACATACAAGTTCAACAAAGAAAAGAAACCCACTGGCCTATCCGCTTCAGTTATTTTTTAAAGAAAAAATTATAGGTACAGTTAAAGCCCACCTCTCCATCTGACCTTCCTTCTAGCTGATGTATCATTTCTGTAAGTATTTTATTACTAATCAACATACATCTACATAAATAAATAGTATCTGTTTAAGGTATTCAATTTTAAATGAATATTATTATATTATTATACTGTACATTTATTTTCTCTCAACGTTGTTTGAGATTTGTCTATTTTGTTTTCTTCACGTAAATCCAGCTAATTCATTTTGATTGCTGTATAGTATAAATAAAGCAGCTTACATAATCTTCCTTCCTCAGGAGTAACTGGGTCATCTCCACATTTCCACGTTTCCATGTACTCGTAACATGTCTCCTGACACATACATGCTGAGTTCGGATAGGTTTGATATCACAGGAATTGAGGAGTTAATGGGTAATAAGTAGGTCTTCAACTTTGCTACAAATTGCCAAACTGTCCTCCAAAGTGTCATTAAACTAACTTGTCGTTATAGCTCAGTGGTAAAGAATCCCACATGCCTCATGGCAAGAAGAAAAAAAAAATTGAGGTGAAATTCATCTAACACCAAATTCACTATTTTCAAGTGTCTAATTCAGTGGTATTTAGCTCATTCACAGCGTGCAGCTGCCCCTCTATCTGGTTCCAGAACATTTTCATTCCCACCAAGGGAGACTTGAACCCATGAAGCAGTCACTCCTGACCCCACTGCCCCAGCCTCTGTCTGTATTCTGTGTCTGTGGATTCATCTCTCCTGGTCAATTCATATAAATGGAATCACAGGCTTCCCAGGTGGCTCAGTGGTAAAGAATCCACCTGCCAGGCAGGAGACCAGGGTTCAATCCCTGGGTCGGGAAGATCCCCTGGAGAATGAAATGGCAACCCACTCCAGTATTCTTGCCTGGGAAATCCTATGGACAGAGGAGCCTGGTGGGTTACAGTCCACGGGTCACATGGAGTTGGACAGCAATGAGACAGCAACAACTACTACTACTACTAATAATAATAATGTACTGGTATCAACACGGTTAGTCAGTTCTCACAAAAGAATTCCTAATGTGAATGAAATCAGTGGGAGACATTAGTCTGGCTGAATTCTCCTCGAACAGGTACATCAGACGCTTAACCACAGCATTTTGTCCTTTGTGTGTGTTTGGGAGGAGGGAGAAGTGGGGTGGGGGTGCTGAGAGGCAAGAGATGTAGGGCAGAAGAAAAATTTAGCCCAGGGGCTTAATTAACGGTAGGCCACGTGACCCCAAATCCTTGCTGGAACAGAGCAAGGTGGAGGACCGGAGGAGGCAAGTGTGTTCCCCCACTGACGATGATGCTGAGTCGGGCCAGCAACAGGCACCAGGGAACAAGGTCAGCAACACCTACCAGGGAACACCAGCAGGTCTGGGCCACGGCCTCTGTGTGTATTGTTTGTGACTCACTCCCCAGGCAAGGGCAACTGCAGGCCCTTAATTCCTACCTGTCAACATTCAGTTGGTAATCATCACGGTGTCCTAGCACCATAAGGCAATTACAGTAGAATTTATCTTGAGTCATGAAAATGACATAATCAATGACATTCATTTCAGTGACAATCACAGTTACTGACTCATTCAAGTCTGACAGTCTAAGTCCTGGAAATCAGATACCCAGAGAAAGAGGCGAGAGGCTTCTTATAGTCCAAAGGTCCCTACCACTATTTACAACAGAGTAAAATAAAAGTTGTTAAAAATCACATTCCAGGGTTCCAAGGAGATGCATTTGTCCTATGGCTAGAGCACAGTTGATGCAAAGAAACCAAGACTCTTTTCTTATTTTACCTTCTAGCACATCAGCTCCCAGGGAAGAAAAACTAGGTTAGAGGGCAACTCTGTACTCTCCACTGAAGATGAACGCTTCCTTTATAACATAGTGACTTGAAGGGAGGAAAAAATTTATATTCACCACTGTTTTAACACTAACCCTAACTTAGAAGAGGAATGTACAATGATAGAGCTTCTTAAAGAGCCTCTTTATGATTATATTTAAAGCTCAATGAGTTAAGACAGTGTTTTAATAAAAGTCACGGTAGAGTCCAGTCAAGGACGGCAAGGAAGTATTTAAGCACAAAGATAACACTTCCCAAAGTTCAGCTTTCAATCAGCTTATTCAGTAAAGGCTCAGAAAAAATACTGGGGTGGCCAAAAAGTTCATTTGTGTTTTTCCATAAGTCAGTACAGAAAACCCAAAAGAACTTTTTTTGGCCAACCCAATACAGTACAAGAGGGGTTTAACTGGAGAGGGAGATGTGAAAAGTGTTTCCAAAAATGCGTTTCGCCAAGTAAGAGCAGCAGGGAGAATTTTTGGATGCAGAAAATAAACCTAACTCTCGTCCCTGTTTAGCTCATCTCTTCCTCTCGGTTCCCCAAACCTTGCATCAGCGCTATGTCTCAAAATCATACCTGCACCCCCAGCCGTGGCCTGCCAGTGACCCTGGCCTAAACTCTGCCCGGCTCAACCCTGATTTGTGCCCTAGTTGGCTGCGGGACAGAGGCGGGACGCTCCGAAGGCAGGGGATTGCAGCAGCCAGACACACAAGCGCTGAAGGTTTCATCACCCTCTGCCTCTGTGGAGGACTGAGACATTACCTCCCAGCTGACTCCAAGCACCAGAACGTATCCAACAGGGGACACACCCTGGCACCGGGCGACCCAAGCAGGACATAAGTCAGGAGGAGAGGGGCATACCAAGGACAGCCGTGGGATTAAAGACGAAAGCAGCACGCGGCAGAGCCTGCGTGAGATCTCACATCATCCTCCGCTTATGCAGCGATTTTAGCATTTATCACCGTGGATGCCCCTCTCCCCACAGGAACTGTGTCTTCATCACCCATGGATCCCGTGTCAACCTCACTGGCAACAAATGCTTGGTCCCTGCAATAGTCAATTGCCAACTGCACAGGCTGAAAAGGAAGAGCAGCCACTCTGAAGGAAACAGGATAAATTCTGTAGACATCAAAAGTGTTTGATGACATCAAGAGTCAACACATGACTCTCAACCATTGTGATGTGTATTTTCCCCTTCTGCTCATTTCCACTGTCTCCTGGAGGTACCAAGGAACAGGCAAAGACCAAAGACAGAAAAGACAAGAGGGTGACAAAAATAAATAAATCAATCCAAGTGGAAACAGTCATTTCCATTAGGCTGAAAACTAAAACAGAGACTTCCCTGGTGGCCCAGGGGTTGAGAATCTGCCTTCCAATGCAGGAGACTCGGGTTCGACACCCTGGCCCAGGAACGAAGACCTCACATGCCTTGGGGCAACTAAGCCTGCGTGCCTCAACTAGAGAGGCCCAAGTGCTGCAACCAAGGCCTGACACAGTCAAAAATAAATAATTTTTACAAAACTAAAACAATGCTGCAAACACCCTTACCTAGTGACTTTAATCCTCTTAACTACCAAGTTGAAATACTTTGTGCTCTTTTAAATTCATGGCCCAAGATATGGGCCGCCACCACCCCAATCTACAGGGTCCCAGAGAACTTCATCCAAAGTCAACAACAGCCCAAAGTCTCACCGAGTGCAACAAAAAATCAGCAATAAAGTTTCTTCTCTCCTTAAATCACAGGACACACATTTAAAGAGAACCCAGAAAAAAAAGTTAGTAGATCTGCTATAGCTCAGAGAAAGTTGTGCTATTTAGTCATTATCAGAGAGGGTATCTGGCAATAAAAAGAGGATGAAGTATAGTCAGAAATACCCAATCATGGTAAAAATGTTATCGGTGCTAATCCTCTGGTGTTTACATGGACAACACAACACTCACTAGTTGCTTCAATCAGTAGAACATAACAATCTAATTATACAAGAATGCACAGATATGTTCATTCAAAATCTTTATTTCCAAAATGTACTATATTTCTACAATTCCTCTTAGACAAGCTTTCAGAAGACAAAATCCATCTAGTAAAGTGTTTGACATTTTGACCATGTTGAACCCTAAATTAGATGGGCACACTATTGTTTCTATATATTTATACATTTATTTTTGGAAAACACACACAGCCTAATTCTTTTAATTAAATCCAGGGTTTATTTCTTCCTAATTTCATTGCCATCACTTCCACAGAATTCTACTCCCCTATGAACCCCGTGTCTTAAAAAATTCTTAAAATTCTTAACTCACATGAAAAGGGTTTTGGGGACAAAGGAAAAACACACAAACAGAAGCAGAAACTCACTTCTAACAAAAACTAAGGGAGTGTCTTTGCCACTGAATTTTCTGAGCCTTTATTACTAGACATTATTAGTCTCCAAAAGGAATCTGTAGCACGTGGTGACTCCCAAGCTTACATCACAAGAGAGTTTTTTTTCTTTCATGAATTACTAATTAGTTTTTAGCAGGAAATAATATTTTAAGGAACATACTTTGAGAACCAAAGTTAGAATAAGGTGCTAATGAAATCTCAAAAATAGGTTTAACTTAACCCCAGGTGGTCCAATTAGCCCCCCCTCTTTTTTCTTAAGTCCATTTAAATACCATGGGCAATCACTGTTAAATGTAAGAACACATAGATAACCAGCATGGTATGACTACCTTTACAGTGAAAAGTCATCCAGAACTCAGAAGGCTGCTATTTTGCATAAAGGACAGAATTATGAACAATCCAAGGCCCATAAAATGCACTATTTGGGGTATATTTCAAGTTCAAGTTGGGTAGACACATATCTACCCAATTTGGATATTTTAACCATCATAATGAAAAGGGAGACTTACCGACAGAAGCTGAGTTTTTAAGGATTGCTTGCTTTGCAACTCCTGTTTCAATTCGTAATGTGGCCCACTGTTCAAAAAACAAGAAGTTATTAACGTAAAATGTGCCACAGACAGGATGCAACATATTTAAACCATGCTTAAATAACATGAAATTAACCATTAAGCCCTCATGCTATCTGAATTGAAGAGATACCCCACTGAATCTCTGATATAATAGCATTCCAAGTCCCATGTATACTCTTATATTAGTTACCGATAATTCCCAAATAAAAATGAGGAAAAGATCATGTTTACCTTATTAAAACTCTCACACACACCTGGTATCCAATAAATTACTCCTTGAGAAGGTCAGAAAGTATGGAGGACAAGAGCACAGACTATAGCATCAACTCTGTCTGGGTATAAAATTACTTAATCCCTCTCAGCCTCAATTTCCTCATTGGTAAAATGAGGATAATAGTTCCTATCCCATAAGGTTGCCATGAGGATTAAATGAGATTAATACATGTAAAGACATAAACACAGGACACAAAGAATATTATTTTCATAACAAATTAGGCATTCAAGGATGAGACATTCTCTAAGATGCCTAACTGCCTATATCAGACAGAAGCTTGCAGAAGGACTGTTGTGAGACTTGGAAAGCTGGAAAGGAATCCATGAAATCACTAAGGAGACTGGTGTTGAAATAAATATACACACTATTTTACATAAAATAAATAACTAACAAGGACCTACTGTATAGCACAGGGAACTCTACTCAATACTCTGTAAATGGCCTATTTGGGAAAAGAATCTAAAAAAAGTGGGGAAAAAAAGATATATATATATATGTATAACTGACTCACTATGCTATACATTTGAAACTAACACAGCATTGTAAAGCAACTACACACCAACAAAAATTTTTAAAACCAACAAAGAAACAAAAGTTAAAAAAAAAAAAAAAAAAAAAAACAACCTGCCCATGAGGTCACTTATCTACTAAGATAAAGAAAATGTTATGATTAAGAGAAACCGCAGTTTTGAGAGAATTTAAGAACAGAAAAAATTAACTCCCAGAAATAATTGCAAGGTGTGATCTGCTCTTTTCTTCTTTATACTTTTTTTGTACATTTCCCAAATCATCTACCATTAACATCACAGTTCAAGAGCAAGAAGTGAACTCTTTTGACACCACTCCAGAAAACCCAATGGCTACCATATTCAGTTGAGAAAGGATCAATTAAAATATCATCTAGATGATTACAATTCTAGAAGCTAACAGTGCCTAAACTGACTCAGGGAGGTAGGAGAAGAGCAAAACAAGAAGTAAAGGTCACTAATAATTAAGAGTTCAGTACCTTTGAAGGGGCAAAAAGACAGGATTTATTAAGCATGTCAAGGCAAAAACCTCAGTTATTGGGACTTTCCTGGTCGTCTGGTGGTTAAGAGTTCGCCTTCCAGTGCAGGAGACTCAACCCCTGGCTGGGGAACTAAGATCCCACATGCTGCAGGGTAACTCTGCCTGCATGCCTAACTAGAGAGCTCAAGCGCTGCAACGACTGAGCCCACAGGCAACAAGAGAAGCCTGTGCACCTCAACAAAGACCCAGCACAAGCCCCTTCCAAGATACAAACAAAAGAACACACTTCAGTTATTGCAGGGCTTGAAGGTGTTAAGCAGAAAGATAAAAGGTTTTTTTTGTAGTTGATTTTTTTTAATAAATAAGAAAATAAGTGCTAGAGAATCAACGACCTAAAACATGCACATGAAGGTCAAGAAGCAGGACATAACCTGACTGTATCAGGACCCCTGCACCACTGCCCAAACAGCAAAGCAGGAACATGCCATTTGTGCTTAGAAAACAACTTATAAATAGATGCCTAATCTTCCCGGCTTCAAGTGGCAAGTCACAAATGATAACAGGCTCAGAGTCTTAATTTGGTTGTGTCCTTTTCTCCTCCTTGCTGATCCCAGGCAGGAATTCTCAAATTCTGGACTTTTATGCCTCCCATCTCGTCTCAGGAGAGGTGAAGGTTTATTTTCATGTGTGTGTGCACGCACGGGCTCAGTCATATCCAATGCATGGTGACCTCATAGACTGTAGCCCATCAAGCTCCTCTGTCCATGGGACTTCCCAGGTAAGAATCCTAGAGTAGGTTGCCACACCCGCCTCCAGGGTTCTTCCCAACCCGGAGATCGAACCCACGTCTCCACCGTCTCCTGCACAACAGGCGGATTCCTAACCGCTGAGCCACTGGGGGAGAGTTTTTCACTTTACAGTGTTGGTACCTATTATTGGTTATAAGTAGACTATTATAACATTACATTATAACATTACAAAATAATGTTATTTTGTAAATAAACATTCATCCTCATCTTGGAGCTTTCTTTTTTTAATGTGAGCATGCGCTTTTGAGTATGATATAAGTGGGAATTACCTTAGACTAGGACAATCAGTTCATGCTGACGGGATGGAAAATATCGGTATCGCATGGCTGTTATGAGCGGAACTGTACCCCTATCCTCCCCCCAAAAATTCATGTGTGAAAGCCCTAACCCCCAGTACCTCAGAATGTGGCTCTATTTGAAAACTGAGTTTTTAAAGAGGTGACTAAGTTAAAAAGAAGCCCTTAGGGTGAAGCCCTAATCCAGTGTGACTGGTATCCTTATAAGAACAGGGAGAGCTAGGGACACGTATACACAAGACAGACCATCCAGGTCACTACCTACAAGATGGCACCATCTACAAGCCAAGAGAGGCCTCAGAAGAAATCAAATCTCCTGACACCTTGATCTTGGACTTTCAGCTTCCAGAACTGTGAAGGAATAAATTTCCATGGTTTAAGCTACCGAGTTTATGGGACTCTGTTATGGCAACAAACTAATATGGGTACACTGGTCCAACAGCATGATGTGCTCCAAAGAACTCCATGTTCTGTCATCACACAAGGTTTAGAACAAAGACCCTCCCCTGAAATGCTAGCTCCAAATTCTGTCCTCCAAAACACAGTTACTGTGTTCAAGACGAGCACGTTTTTTGTTTTTGCTTTTAATGATTATTTATTTATTTAGCTGTGTCTGGTCTTCGTTGCGGCACATGGAATCTAGTTCTCTGACCAGGGGTGAAACCTAGGTCCCCTGCATTGGGAGCAGGCAGTCTTAGCCACTGGACCACCAGGAAAGTCCTGACAACTTTCCATCAGGTTGTCATTTCACTTAATTTCAAAATCCTCTTGAAAGAAAATAAGTAGCTGTCCACAACTCACAGTAAAGAAATGGGTAAGCCTAATTTTTCAAGCTTGGGTCAAAAGTTTGCAAAAACATGGCACTGTCAGCTAGACAATTCAACTTCCAGTTTCCATGCTAAAAAGACACATAAGAATTGACTAAGGAGAGGGAAAGGAAAAAGGAAAAATGTACAAAATTGTACAAAGCCTCAAAATGTTAGGCCTACTCAATGGCTGGCCATCAACTGTAACAAAATAAACTGGTCTCTTGGCAGAGTAAGAACCTAGGGTCTAGATTCAAGTTAAATGCTGATTCTACCACTGACAGTGATATGCCACTGTCTAGTCAACTCACCTCTCTGAACCTTCTTTCCTCAGTCTATCAGGGGGAATAACACACCCTATCCCAGAGAGGTGCTGTGGAAGTTAACTAAGAAGCACATTGCTTTAGTAGTTTTCTTTTACTATGACTTAATGGCTCAGGAGGTAAAGAATCCGCCTGCAATGCAGGAGACACAGGAGCCTCGATTGGATCCCTGGGTAGGAAAGATCCCCTTGAGGAGGGCATGGCAACCCACTCCACTATTCTTGCTTGGAAAATCCTATGAACAGAGGAGCCTGGTGAGCTACAGTCCGTGGGGTCACAAAGAGTCAGACACAACTGAGTGACTAAGCGCACTCTGTCATAAACAGTCATGGCCTTCTAGAAGATTTACTGTATTTCCAACACCAAAGGATAATATCTGAGTGTTATAACAACAGAAGTGTTAACCATCTGAAAATTATTGACCTGCCTTTTTTAAAAGACAGAAAAATAACCGGTGGATGGAGGAGACAGTAAGGGAAAGAATAGTAACTAAAATAACAAGGCAGGAGTAGTCTGCTCTGAATATGTGTGTGCTGACCCATCAGATCTGAAGGTAGATTAATTCTTGGCTACATAGGAGCAAACACACACACATACAACCAATGAGTGTTCCAATCCAAACTCCACTAAAATTTGAGCACCTAATGTATATTAAGTGCTTTCATTCACTTCTCCTCATTCAATCTGCACAATAACTCTGTGAGCTATATTCCTAAATACACAGGAAGAAAGTAAGGTGGAGATGTTGAATGACCTGCCCAAGGTTACAACGCCAGAAATTTGGAGGCAGCTGTTCATGTGTCCAACTTATGCTTCAAAAGTTGAGGGGAAAATTAAGTCCATCAACATTTATTTTTATCTATCTATTGCTTGCAATATCTGGTTAGATTTGGTAATTTATGTATCATTCCCCTGTATCTTTTTCTCCATTAATCCTACATTCTCTTTCCGTTCTTTATTTCCCTCTAATTGTGAACTTCAGGCCAACAAATGACAGTCCTTAGGCCAATGAATAACAAGCATCATTAACCCTTCCTGGTTGAGAACAGCATAATTCAATCTTTAATCCATGCTCCTGTTTGATAAACATAAAAAACTCATACTCTCTTCCAGAGATCTAAATATATATTAATACACCCTACCAGGCAGACAGACTATGCATTCCCTCAGCCAGAAGTTTTACTTTTCATTTGCACTCCTAAAACAATTTTCTCCAATATAAAGTCATAATATTGACACATCTACTTCCTAAAAATTACTATATACCCCTAGAAAATCACTGGTTTAGAGGGAGTTCTCTGGTGGTCCAATGGCTGACTCTGTACTCCCAATAGAGGGGACCTGGGAGTTTGCATACTACAGCTAAGACCTGGCACAGCCAAATATATAAATAAATAAAAATAAACACTACAAAAAAACGAAACAGAAGTGAAGAAAATCACTGGTTTAGAGAATCACTCACTTACTCTAAGAATTCAAGCCCTAGAAAAAAAAAGAAAAGAATTCAAGCCCTGTTTTTCAGGTAGCTTGCCGTATCAAGGACTTATGAATACATATAAAGATATTCAGCAATGCAGAAGGCAGCATTCAGCAGGTACTTAATAAATAATTATTACCTGAACTGGAGAGCTAAGAAGAGTCCTCAGCTGGCTGAGTTATTTGACAATTAGTCGTTTTCATAGTCAGCTATTCTGAAGATCACCCCCTCACACTGCAACTTCCAGAATTTGAGTTTATGGTCACAGAAAAAGCTTATCAAAGTAAACACATAATGTATAAAACTAAACAAACTTTTAAAATGGTATGTAAACTGTAACCAAGGAAACCTGAGAAATATCCAATTATAATTAAACAGTCCAAAGAGGGACTTCCCTGTGGTCTGGTGGCTAAGACTGCTTGCTCCCAATGCAGGGGGCCTAGGTTCAATCCCTGGTCGGGGAACTACATCCCACATGCAGCAACTAAGAGTTCGCATGCCGCAACTATTAATAAAAGATCCCACATGCTGCAGCAAAAACCAAAGATCTCACATGCCACAGCTAAGACCCCTCACAGCCAAATAAATATTTTTAAAAATTAATTAGATTAAATAAATATATTTTTTTAAGAGTGCAAACAATATTCTTGGGGCTGTGTGTGTGCTCAGTCGCATGTTCAACTCTTTAGGACCCCAAGAACTACATATACAGCCAGCCAGGCTCCTCTCTCCATGGAATTTTCCAGGCAAGAATACTGGAATGGGTTGCCATTTTCTACTCCAGGGGACCTTCCAAACCAAGGAATTGAACCCAAGCTTCTCAAGTCTTCTGCATTGGCAGACAGATTCTTTACCACAGGGCCACCTGGGAAGCAATATATTCTTGGGACTGGAAAGTAAAAGAAAGAAACCACCAAGTCAGTTGAGAATATACTAAGGAATAATGAGTAACAGAAGGTCTGGACCTTGAACGGACTTTAACAAAGGGTATTTGTCCAAATATAAAAATGTTTTAATATTAAACAACCAGCACAATCTTTAAGGGAATTATTCCCATAGTTGGCAGAAAGACAATCCACTATACCAACCTCTGCCTAACAAATGTCTTTCAAACACCAAATACAGTCCTGGGCTGCCCTGATGGCTCAGACAGTAAAGGATCTACCTGTAATGCAGGAGACCAGGGTTCAAAACCTGGGTCAGGAAGATCCCCTAGAGAAGGGAATGGCTACCCACTCCAGTGTTCTTGCCCAGGGGATTCCATGGACAGAGGAACTTGGAGGGCTACAGTCCCTGGGATCACAAAGAGCTAGACACGACTGAGTGACTGTCAACTTCCAACAGTGCTGTTCTGGTTGGACAATACAAAGCTCCGGGTTACCATCTCCCTCTCCTGTGCCCAAAGCAAACCTGCTACTGGATCATAGCTCTTCCCTGAGGCGCCCAGCTGTACCCAAACACAGGAACTCCAGGCAGCTACCACCAAATCAGAGATGGCTCACAAAATGAATCCCCATTCTAACTACATATATGCCAAGCATCTGTCTGACCTAATAAACTTTGGTCTTAGCAAAGAGGATGGTTCTTTATGCTGCCATCTACCTGGTTTCCAAGCTAACTGGTATATCTTCCACTAAAATTAGAAATCTGGTGGGACTCCCCTGGTGGTCCAGTGGTTCAAATTCACCATCCAATGCAGGGGCCTCAGGTTTGATCCCTGGTTGGGAAACTAAGAATTTAATTAACTCTAAATTAATGGAGAATTTAATTAATTCTAAGCCTGTGCATCGCAACTACCTAACAGGCGCCCACGAGGGCCCATACTCCACAATAAGAGAAACCTATGCTGCAACTGAAGAAGAGCCTGCCTACTGCAATGAAGATCCAGCAGCTGCAAGAAAGACCTGGCGCAAATACAGAAAAAGAAAACTGGCATTCTTGAGAGTTTTACTAACAAGGAGTACATCTCTAAAAATCTCTTCAAAGCTAGAAGGACAAAAATTAAAACTTGAGGCCCTGCGACAATGAAAGTCAGATCCTGGGCTGGCGATATCTCTTCAAAGTGTAGAAGTTAGTTGCCAGGCCAACAGCAACTAGAGAGGGCTTCCCCGGTGACTAGTGGTATAAAGAATCCAAGAATCGTGTTCAATCCCTGAGTTGGGAAGATCCCCTGGAGGAGGAAATAGCAACCCACTCCAGTATTCTTGCTTGAAAAATCCCATGGACAGAGGACTCTGGCAGGCTACAGTCTATGAGGTCACAAAGAGTCAGATATTACTGAGCAGGCAAGCATTCACACACGCTACAGGTACTAGAAGGCCAATCTCCTTGACATCTCTTTAGCTGTACCTGACTTACGCAAGCAATCAAGAGTCAGCACCCAGAAGATAGAGTGTGAGATTTACTCTGTTCTCACTTGCAGTATCAATTCCAAAAGATATTACTATATGGGAGAACAGTTTGGTCATTTCAGAGTTCTAAGAGTGAACACCAGCTGAAGATAATCTGCTACAGGCAGAGCATTCTGAAGAAGATCTAAGGCAAGAGGCAGCTAGGAAATTCACAGTAGACTCTGACCATGTCCAAAGTGTGACGTCAGCAAGGAAGGTTCGAGACTGAAATATCTCCCAAGTAGAAACAACATAACTTTTAAAACGTGAGGGCTGATGAACAGTCAAATACAACTTTTAAAGACTAGACAGAAAATCAACCACAGAGTGCAACAAAAATGTGAGATAAAACAGATGAGTAGGTAGAAGAGATCTGCAGGAGATTAGCTGGTGGGTGACAGGTAATCTCCAGGTAGGAGATAAAAGATTAGAGATGTGTATCTGAAAGCCACTCTCCTGGCTGAGGGAGAAGAGCAAATAAAGCCAAGCCCTGCGCAGACAGAGAATAAGGGCAGAAAAATGAGAACCCGTGTAAGAAGGTATTGTAAAGAATCCACCTGCCAATGCAGGAGATACAGAAGACTCGGGTTTGATCCCTAGGTGGGGAAGATCCCCTGGAGGAGGAAATGGCAACCCACTCAGTATTCTTGCCTGGGAAACCACACGGACAGAGGAGCCTGGCAGGTTACAGTCCATGGGGTCACAAAGAGTTGGACCCCACTGAGCAGGCATGTAGGCACATTAGAAGCTTTTGTAGCAGCTAAAGAAACAAGCCATGTAAGATCCTCAGGGATAGAACCTGCATCTCCTGCAGCGGAAGCGTGTAGTCTTAACCACTGGACCACCAGGCAAGTCCCAATAATATTATTCTTTTACTAGCAGCAAACATGTACACAGCATCTAACATGTCCAGATACCAATCCAAAGTGCTTGACATATTTTAACTCACTTAACAACCCTATGGAAGCAGTTCTTATTGTTACTACTATTTTATAGATAAGGAACATGAAGCGTAAGTAGGTGAGTTCCCTGTTGAGAAGCAGAACTGGGATTTTGGTACCAAGTCAAAGCAAATCTGTACCCAGAGTCTGCACCATTAACCTTTACGCTATAGGCCCTCTCTTCAGTTAGATTCCTGTCTCCACTGCTTGATTCAAGCAAATCACTGAACTTCTCAGAGTTTCAGTGTCCTTACCTGTAAAGGGGGGATAACATTTGCTCTCCCTACATCTGATGAGAGTCCACAGGGAACCCTCTGTGACTTAATAAAACCCTGTATGAAGGGCAAGTAACAGTTGTTCCATCAGGGCCACTCCCATCTAACACCTTTCTTTGCAAAATTTAAGAAACAGGAGGGTAGGAAGAGCTGAAGTCAAAGAAAACATGGATTTTCAATGACGTGTCAAGTGCCATTAGGTAGATTAAATTTCCATGACTCCTAAAATACAATCAGATTTCTTTCTACCATGCAGCGATCGGTTTCTTACCTTAGGCATAAGCTTGATGCCTTTCGGGACGGGAAACCTTAGTCCACAGAAGGACCTCTGAAACCTGAGGTTGTAAAAACTAAGGAGAATGAGGTGGCTGCTGCTCGCTCAAAGAACATAAAGAAATACCGGTGATAGAAAAGGCGGTCGTGTTGTCATTGAGATGAGTAAAAATCATCATCATAATAACAGGGGGTGGGGTCGTGCTACCTCCAACCACAGCAACAAGGTGGTCCAGTGGTCTCAGGAGCCCTCCAGCTCTGCGGGAGACGCCCGGATACGGCCGAGGATAAACTAAAACGCACCTCCCTCCAGACCACTGACCTTCCTCCAGGTCTCCTGACGTCTCCTCGGCTCTCAGTTCTAACCTCTTTCTCCATCGCCTCGGGCTCCCCCCACCCCAAAGCCCTCCAAGGAGGGGGCGCAGCATCCCTCCACGGACTCACCTCTAAAGTTTTCACCAGGATCTTCATATAGATCTCAGAGATACCCAAAGACACCCCAAAGGCCGAAGGCAGGAGTATGAGGCCGAGCACCAGAGTCAGCCAGGTGTAAAGGATCTGCCCGGCCAGCTCCGCGCCATCCATGGCTCGGCGCACCCCGACTGGGCTCCACGGAGCAGGTCCGAGCGCGATGGCCGTCCCTGTCGGCAGGTAGTCCGAAGGCAACTCCAGGAGCAGCAGCGCGGAGCCCGGCTCCCAGGAGTCAACGCCGCCGTCTCCGGGCACTCACCTCTGCGGGGGGAAAAGAAGAGAGGAAGGGGAAAAAAAAAACTTTCAGAAGGACAGCAATTTCCTTCCTTCCTCGTAGGGCTCCTCCTCGCCGCGGCCGATTAACTCTCTCTGCGCCAGAGGCCCAGGCCCCCCGCCGAAGCCGTCGCCTGGAGCGCAGACCTGGGAGCGAGCGCGGAGACACGCGAGCGCGGCGGGGAACCGGCTCCACCCCCGGTCCAATTTCCGCTGGGTGGCGATTGCGACAACTCAAGCGGTGACTCACGGAGGCCCTCCCGGGCGAGGATCCCGAGGCGCACCGCACCGCACCGCCGCGGACCTGGCGCCCGGCCGAGGACTGCACCGCCCGCAGGCTGCGCGCGGACGCCGGGAGTCCCTATTTCTGCGCCCAGCCCTGGCCCCACCTCCTCCGCCACCCAACGGGGAGCCTCCAGGCGGGATCCACGCGGAAAGCGCCGCAGCCTCCCGGGGCGGCCTCCCGCCTTCGCCGAGCCCCGCCTCCCAGCACTCTCAGCGGAGGTCCCTTTGGGAGCAGAATTTTCATCTGCAAAACGTTAGCCTTTTCTCCTGCCCAGAATGGACTACCGATGGGTCCGGGACGCTTGAGAAGGTCCTGTTTGGGTATAAAACGACCTCTCGGCTGGGCTTTCGGCCGGGGGAAGAGAAACGCCTCGGTTCCTCCGCTTCCAGGTCCCCCACACCTCCTCCTCCCCCCGCCCCCCATCCCCTCCCTCCTATGCTGAGCGGCTGGGGAGAGACCTAGCTCATCCCGGGAGGGGAAAGCTTTTTCCGACCGCTCACCTCGCTCAGCCGCCGCGTCCCTGGCGCAGAAATCCTTCCGCCCAGGGTCGCTCTCTTCCTGGGTTAAAATTCCGACCACAGCTCCCCTCTCCTTTCACCCCTTACTCAAGGCACAGAAACCACAGAAGAACGGCCGGGCCCGCGCTGGCTTCACCCCGAGGACGCGCGCTGCCAGGGAATTCAGTCCCCGCACCGCTGGCCCTCCTTCGAGGAGTCTGGCTGGCCCTCCTTCGAACAACCTTGGAGGGGTATTGACTTCCCTGCGGTTCACGCCGCTTAGAAACCTGACCTGTTTTTAAGAATAAGCGGGAGAAGGGATGTTGAGACTGTGTAGTCGATGAGAAAATCAGGCTCCCCAGGATTTCCAGATCGTCACGGAATGAGACCAAAAATCTCACAGCAGTCTCTTTCGGGTGTTATTTCAAGCTGGAAAAACGGGGAGGGCAGGAAAAACTGAATTCAGAGGGTTGATCGAAAATACTGCCATGGAGGCTGCCGGGGCCTAAGGTGTAGCGGAAACTAGGAGCGGAAGGAACGAGAATCACCCGGCAAAGAATGTAAATATTCGGCCTTTGCACCTCTCTCCGGGAGGGTATCACAACCCCCCTACCTACCCGCACCACCACCCCCCTTACCCCCCACTAAGAAGGGGCAAAGAAATGTGACTCGGTCCTAAAATTCAAGTTATGAATAAAGAAGTTTCAGGCGCTTGGCTTCTCAACATTAAACCTCTGTTTGGTCTGCCATTTTATGAAAACAAGAAAAACACAGTTGCCAAAATCCTTACAAAGTCCTTGCTGGAAACAAACACCTATTTAATCTAAATCCTCAAAGATTATTTTGACTCAACACTATACATTCAGGCAAAACTCTTAAACGCTCCTTTTATTTCCTCAGGTCCTAAAGGACCCTGAGCGATTAGACCGAAGTTTACCCAACAAGTCCCAGTGCAGGCAACTTTAAGGATGGACTTTGTCTACCCACTGAGACCCAAATGCTGAGCGTCCACAATCTCCAATGATTTCTGTTGCTCATGACCAAATTTCATGAACTGGGTTTGCTTCTTTTGTTTTGGGGGCTTTTGTTTGTTTTTTCACGGAAGAAGTATTGTCCCACAACAGAATGGTAAAACGGCTATGATCTCGAGTGACCTCTGCCTGCAGCAGCTTGAAAAGGGGCTTTGGTTCCCTGCCAGAGACGGAGGCCGTCCTCAGTGACAAGACCCTGGCTTCTCAGCTTTGCAGAAAATAATTCCCACAGAGAAGGCAAGTGGTGAAACAAGTAAAGTGTTTGTTGGGAGGAAAAGAGTAATGTGGATGAACACACAGGCAGGCTCAGAGAGTCACTAGGTTGCACCTCCTGGCAGTTTTAATTACTTTTATTGGGCGTTTCTTCCTGGTTTCCTCTGGCCAATCATTTAGATGTGCCTGGTCTGTATTTGGTATATCTCAGGACTCTCCCATGCATGCAGGCTCATTTCTTAGCAAATTATGGAGTCTAGTTAAGAGGCTCCTGGGTAGTTGATTATCACTTACTATGAGGTGAAGCCCCCTCCCTTTTTGACCACCAAAGAGCCTTTCTGCACATGTGTGATCTGGGAGGTCTCTTCAACTTGGAAAATAAGGAATACGTGGTCTTCCATGTTTTATCTGGACAGGGCCCAGCTTCCTCCATCGTTCTCTTTTTATGGAATTTCTGCTATTACAGAGTTTCTATCCATAAGGGAGAAACTGCTCAGCCTGGGGCTCATCTATCTCCTGCCTCTGCAATAACGTAGAATTTGAAGGCTTTTGACTCCAGCACATAAATTTGAACAATTCATTTAGTCTTCTGTGCTTCAGCTTTCTCATCAGTAAAATGCATTCTTTTTAGGGTCAAATGTGATGATGAGTTTGAAGTCATTTAGTAACAACAAAGCTCTGTGCAGGCATTGAAGGGGGCTTCAATGAAAGAAATAAAAGATCATCATTTTCTTGCCTAAAACAGGAGAACCAAGATAGGCTCACTTCTGCAGTGATGGGGGAGGGAGAGGGGAGACAAGACATAGCAAGCGGTCTCCATGCTTTCTTGCAGATTTCTCACTTCTCTCCTTTCCTCGCACACCCTAAGGCTCTATCATTTAAACCTAGGAAGGCTACTCCCTCCCATTGCTACACTTAGGATTCCCTTCACAGTATGCTACAGTCCATGGGGTCGCAAAGAGTCTCACACGACTGAGTGACTTCATTTTCCTTTCCTTTTTCCTTTCACTGTCTTAGGGCTGCCATAACAAATTACCACAAACTTAGTGACTTTGGCGGTGGTTTAGTCACTAAGTCACGTCCAACTCTTGCCACCGCATGGACTGTAGCCCACCAAGTTCCTCTGTCCATGGGATTCTCCAGGCAAGAATACTGGAGTGGGTTGCCATTTCCGTTGTCAGGGGATCTTACCAACCTAGGGATTGAACCTGGGTCTCCTGCATTGCAGGCAGATTCTTTACTGACAGAGCCTCCAAGGAAGCCCCCTAGTGACTAAACATAAATTTACTCTCTCAGGTCTAAAGACCAGAAGTCTGAAATCAATGCGTCTGCAAAGCCAAGCTCGCTCCAGAGGCTCCAGGGGCAAATCGTTCTTGCATCTTCCAGCTTCGTGGGTACTTCTCAGTGTTCCTTGGCTTGTGGCAGCATACCTGCAGCCTCAGTCTTCAAATGGCCTTTTCTTCTCTTATAAAGACACCCATCACCCCAGATTTAAGGCTCACTCTAATGCAGGATGATTTCTTTTTTAAAAAAAATATGTTATTATTTATTTATTTATTTGACTGATCTGGGTCATAGTTGCAGGACCCAGGATTTTCGATCTTCACTTGTCGCACGTGGGATCTTTAAGTTGCAGCATGTGAGATCTAGTTCACCGATCAGTTATTGAACCTAGGCCTCCTGCATTGAGAGCTCAGAGTCAGCCACTGGACCAACAGGAAAATCCCCAGAACATTTTCATCTTGAGATTCTTTACTTAATTATATTTAAACGGGAAAGAACTTTTTTTCCAAATGAGTTCATTTTCACAGGTTATATTTGAGCATATCTTCTGGGAGGGTACAGTTCAACCCACTACTCCTAACATATCTCTTCAGTTCAGTTCAGCCACTCAGTCGTGTCTGACTCTTTGCGACCCCGTGAATTGCAGCATGCCAGGCCTCCCTGTCCATCACCAACTCCCGGAGTTTACTCAAACTCATGTCCATCAAGTCGGTGATGCCATCCAGCCATCTCATCCTCTGTCATCCCCTTCTCCTCCTGCCCCCAATCCTTCCCAGCATCAGGATCTTTTCCAATGAGTCAACTCTTTGCATGAGGTGGCCAAAGTATTGGAGTTTCAGCTTCAACATCAGTCCTTCCAATAAACACCCAGGACTGATCGCCTTTAGGATGGACTGGTTGGATCTCCTTGCAGTCCAAGGGACTCTCAAGAGTCTTCTCCAACACCACAGTTTAAAAACATCAGTTCTTCAGCACTCAATTTTCTTCACCGTCCAACTCTCACATCCATACATGACTACTGGAAAAACCATAGCCTTGACTGGACGGACCTTTGTTGGCAAAGTAATGTCTCTGCTTTTTAATATGCTGTCTAGGTTGGTCATAACTTTCCTTCCAAGAAGTAAGCGTCTTTTAATTTCATGGCTGCAATCACCATCTGCAGTGATTTTGGAGCCCCTCAAAATAAAGTCTGACACTGTTTCCACTGTCTCCCCATCTATTCCCCGTGAATGATGGGACCAGATGACATGATCTTAGCTTTCTGAATGTTGAGCTTTAAGCCAATTTTTTCACTCTCCTCCTTCATTTTCATCAAGAGGCTTTTTAGTCCCGCTTCACTTTCTGCCATAAGGGTGGGTGTCATCTCCATATCTGAGGTTATTGATTTCTCCCAGCAATCTTGATTCCAGCTTGTGCTTCTTCCAGCCCAAGGTTTCTCATGATGTACTCTGCATATAAGTTAAATAAGCAGGGTGACAATATACAGCCTTGACGTACTCTTTTTCCTAGTTGGAACCAGTCTGTTGTTCCATATCCAGTTCTAACTGTTGCTTCCTGACCTGCATACAGGTTTCTCAAGAGGCAGGTCAGGGGGTCTGGTATTCCCATCTCCTTCAGAATTCTCCACAGTTTATTGTGATCCACACAGTCGAAGGCTTTGGCATAGTCAATAAAGCAGAAATAGATGTTTTTCTGGAACACTCTTGCTTTTTTGATGATGCAGAGGATGTTGGCAATTTGATCTCTGGTTCCTCTGCCTTTTCTAAAACCAGCTTGAACATCTGGAAGTTCACGGTTCACATACTGTTGAAACTGGGCTTGGAGAATTTTGAACATCACTTTACTATCATGTGAGATGAGTAAAATTGTGCGGTAGTTTGAGCATTCTTTGGCATTGCCTCTCTTTGGGATTGGAATGAAAACTGACCTTTTCCAGTCCTGTGGCCACTGCTGAGTTTTCCAAATTTGCTGGCATATTGAGTGGAGCCCTTTCATAGCATCATCTTTCAGGATTTGAAATATCTCAACTGAAATTCCATCACCTCCACTAGCTTTATTCGTAGTGATGCTTTCTAAGGCCCACTTGACTTCACATTCCAGGATGTCTGGCTCTAGGTGAGTGATCACACCATCGTGATTATCTGGGTCATGATGATCTTTTTTGTACAGTTCTTCTGTATATTCTTGCCACTTCTTCTTAATATCTTCTGCTTCTGTTAGGTCCATACCATTTCTGTCCTTTATCGAGCCCATCTTTACATGAAATGTTCCCTTGGTGTCTCTAATTTTCTTGAAGAGATCTCTAGTCTTTCCCATTCTGTTTTTTTCCTCTTTCTTTTCATTGATCATTGAAGAAGGCTTTTTTATCTCTCCTTGCTATTCTTTGGAACTCTGCATTCAGATGAGAATATCTTTCCTTTTCTCCTTTGCTTTTTGCTTCTCTTCTTTTCACAGCTATTTGTAAGGCCTCCTTAGACAGCCATTTTGCTTTTTTGCATTTCTTTTCCAGGGGGATGGTCTTAATCCTTGTCTCCTGTAAATGTCACAAACCTCCATCCATAGTTCATCAGGCACTCTATCAGATCAAGTCCCTTAAATCTATTTCTCACTTCCACTGGATAATCATAAGGGATTTGATTTAGGTCATACCTGAAGGTCTAGTGGTTTTCCCTACTTTCTTCAATTTAAGTCTGAATTTGGGTAAGGAGTTCGTGATCTGAGCCACAATCAGCTCCCAGTCTTGTTTTTGCTGACTGTATAGAGCTTCTCCATCTTTGACTGCAAAGAATATAATCAATCTGATTTCAGTGTTGCCCATCTAGCAATGTCCATGCATAGAGTGTTCTCTTGTGTTGTTAGAAGAGGGTGTTTGCTATGACCAGTGCATTCTCTTGGCAAATCTCTATTCACCTTTGCCCTGCTTCATTCTGTACTCCAAGGCCAAATTTGCCTGTTACTCCAGGTGTTTCCTGACTTCCTACTTTTGCATTCCAGTCCCCTAAAATGAAAAGGACATCTTTTTTGGATGTTAGTTCTAAAAGGTCTTATAGGTCTTCATAGAACCATTCAACTTCAGCTTCTTCAGCATTACTGGTTGGGACATAGGCTTGGATTACCGTGA
This sequence comes from Cervus elaphus, assembly GCF_910594005.1. Taxonomy (NCBI): domain Eukaryota; kingdom Metazoa; phylum Chordata; class Mammalia; order Artiodactyla; family Cervidae; genus Cervus; species Cervus elaphus. The sequence continues at coordinate 18,379,470 of NC_057820.1, forward strand.
TATTGAATGGTTTGCCTTGGAAACGAACAGAGATCATTCGTCATTTTTGAGATTACATCCAAGTACTACATTTCGGACTCTTTTGTTGACCATGATGGCTACTCCATTTCTTCTAAGTGATTCCTGCCCACAGTAATAGATATAATGGTCCCCTGAGTTAAATTCACCCATTCCAGTCCATCTTAGTTCGCTGATTCCTAGAATGTCGACATTCACTCTTGCGATCTCCTGTTTGACCACTTCCAATTTGCCTTGATTCATGGACCTAACATTCCATGTTCCTATGCAATATTGATCTTTACAGCATTGGACCTTGCTTCTATCACCAGTCACATTCACAACTGGGTATTGTTTTTGCTTTGGCTCCATCCCTTCATTCTTTCTGGAGTTATTTCTCCACTGATCTCCAGTAGCATATTGGGCACCTACCAACCTGGGGAGTTCATCTTTCAGTGTCCTATCTTGTTCCCTTTTCATACTGTTCATGGGGTTCTCAAGGCAAGAATACTGAAGTGGTTTGCCATTCCCTTCTCCAGTGGACCACATTCTGTCAGACCTCTCCACCATGACCCGACTGTCTTGGGTGGCCCCACACGGCATGGCTTAGTTTCACTGAGTTAGACAAGGCTGTGGTCCTGTGATCAGATGGGCTAGTTTTCTGTGATTATGGTTTTAGTGTGTCTGCCCTCTGATGCCCTCTCGCAACACCTACCGTCTTACTTGGGTTTCTCTTCCCTTGGACGTGGGGTATCTCTTCACGGCTGCTCCAGCAAAGTGCAGCCGCTGCTCCTTACCTTGGAGGAGGGGTATCCCCTCACGGCGCCCCTCCTGACCTTGAACGTGGAGTAGCTCCTCTCGGCCCTCCTGCGCCTGCACAGCCACTGCTCCTTGGACCATATCTGTAAACCAGGGTTAATAACACCTACCTGGGAAGGTTGTTATTGGGATTTGAGATAATCCATTTAAACTTTCAGTTTAGTTCAGTTCAGTCGCTCAGTCGTGTCAGACTCTTTGCGACCACATGAATCGCAGCACGCCAGGCCTCCCTGTCCATCACCAACTCCCGGAGTCCACCCAAACCCATGTCCATCAAGTCGGTAATGCCATCCAGCCATCTCATCCTCTGTCATCCCCTTCTCCTCCTGCCCCCAATCCTTCCCAGCATCAGGATCTTTTCCAATGAGTCAACTCTTCGCATGAGGTGGCCAAAGTATTGGAGTTTCAGCTTCAGCATCAGTCCTTCCAATAAACACCCAGGACTGATCGCCTTTAGGATGGACTGGTTGGATCTCCTTGCAGTCCAAGGGACTCTCAAGAGTCTTCTCCAACACCACAGTTTAAAAACATCAGTTCTTCAGCACTCAATTTTCTTCACCGTCCAACTCTCACATCCATACATGACTACTGGAAAAACCATAGCCTTGACTGGACGGACCTTTGTTGGCAAAGTAATGTCTCTGCTTTTTAATATGCTGTCTAGGTTGGTCATAACTTTCCTTCCAAGAAGTAAGCGTCTTTTAATTTCATGGCTGCAATCACCATCTGCAGTGATTTTGGAGCCCCTCAAAATAAAGTCTGACACTGTTTCCACTGTCTCCCCATCTATTCCCCGTGAATGATGGGACCAGATGACATGATCTTAGCTTTCTGAATGTTGAGCTTTAAGCCAATTTTTTCACTCTCCTCCTTCATTTTCATCAAGAGGCTTTTTAGTCCCGCTTCACTTTCTGCCATAAGGGTGGGTGTCATCTCCATATCTGAGGTTATTGATTTCTCCCAGCAATCTTGATTCCAGCTTGTGCTTCTTCCAGCCCAAGGTTTCTCATGATGTACTCTGCATATAAGTTAAATAAGCAGGGTGACAATATACAGCCTTGACGTACTCTTTTTCCTAGTTGGAACCAGTCTGTTGTTCCATATCCAGTTCTAACTGTTGCTTCCTGACCTGCATACAGGTTTCTCAAGAGGCAGGTCAGGGGGTCTGGTATTCCCATCTCCTTCAGAATTCTCCACAGTTTATTGTGATCCACACAGTCGAAGGCTTTGGCATAGTCAATAAAGCAGAAATAGATGTTTTTCTGGAACACTCTTGCTTTTTTGATGATGCAGAGGATGTTGGCAATTTGATCTCTGGTTCCTCTGCCTTTTCTAAAACCAGCTTGAACATCTGGAAGTTCACGGTTCACATACTGTTGAAACTGGGCTTGGAGAATTTTGAACATCACTTTACTATCATGTGAGATGAGTAAAATTGTGCGGTAGTTTGAGCATTCTTTGGCATTGCCTCTCTTTGGGATTGGAATGAAAACTGACCTTTTCCAGTCCTGTGGCCACTGCTGAGTTTTCCAAATTTGCTGGCATATTGAGTGGAGCCCTTTCATAGCATCATCTTTCAGGATTTGAAATATCTCAACTGAAATTCCATCACCTCCACTAGCTTTATTCGTAGTGATGCTTTCTAAGGCCCACTTGACTTCACATTCCAGGATGTCTGGCTCTAGGTGAGTGATCACACCATCGTGATTATCTGGGTCATGATGATCTTTTTTGTACAGTTCTTCTGTATATTCTTGCCACTTCTTCTTAATATCTTCTGCTTCTGTTAGGTCCATACCATTTCTGTCCTTTATCGAGCCCATCTTTACATGAAATGTTCCCTTGGTGTCTCTAATTTTCTTGAAGAGATCTCTAGTCTTTCCCATTCTGTTTTTTTCCTCTTTCTTTTCATTGATCATTGAAGAAGGCTTTTTTATCTCTCCTTGCTATTCTTTGGAACTCTGCATTCAGATGAGAATATCTTTCCTTTTCTCCTTTGCTTTTTGCTTCTCTTCTTTTCACAGCTATTTGTAAGGCCTCCTTAGACAGCCATTTTGCTTTTTTGCATTTCTTTTCCAGGGGGATGGTCTTAATCCTTGTCTCCTGTAAATGTCACAAACCTCCATCCATAGTTCATCAGGCACTCTATCAGATCAAGTCCCTTAAATCTATTTCTCACTTCCACTGGATAATCATAAGGGATTTGATTTAGGTCATACCTGAAGGTCTAGTGGTTTTCCCTACTTTCTTCAATTTAAGTCTGAATTTGGGTAAGGAGTTCATGATCTGAGCCACAATCAGCTCCCAGTCTTGTTTTTGCTGACTGTATAGAGCTTCTCCATCTTTGACTGCAAAGAATATAATCAATCTGATTTCAGTGTTGCCCATCTAGCAATGTCCATGCATAGAGTGTTCTCTTGTGTTGTTAGAAGAGGGTGTTTGCTATGACCAGTGCATTCTCTTGGCAAATCTCTATTCACCTTTGCCCTGCTTCATTCTGTACTCCAAGGCCAAATTTGCCTGTTACTCCAGGTGTTTCCTGACTTCCTACTTTTGCATTCCAGTCCCCTAAAATGAAAAGGACATCTTTTTCGGATGTTAGTTCTAAAAGGTCTTATAGGTCTTCATAGAACCATTCAACTTCAGCTTCTTCAGCATTACTGGTTGGGACATAGGCTTGGATTACCGTGATATTGAATGGTTTGCCTTGGAAACGAACAGAGATCATTCGTCATTTTTGAGATTACATCCAAGTACTACATTTCGGACTCTTTTGTTGACCATGATGGCTACTCCATTTCTTCTAAGTGATTCCTGCCCACAGTAATAGATATAATGGTCCCCTGAGTTAAATTCACCCATTCCAGTCCATCTTAGTTCGCTGATTCCTAGAATGTCGACATTCACTCTTGCGATCTCCTGTTTGACCACTTCCAATTTGCCTTGATTCATGGACCTAACATTCCATGTTCCTATGCAATATTGATCTTTACAGCATTGGACCTTGCTTCTATCACCAGTCACATTCACAACTGGGTATTGTTTTTGCTTTGGCTCCATCCCTTCATTCTTTCTGGAGTTATTTCTCCACTGATCTCCAGTAGCATATTGGGCACCTACCAACCTGGGGAGTTCATCTTTCAGTGTCCTATCTTGTTCCCTTTTCATACTGTTCATGGGGTTCTCAAGGCAAGAATACTGAAGTGGTTTGCCATTCCCTTCTCCAGTGGACCACATTCTGTCAGACCTCTCCACCATGACCCGACTGTCTTGGGTGGCCCCACACGGCATGGCTTAGTTTCACTGAGTTAGACAAGGCTGTGGTCCTGTGATCAGATGGGCTAGTTTTCTGTGATTATGGTTTTAGTGTGTCTGCCCTCTGATGCCCTCTCGCAACACCTACCGTCTTACTTGGGTTTCTCTTCCCTTGGACGTGGGGTATCTCTTCACGGCTGCTCCAGCAAAGTGCAGCCGCTGCTCCTTACCTTGGAGGAGGGGTATCCCCTCACGGCGCCCCTCCTGACCTTGAACGTGGAGTAGCTCCTCTCGGCCCTCCTGCGCCTGCACAGCCACTGCTCCTTGGACCATATCTGTAAACCAGGGTTAATAACACCTACCTGGGAAGGTTGTTATTGGGATTTGAGATAATCCATTTAAACTTTCAGTTTAGTTCAGTTCAGTCGCTCAGTCGTGTCAGACTCTTTGCGACCACATGAATCGCAGCACGCCAGGCCTCCCTGTCCATCACCAACTCCCGGAGTCCACCCAAACCCATGTCCATCAAGTTGGTAATGCCATCCAGCCATCTCATCCTCTGTCATCCCCTTCTCCTCCTGCCCCCAATCCCTCCCAGCATCAGGGTCTTTTCCAATGAGTCAGCTCTTCGCATCAGGTGGCCAAAGTATTAGAGTTTCAGCTTCAGCATCAGTCCTTCCAATGAACACCCAGGACTGATCTCCTTTAGATGGACTGGTTGGATCTCCTTGCAGTCCAAGGGACTCTCAAGAGTCTTCTCCAACACCACAGTTCAAAAGCATCCATTTTTCAGCACTCAGCTTTCTTCACTGTCCAACTCTCACATCCATACATGACTACTGAGAAAACCATAGCCTTGACTAGATGGACCTTTGTTGGCAAAGTAATGTCTCTGCTTTTTAATATGCTATCTAAGTTGGTCATAACTTTCCTTCCAAGGAGTGAGTGTCTTTTAATTTCATGGCTGCAATTACCATCTGCAGTGATTTGGGAGCCCCTCAAAATAAAGTCTGACACTGTTTCCACTGTCTCCCCATCTATTCCCAATGAATGATGGGACCAGATGCCATGATCTTAGCTTTCTGAATGTTGAGCTTTAAGCCAACTTTTTCACTCTCCTCTTTCACTTTCATCAAGAGGCTTTTTAGTCCCTCTTCACTTTCTGCCATAAGGGTGGGTGTCATCTGCATATCTGAGGTTATTGATATTTCTCCCAGCAATCTTGATTCCAGCTTGTGCTTCTTCCAGCCCAGCATTTCTCATGATGTACTCTGCATATAAGTTAAATAAGCAGGGTGACAATATACAGGCTTGACGTACTCTTTTTCCTAGTTGGAACCAGTCTGTTGTTCCATGTCCAATTCTAACTGTTGCTTCCTGACCTGCATATAGATATCTCAAGAGGCAGGTCAGGTGGTATGGTATTCCCACCTCTTTCAGAATTTAAACTTCAGCTGATAGTAAATACTCAATAGTGAGGTTGTTTAGGACAACCCTGTTTTCACCTGTTGTTCTGCCATACATTTTTAATGACACTTCCTTTCACTCTCAAAAAAATGTCCTGGTTTGAGTGATAAATCCCATGGTTCCCTTATTCTTATGTAATTTCTGAGATCCCTTCTTGTCCTAAAATATTACACTTTTTGATGAAAATGTCAAGTCCATGCATGATCCCTTGTCAACACCTGAGGCCAAATGAAGTTGCATAGGAGAATGAAGAAAAGGGTTAGCATCTAGTCCAGAGCTTCTCAAACTTTAAAGTGGGTAGGAATCCCTGGGGCCCCTGAGAGTGAAGATTCTTCCTAGGGCTGGGATGGGGCCTGAGATTCTGCATTTCTAGGAGCTCCCAGGTGATCCTGATATTGTTGGTGTACAGACACACTTCGATCAGCAAGCCCTTAGAGTGTGGACAAAAAGGAGAGATTTTTGTATTTAACTGATGGCAAAAGGTCATGGGGGAAAAAAAACATACAGTTACCAAAGGGGAAAGGTGGGAGGAGGGATGAATTAGGAGTTTGGGATTCACACACACACACACACACACTACTATGCATAAAATTGATAAACAACAAGGACCTACTGTATACCACAGCAAACTATATTCAATATCTTGTAATAACCTATAATGGAAAAGAATCTGAAAAAGAATATATATACACAAATATATGTATAACTGAACCATTTTGCTCTGTACCTGAAACTAACACGACATAGTTAATTACTTCTTGCTGCTGCTGCTGCTAAGTCACTTCAGTCGTGTCCGACTCTGTGTGACCCCAGAGACAGCAGCCCACCAGGCTCCCCCGTCCCTGGGATTCTCCAGGCAAGAACACTGGAGTGGGTTGCCATTTCCTTCCCCAGTGCATGAAAGTGAAAAGTGAAAGTGAAGTCGTTCAGTCATGTCCAACTCTTCGCGACCCCATGGACTGCAGCCTACCAGGCTCCTCCATCCATGGGATTTCCCAGGCAAGAGTACTGGAGTGGGGTGCCATTGCCTTCTCCGAATTACTTCTTAGATAATACTAAATAAATAAACAGAATAGGAATAAGCTGAGTGAGTCCAGGTAAGTATCCAGGAGCCAATGCAGGAAGAACTGATTCTGAAAAACACCTTCTTATTTGAGGCTTTGTTGTATTATCTACACCTTCCTCATACCCCTGCTTTGACAGCAATTGTGGGCAATTGTGAACAGAGTAATTTAGGCTAAAAAGCTTTGAACAAATGTCAATACACTCATGAATAGATGCCTATTGCAAATAAGATATCATTGTTGGAGCCAAATGGCAAATATTGATTTAAGAGGAAGGAATCCACACTGGCAAAGGAGAAATCTGGGGGTGAAGGAGATTGCTGAAGCATTTTATTTAACAGGTAAGTCTTGCATTTCTTGCCTCAGTCTGTGTGAGATCTCTCTTTTGTCTAATTTCACACTTTTCTTGGGCCTTCATCATAACCCACCTTGATGTGTATGTTTGCTTCATCATCACACTGTCAACTGCTTAATTCCAGGAACCATATCGTTTCTCTGTGACTGCCTCCCATTATTCCACCCCTTCTGCTGGCACATAATTTTACCGCATGCCATACTATTGCTCAAAGCCAGCAGCTATCCCCTAATGGCCACATGTTAAAGTGCAAACATCTCAAATATCTTAGGCTAGATCTTAAAGGACGCCACCTTTTTCTCCCTTATGTTCCAAACAAACCTTTCTCGCCTTCCCCTGGTTGCTGCAGAGCCTTTTCTTCTCTGGATACTTGATCATGTCACCATGCCCCTCCACTTCACTCCCCTTTGCACGCTCCTCTCCTGACCTCTGGTCCAAATCTCTCATTTCACAAGTTAGGGTTTTAATATGGCGACTGAGTATGTCAGTTACAACGATGCATCCCAGACCTGGGGACTCACCAGGCCCAGTGTTAGATGGCCCTGAGCTAAAACCACGTTGTTCACCTGACATCCAGAAGCTCCTATTTTCACTGATACTCCGGAGTGACTCCTAGTCTCTAGGAGTTAGTGTCTTTTTAGAAATAGTGTCTAGGAGTTAGTGTCTTTTTAGAAATAGTGTCCAGTAGTCCCTGAAAAGTCTGATTATTTCCCTTTCTTCAATGCACAGTCACCCTGATAAATGGCTATCGGTCCCTTTGCAGAAGATTGGAAGACAGATCAACAGTATAAAACTTTGGCAGTCTTCAAGGGGACCCAGCCTTCCCTTCTTTCAAGTGGTTCAAATTCTGTAAATTAGCTAAAGTTTGGGAATCAACTGAGAGATTGTGACTGTTCTGTGATTCGAGTTAGACTTCGGTCTACTAACCTAGAACTTTCCCACTTACACAACTGAGAGTTTAGTTGACTGTCCATTTCATTTGATCAATTATTCAACACCACAGGTTTCTTTGAGTCAGACCATACTGATTACTACTCTGACTCTTCTGTCTATTACAATCATTATACTCCGTTTGTCTTTGGTGATTAAATGCAGCCACTTGGCACCCGCCTTCCTGGAGTCCCATTATCCCCAGTGCCTATAGGGATTGAAGTTGAATGGTAGCTGTTCCCTCTATAAATTCTGACCTATAGAGAAGAGCAACCACAGAACTCATCAAAGATGCTGGGGCTCCTCCCACAAATTTATTTCTCAGAGTTAAGGTAAAAGGCACACCTTTGGACCCTCCCAGGGTGAATGAGCAGGACTTACATGATAAACACATGCAAGCATTCCATCTCCCTAAGCCTCTAGATACTTTCTTCTATAGCATACCAACGAAGTTCTAGAACTGAACTTATTCAGTGGAGACCACTGATGGATGCATGTTGGATGCATGTTTCCGATAATGAATCAAACTGTCAGCATCTTTTCTAACCTCTTGAGCCAAAACCAATCCTAGAATTTCTGCTTAATGGGTCATCTCAATAAGTTCCATCTGACCCAACTTTCTATTCCTTCCACCATGCTCTCACACCCTTAATATCCATTCCCACACATATCCCCTAGATTTCTGCCTGTAAAAATTAGAAAAATCACACAGTTCTTTTGGAGTATAGCGCACCTTCTCATGGAGATACCTCACAGTTTGGACCTCACCTCTGGCCTGCCAGGACTTGAGTTTAGTTACAGGTCTAGAAGCAGAGAGTGATAAGAGGCAGGTCCTGAGAAGGATCAGCAGTGTCTTGCAGGACAGGTACTTCAGGGGAGGGCATTCATTACAGGTTTTCCAGGCAGAGGTAGAAAGCCGCTTCCACTGGCAAAAATGACTCAGCAGAATTTTGGGCTTCAATGTCCCTAGCTTTGAGATCTGCCCATAGACATCGCCACGTGAGTTTTCAGGGTCATCTCTCTTCCCAAGCAACACCCTCACTTTTGTGTCATTAGTTCAGCCTCTGAAGCATGAGACTCTAGGTTTGGTTTTCAGAAATGTGACTCATAGCTTTAGGAGATGGAGAAGGCAATGGCACCCCACTCCAGTGCTCTCGCCTGGAAAATCCCATGGATGGAGAAGCCTGGTGGGCTGCAGTCCATGGGGTCGCTAAGAGTCAGACATGACTGAGCGACTTCACTTTTACTTTCCACTTTCATGCATTGGAGAAGAAAATGGCAGCCCACTCCAGTGTTCTTGCCCGGAGAATCCCAGGGATGCGGGGGAGCCTGGTGGGCTGCTGTCTATGGGGTTGCACAGAGTAGGACACGACTGAAGCGACTTAGCAGCAGCAGCAGCAGCTTTAGGAGAGAAGATTGTCCTTCTGGGCAGATATAGAAGCTTTCAGACCATTATGTAGAGCTCAAACTTCATAATGAATCTGAAGCCCTCAACTAACCTTTTTCTTTTCCCTACCGAAAAAGGGCAATTAGGAGCAACTAGCCAATCTCATTATACAGTAAGTCCCCTACATACAAAGTTTAGAGATTTCAAAGATGAGAAGCTGCCTCTGTATGTCAGTTATTGTACCATTGTACTTTTCAAGATACTTTACTATAGGATTTAAAATGTTCTCTTTATTTTTTGTTTGTCTGTTTTTTATGTATTATCTGTGTGAAAAGTATTATAAACCTATGAGCATACAGTACTATATAGCTAATTGTGTTAGCTGGGTACCTAAGCTAACTTTGTTGGACTTACAAATGTGCTTTCAGAATGGAACTTGTTCATATGTAGGGGACTTATTGTATTCCTCAGTTTGACTAAACGTGGTCACCTAGAACCCTGGCCTTCTACTGACTAGAAGTATCCAGTGGCCATATTTTGGATATCTCTTTACATATCACCAAGTGGACTAACAGCACCCTCTCTAGCATGGAAAAGAGAAGCATTAGTGCCTGTAAGTCTAGTTAGATTAGAAAAGGGCTTCCCTGGTGGCTCAGTGGTAAAGAATCCGCCTGCATTGCAGGAGCTACAGAAAATGCAGGTTTGATCCCTGGATCGGGAAGATCCCCTGGAGGAGGGCATGGCAACCCACTCCAGTATTCCTGCCTGGAGAATCCCATGGACAGAGAAGCCTGGCAAGCTACGGTCCATAGGATTGCAAAGAGTCATATATGACTCAAGTGATTTAGCACACACAGACAGATTAGAAAACCAACTCCAGAAAACTCATCCTTAATATTCTGTTTTTCTTAACCAACCACTTTTGCTACCAAAATTGAATCAGAGAAACAGAATCGAAGGAGATTATATATGAAGAGATTTCCTGCAAAGAATTTCTTGCACAGTTCTGGGGGTTGGCTAGGCAAGTGTGAACACGAACGCTCAGGAAGGGCAGGCTGAAAATCTCAGGCGCAAGAAGCTGCAGTCACAGGTGGAATTTCTCCTTTCGCGAAGCATCAGTTCTGCTTTTAAGACTTTGGACTGATTGACTCAGGCCCACCCAGGTTACCTGGGATAATCTCCCCATGTCAACTGTGGACTTTAATCCCTTACACAAAGTAGTGTCACAGCAGCACCTAGATTTGTGTTTGACTGAGTCACTGAGGAGCCTGGCCAGGTGTAGACATCAAAAGACTGTCAATCACATGGGTGAGAAAATGAGGGTGAAAAAGGAAAATATTGTTGTTTAGTCATTCAGTTTTGTCCAACTCTTTTGAGACCCATGGGCTATAGCCCACCAGGCTGCTCTGTCCATGGGATTTCCCAGATAAAAATACTGGAGTGAGTTGCCATTTCATTCTCCAGGAGCTCTTCCCAACCCAGGGAACTCACGTTCCTGCATTGCAGGCGGATTCTTTACCACTGAGCCAGCAGGGAGGCAAGCCCCCGCCCTCCAACCAAAGGAAAATAACCTCCAAGTATCACTATAAAAACAACTGTGACCTCATACCCCTGAAAGGGCTTCAGGGACCTCCAGGAGTCCCTGGGCTAACATTTATGAACTACTTACCAACATAAAAGTGCTTCTCCAACAATACCATGATAGCACATGGAGGCACATCAGTTACAGTGAAGCTGCCTAATACCTCAGCTTCGTTTCATTTATTTGAAATAAATTATGAAAGTGAAAGTGTTAATCACTCAGTCACATCTGATTCTTTGCGACCCCATGGACTGTAGCTGGCCAGGATCCTCTGTCCATGGAATTCTTCAAGAAGAATACTGGAATGAGTATCCATTCCATTCTCCAGGGGACCTTCCTGTAGGCAGTTTCTTTTACCATCTAAGCCACCAGGGAAGCCCAGAAGTAAATTAGATGATGAAAATAATGAAAAGAGGGAATTCCCTGGTGATCCAGTGATTAGGATTCAGTGCTTTCATTGCTGCGGCCCAGGGTTCAATCCCTGGTTAGGAAACTAAGATCTCGCAAGCTGCACAGCTTGCCAAAATTCTTTTTAATAAACAAATCAAATTAAATAATAAAAAGAGCCAGAACTGAATGGTTGGTAGCATGTTGAGATGGAGAATATAAATCTGCTTTTCCTTCTGGAGGTATCAGTTCCTGGGAGGACCCTCAAAGTGTGAGATTTCCTCCCACTGAATGTGATTCTGGTGTTTAATGGTTGAGGCATATTTTCAAAAGCTTAGCCCTGAAAGTCACATCATTTACTTCCTCTGTGCTCAGTCCAGGAAGCAATGAATCTATTCCAATATCAAAGGGAAAACTGACATGGTGATGGAGTCTGTCTTCATGACGAAGCATTCCCAGGGAATTTTTCAAGAATAATTTTGAAACACAAAACCTTTTCTTTATGGCTAGGTTTAGAATCTAATTCTTGGATCAGGATGTGACTTCCTGGATTCTAATCTAGAGTCTGATTGGGAATCACTATCATAGACTTACTATATCAAATCTCCAAAGTTGTAGTATAAACTAGTGAAAATTTTTCATCCCAAGGCATACGGTTATGATATAGTGATACACTCAATACACACTTGTGAAATTGAACAGAATGCCCTCAAAGGGCAAGAATACAGCTTCAAGGATTACGTACATTGAGAGGGAAAAATCTCTGCTCAGGAAGTCCAGGCTCTCTTCTCAATCTATTTATTCACTGGGTATCTGTAAACCCGCAGTCAGACTAGAGGGCCTTCACGATGATTCATACATATTTTTTAGAAAATTTGAATTGATTGCCCACATATTAAAATATTCACACTAAGATTAGAATTCTGGGTTCTCTTAGAATCAGGCAGCACTGAGTGCCCATTTCTATAGGACACACCCTCTCCTGTGTACTCTATGTTCAGCCCCTCATGGTCTTTCTTCATTACCACGGCATTGGTGTATTTTTTATAGTAGAATAGACATAAGGAAGAAATGGCGTGTACTTTGTACTTAAGTACTTATCAAAACTTTTCTTAACCCCAGTCTGCTTCCTCATTTTCATTACCTGTCCAGCTTCTTTCAGTAGATATTTAAATTTGAATATAGGTATATTTCAGCTCATCTTGGTTAGTCAGAATTTCTTCCACTAGGGATGCTACCCCTCACTACCAAAGTTTTAGATTTCATTATTCATTATTTTTTTCTTTTCCCTTCTTTCTTCTGTTCTTTCTCATTTTATTTTTTGTTAGAAAGATTAGAGGAAAAGTTTAATGGCCAAGTGTCCTGTGTCTCCAGAAAAGTATTAAGACAGAAGACCTCATCATAGAGTCTGGCAACTCTAGGGAAGGAGAGAGAGGTGAGAACAAAGAAAAATACAAGTGGAAATTACAAGAATGTTGGCAAAGGTTTCCATTAAGAAACAGCTCACTTATTAAGGGGAATGTCTTATTCCTCAGGCAGTTGTAATCACTTTTATCCCCAGTAGCATCCATAGTCCATCAATCTTCCCAAAATATCTCCCCAAATTTGTAAGAATCATTACATTATTTTAATAACCACTAAACTTTTAATTGGTTTTTTAAATTGGCTTTATATTTAAAATTTCCAGGCAATAGCACCATTTTGCACTCTAGAGAGAGTGGGTCAAGACCTCATGTCTGCAAGTATTGCACCGTATCTACATGCTTACACATGTATGCATGTACCTAGGTCTTGGTGGCTTGGTGATTTCAGACATGGTTTATAATTCTGTAATAGTATAATAATCAGTCCCACTCTAAAATTTATACTTGATTGGAAAACCTGTCAGAGAGATTGGTTTTTTGTCTCTGTCATTAAAGGATTCACATTTCAGGGAAAATTTGTTAACAAATTTAAATAAAAAATTTGAAAGACCAAATGCAGCTCTGAATTATATATTTGAGGAAGTGGTAATAAATGGAAACTAGTATTTTGAATATTATTCAGGAGCATACTTTCCCTTCACTAAGACAGAATAAAAATAAGTAGATTAGTAGTTAGAGACAATAATCAATTTTATCCAGAATTAGTCTTGAAGTCTTCATTCTGCAAGTTCATAAGTTAAAGGCTTCTCAAATCAGGAAAGTTTCCTTTAATTAATGAATTGCTGCCACCACCCTGCAATATATAGTGCTAAAGTTCACTTCTGTATTTTGAGCAGACAGCAACTGCCTGCCAACAATAATTTAAAAGAAAACAACCTGCTGACTAATTAATAATTTCAATGCACTCTGACCTCTGTTAAAAATAAAATCTCTTCAAGTACCATGATGACTGTTATCACACAGTCTGGTCATTATATAATGCTTCACCCATTACTCTTCATTTGTCCCCTACTGGTATCTCCTCGCTATAGTCCTGCAGAAAAACACTCATCCCCCAGATCAAGCCAAAGTTTAGTTGAGCAAGCCTTGAAAGAGATAGTGGTGCCAAGCACCTTCTGGTTGATTTTTAGCTTCAATTATTTCTGCAATTCTTATTGTTATTTTAACAAAAACGCTTTTGTTTTACTTACATTTAAGTCCACCATATTTTTTCTTTCTCTAGTTAGAAGTCTAACAACACATTGGGCAGAATCTCAACATAAACACAAAGAAAACTGGTAACCCAACCTTGTCCGTGAGTCAGTCAACAGTCAGGTGGAGACCATCATCTCCCCAGTGTTTCTCAAATTGGAGTCCCTGAAACCCACAGGGGACATAGCCATATTCTTGGGGATCCATAAATCTTCTGTGACTAAGTAGTGGTCATCCACTGTTTGATTCAATATTTCTTAAGTTAGCATAAACAAACATACTAGTGATCTGAGAATTCTCTGGTTTGAGCAACCCAAGAAGGTGGATATGATTCTGAATCTGATGAACTTAAAGCCAGAGGAAGTATTCTTTGGAACCAGGGAAAACCCAGCCTATGAATCTGTCTCTAAAGACCTTAAAAAGCAGATGGTTCACCTACATCTGTGTGTTGAGTGAATTAAAGAGAACATCATGAAATGGAGCAGGACCCTGTGGTCCTTACCCGCCCCCATGTCTTCTGTCTGTCTTTTGTCAGTGGAAAGCTTTAGTCAAAGAATGAGTTTAATCAGAGAAATGAGAAATGCTGAAACAAAGGAAAACAGTCAAAGGAGACTAAACAATAATAATGTTGTCATTAAGCAGAGTCAAGGACCTTTAGTTCTTTCTCAAGGGTTATAGAGAATATTCTGAGCCATATCCTATGAGCTGTCTTACAGGTACTAAAACACCAGGTGGAGAAGTTAACTGCATGGTGACCGGACTGTACTCAGGACATAAGTCCCCACAATTCTGAGAACTGGCCTCAATTAGGAACAAATGGCCCCTGGAACTGAAGATTAACTGTACCTAACGTGATCAAGATAGCGCTGGGCAGTTCAGTTTGAAGATGACTGTTAGAGATGACTGTACTATTTCTGCGTGTAGCAAACACCCGCCCCCCAATACCCCTGCTGCCGCTCTGTCTATAAAAGCTCTCACCCCTGCTTGTCAGCAGTGTATGGGAGTCAGCCTTCCTTCAGACAGATGTCTGCCACCACCCTCCTCCAGTTACCAGCATCTGAAATAAAGAAAACTTTCCACCAACCTGGCCTGTTTATTGGCTTTTGCATGGCAAGCAATTGGACCCCACAAACTCTTTTACTAACAATCAGCTTGCTTCCTGTTGACTGAAGCTTCAACTTCCTAGATTTTCCTATTGACCTGCCTTTACAAAAGTGTATCCAGAGGGCATTTTCTCCATGACCCCTATTTGGAAAATACCATGATTTTCCATGAAAAGACCATGACTGGGGAAAATACCAGTCTCCCCAGTCTTCCTAAAGTCAAAGCCAGACCAATGATTCCACAGCAGAGATTTTGCAGGAGTTTCTAAGAATGAGCTACCCTGAGGAGTAAGGTTCCTCCTTAGGACTCCAATGGGGTTAGAGAAGATGAGACAAAATATCAAAATGTGGGACCCACCACCACCTTAGCGTTGATCATCTCTTTTTGAGATAGCTACAGTGACCCTTGGCTTTAAAATTAAAAGCTTGATTTGGTCAGGCTTTTGTGGCCAGTTCATAACAATCAAATTCACAGGAGACTGAGCTATGACTCAAAATGCCAAGGGCCATGTATGGTCTTGTACGTATTTTTCTAGTAGACAGAACATCTTCAAAATATAGTGCCTCTTCCTTCACTGTGTCAAAGAGGTGGAAGGCCAAACTCACAAGCAAAAGAAATGAGAGCCATAGAGCGTAGAAAGTATTTTCTTCCAGGGCCAAGAGAAACCTGGAGCAGAATCATTGCTGCGGGCCTGAAAGATGAGTGACCACCATCCATTCCCTCCTCTGGTCAAGCTACACGATGACACCCAAGTCAGCCTCTCTGGTTTCTTTCCTTTTCCTGTTCCACGTGGACTCCCTGCCTTCTTTATTTAAACAGGTTTCTCAGTAGTCAGTGAGGTCACAGGTTCCTTTCATGTTAGTCATTTTCTAGTCATTCTTCTAGGAAATTTATTCTAGTCACCTTCATGGACATTCCTCACATCTCTTTGGCAACACATTGACCAATTTTGTTTTGTTTTTTTCCTTCCTGAGGTATTTAATTTTTTTCCCCACTGCCAATGACTCTGCATAGTTTCATTCATCCCCTCAAAGCATTTTTTTGGGGAAAAAATGGGAATAAGTACTCGAGGAAAAAAAAAAAAGGCTAGCAAAGAAATACATACATGTACGTTATTTTCATTCTCAAAGGATGTTCTTATTTCTGAGTTCTGATAATCAGATGATGTCTTACTCCATATTCTACACAGTGATTTTTAAAATAATCTCCTAATGAAAAAGTCCATTCATTCAATAACAAACATGGAGGTATTACTATGTATATGCCAGATATTATGATTAATTTTGGAAATTTAAAGAAGAATAAAATGACCCAGTGCGTGTGAAGAAATTAACTAAGGAGGTCCATAAATACAGAATAACACAGAAAGAATCCCCTTTGGCCCCTCCCAATCCATTTTCCACTTTGCTATTGGAACAGTCATTTTGAAAGCAAGCCTCAGCATATTTGGAGTTATGTAGTCTTAGAGTCATACAATATGTATGTGTACAATATCAACATTCCAGTAGAGATTGGGTTGTGCCAAGTTCAGTCCTGTTCCTCATTACTGTCTCTTCCAGTATAAGGTGAAAACTCTGACTCCTCTACCCTGGGGCAAAAGCTCTGGATCTCCTGCAAGCAATTCTTGAATAAGCCCACACCCATCTCCCCAAGGTAAGCCCCCTTTGCTGTAACCATGAACTCTAGGTATAAATAAAATCAAGAAACATTTCTCACCGCCAAAGCAAAACAGCCTCAGTATGCAGATTCAGTTATCTACATTTACTTAGAGTCCAAGTACTGATTAAGACTTATGTCTAAAACATCTGTATCCCTTGGGGGGGAGTTTGGGGGAGAAGGGATACATGTATACGTATGGGTGAGTCCCTTCACTGTTCACCTTGAAACCATCACAATATTGTTTGTTAATCGGCTCTAATCCAATACAAAATAAAAATCTACATGCTTGTTTTTCTTTCAGTTTTCTTCTATCAACAAAGGGTAACTACTTGTTTAAAATTTGTGTAATCAAAGGGTTCATTCAGGTGATTTTCCAGAATAAAGTAAAGAGACTCATCTCAGATGAGTCAAAGTAAGTTTCTGAAATATATATTTGTTTTCTCTCTCAGCTCATGTAATGCTTTCCCTAAGTTTTGGTTAGGGCTTCTACCTCTGATATTGGCCTGGGCACTGGTTCTTTCCCTGACCCCTTTCCTCCCTTTCAGATCCTTGAGAAGATTTTTCCTGATCCCAATACTAGGGGGAGAAGATACCTTAGTTATCCTTGCTTCTAGCTTTCTATATTTTTCCTACAAAGTGTTGTAATTATGTCATCACATAGGAGATTATGTCTTTGATGTTTCTGTCTCCAACTAGATTATGAATTCCATTAGAGCAGACACTGTGTTTTATTATTCAATGTACCTTCAGTAGTTAGCATGGTGTGTATGCTGAGTTGTGTCTGACTCTTTGCAGTCCTTTGGACTGTAGCCTTCCAGGCTCTTCTGTCCATGGGATTTTTCAGGCAAGAATACTGGAAGTTAGCATGGTACCTGACTTAAAGCAGGTATCAATGAGACTGAGGGCTTCCCAGGGGGCGCCAGTGGTAAAGAATCTGCCTGCCAATGCAGGAGATGCAGGAGATGGGGGTTCAGTCTCTGGGTTGGGAAGATCCCCTGGAGGAGGCAATGGCAACCCACTCCAGTATTCTTGCCTGGGAAATCTCATGGACAGAGGAGCCTGGTGAGCTACAGTCCATGGGGCTGCAGAGAGTCAGACACAACTGAGTGAGCACATGTGCACACACACATACACACACACACTCTCTCTCTCTCTCTCAATAAGAGTGAATTCATGAATACAAGGAAAGTATAAATATAAGGCAAGAGTCCTGCCCTCCGAGAACTTAGACTCTTACTGAGGAAAGAAAAAAACAACAATAAGAAACACCTAACTAAAAGAAAAAGAAAAAGAAACACCTAACTAGCCCAACAGTCAATAATTAAGTACCAAAATGTATTTATTCCCACATATATTTATTTAGTGTCAACTTTGATCTAGACCTATTCTAGAGATTGAAAATAAAGTAGGGGTAGGGGGAGAAATAAATAATCTCTATTTGGAGGATGCTCACATTTTAGCAAAGTGATTGATATTGATTAAAAAATTCTAGAAGAGCAAAAATAGCTTTCTGACTTCCCTGCTGGTCCAGTGGTTAAGACTCCACACTCCCATGCCGGGAGGCACAGGTTCGATCCCTGGTCAGAGAACTAAGATTCTGCATGCCCCCAAAAGAGGAAAACAAAAATAACTTTCTACAATGGAAAGAGTCAAGGAGAACACAGAACTCCAATAGCTGAGATAAAAATTGTAGACGAGAGAGAAAACATGAAAGGGATTGCTGTGGACTCAATGCTTGTGTGCCCCAGCCAGTTCATATTTTTAGTCCTAACCCCCAGGTGATGGCATTAAGAAGTGGGGTCTTTGGGAGTTAATTGAGTCAGGAGAGCAGAGCCCTCAAGACTGAGATTAGAACCCTTACAAGAGAGACCCCACAAAGCCAACTCATCTCTTGCACCATGTGAGGTTACAGTGAGAAGAACTCATCAGACACCAGATCTGTTGGCACTATGCTCTTGGACTTCCCAGCCTCTAGAACTGTGAGAAATAAATGTTTATTGTCCATAAACTACCTAGTTGATTGTATTTTTGCTATAACAGCCCAAACAGACTAAAGCAGGGATATAAGAAAATAAAATTTTATAGAGAAAGACCATGATCTTGGCAGAGATTGGAGAAGAGATTGTGCTTTAGGGCAGTAGGAGATGAGGTGGCTTACACAGGGAGGCTTTTTAACAGCAAAGTAATCTTCTGCTTTAGGAAGTGTATTAATGTGCTAGGACTGCCTTAACAAATGACCTCAAACCAGTTGGCTTAAGTAACAGAAACTCTCTGTCTCACAGTTCTGGAGGCTCGAAATCCAGACTCAGCAGGGCAGGGCTGGTTCCTTCTGAGAGTCAGGAGGGAAGGCTTGTCTGTGCCTCTTTCCCAGCTTCTGGCGCTTTGCCTGCAGTCTGCTTCTCTGGCTTGTGTTTGTATCATCCCATTCCTCCTTCACGGTTACATGGCATTCTATCCGTGTGCGTATCTGTCTGTTCATGTGGCATTCTTTTGTCAAGAACACCAGTCATACTGAAGTAGGGTTCCACCCTCTGAGGTAACTTCAGTTTCCTCAACTCTAAAACGTGGACAATAAAGGCACTTATCTGAGACGTCTCTGGTGGGTCAGTGGCTAAGACACCACACTCCAAATGCCAGGGGCCCTGAGATCAATTCCTGGTCGGGGAACTAGATCCCACATGCCACAACTAAGACCCAGCACAGCCAGATAAATAAATATATATTTTTAAAGAGTACCTTTTAAAAAATAAAAATAAATCACATATAATCTTCTGTAAAGCAGTGGTTTACAAACTTGAGGACAATCAGAACAACCTCTTCAAAACTGCCCCTGCCTGGGCCTCATCTCTGATGATTTCAATTCATTAGTTCCGTTCTGAGGCCAAGGAACCAATTTCTAAAAGATGTTCAAGGGATGCAGGGTGTCTTGGGGGACAGGAATAGTAAAAAGACTCAGCACTACATATGTACATGGTTAAATTTCTATCAAATGATGTATTCATTACTTAAAATAATAAGCAAAATCTAAATGAAATAAATCTAAATTTTAGGTGATTCTTAAGTGATTTGAGAACCACTGATGTGGGAGCTTCTCAACAGTATGCCTCACAGGTAAGTGCTTCAAAACATTTTCTGTGGTTATGAATTAAATAGTGTCTTTTGTTAATTTATGTTTATAAAATCGAACCTTTCCATTTGTTTACTTCTACTTCATGTCTTCATCAGTTCTGATATATCTGCAGTATGAAACAGGTTCCCAGGAATGAAATTCCAACTGATAACACTGCATTTATAGGAAAAAAGGACTTGGTTGACTAAAACCTTTGAGAACTGCAAAAACTCTTGGCCTGGAACACTCCATTCAAACTCCTGCAGGAGGAAACGCCACCAAACTTTTACACAGCTCTTAGCAACCTAATTGAAGGCAGGAGGAGAAGGGGATGACAGAGGATGAGATGGTGGGATGGCATCCCCAACTCAATGGACATGAATTTGAGCAAGCTTCAGGAGATGGTGACAGACAGGGAAGCCTGGCGTGCTGCAGGTCATGGTGTTGCAAAGAGTCGGACGCGACTGAGTGACTGAGTGACTGAACGGCAACAACAAAGCCACCTAAGATCACCCCCTGAGGCAACTCAGTCCCCTACTGAGTTACTGTCTAAAAAAGTTCAAGGCTGCCAAGAGATCTACTGTTTGTCCCAACAATACTTGATGATAGACTCCTGACCTACCTTTCTTAGAGCGTTTACTAAAAATGGTTTACAGTTGTAAAGCCTTCCTCTGTCCCTTTGAGACATATTTGTATTTCCCACAACTCAGGGGTATCTTCTAGGACTTGAAAGCCACTCCTTTGAATGTAATTATCAGGAAGAAAGGGACTGTATCCTAATCTCTGTGGAAAGGTAGAACCCAACTTAGGACACTGGCAAGCTAGCAGGCCTGACTTGCCTAATCATATTTATGCTGATCAACCCTTTGTAATTTTTCACTTTGCTGACTCTACTTGAGCCCCCTGGTGACTACCCCTTGGTTCTCTCTTATTCTCCCTCCTAAACGCCCAGTTTAAACCGAGCAGGGTCCTGCAGGGGTCTTCCAGGGGACAGACTCCTCCTCCTTCCTCATCCCCTGCCTCTTGTTTGCAGAAAAGCTTCAGCCTCCTACGCCTTCCCTGAATTCCTAAGAGCAAATTTAATCAGAAAAATGAAAAAATGCAGAAAGGAAAGCAGTCAAGCAATACAAAATGATAAAAGTTTAACCATAAACTATGGCTAGAGTCAAGGAAGGGACTTCCCTGGTGGTCCAGTGACTAAGACTCTGTGTTCCCAATGCAGGGAGCTCACGTTCCAGATCCCTGGTCAGTGAACTAAATCCTGCACGCTGCAACCAAGACCTGGAACAGCAAAATAAATAAATGAATATATTTAAAAAATAAAAAAAATGACGTGGTTGCTCCTAGTATCAAATACATTAAACTCACCATTGGAAGGTTGCAAGCTGGTCCAGGTTATATTATCAGTCTGTCAATCCCAGTTTAGCTCTCTCAGACTCAAAATGATAACTTCAGAAAAATTAATAAATAATTCTTGGGACTAATTCAGAGACTTTCACTTAATTGGCATATTAGGAGTTCACTCTTGGTTACAATTAAACAAAGGTAAAAAACGAATATATAAAGGGGAGACAAGATGGGAAGAAAAAAGATAGTCTAGAAATAATGGGCTCTATTTTCTTTTATTAGAGTTTCCTGGTGGCTCTGTGGTAAAGAATCCACCTGCCAATGCAGGAGATGCAGGTTCAATCCATAGGTTGGGAGGACCCTCTGGAGAAGGAAATGGCAACCCACTCTAGTATTCTTGCCTGGGAAATCCCATGGACAGAGAAGCCTGGTGGACTACAGTCCATGGGATCACAAACAGTCAGACATGACTTAGCAACTAAACAGCAAAACAACAACAAATTTTCTTATGTTTAAGTCATCTGAGTGGAAAGCGTCACTGAGGGCCTATCCAAGAATCTACCCTGGGACATGCTGACTGAGTCCTGAGGGGGGAAACAATTTCAGTTACTTGCAGTTTTTTTTGAAGAGCAGTTTGTAAATGTTACTGCAAGCCCTTGGAGATGTTGTTAAGGCCCTGAGTGCTGTGGTCCACCATCTGAAATTCTGATGCCTTGGGTCTGAGGTGGGGCTGGAGAATTTGCATATCTAACAGCTTCCAAGATGCTGCTGCTCCAGCATTTGGAGAATCATTGCTCTGAAAAACCATGAGAGCTTTCTCTGTAGTGTGAAATGCCTGCTGTTTTTCTGTTGGCACCCCTAATCTAGGTAAACCAGGACTGTACCTTTTCCTCATCAGAAATTCTCCATTTCACCCTTTTGGTCAATGTCAGCTTTTAAAGGAACCAAATTGTCCATAATGGCTACTTTTTGACACAGTACTTTTAGTTGGAATTGCCTTGGGATGATGACTTTATAGGAACATTAAGTATCTGTACATCAGACAACAGAGAAAGGCAAAAAGTGTAATGGCAATCATGAATATCATAAGAATTATTTTGAACCTATTTTTATAACCAATCCTCTAGTCAGCCTAGGACTAGCCAGTTTGAGTCACAGTCAGGGTTAAACTGTGTATTGCAGATTTTTGTTCAAGAATTTGCCGTCAGGTCAAAAATCTTTGCACAAACCAGTGTTTCAGACCTCTCCTGGTAGTTTATCATCCTTAATAAATGGGTTTGCTTGAGTATTTTTGGAAAGTCCAACTGACCACTGATATATGGTGGGTTCTTTGACAGCCACCACTGAGATGAACTTTGGTCTGTAGGGCATTTATTAAGGATCAGTGAAACCAAGCAGGACCCTGCAGGGCCTTCTTGGGTACAAAAGCTCCTCCATGTCCCCCACTTCTTGTTTGTAGAAAACTCTTAGCTTCCTAGGCCTTCCCCAAGTTCCAAAGAGCAGACTCGAGCAGTTAATAATTAGAGAATCAAGGGAATAGAGAAACAAAGGAAAAGCAGTCAGGAAACAACAGTTCAGTCACAACAGAGTCACAGGTCCCCTAGTTCCTCTGGAAGGGATATAGATAATAATCTGAGGCATATCTTGGAGTTGTTCTGCAGAAACTGAGATTCCCCCAACCTGGTGGCAGATGGTGACTACAAGCTGACCCACGTAGATCCCAGACTGGTTGAAAGCAGAAGACTAATGATTAAGTTTCCCAAAACATCACCGTGTTACTTCACCATCAGTTAATCAGAAGAATGTCCACAAGCTGATCAGATACTTTTGACCCTCACCCCTATTGTTGCCTTTAAAAATCCTTCCCTAAAAGCCATGGGGGAGTAAACTCAAGTTTGGTTCAGTAACACCGACACCTTGGAGGCTGGAGAGTGGTGGAGGGGAGGAGGATTAGGCAGAAGGTGAAATCCAACAGTCATGCAGACTTGGCAAAGCCTCAGCCCAACCAAAGCCACAGGGAGTTCTGGGGCATACATGACCCACAAGAGTTGTCCGTCATTGAGCCAAAATGGCTCTTATACCCCTGCACAATAAGTTAAATGTCAGCCACCCTAGAAAGGGCAGGTCCTCCAACAAGGTAGCTTCCTGGAGCTAAAAGAAACCTTGGCAGCTGAAATAGGAAGTCTTGTTCTCCAGAATTATGTCTAAATTATAAGTTGCATTTTGATGAGGTCATCACAGGAAGACATGTCCCAGGAATTCTCAATGAGGAGAAAAAAATTTCCAATTTAAGGTATAAGTTGATGTCTCATTTTTTGGTCTGATTGTGGAGGATAAATGCCCTGAATGGTGTTAAATAAATCACATAATGGTCTCTAAACTACTTTGTGAGAAAATAATTAGATAATAGCTTCCGTTATTAGTCCCTTGTCTCTTTCTATTCTTGATGTCTCTTGGGTTCCTTTAAGACTCTGGAAGATAATAGTAATAGGAGTTAATTAATGGAGGCCTGGAGTAGACTTGATGCATGCAGATGTGGGGAGCTGATAATATTCTAGAGAGTTCCAGGGAGAGTTAATTCAATAGTTGCAAAGTCCAGTGGTTGGAAAGTCCATTTGTTGGAAAGATTTGCAGTCACTTTGATTGTTTAAGAATGATATTTACGGATGTTAAAGTCCATTGTCAGATCATGGGTCTTGATCCAAAGGTCATGAGAGAAAGATAATTATACTGAGAACTGCAAAAACTCTTGGCACAAAAGGCTCCATGCAAACTCATGCACTAAGACACTTGAACAAACTTCATAGCTTCTAGCAGATTAAGGCCATGTCCCTGGGATGACCCAGCTGCCCTTGAATTTCTATCTTGAAAAGCTGAGGAGTGATCTCCCTTTCTTAGAGCATTTAATTAAAAGAGCTTACAATTATAAATCCTTCCTCTATCCCTTTTAGACGTATTTGTGTTTCTTACAATCTGAGTATCTTTCTCAAGGACCTGAAAACTATTCCTTTAAAATGTAATCATCAGGAAAGATAGGGTCTCTGTCTCCCAGTGTCTTTGGAAGGGTGCTATGTGCTAAGTCGCTCTGTCGTGCCTGACTATTTGTGACTCCATGGACTGTCGTCCACCAGGCTTCTCTGTCCGTGGGGATTCTCCAGGCAAGAATACTAGAGTGGGTTGCCATGCCCTCCTCCAGGGGATCTTCCCAACCCAGGGATCAAACTCAGGTCTCCCGCATTGCAGGTGGATTCTTTACTATCTGAGCCACCAGGGAAACCCATGAATACTGGAGTCAGTAGCCTATCCCTTTTCCAGGGGATCTTCCCAACCCAGGAATCAAACTGGGGTCTCCAGCATTGCAAGTGGATTCTTTACCAGCTGAACTACCAGGGAAGCCTCCTTTGGAAAGACAGAGGCCTCATTTCAAGAAAATGCCAGTTAGCTGTTCAGGTCTAATCATATTTACATTGACCAATCCTCTTACCCGTTTCCAGTAATTTTTCGCTTTTCTGCCTCTGCTCCAGCCCCCTCTCAGCCCTTTCTACTTCCTCATTCTTCCTCTGCACTTGCAGTGGACCCCAGGTCTTTCTTCTACGGTGGTGGTAGTAATGGTTTAGTCGATAAGCTGTGTCTGAGTCTTCTGATCCCATGGACTGTAGCCCACCAGTTTCCTCTGTCCATGGGATTTCACAGGCAAGAAAACCGGAGTGGGTTGCCACTTCCGTCTCTAGGGGATCATCTGCTATGATAGTAGTTACTGTGTAAAATCTGTTTTTACTCCTTTAATGAATGTCCAGCTTTGTTTATCTTTGACAATAGCCAACGCCATCTTCTTGATACATAAAATATTTGGCATGTTGACCTGGAACAAACAGACTGCCAGATATTTCTCCAGCGAAGATGTATTTATTTGAGATCAGTAGAGAACTGCAATTTAGGATCTGCAGCCTTGGCAAGCCACATGGAAGCCCCAACACAGCAAGAGAAGAACACCTTTATCAAGAGGAAAAGGCAGTCTGGAGGGCAATCGTAAACAAAGCACCCAGGGCTTTTCATATGCTGAATCCTGCCTAGGAAAGCAAGGTCTTTCTTCCTCTTGTTGGGCTTGCCTCTTGTCACAGGGTGTGAGAGCTCCCCCTCCTGGTCTCCAGATTGTATTTAACTGAGGCTTCTGCTCACTGGAGAAGGAAATGGCAACCCACTCCAGTATTCTTGCTTGGAGAATCCCATGGCCAGAGGAGCCTGGTGGGTTACAGTCCACAGGGTCACAAAGAGTCAGACACGACTGAGTAACTACACACTTTCTGCTTACTAATTTTTTTATGGGAGAAAGCTTTCTACTTCTGGAAGTTATCTGCTTATGGAGACTACTTAGGGAGGCTCAGAATCAGATCTCCAGTAAACTAGATATCTGGGGTCTTAAATGCATCAGGCTGGTGGTGTGGAGTGAATTATGTCCCCACAATGCTTATGTTGACACCCTAAAAACACTCAAGACTGTGACTGTATTAAGTTAAAATGTGTTCATTAGGGTGGGTGGGCCCTTATCTAAATGACTGATGTCCTTACCAGAAGAGAAAGTTTGGATACACAGACACCAGGGATGTTCATGCACAGAAAAGACCATGCGAAAACACAGCAAGAAGGTACCCATTTACAAGCTAAGGAGAGAGACCTCAGAAAAGAAAAATTCTGCTGACACCTTGACTTTGCACTTCTAACCTCCAGAACTGGAAATCATTTCTATCATTTAAGTCATTTTGTTATGATAGCCCTAGCCAACAAATACAACTAGGAAGCAAGAGTGTGTGTTGGTGCTAGGAAACGTAATTAGGATCTATGTTCTTTCCTAGTATGTTCTAAGGCCGACTTCTGCTGGTGTCTTTTCTTGTATCTCCGGGTGGTACATCAAGGAAGGGTATGGTAATGGTAATGTTCTTTTCGGAAACATATTGTGTACCTGCTGGACATATACTGTTTGCATATCTATTGGACATACACTGTTGAAATTGTCAGGGCAGTGTATCATTTCCTCGGTTCTGTCTTGCTGCAGCAAGCGATGAATTTGAAGCAATGGACAGACCAGTGTTACAGCTCCATGTTACAGCTCAGTTTTATTTGGCAAGCAAAGGAAAATACATCCTCGAGGCATGAGGCGTGAGGGCAGGCCGACCCAAAAGACGTGAAGAGAAGAGAAGCCCCAGCTCAATTTTGGCTCCTCTTTTTATGTGTTTTTTCTCCTCCCCCTGAGACTGCCCTGTGTAAACTGGGCTAGCCAGGAGGGCTGTTTGTTTTATTGGAGGTCCTCACTCCAGTCCTCAGACCTTCCTTTGTCCTATATTCGGGGGCTTTTCCCTCCTTTGTCTTTTAGACACCACCATTCTGGACTCCTTTTTCCTATTCTAACTACCTAACAAAATGATACTTTGAAAATACTTGACAAGATTGGAAAGTATCTAGGAGGGATCCATCAGAGTAGGAATCATGCCAAGCTTTATGAGACTTCCTATAAGAATTTCAAAGACTTGATGGGGGTTTCTGACATAAACATTATAATATCAGTGTATGTGTATGTGTTATTCACTCCGTCTTCTCCAACTCTTTGCAACCTCAAGGACTGTAGCCCACTAGGCTCCTCTGTCCATGGAATTCTCCAGGCGAGAATACTGGAGTGGGTAACCATTCCCTTCTCCAGGTATCTTCTAGACCCAGGGATTGAACCCAGGTCTCCCACATTGCAGGTGGATTCTTTACCATCTGAGTTATAGGGAGCTAAAACTTGAGCTGAAGGGAGACTACTCTTTATAGAAATTTTAGCCTATTCTGGTATTATAATAGATTATCTTACCTTCTGAGTTTGGGGATTCAGAATAATGTGGATGATATTTATGATCCATGAAATATATCTTTTATAGTTCCTTAAGTATTTCAACTGTAAAATGAGTTTTTTAAAAATTTATGGCGTATACTAAGGAATCCTCAGACTGAGAAAAATAAAATCCATGCTTTTTTTTTAAGCAAAATTTCAAGGCAGGGAAAGTTTTCAATCTGACCAGAACATTTACAAACTATTATTCAAGTGTATTCAGTGCTAAGCAATTCAGGTAAGGAGGAAATCTATTTGCAAATTCTAAAAATAGCTCTTGAAGTGGAGGTTTCAGAATTGCTTTGTTACTTAGGGTTTCCTGACTTACCATGTGCTATTCATGCGCTCTGCTTAGTCTCTTCAGTTGTATTCGCCTCTTTGCAACTCCATGGACTGGAGCCCACCAGGCTCCTCTGACCAGGCCAGAACACTGGAGTGGGTTGCCATGCTCTCCTCTAGGAGATCTTCCCAACCCAGGGATCGAACCCAGGTCTCCCGCATTGCAGGCGGATTCTTTACAGACTGAGCCACCAGGGAAGCCCATGATAATTATAAAGGCAGAATAAAATCAGGTAAAATTCTTTTCGTCAATACTTCAGCATTGTTTGAGCCAAGTTGTCCCTGTCATTTCAGGTTATTCCTTGCAGCTTTTGGTTGTCTCTTTCCTTGTTTTTCTTTAATCTAGAACATTTTCTCAGTCTTTGTGTTTCATGCCATTGACATTTATAAAGAATACAGGTCGGTTTTTTGTAAAAGGCTCTTCTATTTAAGTTTGATGCCTCAAGAAAAAATTCACTTTTAGCAAGAATATGGCCGAACAGATGTCTTTATCAGAGCTTTGTACCAGGAGGCATCTGATGTTGCTTTGACTCTTTACTGGTGATGTTAACTTCAACTATTTGATTAAGATGGTGTTTGTAAAGTTATTTTTCCTCCTATCATTCATAAATATCTTTTGTGGAAATACTCGTTGCTGTTGTTGTTTAGTCACTAAGTCGTGTCCAACTCTTTTGCAACCGCATGATCCGTAGCCCACCAGGCTCCTCTCTCCGTGGGATTTCCCAGACAAGAATATTGGAGTGGGTAGCCATTTCCTACTCAGACACTACATAAATAGCTGGTTAGTCAAACTTCACCCACTAGTTTTAGTATCTGTTGCCTTGTATCAATTATGATGATGACGATAATAGTTGCTAAAAGGGATTTTCTAATTTTCTGATTCCTTTTCCAGTTGGTTTGCAACTGTAAGGAAGAGCTTTCTCTTAGCCCATTTATTTATTCATCAACTCATTTGTATCAGTAAGGACTGAAAGATTCTTATTTTGTTCAACGGGACATAATTTATTACTCTTGTTATTCATTTTGATATTTCACCTCAGATGTGGTCAGTATCAGCCCTTTCCACCTGCCTTCTATGTCAGATCAACGTGTTTACCTCATTCTTTGTATCCATCTTTATTTTCTGGCACTAAAGAAATGTTTCAGGCTCATCTTGTATTTTCTATTGCTCCAGCTTTCAAAGTTAGTGAAGAAACAAATGACCATTAAAAATCTTTTTAAAGCAGTTCTACTGTTTGTATGGATTCCGTGCTTAGACTTTTGGTAAAGGATCTCTGCTGGGCTCCATTCAGCACATGGCATTAGTCTTAATTAGTTCAGTTCAGTTCAGTTCAGTCGCTCAGTTGTGTCTGACTCTTTGCGACCACATGAATCTCAGCACGCCAGGCCTCCCTGTCCATCACCAACTCCCGGAGTTTACTCAAACTCATGCCCATCGAGTCGGTGATGCCATCCAGCCATCTCATCCTCTGTCGTCCCCTTCTCCTCCCGTCCCCAATCTCTCCCAGCATCAGGGTCTTTTCCAATGAGTCAGCTCTTCACATCAGGTGGCCAAAGTATTGGAGTTTCAACTTCAACATCAGTCCCTCCAATGAACATTCAGGACTGACCTCCTTTAGGATGGACTGGTTGGATCTCCTTGCAGTCCAAGGGACTCTCAAGAGTCTTCTCCAACACCACAGTTCAAAAGCATCAATTCTTCAGCCCTCAGCTTTCTTCACAGTCCAACTCTCACATCCATACATGACCACTGGAAAAACCATAGCCTTAATCAGACAGACCTTTGTTGGCAAAGTAATGTCTCTGCTTTTTAATATGCTATCTAGGTTGGTCATAACTTTCCTTCCAAGGAGTAAGCGTCTTTTAATTTCATGACTGCAATCACCACCTGCAGTGATTTTGGAGCCCCCAAACATAAAGTCCGACACTGTTTCCACTATTTTTCCCATGAAGTGATGGGACCAGATGCCATGATCTTAGTTTTCTGAATGTTAATTAGTAATTGCCTCTTATTCAAGAGTAATGGTTATTAATCACGACACAGGGAGGTCTTCCTAAACATGATACCTTAGACATAAAGATTAGGATATGAGTAAAAGTTTTAAATACGAAGTGTTAAAGCTTCTGTATTAAAAACAGTTTACCTTAAATGCAAGTAAAAGTTAAAAGCAATCTGGGAAAAAAATACTTTCAATGTTTGACAGACAAGGTCGATACCTTTAAAATACAAGCATTTTTAAAGCCATAAGATATAAATGAGAAGACATCAACTCTTCCACTTCTTTACAGTATCTTCTCAATCAAATTGCAGCCCATGTTAGGGCTTCACCAGGATGCTGGTGCTGCGGTGCACGAGGCTCCTATGTCAAGGCATCTCCGAGACCTCTTAATTAATGAAGAGGAAAATGGGGGGAGGCAGAGGGAGGAGCCAAGGGACTCCGTAAGGTGGAAATCTTCAGGTGGTTGTTAAGAAATGGGATGAATAAAATGTACATTTTATTTAGAGCTGAGAAAAGGAACACTATCGGAGCTTGGGTGGACCACGTGGACCCCGATGATCCCGAAACATTAAAATGCCCCCAACAAGTCTGCTCTATTTAGCCCAGTTTGGAAGAACTTTTTAAAAGCTGGAAAGCAAAGAATTGAATGAGAACCCTGACCTAGCATGGCCTGGGGCAATCAATAGTCAGGCAGACAAATCAACATGAAAATTTGACAAAACAGGATCCTTCCTTAGGCTCGAGCTCCAAAATCTAATGCACAGGAGTGGGTAAAACAGTCTGGGGATGAGGGAGCTCATTTGTTTAATTTGGCTTTTGTTTCTCTTGCCTGAGGAAAAGTATCTAGAAAGGTATTGCTGAGACTGATGTCAAAGAATGCACCGCTTATGTTTTCTCCTATGAGTTTAATTGTTTTAGGCCTGACATTCAAGTCTTTATTTTATTTTATTTTTTCATAGGAAACTTCTCTTTATTCCTAAAAGGTGACATTTTTCAAATCCTGATGTTTGAAAAACCTAACATGAGTCTTTAGCTGTGTCTCCATCACATTATGCATCCTGACTTAAATGGAAAAATATGTATTTCTTAGCTACACAAGGACAAACATTTGCAAATATCCATAGCACTGATGGTTCCAGTCACCTGGAACCCCATTCTTTAGTTTTAACGGTAGTTTTGTTAGTTAGGCACAGTTGATTAAATCATCCCCTATTAGTGATGTAAACTCAATCTCCAGCCCCTCTCACTTAAGAAGTCAGTGTTAGTCACTCAGTCATGTCCAACTCTCTTTGACCCCATGGACTGTAGCCCACCAGGCTCCTCTGTTTTTGGAATTCTCCAGGCAAGACTACTGGAGTGGGTTGCCATTCCCTTCTCCAAAGAAGAAGTCAGGAGTGCGGCTAAAAGTTCCAATCCTCTAATCAAGGCTTCCTCTTTCTGGAAACTAGCTCCCATCCTTAAAGCTATCTAGCCCACCACTCTCATTCCCCAACAATCATGTTAGCATACAGAAGACACTATTATCATGCTAGCGACGACAAGGATTTTAGGAACTCTGTTCTTGGATGCAGGAACAAAGATCAAATGTATTTTTTACTATACCATTGCTATCCTAATGAGTATGATGTGGTGTGTCATTAAAGTTTTTGGCATTTTTTTAAAGATATGATTTTATTTATTTATTCTTGGCTGGGCTGGGTCTTCGTTGCTTTTTGCTCTGGCTTTCTCTAGTTGTGATAGGCGAAGGCTACTCTTTATTGTGGTGATCGGGCTTCTTATTGCGGTGGTTTGTCTCACCAGCTTCAGTAGTTGCAGCGCTCAGGTCAGTAGTTAAGGCACATGGGCTTAGGTGCTCCTTGCGTGTGAATCTTCCTGAACCAGGGATTGAAGCCGTGTTCCCTGCACTGGCAAGCAGATTCATGTCCATTGTGCCACCATTTTTGTTTTTTAATTTTTATTTTATATTGGAGTATAGTTGATTAACAAATGTTGTATTAGTTTTAAGTATACAGCAAAATGAATCAGTTATACACATACAAGTATCAATTCTTTTTCAGCTTCCTTTCCCTTTTAAGTTAATACAGAATGCTATACAGTGGGCCATTATGGTTTTGATTTGCATTACCCTAATGACTAACTCCAGGAGTTGGTGATGGACAGGGAGGCCTGGCATGCTGCGATTCATGGGGTCACAAAGAGTCGGACACGACTGAGCGACTGAACTGAACTGAACTGAATGACTAATGATGTTACGTATTTTTTCATGTACTTATTGAGTGCATGCTCAGTCACTCAGTCGTGTCTGACTCTTTGCAACCCCATGGACTGTAGCCCACCAGGCTCCTCTGTCTGTGGAATTTTTCCAGGCAAGAATACTGGAGTAGGTTGCCTTTACCTACTCCAAGGATTCCTGACACAGGGATCAGACCAGGTCTCTTGCGTCTCCTGCATTGGCAGGTGGATTCTTCACCACTAGCACCACCTGAGAAACCTGTGTATCTTCTTTACAGAAAAGTCTACTCAAGTCCTTTGCTAATTTTTTTTCTGCTGTCATTGAATATATATTCAATGTATATTACATATATTCTTTATATATATTCTGGATATTAATCCCTTATCAGATACATGATTCACAAATACTTCTCTTTTCTGTAGGTTGCCTTTTCATTCTCCTGATAGTGTCATTTGATGGACAAAAGTTTTTAATTTGATGAAGTAAATAAAATTCATCTTTTTTTCCCTTTGGTGTTACACACAAAAAAATCATGGCCAAATCCACTGTCATGAAGATTCCCCCCATGTTTTCTTCTAAGAATGCTAGTTTTAGGTCTTTCATTTAGGTATTTCATCCCTTTTGAGCTAATTATTGTATATGGCATAAAGTAAGGGTTTAAATACATTCTTTTGCATTTATTGAAAAACCTGTCCTTTCCCAATGAATTGTCTTGGCAACCATGTCAAAAATCATTCACTCTTGTATGTGAGGGTTTACTTTCATTGTCTTGGACAAACTTTAAAAAAAAGTTTTTAATCCTTTAGATCATTACTACCTATAAAACACAACTTAAGTGAAAATCTTTTTGTATTAACAGTGACTTTGCTGAAACGACAGCAAGAAACTTAATTTTAGAGAAAAAACATAACTTCTAATGCTATACATGTCTTCAGTATGTTAGTCAAATATGGCTGCTACACAACAAAACCCAGAAACAAGCAATATTAATTTAATTCAGTAGTCTGATATATAGCTAGTTTTCATTTAAAAACCATAGCTTTATATATCATGTGTGGAAAATTGTTAATTCATAATCTTCCTATTACCCTTGAAGACGACAAGTTAAAATTCTACATAATCTCCTGCTCAATCTTCCTCTGTAACTCAGCTTGCTCCTTGCAAAATCTGGATCACATAGTCTCAGAAAGTGGGGACTTACAATACTAGGAACTGGAGCTTATCTCGGTCATCCTTGTCCTGCTCTTTGCAATTGTCTAGCCCCTGCAAACCTGCTTAATCATGCCTGTCCATGTAAAGGTCAGGCATCCCCCTCCCCATCTTGACCACTGTTCCTGTGTGTGCAAAACCCCTTAGTTTAAACCAGCCTATTAGCTGCTAGTGTTGCTCACTATAGTTTGTGTATAAAAACTCTGTAACCCCTTCGTTCCGGGCTCAGAGCTTGGAGTGTTAACTCCTCTGGGCCTGCTGGCATAATAAACCTGAGTTCTCCAACCCTCTGACTCTGGGGCTTGGTTTCTCGATTACTGGTTTCTGCAGCACCTTTATCAAATGATCATCAGCATGTCTGTAACTATCATTAACTTGTCAGAACAAGGTTAAACAGTCTGTATATTCTTTGAATTGAGTTCTCAATTTTCTGAAAGCGAACACTCAAAGAAATCCATCCCCCTCCCTCACTCCACGAGATGAAACATCACTAGAGAGTTCTAGAAGAGACATTCTCTGACATTGTCATTAGTATTCTAGAAGTTTCAAATGGTAAAGCGTAGCATCTGACACTGTGAAAGCTCCAAACGTGGCATTTCCATTGTGATATGATGCCACTAGGCAATGCTTCTATTCTGTCAGCTGTTTTCATTTCCTATACTTTCGCATCTATGCCAGGGCCCCTCATAAGCAGTTAGCTGCTAAGGCGCTATTCCTGGTCCTGGGCAGAGCAGCTGCCGAACACCCAGAAAGACGGACTTGAGCACTAGTTACAACCTCTTCGCCGCGGCATCCCCACCAGAGGGCGCCCAAGCCTCGCCCGCCGGCCCGCGGCACCGAGGAGGGCGCCGTGGCCAATGCGCAGGCGCAGACCCGCCTCCTCGGGCGACTCCGCCTCCTCACTCGGCCCCGCCCACGCCCCGCCTCCCCCCTCCGCCCCCCGGAGTCGCGCGGCGGCGACGGAAGCATGGAGGGCGAGAGCACGTCGGCGGTGCTCTCTGGATTTGTGCTCGGCGCGCTAGCCTTCCAGCACCTCAACACCGACTCGGACACGGTGAGCCGAGGGCGGGGGCGGGATGCGGCGTCGCCTCGGAAGGGCCCCCCCCCAGCCCCCGCGCTTGGGAGACCTCCGGGCCGCCGCTGCTCGGGGCCGGCCCGTGGGCTCCCCGCCGCCGCCGCCCAGGCTCTCTGCCGTCGGCGCTGCGTTCTCTCGCTCCCGGGCGGCCCTAGAGGTGCCTTCTCCAGGTTCAGCTCCCCTCTTGGAACCAGTGTTTGCGTTCCCGTGCCTCGCACGCCCCCGTGTTTCTCGGCAGTCCCCCTTTTCTGGTCGAACTCGGTCGTGAAGGAATAGAAAGTTCACACAGCGTTCCCGCCGCGGCTGGGAACGTTACGGGTTAACTTGCTCCTCGCTCCCGACCGCGGTTTTCGCAGACAACTCGGTGTTTCCCTTGCGGAGCCGCAGTTGGGCACGTTTGCTCAAATGGATGGCTCGTAAAGGAAAGATGGATGATGCCACCGGTGGCTGTTTTGGCGTCAGTCTTAGTACGCGGAAAAGATCTGTATCGGGTATCTGACTTTTGTTTGCATTGTTGTCAAATTTGTTAAGCTATGGCCTCAGCTTTCGCTTTTATAAGCGTACATTTAAGTACAGCCTCCAATATGAAATATTTAAATGCTGATTTCACACTTTTGCCTAGGTTCAAGAACCTCTAGATAAAGTTAAGTGATGAAGTAGTTTTTGTTTTTTTAATTGAGCCTATTTTTAAAACTTTTATATTTATGGAACTAAAAACCAGTGTAAAACTTGGAGCCCGAGGAGTAGTGTCAGAGAGAGGAAGTGCTTTGTGTTAGTCGTTCAGTCGTGTCCGACTTTTTGCGACCCTATGGGCTGTATAGCTTGACAGGCTCCTCTGTCCTTGGTATTCTCCAGGCAAGAATACTGGATTGCCATTCCCTTCTCCAGGGGATCTTCCTAAACCCAGGAATCAAACCTAGGCCTCCTGTATTGCAGGCAGGTTCTTGGCCGTCTGAGCCAAAGAAAGGAAGTGCTTAGTAATTTGCTAAGAGGGTTTAGGGAATATCTGTACCAAACCTCATGATTTCTGCTAAGTGTTGTGCCTTTCATTTTGTAATAAAGGCTTGTCTTTTCCAAAACAGTATTTTGGCGCAGTCCTAATAAGGTTGGAATTGATAGCTTTTGTGTATGCAAATTTAAATTACACTGTAGCTTAACACCTAGCCTAGAGCAAATATATGATGATTTAAAATGCCTGTGGTTGTGGAAATTATCTTGACTATCTTAGTGTAAATATAAACAGAATGGGCTTAATCCTATGTAGCTTAAAGGATTAGCACTTGCCCGAAGTACCATCCTGTTAGGGCTTTGCTTCTCAGATCTTTCTCCTAAAGCCTTTAAAAGCTGGTTTTCTGGGTAGTTGTATTGTCTTCTGTTGTCTCTTTTCCAGGGGTTTGTCTAGAACACTATAGAGTGTAGAGTTCTGGACTGTTCCCCTTTGATTCTAATGAAGACTCACATTGTGGAAACATTGCTTTGTGTTCTTCTTTTAATGAATTTTTAAAAGTAGTCTTAACTAATTATAAAGATTAAAAATTCATTGTCAAGCACATTGGGTCTCTAAGTGTACCAAGAGAAATAATTGAATTCTTTGAAATTCACAGAAGTCACTGCTGTTGTGGCAAGATGCCTACATCTTAAAAAGAACCAAGCTCCTCTTTTATAAAGGACACTCTGATATTGATTTCCAGATCATTAATAATGAGCACAGTTCTTAATCTAAAAAGCCCATCTTGTGTCATTTCATAGCACAGAAGCCATCACTGACTCAGAAGCCCGTGCCATTGATGGTCGGGCTAGTCATTTGGGATGGTCAGTTATTGGCACTGTTCCTTCTACCTATGATTTTCTTACAGATAGGTGGTGGGTCAGTCAATAAGTTGTGTCCAACTCTTGTGACCCCATGGACTGTAGCCCGCCAGGCTCCTCTGTCCATGGGATTTCCCAGGCAAGAATACTGGAGCCAGTTGCCATTTTCCTTCTCCAGGGAATCTTCCCAACCCAGGGATTGAACCCGTGTCTCTGGTATTGGCAGGCAGACTCTTTGTAAACTTTCCTTACAAATGTGGCTTCCCTGGTGGCTCAGCCGGTAAAGAATCCACCTGCAATGTGGCGGATCTGGGTTTGATCCTTAGGGTGGGAAGATCTCCTGGAGAAGGGAACAGCTACCCACTTCAGTATCCTGGACGGAAGAATTCAGACAGAGGAGCCTGGTGGGCTACAGTCCATGGGGTCGGAAGGTGTCAGACCCAACTGGTCAGGACACAACTGAGCGACTTTCACTTACAAATGGGAGTCTTCTTTTCTAAGGCTAACTGTGCTGCTCTTCCTTCCTCAAACATTGTGCTCTCATTTCTGGCTTTAAGCCTTTTGTGCTTCCAAGAGTGCTAAAGTCACAGTGGTATTTAGTCTCTTCTAACCATGTTTTGGGCTTCCCTGGTGGCTCAGATGGCAAAGCGTCTGCCTGCAGTGCAGGAGACCCGGGTTCAATCCCTGGGTTGGGAAAATCCCCTGGAGAAGGGAATGGTAACCCACTCCAGTACTCTTGCCTGGAAAATTCCATGGACTGAGGAGCCTGGTGGGCTACAGTCCACGGGGTCGCAAAGAGTCAGACACAACTGAGCAGCTTCACTTTCACTTTCACCCATGTTTTTAAAACTGGTCATGTGTCCCATGTAAACTGGAGTGCACCTGGTCTTTTGAGTATACCCCAGTTGGTAGCACACACTTGCACATGTTGTAAAAGTCTCGGGAAATAACGGCTAATTAAGTGACTGAGTGGTAATCCTATTGGTGTATTCCATATACTGCTTATTATCTTCCTAGGAAGGTTTTCTCCTTGGGGAAGTGAAAGGTGAAGCCAAGAACAGCATAACTGATTCCCAGATGGATGATGTTGAAGTTATTTACACAATTGGTGAGTCACTTATTTCTGTGTCTCCTATTTTGATAGTTTATGCTGAAAGGGATCAGCATAAGTTACCTTGTTAAGGAATAGATAAAATTTTTAAAGGCAAATTTTAGAACAATATATTGCACTCGTTTCTTAAAGTTATGGCTATACCCTAAAGCAAGAAACAGTGTGAGACATAGGAAGCAGATTAAGATTACAAGATTCTCCTGGTCAGGAGACAAGGATGAAACAGTTCCTGCGTACACATAAGTGGCAGGAAGATGGTCCAGCAAAAGAAGGAACGAATAAGCAAGACCAAAAAAGGTAAAACAGGTTGGAGTAAAATGTAAACTGGTGCAGAAAATTTGGAAGATAAGAACTAAAAAAACTTATTGGTTAAATAACTGGAGTGTTAGTCATTCAGCCCTGTCCCAACTCTTGTGACCTCCTGGACCCCTCTGTCCATGGGATTTCCCAGGCAAGAATACTAGAGGGGGTTACCATTCTGTTCTCCAGGGGATCTTCCTGACCCGGCGATCGAACCGAGGTCTCCTGCGCTGCAGGCCGATTCTGTACTGTCTGAGCGTCCAGGGAAGCTCAGAGGTCAGGCCTTATCACCGTTGAAAGAAAATACAGTGAAGTCACGTCCGACTCTTTGCGACCCCATGGACTAATGTAGCCCACCAGGCTCCTCCGTCCATGGGATTCTCCAGGCAGGAATACTGGAGTGGGTTGCCATTTCCTTCTCCAGGGGATCTTCCCGACCCAGGGATCGAACCGGGTCTCGTGCACTGCAGGCAGATGCTTTAACGTCTGAGCCATCAGGGAAGCCCAGTTTGATAAGTGAAAAAAGTACAACCTACAGATGTTTACTTGAAAAATTCTTCTACAGCAGTTTGGTGTTGGGTTTTCTCATATAGATGAAGACTCACAAATTCTCCATAATCAGACTGATGTCTTTGATTTAAGTGACTAAGGAAATTTCAGGTAGTCTGGCTAGTATCTCCCTGAGGAGAAGCAATGCCATAGGAACTGTGTGAGGTCGGTGATGACTGTGACAGGGATCCTGTAAATGCTCTCTGACAATCACAGAAAGATGGGGTGCCTGGAAGAGCTTGCATTGTCTTGATGACTTTCCGTGTGATTATATGTGAGTCTTTCGCTCTTTTCACTGTTTCCTCCTGAATCTTGAGGGACCTGAAGGTTTGGAATGATAGAGGAAACACCATATTCATCTTCATACCTCTTTATGAATTGCTTCATATGCGATCTGTAATGATGTCTCATATAATAGAATCTAATGTTTGCATAGCATCTGCAACTACCAGAATTTAGATGTATTTAGATGTAGTATTTCTATAGACAGGAGAATAAAACTCACCTCTTTAGAGATGTTGAACATTTTTTCTCTAGTCTACAATTAACACTGACAAATCCTTTATGAAACAACCAGTTGGAATAACAGATAATTCCTTGAACAGCTACTTTTATCAATTGGGTAAAATTGGAGCATAACTGTTTCAGAACTCAGTGAAAATAGCAACTGTGACCTTGTCTTTTGTGTAGCCAGTGTTAAACCTAGTTAGAAAGAATATAGCATTCTAGTCACAAGTGAGGCTCTGGGTTGAAATCTCTCTGCCTGTTGCTTCATCTTTAAAATGGAAGGAATAATAACATCTATCACGTGGGTTTGTTGTCAGGATTAAATGAGATAACAGTAATGTAAATCCTGGCATGAAATGCTTGATATATGTTATTCAAGTGATCATTAATGTAATCATAACTAAACATTCTTTTTTTTCCCCCCAGACATTCAGAAATACATTTCATGCTATCAGCTTTTTAGGTGAGTAGTAAGAGCAAGTCAGAAATCCATTGTGAAAATTATTATCTGCAAGTGAATCTTCAAAACTAACAAAGTATCTTTGTTACAAGTTATACATGGTGGTACAGATTAAAATAAAGACTTTTTAAATATCTGAAAATTCACCTCTTCATTTCAGCCCTGTCTAATAGTTCTTTCTCTGTGTTTATCTGCTTCCTTCAGCTGGTCCTCACTGCCTCTCCCAGGTACCAGTTTACCTTGAGGATTGCTTTTCCTTCTCCCACCCATCACCTCATCGCATACTGTAAACTCAGTGACACATTCTCATGCATCAGCAGCAGCCCTTTTTTCCTACCTTTTTATTCCAGTTTATCATCTGTTTCCTCACTTCTGTTTTTTTAGTGTTACCTTTTGTCTATTAGCTGGTTAGGTTCTTTATCTAGGCTGCTTCCTGTTGTTTTTCAAGGGTGGAAACCTACACTCTTAACCCTGCAGATAGTGGTAGTATTCTTAGCCCTGATAAGCTGTGATGTTGTTAAAAACTTTTCATTGAGGTTTATAATACATAGAAAAGTACACAAATCAGTGAACTTCCATAAAGTAAGCAACTATAACCATAAAACAATAAGGTGTGGTTTTGGTGAAATAGCTTTATGGTTTATGTGAATGGTACGTGAATGTCTTAGAGTCACACTGCATGCACCGTTTCCAAGGTTGTGTGAGAGTTGCGGTGGAGCAGAGTTAAGGTGAGAACCGCCCCTGGAGGCCTAGTGTGGCTTAAACCGCTGTACTGGAAAGGGGCGCAGCTCCTCTCTGTTGCCTAATATACAGTGGGGATGAGAAAATACCTTTGGAATGAGGGATTCTTGGTGGAGATTCATAAAGAGTACCTTCTTGAGGAACTCTGGGGCAGGAATGGATTATGGAGGGAGAATGAAAAAAAAAAAGTGATTCAGTATCTCCTGGCAACCACTTTGCGTAATTAGACCAGCTTTTAATAGAGTCTTAGAGCTGAGGACGCCGTCTGATCCAGTGATAAGGAACCCATGCCTCAGCCTTCTAGGTTTACAGAATTGTGGGGCAGGGGACGGGATAACTAACAGGTAGCAGTAGGACAAAACTAGAGGAATTCGGATTTCTTAAGTTCTAATCCCACAGCATGCTGTCCTGTTTCTCTCTGGTTTTAAATGATATAGGTGCACATATTAAAAACAGCCTTTCAATACCATACTTCATGGAATCCAAGCTGGATAAGCCTTCGTACTCAGTTTTGTATTCTGATACACAGGGTGGCAAACTGTGGCCCCATAAATAATATGGCCATCCATAAATATTATATTTTTTAAGAGTTAAAATGATGGACGAATATCTAACAGAGACTGTTCCTCAAAGCCTAAGATACTTACTTTTCTGGCCCTTTTACAGCAAAAGTTTATCAACACTGCTCTGATACATTGTTTCTTAAAGCTTGCTACTGAAATACACTGATTCTCTTAACTCAGAAATCTGGGGGAAATCTGGAAAACAGCCCATTGAAGCCTGAAACTGAAAATCACTTTAAAAAAAATTAAGCAGTTTAACATGAGTTCTACTGCACAATGTATTTCTACAAAAAAAAATGCCCCCCTTCCCAAAAGCGTCGCATAAATTAGTGCTTGCACAGAAGATGTACACTGTTGTCCTGCTACTTCTTTTACACTCTGGTATGTTGCCTTGTTCCCCAGTTTGAGAAGCTCAGAAGTGAATCATCCCAGAGAAAACACAGGAATAAACTCTTGTATTTAGATTTTTCATGTTGGAATGAATAGGTGAGATGGAACAGTCTGTTCAATGAGTTGAACTATTCCCCTTTAGAGGTAGAACACTTTATTTTGTCTATTTTGTAAGTTGAAAAAGTATATTGCCTATTAGGATATATTATTTCACTTTTATGTAGCTAAATTTTTTCAGGGTACAGACTAGAGTTACCAGTAAAAGCCTATTACAGTGAATAGTATTTGTCAGGAATTTGGCATAACAGATATCTCATCATTGTTGATCTTGATGGAAGTTAAAAAGGAGGAAGATATTTGCCAGCCCTGGAGGGGAAAGAAAGTTGGAAGTCAATGCTTTAGAATCTTGTAGAAATACTTTTCAGTTCTCCCTACATTTCCTATCTATATTTAACATTCCAGCTACAGAACAGAGATCACTAAACTAATACCTGTCCCTTCCTCGATCCCCCCAGAAGACAACCAACTCCCAAAGCACTTCTCTTAATTTAAGTGTAGCTTTTGGAATTAGCAGTGAATAAATTGTTTTCTTTTTGTTTTGCTTCATTACACATTCTTTTGTATGTGTCATTATTGTAAAAAAAAGTTTTAGTATGTAAATTGTGAACTAGCTATGTGAACTTACAAATACCTGTATTTAATGGATAGTTTGTTTTGTTTTAGGTTAAAAAAAATGTGGTGCCCATACTTATCCCTTGAAGTTTCTCCATTCCTTTTCCTTTTTAATTGCTTATGGACCACATATTACTACCATTTTTAAGTCTGTTCATTTGAGAACTTTCTCTCCTATTTATTTTAGAACTTCAACTCACAGGTAAGTAAGTCTATGAATGTTGGGTTGTTGGGCTAGGAGTAACTAAAATTAAAAGTGCCAATAAAATCATGCCTATTTTTAGTTTATTTCAAATGCCTTTAATTTTATCTTTTACAGCTTTTATAATTCTTCTGGTGAAGTAAATGAGCAGGCACTGAAGAAAATATTATCAAATGTCAAGAAGGTATTCCCTGATTTGCCTTTTCTCTTTTTGTATTATATGTATTATTTTAAGCTCCTGAAAATGTATAATACTTTGACAGAACTTTCAAGCAGCATGTCTTCACAGTGTCTTCTATAAAGCAGGTGAGGAACGGCTTGTTCTTTCCAGAAATTCAGAGGGGTTTCTCTGAAAGCAAAGCTAGTCATGAAGAATCTTCATCTTGTTCTCTCCTTCTCCTGGCTGTGCTGGCTTACCTAGTGTCTCCCTTTTCTCCACCCCCACCATGCCCCTTCCCACACCACTTCTTATGGACTCAAGTCACTGCCGTCCTTTTCCGTGGCTGCAGTTAGTTTCTCCTATTGCAGGGATGGTTTCCCACACAGCGCCTCACCCGGATCCTCCCCAGCCTGCTTGGTGTTCAGTTAAAACTTGCTGAATGATCAAAAAACATTTTTGTTCAAAGACAATATTTTTTTCTTGGTACTTATTTCCCCTTAAAACTTCTTGATCTCTTAGTCAAGAATAAAAGTAGATTTATTAAAGGAAGTTTCTTTCAAAAAGCATCCCTTGTTGAAAATGCTTGAGCTTTTCCTCCAATTATATTTGGGTATTTAAAAATGTACCTGTAAATAGCTCGGACATGGAGGAACCTAGATGGCCATCGACAGATGAATGGATAAAGCAGCTATGGTACATATATACAATGCAACATTATTCAGCCATAAAAAGGAATGCATTTGAGTCAGTTTTAATGAGGTGGATGAACCTAGAGCCTGTGATACAGAATGAAGTAAGTCATAAAGAGAAAAATAAATATCATATATTAATGTATATACATGGAATCTAGAAAGATGGTACGCATGAACCTATTTGCAGGGCAGCAGTGGAGACTCAGACATAGAGAACAGACTTATGGACACGGAGGGGAGGGGAGGAAAGAGAGTGTAGGATGAATGGAAACAATAACATGGACACAGACACTACCATATTGAAAATAGATAGCCAATGGGAATTTGCTATATGACTCAGCAAACTCATACCCAGGCTCTGTAATAACCTAGAGGGGTGGGATGGGGTGGGAGGTAGGAGGGAGGTTCAAGAGAGAGGGGGTATATGTATACCTATGGCTGATTCATGTTGATGTAAGGCAGAAAACACCACAATTATAAAGCAGTTATCCTTCAATTAAAAATAAATTTTTAAAAATGTACTTGTAAAAATGTTTTCGTTTTAAAATAATTTTAATTTCCTCAATTTAAACATGCAAACATTAAAAAATTAGTTGCTGAAACTGTCAGAGATCTCCAAAGTGGTAGTTTTTCTCTTAGTACTAAGTTTCCAGTGAAT
The DNA here is from genome assembly GCF_910594005.1 of Cervus elaphus. Classification (NCBI taxonomy): domain Eukaryota; kingdom Metazoa; phylum Chordata; class Mammalia; order Artiodactyla; family Cervidae; genus Cervus; species Cervus elaphus. Next base: position 18,422,083 of record NC_057820.1, read on the forward strand.
GAGATTTTTCCCAGTTTGAAGAAAAAGGTTTAGTGATACTAACAACACATTTGTTTAGCATGTTATAATTTACAAAACCCTTTCATATGGTCTTAATCTTGCAACGAAATCTGTGATAACATGCCTATTGTATAAATTTCAATTAAAAGCTATTGGCTTCAGTTAACTTCCTTAGCAAACCAAGGATCCAGACAGAAGTTAATTAGTTTTCATTGACATTTTCTTCATTTAAGTTTTGACTAAAGATTAAGATTTAAGATAGAAAATGCCATCAGAGAACTAGAGGAAGTTAAGAATTTTTCCTTTAATCCATATTGAATAAAATTGTAGCCCTGTAACTGAATGGGAAGTAATTTAACTGCAAGTCAGTTTGCACACTATATATAAGGTTAAAGCATATTCTTAAGTGTATGTTCTGTTTATTTAGGCCCCAAGTCTTGCTGAATATTAAGAAAGCCATTTTTAAGATTGTCAGTTTTACTACTTAATTATGACAGTAAGACACATAATAATTGTAACCATGAAGGTATACACCTGATATATTATTTTCTTTCAGGATGTGGTTGGTTGGTACAAATTCCGACGTCATTCAGACCAGATCATGACATTTAGAGAGAGACTGCTTCACAAAAACTTACAGCAGCATCTTTCAAGCCGGGAACTTGTTTTTCTGTTACTAACACCAAGTATAATAACGGAAAGCTGCTCTACTCATCGACTGGAGCATGCCTTATATAAACCTCAGAAAGGGTAAATGTTGGCCAGTTACTGGCTCTTTTCAGATAACAGAAAAATGTGCTCAGTATTTTCATTGTACTATTTATGGCTTACTGTTTTTGTGTATTGGCATTAGATTGTCACAGTAATTCTATTTGGTCTGTTTTAACATTGGTTCTTTATAGATGGGAAAATGAAGGTCAGATAAGGAGATTAGAAGTCCAGTATGGCAACCCACACCAGTATTCTTCTCTGGAGAATCCCATGGACAGAGGAGCCTGGTGGGCTACAGTCCCTGGGGTCATAAGAGTTGGACATGACTTAGCAACTAAACAGTGGAATGATGACTTGTGTTTCTGACACTGAGAATTTGCTGTTATTTGCCATAAGGTGGAAAGCATATGCATGCTTTAGGTATCAGTTGCTAAGGAATATAATGTAGTCCGGAAGCCTGTGTACCTGAGCAGCTTTTCTCTTAACCTCTGCCAGGAAACAAAGTGTTTCTTTTTCTTTTTTTCATTTATTTTTATTAGTTGGAGGCTAATTAGTTTACAGTATTGTAGTGGTTTTTGTTATACATTGACATGATGTACAGAACAGAATCTTGGACTCTGTAGACAAAGTGTTTCTTGTTGATCCAGCAAAATGAGTTAATAGGACTCTTCACAGGAAATATAGACAGCATTTTCATGGAGTATGAAAATGAAGTTCACAGTACCAATAAAGAGTAACTATATCATTCATGAAAGATAGGAAGAATTGCAATGGTAATACCTTATTTTCACGTGTGGTGATCAGTTAAGATAGCCATTAAATATTTTTTCACACAATAATTGTACACTGTGCACATCTCACAATTTTTAAAAGCTACTTGCCTCAATAAATTTTTCTTGGGTAAGTAGTAAGAAATGGGGTTTTTGTTTGTTTTTAAATCTTGTAGGGAAAAGGCAGTCTATACTAATAACTAGATGCTAGCCTTTCACTTTATTTTAAATTTATTTTAAAAATTATATCTTCAGACTTTTTCATAGGATACCTTTAGTGGTGGCCAATCTAGGCATGTCCGAACAACTGGGTTATAAAACTTCATCTGGTTCCTGTACATCCGCTGGTTTCAATCGAGCAGTAAAAACACACAGGTGAGATTCCTCAACTGCTTTCCCAGTAAACTTAACTCCTATTCATTTTTTGAAGTTAATTTTTTTTATTACAAAGAGAATAAAAATGGAAGGAAAACTAACTAATGGCCACATTCCTCAAGTTTATTCACGTAAACGAGACCTTTAACTTCTCTATTTCCTTCCAGCATGTGTCCGTTTATCAAATATGAAAGGGGGGTGGTAGTGTACAGCCTACATATTGTGACATATTTACTCTTAGATTAAGGAGCTAGCCTCAAAATAATAATTTTCTAAGTTAGCAGTTCAGATTATAAAGGCAAAAAAATTATATTGGATATTAAATAAAGAAAAATAAGGCTTTAGTCAAGACTCACAGTGTCAACTGTGGAACTGCAAGTTTTGTGAGCAGTAAGGGAATAATGAATGTCAGGAATCACAGCACTGGTACTGTGGGGTACTTACTAAATGTAAATTTTATGAGACTAATGAACTCGATTTTATTTATTTTTGTGTTCCCACAGTGGTTAACAGTGTCTTATTGAAATTGAATACCATGTTTCATTGATTTTAAGACACAAAATTTTATATTTATCTCAATCAGGGGGTTTATAAAATATGCTTTAGAATTGTTTTTCTTTTATATATATAGTGTGTGTGTGTGTGTGTGTGTGTGTGTGTGTGTATATATATATATAATGTTTCCTTTTTCAATCAATGATGGTTTGAACTTAGTGAAATAACTGACTGATGGCATTGCCAAGACAGATCCCTCCTCTACCCCTCTCCTTGAGTCTTTGTCTACTTTCACTTAACCTCTCTTTTTGAGTCCTGGAAGTAGTATTTAGGAGGCTGAAAAGTTTGCTGAGGTGAAGATAGATGAACTAGGTTTCCTGGTTGGTTTTGCTGTATACAAACAGGTTAACAAAATGATGGTCCCTGCAAAGCCAATAAAAACAATCTTCCATTGTTCCTCAACTACAAAGAAGTTTTTTCATTGTATTATTAAAATGAGTTCTGTACATTTGCCTGGAAGAAATGGTAATTTTTTTTACAGCTCTCAATTTTTTAAAGAAGATGGATCTTTAAAGGAGGTACAGAAGATAAATGAAATGTATACTTCTTTACAAGATGAATTAAAGGTAAGTTAAACATTTAAAGATCTCTTATAGAATAGACTTGTGGACACGGCCGGGGCAGGGGGGTGGGGGGCTGCGGGGAGGAGAGGGTGGGGTGAATTGACAAAGTAGCCCTGAAACATACACATTCCCATATGTGAAACAGATAGCTAGTGGGAAGTTGCTATGTAACAGCAAGCTCAATCTTGTGCTCTGGGACAACCTAGAGGGGTAGGATGAGGGTTGGGGGGTGGGGGTGGGAGATTCAAGAGGGAAGGGACATACATGTATTCATGGCTGATTCACATTGTTGTATGGCAGAAACCAACACAACATTGTAAAACAATTATCCTCCAATTAAAAAATTTTAAAAATCTTTTACAGAGTTCATATCACATTGATCACTGAATATATACTCTGGGACAGCTTCATAGTTGACTAGACATAAGTTTTTGTATTAGTTTAGCTTCATTAACGAAGACCTCCATCACAGTAACCTACAGAAATAAAAGTTCATTCACACGGTGTCTTGGCTGCATTCTCTTCTAAATGTCATCTTCATTCTGGGGTCCAGCCCTTAATGTGGGGCAAGTTCATCTTATGACAGGGAAAAGAGCAGCAAAACTGGTGGAAATTCACAGCAGCTCTTAGAACTTCTGCTCAGAGCTGGCATGTCACCTCCGCTCACATTTTACTGACCAGAGGATGCCATGGTAGTAGGCAGGATATATGACCCTTTTACAGGATCAAAAGGGGAGCAAATATTTGAGAACAAAACAGTCTGCCACAGTACTGAGTTGTCTCACTGTGTCCACTCAGGTCCCTTGAGAAGTAGACGTCAATACGGGAATTCAGACATGCAAGTGGTTTGTTAGGCCTCTGAAGAATAAAGCGGAGGGCCCAAGAGTGGCAGGGAGACTTGCCATGTTAAGTCGGACACCTGAGAGAGGAGACAGGGAAGAAGGGTGAGGGGGATAGGAAGAGCTGTGGACTACATGGCCAGAAAAACTTCAGCCAGATGATGCAGAGTCTGAGCAAAGGTGTCCTATAGGAATAGACTGTCATATCCTCACTGTGCTCAGTCATTGGCTAAGGGAGGCCCGGGGGGAGCATGACCTAAGCGCGAACACAGTAGTGGAACTAAAAGGATGGCAGCAGGAGCCATCGGTCAGCTCTGCTTCCTGCAGATGGGGATCTGAGTAGCATGCTCTGTGCCCACCACACTCAGGATAGCGCACCAAGAGAAATGGGGTTAGGTTAATACATTTTACACACTAGTAATATTGTACTTCTTTTTTTTAATATGAATGACATGACAGAAACTTTGAAAATAGAGAAACATCAAAAGTCTTACCATTGTAACTGAACTGTTTGCACTTTGTCACATTCTTCAGTTTTCCCCTAACATATACATGCTTTTATCCTGTGGACAGTGATGGGGACATAGAAATTTGTATCATGATTTTTATTTGATGTATCAAGTAATTTCTCATATTTTAGTTCCTTTTAATAGTATATTTCTTAGAGCGGCATATTAGAACTCTTACGTTAAAAAGTACCAACTTGGGCTAATTTAGGGAATGGAGAGGTCTGTGAGAGGAAGAGACGGCAGGTCACTGAGCCTAGGAAGGAACTAGAACCGGGAGCTTGAACGCCATCTGGACTCCTGTGTCTGCACACTGGTTTCCTTGTCTCTACGGATCTTGTTTCCTCACCCACTGGCTGACGAGAAAGCAGCTAACCTACAGCCTCTGCATTTAGATCTCCTCTGTTCGAGAGATTAGGACTTGGCCAGTTGGCTGCCGTAATATTTCTGCTTGGGTCGGGCTGGTGAAAGGTTGCTGGTGAACTCTTAGGGCAGGATGCGTAAGTTCATGAGAAATAGGCTGGGTGGAGAAGTGCCATAAAGTATGCACGAAAACAGGCTTACTACACTACAGTTGGAAATTGGTTATTTTTCATCTGATAGTATTTTGAGAACCATCATCATATATAAATTTTTGTTTCTTATTTAAGATACATCCCCAAAATGAAATCACTGAATCAAAGGGTGTTAGTACTTAAAAACTGATGACACATTTAAGACCATTCTGCATTTCAAAAATAGCTTTACAGGAATTGAAATCATCAGTTGTTTTATTTTGTAATAGACAATTTACTTTTTTCATATTTATTGTTTGTTTCTTAATGTTACATGTTTGCAGTAACTATGCATCTCAAAATAATTTGTTTCAAAGCAAGTTAAATATCTTTTTTCTGTGTATTATCTAGGAAATAACTTGAATGATAAAACTGTGTAAGTGGGAACTTATTCCTTCAGAAAACTGCAAAATAAAATGTTAAAGGGAAATAATCGATGATACAGGATTTTGTATTATTTGTGAACCTAGACTGTAGTAACAATTTGGAACTTTAGCTATGCCCTTAAATTATTTTACTTTGCAGAGTATATGTGAAAAAGTGGAACACAGTGAGAGAGCCGTAGAAAAACTATTAAATGATGTAAATAGATTAAAAGGAGAAATTAAAAAAAGAAAACAAGCACAGATGCAAGCAACACGTAAGTAAAAAGTTCACGTTATCACTACTTTCTTTGCTTTAAAGAAAAATTCTCACTGATTGGAATTATGGATGAGGTGATTGCACTAGCTGATGAACTTGCCACCTGAGGATTAAAAATAACTTCTATTAATATTCTTAAACCCCACCCAACAAAGAACATGGTACAACTGCAGCTATACTATCTTGATATTAAGAAATATAACTTTAATTTCCTTTTAGCATAGTGTGACATACAAATTTGGGATTATCATTTTTCTTAATGTAGGTAATCTGGTAGAATTCTTTAAAGTCCTTTTGACTTTACTTACAAATAAATACAAGAGCTTTGTAGTACAGATCCCGTATGTTGAACTGTTTGCTTGCTTGTTTAGGAGAGAAGAATGTCCAAAAAGACCCTCAGGAGAACGTTTTGCTTTGTCAAGCTTTACGGACCTTTTTTCCAGATTGTGAACTTCTTCATTCATGTGTTATCTCCTTGAAAAATAGGCGCATTTCTGGAAGTAGCTGTACTACCACCCACCCTCTCGGTGGGGTAGACAACCTAACCCTAATGGTGGAATACACAGACTTTCCTGAAGCTAGTCCAGCTCGTAGTGCCCTGCCGGTGACCAAGCGGAAAGCCTCAGACACGGATGATGGGTGGCAGTTCAAGAAGTCACGACTGGGAGAGATACAGACTAGACCCTCTAAAACAGATACCAGTAGTAGTAACCAAGAAAGAGCATCCACAGTGAGCAGCCCAGAAACAGATGAAGAGGTTGAGAGAATGAAGGGTTCTGGTGAATATCCAGAGTCTCCTACCTTCTGATTCTTTTGGGCCAAAAGGAGATTTTTGATCAGCGGAAGGGGAAAGCCGGATTTTTTTTTTTTTTTTTTTACTGTGTTCAGCTCTAAGAATTTGAGTACAGAACAAGCCTGGTAATGCAGTGTGTTTGGATCAGCACTTGTTCAGTTAGGTGAAAAAGCCCATTAAGTGGGACCCATATAAATATGAATGGTGTCTATCACAGAGATTCTGTTTTAACATAAAGCAGAAGCATATATTCATTTGTCAAACTTTTGTCGGGCCAGGAACATTTTTATGACTGTACTGGGGTTCCTGGGCTTCCCTGGTGGCTCAGGTGGTAAAGAATCTGCCTGCGGTACAAGAGACCTGGGCTCAGTCCCTGGGTTGGGATGACCCCCGGAAGAAGGGAAGAACACCCATTCCAGTATTCTTGCCTGGAGAATGCCACAGACAGAGAAGCCTGCCATTCTACAGTCCATGGGGTCACAGAGAGGGGAACACACCTGAACAGCTAACACTACTGGACTTCTGTGTGAATCACATCCATTACTTAGGTAAGCCCCAGTTTTAGTTTCTTTAAAGACGTTTGCAAAGCAGCCTAAGCACAAAAGGCTACTAGGGTTTTTTCATTTCCCACTCCCAATCTTATTTGTCTTAACCACACCTAATTTGACTTTTTTTAAACTTAGTTGCCTTTAATCAGGTCTTCTCAAAGCATTTTACTTGGTTTTCATTGCAATAGTAATGTCTTTTTAATGCTTATATTCATCAGTACAAAAACAGAACTGACACAGATCTGGGAACAAAAGAATTGATTCTTGGTAATACAGAACTCAACAGATAAAAGAGAGTTGTGGGCTTCCATGTGGTTTTTGAGGAGGATGTAAAGCCCCTGTTCAGTGAGTTGGTTAAGTGGAGGTAGGTTAAGAGCACTTTTATGGTTTGGTTTTTGTATGTCTTTTCCATAACAGAATTTCCCATGAAGACACATCACATGAAGCCTTCATGTTTTATTCTCTGGGTGAAATGTTGAACCCACACATTGCTCTTCCATCAGTGACTTCCTAAGTGATGGTTTTTTTAATATTAGCTGTGAATTTGCTGTCATCTTTTATTTATGTGTTAACAGACATTAGTTACTATGGGGCGCTTATGGAGCCCACATAGTACCTGGGATAATGTGTACAAATCATGAGTTGCTGTTGGGATTGCTTCACTGGTTACTTAAGCAGCACAGGACAGGAGAGGAAATAGGGTTTTGTCTGAGCCCTAATTTTAAAATAAGCTTGATGTCCCAACCTTCAGGGAATGAGGAGAAAAAGAATGCTTGTAAGACATTTCTCATTCTCTGTCTTTTGGGGATTTGTTTGTATTACTGGAGTAAGAGATGTAGAACAGATTGCGTATGGATCAGCTTATTTAGAGGACACTACTAGTTTATGATAGACTAGTCCAGAGCTGAGTGTTGGGTCCTGTGACAGACTGCACTACTGGCCATCCCCATGGGACATCTGCAGAGAGAAGACGCCTGGTCCCAACCAGGCTTACTTACCTGCTTGTTAGGAAATCTTCCTTAACAATTTCAAATTCACACCCTGTCCTGTGGGATTTGTACATTACACAAGCATCCCACTGCCCTGCACCCATACTCTACAGTCCTGTTTACAACACAAAATCTGGGGATAAAGTCAAATTCCAGTACAAGTCAGCCCTGCTGTGTTTGACATCACATTGTCAGCAGTGTGTTGTATGAACTGTTTGGGGGGCCAGATTTAAGTGAAGACTCCACAGTAACAATTTTTTAAATGTATGTGTATGTTAAATGTAACAAGTGTTAACATTTTAAAATATATGTGTATGTAAATATGACAAGTATTAACATTTTATTTTATTTTTAAGTATTAACATTTTAAATAATCTGATTTACCTAGTGAGCATTCTGATATGAAGAGGAAGCCTCACTCCTGAAACACCTTTTACTCATCCCAAATTACTGTAAGAATTAAAAACTTAATACTTCATAGTTTGACAAGATTTAGCCTGTTTTTCTACTCAGTGGTTATTAAATCTTATAGTTTGAGCCAGTATTAGCACCACACAACCACTTATTGCAAAATATGTTTATTGGTAATAACTTTATATAATTTACTCCCTATATTTGATGTTACAAACTTTAGGGTCTTTGAGATAGGCAGGATCCTTGTATGTGACTGGCATAAACCCTGTGAAGAAAGAATGAAAGTTCTTCACAAAAGACAATGAGCAAAATTTTGTTTAGCATAATTCAGTTTTTCAGATGCTCTTACCCAATATTTGAGCTCTCTTAATTGCTTTTGTGATTTCTTTTTGTTTCTTCCCACAAAGACCTATAAAAGAAAATACTTTCTTAAATGCCAACATTCTTAATGCCAACATTCTTAAATGCCAACATTCAAAATGCATGACAGTTAGGTCACAGAATGGCTGGAAAACTGTATAAAGCCTTAGAATAAGTATCTTGGGCTTTGTGGGCCACAAGGTCTCTGTCATCATTAATTCTGCTCTTGTAGCTCAGACACTGTGGAAACTAAGCTATTTAGCAAGTGGCAGATCCGATCTGGCCTGTAGGCAATAGGCCCCTGGTTTAAATGAGAGCCTGAGGATGACCACAGTATATTCCAGAACAGCAAAGCCCGAGTTCTCTCTGTTGTCACCTTATATAGTTAACTGAGTATAAGAAGATACGCAAAATAATTACCCTTTCAGCCTCAGAAGAGACTTTCTCAAAGTATCCATAGTTTTTGGTCTAATAGTAATTTGTGGCAATATTTGAAAATCTGCCCGTTTTTTTAAATAACAGAAGTAGGTTTATCTACATTTAAATTGCTGTAATAGAAAACAAAATACCTGTTATGTGCCTTCCATAAATGCATCCAGTAAATGGAGAAATAAACTGGGATAAAAGCTGGTTTGAGTTATATTTGGAAAGGAAAAAAATTATATGTTAATACACTTGTATTCAACCTTGTGTACATTTCAAAACACAAACCTTATGTCACCTTCAAGCTATAAAAGGCTTATTAATAAATTTTAGACAAACTTCAAAAATACAAATAAAAACACTGAGTTATGTTCATTCTATTAACAGGTCATCTTTTTTAAGTAACTAAAGTAATTGCGAAAGTTAACATCTCTTCCCCAGTGTGTCAAAAAAAAGTCTATACAACAGATGAATGAGCATGTTCTTTCAGTGCTAAAGCTGTTTTTTTGACTTTTCCATAGATAACTTTTCTAAAGCACTGCTGCTTATAACAAGGTACAGAACATCCCATCTGTCATGATAGTCCCATAATATCAGACTATAGTGAGGTCTTCAAGATGTACAGGTATATCAGGCCATTTGCTGTTACTTATGTTTTATTAATCCTAATACTTGCATTTTACAGTTTCTTGGATTTTCTCCCACCAAAGAAGCTATCACTTTATACTACTATCAGTATACTTAACTCCGACACCATCTTCTTCCCCAAATTTGCCACTTTTAATCTGCTGAGCGCTCGACAACAGATAAAATGAATTCAGTAGTGATACTGGTGGTGAGGTACGGATAGCAACTTCAACACAGGAGCTTTTCCCTAACTACTCAACTCCAGTGACTGAGAATCACTGCCACAGGGAGCTACTGTTAAGAGGTTTGGGGTGAAGCAAAAAACAAGAAACACTGAGATGATTAAGAGTAAATGAAGGACAGTCAAGAGGTTCCTATTTTAATAAAATAGCTGCCTTATACATAAAAGTATAACCAGATTTGAAATTATGAAGCTGAAACAGTCACCCCTACACAAAGCCTATTATAAAAGCCAACTTGCTTCTCTACTGTATTAGTAAAAGAGCAAAAGTCCCAAATCAAGTATCACAGTGAAGTAAAACCAGATCTCACCTGTACATTCTTATAATCTACACGTTTTTCACACAAGATACATTTTTTCAGAGGCTCCTTATAAGGATTTTCCATTGGAATAGGCTAGCATAAAGGAAGAAAACAAAAATCTGATAATGCGTTTTGTGTTAACTTTGAATCAAAAAAACTTAAATCTTAGGGTACCACATTTAAATCTCTCCAAGGGATTAGTTGTACCTTTCTCACTGTGAAAATGAATAAATAACAACAGCTTGGCTTAGAAAAGAAAAATAAGAGTTATTTCTGAAAAAGGCCATTTTAAAGGTTTGCGTGTACTCATACATATTTTGTACAAATATCTTGTTTTAGTTTGGCTAAGGAGGGATTAATTGATGGAGGACGATTCTGTGAAAAATACAATCTTTGGAGAAAAAAGGGTTTATCGGAGGAAAAAAATAAAATCCTCAGTAAGTGATTAAAAATGCTTTGCCCAGATTGTAGGTGACTAAAAATTCTTATACTTAAGAAAGACAGCACAACAGATAACATATGCAATTCTTAAACTAGTATAATCTCTAGATCCATCCCTACACTTCTCTAGATGTTTCACTGATATTTTTGTTTTATAAAAAGACAATGCCCCCATGTGTGTGCTAAGTCACTTCAGTCGTGTCCAACTCTTTGTGACCCATGGACTGTAGTCCGGCTCCTCTGCCCATGGGATTCTCCAAGCAAGAATACCGGAGTGGGTTGCCATTTCCTCCTCCAGGGGATCTTCCAGACCCAGGGGTTGAACCCACGTCTCTTATGTCTCCTGCATTGGCAGGCAGATTCTTTACCTCTGTCACCACCTGGGAAGCCCCAGTGTCTCCACAGGTTATGTAATACTTCCCAGATTTATTTTTTCTTTTTTACTACAATTTTATAGTAGTATAAAATTGTTTTATAACAATTTAAAACAGTCCCAGACTATTTTATAAGTTTGTGCCAGCCTTTTTGGTTTTTCTTTGTTCATTACTGCTTCTAAAGCTTCCATCACACGGCCTCCGTCCTAAAATCACTTTTAGGTGTCTCCAGTATACAGATTCTGAATCTAGAAATGGCTTTGAAGTCTTCAGCCCCTGTAGTTGCACAAAAAACTTCAAATAAATGGGACGTTGTGCCTTTTTCTGAGGAACCCTTAGCTCTCATGAGAGTCTCAGTGGGATTTAAGGACCTAAAGAGAAGCTCTAGTAATTTCATTTACTCTCTTGACTATGGTATGAATTAGATGACCAAGATGGATGCTCAAAGGGACTATAGGAGTTCTTTTGTTTCTTCCAATTCCTCAAATGTTCCTAATGCAACTTGCATTCAACTCATGTGTAATGACTATTCCTTCTCTATGTGTTTCATGTGGTCTAACTAGTATCAAATTGTCTTTGTATGTAGCAAGAAAAGCTATACTGCCTAAATCCAATGCTAGTACTTGAAATCCATAAAAAACATACATCTACTGTTTAGAAGAAACTGTATTTAACGTCCTGGTATAAAAATTTAATGACTAAGATAAAAATAGAATTGAATTTGAAATGAGGACAGGGAATCAAGGTATGGATAAACTTTGCACAACCCCTTTGTTGGACTTCCTGCAATTACAGCATGCATCAAAACTACCTTTTTAAATTCCCAAAGCACGTATCTAGAAAGAAAAATATGGTGGTGTTGCAGAAGTCATGCTTCTTGCAAAGAATCTAGGAATTCGCTTACCTCAAAGTTCACTTAAGTGACTACTCATCAATAAATTTCCCTGGAGAAGGAAACGGCAACCCACTCCAGTACCCTTGCCTAGAAAATCCCATGGACGGAGGAGCCTGGTGTCCATGGGGTATCTCAAAGAGTCAGAACTGAGCGACTTCACTTTCATCAATAAATTACAATTTTCAAACTCAGATTAATGAGTATCATTTTAATTGTCTCTGTCCTTCAGCTGAATTCTAAAAGCAAAGACATAATCTGGGCTTAGTTGCAAATGCCTTATTAAAAGGAAGAAAAAAAAATTCTTACCAGGTCCTCATTGCTGGTTACCTGTTCATATTGTGAACAGCTTCTCCACAGCACTGCAATTAAACAGAAACAGCAACAAAGTATTTTTTTGTTAGCTCAGCAGCTAAGGAAAGACTGTGTTTCTGTTGAGGCAAGATGAACTACGGGACATAATGTAAAAGGTTTATATTCATTATTACTAACAAAGTAAAATAAAGGGCTTTTAGGTTTGAGGCAGTGGTAGACTTAGGATAAATATGCTTTCTGGGGCGTATGGAAAAGGGCATCTATACCCCTAGCCATACAACCTCTCACCTGTTCCTGAAATTTATTTCCCGTGGGTAGAGACAGATTTTAATGCAAAACTGAAAGGCATTGTCATACCAAAGGGAAAATGAAAACAGACTCTACAAAAAAAGCCCAAAGCAGATAAAAGTGCCGAAGTGATAGATTCCGTGGCCTATGTCACAATTTCGCCCTGATCTGGGGCCCTCGGATATCTGCGATTTGCTGCTAGATGACTCTGAAAATGCTCCTTCCTTACCAAGTCTACCTGAAGATCTTGGGCAAGTCCCTGCCTCTTTTCGAGAATCGCTCCTCGTACGTTAAAACACTGTACTGGACGGCATCTCACGCCCTCTTCAGCTTTAAAATACTAGTCAATTAAAACACGGGCCATTACAGATGCCCACTTCTTTTGGAGAAACAATCGCCTAAACACCGGCGTCCTTTAGCTAACAGCGACGACTCCAAAGACCTAATTAGAGCTAAACCAATGGCAGCAATGCTACAAAAGAGCCTAGGATATGGAGACTTTACCTGCACGAGTCCCGGGATTTGTGAGGCAGACAAAAGCCGCTGGGAAACGCGTAAACTTTCTCTTCCCTAGCCCACTGCAGAGAGCTACCAGAGAAGCCATGGTTCCTTGCTCCTCCCCTTCCTTTCCTCTTTCCAAAAACGTCCTGACAAGTCCCTTCCGGTGTACTTCCCCTAGAGGCCCGAGGACTCGGTTCAAAGGTTCCGCAGTTTGCCGGGAATCAAAAGAGCAGGTGGGGTTTTCAATACGCCTGCGCAGTACCTTCCCTTTCTCCGCCCCTTCCCCCCCACCCCGCCCCCACCCTGCCCCCACCGCTTGCCGAGCCGCCAACCCAGCACACTTAACGACTGGACGAGGAGAGGGCGGGCTCCCAGGTTTGTGCCTTCGTTTCCGGTCCCAAAACAGTCCTCCCAAGGTGGATGGAGAGGGGAGCGCAGCTTCCACCTGTTGCTACGCTCCCCTCGTTGCTGCACTTACCCCTCCACTAGGGGGTTGGCGGCTGGGTCTCGGGAAACGAAGTTGGGGCTGGGCCCTTAGGCCCTGCCATGGACGAAGGTGGTTCCCGCATCCGCAGGCGGGTGTCCGTCCGCAAAAGAAATCGTCCTAGCCTAGACAGCGTTTCTACCGCCTGCCCCGCGACCGAGCTTAAGCCCAGCGATGAGGAGAAGGAGGACAAGGAGATGGAGGCCGGGAGCCGGCGGCGGAAAACCGTGGACGTGCAGCCGGTCGAGGTACAGCCCCATCACCTCTCAGATTCCCCTGAGTTCCTCGTTCTATTTCCCACCTTTGGAGTGATGATACAGTCCCAGGTCCCCACTGCGCATGCTCACTGAAAGGCGTGGAACTTGAAACTGCCGCGTTCGGCCGTTCCCGTCTCAGGTGCAAGCAATTGACAGGTCATCTACTAGTCTTCTTGGGCTTACCTCATCTTTGTTATCGCTGTTAATCCTGATAGCTCCCGTAGATATATATTGTTGTGAAACATAGACCTTGAGACATAAAAAGAACGGCATGACACAAGCCTGTACTTCCAAGTTTTTGCTTCTCCTTGTACTAAAAGTACCCAGACCTGTTATGGGCTTTGTTAAGCTATTTGCTTTATCCAGGTTTTACAACAGAAACGAGACCGAGAAGTAAAGAAACTACACTTCCTATTACAAATCTTGTGTTCTTAATCCCTTCCCTATGTTGCTACCCCCAAATTATACCTCTTCTGTTTATAGACTGTCCCAAGTCAGACTTTCCCTTTCAATTCTATTCTAAGAACAATTTTCTTGGAGTGCCGGGTAGCACAAGCATGATTTTATTGCAGGCCAGTGTCTGCAAATGGGACAGGAAACAGTACTGCGGTTATCAGAAACTCCTAGTGAGATAATATCTCTCCCAGTAGATGGCCGTCGGTCTTGCTACCATCTTAAAGGATTTAACGGTAGCTTAAGAATTAGGATCCCAGGATCACTAGGAGTACAGTTGATGTCAGTCACTTAACGTCTCTGGGCCTCCGTATCTACATCTGTAAAATGGAACAGTAGTATCTATTTTATAGGATTATTTACATTTAGGTCTGTGATCCGTATGTGACCATACAATTATATACCTAAGAGAGCTTTCAGCTGAAACTTTTATTCTTAATGAAGCTAGATTCCACGATAAATCTTTTTGTTTTCTTTCCAGATCATTGACAGTGAAGAGGACATGTTTGGTGACTATGATAGCTTTGCTGAGAACTCTCTTTTAGCTCAAGTTGATGATCTGGAACAAAAGTATTTGCAACTTCCTGAACATAGGAACCATGCTACAGACCATGCCACTGAAGATCTTTGTTCAGGAAGCAATAAACATAACACACTCAATGTTCCTACTGTAGGTGACTGTACAGAATTAAATATAGATGAGCACATGAAGAACCAGAGCAGGCATGAAGATGTCTCTATTGAACCTGAAGCTGATATTTTGTATGATGTACCTTCTTCTCAGGTTTTATTCTTTGAAAATTTGTATAAGTCTTCCAGTGATTTGGGTGATCCATCTACTGAAGAAAAGGATTGGAACTCATCCTCTCCTAAGACTGTGAATGAGAAATTGCCCGTTAATAGCAGAGAGCAGCCCCAGCAGACTGTTGAATCCTCTTCGAAAATCAGACCTAGTTCAGATGCAAATATGAGAAAAAGTCTGAAAGATCATCTAAAAAGTACCATGACTGGAAATGCCAAAGCCCAAACACCAATATTTTCTAGGACTAAACAGCTCAAAGAGACTCTCCTATCTGAAGAAATTAATGTTGCTAAGAAAACAATCGAGTCATCATCAGATGACCTTGGGCCTTTTTATTCATTACCCAGCAAAGTGAGAGATCTTTATGTTCAGTTCAAGGGAATTGAAAAATTATATGGTAATGTTTTTTGCTGGAATGAAAAAACATTTACCCTTATTACCATAATATTGGTGCAAATCAGTAGAAAAAAGATGCTGCCATGGTTCTATTTCTCACCTTAAATCAAAAACTCAGTCCTCTCAGCCTTCCATCCATATCCTGCTGCTATTGAATTTCTTTTCTTCCCTTCGTGGCCACACTGCTCCAACCTGTTATTCTTGCTGTCTCCTTTTCCTCACCTCAGATAATTCCCAGCCCATTCCACCTCTGGGGTCTGTGTTGTCACTTGTTATATAATGACTGGGGTGTAAACCCAGTGAGACTTTAGTTCTTCCCTGACTTCAGTTGCTTACCAAACATAACTGACCAGACCCTTCTTGAAACACCCAATTCTTGACATTCCACTCCTGTTTGTGTTTGTTTTTTCCTAATTAGCTGGCTGCTCCTCCGTCTTCTTAGTTTCCTTGGCTGACTGTTACTTTGCTACCAAAACTTAGTTGCTGAAATTCCTTTGACTACTCAGATGTCTTGAGTGAGTCAGTATTGATAATATTATTAATTAAACATCTTTAAAGACAGCTTAAGTTAGGGTTTAAATGCAGAGAAATAGTAGTAATAGCTAATTTGTCTTGTAACATTTTTTCACAAATCCTGGCTCAAATATGTGTCATTTTAGACAAAGAAGGGACACTTGCTGCCATCCTGAAAGAGCATCCTGTCTAATCACTTCATAATTACTTCTGAAACTCCTAAGTTAGTATTGTGAACCACCTGAAAACATGGGTTCTTATCTCTGGGGGAAGACATTAAGGTTGGAGTAGTAGGACTATGGGAAACAAAGTCTAATACAAGGCTTTACAAGAGTCTTAACAAAACTAAACTGTGAGGTTTGCAGTTCAAGAGCTAAAGGTGTGTATTGTCCTTGAAGTAGATGTTACTTTTCTGTCCTCTGCTTTTTTTTTTACCAGCACCTTGTTCTATGTTTCATCTGCATCTCCTGCTCTCAGGACAAGACTTACCTAACTCATCTTTTTGGTTTTTTTTAAGATTTATTTTTATTGATTTATTTTTGGCCGCGCTGGGTCTTCATTGATGAAGGCGGCTTTCTCTAGTTGGAGCGAGCTGGGGCTACTCCCTAGTTGCAGTGTGCAGGCTTCTCGTTGCAGTGGTTTCTCCTGTTGCAGAGCACAGACTCTAGGGCCCATGGGCTCAGTAGTCGTGACTCCGGGCTCTAGAGCGCAGGCTCAGTAGTCGCGACTCCCGGGCTCTAGAGCGCAGGCTCAGTAGTCACGACTCCCCGGCTCTAGAGCGCAGGCTCAGTAGTCGCGACTCCCGGGCTCTAGAGCGCAGGCTCAGGAGTTGTGCCCATGCGCTTGATTGTCGCGTGACATGTGGAATCTTGGGGATTGTCAATCTGATGATGAGTTCTGGCACTGTCACTTAACCACAGGTCTTGGACTCTGAGCCTTAGTTCCTGATCTGTTAAGGGATAATCATTTTTTTGCCGGTTATATTGTGTCAAGAACTTGCCAAGTTGAACTTTGGTTATGACTGTCAGTAATTATATATTGTTTGCTTTAAAGTAAGAACTTTAGTAAATAATTTTTAAAAATCTCAGTATTTGTAAATCTGATGACGATACGACCAATTTAAAGCATGAATATGTGTGTTATTTTTCATTGAGCTAAAGCAGTGCTTCTCAAAGTGCAGTTCCTAACTGCAGCATCAGCATCGCCTGGAAATCTGTTGAAATACGCATTCCCAGGTTCCGCGCCAGCCCCCCTGAGTCAGCACTTTGGGCTGAGGTCTGGCATTCTGCTTGGATAAGCCCTCCTGATCCTGGTGTGCAGCAAGTTTGAGAGCTCCTGAGTTAGAGAACCTCAACCTTATACAATACTGTTGTTTTTGCCTTTTAGGCATAGAATTACATGCTTAGTGTGTTTTATAAAAATGTTGGGAACTAAGTTAATGTAACTTTTTTTAGTATGTGAAGAAAAATGTTATTTCCAAGTATTTATTATTTTGGTCATTTTATACTTTAAAACTCTGAGTTGGATAAAATGTGGACATGTAGTTTCACATAAACATCTGCAGGTGGATAACTAATGGGTGATACTAGCCTGAAGTATTTTCTAATATTTAAGTATTAAATATTCAATGTATTTAAATATTTTTGAAATTTTTTTTTTATCAAAGCATAGTTGATTTACAACATTATAGCAGCTTGTGGCGGAGAAGGCAATGGCACCCCACTCCAGTACTCTTGCCTGGGAAATCCCATGGACAGAGGAGCCTGGTAGGCTGCAGTCCATGAGGTGGCTAAGAGTCGGACACGACTGAGCGACTTCACTTTCACTTTTCACTTTCATTCATTGGAGAAGGAAATGGCAACCCACTCCAGTGTTCTTGCCTGGAGAATCCCAGGGACAGAGGAGCCTGGTGGGCTGCTGTCTATGGGGTCGCACAGAGTCGGACATGACTGAAGTGAGTGAGCAGCAGCAGTTTGTGGAAAAACCCAAATGAACTTTGCAGCCTACCCAACATATTAGTTTCAGGTGTACAAAATAGTGATTCAATATTGTTATAGGTTACATATTCTATTTAAAGTTATTACAAAATAATGGCTATTATTTCCCTGTACTGTAAAATCCTGAAATGCTTTTAAAGTAAAAAATACATAATCATTTGCATATATTTCAGGCTGCAAATAATTAGCTCATATGATTGTGTAATAATTCAGTCTTTACCCTGTTGACTCTTTGTTATATAAACAATGCTATGGTGAACATCTTGCACATAATCTTTACATATGCACATGCTTTTTATTTCTGTCAGTGTTGAGTTCTATAAGCAATACTGCTAGATCAAAGGCAGCATGCAGTTTTATGTTTGTTGCTGACAGATTGCTTCCCAAAAAGACTGTAGCAGTTTATACTTTCATCAGCCACACACAAAAGTGCCTGTTTGTTCCTGCTCTAGTCAACTCTGTATTTTACATGTGGGGGGCTTTTTGTTTAGGTAGTTATTTAATGCTTTTTATTGGTTTATTTCTTTTGCCAAGCTAATAGGTAACAGTAGAGCATCTTTTCATGTATTTATAAACCATCTGCATTTCTCCATACTGTGAAATGTCTTATCATATCTTTTGCCCATTTTTCTAGAGGTAAATATAATGCACATTTTGAAGACTTTTGATGATCCACATTGTCCACTTTTCCTACAAAGTACTTATACCAGTTTTCACATTTTGTTTTGGATCTAATATGATCCTTTTCATGAATTCCACCTTGCTAACTTGTGGAAACTCTAGATTTTGTTGTCTAGTCACTAAGGCATGTCCGACTCTCTTGCAACTCCATGGACTGTAGCTCACCAGGCTCCTCTGTCCATGGGATTTCCCAGGCAAGAATACTGGAGTGAGTTGCCATTTCCTTCTCCACGGGATCTTCCCAACTCAGGGATCAAACCCATGTCTCTTGTGTCTTCTACGTTGGCAGGTGGATTCTTTACTACTGAGCCACCAGGGAAAATCTAGATGTTATAGTTAATAACACTAGTCTTTTATGGTTTAAGCAATCTCATCAGTTTAAGGATTTTTTTTTTTTTTTTTTTGGCTGCACCAGATCTTAGATGCAGCATTCGGGATCTTATCCTCTCATCAGGGATCAACCTCAGTCCCCCTGCATTGGGAGTGTGGAGTCTTAACCCCTGGGCCACCAGGGAAGTCCCTCTCATCAGTTTAAAATGGTATTCAGACCATTCAAACCAGCTCCCTGTGAAAGCTGGTTGAATAGTCTCTAGGTTTGTGTAAATTCTCAATTTTTTTTTTCCTCTTCGCTCTGTTTCTCTGTTGGGTGAATGAGGAAGGGAGGCTTACACAGTGTCCTTACTGAACATAAGAGAAAGGCCTTAGAATTCACACAGATCCCTGAAAGGCCCCTTAGCCCTTCTGATGTCGCAGGCAATACCTCTTGTCCAGCAGGCCTGCCTGCCCGGTGGAATCGTAGACCTCAGTCTGCAGCTGGCAATTGGGTGAACTAGTTGCCCACCCCACCAACCAGGCCTGAACTAGTATGCACACCATGCATTGGAGATTTTTGATATTTATATATAGTTGCATTAATTACTATGAGAAGATGCTACACAGGATAGGATTTGATTTTTTCTTCTTAGAAAACTTTGTAGAAGGGAAAAATAAGGCTTTTTTCCTTCTTTTTTCAATTCCACAGAATGGCAACATACTTGCTTAACATTGAAATCTGTGCAAGAAAGAAAAAATTTAATATATTCCTTGCCAACAAGTGGTGGGAAAACCCTCGTGGCTGAGATTTTAATGCTACAAGAACTACTATGCCGACGAAAAGATGTTTTAATGATCCTACCATATGTAGCAATTGTTCAAGAAAAGGTGTGATTTTTTAAAATGGTATTTGTTAATGTTATTCTCACTTTCAGATAAAATAAATACTAGATAAACACTAGATAAAATAAAAACTAGAATAAATGTAACAACTTTTTCTTGACTGAGAAGAGGTAGCCTTACTGATGGAGAATTATTATTTTTAGGATGTGTAGAAGCAGTGTGGTGTACTTACTAAAAATCTCTTCTAATACTGTTTAAGAAAGAGTTTTTTTCCCCCTAAAGTTGTGAATTAAACTCCATTTCAAATGTTCTACTGATATTTAGCATGCTTTTTCAAGCAGAAACTAACCAATTATTTATCAAAATAAATGAGTTATTATGATGTTTTTTAATATCAGAAGAGAATTAAAATTTATTTTTACATTCATTACATAGTTTAAAAGTGGCATTCACTTCAAGGATCAATACATTAGTTATGACATTTCTTAGATGTATATGCTTTATCTGTAACCTTATTCTCATTGATTTATATTAAACACTATTTTAGATTTTTTAAATCCCTGTGAACACTTAATACAGTTCTTATTTATCTGAATTTTTTTGTTTATTTTAATATTCTAGATTTCAGGTTTGTCAAGTTTTGGTATAGAACTGGGTTTCTTTGTTGAGGAGTATGCTGGAAGCAAAGGAAAATTTCCTCCAATTAAAAGAAGGGAAAAGAAATCATTATATATTGCCACTATTGAAAAAGGACATAGTCTGGTGAACTCCTTGATTGAAACTGGAAGAATTAGCAGTCTGGGTCTGGTTGTTGTAGATGAGGTTGGTTACTATGTTTGTTGATGTATCAACATTTTTATTGTACTAACAGTATTATGTGTATCCATTTAATACCTTATGAGGATGAGTATTTTAAGATATAGACAGTATTTAGATGAAGGCATTTAATGCTTGGTAATCAAATTCAGTTTTGTGTCAGTTGTTTCTTGAAGAGTAAATTTATGTGTATATGTTCAGTTTTATAATAGTACTGATGAATTCGTGATGCCAGGACATTGTCCTGGGGATAACTTCATTAACTTAAAATATCAGTGAAATAATGTGTATGTACTCTAGTTACCATAACTAAAATGCTTGAGTTATAAAGCAAACATTGCTTCTTCATTTCATCAAATATATGCTTGTTTTATGTAGGTATTATATGTAGATTTACTTTTATCCTTTTTTTTTTTTAAATCTCAAAGTTGCACATGATTGGTGAAGGAAGCCGTGGGGCTATACTGGAAATGACTCTGGCAAAAATCCTCTACACGAGCAGTAAGTTTTTTTTTCAAATGTGGTCACTAGTTGATTTATAATCAAGAGACCTATAAAAGAGTTAATTCTATCACTAGCTAGATTATGTAACCTAGAGTAAGATGCTTAAGCTTTCTTAGTTTTTTATTTCTAAAGTAAGCTTATACATTTTTGTTGGATGCATGAGTAGAATCATGAAGATAAATGAAGTTAGCATTTGAAGATGTCCCCATCAGTATCCTCCACTTACTGGCTCTGTGTGCTTAGGCATGTGACTCAACCACTCTTTCCTCATCTGTGAAATGGGCACAATAATGGTATCAACCTGATGGGATTGTTGTAAGAAATACATGAGGTAACACATGTGACCAATGCATTCAGCCATGCTCAGCACACTAAAGGTTTGCTGCTATCGCCACCATCAATATCATTTTAAAAATGTCTGTAAATAGTCACTTTAAGGAACTATTTTGCACCATCAGATAGTTTCTAAATTTATATGATATATTTATTCTAAATGTTTATTTTTATATACTATTGCAATAGCTTATTAGGTACTATAATAGTTTATAGAAAATTATCCATCATAAAGATCAAATCTTAAGAATTATTTTTAAAATTTTGATAACTGTTATTTAGGCAGATTGTAGCACTTTATAATCATTGATTAAAAAATGTTTATTGAGTACCCACTGCATGTCAGGCCCTATTTTGAGTGCTAGGGATGTAGCAGTGAATAAAACAAAGTCCCTGCCTTTATCAAACCTATATTTTAGTGAAAGTGAACAGATAATAAGCAGATAAACAAGGAAACAGATAGTATCAGATGGTGATACATTCTATGGAAAAATATAAAGCAGAGGATGAAGGGAGAATGATCATCTACTTGTCACATCCAGTGTACACTGATAGTTCTTGTCTTAATTTCTTTTCAGTATTTGAGTACTCATTCTTTTTTCCCTTGGGTGCTGAAACACCATTCTCTTTTCACTTCTCTATTGTCCTTCTGTAAGACCAATCATGTGTTAGCACTGAGAGGTAGAACAGTGTAATGACTAAGGGCAGACTCTGCAGCTGGATTCAAATCCTGGCTCACTTTTAACTTTGTATGTGACCTTGGGCAGGTATACTATATAGTATAGATCCAACCAGTCCATCCTAAAGGAGATCAGTCCTGGGTGTTCACTGGAAGGACTGATGCTGAAGCTGAAACTCCGATACTTTGGCCACCTGATGCGAAGAGTTGAGTCATTGGAAAAGACCCTGATGCTGGGAGGGATTGGGGGCAGGAGGAGAAGGGGACGACAGAGGATGAGATGGCTGGATGGCATCTCTGACTCGATGGACATGAGTTTCAGTAAACTCTGAGAGTTGGTGATGGACAGGGAGGCCTGGTGTGCTGCGAGATTCATGGGATCGCAAAGAGTCGGACACGACTGAGCAACTGAACTGAACTGAACTGATAGTAACTGTGCCTCTTTTTCCTTGTGCATCAAAAATGGAGGATAGTAATAGAACCTTCCTCACTGAATTGCTGTGGAGATAGCATGAGTCTTTGTGAAGCATCTAGCATAGTACCTGCACATAATGGACATGTGTTTGCTGTAAACTTATGTACACTGCTTCTGTATACTTATGTGTATACTTTCGTACACTGCTGTATACTTAAGTACACTGCCGCTGTATACTTACATGAATACTTATATAACTGCGCTGTATACTTATGCATGCTGCTACTGGGCGCTTATGTGTATACTTACGTACACTGCTGTATACTTAGGTACACTGCTGCTGTGTACTTCCATGTATATTTATATACGCTGCTTCTGTATACGTATGTGTATAATTATGTATACTGCTGCTGTATACTTATTTATATAAGTATACTGGTACATATTTATGTGTCTTTCTGTCACCAGTGCCTTACACTTAATGGATATTTGAACAAAAGGGCTCTCTTCAGTTTCTCCTTTTGTTCTCCTTTGTGACACTACTTTCTAAGTGTGTTCATCATATACGTTGATCGTATACCATAGATTCATCCCTTGTTTCCTTCTTCATACAGTTTCTGCTAATTCTCATCCATACGCATGACTTCAAAGTCTTCTTGTGTTCTGATGGTTTCCAATTTGTGTGACCAGCTTATACCTCTCTTCTGAGTAATATCATCTGCCAGGTTAATAGTCTGGTTTTATAGAGTTGACTGTTGAACAACACGGGTTTGAATTGCATGGGTTCACTTATAAGTGAGTTTTTTCAGTAGTAAGTGCTACAGTACCGCAGGATCTGTGGTTGGTTGAGTCCAGAGAGGCAGGACTGGAGATAAGGAGGGCCACCTCCAGGTTTTACACGGATTTTCACCTGCACAGAGGGGTGGTGTCCTCAACCCTCATTTCGTTCACGGTCAACTGTGTTTGTCTTACCTGCCCCCTCATTCCCACGTCATTCTGGAAAAATTACAAACACAAAAAGGTTGCTAAAGTTACTGTTATGATATACTAAATAACACATTTTTCTCGATACTTTTTCTTTTTTTAGAGACGACTCAAATTATTGGTATGAGTGCAACGTTAAACAATGTTGAAGACCTGCAAGAGTTCCTGCAAGCAGAATATTACACCAGTCAGTTTAGACCAGTATGTACCCAAGGTTTGATTTGCTATGTGCCATCTTCTGTTTGTAGCAAACGTACTGTATAAAAATTCTGAGAGTGATGAAGGAGCCACTCACTGTGTCTAAATGCTGACAAGCCTGTGTGGAGAGAACATGCACTGTGGGGTCAGGGAGCTTGGCCGGGATGGGTGCCGGCTCATGGGCCTTCAGTGAATACTTACTGAATGAAAATTTTCAGACCCATTCTGCTTTTCCACTTTATATTCTCTAAGGTAAATTTTTTCATCTGGTGAGAATTTAGTGATTCACATTTTGAGTTATTGACACATATAAAAGTTTATCTTAAAAGTTAAAAACTGTTTTCAAAGATTTAAGTTTTGATAGTTATAATGCTTTTTTAAAATAAGACCTCACATGGATATAAATTTAAACTCCCCAATAACAGTGTTCCCAAAAGGCTTGAAGAAAGTAAGTACATGTTGTTCATAGTTATTTGAGAGAAGCTTATAATGTACATGTACTCTGTAGTCTCTGTGTCTAAATAGGTTTACAAAAAATAATTTTTTAGAATCACCAAATTTTAACTTGAAATTTGATGTTTTTATATTTGCACCAAATATGAGAATTTTCAAGAGATAGTTCCTGACCTTAATTGTCAAGTTAGGTGGTGTTCTGTAGCTGGCTGTGTGGTACAGTGGCTAGTGCATTGAGCTTCTCAATGCTATTCTTGAAAAAATTCAGTAGGCTCTATTTACAAACTTCTTTTGTCTACAGATACTTAAGTTGAAAATAATTTGATGGTATTCACATTAAAACTGGTGACTAATAAAGTTTTAAATCTGGAGGAGTAACACAAATAACTCCTTAATAATAGATAGTGAACACTTGGCTCACTTTTACTTCCTCTTGTGACAAATGTAAGTGTCTGATTTTCCTTTTAGATATGTGGCTATTTAATTCAAAAGTATTTCTTCAAGGATAGTAATCCCTATTTTGATTTAAAGGAAAAAGAAACTTAAATGGGAAAGAAATTTAAGTTGAAGTATTCTGCATACCTTAGAAAAGATAAAGTTTTTGTACTGTTTTAGAACATATTTTACAAAATTTGAAACTCTATAAAGAGGAATTTATATATGATATTAATTACAAATGTCCTTTTAATTCAAGGTTGAATTAAAAGAATACCTGAAAATAAATGACACAATATATGAAGTTGACAGCAGAGCTGAGAATGGCATGACTTTTTCACGCCTCCTTAATTATAAGGTAACCTTGATAATCCCTGATGGTGAGGTTCCTAGACTTTGTGCCCAGCTGCCCTGGGACACCGCAAAGGAGTCACATGGGTACCATGGGACAGTTTATATATTTCAGAGAAAAAAAGCTGATGCTGGACATCTGTTGGACACCATACAAATGACTGGTTCAGACAGTTTCCAATGTCAGTATTAGATCACACTACATTACTTCCTAGGATAGTATATCTTTGTGAAGTTGGTGATTTTATCTTTTTTTTTTTTTTTTTTGCACTTACTGTAAGCAAATACCATGTGAAAATCAATGTGGAACAGGAAATAAGGGTTTCCTGGCTTGAAAGACTGGAGGGCCCAGGTGTGCATACTTCTCATTAGTGGGTTATGATAGTTATTTAAGAATGAAATGAAAATTTTTTTTTCAACTGACATTTGTTGTTATTCAGATGGCTACTTATTTGTGAAGAAATGCATCCTTGTTCTTTGGACCTAACTACCTAGTAATCACAACTTTCTTTTGACCTTGGGGCTCCATGGACCAAGAAAGCTTGGAGACCTTTCCCATAAATGTTTATTCATTCAGCAGCAACAGTAATGCAAGAAGAAATATTTGTGAGCTGTATAGCTCAGATATTGGTGTATGAAAATATGGATGTCTACTGTGCTAATGTTCTGTGGTTTTCATGGAGGACATTGAAAAGGGAGAAAGGAATTTTACAGCAGTTTTATTATTCCATGAAGGTATATTGGGCTTCCCTGGTGGCTCAGTGGTAAAGAATCCACCTGCCAATGCAGGAGACAGGGGGTTCGATCCTGGGTCAGAAAGACCCCCTGGAGAAGGAAATGGCAACCCATTCTAGTATTCTTGCCTGGGAAATCCCATGGACACAGGACCCTGGCAGGCTACAGTCCATGAGGTTGCAAAAGAGTCAGACACAACTGAGCGATTAAACAACAACCTAAAGGTATATTATTCTAAATCTGTATCTTAATTAGTTTTCAGTCAAGTTGAAGAAAGTGAGGAGATTTTAAATAACTTTACTTTTTTTTGTTCTTTGAGTTCTTTATGTCTGTTTGATAAATATATTTTGTATTTCTGAAAACATGTCCTGTAGTATGATTGAATATGTTTTTGAAAACTGTTAGTAATAGCAAGAGGTTTAACTTATTTATGCAGTTCTTTGACTATTATTAGGATCAATTTGTGTTTCTCTCTGTGGACTTTTTCTGCTTTGGTGAAGATGGGCGGGCCATAGAGTTATTAATAAAATTGATTATTTTCACTTCCTTTATTTAAAATTAAATACACGTAACAAAACCCTAATAACAAAAGTGGGACTTAACATTTTGCTGTGTAATATAGGTTGCATCTTTTCTTTTAAATGGTCATATTTATTAAATGAGGAGTTCAAAATTATGGTTGATTTACTTACCTTTCAGAGCACACTGGTAAAATGAAAGGCTTTCATGGCTGCTAACTACTTTGTTCCTAAATCTTGTCGTGCAGTATTCCGATACTCTGAAAAAGATGGATCCTGATCAATTGGTAGCACTGGTGACAGAAGTTATTCCCAATTATTCCTGCTTAGTTTTTTGTCCCACTAAGAAGAACTGTGAAAACGTAGCAGAAATGATATGCAAAAGTTTAAGCAAGTATGTTAATCTTTTAAAAATATTCTGTTTCATTTTTTATCATGATCTACATGCCTATATTCTGTTTAACAAGCACTGATTACTTTTTGCAGACATTATGCTAAGTTATTATACTAGATTCTAAAGGTCCTGGCCTTGAGGGAAAAAAGCTGAACTGTGAAATTCACAGATGTGAAATGGCCAGAGAAAAATTCTAAGGCTACATGTAAGAGAATGCTGATTAAACAACAGCTTGGCTCCACAGTGAGTCACCTTGGGGCCTTTTTAAAATCTCAGTGCCCAAGATACCTCCAAGACAAATCAGAATATTTGGGAATGGGACCCAGGTGCCACTATTTTATAAAGCTTCTAAGCAAGTCCAACATACAGCCAAGGTCAACCACTGGCCTATGTCATCAGAGAACTAATCAATAATCACTGTAGGGATGAAGGCCTATGTGATCAGTGTGTTAGTCACTCAGTCGTGTCTGATACTTTGCGACCCCATGGTCTGTCCATGGAATTCTCCAGGCAAGAATACTGGAGTGGGTTGCCATTCCCTTCTCCTGGGGATCTTCCCAACCCAGGGATCGAATCTGGGTCTCCTGCATTGCAGGCAGATTCTTTACCATCTGAGCTATCAGGGAAGCACCATGTGATCAGAAGACTAATCAATAATCACTGTAGGGATGAAGGCCTGTGTGATCAGAGGACTTAGCAGTGTAGGGATTAATCGTATCTTTGGCTTAACTTTCTCTGTAATTAAATACTGTTGCCTTTGTATTCTTAGTAAGCTTCACATTTGGATTGTGTGTACATTGGAACTGAACTTGCTAAATAATAAAGAAATGTACTGCTTTGTAATTGTATAGTATTTCACCATGGGCTCTGTTATAGAGATAAGTATAAAATGACCTTAAGTATGAACAGTTTTAGTTTTCTCTGTACCTTTTTGTCCCATGTGTTGTGTTAGCATATTTTTCAGACTTCTTATGGGCCCCTGAGCCAGTGCTGTGTGACTCTGCACAGATCAGTACCCTGGATTCAAACCCAGCCTTCCTCCACCTGCCCCCACAATCCTACTGTCATGGATTGGCCTAATACAGAGTTAATTCATTGGCTGGCACAAAGATGCAGATGTTTGGGATAAAGTCAAGGAGTGTTTCCCATTTCAGTAACAGAGTCTGACTTTAAAATGTTGATGTAGATTATAAAAATGTAAGGAAATTAAATTATCATTGAGGGATGCTCAGTGAGTCATTTGTTTTCTTAGAATAAGGTAATATAGTACCGAATAAGTGATGGGGAAATTTAGAGACAGACTTTTGACTGTGTGAAATGAGATTGGTTGTTGGTCAACTTATACCCTTGACTTATTTTGCTTTTCAGGGGTAATAGTTTATTTGGGTCGTAAATGTTGATGTTTAATATTGACATACTTAAAAATTTGGTTCCCCGGAACCTTTAGTTAGTGAATTGTGATGCACCCTTGATACTTTCGTAAAGAGATAGGACTTAACTCTTTCTGAAGGAAAATTTCCTCTAAATACATTTTCCATATTACTTGCTGCTTTCTTAAGGTAAAGGTCCTGAGTATACTCAGCAGTGGCCACAGGACTGGAAAAGGTCAGTTTTCATTCCAGTCCCAAAGAAGGGCAATGCCAAACAATGTTCAAACTACTGCACAATTGCACTCATTTCACATGCTAGCAAATTAATGCTCAAAATCCTTAGAAAATTCCAGAAAAATACCTACTTCTGCTTCATTGACTACACTAAAGCCTTTGTGTCGATCACAACAAATTGTGGGAAATTCTTAAGGAGATGGGAATACCAGACCACCTTACCTGCCTCCTGAGAACTCTGTATGCAGGTGAAGAAGCAACAGTTAGAACTGGACATGGAACAATGGACTGGTTCAAAATTGGGAAAGAAGTACATTAAGGCTGTATATTGTCACCCTGCTTATTTAACGTCTGTGCAGAGTACATCATGAGAAACGCTGGATGAAGCACAAGCTGGAATCAAGATTGCCCGGAGAAATATCAGTAACCTCAGATATGCAGATGACACCACCCTTATGGCAGAAAGTGAAGAGGAATTAAAGAGCCTCTTGATGAAGGTAAAAGAGGAGAAAAAGCTGGCTTAAAACTCAACATTTAAAAAATTAAGATCATGGCATCCAGTCCCATCACTTCATGACAAATAAATGGGGAAACAATAGAAACAGTGACAGACTTTATTTTCTTGGGCTCCAGAATCACTGTAGATGGTGACTGCCATGAAATGAAAAGATGCTACTTGAAAGAAAAACAATGATAAATCTAGACAGCATATTAAAAAGCAGAGAAATTACTTTGCCTACAAAGATCCATATAGTGCTGTGGTTTTTCCAATAGTCATGTATGGATGTGAGCGGAACCATTAAGAAGGCTAAGTGCTGAAGAATTGATGCCTTTGAACTGTGGTGCTGGAGAAGACTCTTGAGATTCTCTTGGACTGCAAGGAGGTCAAACCAGTTAATCCTAAAGAAAATCAACTCGGAATATTCATTGGAAGGACAGATGCTGAAGCTGAAGCTTCAATACTTTGGCCACCTGATCCGAAGAGCCAACTCACTGGAAAAGACCCTGATGCTGGGAAAGATTGAAAACAAGAGGAGAAGGGGACAACAGAGGATGAGATGAGATGGTTGGATGGCATCACTGACTCAATGGACATGAGTTTGAACAAGCTTCAGGAGTTGGTGAAGGACAGGGAAGCCTGGTGTTCTGCAGTCCATGGGGTCGCAAAGTCAGACACAACTGAGCAACTGAACAACAAACAATAAAATAGTTTAGCTCCCATCTTGGTGGCTGTTAACTAAAATGTTGTCATATTTAGAGCATACTTTTTTCTGTTTTTCTGTAATTTATACATAGATGAATATAATCTAGGGCTAAAGGGTTTCTGATCTCAGTAGTATCTTCAAAAAATAATTTCTTGAAAGTCATGGAGTATCAGCCCTTATCTTAATTATTTGCCTCCTAATCATAACTTTCACAGGAAGCAGGTATAGTACAGTCTCCTAGAATATGCTTATTATGTGTGTTTAAGTGCAAAGACTGAAGCAGAGTTTTCCCCAAGTGATTGTCTCAACCTCAAGGAAAATTATCTTTTTTATGGCTGTTAGTGCTTTAGACTTCTAAGTAAAGAATGTCTTTTAAACACTATTTCCTGACAATGGCCAAAGCTCTGATTGTATCACTTTCCCTAAAAATCTCCCTAATAGTGATACCACAGTGCTTCTTAGCCTAGATTCATGCTAAAATCTGACCCAAAGTACTTTTTCATCCTTATTTCTTCTACTCTTTATCTACCCAGCACATCATCCAGATTGAACTTCTTGTCTTCTTTTATTCATTTATTTCTGGCTGTGCTGGGCCTTTGTTGCCGCACACAGGCTTTCTCTAGCTGCAGCGAGCAGGGGCTGCTCTTGGCTGTGGTGCTCAGGCTTCTCATTGCAGTGGCTTCTCTCGTTGCAGATCATGAGCTCTAAAGCTCAGTATTGCGGCACACAGACTAGTTGCTTTGCAGCATATGGAATCTTCCCTGACCAGGGATTGAACCCATGTCCCCTGCATTGGCAGGCACATCCTTAACCACAGGACCACCAGGGATGTCCCTACTTGCCGCCTTTGTTTATGCTTTGAACCACCCATTTCCATGCCTGCGATCATGCTTTACCTTCTGTCAATAATGTACTTCCCCACCACCTCACTGTAAAAAGTTAGCTTAGGCAGGTCTATAAGGAGTCCAAGCCTAAGGCCCCTTTAAGGAGCAGGTCAACATTCTTTTTTGCATTCTTTTAACATAGACAAGTAGGCCTTGTAGGCAGCAGTATCTCTTGTTCAAGGACATGCCTTTTTTTGAGCTTTGGATGTATGTTGTGGGAGAAGGTCTGGGTAAAAACTTCCACAGCCCTGAGCTCTGGGTTAACCTGTTCCTTCTGGCTAATCTCGTGCTGATGTCATCCCAGGGTGTATGTTATGGGAAAGGGTCTGGGCTAAATTCTCACAGCCTTGGAGTGTTTTTTATCTGTTCTCAGCAGCTAGGTGAGCAGTGTATAAGGCCCCACTTAAATGAGTGAGGCGGGTACTCTCTGCCCTCTTCTGATGTCTTTGTCAGAAGCTTTTTCTGTCACTTTCACTTTAGATAAAATCTACACAAAGCTCCAAGTGACTGAGACTGTCTTTGGTCCCGGAGTTAAAGCTTCTCCTTCGGAGATGACAAATCTGGCAGTATTGTTCACCACTAAGCTATCAACTGCCACCTCTAACCTGTTCTTCAGGACCCAGCTCACATCTCAACTTCCCCCCACAAAACCCTTCTCCATAGATCCATGTCTTATCTGGTCATTTACAAATAATGTCTCCCTTCTCTTAAATTATAGGGTAATTGTCCTTAAGACTTAATTCCTTGAGAAGAATTTGTCCCTTTCAGGACCTCAAGCTCTGAGTGGAAAATAGTAACATAAAGTCTATAGCTCCCTACCCAGCTGTCGCTTTTGGTTCTTTCACTGTTGACTCTGGATCACTTCCTGCCCCATTGTTCATTGTCTCTTTGCCACCCATTTCTCAATTTCTTGTGAAATGACTGAACTTGTACATTTGGCACCAGTCAGAGCTGTCTGTGCTTTCCATGAAGCTTGCTACAACAATATAACAAGCTACAACGAGTTTGCTACAAAAGCTGCGTGTATTATATTTATATGTTAGACTATATTTTTCGGGTTTCCCAGGTGGCACTAGTGGTAAAGAACACAGCTGGGTTCGGTCCCTGGGTAGGGAAGATCCCCTGGAGGAGGTCATGACAACACCCCCAAGTGTCCTTGCCCAGAGAATGCCATGGACAGAGGAGACAGGCGGGCCACGGTCCATAGGGTCGCAAAGAGTTGGACGTGACTGAAGTGACTTAGCACGCACACAGACTATATTTGTTTGCTCCTGGTATTCAGAAGTTGTTGCTTTATAGCCAATTAGTAGTTGTACTTAGTCTTTCCTTTTTTTCTTTTCTAGAAGAGAATTGAAAAAAATAGGTGCTTCTAGATAAGGAGGCATTGTAGGATATTACTGGGGCTTCTGAAGTGCTAATGTTTAGGTAGTGTTTTACATATAATTCATATGCTTTAATTATATATATATATATATTTTTCTCTTCAGAGAAGAATATTTATGACAAAGCAATTAATCTTCACTGAAGATGTATTTTCTTGTGAAAAAAACATATAACTTCTAGAGCAGATGTTTAAACCCAGCATTCGTGAATTCATAGGAAGTACAGGGTTGAACTTCAGGAAGTACACAAAACCTCTGAAGTGAGGTGCAGAGTGTTGTATTAATGTGAATATCTGTTTTTTCCCTTAACTTTAAGCAGATTTTCATAGGACTCTGTGATCCCCAAATAGGTTGAGAGAAACTGCCTGTTAATGAAATCGGAATTACAATTCTAAGAACATTTTATGTACTTAGGTCAATAAAAGTAACACGATTTTAAAAGGAAAATGTTTACATGTAGCTACTAAAATTCAAATTCAAATGCTCTGTCCCTATAAGATCAAGGGTTCTAACAGATCTTTTCCCTAGGGAATATCTGAAGCACAAAGAGAAAGAAAAACAGGAGGTG
Source organism: Cervus elaphus (assembly GCF_910594005.1). Classification (NCBI taxonomy): domain Eukaryota; kingdom Metazoa; phylum Chordata; class Mammalia; order Artiodactyla; family Cervidae; genus Cervus; species Cervus elaphus. The sequence continues at coordinate 18,454,302 of NC_057820.1, forward strand.
ATTAAGAACTTGAAGAATGTCAGCGGTGGCAACCTGTGTCGTGTGTTAAAGCACACCATCCCGTTCGGAGTTGCTTATCACCACAGTGGCTTAACCAGCAATGAAAGGAAGCTCTTGGAGGAGGCCTACTCCACAGGGGTCCTCTGCCTCTTCACCTGCACATCCACCCTCGCGGCAGGCGTTAACCTGCCGGCGAGAAGGTAAGACACAGCCATTGTTGGCCGGCTCCAAACTTTTCAGTTCCCAGCTTGCCAACAGGTTTTTTTTTTTTTTTTTAATTGTTTTATTCTTTTTCAGTAATGAATGCGAATTTATCAAATGTTTTCTTCAGCATTTGCTGAGTTGATTGTTTGGTTAATTTCCTTTAATAGCTTAACGAAAAATGGCATTAGTAGATCTCTCTCTCTTTTTTTAAGTTTATATTTGGCTGTGTCTGATCTTAGCTGCCCCTCATGGCCTCTTTGTTGCAGCACATGGGCCTCTGTCTAGTTGTGAGCAGGTTCAGTTGCCCCACCGCAGGAGGGATCTTAGTTCTCCAGCCAGGGATCAAACCTGTGTCCCCTGTGTTGGAAGACAGATTCTTAACCACTGGACCACCAGGGAAGTCCCTTAGTAGATCTCTTGCTAGTATTATTCCTTCTTTCTTTAGTCCTCTCCCTATCTGGTTTTGATATTAGGATTTGTTATTCTAGTTATGTAGAAACAGTTGGCAAGCTTTCGACCATTCTTTTTTTTTTTTTATCTGAAAGAGTTTATTTAACATAGAGATTTCCTTGACACCTTAGAGAACTCATCTATGAAGACTTTTGAGTCTATTAATAGTATCTTTTTTTTTTTTTTCAGCGTTTACCTTTTCAATTATTACCAAAGCTGTGGGCCTGTGCAGTTGATTTCCACTCTTAGTTATTGATGACACTAAAATTTGTGACTATTTTTCCCAAATAAATGGTCAATTTTTATAAATCATCCAAGAGCTTTAAACTATATATTTTATGTTGGGTATGCACTTTTATGTATCTCAATGAGATCGCAGTTATTAGTCATGTCATCAGCTCCTCTGTTTTCCCTGTGATTCTTTGATCTGTCAGTTCCAGAGACGTATGTTAGTTTCCCACTGTAATTATGGAATTACCAACTTCTCCTCTTTACATTTTTACAATTTTTTGCTTTGTGTTTCACAACTATTTAGGTATATAATAGTTTACTCCAAATATCTTGTGGCTGAATTACACCTTTTGACAATAGAATAAGTCCTTGTTTTCCTCAGAGTGACTTTATTTTGAACATTAGAACTATATATGTATTTTTTTTGCCAACTATATCTTTTTCGATTCTTTTGTTTTCAAACTCTGTCACTTAGTAAGTTTTCCATTTTTTCAGACAATTGTTGAAATTAAAAAGGAAGTTATATATTTTATTTCTCTTGTTAGCAATGGTTACTCTTAAAATTTTAACAGTGGTAATCAAATGTGTTTTTCTATTATTTTAGAATTGATAACTGTATCCTCTGCTCAACATTACAAGAGTCTTAGCATTTGTATATTTTTCTACACTGTCTCATGTATTGTTGCAGTTTCCTAAAATGTTACGTCTAGATTTTTAATTTTCTCTCATTTTTAAAAAAATTTTATTTACCTTTAATTGAAGGATAATTGCTTTACAGTGTTGTGTTGGTTTCTACCAAACATCAACTTCTCTCATCTTATAATCAATAATTATTTAAACTTACCAATATATCATACTTGTGGGTTTTTTTGTTTTTTGTTCTGTTTTGCCTACCACTGCCCATTGTATCGAACATCTTCCTTCTGTGATCCATTTTTTATTTTGCCATCCTTGGGTAATTATTTTTAAATGATGCATTGGAAATAAAAATTTTTGAACCTTTGCATAGTTGAAGCTATTTAGTTTAGCCTCACACTTGAACACCTCGCAGCGAACAGAATTCTAGGTTCAGTGTTTTCCCTTAGGAGCCTTTGTAGCATTCTTCTAGTGGTGGACATTTTTGTTCTTACATAAGCTTGCTGTTTTTCCCTCTCCAGAAGCTTGTAGGCTTTTCTCTCTCTCTTTTTTTTTTTCCCCATTTATTTTTATTAGTTGGAGGCTAATTACTTTACAATACTGTAGTGGTTTTTGCCATACATTATGAATCAGCCATGGATTTACATGTGTTCCCCATCCCAATCCCCCCTCCCACCTTCCTCTCCACTCGATCCCTCTGGGTCTTCCCAGTGCACCAGCCCTGTAGGCTTTTCTCTTTAACCTCAACATTTTATAAGGTGTGTGCTCAGTTGCATCCGGTTCTTCAGAACCACATGGACTGTAGCCCACCAGACTCTTCTGTCCTTGGGATTTCCCAGGCAAGGATACCACAGTGGATTGTCATTTCCTATTCCAGGGGATCTTCCTGACTCAGGGATTAACCCACATTTCTTGTGTCTCCTGCCTTGGCAGGCAGATTCTTTACCACTGGACCACCAAAGAAGTCTCTAGCTACTTCTGATTTATACTGCATAGCCCTTGGGTACATTCTTTCAGTCTAAAGTTTTATGCTTTTCTTCATCTTAATTATTTTCAGTTATTTCTTGTATTATCTTTCCTTCCATTTTCTCTCTTTCTCTGCTTTTATAACTTCAGTTAGACAATTAAATAGGTCTTTCATTTCTCATAACTTTTCTTACACGTTTTTCAGTCTATATGAGTTATGTAACTCCTTTACTTTCTACATTACAATATCAGCTTTTAATTATACCCCAACTAACAACAAAGCTAGTGGATGTGATGGAATTCCAGTTGAGCTATTTCAAATCCTCAAAGATGATGCTGTGAAAGTGCTGCACTTAATATGCCAGCATATTTGGAAAACTCAGCAGCGGCCACAGGACTGGAAAAGGTCAGTTTTCATTCCAGTCCCTAAGAAAGGCAATCCCAAAGATTGCTCAAACTACTGCACAATTGCACTCATCTCACATGCTAGTAAAGTAATGCTTAAAATTCTCCAAGCCAGGCTTCAGCAATACATGAACCGAGAACTTCCAGATGTTCCAGCTGGTTTTAGAAAAGGCAGAGGAACCAGAGATCAAATTGCCAATATCCGCTGGATCATCGAAAAAGCAAGAGAGTTCCAGAAAAACATCTATTTCTGCTTTATTGACTACGCCAAAGCCTTCGACTGTGTGAATCACAATAAACTGTGGAGAATTCTGAAGGAGATGGGAATACCAGACCCCCTGACCTGCCTCTTGAGAAACCTGTATACAGGTCAGGAAGCAACAGTTAGAACTGGATATGGAACAACAGACTGGTTCCAAATAGGAAAAGGAGTACGTCAAGGCTGTATATTGTCACCCTGCTTATTTAACTTATATGCAGAGTACATCATGAGAAACGCTGGGCTGGAAGAAGCACAAGCTGCAATCAAGATTGCCGGGAGAAATATCAATAACCTCAGATATGCAGATGACACCACCCTTATGGCAGAGAGTGAAGAGGAACTGAAAAGCCTCTTGATGAAAGTGAAAGAGGAGAGTGAAAAAGTTGATTTAAAGCTCAACATTCAGAAAACTGAGATCATGGCATCTGGTCCCATCACCTCATGGGAAATAGATGGGGAGACAGTGGAAACAGTGTCAGACTTTATTTTTTTGGGCTCCAAAATCACCACGGATGGTGACTGCAGCCATGAAATCAAAAGACACTTACTCCTTAGAAGGAAAGTTATGACCAACCTAGATAGCATAGTAAAAAGCAGAGACATTACTTTGCCAACAAAGGTCTGTCTGGTCAAGGCTATGGTTTTTCCAGTGGTCATGTATGGATGTGAGAGTTGGACTGTGAAGAAAGCTGAGCACCGAAAAATTGATGCTTTTGAACTGTGGTGTTGGAGAAGACTCTTGAGAGTCCCTTGGACTGCAAGGAGATCCAACCAGTCCATCCTAAAGGAGATCAGTCCTGGGTGTTCATTGGAAGGACTGATGTTGAAGCTGAAACTCCAATACTTTGGCCACCTGATGCGAAGAGTTGACTCATTGGAAAAGACCCTGATGCTGGGAGGGATTGGGGGCAGGAGGAGAAGGGGACGACAGAGGATGAGATGGCTGGATGTCATCATCGACTTGATGGGCATGAGTTTGAGTCAACTCCAGGAGTTGGTGATGGACAGGGAGGCCTGGCGTGCTGCGATTCATGGGGTTGCAAAGAGTCGGACATGACTGAGTGACTGAACTGAACTGAACTATATTCATTCATTATTCAGTTCTTCAGTTGAATTGTTTAAATGAATTCATTTTTTATTTCTAAGAACTCTCTTCTTTTATTATTCTTTCTTTATAGTACTCTGTTCTTCTACTATAAATACAGTACCCTCCAGAATTTTCTGTGTATACTAATTCAATTTTTTAAAGTTCTTTTTTGTTCCCTGTATTATCTGTCTCTGTCAGATGTATATTCTGTATGTTCTCATTGTTTTCTTCTATGTTGTGTTTTCTTCATGTATTCGATAATCTTGTCTGTCCATTGAGATTTATAAATAAAGTACTTGGTTGAATAGTTTAGGTAAATAGCACAGGTTTTCTCTCATTTTTGACCAGGAAGGCTGGCTATAGACTTCTGTATACATAAATAGAATTGAAATCACCATGTTGTAAGTCAAAAACAGTTGAAATCTGCAATTTTATGTAGTTGACAATACAAATTCATAAATAAATATACATATGTTAGTGGCCTGTGGTCAGATTTTTCATTTATGGAGTATCAAATCAAAAACCTTTGAGATTATTGCTATAGTGGATTGATCATAAGCTTTGCAGCTAAGCAGACTTAAGCTCAAATTATGGTTCTGTTAATTACTAATCTTGTTGGTTTTGATAAGCTACTTATCTGTGCCTCAGTCAACCACTTTGTAAAGGAAAATTAAAGTACATAAGAATATTATCACCACAAGTTTTGTAAGATTACAGATAATATACATAAAGAACCTAGAATATCATAACATAGATTACTGGTAAATAGTAGTTATGTATTATTTTGAGTTAATATGTCACTAAATTGAATATCATATAAAAATAATGAAACAAAGAGTTTAAAAATAGATGCTAATGGTATAGATCTAATATCACTTTTAATTAATTTTATCAATTCCATAGAGTTATATTAAGAGCCCCCTATGTTGCTAAGGAATTTTTAAAGAAGAATCAGTATAAACAGATGATTGGCAGAGCTGGCCGTGCTGGAATAGATTCTGTCGGGGAGAGCATCCTTATATTGCAAGAAAAAGATAAGCAACAGGTAATAATCTGGTTGTTGGTTGGTTGTTTTGTTGACTTTTCTCAATCTTTAATTTTGCCCATTGATACCATCTTTTAAAAATTAATTATTAATATTCCTTTGAATAATGTTTCCTTTTCCTCTGTGATTAAGCATTAGAAAGAGTAGCTTGAATAGTTCTCTATTTCAATGAAAAGCATTTTCCCTGTCTTCTTCCATTTTCATGTGGATACCTGCTAAATTCTTGTTTTTTTGTCTCTGTTTTTTCTCTCTCCTAGCCTCCACAAGATCTATGCAAATTATAAAATTTTATATGAAGCACAATTTATTTTTTATAATTTGAAACATAGTATTGCTTTAACTCTTGTAGGTATTGGAGTTAATAAGCAGACCACTGGAAAACTGCTATAGCCATCTTGTTCAGGAATTCACCAAGGGAATCCAAGCTTTGTTTCTTTCTTTGATTGGTTTGAAGGTATTTTTTATTATTATTTTTATATCTTATTGCTATTATTTGAGACAGTGGCAGTTGAAAAGTTTTGAAAACTGTAAAGAAAGTTGAAAAAAATGTTCACATCTATATAATGTGAAAAAAAGCAGTCTGTGACATGATAAATCTGAATCTGGATTTATATGTGCATTTTTAATCCTTTGAATTGTATGGAACAAATAATAACTGGGCATCCATTACAAGTAAGAGACTTTGGTGGATACTGTGGGGGATAAAGGAGCCTTAGAAGCATGGGTCCTGATGTCAGATAATCCAGCATCTCTGCCTTGGTAAGAAAAGATCCCCTGTAAGTCCTCTGAGCATAATAACCATTTGTGAAGTCAGTATAGCCTTTATCAGGCAGAAAATTAAAAAAAAAAAAAGAAGTTGGGTGGGGCACAATGGGAAAACACTCTTTTCCCTAGGATTAGAAATTGACTCTCTTTTTTCAGGTTATTCTTGAGTAAAACCTCTTTTTCAGGCTTATTCTCTTGTGCCCAAGGCCCCTCAGTCCCAGACTGGTAAAGCCAGGGTTTGAATTCAGCTTTATCTAACTAAAATCCAGGACTCTTAATCTATCATATAGCTTACCTTTATTATCCAAAATTGGTGTAAGTGAAAGTTCGAAAGGTAATTGATAAGTAAAAGATATCATGAGACCGTTTTGGTTGCCTTGTAGATGAATGGTGTAATATTTTATCCCCTGGCATTGTTAACAGCGAAAGGCTACAGAAAAGAAGAGGAGTTAGTCCTCAGTATTGAAGGAGGTAGAGGTTTTAGATAAACAGAGGGAAGGAATAAGCCATTCCGGGTACTTAAATTGAAAGATGAGAAACCTTAAGATGATGTGGAATAACAGTCAAAAGACTAGATATTGTAGCTATAGAGAAGGGCTGAAGATAACCTAAGAGTAGAAGGTTGGGTGGGAAGTTGGGCCAGACTGTGTGCCTTGGTTGGAGAGGATGGGAGAGAGTGCTTAAATACTAGACTGAAGAGTTGTAACATAGTCACGTGTCCGTGGAGCACGCGTCCAGGTGTTCTGTGCTGGTTTAGAGCAAGGGCTCTTGGTCACACACACCTGTGTCCCAGTCACGGCTCCGTCTCTTGTTACCCTGTGTAAATTGCTCTCACCGAAAACTATGAGACGCTGCTGAGAGGAGTTAAAGAAGACCTAAATAAACGGAGAGAGATACCATGTTCATCAATTGGAATGCTCACTTTTGTTCAGATGTTACTTCTTCCCACATTGGTCTATAAATTCTGTGCAACCCCAATCAAAATCTCAACAGGTTTTGTTCTTTTTTTTCTTTTTTTTTTTTTTAGAAATTAAAGATCAATACTGAAATTTATTTGGAAATGCCTTAGGGTAGGCAAAGATTTCTTATAAGGAAAACTAAAAACATAAATCATGAAAGAAAAAAATCAATAGACCTTATATTTTTATAATTCTCTTCTAAAGATGCTACTTAAGCAGTGAAAAGGTGGGAAGAAAATATACATCTGACAAGTAGGAGTATGTCATGAGTTAGGACTCCATGCAAGACAATGGAATTGAGGCTTCACTTGAAACCAGTGCACTCAGGTACAGGAATCCTGGGGGAACCGACTTGGTCACAGGGGTGTGCTTTTATGGGCCTGTAATGCCAGATCCATAGGGCTCAACAGTGTCAGTTAAATTCTGTGTTAACAACTGAAGTACAGCAGCAAGAAGACCAGGCTGAGTCAGCTCAGGAGATTAGCTGGTGGGCAACTGCTGTTCCAAACCTGCCCTTAGAGGCTCCGGGGCTCCATGCTGAGAACCCCATCAGAGTTCTTCCTGCACGTTGGGGTAGGCTTCATCACCGGGCCCTAGTTGTGGAAGGAGGCTGGAATTACAGACGCGGTGGAGACGCAGAAAACTCTTTGGAGTTAGAATTGAAGGAGAAGTCAAGTCCTCCGGACAGAAACAACCAGTGGGATAGGGGTGAGAGGCTTCGAGAAGGGCAGTGTGAGGTCAAGAGCAGGAGGCGGAGGCAGGCATCCTTGGGGACACCAGGTTTTGGGTGGAAGAGATGGAAACTCCAGGAATTAGAACATAACACTTGCTGCGCCCTGGGACGCAGGGAGCCTCCAGTGATCATTTCTCACGACTATGTTTCAGACACCCTGCTAGACACTTGATATGTTTTATCTCTGATCTTTGTATACCTTTGAATGAAATAATATAGTTCTGCTTTCACAAGAAAAAGAATCCAAGGCAAAAAGAGATCACATAGGCTGCTTGCACTCTCTTTTCCAGGTGCTGAGGTCCTGCCTAGATCCCTATGATGGTCGCCCAGCTGGTCTCCCGGCATCAGCTCTGCCCTGCCTTCCCACACCCCCTCCATATTATTCTTCAATAGATCAGTCTTCCCCACGTATAAATCCCTTTCTGCCTAAAATTTGTTAATGGTTGTTTCCCACTGCTGTTAGGATTGAGTCCAGATCCCTAATCACTGTCTTGTTTAGTCTCTGAATCATGTCTGACTCGTTTGCAACCCCATGAACTGTAGCCCACCAGGCTCCTCTATCCATGGAATTCTCCAGGCAAAAATAATGGAGTGGGTTGCCATTTCCTTTTCCAGGGGACCTTCCCGACGCAGGGATCGGATCTGCGTCTCCTGCATCGGCAGGCAGATTCTTTACTGCCAGGCCACCTGGGAAGCCCTTATGAAGCCTGGCGTGCTGCGTCCATGAGGTCGCAGAGAGTCAGACATGACTGAGCGACTGAACAGCAGCGCTGTGTAGGTTTGGCGTCTGCCTCTCTCTGCGTCCTACCGTCTCTCAGCACGCTCTCACACTCTGCGCTCCAGACACACTGTCCTTCTCTTTTCATTTCATGTCCTATGCCCTTCCTGCCGCAGTGGTCTGCAAGCCTGGGACTCATTCGTCTCAGCTCTCCGCCTCGTTTCAGCCTCACCCACCCCTACTCCACCATCGGACTTGCACTTCACCACACTTCCTGGGGAAGCCTTCCCTTCCCACTGAGTGCAGTCAGTGTCTTGGATGCTCTTTACAGAAACACACTTCTTTCCTTAGTAGCACCCGTCAGTTTGTAGTTGTATTCTTGTTAGTGACTTTCTTTAGCTGATAACTTTACCCCCCAGGAATGAAGCCCTGGGACAGGTCCACGTTTATTCTCCTGTATCACCAAATCCCAGTGACTAGCATAGTGCCTGGCGTGTGGTTGCTGCTCAGTAAATACTTGAATTATGGTCTGGCTTTGGAGTTGGTCATGGCTAAACTTGCAGGTTGGGGCAACAGTGGAGAACCCAGCTTTGAGAAGCCAGAGATAGAAGCTATCCCAGTGGGTTAAAATCAATTATAGAGGGATACAAGGGTAATGTGATGGTAGCTAGAAGGATCAAGTAGAGGGGTTGGTTGGTTGGTTGGTTGGTTTACCCCTAGTGTTAACGGTACTCAGTTAAAAAACAATATAGAAGCTAAGTATGTTGATAATCTATAAACTGAGTATCAGTTCTTGAATATCTTAAAAGTGCAGTTTTGGCCTGAATGAATATTATATTAAGGATGGACTTTTATTAAAAGGAGAAAAAGCATTAGGAAATGTCCCTGCTCCATAATATTTTTTGTTATCCTTTATATTGGTTTACTGTGAATTTACTACTTAAGTTTTCCCAGTAAAATATCATTGGAATTGAAACAGAGAGAAATATGCTTATTGATCAACTGTATTTTAGTATAACGTGCTGATTTCATTGAAATTGGCTAATGTAAGTTACGCATAGTCAGAGTCAGCTCTACGTCTGAATACCACCATTGTATTATAAGTTTTAAACAGTGAGTTGGGGGGAGAAAAAAAAGGCAGCAAAAGAACAAGGAAAGGAGATGGGGATGCGAGAGACAAAAAGAGGTAGAAAACTGCTGTTTATTTTCAGGTAAAATGTCAGGGAGAGTATTGCCAGATCCTGCTTTAGTGGAGACTTTCAGTTGTGTTTTCCATATGTGTTTTTTTAAGTACAATTTTTAGAGCTAAAGAATATTTTCACATGTGGCTGGAGGGGGGTGGAGGGAGGATTTCTGAAGGAGGCTGAGTGGGAGTTAGTGATAACTGGTGGGGAGTGAGCAGAGGACACAGCTTTGGAGATACTGTGAAAAATTACTCAAAAACCTAAGGAGTTTTTGAATTAGAAATGTGTAGATGTCTTCATTAAGAGTATAAATATGGTAAATATATTCTCCCTTCAATTGTTTTTTCTTGTCATTTAAAAATATTATTATAAAAGTACATTTATGCAACTATGTAGATTTTATAATGATATTTTATTTGAATAGCTTTGAGGTATGGAAATGAGTCCTCATGTTGATGAATTATTCATTCAAAATGATGCCTTGAATTAGAAAAGCTGCTCTAATGGTATCCTGAATTATTTCAGATTGCAACAAATCTGGATGACATATATCGTTTTATGAGTGGTACGTTTTTTGGTGTTCAGCAAAAGGTTTTGTTGAAAGAAAAAAGTCTCTGGGAAATAACTATGGAATCACTTAGATACTTGACAGAAAAAGGACTTCTACAAAAAGATACTATTTATGGCTCTGAAGAAGAGTTCCAAAATAATTTTCATATCACAAAGTTGGGACGAGCTTCTTTTAAGGGTAAGAGCTTACCTGAATCTGACTGTGAATCTGAGGAAATGCATTGGAAAAAATAGAAATTTTCTGTAACTCTAAATTAGATTTGTAATTTCATATTAATAATAATAATCTTATCTTACAAACTGTTAAACTACTTCAATTTTTAAAAGTTGAAAAATGTTTTGAATTGCAAGTAATTTAGAATACTGTAAAAATACATGAAGAAAAAGATGGTCCCCCCTCCTTTATGCTCACCTCCCCCAGTAATCATACAAATCTTAGTATCCTACCAAGAGTAGCAATTTGGTATGTATCTTTCCAGACATTTTCTGAAAATTTCATAACAAATTGGTATATATACTCTTCCAAATATTTTGTGTATGTATATTTATGTTTGTATTACATGTATGTATGCATATATATATGTTCACATATATGTATACATAGCACACACACATGCACACACATACATATTGCATAGTCTAAGTGTTTGGAGGCAGCTTGCTTTTCTCACTTAAAAAGTATCATGAAAAAATGAAAAAAAAATAATCATGAGCATCTTCCCACATCAATCCCTTTAAATCTACCTCATTTTTGTTTTAGTATGATAGTCATCCATACTATGGATACTGTAATGTATTTAACCATTCCCCTTTTGATGGACATTTACACTGTTTCTGGTTTTTCTATGTTATAAACAAGGGTATCTGTGTTCATGTATTTTTGGATATGTGTGGAAATGTTTCTCTAGGTTAGATTCCCAAGAATAAATTAATTAGGTCAGAAGGTATGTACTTATTAAATGTTGATGGATACTATAATATCAAAATGACCTAAGTTTTGTGCTAAGTTACATAGTAAAAAATTGTAAAGAATTTTTTTTTTTTAATTTATTTGGGGGCAAGGGATCTTTAGTTGTGGCACTTGAACTCCTATTTGTGGCAGGTTGAGATCTAGTTCCCTGACCAGGGATAGAACCTGGGCCCCCTGTGCTGGGAGTGTGGCGACTTAGCCACTGAACCACCAGGGAAGTCCCTCAAGACTTTTACTTTGTTTAGGTAAACCAGACTTTCTTTAAAATCACCTCTTTCCTCCTTTGGTGATTATGAAAAATGAACTCTTTGTGTCTTTCTTTTAGGAACAATAGATTTGGCTTATTGTGACATTCTTTACAGAGACTTGAAGAAAGGTCTTGAGGGACTTATGCTCGAAAGCCTTCTTCATCTAATCTACTTAACAACTCCCTATGATATGGCTTCTCAGTGTGACCCTGATTGGATGATATACTTCAGGCAGGTGAGAAGATAAGATTTTGCAATACAGGCTAAAATAATCACAATATGATTTTTATCGTGTGATTATTCATTTTTTTTGCTATTAAAGTATATTTGAAATTGGGCCTTTCGACAGATGAAAGGCCCAATTTCAAGTATATTTTCATAGCCAGAGAAAAGACTGAAGAAAGGTGCAGAAGAGAAAAAAGGACCATGCCTGGTCCCCATCCCCTCAAGGTGGTTACTCTTGGGATGTGGTGCCCACTCCATTTTCTAATGCCTGTAATGTAAAGAAAACCATTGCTGATGGTTGAGAGTTTAATTACATGAAAGCTCTATCAGAGTCATACACAGTGTCACGTCCTGTCACACCAAACCCAGTGATGTTGATACCTGAGAAGGAATAATCCTCTTTATCGCCATTGGCAAGGCGGAACTGGCTGTACCTGTTACAAAACCAAGTGGTATAGCACAGTCTACTATGATTTTACTGTGAATGGGCAGTGGCAGTATGCGGGTCTTCCCAGGTGGCACAGTGGTAAAGAATCTACCTGCCAATGCAGGAGACCCAGGTTTGATCCCTGGGTTGGAAAGATCCCCTGGAGCAGGAAATGGCAACCCACTCCAGTATCCTTGCTTGGAGAATCCCATGGACAGAGGAGCCTGGCAGGTTACAGTCCATGAGTTGGTCATGACTGAGCACATGCACACAAACACATGTATATAAACAATGCAATTACTTCCAAAAGCTTTCTCTCCTCTCTCTCCCCAACAGGCATCTCCCGTATGAAACATAAACACAGTCCATGAAAATCAGACCATGGTTACAGTATTTGCGGCCATGTCTTTAAGTTCATTCTACTAAAGTCTGTTATATTTTAATAATACATTAAAAATATTGTAAAGCTTATAAGTAAATATTGCAAGCTTGTAAGTAAATACTTGTGTTATTTGTATTACTTGTAATACAGTATTTGCAATACTTATAAGTAAAATTTGTGTTATTTTTTCATAGCTTTTATAATAATGAAAATGTGATATGACTACTAGATTTGGTTAATGGCAGACTTTTTAAAGTTACAATTTAATTTCTCTCTATATTCTTTTTCTGTGTAGTTTAACCAACTCAGTCCAGCAGAACAAAATGTCGCTGCTCTGGTTGGAGTCTCTGAGAACTTTATTGGGAAGAAAGCATCAGGTCAGGCTATTAGGAAGGTACGTACCATAGTCTTTTTTTTTTCTTTCCTAAATAGCTAAGTTCATGTAACAAAATTAATGCTGTCATCTCATCTCCTTTGTTGATTTGGTTGTTTTGGTTCACTTTTTTCATCTTTAATATAATTCCCACTTTACTATTCAAAACATCTGCAGACCAGAAATTTAGGTATTTTTTAAAAAAATAATGTTATTTCTGGGTGGTTGTGATGGCCCTTTTTTGTGTACCTTTGTATTTCTAAAATAGTCATGCACATGTAAGGCTCTTAGCATAGGAAAAGGTAAACCTTATTAACCTATTTTTCTTAGGCTATTTATTATGGTTTAAATTATAACAATTGTAAGATATTTTCACAATGTTATAGAAAAGAATCCTGAAATAAGTTCAGTTCACAGGAGAAAAGTTTTCTAGAAACTTTTTCTTAAGAATCCACTTGGCATTAGGAGTTCTAACATAAGATGAGTTTTTGGATTTTTGTTTTTGTTGGTGCTTTTCGTTGTCCCAAAGAACTACCAATGTACTTGAAGTACATAAAGCATTTTAGAAGGTTGAAGCAGAGAAGACAAGTACTCTTGTGTGATATCTTATATTTTTGCCTTTTAAAGTTAAGTCAACAAACAAGAATCAAGTGCTGAATGCGCCACTAACTGTACGAGAAGTGAAAATAATTCTCTGGCAAACATACATTCATTTCCTTAATTAACATAATTTTCTACCTCATAATAATTATGGTTTTTTTTTTCAATTTTCATTTTCTTTGGTAATCTAATCTTCATTGAAGCCTAATGATCTTACCTACCATTTCCCTGTATATCTCTTAAATTTATACTAGATATTAGTTTCATTTTGAAAAATGGAATATGTTTTACTTACATTTGAATTGAATGGTGTAGCTGTCCCCTGTATTGAGCTATCATAAAAGTATAAATGCATGGTACGTCAGTATTCCTGTTGTCAGTATTTAGATTGGGTCTTTTACCTCAGAAGTGACTATTGTTTAGACCTTCAGAATGTTGAATAAAAATATTTCTTAAACCTTTTGTTTCAAACTCTAAAATATATTTTTAAAAAATATTAATTTGGAGCTCATTACCAAGTAATAAATGTTTATAAAATCATGTTACAATAATACATCTGTTGAAACTTGAATCAGAATTTATTTTTGTTACATTTTATAAAAGTCAATAAATGTTTGTTCAATTTATAATTATTTAAAATAGTATGAGCATGACTTTATCTTAATTACAAATGAACGCGTTACTAGTTTAATACTTTAGAAGTATCTTTTTAAAAAGATTTCTAGAGAACATATTTGCTTAAAATCTACTTGATTTCTCCACATTGAAACGGACCTTTTCTTTAAACATTTCTTGTAAAAGATCTTTAAATTGGCATAAAGTGACTTATCTCGCCATGTAATATAATCATGTCATTTTTCTTGGCTTAGAAAATACATTCTAAGCAAAAATCTGCATTGACTCAATTTATAGTTAATAATGAAGGTGCACTAAAATTGGGAAATTAAAAAGTGATCTTTTCCTAGTTGTTATTCAACTATCATGCTTTTTCAGGTTAAATCTTTTAAAAGGGTGATCTAGTATCAAACATACAGAATCTGAAATTCTTACGTTCTTCAATGTGCTCATCTAAGCTCTCAAACATTCTAAGTTCTCACCTTAAACATTCTTTTACCATAGTAGAGGATATAATTTTATATTTTAAACCTCCCTTTTCTCTTTAAAGTTCATTCTTTTTTTCTCTGATTTCAAGCTTGTGTTATGCAGTTTCTGTGTTAGCTTGGTGTTAGCTATGAAATGTTTTACACAAAAAATAATCACTAGGCACCACAGGCCAAAGCAGATATACAGAATAGAAATTGTCAACTACAGGAAGCATTTCTCTTTCAGTGTTTTAACTTCTGGAAACATTAATTATTTACCATGACCAGGTCTAAGTCATAGAAGCTAGTATTTACTCTTAGTTTACAATATAAACAAGCTTATTAACATATTTATCTAAATAAACACATTTGTCTAATTTATAATCACAGTCATATATGTATATGTATATGTATATGTGTGTGTGTATATATATACACCCAATCTGTAAGTACTTCCAGGGGCTTCCCTGGTGGCTCAGTGGCTCAGACAGTAAAAGAATCTGCCTGCAATGCAGGAGACCCAGCAGGAAGATCCTCTAGAGAAGGGCATGGCAACCCACTCCAGCATTCTTGCCTGGAGAAGTCCATGGGCAGAGGAGCCTGGCGGGCTACAGTCCATGGGGTCGCAAAGAGCTGGACATGACCAAGTGACTAACACTCAACACTGTAAATACTACAGTACATGTAAAGGTTTCCCCAAATGTGTGTGTGTATATATATACACCCAATCTGTAAGTACTTCCAGGGGCTTCCCTGGTGGCTCAGTGGCTCAGACAGTAAAAGAATCTGCCTGCAATGCAGGAGACCCAGCAGGAAGATCCTCTAGAGAAGGGCATGGCAACCCACTCCAGCATTCTTGCCTGGAGAAGTCCATGGGCAGAGGAGCCTGGCGGGCTACAGTCCATGGGGTCGCAAAGAGCTGGACATGACCAAGTGACTAACACTCAACACTGTAAATACTACAGTACATGTAAAGGTTTCCCCAACTCCTTCTCTTCCCGTATTCTTTTCCTAAAGCTGCCATCACAAGTTAGCACAAACCAGGTGTCTTAAAACAACGGTTTATTCTGTCACAGGTCAGGAGGCCAGAAGTCTGAAATCAAGATGCTGGCAGAGTTGTTCCTTCTAGAGGCTTGAGGAAGAACCATCTTGCCTCTCTTGCGGCCTTTGATGGTGGTTAGCGATCCTTGTAGTCACCATCTCGTCAAAGTCTGCCTCCTTCTTCATCTTCACACCACCTTCTCTGTCACTCATGTCCTCTCTCTTATAAGGATATCAGTCATTGACTATTGGGCTCAAGGGCCCCCTGTATATCCAGGATGGTTTCATCTCAAGATCCTTCGCTAATTACATCTGCAGAGATTCTATTTCCAAATTAGGTCACGTTCAGAGGCACCAAGGGTTAGGAATTGAGTATATCTTTTGGGGAGGGACCGTTCAACTCACTATACTTGCTACAGAAGGAAATTTAAATTGGAAACAGTTTGACATCTCTCTTTTTTTATAGACTTGGAAAAAATAATACTTAGAACTAATCTGAAGTACATTTGTTAGGACTGAGATTTACTTCTGTAGAACCACTCTGTCCTGTGTGCAGCTTCGTTCTCATTACCTTTTGTCCAGTTTGAATGGGATGTACATTTTAAGCAGGTCCAATACATGAATTTATTTGTGTCTTTCTAGAAGGTGGACAAGAACATTGTCAACAGACTGTACCTGTCTTTCATTCTTTATACTTTGCTCAAAGAGACCAACATTTGGAGCGTGTCTGAAAAGTTTAACATGCCTCGAGGATATATACAAAGCCTTCTCTCTGGAGCTGCGGCCTTCTCCTCCTGTGTGTTACATTTCTGTGAGGTAATTCCATTACTAGATGGTACACGCTTTGCACATCTTGTTATGTTTTGATCAAGGTGAACAGAACCCTTTTTTAAAATATTTATTTTCTTATTTTAATTGGAGGATAATTACAGTATCGTGATGTTTTTCGCCGTCAGTATGAATCGGCCGTAGGTATACATGTGCTCCCTCTCTCCTGAGCTCCCCTCCCTAGCATTCTTCCTGTTGACTTATCTCTCAGTTTACACTCTCTGTCCTCGTCCTAAAACCGTTCTGTTCAAATCCCTCCGCCTCTGCCGTGTTTGCTCATAGTAACTTTGCTCAGAGTCATTGTTCACCTCTGCTTTTACGCAACTTCCAGAGGTTACCAAAGGGCGAGTCCTTTCTGAGCCCCCTGTCACACGTACTGGATTCTGAAATAACTTACGAGATTTCAGTTCTGTGTATCTCTCTGCATTCTGCAGGAGCTTGAGGAGTTCTGGGCTTACAGGGCCCTTTTGGGAGAACTCACCAAGAAGCTGACCTACTGTGTCAAGGCAGAGCTAGTCCCGCTCATGGAAGTGACTGGGGTTTTAGAGGTTAGTAACTTCTTAGCTCCCCAACTGAGATGATTTCAGCTCACAGAAAAGTCAGGTTTTACTGTTGTCTCACAGGGTAAGTGGCAACAATAGCCATATTGCTCATTTATCATGGGAATCTTTTTTTATTTGTTTTTAATAAACTGCTGCCATGGCCTCCCCGAAATCCCTGTCAATCCAGAGGCAGTCCTGATGAAAAATCACATCTGTGGATAAATGTAACAGTAGAGACAGGGTGATTCTCCCCAAGTACACCTGTGTGCCACACCCTCCTCCGCTCCAGCGAAGACTCGCCTCTGTCAGCTGAGACCGTGCTTGTTGAAGGTGCTGGTCACTCGGTGGCAGTGAGGGTCATTTACATTTTCTAAGAGAATGAGATGAAGGTTTCCTCAGCTGGTTTCTCAGCTTTCTGTTTTTGATCAACCCTTGTTTTCTGTTTATTCTGTTATTCAGTTCTTAAACCAGAGGAATTCTGCTTGGGAAAGCGTGCACACACATACACACACTCACACACACACTCCAGAGGTGCCTGTGTAGATAGTGAGAGCATTCTAGGGATACTGAACCAAAACATTTGATTGGGGATCTGAACTAATGCCCCTCGCCTAAGTGCCCTAAGGAGTTTTTTATTTCTGTTTTTTTTAATATTTAATTAATTAATTTATTTATTTTTGACTGTGTTGGGTCTTAGTTGGAGCACGGGGTATCTTCGTTGTGGCATGTGGGACCTGTCACTGTGGCACATGGGCCTAGTTGCCCCACAGCATGTGGGATCCTAGTTCCTTAACCAGGGATCGAATCCACGTCTTCTACACTGGAAGGTGGATTCTTAACCACTGTCCCACCAGGGAAGTCCCCAGGTTTCTCATTTCTGATTGCAGCAAACATCAATTGACCTCAGCTGCACAGAAAGCTAGCTCTCTTGCAGTCAGATTGGAGCCACCCAAATTATTTTAAAATTCTTTTAAAACACTTAAAATTCCTTCAGATTCTGATGTGTTATCTCTTCATATTTACTTTATTATCTTAGTTTATTCCTGTCTCTTGCAAGTGAATTTTTCCCTTCAGTAAAACACTTTAATTATTTTTTTCCTAATCCCCAATTCTGATCCTAATGATTTTTATAAATACTTTGCAGGGTCGAGCAAGACAGTTATACAATGCAGGTTATAAAAGTCTAACGCACTTGGCTAATGCAAATCCTGAAGTGCTGATAAGGACAATTGATCATTTATCAAGACGCCAGGCCAAGCAAATTGTTTCATCAGCCAAGGTAAGCAAACAAGGCATTTTTTAATCTTTATGATATTTTACAGAGTAGTCTCCTTGTACTTTAGACATATTAACTACAGGCACAAAGATATATATCACAATATGTGGATAAAAATAGTGCACGTGTTATGATACAAGGCTTGTTAAAAAGAGAAAAAGGATCTAAAAAATAAAGGCACTTTTAAGAGTTCACTGAAATATAAGGAACTCTGAACTCATTGAACTCTGCCTCCTACTACTCTTGTCACAGAAGTCCTTTCCTCAGCATCCCCATCATCTGGTCTTCTCACCTTTAAACACCCTCACTGACAAGAAATTTACAACCTCAAGAACTAAGTTCTATTTTTGGACTCAGTGTTACACAGAGCATCCCAATATGATGAGGCTGCCTTAAAATGCCTCCCATGGCATCCTAGTACTGCCCTCTGCCACCCGGCTCTTCCTTTGTTCGTTTGGTGGTTTTTCACATACTTGAAAACAGCTCTTGTGGCCTCCGAAGGTTTCTCTCTTCTGTCTCTTTCACCTGGAGTCAGCAGTCTGCTTTTAGGTCATTCACTGTCCTGGTTACACTTTCCTAGGTGCCGCCCAGTTTGTCACCACCTCCTGCTCCAGGTGGGTAAATCCAGTAAGCAGCAGTTAGGGATTGTCTGAACTGCCCAGGTGGCTCAGTGGTAAAGAATTCACCTGCCAATGCAGGGGACATGGGTTCAATCCCTGGGTCGGGACCATCCCCTGGAGAAGGAAAAGGCAACCCACTCCAGTATTCTTGCCTGGAAAATCCCATGGACAGAGGAGCCTGGCGGGCTACAGTCCATGGCATCGTGTCCAAAAGTTGGACACAACAACTAAACAGCAAGGGATTATTTCCTTCTTGATCTCAACTATATTTCCATCCTTGTGGTCTGAAATTGTACAGTTGTGTGTGTGTGTTCTTTAAGTTCATTGTTACACTATTGTCATATATAAATCAAACTGACTGAAAAGTAAGTTTCCAGCTTACTTTTTTGAAAGGCTCTCCCGTTGTTTGTCTGACTGTGATTGATCTTCGTGACAGCCCTCTCAGGACACTACAATTTGTCCTAGTAGATAAGGAGTTCTTTGGGTTGATAGGGTTGAAATTGTAGTTATTTCATTGCTGGAGCACCTAGCATGGTATTCAGCCTATAGTAGATGTTTAACAAATATTTGAATAAATAAATAAATGAGATTTAAAGAAATGAAGTGATTTACCCAAGGAAACACAGATAATCAGTAAGTAGTAGAGCAAGACTATAGTATTAGATTATATATTATTAAAGATACAAAGGGGAACTTCCATGGTGATCCAGTAGTTAAAACTTGGTGTTCTGATGCAAGGGGTATGGGTTTGATCAGGCCTGGTCCAGGAGGTAAGATCCCACATGCTTCACAGCCAAAATACCGAAACATAAAACATAAGCAATATTGTAACAAATTTAATAAAGACTTTTAAAGTGACCCACATCAAAAAAAAAAAAAAAAAACAACTTTAAAAAAGATGCCAAGAGAGCTGCAGTAACAGTGGCCAAAATATTTAATAAGTGAGTTTGAATGTTAAAAGTATTAGACAAGTTCAGGCACAATAATGCTCGTAATGTTGTGCTTTATATCAAATTGGTAGAGAGAGTAGTTTTATCTTCTATGATTTTTATTGAGCTTTTTATTATTAAATGTTGTAAGAGAAATAGTGCAAGTATTTCACACCCAATATACACAAACCCAGCTGCAGTAAATACCAACATTTGGTTTCTGTTGTTTTTTAAAGAAAGGGGAAAAATCATTATTCAAGTATTCATTGACATCTACTATGTACCAGGTTTAGAAATAACTTTCTTTGTTTGTTATGCTCCTTTTGAAATTAACCATATTAGTTTTAGGAGCTTGAAGAAAAGTTTTCTTTGAAACACTGATAGTGACAGCTTATGGTAAAGGGTGCCGCCAGATTTGTGGTCTCTGAAGGAGATTTAACTCCAGGACCAAAGAAGATTCTCAGTCACTCAGAGCTTTGTGTGCAAAATTTTAAGTTGACAGAACAGAGAAAGCTTCTGACATAGACATCAGAAGTGGGTAGAAAGAGTCCCCGCCTCACTAGTTTAAGCTGGGCCTTATATACTTCTCAGCTGGCTGCTGAGAATAGATAAAAAGAATACCTCAAGGTTGTAAGAGTTCCACCGGACCCTTTCCCAAGGCATACATCCTGAGATAACTTTGGTGCAAGATTAGCCAGGGAGAATGTGTTCAGGGCAAGGTCTCTGGGCCAGATACACTGTTGCTGTGTAATCAGGGGTACAAGTCTTGAGAAACAGGTTCCCAGGAAAGATTTGTTACAATTATAATCATTTAACAAAGAGCCTAAGAAAAGCATTTCCATGAGTAAGACATTGTGCTGTACCATCATTAGTTCAGGACCTAAAGAGAGCCCAATGTATCGGGCAAGACACATCGTCGCAGGAGGCTTAAGGAAACTGAGCCGGCATGTGCACTTCCTCCTTCAGTTCAGCTCGGTTCTCTCACTCAGTCATGTCCCACCCTTTGACCCCTTGAACTGTAGCACGCCAGGCCTCCCTGTCCATCACCAACTCCTGGAGCTTGCTCAAACCCATGTCCATCAAGTCGGTGACACCATCCAACCATCTCATCCTCTGTCATCCCCTTCTCCTCCTGCCTTCAATCTTTCCCAGCATCAGGGTCTTTCCCAATGAGTCAGTTCTTCGCATCAGGTGGCCAAAGTATTGGAGCTTCAGCTTCAGCATCAGTCCTTCCAAAGAATATTCAGGACTGATCTCCTTTAGGATTGACTGGTTTGATCCCTAAAGGGCCCCAGGCTTTAACTCTCTCAATAGGTTTTTAAAAGATAGCATACTAAACTGTGAGGATT
Source organism: Cervus elaphus (assembly GCF_910594005.1). Taxonomy (NCBI): domain Eukaryota; kingdom Metazoa; phylum Chordata; class Mammalia; order Artiodactyla; family Cervidae; genus Cervus; species Cervus elaphus. The sequence continues at coordinate 18,475,409 of NC_057820.1, forward strand.
AATAAAATCTATATATAAAGGGTAACATTTTTAAGAACCAATTAAATTTTTTCAAAATTGTCTTAAATTTTATAGGTTAAAAGTTAATTTTAAGTGGCTGAGTCTTCAATAAAACAAACCTTTGAGAGTATTAAAGCTCCATTATTTTTGGTATACCAAATGCAGTGATCAGCTAAAATGGCTTTAAATGCCTCAGCTTCATTTACTATAATTGCTGTTCTTAAGTGACCATTTTTCAATCTCATTATTAGTTTTAATGTCTAGATTATGCTGATACATAAGGATTCAGGTATTGAATAGATGGTGGTAAAATGTTAGCAGTTCCCTAACAATGCACATTTTTGCTTCACATCTTGATTTTTATGTTGTAGATGCTGTTGCATGAGAAAGCAGAAGCTTTGCAAGAAGAAGTAGAAGAATTATTGAGATTGCCTTCTGATTTCCCTGGTATTGTGGCCTCTTCCACTGAAAAGGCATGAAGCTATCTGATGAGCATTTTTAAGTATGAATTATTTATTGTACATGCATTTTATTAAAGCTCTCCTATAAGTTATAAATGAAAAAAAATATATTTTAACTATATATAAAGAACTGTGGCTGATGTTTGAATGTTCCTCTCATCCATACTTACATAAATAATTATGCATTATTTCTCTGATCCAAAGTCTGGTGTCCACCACAAAATGAAATCCAAGTTTCCCAGCGTATCCCCAGCCTACCTTTACAACCAGACCTTTCATTATCCCTCTTACCCATTTCTTTCATCAAACTGGACTATTTGCAATCCCAGAATTTTCCTTGGGATTCACAAACCCACTATTTCCTATCTGCCTTATGCTATTCCCAGTGCATGGAAAATTATCTTTGAAATGTATTATATGCTTTAACTAAAAATGCTCAAATACTGTCTCCTCTATGAAACTGTCCAAGTTCAGCCTTATCGCCACCCCATCCATGGGTTCTTTCCCTCCTCTAATTTTTGTGAGTCCCTCACTCATGTCCAGGTCTTTATTAATGCTGCTAGTCTGAAATCCCCTGGAGGGCCAAGACCTGTGTTATGGTCTTTGTATGCCACATCGCATCTACACAGTTTTCTGCACAAAGTAAGGACCTCTGTGAAAAATGAGTTCTTACTCAAATTGATAATTTAAAGATTCTCTTTAACACAAAAATTTAAATATTACCTCTCTCCCTTCCCTTTTCTGATTCTTAGCTCAAATGTAGATGACTGGTTAAACTGGGAAAGAGTAATAACTATTACTGTTTATAAGTACTGAACTGGTTTAATTAAAGCTTTCCTCGTGTGTCTGAGAGACATCCATTGGCAACTTTGCAGATAGAGCCACAGTCTAAATTCTTTGTGCCTCAACATTTTAGCTCATTGTAATATGGGCACACCTCAAAGATGGTACGGGTTCAGTTCCAGACCACCACAAAAAAGTGATTGTTGCAATAAAGCAAGTCATATGAATTTTTTGGCTTCCCAATGCATATAAAGTTATGTTTACACTATACCAGAATCTATTGTGTGCAATAGCATTGTGCCTAAAAGAAAACAACATATATCTTAATAAAAAATATTGTTGAAAGATTCTGACCGTCATCTGAGCCTTTGCTGAGTTGTAACCTTTTTGCGACAGTAACATCAAAGGTCACATTAACAAATGTGAGAATACTGACAGAGTTTGAAACATTGCTAGACCTACCGAAATGTGCCACAGAGATACCAAGTGAGCAGGTGCTGCTGGGGAAGTGATGCCGATGAAACTAGAGTAGTTTGACCAAGGTCACGTACTGTTGATACTTGTTGCAAAGCAGGGACTTCAGACCTGGGCGATCTCAATCTGATGTCTGTACATGCATGCTCAGTCATGTCAACTCTTTGCGACCCCACAGACTGTAGCCCACTAGGCTCCTCCGTCCATGGGGTTTCCCAGGCAAGAATACTGGAGTGGATGGCCATTTCCTCCTCCAGGGGATCTTCCTGACCGAGGGATCAAACCTGCATCTCCTGCATTGGCAGACAGGTTGTTTACCACTGAGCCACCTGGGACGCCAAAGTCTGTGCACTTAACCATTAGACAGTCTGGCCTTGGTAGAATATTCCCCGTTTTGTCCTTCCTGAGTGTCCCTTTCACCTGACCTTGATTTTGTCTCCAGCATGACATCACATCGCCACATCTCATGCCCTCATGTGAGGTACAGAACAGCGTCCTAATGCCCTGGTGGAGTCCAGGGCTGCACTGAATGTATTCCATTTGTTGCAGCTAAAAAAGTCGTAAGAGAACAGCTGGCCGCCTGCTGGCTTGCTTGGGCTCAGCCATGAGGTGTCCACAGTCCACTGGTCCACAGTCGAGTCTTCAGTGTTTTAAAACCTAGACACCCCAGCTCTATTAGTTTGCCCAAGTGAATAAGGCTATAAGTAAGCCCTGACTCTTGGCTAATCAATTTATGAGGCTGATATATAATTCATTTTATTAATTTATTAAGATTAGAGGCAGCAGGTTGGAGGGATACCTTTTCAGAAACTAGAAAACCTGTGCCTGCAGTTTGGGACCATCTGCCCCGCCCCCAGTGTGTCAGTAAGGCGAGCCAACTGAACGTGTACCAGGGGCAGTGACGGGTGATCAGCCCTAAAAGATGTTAAAATACAAGGACATTGACAGTTCCGCTCTAGAGAAGAGACGTAGATTAGTGGGAACACAGCAGAGAATAAAAATAGATTCAAAGACATTTAAGAATTTAATGTGTAATAAACATGCTTTTTCAGTTTTGATTGATAGAAACCCAGGTACATCTAGCTTAAACAAAAAAGAAAATAGAGTGGCCACATTCTTAAACCATGACAGCAATAACACTGGTCTCGGAGCAGCTGGAACCAGAGACTAGCGTCTCAGGGCTTGCCACCTCTTCTTTGTCAGGCAACCCTAGACCGACTGACTCAATGGCTTCAAGATGAAAGCAGAAAGAGCTCTCTGCTGCCATCCCAGGTGGAGAAATCCCTGAAGAGATTCTCATTGGTCTAGTTGGTCCTTTGCCCACCTCTGAGGCCAAGATCTAGAGTTTTTGCTTTGTGTTAGTTTTTTCAGAAGTTGGAGGGAAGGAGTGGTGGGCAAAGAAGTACAGGGAACACTTAAGTCACAGTGGAGAAGATGCATCACTCCAAGCATGTCATTCAAACAATGGCTGCATCATGTTTTAGGAAAATATTCAGCTGAATTTCAACCTGTATTCTTAAACCAACTTAAGTTTTAGGTAAAATGAAAAGAATTGAATGTAGACTTTTTGGTGGTGTCATCTGACTTCTCTGAAGCATCAAGAAATGTACCTGTAGTTCCCTTGTATTGAGATTCCACACATTAAAATTTTAGCAATTCCAGTGTTGCTGTCCAGTTTTCCTTTTTGGATTTTTTTTTTCAAACTATGAGCAAGATTGCCCATTTCTAGAGTGCTTAACTTTACTAAGACCTTTCTTATGTCCTAGGTTTTTTGGATTTGCATTATGAGCTTAAACAAGCACCACCAAAAGAAAAAACAATTTTTTTTTCTATTGGGTACATCAATTTTCTGATCCAGTTTAAGCATTTCAAATGCAGCTATCCTCTCAACAAATATCCAAACTGCTATTTTTTTCAGGAAGGACCAAGAATCACTACAGCTTTTGGATTCCATACCAATATGACAAAAAGTAGCACAAGGACATGTAAGCATTGTTATACTTAGTTTTCTTCGACAATTTCTAGTAATTTAGAATCATACTGATAAATTTGCATTTTCTTTTATTACTGTCAATGATAAATAATAAGGATTACAATAAATCACCATTTATTGAGGGCTTACCCTGTGTCAACAATATGTTAAGTATTTTGTATGCGTAGAGATTCCTTATTGAGGAATCTGAGGTACATTTTCGTTTTCTACCCTATGTTACAAATGAGAAAGTGTGGCTTGCCCAGGATCACTCCATTGATAAGGAACAGAGCCTAGGTCACAGCTGGATTATACTGGTAATTCTTCCCTTGTGTTTATTCGCATGGGAATGGCAACCCTCTTACCTGGAGAATTCTATGGACAGCGGAGCCTGGTGGGCTACAGTCTATGGGGTTGCGAAGAGTTGGACACGACTGAATGACTAACACACACACACACAAATTCGCATTTCAGGCTACCCTATGTGTGTTTGGAGAGGAGTTGATCAAGATGGCAGACAGCATATATAATAGGCCTTCCTCCTGCCTAAAATGCTATGACGTGGTGACAAATACGATGTGATAAATTAGCATGCTTCATTTATAAAACAGTCTTTTGATCTCTCTCTTCCATAAGTGGTTGCCCAAGTGATATGTGGTCACTTGGAGTACTTGAAGATATGATAATTCTCTTTCAGGAGAGCATATGTATGTAATGTATCAAAATTTTGCTATTAGAATTAACACTGCCACTCGAGAGGAAATGAATGATTTTGCTCTAGCTGAACCAAATGTATTAGATGATTAAACCTCCCCCAAAGGAGATTTATGCACAGACAGGGTTCCTTCTTTGTAGAGGTTAACTATGGTAAATACCTACCATTTTTATTAATTGCATCTTCTCCAGTGAAAAGATTTTTTATTTATCCCTTCAACAACTTAAGTAAAATGTAGAAGTTCTATCCCTACTCGACTAAAACAAAACAATAGCAAAAAAGATCCGATTATCACAGAGATTGGAAGTTTGCATCCCTAATTTCTGAGGGGTTTTATGAGCCATGTATTCCATGATATTTCCCCTAAGTTTGTTTTCTGTCTTCAAAGAGGCATAAAGTGTGTTATTATAATAAAGAGATATGCATAAAGCTAGGGAAATGTAGGCTGCCAGCAATGTAAGTATAAAGAACCAGCCATTATATTGCTGTGTGCTAAATCAGCGTCTTTTATAATGTAATATTACTGTATGATCACACACAAAGTTGGAAAAAATCTACTCACTCTACATGAAGTACAGTAACACTAGTTTAATTCTGTGTAAATTTGTAAGTACTTTGAGAGTCTACTGCCCATTCTAGAAATGATGAAGGAATTCAGCATTTTGCTGAAATTCATCAGAGTCATTCAAAATCTCAACAAAGGGAGGGAGGATCGGGAAGGGGAATACGTGTAAATCCATGGCTGATTCATGTCAATGTATAACAAAACCCACTACAATATTGTAAAGTAATTAGCCTCCAACTAATAAAAATAAATGAAAAAAAAATCTCAACGAAAACATTTACATGCATTTTACTGAATACTGTCGATATGCTTAGCCTGATGATAGTTACAGGTGGAAAACGAGAGGGGGAATATCTGATTCCTGTTTCTTTTAGGAGCAGTAGAGCATCACTGGCTTCCCAGGTGGTGCTAGTAGGAAAGAACCCACTCGCCAATGCAGGAGATGTAAGAGACGGGGCTTCAATCTCTGAGTCAGGGAGATCCCCAGAGTAGGAAATGGCAACAACCCATTCCAGTATTTTCACCTGGAGAATCCCATGGACATAGGACCCTGGCGGGCTACCGTCCATAGGGTAGCAAAGAGTTGGACACAAGTGAAGTGACTTAGAATAAGCACATGAACTGTGAGCCACGGCTGGTATGACAGTAACATAATGAAGCACTACATAACAAAGAGAAATGCTTACAAGGCGCTAGAGACAGAGAAGTGGGAGGCGGTGTCTTTGAGGGAGAACTGGTGAAAGAGGTCAGCCACAGACTGAAAGCGAACAGAACAGAGGGCACGGGGCAGAGAGGGGAGAGGAGACATGAATGGCGACAGGAGGGTTGCCTTCTAGCTGAGCTGTTCGAAGGGAAAGCTGCAAGCCACACCATCCGAATATTTGCGCTTTTGAAGCAGTAACTAGAAACCACAAAACAGCAGCAGGTGACCTGTGCCAAGCCATCGCTACGTGCTCACCTGGATCACCTTGTGATCAATGAAAAGCCCTGGTGAGACCTTACCTGACAGGTGGACACGTGTGACCGTGAGCCATATGGAGATCAAGTTCACAGCCTTGCCTTGTTGGCACTGTGATCTGTCTGTCCAGTCCTTGCTCCCTAGGGCAGAAATAAAATGTACGTCTGAGCTTTGTCAAAGATAAGCTAGACACTAGGTAAAGTGGTAAGGATAGAATTTATTCAGTACTAACTGCAGAGTGACTACGCTGAAGCCTTTGTGTGGATCACAACAAACTGTGGAAAATTCTTTATTGGGAATACCAGACTTGCCTTACCTGCGTCCTGAGAAACATATGCAGGTCAAGAAGCAGCAGTTAGAACTGGACATGGAACAGCGGACTGGTTCAAAATTGGAAAAGGAGTACATCAAGGCTGTATATTGTCACCTTGCTTATATAATTTATATGCAAAGCACATTTGCAAAATGCTGGGCTGGACGAATCGCAAACTGGAATCAAGATTCCCGGGAGAAATATCAACAACCTCAGATATGTGGATGATATGACTCTAATGGCAGAAAGTGAAGAAGAAATAAAGAGCTTCTTGATGAGGATAAAAGAGGAAAGTGAAAAAGCTGGCTTAAAACTCAACATTAAAAAAACTAAGGTCATGACATCTGGTCACATTACTTCACGACAACTAGGGGAAAAGGTGGAAGCAATGACAGATTTTATTTTCTTAGGCTCCAAAATCACTACGGGTGGTGACTGCAGCCATGAAATTAAAAGACATTTTTCCTTGGAAGAAAAGCTATGGCAAGCCTAGACAGCATATTAAAAAGCAGAGATATCGTTTTACCAACAAAGATCAGTACAGTCAAAGCTATGGTTTTTCCAGTAGCCACGTATGGATGTGAGAGTTGGACCATAAAGAAGGCTGAGTGCCAAAGAATTGATGCTTTTGAACTGTGGTGTTGAAGACTTCTTAAGAGTCCCTTGGACAGAAGGAGATCAAACCAGTCAATCCTAAAGAAAATCAGTCCTGAATCTTCATTGGAAGGACTGATGTTGAAGCTGAAGCTCCAATACTTTGGCCACCTGATGCAAAGAGCCAACTCATTGGAAAAGACCCTGATGGTGGGAAAGCTGAAGGTGAGATGAGAAGGGGATGACAGAGGATGAGATGGTTGAATGGCATCACCGACTCAATGGACATGAGTTTGAGCAAACTCCGGGAGATAGTGCTGCAGTCCATGGGGTCGCAAAGAGTCAGACATGACTTAGCAGCTGAACAACAACAAGCGCAGAGGCAATGGGCATTTTTATAGGAGCACAGGGCAGCAGTGGGGAATGAGCGGGCACTCCACCAGAGCCTCTGTTTATTCACTGATGCTTATCCAGAGGAGAAGCAAGCTCCTAGTATCTTTACGACAGGAGGTAGTGGTGCAAGATAGAGCAAGCCAAGCACAGCCTCCTAAAGTAAATGCTCAGACAGGGATGAGAGTGTTCAGGGGCCTATCTGTCTATTACCAGGTCTAAGTTGGAACAAACAGTAGTCCTCCTGGTGGTTTTCTCAGGCTGACTGAGAAAAAGGGAGACTGGGGTCATCCTAGGTGGCAGCCTTGAGCTACAAGGCTCTATGTTAGTGTCTATCAAACCTTTTAGAGGAGGCTTGGGAGGGAGGGGGTGGAATCAATTATGCTGAGAGTCTGCAGTTTTTCTAGGCCAGAGTTAAGGGCTGGTCAAAAAGAGGGCTCAGATGAGTCCATCTAAAATTTGGTCAAGAAGAGAATCTGTCACTTTCTAGAATTAGTTCAACACGCACCACTTGGCTCACTTTAAAACATGCCATCACTGGGACTTCCCTGGTGGTCCAGTGGTTAAGACTCTGCTTCCACTGCAGGGGTTGTGGGTTTGATCCCCAACTGGGGAATTGAAATCCCACATGCTGCACAGCCAAAAAATTAAAAAATAAAATTCAAAACAACATGCCATCACTAAGGTTGATATTTGGTTTCCTTCCATCTATGTTATGAAACCTAGGCCTTGGTCTTTAATTTTAGTTCTTTTTCTCAGCATGGTCACAGAGGAGTAGGAAGGGGGTTTCGCAGGAGTTATTCCAGTTCTTCACAAAGCTCGTAAGTTCACCTCTCAAGACTCCTGCAGCAGGAGGAAGCCTTCAGAAACTGGAACAACCTTGAAAAGCTCCCTCTGTCCATCACTTGTGCCTGAGCAGGTGCAGTCCAGAGTGACCTCAAGGGGGCATGGACTTTTATAGGCAACAGGCTGCACGTTAGTTGTTCCAGCCTGTGCAGACACACTGACTCAAAATGAAATGTTACTGATGGTGGTGTCTGTTCCTCTGCTGGGGAAACTAAAATGCAGAGAAACGAGGCTCTATCAGCTGTCAGTAATTGGGTCACGCCTTCCCTGGCGCCCTGGCCTCCTAGATTTATGCCAGCACCTATTATCATTAATACGCCAAAAAGACTTGCCTTTGCCAAGAAGTTGGCTGGAGGAACATGTGTTCTCACTGGAGAGGCTAAAAGTCCTTGAGAGAAGCACAAAAGGAAGGCACAAGTCCACACGTAGAAAAAGATGAGTGTGGTCTGATGCTCCACCAAACGGTCCCACGTGCAGATCAAGCTCGGCTGTGGCTGCGTCTGCCCTTCTCTTACCAAGGGCAGCGTTTACTTCCGGTGGAAACTGACTAGGAGGTGCCCTTCTTGCTGTTGTTTCCCTCGAGAAGAGCAGATCCTAGCAGATGCTGCTGAAACAGCTTTCTTGTCAATTCAACAGAGAGAAAACGTCTTTCCCATTATTTATTCCAAATGCATGATTGGCATGTTCCTGATTCACAGTGGCTAGTGGTTTCTTTCACACACAGTGACCGACTGACTGGGTCTTATGTCTGTAGAGGCTGCCAGGCAGGCTAGGGTCTAGGTGTCTGTTTTGCCAAAAGCTTTACTTTTGTTTTAGGTTCAAAGGATTTGTTACCAAAAGAAACCACTCAATACACACATAAACAATTTCAATTTTTCTAGAAGGTTCACAGTTCAGTTCAGTCGCTCAGTCGTGTCCGACTCTTTGCAACCCCATGGACTGAAGCACACCAGGCTTCCCTGTCCATCACCAACTCCCGGAGCTCGCTCAAACTCCTGTCCATCGAGTCGGCGATGCCATCCAACCATCTCATCCTCTGTCGTCCCCTTCTCCTCCTGCCCTTAATCTCTCCCATCATCAGGGTCTTTTCCAATGAGTCAGTTCTTCGCATCAGGTGGCTAAAGTATTTGTCTAGAGGATTATTTGACTTAAATTTCAATATCCAATCTTTAAAAGAAAAGAAATGGAGACAATGGAGCATAGCATCGTAGGTACCTGCGTGCTCCTGCCTGACTCTTTGCGACCCCATGGACTGTAGCCCACCAGGCTCCTCTGTCCATGGGATTTTTCGGGAGGAATACTGGAGCAGATCCTTCTCCACGGGAATCTTTCCCACCAGGGAGAGAACCCACTGTCTCTTGCATCTCCTGCATTGGCAGGCGGATTCTTTGCCACTAGCGCCACCTGTAGATCACCAAATTGGGCCACACTACATTCAGACTGGGACAGCACTGCTAAATCCCTGGTTAACAGCAATCTGGAGTCCCAACTGGGAAAGGGTCGTGGGCAGCACATCCACCCTACAGAGGAGGCTTCAAATTGCAGTTTCCGGGGCTCTCTCTTGTAACCCCAGGCTGCAAACCGATTTCATCATCAGTTTGCATGAAAAATGCAGCCCTGGTTTTCCTTTCACCTTTTTGCACCTTTGTTTGATCTTGTGAGCAGCCACAGGATTTTGTCAAACCCGAGGAGCTGGTCAGACTCCCCAGGACGCAAGAATTCCAAGACTTGCTCCCTTTCTTGTATAAAGTACCACCTTACTAGCTGTGCTTGCAGCCAGGCATGGAAACCTCCAGTGTTCAGGCAGCTCGGAGGCCTGCTCTCCTGCTTCTGAAGCCCGAACAAGACCTCCTCCATTTTAATTTCCCCAACAGCTTCCCGTCCTACATTTCCACTCCTCCGCAGGGAACTTTGGTGATCTCTGTTGAATGAGAAGCTTGACTTCAACTCCTGAAAACTGGTGCCCTGGCTGGTCTCTGCTGGAATTGTACAGGAAACTGTTCCATAGGAACTTCAAATTGCTTGGAAGAGAATGAGCTCCATTCTTTGTTTTTCTGGGGCCACTTGTCACATCCATATTGTGAGTTAAGAGACTTTCAAGTGCTTTTCTGGTGTTCTGTTTAAGCACTGAAGTTTGCTGTTGCTTACTTGCTGTTGTTCAGTTGCCAGGTCGTGTCTGGCTCTTTTTGATGCAATGGACTGCAGCACACCAGGCTTCTCTGTCCCTCACCATTTCCCAGAGTTTGCCCAAGTTCATGTCCATTGAATCGGTGATGCCATCCAACTTTCTCATCCTCTGTCACCCTCTTCTCCTTCTGCTTCTGCCTTCAATCTATCCCAGCATCAGGGTCTTTTCCCATGAGTCAGCTGTTTGCATCAGGTGGTCAAAGTATTAGAGCTTCAGCTTCAACATAAAATCATAGTTTTCATGCATGCGGCTGTTGGGGGCGTGGTAGAGGAATCTCAAAAAAAAAAAAAAACAAACAGCAAAACAGGAAGTGACTGGCAAAGTGACAGTGAGCTGTTTGGCCATACTGTCTGTCCATAACTATGAGTAAAGAAGACAGAGAGAAAGGACAGATGGAATCCAATGGACAAAGAGGGAATAAACAGGCCCAGCTTTCAACACCAGAACATTGCTGAAATTGTTCCTCTAATCTTACTGTGGAAACCAGAAGGGCCTCGGTTTAAGATACAGGTCAATCACAGCATCTGGTACCTGCTGAAGTTGCTTTATGCAACCTGTACTTTCTATTGAGGGCCAGCTGGGCACTGCAGAGGATGGAAAGGTGAATCTGATAGGTCCTGGTCCTCAGGAAACATAGAACTTAGTAGCAGACAGAAGGCATCGTCATGAACTGTAACTATAACAAGAGTGAATAAGGAGAGGAGCTTCAGAGCAGCTGTAGAAGCACAATGATGAGGTAGATTACAGGAGGATTTTATTTTTTATTTTTTTCCGTTTATTTTTATTCAATGGAGGCTAATTACGTTACAATATTGTAGTGGTTTTTGCCATACATTGACATGAATCAGCCATGGATTTACATGTGTTCCCCAACCCGATCCCCCCCTCCCGCCTCCCTCTCCGTCCCATCCCTCTGGGTCTTCCCAGTGCACCAGCCCTGAGCACCCATCTCATGCATCCAACCTGGGCTGGTGATCTGAGGAGGATGTTAAGACCACGATCCCTTCCATCTCCACCTCCCTGATCTATTTGGGAGAAGAGGAAAGAGTGAAGAATCTGAGTGCTGTGTGCCACTTGCTTGCTGAATTCCCAGTCACAGCTGTGATGACTTACATGAACAAAGGATTCAGAAGATGGCTTCAGGCATGGCTAGATCCAGGAATCAAATTTTCTCCACAAGACACTGTCTCTGTTTACTGTAATTCTGCTTCCCCCAGAATTGCCTCCATTCTCAGTCAGCCTTATCCTCACAGCTGGGAAAAAGAATTCCTCTTTCATGTTTTTCATGGTGGCTAGAAGGATGAACAGTTGACCAGTCCTTAGATACAAGACAACCCCTAAAGCTACAATGATTTGGGTCATAACCCACCTCTCTGGATTGATTGAGAAAGACAATCAAGGTGTTTATTTAAAAAAAAAAAAAAAAAAGGAAGCTGGATGGTGGGCTAGCAGAGAGATGTCTTCCACTAAGAAGACTGCCTCTGAGTTCCTCTGAGAATAGCAGGGCTCAGCCCGTGCTTGAGCAAACATTACCGCAACATGCATCGTACAGGCGTTGCTCCTGGAGTGAGAGCAGAAGGCTTACTAGCATCCTAGCCCAGTCTTAGACTCAACTACCCATTTGGGTTGCATGTCTTGATCATTCATCTAGGACAGTGCTTCTTAATGGAGGATGGTTCCCATCCCCATGCCCCAGGACAGTTGCCACCATCTGGAGACATTTTTCACTGTCATAGGTTGAGTGAGGAGGGGATGCCCAGCTGCCATCTAGTGGCTAGAGGCCAAGGATGCTGCCAAACATCCTACAATGCGCAGGACAATTCCCGCCACAAAGAATTATCTGGCCCCCAAATGTTGACAGTGCCACACTTTATAAGCCCTGGTCTGGGCAATCAGAAAAGGGTATGTTTCTGCATTTTGCCAAACAAAAAAAAGGGGGGGAGGTGGGAACTAAACTTCACATTTGCTGAATTACATTTTTCTTTTTTGTGCTCATTATTCGACACAACTGAGTTGTTAAATTACCCCTCAGTACGTGTAAGGACAAATAAGAGGTTTAATCCTTGCTGGAAAGAGCCCCCTTACTTTTTCCTTTTCTTTCAGAATTTCTTGTTCTGTATACATATGCATCTTTTTATTGACTAAATAAGCCTCTTATTGGTTTCAAACTTGGGGATATTTCCCAAGGACCTGGGAGCCATATTTTAGAAAGTTGCACTGGGACTTCCCTCATGGTCTGGTGGCTAAGACTCCAAGCTCCCAGTGCAGGGGGCTTGTGTCCAAATCCTGGTCAGGGAACTAGATCTCACAGGCCATAGCTAAAAGAAACTTCATACTGCAACAAAAGATCCTGCATGCTGCAACAAAGATCAAAGGTCCCTCCTGTTACAACTAAGATCCAGCACAGTCAAATAAATATATAAATATAAATAAACAAATATTTTTTAAAAGAAATAAATTTGCATCAAGGAAGCCCTCCCCCCCTCCCCCCCCCACTTTCCCAGGAGGAGCTGCACCTAATGTCAGCTGTCCCCGACTGCAAATGGAAAAACTGACCTAACACCATGGGTTGCACCCTCTCTGGTGTGAGTGTGTGAGGTGGCCTTCTATCTCTGCCATCTCTTAGCAGATGGCCTGACCTGCACATCGCATTCTGGTTTACACTTATTCAATAATACAATGGTTTTCTACCTCTTCTTCACAGAGGGGTTTTCTGGGCTGTGAAGAGATTTTGTTTTTAATTATATTCCCCTCCCCCCATGCCAATTGATTAGTGAGATTAAAGCGCAAACTCTTTAAAACTCAGAGACGTGGATGCTCACATCTCTCTGTGGTTTTCTAATAAGATGTGCTCAGTCACTCAGTTGTGTCTGACATTTTGCAACACCATGGACTGTAGCCCGCCAGGTTTCTCCATCCATGAGATTTTCCTGGCAAGAATACTAGAGTGGGTTGCCATTTCCTCTTCCAGGGGATCTTCCTGACACAGGATCGAACCCACATCTGCTGCATTGCCAGGCAGATTCTTCACTGCTGAGCAACCAGGGAAGCCCTCTAATAAGGATATTTCATATCAGTTTACAGTGATTTTCTTTTATCTTGATTCAGTTCAAGTTCCATTTGTTTCAATGTTCTTATAACCTGTCCTTAACCAAATTATAATAAATATTAGTACTGTTTTCAAATAACTGGTATGTGACCTTCAAATCACCTTTGTTTCAAAAGAAAGATTTCCTGTTTCATATTTCTTTCCAGGAAATCATTCTATTCATTTAAAATTTTCTCCTTTTCTTTATTAATGGGAGCTGTGCTTAATAAAAACAATTCCCATAACTGAGCTCTAGAAAGAAATAGTGATTAGCTGGGGTATTTATTTATTTATTTATTTTTTTTGCAAAAAAGTATAGTAAAATGAGCTCTGGTTTCAGGTTTGGGAGGCAAAAGTTGAACCGCTGCATAGATGGCAAAATCCCAGAGGAAATGACTTCCCTGCTGCTACTTATGTAACTGTCCAAAGAGCAAGGAGTGCTGAGTATGCGGTAAATACTTAAAAAGCAATGTCAAATCAGGATAGAAGGTAAAACAAAAACAATAAAATATCAGCAGACAAGAATTATCTAGAGGGCATTGTCTATCTTATATGATTAATGACTTACTTTTGTTTTTAAATATTATTAATTGTGGAGAAAAGAGCTTTTTTATACTATAATACTAGTATTTACTGCTAAAAATTTAGAAAATAAAGAAAAACCCCAAAAAAGGAAATTTAAAATGGTCTGATCCTACAAAACATTGCCAAAAAAAATTCTCCAATAAAAAACAATATTAAAAATTAAAATTTGAGTCATAAAAAAATGGTCTCATCCAGAAATAACTCATACTGACACTTTGGCATATATTCATTTCTTCTTCCCTGAAAATGTCTACATTTTTAACAAGGTTATGAATGTGCTGCCTATTAGTCATGTGTCAGGGAGAGAAGGGTCATTGTGAACATCTGTGGATCAGACATGGTCCAGCAGTTGCTAGAAGCTGATGAGAGCAATAATGATCACATCTTATTTGGAAGAATCATCCATCCTTGTTAAGATAATGAGCTGGGAAGTTTGCATTTGTACATAGTCAAGCCACACAGCCACAAATGAAAAAGCAGTTCTTTTCCAAAGCCTTTATAGGGAAGGAAAAACTTTTTCTTCCACCCCCTTATGTTCAGTCCCTGGGGCCTGTGAATTAAACTGACAAAAGATTAACAGGAGAAAAAAGTTTAGTGGTATGCACACAGAAGCCAATAAAAGAAGCAGCTGGCTAGTTAAATGGTTACAGTTAGAGGTTTATCTATTAAGCAGAATTAGTTGTTTTGAAGCTGTTTGTACCCTTCTTCATCAGTCACTGGACAACTGGACAACTCAAGGGTGAGTGAGAGGGTAACAGAGCCTCCTGGGTGGGCCGAGGCAGCAGCTAGGTAGCTGAGGGCAATTCTCCGGCAAAGGCAGCAAGTATGGGTGTTATCAGTCCCCACGCCCAGAAACTGGGGCGGCAGTGGAACCTCTGATGGCAAAGCAGACCTGGGACCCCTAGCTGCCCAGCACAGGGAACCTGCTGCAGTCCTACTGCTTCAGCCTGGGTCAGGGGGATGCGTATCTGGGGGAAATGAAATGGAAGAACCAGACCCAGGAACAGCCCCTTCCTCCTGCGCGTTCTTCCAGTGTCTTCTCTTGACAAAGCCCAACAACGTGCTCTCCAGAAATGAGAAGTGATGTGAGGGTCTAACCCATTACCACAGAGCAGATAACAAACAGTAGATTTTGAGCTGATGGGCAAGAAGTTGATAACTGACACACACATTGAGATCACATTTAGACACCACGCCTTCCTTGGCTTTTCTTCTTTTTCTCCTTCTTTTTGAGTGTTTATAACGCTTAGCCCTGGATTGACAAAAGAACCTGTGTTACTTGCTCTCATGATCAGTCCTGCAGTTCTGGCAAGAAGCTCCGAGCCACCCGTGGGACCAGAAGTGGCATGATCCAGGGAAACCCAGATAGCACAGACCTGAGAGCCAGCACCTCTGAGGGGCTGGGACAAGCATGGTCGAAGTCAAACAGCTGAATTCTGCCAGGTGTCTGGCCAAGCAGTGATGGCTACTCGAACTGCACTGAGGAAAACAATGGGTTTGTTGGGTTTGGCCTCAAAGGCTGTGCTGTGGATGGTTTTCCTGGAGCCTGTTTCGAGGCTATCAAAGTAGTCAGTATCTTAACGCATACATGTGGAATCTAGAAAAAAAAAGTACAGATGATGTTGTTTGCAAAACAGAAATAGAGACACAGACATAGAGAACAAAAGTCGGGACATGAAAGGGGGAAAGGCAGGGAAGAGACGAATTGGGAGGCTGAGATCAACGTATACACACTGCTTTGTATACAGTAGATGACTGCTGAGAACCTGTTGTAAATAACACAGGACCTTACTCAGTGCTCTGTGGTGGCCTAAATGGGAAGGAAATCCAGAAAAGAGGGGCTATATGTACACACACGGCTGATTCACTCTACCGGACAGCAGAAACTAACACAGCACTGTGAAGCAACTATACTCCGATAGAAATTAATTAAAAAAAAAAATAGACTTCCCTGCTGGTACTGTGGGTAAGAATCAGCCTGCCAAGGCAGGGGGAACAGGTTCAAGCCCTGGTCTGGGAAGATTCCCACATGCCTCAGTGCAATTAAGCCAATGCTCCACAACTGTTTGAGCCCACGCTTCAGAGCCCCGGAGCCAAAACTACTGAAGCCCGTGGGCCGCTACAAGAGAAGCCACGGCAATGAGAAGCCACTGCAATGAGAAGCCATATGCTGCAACTAGAGAGAAGCCCCCGATCTCTGTGACTAGAGAAAACACGCTCAGCAACCAAGACCCAGAGCAACCAGAAATAAATAAGTAAAGTTAATTTTAAAAGTCAATTTAAAGTGGTTTCAAAAATTTCAAAAACTGACTTCAAAAGTAGCCAGTGTCTCTTTCAGCCTTAAGCAGAGGTCAAAGATCATAAACTGTGATGATGCAAACATATTAGTAGTACATTCCGATAAAATATGTTTATATTTTACGTTAAAATACATTTGAAAATAGATTTTCAAAAAATAACACAAGAGAATAACATTATATTCTCCAAATAATGTCTTTTTTCATTGTCATGAAGAGAACCCAGTGTCATAGATATCCCCAGAAAATATAGAGAAGACCACGCAAAGCCCCAACCAGGTAAGATTTTTTAAAAATATTCTCTTGGAAAAAAAAAAATTCTCTTGTCTATGTCGATTGACCTCCAAAGTCAATTTCAAATAATGTGTTCCTGTCTTATAATTTTAGAGCTGAGTGAACCTGTCAGGCTCGGCACTCATTTATACTCCTGAAACTTGCAAAGAACAAAAAAAAAATCCGAACTGCTCACTAGTGTTATATACTTCCTATTCCTAGACATAAGGAAATAGATTTATATCACCTGTATTGCTGGCTTTTTAAAATGTTTTAACTGTGCACTTACATGTATCAGAAAAACTATTCATTTTTTTTCCAGAGATCAATAGAGAAATGTACTAAAGATCAGCAAATGGGGGAGATTTTAGAAATTATTATGTACTTCCATTTCTGGGAACATTACCATTTAGAAGATTAATGATATTTAGTGAAAACCAGAATACAGTATGTTCTATGAAAGATGTCACTGTTCTTATTCTATTTATTTAAGTCTACTTACTCTATTTATGACTACTTTTGTGAATGAAACAAATGCTTTAAGATGTTTGTCCATTTTAGAAGGATATATAGGACATCAACCACTGGTGGTCCAGTGGTTAAAAATCGGCCAGTGCAGGGGACATGGGTTCAATCCCTGGTCCAGGATGAGCCCATATGTCACGGGGCGACTAAACCCATGTGCCGCAGCTACAGAGCCTGTGCTTAGAGCCTGTGCTCCGCAACAAGAGAAGCAACAAGAGGAGAAACCACAGAGAGAAACCCACTTGCCGCAACAAGAGAGCAGCCCCTGCTCTCTGCAAGTAGAGAAAGCCCATGCACAGCAGTGAAGATCCAATGCAGCCAAAAACACATAAATTAATTAATTTTTAAAGATTTAATATATATAAGTACACATGTAAAACTGAATCATTTTGCTGGACACCAGAAGCATTGTAAATCATCTATGCTGCTGCTGCTGCTGCTAAGTCACATCAGTCGTGTCCTACTCTGTGCGACTCCATAGACGGCAGCCCACCAGGCTCCCCTGTCCCTGGGATTCTCCAGGCAAGAACACTGGAGTAGGTTGCCATTTCCTTCTCCAATGCATGAAAGTGAAAAGTGAAAGTGAAGTCGCTCAGTCGTGTCCGACTCTTCGCGACCCTATGGACCGCAGCCCACCAGGCTCCTCTGCCCATGGGATTTTCCAGGCAAGAGTACTGGAGTGGGGTGCCATTGCCTTCTGCAAATCACCTATACTTCAATTTTTAAAAATGTTTGTTGATTTGATGATCTAGATAGGCCGAGACTGGGGAACAGTGTGGAGTCTTTGAATACTAGTGATGTCTCTGTAACTACATCCAACGGCCTGTTCTCAGTCTTCTTTCTGTATGACCTCGTTGAAACGCCTGATTCTGTCAATCAGTCCCATGGTCTTATTTATTTCCGGCTTTGTACAGACACCGATTCTCTGCGCACTACTCCACCCCTTCTGTTTGTACATCTTTCCCCTCTGAGCCGGCGTACACCAGACAGACCTCACTCTTCACTGTCATCTTGGGATGACAATGTGTCTTGCTGGTCCTAAGTCCCACATTCCTGTCTCCAAATCACCTTTCCCCACATGTAACCGTGAACACCCAGTGAAACTCTCTTATTCACCTACAAGCCCGCAGCCACGGCTCTTAGAAGCTGGACTGCAATTCAGAAAGCCTGGATCAAATCCCAGATTTGTGTGAGCTTGTGAGCGGCAAGGTGAGGGTGTCACCTTGCCTCTCTGAACCTCAGTTTCCAACTCTGAAACGGGGATTTCTACCCTGCCTTGTGTGAAGGTCGTGTGACATTACACACATGGAAACACTTTGTGAAAAGGTAACTGTTCTTCATCAAGATCTCAACAAAAGGCAGGTGTTTTTGAGGATATTTTGCACTTATTGTTTCATTTGATCTAACAGCTCTGTAAGATAGATATTCTTCCCTTACAAAATGAAAGAAATTGGGACTTAGAATGCTTAAGTGTTTTTGCTCAAGGCTGCAAAGCTAGTACTAGGGCTGAGATAAAAAGTGAAATTGTTAGTCACTCAGTCGTGTTCGACTCTTTGCAACCCCATGGACTGTAGCCCACCAGGCTCCTCTCTCCATGGAATTCTCCAGGAAAGAATTCTGGAGGGATAGCCGTTCCCTTCTCCAGGGGATCTTCCTGACCCGGGGATTGAACCCCCGTCTCCTGCATTGCAGGCAGATTCTTTACCATCTGAGTCACCAGGGAAGCCCTTAGGGCTGAAATGAAAACCCGTGCTTAGCTCCAGAGCCCATCTGCAAGCGACAGTCAGGTTTCTTGGCAGCAGGTCACAGAAATTGACACTGTCTATTATAACAAAAGGAATGGTGGGTGTTCACTATATTGGCTTGAAGCCTAAGAACCAGACTTGGAAAAGTAGCTGCAACCAAGGAAGCTCCAGGAATAAAAAAAGAAAGAATATGGAGTCATCTTTTGAGCCATGACTGTTGGGAGGGACACTGGGGCCAGACGCTGCTGCCATCTCGACAGAACATCACTGCAGGTGCCAAGGACAGGGCTTGTTCCAGGTTCAAACTCCCAGCGTCAGGTGGAGGGAGCCTGGTTGCCAAGGGATGGGTGAGTGGGTCCTCCCATTTCTACTTCCACTATCAGAGGGAGGGCACTGGGACAGTCAGGCAGGCACTCCTGCACACACACCCCTGCCCACACACACACACACACACACACACACACACACACACACACACACACACATACACACACACACACACACACACACACACACACACACACACACACACACACACACACCCTCTCCTTTCCTCCCTCCCCAGAAAGGATAAAGTATTTTCTTTCTTGTTCACTGTCTGCATCTCTCCTCTGATTTTAACCTCTCCACGCCATTTGTTTTCAATCCCCACAAAAGGAATTCAAATCTCTCCAGTCCCTACTGAAGAGATTCACACGATGAAGCTGCAGGTGTCCACATTAAATTCAGGATCACCAACCTCAAATGGGCTCAGCCGTGCCCAGAAATCAGACTGCATATCTCTGATCAGCTCCCTCTTCCACTCAACAGAATGGCTATTTCAAACCTCCATACCCCTCAGATCTCTGAAGATTGTAAGGATCCATTGCCCAACAGGGTGAAACGAAAAATCCATCTTACTATCTCAGAGGCTAGGAGCAAGTGATCCCACCAACCCCAACAGCTAAGAGTGAAGCAAAATTGAGGCTGGACCCTGGGGGACTGCAGAGGAGACCAGAGCAAGGAAGCAAGTAATGCCATTTGCGAATTACCATCCTAAGATGCCTCCAGACAGACTAAGGGATGTGCCAACTGAAAATACAAAGAAATATTATGTCGTTCATTCTGGTAAAGGCCTGAACCTTATATAGGTCTTGGGTGCAAAACAACAGAGTTACATAAAAATACAACTTTATTTATTACTTCTTTATTTTATTATTGTTTATCTGTTATTACTATTTATTTTGTTATTATTACTCAAATGAGTAAAGGAAGATATATTTAGAAGATGATGTTGAGATAACTAGTTTAAAATTTAAAGAAATAAAAACTCTTTAAGTTCTCACTTGAATAATATCAGAACCACCTCAAGATACTTTAAAGTTATATGAATAAACAGAGCAAAAATAAGCTTTAAATTTTTTTTTTAATTTTTATCTTTTCAAATTATGACAGTATGATAACACATTTACATGAGACTTGGAAAATACAGAACAAGTGTTTGTTAAGAAATAAGCTTTTGTCAAACAATTGGAAGATGGGTATATTTGACCACAAAAAATTTTTATCTGTTACATGTAAAAATAAATTAGCTTTAGAAAAGAAAATCTGCGTGGTATGAAAAATGCTGGGAACAAAATAGTCTACTTGGCAAGGGATTTGTTACAAACTGAATTGTTTTCCCCTAAACTCATATGTTGAAATCATAACCCCAACATCTCAGGATATGACAGCATCTGGAAAGAGTTTTTAACGAGATCATTAAGGTAAAATGAGGCCATTGGGATGGATCTTAATCCAATTTTAACGGTGTCCTTATAAGGAGCAGAGATTAGGACACAGACACACAGAGGGAGGCCATCCAAAGGTGCAGGGAGAAGGCAGTTGTCTACAAGCCAAGAAGAGAGGCTTCGATAGAAACCATCACTGTCAACACCTTGATCTTGAGCTTCAAGCCTCCAGAATAGTGAGACAATAAATTTCTTTGTTTAAGCCACCCAGTCTGGCGTACTTTTTTATCATAGCCCTAGCAAATGAATACAGACATGTATAGATCTTTTACAGAAAATAATACAATTAATAAAATTACTCAAAGGCAGAGATCTCTAGTCTTTCCCATTCTATTGTTTTCCTCTATTTCTTTGCATTGATTCCTGAGGAAGATACCAAGGGAATATTCCATGCAAAGATGGGCTCAATAAACGACAGAAATGGTAGGGACCTAACAGAAGCAGAAGATATTAAGAGGAGGTGGCAAGAATACACAGAGGAACTGTACAAAAAAGATCTTCATGACCCAGATAATCACAATGGTGTGATCACTCACCTAGAGTCAGACATCCTGGAATGTGAAGCCAAGTGGGCCTTAGGAAGCATCACTATGAACAAAGCCAGTGGAGGTGATGGAATTTCAGTTGAGCTGTGTTAAATCCTAAAAGATGATGCTGTGAAAGTGCTGCACTCAATATGTCAGCAAATATGGAAAACTCAGCAATGGCCACAGGACTCGAAAAGGTCAATTTTCATTCCAATCCCAAAGAAAGGCAATGCCAAAGAATGCTCAAACTACCGCACAATTGCACTCATCTCACCCGCTAGTAAAGTAATGCTCAAAATTCTCCAAGCCAGGCTTCAGCAATACGTGAACTGTGAACTTCCAGATGTTCAAGCTGGTTTTAGAATAGGCAGAGGAACCAGAGATCAAATTGCCAACATCCGATGGATCATTGGAAAAGCGAGAGAGTTCCAGAAAATCATCTATTTCTGCTTTATTGAGTATGCCAAAGCCTTTGACTGTGTGGATCACAATAAACTGTGGAAAATTCTGAAAGAGATGGGAATACCAGACCACCTGACCTGCCTCTTGAGAAACCCGTATGCAGGTCAGGAAGCAACAGTTAGAACTGGACATGGAACAACAAACTGGTTCCAAATAGGAAAACGAGTATGTCAAGGCTGTATATTGTCACCCTGTTTATTTAACTTTTATGCAGAGTACATCATGAGAAACGCTGGGCTGGAGGAAGCACAAGCTGGAATCAAGATTGCCAGGATATCAATAATCTCAGATGTGCAGGTGACACCACCCTGATGGCAGAAAGTGAAGAACTAAAGAGCCTCTTGATGGAAGTGAAAGAGGAGAGTGAAAAAGCTGGCTTAAAGCTCAACATTCAGAAAATTAAGATCATGTCTTCCGGTCCCATCACTTCATGGGAAATAGATGGGGAAACAGTGGAAACCGTGGCTGACTTTATTTTTCTGGGCTCCAAAATCACTGCAGATGGTGATTGCAGCCATGAAATTGAAAGACACTTACTCCTTGGAAGGAAAGTTATGACTAACCTAGATAACATATTAAAAAGCAGAGACATAACTTTGTCAACAAAGGTCCATCTAGTTAAGGCTATGGTTCTTCCAATGGTCATGTATGGATGTGAGAGTTGGACTATAAAGAAAGCTGAGCGCTGAAGAATTGATGCTTTTGAACTGTGGTGTTGGAGAAGACTCTTGAGAGTCATTTGGACTGCAAGGAGATCCAACCAGTCCACCCTAAAGGAGATCAGTCCTGGGTGCTCATTGGTAGGACTGATGTTGAAACTGAAACTCCCAATACTTTGGCCACCTGATGTGAAGAGCTGACTCATTTGAAAAGACCCTGATGCTGGGAAAGATTGAGGGCAGGAGGAGAAGGGGAAGACAGAGGATGAGATAGTTGGATGGCATCACTGACTCAATGGATATGGGTTTGGGTGGACTCCGGGAGTTGGTAATGGACAGAGAGGCCTGGCGTGCTGCGATTCATGGGGTCGCAAAGAGTCGGGCATGACTGAGCAACTGAACTGAACTGAATGACTGAAAAATTTGAGACTGACTCCAAAAGCTCTAATTTGCACCCAGGGAATACAAAGAAGAATCTGGTTGGAATAAAAAGTCAGATAAATAATGCAAAAGCAGAGAGTCTGGGCCAAGGTGGAAGTCATATTTGAGAACTCAGGTGCCGATGGAAAGATTTAAAGTTTGTTATAGAAAGGTTTGTGTGCCTGCACTCAGTTGCATCCGACTCTGCGACCCCAGGGACTGTAGCCCACAAGCTCTTCTGTCCATGGAATTTTCCAGGCAAGAATACTGGAGTGGGTGGCCATTTCTTTCTCCAGGGGATCTTCCTGACCCAGGGATTGAACCCACATTTCTTACATCTCCTGCATTGGCAGGCAGATTCTTTACCAGCTGAGCCACTGGGGAAGCCCTTGGTGACCATAGCAAATTGATTGACCTGAAATTTTGACATCGGGGTGTCAGTATCCAGCACATATACCATTGTAGATACACGTCTGAGTTCGGAGCCAAAGCCCCAACATGTCAAATCGGAAGTTTTGTAAGAGGAGAAGGTCCTATTATCACTGCTTTCCAGGCTTCCCCTCCTTCACAACCTGTTCTCTTCAACCCTCATCTAAAGCAAATTTCCTCCACTGCAGCAATAGACACTCTCAACGTCTTTTTTTTTAATTTTAATGTCCTCATAGGTAGTGTCTGTGCACAGAAAATTATTTTTTTAATTAATATCTCAGTTGTTTAAAACCTGATTATTTCTTAAGCTTTTAAGAAGTCACAGTCTTTAAAATTTATTTATTTATTTATTTTTGACCGTGCTGGCTCCGTAGGTGCACGTGGGCTTTCTCTAGTTGTGGCAAGTGGGGGCTACTCTCTAGTTGTGGTGTGCGAGCTTCTCATTGCAGTGGCTTCTCTTGTTGTGGAGCGTGGACTTATTTTCCCCATGACATGTAGGAACTTAGTTCCCTGATCAGGGATCAAACCCATGTCCCCTGCATTTGGCAGACTGATTCTTAACCACTGGACCACTAGGGAAGTCCCACAGTTTTTAAAACATGTAATTCTTTTTATTTATCTGGACAATTTTAACATTCCCCTTAAGGATAAATTTTTTAAATGAGTAGATTCCCTTAAATATTTCCAACTATGTTTATACTTTTAACATATTTGATTTACCTTTCAAGTACTATTCAAACAAACAAAAGTTTCCTATGTTAAAATCTCATAAATTAAACTTATAACATCTCAACTTAAAATCAGGAGCCAAATCAGTTGCCCAGTTATACATTTAACTGGGGGTTACAAAGCTAAAATATTATGAAAACAGGCCAAGTTCTCTTAAGGATTTAAAAATCAAATATGTACAATTTCTTTAACCAGAAGATATTCGTGTGATTTTCCTAAACACTCCTATACTTGTTGCCTTCTAAGGTGGAGAGGTGCTTACCCACCAAGGAAAAGATGATGTCATTCCACACCCAGGAAATTATCTTCTCAGGTTCTTGAGACATTGCAGAACAACCAGAAGTTGCAGCCTGACCCGCTTTTCTCACAACCCGGCCTCGGCTGAGTTCCCATCTCTAATTACTATCATTTTTTGTGCTGTAATTTAAAGGAGTGGGCAGTGAACAGCAAGGCTGACATCCATGAAGCTGAGTGGCCAGTGACTAGGACTTACTTTTGTGTGTGTGTGCCTGTGCTCAGTCTTATCCAATTCTTTGCGATATCATGAACTGTAGCCCACCAGGCTCCTCTGTCCATTGAATTTTTCCAGACAAGAATGCTAGATCAGGTCACCATTTCCTACTCCAGGGGCTCTCCCTGACCCAAGATCGAACTGGTGCCCACAAATATATTCTAATTTTAATTTCTTTTAAAATCAGAAGAAAATATTAATATGATAACAATGCATATATAATACCAAATCAAGTTTGGATTATATTCATCTTTATTCCAATGCAGTAGTAAAAATACAATAAGATTTTTTCCCCACAAAGGCAAAAGTGCCCAAAGCTTGCAAAAATCATAAGGCGACTCTGGTCCCTTGGCCCACTTCCCTGGGTGTGAACGCTATCAGGTCCTCATTCTTAAGTCAATCTACAGAATTTTCACACCTCACCTAGGTGTATCCCTCATGCCAGTGCATTTCCTTGGCTTTTAAGGTACTTAAAGGTCAGAATTCTGTGTTCTTTTTAAATTTTTACTATCTTGAAAGACATACAACCCTTATGTAAGTTAAAATGCTATACAATTAACAAACTTTTAGACAGTCATTTCATAAAAGAAGCTTTTCAAATGGCAATTGAGCACATAAAATACATCATTAGTCATCAGCAAAATGAACATTGAAACCACAATGAGATAGGTTTTTATGCCCTATATGGGCATATAATGGGTACAATTTTTTAAACTGACAGCACTAAATGTTAGCAAAAGTGTGGAAAAATCAAGATACCCAAATATGGTTTATAGGAGTGTGAAGTGGTACAGTCACTTGGGAAAAAATTTTGGCAGGTCCTATGACCCAAATAATTCCACTCCTGGATATTTACCCTGGAGAAATGAAAATATATGTCCACAGAAAGACTAAGATAAGGATGTTCTGGGGACTTCCCTGGTGGTCTAGTGGTTAAGACTGCTTTTCCAATGCAGGGGCCGTGGGTTCAATCCTTGGTCAGGGAACTAAGATTCCACATTCCTTGTAGCATGGTCAAAAGATAAAAATAAATAAAATAATAAGAATTTTTTAAAAAAGAAAAGAGAATGTTCTAAGTAGCTTTATTCATCCTAGCCCAAAATTGGCAATGCCCATTGATAGAAAAATGGATAAACAACCAGTGGTGTATTCATATGATGAAAGTGAAGTCTCTCAGTCATGTCCGACTCTTTGCAACCCCATGGACTGTAGCCCACCAGGCTCCTCTGTCCATGGGATTCTCCAGGCAAGAGTACTGGAGTGGGTTGCCATTTCCTTCTCCACATAGGATGGAAACTGCTTAGAAAAAAATGAATGAATTCTGATACATACAACAACCTGAATTAATTTTGAAGACATCATGCTGACTAAAAGGAGTATTATGCAACTGTACATAATGTATGATTCTAGGGTTCTTTTTTTTTTTTTTTTTTTGGTTTTAGAGCAGGCTGAAGCAATATTTGATGAAAGAAGTCAGAACAGTGATTGCTTTGAGGGATGGGGGTAGGGATTTACTGCGGAAGGGTTTAAAGAAAGTTTCCAGAGTGGTAGAGATTTGGATTCACACATTGTCAAAAGTCATCCAATGTTACACGTAGAATTTGTGCACTTCACTTGTTAAAAACAAAATTCAAGAGAGTAAATTTTAAAGATTTTATTGACTTTATTCAGTGATTCTTGAATCAGGAAGCACCCAATAGCAGTCAGAAAAGAGTTCTGAGGAGCTGGACAAAATGCAAGACTTTTATAGGTAGAAGGGAATGGAATAAGGAAGTTGTAACAGGCAAAATAGCAGACTAGTTATTGTAAGGTCACTTGCCTTAGAGGATGGCAGGGGTCTAACAGGCCAATTACCTAACTAGTGCTGATCAAGTGATTCCTGATTGACTGGTTGAAGGTTCCATTTCAGTGCTGAAACTGTCCTCTCTCAGTTTAGTGACATGAATCTTTACCTAAGTGACTCCATCTGGGCCCTGTTGTCTTGTTTTTAACACACTATATGTAAATTTTTCCTAGAAACAAAGAAACCGTAAACAAATATTGAACTATGGGTAATAATTTTCATGTTGAAGTGTTGAAACTATCACACAATTGCCCTCATCTCACAGCTAGTAAAGTGATGCTTAAAATTCTCCAAGCCAGGCTTCAGCAATATGTGAACTGTGAACTTCCAGATGTTCAAGCTGGTTTTAGAATAGGCAGAGGAACCAGAGATCAAATTGCCAACATCTGATGGATCATCGAAAAAGCAAGAGAGTTCCAAAAATCATCTATTTCTGCTTTATTGACTATGCCAAAGCCTTCGACTGTGTGGATCACAATAAACTGTGGAAAATTCTGAAAGAGATGGACATACCAGACCACCTGACCTGCCTCTTGAGAAACCTGTATGCAGGCCAGGAAGCAACAGTTATAACTGGACATGGAACAACAGACTGGTTCCAAATAGGAAAAGGAGTACATCAAGGCTGTATATTGTCACCCTGCTTATTTAACTTTTATGCAGAGTACATCATGAGAAATGTTGGGCTGGATGAAGCACAAGCTGCAATCAAGATTGCCAGGAGTAATATCAATAACCTCAGATATGCAGATGACACCACCCTGATCGCAGAAAGTGAAGAAGAACTAAAGAGCCTCTTGATGAAAGTGAAAGAGGAGAGTGAAAAAGTTGGCTTAAAGCTCAACATTCAGAAAACTAAGATCATGTCTTCCAGTCCCATCACCTCATGGCAAATAGATGGGGAAACAGTGGCTGACTATTTTTCTGGGCTCCAAAATCACTGCAGATGGTGATTGCAGCCATGAAATTAAAAGACTCTTACTCCTTGGAAGGAAATTTATGACTAACCTAGACAACATATTAAAAAGCAGAGACATTACTTTGTCAACAAAGGTCCGTCTAGTCAAGGCTATGGTTTTTCAGTGGTCATGTATGGATGTGAGAGTTGGACTAAGAAAGCTGAGCGCCCAGGAATTGATGCTTTTGAACTGTGGTGTTGGAGAAGACTCTTGAGAGTCCCTTGGACTGCAAGGAGATCCAACCAGTCCATCCTAAAGGAGATTAGTCCTGGGTGTTCATTGGTAGGACTGATGCTGAAGGTGAAGCTCCAAGACTTTGGCCACCTGATGTGAAGAGCTGACTCATTTGAAAAGACCCTGATGCTGGGAAAGATTGAGGGCAGGAGGAGAACGGGATGACAGAGGATGAGATGGTTGGATGGCATCACCAACTCAATGGATATGGGTTTGGGTGGAGTCTGGGAATTGGTGATGGACAGGGAGGCCTGGTGTGCTGCGGTTCATGGGGTCTCAAAGAGTCGGGCATGACTGAGTGACTGAACTGAACTGAACTGAAGTCTTTAAGGGTATACTGTCTATAGCTTACATTGCAATATCAATAAAATAAGCTGATTGACAAAGAATTTAAATGGCCTCTTCTTCAAAGAAAATGTACAAATGCCTAATAAGGACATGAAGAATGTTCAGCATCATTTTTCATTAGAGAAATGTAAATCAAAATCACAATAAAATATCACTTCACAGCTCCTAGGATAAGTATAATAATAATAATTTTAAAAAAGGACAGAAAATAACAAGTGTTGCAAACATGAGACCCAGCAAGTCTGCTTCAGCAAATTAATCTAAGGAAATAATGACAAGTTAGCTGAAAAAAATGTATGTGGAAAGAAGTTCCCCAAAGTGTTGTCTATCATAACACAACCTTTGGAAATACAGTAAATAAACTCTGTGGCAGAGATGAATCTCAGAGCACAAATTGAGGTATGCCTTAAGTATAAAACTATAAATACTTCTATGACAACTCAATTTTTACTTTGAGCCCATTCCATAGAAAGAGTAGACACAATCTCAGTCAATTAATAATTTTCCCTCTTCATGTGTGAAAAAAGGGAACCCTCTTACACTGTTGGTGGGAATGTTAATTGGTACAGCCACTATGGAGAACAGTATGGAGATTCTTCTAAAAACTAAAAATAGAGCCACCATAATCCAGCAATTCCACTCCTGCACATATATCCAGACAAAACTAATTTGAAAAGATGCATGTACCCTTATGTTCATAGCAACACTATTCATAATAGCCAAGGTATGGAAGAACCTAAATGTCCATTGACACAATGAATAGATAAAGAAGATATGGTGTATACATATATATATGTATATATTTATATATATATGAATATTACTCAGGAATTAAATAATGCAACAACATTGATGCAACTAGAGATTATCATACTAAGCAAAGTAAGTCAAAAAGAGAAAAACAAATACCCTATAACATTACTTATACATGGAATCTAAAACATGATACAAATGAATACATCTATGCAACAGAAATAGACTCACAGACACAGCAAATGGGCTTCTGGTTGCCAGGGGTTGGTGGTGAGGTGGGGTGAGGGATGAATTGGAAGTTTGGGGTTAGCAGATACAAGCTACTTATATAAAATAGATAAACAACAAGGTCTTATTGTATAGCACAGGGAACTACATTCAATATCTCATAATAAAGCAAAATGGAAAAGAAAAATAAACATTTTAAAATAGAAAACAATTTAAGAATTTTTCCACCTGAAACTATCACAACATTGTTAATTGGCTATACCCCAATACAGAATAAAGAGTTTTTAAAAAAGGGAATATTTCCTATCCTGCGGGATTATATCTGAGTTTGAGGAAGGGGCACTTGCATGGTGCCAAGGGGTAGTATTTGTAGGGAGCAGGCAGGTAATGGACCGAACTGAGCTTCCAGGTAACCATCAGCCCTGGTGTCAGCGGGAACAGCTATTGGCCCACCTGCCTCTTGGTCATTGTCAAGACCTTTCTGCCAACTACAATTTCATCAGTATTTTTGAAACACTTACTATGAAAAAGTTCAATTGTATCTAAAAACATATTCACTTTATCACAGGAGATTTCAACATTATCTTTGTCATGAAATTAAAAAGGAGTTGCTGTAAGATTCTTACAATAGAATTATAACTATTAAAATTTTTTCGCTGGTTATTATATATTTGTATGAACAAAGAATTTGATCAAGATGGTGGCCAACCATTTCAAACACAACACTGGATATTAAAATGTTTTGTTCATAGAATCAAGCTCAAGTCTTTTCTTAAGAAAATGGAAGAGATAGTATTTGGAAGTTGTGTACAAATCAAATATTTAGCGACTACATGCTCTGTATTTTATTTTTCTTATCATAATTATATAATACACAAAATAGAATGATTTTTTTCACCAAGTGTACGAGGTTGGGCAACTGCACTCTGGTGACATGTTACCTCTGATGCACCTCACACAATTTCCATAGAGGATTAGGCTTTTGGAAATGAAAGGTTTTTTAATTTTTTCAATTTTTTTCTTCTTTTTTTGCCTTGTTACATCCCTCCCATGGGACAATGAGTCTGGCGGACTACTTGTTCTAAACGGAAGACAAGAAAAAAAAAGTATAAGTTGGTAAAACAAAATTTCAACTGTAAGGCGAATAAGATCTGAGGATCTAATGTAAAACATAATGACTATAGTTGATGACACTGTATTGCATATTTAAAATTTGCTTAGAGAGTAGAACTTAAATGTCTTCTCTCTGCCACACACACACACAATAAATATGTGAGGTGATGGATATATTAATTAACTAGATTGGGGAATCTTTTCACAATGCATACATGTTTCAAATCACCATTATGTACACATTAAAAATCTTAACATGTCAGTATACTTCAATAAAGCTGAAATTTTAAAAGTATTCTTTAAAAGACCCAGAATAATATCAATAAAACAACTGTTCTTAAAATGCAGCCCAGAGTCCATAAAGGATCCCAATATCCTGGCAGGAGGTCTAGGAGATCAAAACTCTTTTCATAATAATACTAAAATGTTATTTGCTCTCTTCATTCTCTTGCGAGATAACTGCAGTTTTCCAGAAGCTACACATGTAATATCATAACAGACTGACTTTAGCAGTTGATAGAGAATCCAGCCATCTTCTATTAAGCCAGACATGAAAAGGATTTGCAGAAATGTAAAACAATGCCACCCTTCTCACTAATTGTCTTGCTTTGTTATTGTTCAGAGGCTAAGTCATGTCTGACTGCAACCCCATGAGCTGCAGCTCGCCAGGTTTCACTGTGTCCCAGAGTTTGCTCAAACTCATGTCCATTGAGTCAGTGATGCCATCCAACCATCTCATCCTCTGCTGCCCCTTCTCCTTCTGCCTCAGTTTTTCCCAGCATTAGGATCTTTTCCAATGAGTCAGGTCTCACATTAGGTGTCTTACTTGAGAAAATGTAGTTATTTTCACAATTGTGTTACTTATATTAATTTTAAATGTGTTTATAATAATCATTTTTAAATGAATAAACATTAAAAATTTTCAGTTTTAATACCTAGTACGTTAAATATCACAGATATAACACACAAAAATGTTTTTTTACTTCCCAATAAATTATAATTGTGTAAAGGGGTCCTGAGGTCAAAAACTTTGAGAATCACTGAGAAAGTTTTATTCTGCCACACATCTAGTATGACAGAAAGCTCTGCAACCACTGAAATGGAGCATGGAAACCTATCTATTGAATGAAAAGATAGCCTGTTTATTGTTAAAGTGGATATGATATGATTCCACATTTATTTACTTAAAACATTTTTTATGTGGACCATTTTTAAAGTCTTTATGCATTTGTTACAGTATTGCTTCTGTTTTACGCTTTGGGTTTTTGTTCCACAAGACGTGGGATCATAGCTCCTTGACCAGGGATCAAACCCATACCCCTTGCATTGGAAGGCAAAGTCTTAACTGCTGGACCATCAGGGAAGTCCTGTGATCCCATATTTAATTAAAATAAGTGTGTATGTGTGTCACTATAGGAAAAATGTACAGAAGGATATATGTCTATTAATGCTAATTATTTCTAGGCTATAAGATTATGAAGACACTTATTTTCTTTATTCATTTCTTTATGTACTAATATAAAACACTTTATTGTGGTAATAAATATATAACTTACAACTCACCATCTCAGCTTCTTCAAGTGTACAATCCAGTAGTGCTAAGTATGTTCGTATTATTGTAAACCATATCTCCAGATCTTTTACATCTTGCAAATTTGAAACTCTATACTCATTAAACAACCACTCCCCATCCCGCCAACTCTCAGCCACTAACAGCTACCATTTTACTTTCTCTATGAATCTCACTAGTCTAGGAACCTCATATAAGTGGAACATACAGTATTAATTTGTGTGTGTGTGTGACTGCCCTATTTTACATAGAATTACATCCCTTAACGCAAAAGTGTTAGTCGCTCAGTCGTGTCCGACTTTTTGCAACCCCATGGACTGTAACCCGCCAGCCTCCTCTGTCCATCAAATTCTCCAGGCAAGAATACTGGAGTGCATTCCCTTCTCCAGGGGATCTTCCCAACCCAAGGACTGAACCCAGGTCTCTTGCACTGCAGGCAGATTCTTTACCATCTGAGCCATATCCCTTAGATTCATCTATGTTATAGCTTGTGACAGGATTTCCTACCTGTTTAAGACAATAATATTTCATTGTATGTATATACCACATTTGTTTACATGTTTATTCACCAGTAGACATTTGAGTTGATTCTAAACATACTACTTTTTTAATTACTTAATTTTTTAAAGAACATGAATTCACTTTAGAAATAGAAGTAAAATAAGGCTATTTCCATTTTTAGAGAAAGATGACACTTTCTCCCTTACAAAGCACAGGAGACAAAGAGAAGGAAAGGGAGGTACAGAGTTCTCCAATTTAGTTGATCAGCCTGTTTTGCGGCACTCCTGGGAATTTAATCACCTGTGAAAGAAAAGAAAAGATTATCCATAATACTGTCACTGAAAAATTAATCAGGAAAGAAAGAAATGGAAAATTGTATTTGAATCAAATTTGAGAATTTCAAAAAGCTCCAACAACTGTTCCTTTTTTAGAAGTCAAGGCAGAGGATGGTCTAGTGGCTTAGACTCCAGACTCCCAAAGCAGGGCACCTGGGTTTGACCCCTGGTTGGGGAGCTAGGATCCCACATGCCGCTTGTGGTAAAGCCAATCAAAAAAGAAAAAGGCAAGGCAGAGCTGTGTCAGTTTTCTGAGACAGAGGGCTGTACATTAGATGACGCATTTTTTTAATTGTCAAACATTTACTTTCTTTGTGTGTGTTTGTGTGTCAGTTTTTTAAAATTTTTATTGGAGTATAATTGATTTGCAGTGCTGTTGTAGTTTCAAGTCTACAGCAAAGTGAATCTGTTATATAAACACACATATCCACTCTTTCTTCCCCCATATGAACCATTACAGAGTACTGAGTGAGTTCCCTGAGCTATACAGGAGGTCCTTATTAGCTATCTATTTTATATACAGTAGTATGTTTATATCAATTCCAATTTTCCAATTTATCCCTCTTCCCCCTTACCCCTTGATAGCCATAAGTTTATTTTTTACATCTGTAACTGTATTTCAATTTTGTAGATAAGTACATCTGTATTTTTTTTTTAAGATTACACAGATAAGGGATACCATATGACATCTATTTTTCTCTGGATGGTGTAGCATTGACAGTTTACGCAATCCAGATCTAAGTGTCATCATGACCCCTTATAAGATAAAAAAGAAATGCTACCTTTTAAGGAGTTGTCTTACTAATGCTGGAAGAATGTTGCATCTTATGGCTGAGCAGATATTTCTGTCTACAGGGGAGGTTTGCTCAATGCAGTAACAGATACACAATATACAATGTGGGGAGAGACGAAACCAAAGGGTAGAGAACATTTCTCACATTTAAATTTTTCTTGTCTTGCCATAAAATATGAATTTTATTTCATAATCCAAATATTAGTGAAGAAGAAATGTGGATTTGGACAGCTTCTCTGCACATAAAATGTAGAAACCTACCTAGAAGCTGCAATTTACTCTAATTTGACCCTTTTACTCTGAACACTAGAGTCTCCCCTGCCCACTATCTCCCCAAACTCTCTCCTCTCCAAATTTATACAAGAAATCTCATCTAGACAGCCTCTGACTTTCTCATAGGCTGTGTGTGCATGATCAAGGAATCTGAAAATTTACCATATTGTAAGATGTATTCTATCCCCAGGGAGCTAAAACCATTGTAAAACCCTTCATGACATCATATCTTTTAGACAGCCTGATGTTGTATTTCTAGCATTCTATTTTTTAAAAAATTTATTTATCTGGCTGCAGGTTTTAGTTACAGCATGTGGATTCTAGTTCCCTGACCAGGGATCAAACCCCAGGCCCCCTGCATTGGGAGCTCAGAGTCTTAGCCACTGGACCACTAGAGAAATCTCTCTAAGCATTCTTTTTTGGTGCCCATACAAATCTTTTGAAAACTTTTTATTATGGACAGTTTCAAATATATACACAAATAGATAAAGAGCAAAATGCCCCTCTATTTCATTCCTCTGTTGTTATATAACCTCAAACTTTATGATATAAATCAAGAACCATTTTACTATGCTCCTGGCGTCTAAAGATCAGGAATTTGGACAGCACATGGCAGATGTGGCTTGTTTCTGCTCCGCAGTGTCTGGGTCCTCAACTGCAAAGAGCAAAATGAGTGGTGTGATTTGAATCACCCAGGCTGGAAACGTTTGGAGGTTTCTTCACTCACAGGTCTGTCCCTGTGCTGCGGTGACAGCAAGGCTGAAATTAACCGAGATTGTTGACTGGAGTGTCTCCCTTTGACTTAGGTTTCTCCTAATATGGCAACTGGGTTCCCAGAGGGAGCATCCCGATTGAGCAAGAGAACCAAGGGGATCAGGTGGGAGCTGCACGGCTTTCATGACCTAGCCTCAGAAGTCACCTTGCGTCATTTCTCTTATGCCATGTTTTTTTATAAATTGGTCACACTATTGACAATAATTAAATCCTTATGAAAGTAGGGAAGGCCAAAAATGAAAATCATCATAATTTTGGACGAAAGGAAATAGGTTATCTCTATTCTTGTGTGTTAGTCACTCAGTCATGTCCAAGTCTTTGTGATTCCATGGACTGTAGTCCACCAGCCTCCTCTGTCCATGGAATTTTCCAGGCAAGAATCCTGGAGTGGGCTGCCACTCCCTTCTCCAATTTCTATTCTTAGTTAATTGAAAATCAGAATATTTTACATGGTTAACTATATTTGACAATTCTTATCTGCTCTGAAGAGGGAGGTCACAATACTCTTCATTCAGTTTCATACCTAAAGGAACTGTGAAACTTTCCCATTCACCTTTATATTTCTTTCTTTTTTAGTTTTTATTGGCGTGTAGTTGCTTTACAATGTTGTGTTAGTTTCCGCTATACAACAAATTGGATCAATATCTTATGCCATATTGATCAAAGTCGTTATAAGCCTGACTAATATTCAAGGGAAGAAGCATAGGTCCTCACCTTTCTATGGGAGGATGGAAAGCTCAAGTTACAGAGGACTTGTGGTTTGGGAAATACTGCTACTTCTATATTTAGAAAATAAAATCGCATCCCCATCACCCAGCTTCAGTAACTGTTCACTCAGGGTCAATCTTGTTTCATCCATACCTAAACCCTCCTCTGGCTGAGTCCATTTTGAAGAAAATCACAAACATCATATCCCTGTAACCATAAACAATTCAGCATACATCTTTAAAAGATAAAGATTCTGAAAAATAGCCACAATGCCACTGTCCTACTTAAAAAAAAACTGACAACTTGTCTAATATCATTAAATATCCAGTCTGTATTTCCCTAATTTCCCCACAAATGTTTTAAAACAAAGTTTCTTTGTTTGAATTGGGATTGGAATAAGGTTATTTCTAGCATTTTTGGATAGATTCTTTAATACAAATGCACATTTGGCCTGCATATGTCTGAAGAACTTTGGATTGAGGATAAACATTTGTCTCTAGGTGCAGCCACTGTGAAAAACAGTATGAAGGTTCCTCAGAAAACTAAAAATAGAATTGCCGTATGATCCAGCAATCTCACTCACAGGCATAAAACCCAGAGAAAACCATAATTAAAAAAGAAACCTGCACCCCTGTGTCCATAGTAGCACTATTTACAACAGCCAAAGCATGGAACTAACCTAAATGTCCATCAACAGATGACTGGATAAAGAAAATGTGTGTGTGTGTGTGTGTGTGTGTGTGTGTGTGTGTGGTGTGCCTGTTTAGTCGCTCAGGCATATCTGACAATTTGCATCCCCATGGACTGTATCTCACAGCTCTTCTGTCCGTGGAATTTTCTAGGCAAGAATACTGGAGCAAGCTGCCATTTCCTACTCCAGGGGATCTTCTCAACCCAGCAATCAAACCCTCATCTCTTGCATCTTCTGCATTGGCAGGTGGATTCTTTATCACTAGCACCACCTGGGAAGCCCCAAAGAAGATGTGGTACACATATACAATGGAATACTTCTCAGCCATAAAAAAGAACTAAACAATGCCATTTGCGGCAACATGGATGCAAGTAGAGATTATCATATCAAGTGAAGTAAATCAGAAAAACAAATACTATATGATATCACTTATATGTGGAATTTAAAATATGTTACAAATCAACCATTACACGCCAGTCAGGATGGCTGCTATCCAAAAGTCTACAAACAATAAATGCTGGAGAGGGTGTGGAGAAAAGGGAACCCTCTTACACTGTTGGTGGGAATGCAAACTAGTACAGCCGCTATGGAGAACAGTGTGGAGATTTCTTAAAAAACTGGAAATAGAACTGCCATATGACCCAGCAATCCCACTCCTGGGCATACACACTGAGGAAACCAGATCTGAAAGAGACACGTGCACCCCAATGTTCATCGCAGCACTGTTTATAATAGCCAGGACATGGAAGCAGCCTAGATGCCCATCAGCAGACGAATGGATAAGGAAGCTGTGGTACATATACACTGTGGAATATTATTCAGCCATTAAAAAGAATTTATTTGAATCATTTCTAATGAGATGGATAAAACTGGAGCCCCTTATACAGAGTGAAGTAAGCCAGAAAGATAAAGATCAATACAGTATACTAACGCATATATATGGAATTTAGAAAGATGGTAACGATAACCCTATATGCAAAACAGAAAAAGAGACACAGATGTACAGAACAGAATTTTGGACTCTGTGGAAGAAGGCAAGGGTGGGATGTTTCGAGAGAACAGCATCGAGACATGTATATTATCTATACTGAAACAGATCGCCAGTCCAGGCTGGATGCATGAGACAAGTGCTCGGGCCTGGTGCACTGGGAAGACCCAGGGGGTTCGGGTAGAGAGGGAGGTGGGAGGGGGGGATCGGGATGGGGAATACATGTAAATCCATGGCTGATTCATGTCAATGTATGACAAAAACCACTACAATATTGTAAAGTAATTAGCCTCCAACTAATAAAAATAAATGGAAAATAAAAAAAATAAAATATGGTACAAATCAATCTATCTATGAAACAGAAACAGAATCATGGAAACAGAAAATAGACTGGTGGTTGCCAAAGGGGAGCAGGTTGAAGAAGGGATGGAGTGGGAGGTTGGGGTGAGCAGATGTAAGCTTTCAATGTGTAGAATGGATTAACAACAAGATCCTACTGTACGGCAGAGAGAGCTGTATTCAATTCCCTATGATAAACCGTAATGGACAAGAATATATGTGTATGTAGGTATAACTGAATCACTTTGGTGTACAGCAGTAATTAACACAACATTGTAAGTCAACTATACTTCAATTTTTAAAAAATGAAAAAAAGGTTTGCCTCTATCACCACCCCTAATGATTTCCCACCTGGCTGCAAATGAAATAAGTTAACAAGACTCAAGTTTCTCAGCCATAGTATTTTCCATTTTCTATTCATTTTACGAGTAGATGACAAAGTCTAATGCAATATTCAAATAATTGCACAATCATGCCAAAATAACTATTCAATGAGAGTTATAGAAGCCACTGACCATCCAGCTCATTGAGCATTCCAATATGCACTTTGGCCGCAATCTGGATGCAAACAATTACCATTACAAGGCCCAAGTCACCAGCACTGAATCAGTTCCACCACAGGGCCGGTTTCCTACACAGGCCACCTTAACGCCTTATCTGGAGTCAACAAAGCAGGAAATATTTCCACTCCACTTCATAGCACTTATTTCTTAAGAGAGCCCCAAGCTACCTGGTTATTTAGTCACTAAGCTATGAGATTCTCCAGGCAAGAATACTGGCGTGGCTATTTCCTTCTCCAGGGGATCTTCCCAATCCAGGGATCAAATCCACGTCTCTTGCATTGGCAGTTACCTGATGCCTGGACCCAAACCAAGAACACAGTAGATAGCGTACACTACATGTAATATGGAATAGGATAGCGCCTCCCTATGTCCCCAACTACTTCCTTATTTCCAGGGCATTTGCAGGAAATTTCCTTCTTTGCCCACGTTTGCATTGTCTATACTGTTTATAGAACCAGAGATAACAATGAATAATGTCCCACTTAATTCACTTTATTGTGCTTTTCTGGCATGAGTGTAATTAATTATCAGGGTCTTCCAGGCCCTTCAGCCTTCCCCAGTGGCTAAAGAATCTGCCTGCAATGCAGAAGACCCAGGTTTGATCCCTGGGTTGGAAAGATCCCTTGGAGAAGGGAATGGCAACCCACTCCAGTAT
Organism: Cervus elaphus; assembly: GCF_910594005.1. Taxonomy (NCBI): domain Eukaryota; kingdom Metazoa; phylum Chordata; class Mammalia; order Artiodactyla; family Cervidae; genus Cervus; species Cervus elaphus. Next base: position 18,513,355 of record NC_057820.1, read on the forward strand.
TCTTGCCTGGAGAATTCCATGGACAGAGGAGCCTGGCGGGCTATGGTCCACGAGATTACAAAGAGTTGGACATGACTGAAGCGACTGAATATGCATGCACGCCCAGGGCCTTCGTCATCCCAGAGACTGGTGACCAAAATCGAGCTGTCTGTTTCCTCTGGGGACCTTGGAATAAATCCTCAGCCCACACCACAATAACCTACCTGGTTACCATGTGTGCCCACTGGAACTTATAGGTCCTTATTCTAGGAATACTTCCTGCTTTCTCTGACACCCCTAGGCTTACTTCCTGGCTCCAAGTACCTACTTTCCTACAGACATAGAGTGAAATACATAATTATAGGTATACATAGACATAAAGCTAATAGAAACAAACTGGGAACCTAGTCTAGAGCTGTAGAGAGATGCACATCCGTGTTGTACAGACAGACATCCACCCAAGAGTGGAAACAGAACATCTACAGTTTGCTTTTTAAAATATAAATCTAAGACTCTCCTGGTGGTCAGTGGTTAAGAAACTGCCTGCCAATGCAGGGAACATTGGTTCAGTCCCTGGTTTGGGAAGATCCCACATGCTGAGCTCACAAGTACAATGCTACAATTACTAAAGTCTGCATGCCTAGAGTCCAGGCTGTGCAACAAGAGAAACCACAGCAGTGAGAAGCCCAAGCGCCGCAACTAGAGTGGAACCCCCACTTGCTGCAACTTAAGAAAGCCCCTATGCAGCAATGAAGACCAAAATTTAAAAAATTTTTAAATATTATATAAAATATATATCTGATCATATCACATCCTTTCTCTGCCTGCCAAAAGCTTGAAGCCCTTCCAGTGCCCCCTCTAGCCCCACTGCTACAGGGATATTGCAAGACCCTGCAATGCCAGTCCCTGCATTCTCTCGGTCCAGCACCCTCACCCATGCACAAGCCATCTCCTTGGCCTTGAATGCTTCCCACTCCCCAACTTTGCCAAGTTGTTTACTCATCATTCATCTTTCAACTTAAGTTTTACCTCCACTGGAACAGCCCCACCCACCCAAATTCAAATCTTTCAACATATGCATGTAAAGCACCATGATCATCTTTGAAGCATCTGCCACACTTGCAGTTTCACTTCTGTGTGATTTTTATTTTTAATACCGTCTGCCTCCCCAGGGGGACTGAGAGTTGCAGAGCGCAGGGACTCCTTTTGCTTGCCGCTTCCTACTGCCCAGCCCAGTGCTTGACACATTACAGGCACCCAGTACATCTTTGAGGGGCTTCCCAGATGGGGCTAGTGGTAAAGAACCCACCTGCCAATGCAGGAGACATAAGAGATGCAGGTTTGATCCCTAGCTTGGGAGGATCCCTTGGAGAAGGGCATGGCAACCCACTCCAGTATTCTTGCCTGGAGAATCCCATGGACAGGGGAGCCTGGTGGGCTACAGTCTATAGGGTCACAGAGAGTTGAACACAACAAGCGACTTAGCATGCATGCACGCACAACTTGGAATGACTAGAGGAATTAATAAACGTGTAAGAGCTCCTTGAAGAATAACATATGCTCAGTACACATTAACTTCCTTCTTTCCACCCTCTGGCATATACTTGCTTTCAGTTTCTCTTTGCTTTAGACTACAGTGGGATCATTAAAAAAAATTTTAAAACTTCAGTAAGTCTTAACCTAATAACTGACAACATAGTAGCTGTGTACCATGCTAGTGGTAAAGAACCTGCCTGCCAATGCAGGAGACATAAAGAGAAGTGGGTTCCATCCCTGGGTTGGGAAGATTTCCTGGAGGAGGGCACGGCAACCCACTCGGGTATTCTTGCCTGGAGAATCCCATGGACAGAGGAGCCTGGTGGGCTACAGTCCATAGTGTTGCAAAGATACGACTGAAGTGACTTAGCACGCATGCACCACAATCTGGAGGGAGCCACAAATGCCTGAGAGATTGCCCTCACTAAGGGATTTCTGCTTTAGGAAAATCTTAATTTTTCTAGACAGACAAGTGAAAATATTATTCTCTGATGATGCTCTGAAATCAGCTGTTGTTCTATAAGTGTTTGCAGTTGTAGACCAGGTAACCTTCTGTGAGAACCTAAAAACCCAGTGTCACAACTGAAGTCAATTCAAGATCACACAGAAATGATGCCCCTGCATAATTATTGAGATTTGCATGTACTCGTCCTAGTTTATTTGAAGGTTTTTATTTCTAAATCATGATCATCATAAAATTTGGGTGTCACTGAATCTGGGAGAAAATAGGGGGAAATCTCTGGACTTAGAATCAGAGAACTGGGTCCAAATCTACTTTATGAGATTATTGTGAAGATTAAATGAGTCATAATAATAATGACTCATCTCTTGAACACGTACCTCATATTGCATATGCAGCTAGATTGTGTTACATGTATTAGGTTAATTGAGTCTCAAAACAAGCACTGTGAACTATGCGTTATTACATCCAGTTTCCCAATGAGGAAGTTGAAGCTCTGGGAAGTTGAAAAACTGGCCCAAACTTTCACATCCTCCCAAATTGCAGGGCTAGGATGCTGGTGTTGGGTTGGCCAAAAAGTTTATTTGGGGCTTTCCGTAAGATAAGGGTTTGCAAAAACAAACAAACAAACAAAACCCCAAACAAACTTTTTGGCCAACCCAATTAAAGGGCTCTAGCTAGGATGTGGAGAAGGCAATGGCACCCCACTCCAATACCCTTGCCTGGGAAATCCCATGGACGGAGGAGTCTGGTAGGCTGCAGTCCATGGGGTCGCACAGAGTCGGACACAACTGAAGTGACTTAGCAGTAGCAGCAGCTAGGATATATGTAAGCTGGAATTTTCCATAAAAATGTAAGGAGTCTAATTATAAAGTGTCTCTGAAATGACAAGATCTATTAATATTGCCATATAGCCTCCCTCCCATGTGCCTGTATACTCTTATGTTATTAATATATTCTTATCTGGCATAGTGGATCAAACCAACTGAGATCAGGATCCAGGAACTCATCAGATCTCAACCATCATTTATGCAAGTCAGTTTTCTTCACTTCCTCATTGATGTTTTCCCCATTTCCATATTAGTAACTCGCATGTGGACCACACTGACCCACATCTCAGGATGTCACAAGGACTTCTTTAGGAAACTTGCAATGATCAATTTTTCAAATCGCCCAAATATTCCAGAGAAACCGGTGTGACTTTTGTCCCATGACAACAAGGGCATGGGTGGGGTGGGGTGTGGTGGTTGTAGAAGCAACGTCATGACAGAGGCAGAAAAAGAGCCCAGACATCTGCTTTTCTGCTTCCGTGTCTGTGGCCACATGATCTCCTGGGAATTTGGTGCTTATGCAGGAATTTTTTTCTTATGGATTGCTGAAGGATATAAACCTGATTCAAACTGTAAAATTACTAAGTGATGGATACATACACATGTAAAATCTCCAAACTGTAACCTTCCTCAATTAACTATACTTTTAATTTTTAATGAGAATTTGGAGGCCCAGTGGTTAGGACTTAGAGCTTTTGCTACCGGGGCCGGGGTTCCATCTATGGTTGGGGATCTAAGATCTTGCAAGCCCCGTGGTGTGGATGAAAAAAAAAACAACAACATCTAAATTGCTTAATAGACTGATCTGTGAAAATTAGATATAAATTTCAGAATAATCCATTTGTACTTATTGCTTTATTGGAGGCACAATCTAAGCAGAAAATTCTAAAGGTTTTAGTGTAATTTGCTTGCTCAGTGTTGATTGATGTGAGGGTGACTTGAGCTTCCATGAATGCAGTAGGCAAGACAAACCCCATCTCTGGAGTTTATAATCCAGCAGGTGAGGCCAACAGGGGAGCAATGCTAACAGATGTGGTTTCAGTTCTGCAAAGTTCAGGATGCTGCGAGAATGTGTCTTGGGGGAATTCAGCTGCCTGGAGATTCAGGCAGAGTCTTTGAGGAAGTTAACATTTCAGCTGAGACAGGCTGCTGTTTCCTCTGGGTTCTATAAGTGCTTTCCCATCCGGATTCTGACTCTTGGAAATGTCAATGTCTCAGAGCTTGGGTGCTCACATGTAAAATGAAGATAATACCCACTTATCAGTGTTGTGGGAGTAAGTGAGAAGACATCACTTACCACGAGAAGCATCTCTCATGGTACCGGGCACAGTTAATCCCAAGGGCATGGCTGGACTTCCCAGGTGTGCTCCGTCACCTCCAGCTCTTTGCAACCCCATGGACTGTAGCCAGCCAGGCTCCTCTGTCCATGGCATTTTCCAGGCATATATACTGGAGTGGGTTGCCATTTCCTCCTCCAAGGAATCTTCCCAACCCAGGGATCAAACCCAAGACACCTGCATTGCAGGCAGATTCTTTACCACTGTGCCACCTGAGAAGACCAGTCCATGGAGTCGCGAAAAGTCCAACAACTGAGCAGGCACCCAGGCAAGCACATGGTGCTTGTTATAATGTTGTAGCCACACATTCTGGGAAACAAACTCACTCAGAAGGACAACGCAGATAGTGGACTGCAGTTTATTACAGCAGCGGGCCCAAGGTAGAGTCTCCTCTTAGCCAAAGACCCCGACCAGTTTTTGTGAAAACCTTATATACCCTAGGTGTACATGCCCAAACCCACTTCCCCAAATTCCCTGAAACTAGTCTGAACAAAGGGAAAGAAAGATACTATCAAATTTAACCCATGATTCATATGCCTTAAGCCTAAGTAGTTGGAACAGTATACAATTATCAATAGGACTGTGGGCATACCCCAATAAGCATAATAGAATGTATGATTCTATTCGGTTACACAGATAATTAGGGTATTCTTTTAGGTGTTGGGTTCTGGGGGCCTAGTTTTCAAGTTGGTATGTCGTTTCCATAGATACTGGGCACATAGCTCAAAGTCCACAGTCCGGCCCAAGTTGGAGTCCTGCTTTCAAGATAGAGCCTGTTCTGTTTCCTCCTTCAATAATGAATCATCAGTGTAGGGATCAAAGGGAATCTGAAGAAAAATTGGGCCAATAGCTAAAGAAAAATGCATCGAGAGGAAACTTGGCAAAGGATCCACATTCAAGGGACAGTTGCTAGCCCGTGTTTGTAAGGCTTTCAGTACAGTTTAGTTCAGTCGCTCAGTCGCGTCCGACTCTGCGGCCCCCACGGACTGCAGCATGCCAGGCCTCCCTGTCCGCCACCAACTCCCAAAGTTTACTCAAACTCATGGCATGTCCATTGAGTTGGTGAGGCCATCCAACCATCTCATCCTCTGTCGTCTCCTTATCCTCCCACTTTCAATCTTTCCCAGCATCAGGGTCTCTTACAATAAGTCAGTTCTTCACATCAGATGGCCAAAATAATGGAGTTTCAGCTTCAGTATCTGTCCTTCCAATGAACATTCAGGACTGATTTCCTTTAGGATGGACTGGTTGGATCTCTTTGCAGTCCAAGGGACTCTCAAGAGTCTTCTCCAACACCACAGTTCAAAAGCATCAATTCTTTGGTGTTCAGCTTTCTTTATAGTCCAACTCTCACATCCATACACGACTACTGGAAAAACCATAGATGACTAGATGGACCTTTGTTGGCAAAGTAATGTCTTTGCTTTTTAATATGCTGTCTAGGTTGGTCATAACTTTCCTTTCAAGGAGTAAGCCTCTTTTAATTTCATGGCTGCAGTCACCATCTGCAGTGATTTTGGAGCCCCAAAAAACAAAGTCTGCCACTGTTTCCACTGTTTCCCCATCTATTTGCCATGAAGTGATAGGACCGAATGCCATGATCTTAGTTTTCTGAACGTTGAGCCTTAAGCCAACTTTTTCACTCTCCTCTTTCACTTTCATCAAGAGGCTCTTTAGTTCTTCTTCACTTTCTGCCATCAGGGTGGTGTCATCTGCATATCTGAGGTGATATTTCTCCTGGCTATCTTGATTCCAGCTTGTGCTTCATCCAGACCAGCATTTCTCATGATGTACTTTGCATAAAAGTTAAATAAGCAGGGTGACAACATACAGCCTTGACGTACTCCTTTTCCTATTTGGAACCAGTCTGTTGCTCCATGTCCAGTTCTAACTGTTGCTTCCTGACCTGCATACGGGTTTCTCAAGAGGCAGGTCAGGTGGTCTGGTAATCCCATCTCTTTCAGAATTTTCCACAGTTTATTGTGATCCACACAGTCAAGGCTTTGGCATAGTCAATAAAGCAGAAATAGATGATTTTTGGAACCCTCTTGCTTTTTCAATGATCCATCGGATGTTGGCAATTTGATCTCTGGTTCCTCTGCCTTTTCTAAATCCCACTTTACATCTGGAAGTTCTTGGCTCATATGCTGTTGGAGTCTAGCTTGAAGGACTTTGAGCATTACTTTGCTAGCTGTGAGATGAGTGCAATTGTGCGGTAATTTGAGCATTCTTTGATGCTGCCTTTCTTTGGGATTGGAATGAAAACTGTCCTTTTCCAGTCCTGTGGCCACTGCTGAGTTTTCCAAATTTGCTGGCGTATTGAGTGCAGCACTTTCACAGCATCATCTTTCAGGATTTGAAATAGCTCAACTGGAATTCCATCACCTCCACTAGCTTTGTTGAGGTGCTTCCTAAGGCCCACTTGACTTCACATTCCAGGATGTCTGGCTCTAGGTGAGTGATCACGCCATCGTGATTATCTGGGTCATGAAGGTCTTTTTTGTACAGTTCTTCTGTGTATTCTTGCCACCTCTTCTTAATATTTTCTGCTTCTGTTAGGTCATACCATTTCTGTCGTTTATTGAGCCCATCTTTGCATGAAATGTTCCCTTGATATCTCTAATTTTCTTGAAGAGATCTCTAGTCTTTCCCATTCTATTGTTTTCCTCTATCTGTTTGCCCTGATCACTGAGGAAGGCTTTCTTATCTCTCCTTGCTGTTCTTTGGAACTCTGCATTCAAACGGGTATATCTCTCCTTTTCTCCTTTGCTTTTCGCTTCTCTTCTTTTCCCAGCTATTTGTAAGGCCCCCTCAGACAGCCATTTTGCTTTTATGCATTTCTTTTTCTTGGGGAAGGTTTTGTTCCCTGTCTTGTACAACATCACAAACCTCGGTCCATAGTTCATCAGGTTCTCTATCAGATCGAGTCCCTTAAAATCTATTACTTACTTCCACTGTATAATCTTTAGAGATTTGATTTAGGTCATACCTGAATGGTCTAGTCGTTTTCCCTACTTTCTTCAATTTCAGTCTGAATTTGGCAATAGGAGTTCATGATCTATGCCGCAGTCAGCTCCAGGTCTTGTTTTTGCTGACTGTATAGAGCTTCTCCATCTTTGGCTGCAAAGAAAATAATCAATCTGATTTCAGTGTTGAACATGTTGTATGGCTTTATGTCCTGAGTTTCAGACGCTGGCTCACCGAATAGGTCTATGCTCTGATAAATACTGTTTTCATGAGAAATTGATAAGAAATGTTTGGTGTTTTGATCTCTTTCCAGGTGTAGGTTAGCTAATGCCAAGGTCAGATTTTTTTTCAGGCAAAAGTAAGATGACTGGGAAACAGCACTCTGGCCAGAGGACACACAGTTAATTAGATCTTGGCAAGCTCTAAGGGCTTCCCTCATAGCTCAGTTGGTAAAGAGTCCGCCTGCAATGCGGGAGACCTGGGTTCCCTTCCTGGATCAGGGAAGATTCCCTGGAGAAGGGAAAGGCTACCCACTCCAGTATTCTGGCCTGGAGAATTCCATGGACTGTATAGTCCATGGGGGTTGTAAAGAGTCGGACACGACTGAGCGACTTTCACTTTCAGTGGCTCAGTTGGTAAAGAATCCGCCTACAATTCAGGAGACCCCGGTTTGATCCCTGGGTCGGGAAAAATCCCCCAGAGAAGGGAATGCGAACCCACAACAGTTATTCTTGCCTGGAGAATCCCATGGACAGAGGACAGAGGTTCCTGGCGGGCCCCAGTCTATGGGGGTGGCAAAGAGTGGGACACGGAGTGGCCGGCAAGTGTTCCAAAGCCAGAAGAGAGTGAAGCGATGTATGCTCACTGGAGGCTTGAGTTGAAGTCAGAAGACCCGGTGGGCGCCACCGGGAGGACCTGGAAGGAGGAACCGCTGGCTTTTTCGCTAACTGACTTCATGCTTCAGGGAGCCAGGTCCGGGGTGCCCAGCGCTCCTCCCGGGAGCTGCCTCTCCGGGCCTCCCGGGCTCTTGGATCCGGGCCAAGTCCGCACCCTTCGAAGGGGTGAGGGTGATTTCGTAAGTGGACGGGACACAGCCACCGCGGGGGAAAGTGTACCGGGAAGCGGGAGTGAGCCGGGAGGCGGGCGCGGTGGGAGGGGTGAGGGGAGGAGGCAGCCGGGGAGGACGGAGAAAGGACGCCGCGCCCGCGGCGGGAGGAAGTGCGCAAGGTCCCGGCGGTGGCTGCGCGCGGCCGGCGGGAGGGGCGGCCAGGTGAGCCAGGGATGCTCGCGCGCGGGAGGCCGGGGCTGCGGCCGCCGTCGCTGCTGCTGCTGCTCCTGGGGCCGCTGGGTCCCTGCTCCCCGGGCGCCCCAGCCGCCGGCGCGCCGGCCGACGACACCGCGGAGCTCGAGTTCTCCACCGAGCGGCCGCTGCACCTGGTGAGTCCCGCGTTCCTGTCCTTCACCATCGACGCCAACCTGGCCACGGACCCGCGCTTCCTCACCTTCCTGGGGTAAGTGCCGCCCTGCGCGACCCTGGCCTCCTCGCTCCTGGCCTCCTGACGTCCCCGGCCGGCCCGCCGGCCACTCCTCCCTTTACTCCGGGACCTTCTCACCATCTGTCTTTCTCTCCTTTCTCTCTCTCTCTCTCCCCAGCCCACCCCCGCTGCTGGGTCCCCCGAACCGCCCTTTCCCGCCTTCATTCATTCAGCAAGTGGTGCCTGAGCGCCAACTGACGACTAGATATTAGGGGGGAAATTGAGAAAAGAAACTTTCCACCTGCCCCAGACACTCGCCGGCAGGAGGGGACCCGCCAAGCGCACCCGGAGGGCTTTGAGCGCTTGAATTTGCTGCCCACTAACTGTGCCAGGCTCCAGTTTCTTACACGCTGGTAGGAAGGTTAAAGAAAGAAGGAGGAGGTGGAAAAGGCCGTCAAGGAGAATAAGCTTACTTATTATCCTAGAGTAAAACTTTTATTTTTTTTTAATGTTTATTTGGCTGCATAAGCACTCAGTATTTTTTGTTGCCGCGTGTGGGGTCCAGCTCCCAGACCAAGGATGGGACACCAGACCCTTACATTGTGAGTGAGTGTGCCTCTTCCATTGTCTCAGCCGCTGGATCACCAGGAAAGTCCCAATAAAACTTTTTTTAAACGGTAGTTTTAGGTTCACAGCAAAGTCGTGCCCTAGGTACAGAAATTTCCCATACTACAGTCATTTAAAAAATTTTAATGATATATCAGTGATACCTGGGAGATACAGTGATTTACAGAGCCTTAACGAAAACCTCTGTCTCCAAGATGAGGCTGCAAAATGTGGAGTTGCTTTGTCAGCTGGAATTTTTTTCTCCTTTGAGGAAGACTGAGCCTGGTGTAGGCAGGTTCCCTGGCCCCTGCCTGTGAGTGTAGGGTGATCCTGAGACAGGGCACTGCCAGACCCAGGCCATCTAGGCCATTCATCTGGGTCATGAGAGCCTCCAGAGAATGCCACACCTTTCACCCAACTCAAAACTACCGGGAGTCCTGCCATTACCAAACACCTACTGGCTGGCCTTCTGCTGTCATTGCTAATTCTAGTTATTTATTATGCAAATAGGGCTCAGAGGTAAAGACTCTGCCTGCAATGCGGGAGACCTGGTTGATTCCTGGGTCGGCTAGATCCCTAGGGAAGGGAATAGCTACCCACTCCAGTATTCTTGCCTGGGTAATGCCATGGACAGAGGAGCCTGGAAGGCTACATGGGGTCGCACAGAGTCAGACACGACTGAGCGACTAAGCAGGAGCCGCAGCACTATGCAAATAAAAGCAGACAGCCTAATGGTCGAACGGCTACACTGAGACCAGCCTTGATTCCCAACTCTGTCAGAACCCATTGGCTTGGTTTTTACAGGTTGCTTGGCAACTCCAAGCTTTGATTTCTCCAACTTTACAGTGGAACTTCTAAAACCTTCTTGTAAGATTGTGCTGAGCATTTGATGAGATAATAAATAAGTACTTAGCATAATGTTTGACAGTGCTCAAATTTTAATTGCTTCTTTTAATTGTTTTTTGTTTAATTTAATTGCTTTTTTGTCAATTGCTTCCTAGAAATTGGTGAGTATTTGCTAACCATTCATCAGTTCTCTGTGGATTTCTTTCGATGGTCATTAACCTCTATCTTTCCACCAAGAATTTCCTGGTGGGAAGGAGTTCCCACTTTGCACCCTTCCCCTTACCCATAGTGAGCTGATACTAGGCAGCCCCTGGTGCTGGTTGAGAGAAAGATTACTCTGGAGAAACACTGGGCTACAGGGCTCCATATGTGAGGATCCCAGGCCTAGAAGGGAAGTAAGGAGTGGGGATGGGAGGATGTGATAGGGGAAGAGAGGATGGGAGGTGCCTTACTGCAAACAGAAAGACTTAAGTAAATAACTATTTACTAAAATGTGAGAACTTAAGTCCTTTTCTGCTACTGTGGCCAGCATATACCCTACCCCTCCCCTCCCCAAAGAAGAGCATTTGAGGATCCCTTCCTGGGGAAACAAGTCAAAAAAAAACCCTGAAGTATATGACTTTTGGGGTTCCAGTCTGATCACCCTGCAGTCAAGCTAACCAACTCACAAGCAATACCCTCCCCACCACGCCCCCACCCCAGTCCCAGTCCCAAACACACACACACACACACACAACTTCCATCCTGTGATTTAATGAGTGGGATACCCTCTCCTCTTCTTAAATGCATCTCTTAATTTCTCATAGCACTCTTTCTTCCCCCACTGGTCTCCACCTTTTTGTCAAAGGCTGGAGGATAATGAAAACCAAAACAGTATAGAGTGCAATTAATAAAACTGTTTGCTTACAAAATACAGAGTATTGTTCTTCACAAGGGCTCCAGGGCTGGCTCCCAGATGAGCTGCTGCTCGTCTTCCGTGTCTACTCCCAGAGGCATCTGCAGGAATATCCATGCAATTCTCATCTGAGACCTTAAAGACTCCAGCTCAGGAGGCATAAGCTCCCTCCCCTTCTCACCTAGGACAGAGCTTCTGAATTAGAGCTTCTGGCGGGTCCATCTCCCCAGGATGGTTGGCACAGTGCCCGAAGTGACCTTGTCATCTCAGAAGACAAAATATTTAGCTTCCATCACAGAAGACGACCCAGGGCTTATCTGTCACAGGAGCAGAGAGTCACATGGACATCTTTGTATTTCATTTCCTCAAAAGTTAACTGCTTGGGTGAAGAACTGAGCAGATAAAAGCTGAAATACTAAGAAGGAAAGGATTATAAAAATAGCTGACACTCATTGAGCCGTCGTCACAGGCCAGCCCCCGTTCTAAGCATCTCCTGGGTATTAGTTCATTTAGTCCTTGCTACAAAGCTCTAAGGTCAGGACTGTTATTATCCCCATTTTTAAAATGAAGAGGTTGAGTCTTAGGGAGATTTAACAGCTTGCCCATGGTCAGCCAGCTATGAGATGAAGGAGCAGAATTTGAAACCAGATGCTAATTGCACAGACACAAAAAGACACAAAAAGAAAGTAAAGCAGTTTATATTTTTTTAAAGGCAGCAGAGGAGGGATGGGAGAAAAAGATTGTCTGGAAACAAACTGAGACGACTGATGGAAGGAAGTGAGAATAGGAAACTCAAGGCCCATTCCTCGACGGTACTTCAAAAAAGACCTCAGCAAATTCACAGATGGTTCTGGTTCCAGATTCCCATAATGGCAGACAGATGTGTTTTAGGGTTTGTTTGTTTGTTTCTTTGTTTGTTTCCCACATTTGCAATTAAAGAACATGGAGTACACAGCACTGCAATGCCAATGAAAGAACAATCTAGAATCAGAAAGGAGCATCTTTTCAGTTTGCCCTCTTCCCGGAGGAAACTCATCGACAACCCTGGCAAAAACTTCCTAAGCCTGAAGATATGGTTCTCAAAGATGGGAGGGCAGAGACCAGCACAACTCAATGGAAATAGAATGTGGGCCTCATGCACAAGCCTCGTCGTATAAAGTGTTCTAGTAGCCATACTTAAAAAAGGTAAAAAAAAAAAAAAAAGTAAAAAAAAAAACCAGGAGGAACTAATTTTAATATTGTACTTTGCTTAATACAAAAGTATCCAAATTATTATCATTCAGCATACAAATCAACGCAAAATATTAATGAGATATTTTACACTGATTTTCGAACCAAGTCTTCAAAGAAATCTGGTGTGTATTTTATATTCACAGAACGTCTCTGTTCAGATTAGCCCCATTTCAAGGGTTACCATGTGTGGTTACCATCTTGGCAGTGTAGCCACATTTCAATCAAGACACATATCAAGCACAATTCACTAACTCAAGATAAAAATTAGAGTGCTGAGCCAGTGGTAGAAATCAGGAGTGCTACAGAGAAAAAACAGTGGCGCTACACAGTGACTATGCAGTAAAAATGCAGCAGTGTTTGCTTTTCAAAAGGATTTAAACTTTGGTTCCGGTGGTTAAGACTCTGAGCTCCCAATGCAGGGGGCCCAGGTTCCATCACTGATCAGGGAACTAATTCCCACATGCTTCGTGGCATGACCAAAAAAAGAAAAATGGTTTGCTTATTTTATTTCAGCAAAGTGCATCCCTTTTTGCCAATTTGACAAATACTTATTATTTGTAACTTTCAATAATCAGATTCCTTTATCTTCATTGACAAAGTTGCTTTTCATCTTGGGAAAAGCACTTATCAGCAATGCCAAATGCATGTTTGGATAACTGATGTTTGCTTCCCTCATGGCTCAGACAGTAAAGAATCTGCTACAATGCAGGAATACGGGTTCGATCCCTGGATTGGGAAGATCCCCTGGAGAAGGGAATGGCAACCCACTCTATTATTCTTGCCTGGAAAATTCCATGGACAGAGGAGCCTAGTGGGTTCCAGTCCATGGAGTCGCCAAGAGTCGGGCATGACCAAGCGACTAACACTTCACCCTGTGTTCCTGTTGCTGAAAGAAAGAACCTCGGCCAACAAGACAACTGAGGACAGTCACAAGCCATAGGCTCATATGTTTTGATCCCTGAGACTCCCCCCTGGTTGAACAGGCTCACGGTTCCCTTCCCTCCCAAACCATTCACTGTGCAGCCTGGAGCCCTGCAAAATGGTAGCCTGGAACTATGCAAAATGGTAACCCTGCTGCATCCTCCTTGGAGAACATTCCTGCTTCTTCTTTGCCTTAGCTCAAATTGAGCTCTTCTCTGAAGACCCAAGTGGAGAAATAGATGCCACTCCTCCTCTGAAGTAGCCTCTGGAGTAGAGGGTGTGCCTTGTCCAACACTGCAGCCCCTTCCCATTACCCAGGGCAGCTTCTAGATCATTGCCCACTGGTTTGAACTCCAGATTGCTGTGGTTCAAATCCCCAGTGGCTTGTTACCTTGAGCAGACGACCTAGCCTCATTTTGTTCAGGTTCCTTGTCTGTAAAATGAGAGTAATAAAGACAGCTATCTCTTTGGGTTGTTTGGGGATGAAGTAAAATAATCTACGCAAAGTGTCTAAAACACCCAGCTTGGATAATTGCTGCCTGCTGGAGAGGACTGTCCTGATCTGTGTGAGGTTCACTGTCTCCACGTCTGGCTCTCCTCATCGGCTCCTTGCCACTGCATCTACTCCCTTCTTACTTACTCCTCCTTATTGATGACCAGCACTGATCTCAGTTTCCTCTGCACTCCCATGCCCCACCACCTTCCTAGGTGACTTCAAGTCCACTTGAATACTGTCTTTCAGTTTCTTCACATCCGCATTTTCTAATAATCTTCATTCAGTGTGTTATTGGAACCAGCTTCCACTGGCTTGTGAAATGTGTTCATTTCTTCCCAACTCCACATCCAGTGACATTAGTACCATTATCTTGAAATCAGCCCTGAAGGGAATATTTACATCATGGCAATTGTTAAATGCAAAAAAAAAAAAAAAACAACCCCAAAACAGGGCAGTTTCCTAGCACACACCACTTCATTTCAGCCACCTGATGCCATGCCTGTGGCTGGACTCTTTCCATCACTAAGAACCTTTCAATGTCTGAACTCTTAAAACTTCTATTCTTGGACTATACTCCTCACTCTCTTAGGTTTTTTTGAGTCTGTGGATCCCAGTACAACCATTTTTTAAGTACCTCTACTGAATAGCCTCTTTCTTTTTCTATTCCTTCCATATCTGATTTAGGCCTCTTGGTTTACTCCATGAGTCATTCTTATGATAACAGCCCTCCTGTCTCATTTTTCTTCTTGCTAAAACCCAAACCTAGCTTAGTCTAGCTATATTTTCCCTCTTGGGATTCTATAAGGTGGCCATAAAGCCTAGAAATGGAAAACATTACCTAATCATGAATAGTCATGTGTATTAATAAACCAGTTTTAGGTACTTGCCTCTGCTTCCCATCTCAATGGACACCCTGTATAGCTGGGCTATTACACTCTTAGGGGCAAAGAGGAATCTCCCAGCCACATGGATTGATGCTGCATTGGAAATTCCTGGCCTCCAGATTTAATTGCTCTTTTTTAAAAACAATTTTAAGTAAGTGGATGAGGTGTTATTATAATTTAATTTATTTATTTATGGCTGTGCTGGGTCTTCCTTGCTGCACGGATTTTTCTCTAGTTGTGGTGTGAAGGCTTTTCGTTGTGGTGGTTTCTCTTGTTGCAGAGAACGGGCTCTAGGGAGCACGTGCTTCAGTAGTTGTAGCTCCCAGGCTCTAGAGCACAGGCTCAATAGTTGTGGCTTAGTTGCTCTGTGGCATGTGAAATCTTTCCCAATTAGGAATCGAACAGGGGTCTCCTGCATTGGCAGGTGGATTCTTTACCACTGAACCAACCAGGGAAGCCCCCAGACTAACTTGGTCTTTGATGCTACTCCTTCATGCTCCTTTCCCTGCCTCTCTCCCTCTCCACTTCCTTCAAATCTCTGATCCCACCTCCAACTCATCACTCTTAGCCTGTGACCAAATTTCTCATTCCCGAAGAAAATGAAGTCACTAGACTGGAACTTGGGCTTCCCTGATAGCTCAGTTGGTAAAGAATCCGCCTGCAATGCAGGGGGCACCCCGGTTCAATTCCTGGGTCGGGAAGATCTGCTGGAGATGGGATAGGCTACCCACTCCAATATTCTTGGGCGTCCCTTGTGGCTCAGCTGGTAAAGAATCTGCCTGCAGTGCGAGAGATCTGGGTTCGATTCCTGGGTTGGGAAGATCCCCTGGAGAAGGAAAAGACTACCCACTGCAGTATTCTGGCCTGGAGAATTCCATGGACTGTATAGTTCATGGGGGTCACAAAGAATCGGACACAACTGAGCGACTTTCACTTTCAGACTGGAACTAGTTTTTCTTCCTGCCATCGAACCTACAGGTATAGCGTGGGTGTGTCTAGCCTTCTTCCTTTCTCTCTTCTCAGGCCAGTTCTTCTAGCTCTGCTGTTGCTCCTGTCCACTCCTGCCTCCCCAAGGACTTTGCTCTAGCACTCACCTCTCCTCCCTCCTGTATCTTTTACCTCTCCTTTATTACTGGATCCTTCTTCTTAGCACAGAAACATCAAGTCTTTCCCCTCTCAGGCACCTCTGCAGGTGCTGCTCTTTCTCCTCCTGTTTGCAGCCTTTCTAACTCCTCGTGTTTTCCGTGTTCCACCCACATGATGACCTCATCATCATGTCAAAAAATCAATCTCTCCAACATCATCGGTGACCTTACTTTTTCAAGCATTTTTTAAAAAATTGTGGTAAACGTCATATAAAGCATCCTATTTTAACCATGTGGAGGAGGAAATGGCAAACCACTCCAGTGTCCTTGCCTGGAGAATTCCATGGACAGAGGAGCCTGGTGGGCTACTGTCCGTGGGGTCGCAAAGAATCGGACACGACTGAGCAACTAACACACGCATTTTAACCATGGGGCTTCCCTGGTGGCTCAGAAGTAAAGAGCCCGCTTGCCAATGCAGGAGACGTGGGTTTGATCCCTGGGTTGGGAAGATCCCCTGGAGAAGGGAATGGCAACCCACTCCAGTATTCTTGCCTGGGAAATCCCATGGACAGAGGAGCCTTCAGGGCTACAGTCCATGGGGTTGCAAAAGAGTCAGACACAACTTAGCGACTAAATAACAACAATTTTAACCATGTTTAACTGCATAGTTCAGTGGCGCTAAGTACATTCATGTGGTCGTGCAGCTCTCCCCATCATCCATCTCCTGAATTTTCCACCTTCCTACACTGAAACTCTGTCCCTATTAAGAACTAACTCCCCATCCACCCCATCCCCTTGGCCCCTGGCATCTACCAATGTACTTTCTATGATTTTGACTATTCTAGGTACTTTGCCTAAGTGGATTCAAACAGTATTTGCACCTAATGTATATTGGAATGCATTTTTAAGTTTCACTTAATGTAAGATCCATGGAATCTATACAGTCCATGGAATTCTCCAGGCCAGAATACTGGAGTGGGTAGCCATTCCCTTCTTCACTGGATCTTCCCAACCGAGGGATCAAACCCAGGTCTCCCGCATTACAGGCGGATTCTTCACCACCTAAGCTACCAGGGAAGCCCAATATACGATCAGTGACCTTCATTTATTGAGAAATCCAATAAATACCTTTCAGTCCTTGTCTTACTTGCCTCTATTATGGGATGAATGTCTGCATGGCCCCCTACTGTTCCTATGTTGAAGTCCTCATTCCTGATACCTCAGTCTGTGACCTTATTTGGAAAGAATGTCATTGCAGACACAATTGGGCTTCTCAGCTGGTGCAGTGATAAAGAACCCGCCTGCCAGTGCAGGAGACACGGGTTGGATCCCTGGGTCAGGAAGATCCCCTGGAGTAGGAAATGGCTACCCACTCCAGTATTCTTGCCTGGAGAATCCCATGGACAGAGGAACCTGGTAGGGTCACAAAGAGTCAGACACAATTGAAGCAATTAAGCATGCCCACACGCAGACATAATTAGTTAAGAATTGGTCATACTGGAATGGAGTGGGCCCGCATTCAATATGACTGATGACCTTATAAACGGGGAATTTGGAAACAGACACGCACACACAGAGAACACCAAGTGTACTTGGAGCTGTTCTGCTCTGAGAAGCTTCCAGAAGCTGAAGAAAGGCCTGCAGTAGATCCTGCCCCAGCACCTGCAGGGGGAGCGTGGCCTTGCCAACATCTTGATTTCAGGCTTCTTGCCTCCAGAGCTATAAGATGACACAGGTCCACTGTTCAAGCCACCCAGTGTGTGGTGTCTTGCGACTACAGCCCTAGCAAACCAATTCAGTCTCCCAGAAGCACTTGGCAAGAGTGACAACTGAAATACTTTCTCACCCCTTCAGATCAGTGTCACTGCCGTGGCCGGGGGTTTATCCCACCACTCTAAGGTTCTTCACCACCTCTTCCTCTGGCTTGTCTCAATGGTGCTGTTCCCCGGGCTTCTGACCTAGGCCTTCTCCTTCTTTTTTATTACATTTTTTAAATTTATTTGGCTGTTCTGGGTCTTAGTTGCAGCATGCAAACTCTTCAGGATCAAACCTGGGCACCCTGCATTAGGAGCACTGGACCACTTGGCATTGGGAGCATCGGGAGCACTCAGCCACTGGACCACCAGGGAAATCCCAAGGCCTTCTTTTTTCACTTCACATAATCTCCTGAGTGGTTTCACTGCATCACTTGAATTACTGTTCAGACAGTGGTGTGTCAAGCAATGTTTCACACCTGGCTCTCTGAGAGGAGAGGAGACTGATTTATGTTTTTTTCTGATTTCTGTAGTCTAAACACCCCCGCCATGGCTGATTTCAGACTGCCAACAGTTAAACACTGATTCTCAAAACATAACAGTTGGCTCTCACAAGCTGGTACCAGCCTGTGCAGGGTGGCTCCCACACACCTCCGCTTTTGTGTCAGAGATAAGCAACTTATTTTTACACATACAGTAAAATAAAAATACCTGCAGACATTTCTTTCCACTAACGAATTGTTCCAGAAACACAACACCCACCACAGCTTTCGTGTGTTCTTTGGTTATTTCCATGTCATTGTGGTGGTGGTGATGAATTATTTTCCTCCTTTCTTTTTTCCGTGTGTGATAGAAATACTGTACTTTTGTTCAGTTTTGTTTTTAGGACAAGCTCGCAGGTGTTTTAAATCTGGCTTTTGTCAGAGAGCATCAATGTTGTTTCTCAAAACAAGAAAAGATTCCATTGCAGAGGAGACAGACAAAAAGGTCCTTGATACAATACTCTGAAACAGGTGATTTTGTTTACTTGGCAGAAGCCACAGCGTTGGGTTTTAATTCCGTTCAGGAAGCGGTCTATGTTTGACCCCTCATGCCCTGTTGTCAGGCTGGACTCGACTGTTCATGCACTTGGGCATGCTTGCTGAGTCGCTTTAGTCGTGTCCGACTCATTGTGACCCTATGGACTGTAGCCCACCAGGCTCCTCAGTCCATGGGATTCCCCAGGCAAGAATATGAACCTTTATTAAGCACCGGCTGTATGCCAGGTACTTGTCTAGGTGCTTACCTGGACTCTGAGGAGATTCTGATGAGCCACCGAGTCCCTCCTTTCACAGAGCTTAGCTCGAGGTGGGGGTGGGGGTAGATAGTAAACCAAGGAAACCCAGTAGAAGCTAATCTCAGAGACTGCTGGATGCTCAGAAGAAAACAAAGGCAGAGTAATGTGGTCAAGAGTAACTTGCGCCACCCCTTCCAGGAGCCAGGCTCTGGTGCTCCGACTTCAGAGGCAGGCTGTACGGGGCCACCCGCCTTGAGATCCCACAGCTCCTGCCTGCACGCGTGTTCCCTGCATTTCCCAGACTGCGCCATTTCAATTGCTCTCCCGTCTCAATTGCTTGCAGGCATCGGCCCCACAAATCTAAAAGAACTTCCTCTGTCACCACACACAACCAATATTGAAATCAGGGACCAGTATCAGTGCCTGGCCAAAAAGCAGTGGAACGGGGCCAGCCTGAAGTGACTCCGCAGAAGTTCCTTATATCAGGTTTAGGGCTGCAACTCTGCCTGTGGGCTAGGGGTTCACTAGTTCACACCAGTGGTTCACATTAGTGGAACCACACTAGCCAAAGCACCAAAGCTGAGCACCGAGGAACTGATGATTTTGGTGCTGGAGAAGACTCTTGAGAGTCCCTTGGACAGCAAGGAGATCCAACCAGTCCATCCTAAAGGAGATCAGTCCTGAATATTCATTGGAAGAACTGATGCTGAAGCTGAAGCTCCAAGACTTTGGCCATCTGATGCGAAGAGCTGACTCATTAGAAAAGACCCTGATGCTGGGAAAGATTGAAGGCAGGAGGAGAAGGGGACGACAGAGGATGGATGGTTGGATGGCATCACTGACTCAATGGACCTGAGTTTGAGCAAACTCCAGGAGATAGTGAAGGACAAGGAAGCTTGGTATGCTGCACTCCATGACGTTGCAAAGAGTCGGGCATGACTGAGTGACTGAACAATAACTAAAGGGTAACCACACTAGTGGTTCACACTGAGCATTCACTGACCTTTAGACTGAGGACTCACCTCCCCTTTATGTGTCTTCTGAGCTCCAGACACACATGGCCAAGGGCCTGATGGAAATGGTTATTGGTGCACCACTGGTATCTTGCAACACTGAGCCCCATGCCTGCCTTCATCCCTGTCTCCAGTCTAACGCCTATTTATTTTTCATCTCATCAAATGATATTACCATCTTCCAAGATGCTTCCCAGGAGTAATCTTGGATCCTTCTCCAACATTCCGTTAAATACTCAAGCTAGTATTTCTAGGTTTCCCAGGTAGCTCAGTGGTAAAGAATCTGCCTGCCAATGCAGGAGGTACAGTTTCAATTCCTGGGTGGGAAAGATCCCCCAGAGGAGGAAGTGGCAACCTATTCCAGTATTCTTGCTGGGAAAATTCCATGGACAGAGGAGCCTGGTGGACTACAGTCTGTGGGGTCGCAGAGTCAGACACGACTAAGCATGCATGCCCACTAATATTTCTGTCTCCACTTGTGTCTTAAATTTATCCACCTCTCTTCATCCCTACTTTTGTTACCTGACCTCAGCCCATCACTTTCTTTCAATATTAACACGACCACAGTCTTGGTCCCTCTATTCAGTGACTTACATGGCAGCCTGGGATTCTTTTTTAAAACAAAAGTCTGGTGCATTTGCTTTAAATCCTCCCATGGCCACCATCTTATAAACCAGAACTCCTGGACATAGCAGCTCACCAGCCATCCATGATATGGTCCTGCCTGCCTCTCCAGTCTATCCTCTCCCAGAACCTCCCTTGCCCCAGTCTCCAGGCTCAAGCCACACCTTGAGCATCTTAAAAGAACTTGAAGTATTTTCGAGGGTCCCTGAACCTATGGTGGGTCCCGGCACAAGGAGATGAAACGCAAAGTGAGATTCATTCAGGGATGTTATCACTGTGGAACTGACTGAAATCCCCAACAGCACCAGAGAACTCTGGGAATGGTGGCATCTGCCAGGAAATCCTCAGAACCTCTTGAAAATAAATGGGAATGTTAGCTCGGACCAAGTAAGGATTCAGAAGAAAGTAATTTCCACTTCGCTACGAATCCAAATAAAACTAAACTGCAGGAAGGGGGAACCGGGTGTCAAGAAATATTGGCAATTAGATAGTTCTCTGGCATGATTTTCCAACTTGAAACAAACCCACACATAAACTAATTAAATGGGCCATTTTTGAGAACTCACAGCACCAGTCCTATGTGTTTTAAGAGCTTTCCAGAGAGCATGATGGCCAGGATCCCATATGTGAGGCTTCAGAAATACATGGCAGCGTGTTCCTGTTACCTGCGTCTTCTGTTTTCTTAGTTTTGTTCACTTAAGTATTCATGACATCTTCATCTTTCTGAGAGAATGGATTATAAATCACTTGAATTCAGTTCTATAACATTCTGTACCATTCTGAGCACCTAACAGGAGTGTTTTGGGCTTGATTACATATGCATTTAGAATTTCTTGAATTGGAAGTGTTCTTGGTGGATAGGAATTAGAATCTTACACCATTCTAATTCATTTGACTTAAATTGAAAAGGATAGTTTTCCTTGGGGTGGAGATGGAGGTTGGTGAGGGAGAGGAGAAGGACTCATAAGTCTTTACGAACTTCTCTGGGAACATAAATTTTTGAAGACAATATATTTTTCAAAGAGACACAGAGTCATCTTTCCTGTAGTTTCCACTCTCTTGCGTCTTTTCCTCCATCAGTCACAGAAGATTATGAAGTCTCTGAAAGCACTAAACCCTATCCTGCTAGTCAGGTTGAAATATAAGCTCTTGGCTGAGTCAGATGCCTCCCAGTTGCCTTCAGATGCCTATAAGAGCAGCCTTGCAAATAGGAAGATTCCAGTTGAGACGAAGTCCCCGTTAGAGTGATATGACTTCTCTCTCCAGCGCCCTTACAGCTAGATGTTAGAAACTGGGTCCACCAAGAGAGAAGGGAGTCAATGTGTAGACGTCATTTTCTTGGGGGGAAAAAAAATAATTTTAATTTCTTGCTTGTCTTCATAACAGTTCTTCAAAGCTTCGTACCTTGGCCAGAGGTTTGTCTCCTGCATACCTAAGATTTGGTGGCACCAAGGCAGACTTTCTCATTTTTGACCCCAAGAAGGAACCAGCCTTTGAAGAGAGAAGTTACTGGCTATCTCAAGTCAACCAGGGTGAAACTTTTTAAAGATTACCCATTTATTTGAATTCGCTTGAGTCGGTCACGAGCATTCTTAGAGAGCTGTTTGTCACATCACCAATTAATAAGAGATGAAGGGTTCCCAGTGGAACTGTGGGGATGCCTACACAAAAGGAGGAAGCAGTGGGCAGGTTTCCTCCTCTTGATGTTCTCAGGAATGTGAGACGTGGGGGGGCACAGGGAAGGTGCTGAACACGGCTTTAAGAGAGTTAGTGTTACTCCCTCAGTCTTGTTTGACTCTTTGCGACCCTATTGACTGTAGCCCTCCAGGGGATCTTCCTGACACAGGGATCGAACCCCGGTCTCCAGCATTGCAGGAGAGTTCTTTACCGTCTGAGCCACCGGGGAAGCCCTTAAGAGAGTTAATTGTGCTGTAAACAGAACAAAGATCATAACTAAAGGGCAGAACTGCCTAGAGCAACCTGTGGGGAGAAATGCACCAAAACAGAGTATTCCCTGCTGAAGAGACAGCGCTGATTTAAACTCATTTATTCCGGAAAATGTGGATGAAAGGTGTAATAAGGGGATGTGGAGATACGCTCTGCGTCTAAGAATGGATTTTAAGGCTTGATTTGTTGGGCAGTGGTTCTCAGATTTTATTGACTATACACAGTCACCCAGGGGGAGTTTGAATATTTGAATTCCTGGGCGCCAGCCTTAGATTACAAGTTGAGCAAGCTCCTGCTTGTGATTCTAAATTTTAGGAGTCTGTGGGCTTCATCTGAGAAACACGCTAAGGCACCACGAGGATTTGCCCTGTGTCTTTCATAAGTGCTATACAGACATCAAATGGAAGTTAAATTAGTATCTTAACAATTATTGAAAATACCATATATATCTGAATTACAATAATGTATTATATATATATTAATGAACAATATTTTGCTATTTTAAATATTACATTTTTTTGTGGTTAGGAAGTGTTTAGAACAGTTAATCAGTAACTGGGCCAAAGTTAATAGAATAGTAATTAGGAAAAAATGAACAAAAGCAGGAGGGTTTTCTTGGAATAACATGTCAAAATATATTTAGACCTGGCCCTTTCTCCCCAGTCAGTCATATGCGTTTTGAAGTTCTCATAAGTTTACATAGGAGTCTGTCCATCATTCATCAGTTTTCTTCATCCTGGTGGGCAGAGAGGATCACTGGGATTATCCAAGTGCTTCTGAAACATCCTTATGAGGGACTTCCCTGGTGGCTCAGACTGTAAAGAATCTGCTGGCAATGCAGGAGACCCAGGTTCGATCCCTGGGTCAGGAAGATCCCCTGGAGAAGGGAATGGCAACCCACTCCAGTAGTTTTCATTCTGCCTGCCCTCTGATGGATGAGGATTAGAGGCTTGTGGAAACCTCTTGATGGGAAGGACTGACTGTGGGGGAAACTGGGTCTTGCTCTGATGGGCAGGGAATGCTACTCAGTAAATCTTGAATCCAATTTTCTGCCAATGGGTGGGGCTGTGTTCCCTCCCTGTAGTTCGGCCTGAGGCCAAACTGTGGTAGGGATAAAGATTGAAGGGAGGAGGAGAAGGGGACGACAGAGGGCGAGATGGTTGGATGGCATCACTGACTCAATGGACGTGAGTTTGAGCAAGCTCCGGGAGATGGTGAAGGATGGGGAAGCCTGGTATGCTGCAGTCCATGGGTCTCTAAGAGTCAGACACAACTTAGCGACTGAACGACAACCCACTCCAGTATTCTTGCCTGGAGAATCCCTTGGACCGAGGAGCCTGGTGGGCTACAGTCCATGGGGTCACAGTGTCGGACCTGACTGAGCAACCAACACTTTCTGGAACATCGTTTTTATGAACACAGGATGGATGAGGCACCAGCTGTCAGGAAGCCAGAATGTGAAGCTTCTGAGAAAGGAAGTCACGGGGGGTCAGCCAGTCCTGGCAACTTGAGCCTGGCAGCCCTGCTGCCTCATGATAAAGAAGTATGACAAGTACTATCCTGCCGGACAGGATGGGGTGGATTTGTCCAAGTACACACGCTGTGGTCTCGGGTGCTTTGATGATACCAGATATGAAGGGATACAAGTCAGCATTCCTTGTCCTACCATTTTGGCAAGAGGAAATTGCCACAAAGCAGATACAGTCCATGCAAAGCAAATTGCTGTGTATTTTGAAAACGAACCTTAAGAGAACTGAACAATGTTTTGTCTTCCAGGGGGGTTCTCTAGTAATTTCAAGTTTCCGAGGAGCCTCCTGAATTGCTAAATAACTTGAAGTTATGTGCAGTGTATCTGTGACCAGTATATGTGTGGTGTTTCTTAGGAAACATGCCCTTTGGCTGTTTGTTGTTGTTGTTTTGTGGTGATTGGTCAAGCAGCAAATTTGACATATGTAACAGAATACATCTTTCTCTGATCTTAGATCCCCAAACCAGAAACTCAGCTATCCTGCTTTAGTTCACATATATAGCTAGGTAAATAAGTGTATGGGATTTCAACCTTATCATTGTAAAAGTAGATTCTCTGAATTTTTCCTTCCACTTGCAGATATTTGCAAATCCGGATCCATCCCTTCTGATGTGGAGAAGAAGCTGCGGTTGGAATGGCCCTTCCAGGAGCAACTGCTGCTCAGAGAACAGTATCAGAAAAAGTTCAAAAACAGTACCTACTCAAGTAAGAAATGAAAGGTACCCTGCTGGTGTCCCAGCCCCTGAAATATTTGGATGGCTTGAACTTGGACTGAAATTTCAGAAGCCCTGTAGTGGTCATGGAAAGCTGCATAATCCTCAAATGTTAGCAAGAGTTAGTGGACAATCTTGAACCCCAAGTTTCTGTTTTCTTTATCTGACTTTGCCTACTAGCCAGGAAGTCATTCATTCTGTTTTATCCATAGCATCGATAGTGTATCTATATCAATCCCAGTCTCCCAATTCATCCCACCCCATCCCCAGCTTTCCCCTCTTGCTCTCCATACATTTGTTCTCTACATCTGTATCTCTATTTCTGCTTTGCAAATGAGATCATCTATACCATTTTTCTGGGCTTCCCAGGTGGTGCTAGTGGTAAAGAACCTGCCTGCCAATGCAGGAGACATAAGAGACTCAGGTTCAATCCCTGGGTCGGGAAGATCCCCTGGAGGAGAGCATGGCAACCCACTCCAGTGTTCTTGCCTGGAGAACCCCATGGGCAGCGGATCCTGGTGGGCTATAGTCCATAGGGTCGCAAAGAGTTGGTCACAACTGAAGCAATTTAGCACACATGCACACACGCATACCGTTTTCCTGAGTAGATAACTAATGAGAACCTACTCTATAGGTCTGGGAACTCGGCTCAGTGCTCTGGAGTGACCTGAACAGGAAGGAAATTCAAGAAAGGGAGTGTATGGATACCTGTAGCTGATTCACTTTGCTATAGAGCAGAAACGAACACAACATTGTAAAGCAGTAACAATTTATAAAAAGAATCATTCATTCACGAGCTAATAATGACCTTAACTGCTCTGAAGAACTAGGAAGTCAAGGAAGACATGAATACATTCCTTGAGAAAAAGTAAAATACAAAAAAGTGTGAAGAGTGAAATGTGAAATCATTCACACCTCATTGTCCATTCTGTTTCCCCTCCCAGAAGCAGCCCCTGTGATGAACTGTGTATCACTGGCAGGGCAGCTTTCTCGTTTTCTTTCCTGCATGGCTTTGAAAACACAGGACTAGCTCAGCTAGCCAGGAATTTATTTCCATTCATGGAAATAGTTTCCCAGTGTTTAAATAGGATGATGTTGTCACTTGTGTGTGGATGTGCTGTGTGCTCGGTCGTGTCTGACTCTTTGCAACCACATGGACTGTAGCCCGCCAGGCTCCTCCATCCGTGGAAGTCTCCAGGTAAGAATACTGGAGCAGGTTGTCTTTCCTAAACCAGGACATCTTCCCAACCCAGGAATCAAACATGTGTCTCTTGCATCTCCTACAATGGCAGGCAGATTCTTTACCACTCCGCCACCTGATGTTGTTACGCAGATTTCTAAAACAAACAAGCAATCCTTATCTAACTGTGAAATATATTTTTATCTGAAAATTGATGCTTTATACCCAACTAAGGGATGATGTTGCCCCAGATCTCAGTTAAGAAAATGTCCTGCGTAGATACTCTACAACTATCTTCTTTTGACTTCTGAAAAATAATTGCTCTTGAAGTTAAATTGGGCTAGTCAACATTTCTGAGAGTATATTTTTGACACTAAATTATTTCTTTGTAAGATTTTACTATAAACTATCTGGATTCCAGTGTATCCAATGAATTTTTAAAAATATTTTTTTATGTATAAGGTACAGGAGAAAAGTAACATGTAAGAAATCAGAAAATAGGTTATATGCTAATATAAAATGTAGTCCTCTAAATTATTTTTTGCATTTTGAAGCAGAGGGCTGTGGGGGAAATCCTCTAATCCTTTACTAACATGATCTATGGAACTTCCCTGGCAGTCCAGTAGTTAAGATTCTGCACTTCCAATGGAGGGAGTATTTGTTTGATCCCTGATTGGGAAAGTAAGATCCCACATGCTGCATGGTGTGGCCAAAAAATAAAACATATTTTTTTAAAAAAGATTAAAAAAAATAATATGATCCACAGTTGAACAAAATCTGGCATGACAGGGCCTTCTCAGATCCCACTCAAGGAATGACAGAAGTCCAAGAGGCCTGCAGCAGTAAGGTCTCATTTGTAATAAATCATCATACAGGCCTGCTAGAAGATGCCATGCTATTAGGCATATAGAGTCCCAATTTTTTCTTGGTCATCTTAAACATATGCCAATTTACCTTAAATTTTTCTTTAAAAATGTTTGCCACCTCACATGATCTTTTTGGAACCAAGATGGTAGGTTTTCAGCATCTTTTCCCTGCCCCTGGAACTTGGACCTTCCTAGTTTCTACACCAGGGGAGAGCCCTTCTTTCACTGACTGTGTTGCTGGGTTAGTATAATCCCAGCCACCCTATTGGCAATGCTACAATGTATGACAAATACTACACAGAGTTAATTGTGTTTGGAAATATTTTGATTTCTGATTTAAAAATTTCTATTTTAATCCGCATGTCTTAGAAACATATAGATAGAAATCTACTGTGTTTGGTCTGGGCAGCAACTCATTGTAGGGATAAGTATCTAAGAAGCTCATAGATGTTGCTACACTTGGTTCTGCATCTGTGGCCAAGGCTGATAATGTCTGAATAACTGAGAGTGGCATCATATGATGGAAGAGGTAGCAAAAATCTGTTGTGTTCTTTGCTTAGTTAATGGCCTGCCCCTTTGAAACAGGTGTCCTAGAAGCTCTAGGTAAGTTTTCTAATTACAGGACACATCGGATGCTGTGTTTCACTTAAGTAGAAGATGACAACAACATTTGTCATGAGAATATAAATTCACATTGTAAACCTGTCTGGGCAGGAAAAGGAAGCAGTGTTATAGGTGTAATTTTGGGTGTGATTTCAGAAAGGAGGATCCCTTTATTAAAATAATCATCTTTAATGAGCTAATTGTTTTCTCTCTTTCTTCTCCACCTTCCTTCCTCATTGTCCCACTCCCAGACTGGATGCTGAACCCACTGACATAAATGGAAATGGCACAATAGTCGGTGCCTATGTTTAATGGTTCATTTAGATTATCTTGGTCCCAGGGAGTTTTCCACCCTCTCAGACAGTGAGAGATAAGAGACTGGATAACGACTGGGAATTGGATAATTCACTATGAGTTTTCTTATTCTTATTTTGAGGAGGGAATAAGTTGGGTGAGTTTTATTTTATTTTTAAATTAATTTTTATTGAAATGTAGTTGCTTTGCAGCGTATTAGTTTCCACCGTACAGCAACATGAATCAGCTGTGCGAATACACCTGTCCCTTCTGTTTTGGATTTCCTTCCCACGTAGGTCACCATAGAGCACTGAGTCCAGTTCCCTGAGTTAACACAGTATGTTCTCATTGGTCATCTATGTTATACAAAGTATCAATAGTGTCTATATGTCAATTTCAATCTCCCAATTCACCCCATCCCTCACAAGCCACCCAAACCACCCCCCCCAACTCGGTGGGTTTTTTAAAATTTATTTATTTTTGGCTGCACCGTGTCTTTGTCACTCTACCAGGGCTTTCTCTAGTTGCCATGCGAGGACCTCTCATTGCAGAGGTTTCTCTTGTTGGGGAGCACGGGCTCTAGGGTACGAGGGCTTCACACCTGTGGTGTAGGGGCTCGGTCATCTAGGCTCACAGGCTCTGGAGCACAGACTCAATAGTTATGGCACGTGGGCTTCATTGCTCCTCGGCATGTGGGATCTTGCCTGACCAGGGATCAAACATGTGTCTCTTGCGTTGTTAGGCAGATTCTTAACCAATGGACCACCAGGGAAGTCCTGCAGTTTTATTTTCAAGAGTGGATTTGAACTCTGTAAGATATAGCCCTTATCCTAGGAGACGTTACTGCTATAGAATGTGAAGCTACTTAAAGTGTATTTGGAAAAATGAGGAGATAGAGGAAGAGTAAGGTATGAACTGAATAAATACTCGGAAATGTAAACATTCTAGGTTTCTTGAAAATGCTGTAACTTTTGTTGTGGTTCTAGGCAATAACAGAGCTTTACATCTATAAGAGTTTTCTATGGTTTACAAAGGGTTTTCCCATGTGCTATTTCAACTTGGTTCTGTGAGGTAGATGGATGATGGTACTAGTTCCAGGTCTGTAGATCAGTACCTGAGGCTTATGCAGGTTGAAGGGTCATCGCTGATCATTCAGTCTTTAAGTGGGAGGGTAAGGCCCAAACTCAGGTATGTGATTCTTGATTGAGGACACATTCTCGACTTGATTTGCTATAGATGTGTAATATATAGCTGTGACTATGACAGTCAGAGAGCCTTTATAACAGACTCTAGTAATACGGCTGCTGCTGCTGCTGCTAAGTCGCTTCAGTCGTGTCCGACTCTGTGTGACTCCATAGACGGCAGCCCACCAGGGTCCGCAGTCCCTGGGATTCTCCAGGCAAGAACATTTCCTTCTCCAGTGCGTGAAAGTGAAGTCGCTCAGTCGTGTCGGACTCTTAGCGATCCCATGGACTGTAGCCCACCAGGCTCCTCCATCCATGGGATTTCCCAGGCAAGAGTACTGGAGCGGGTTGCCATTGCCTTCTCCAAGTAATATGGCACTGTCACCAAATAGCTCTGTGATACTGGGCAAAGCTCTTTATTTCTTTGGGTGTCAGTTTTCTCATAGAAAAATGAGGATGGGCACCAACTCATTGTAGGAATAAGTCTCTAAGAAGCTCATAGATGTTGCCACACTTGGGGAGGACTCCATAAAGGCCCACGCTGTCCTCCACTCTAGCCCTAAGATCCCAGGAAGAAGCTGCAAGACTCAGACAGCTTTCCAGCCCCCGATGTCTGTAAGTCCTTGATGACAGGCAGCAGTTTTGTGGAAGTGGATGACACAGCAAATATCAAAAACACCAAAAATAGCTTGCTAGTGTTGTTACCGCTCCTCAGCTATTATGGGCAGTATTAAGTTTATGGTTTCACTGCTATGATAACCCAAGTAGTTCAGGCCGAAGACTTAGAAACAAAACCACTTTTAAGGAGAAAGGGGGTAAATCTGCCAGATAGAGATTTTTTTTAAAACTAGGGGAGAGACTTCCCTGGTAGCCCAATGGTTAAGAGTCCGAGTTCCCGATACAGGGATATAGGCTCAATCTCTGGTCAGGGAACCAAGATCCCCACTTGCCACAAGACATGGCCAGAAAAGATAGAAATTTAAAAAAAGGGAAATGAACTAAAGGAGTGAGTTTCTGTTTAATAGATAACTCTAAAATATACATTAAGATCACCAGATGTATGCAGATACTGATTTAAAGATGACACTCAAAAATACATTGTTGCCAGGCTTCCCTGGTGGATTTATGATAAAGAATCTGCCTGCCAAAGCAGGAGACATGGAATTCAATCCCTGGTTCGGGAAGGTTCCACATGCCATGGGGCAACTAAGGCCACGTGCACCAACTACTGAGTCAGCTGTCTACAGTCCGAGCTCCACAAGAGAAGGTACCGTGGTGAGAAGCCAGTGCACCACAGCTAGAGAGTAGCCACCACTGTCCTCAGCTAGAGAACAGCCCGTGCAGCAACAAAGACCCAGCAGAGCCAAAAATAAATAAAATAAATACACCGTTGCCACTCTCAGAAAGAGATTATAGGCTAGCTAATGGTTGAAAAGTTCTTGGTTAAAAAAGTTAAAAACTTTTGGTTCAAAAGTTCCAAAGCTTTAATAATCCCTTTGTGATTCTGTAATTTTTTTTCACAGCACATCTAGCCCAAAAGAAATGCCTAAGAGTTTCAATTAAACTGTTAGGTTCAAACAACCTTATAGTAATAGTTTTCATCATGTCCAATAGATGTCGATGTGTTCCCTTGCAAATTTAAAAGATTCTGCAGTGCCCTCGTAAGTCGGGTTGCCTGGTTAAATTTTAATTTCAAATAAACAATCATTTCTTTACTGCAGGTTTTTTCAAATATTGTATTTGACATACACTAAAAACTATTCATTATTTATCTGAAGTTCAAATTTAACTGATGTCAGATGTCCTATATATTCATCTCCTAAACTGTCCCAGTAAATTCACTCCCCAGGGTGCCTTAAGGCCAAAGGAAAAGAGGTCAACCGAGGCTGAGGTGGTTAGAGAGCATCACTGACTCAATGGACGTGCATCTGTGCAAACTCCAGGAGCTAGTGGAGGACAGAGGAGCCTGGCGCGCTGCACTTCATGGGGTCACAGAGAGTCAGACACGACAGCGACTGAACAACAACAAAAGGCTACCTTGGCACTGAGCTTGGAAACCACACGCCTAGAGCCCTAAGCCAGTTTTTTAAATGTAAAATTCCATTTGTTAATATTTTGGATTAATAAATTATAAACATGATTTTTTCAAACAATGTTTTAAAAAGCTAATCAAAATTACCAAGTCATTTTGTGACTGAGTTTGTGAGTGGAGATTTTTAGGTTATGAAGAGTGGAATTTGTGTTGACTAATGAAAAGTCTGGCCTTGCATGCTGAGCACTGAGTTTCCCCAGTTCATCTGAGGTCACTTGAGCAAAACCCAAGTGTCAGACCAAACCCTCTGGTACGTTCCATGGACTTGATTCAGCAGCTAAAGCAAGTAAAGTCATATTAGCTTTTTTTTTTTTTCATCCAATTTTTTGGGACTCCTATTCATCATTATAAGCACTCATTAAGACTAGAATTCCTTCCATTTAACTACAGAAATAGTAATTCATTATGAGGAGCAAATCTGGAAGCTTTCATCACTTTGACATTCAGGTGCTGACCTAACCATGAAATGGCAACATTTTTCTTTTAGAACACTCAGTGGATATGCTGTACACTTTTGCCAATTGCTCAGGACTGAACTTGATCTTTGGTCTAAATGCATTACTACGAACCGCAGATATGCACTGGGACAGTTCCAACGCTCGGTTACTCCTGGACTACTGCTCTTCCAAGAATTATAACATTTCTTGGGAACTAGGCAATGGTAAGTGCCTCCCATCTCCAGAAACATTTCCATAATAAGGAGATTCCCCTTTGGCATTATTTGTTCCTATTTATGACCTTTTTATTAATAGCAAATACACCTTTTGTCTTGGAATAGTTGTGTAAGTGCTCAACGGTGCAAGTTTGGAATTGTGGCCAAAAACTCCTTATGTAGCCCAGATGTTATTGCTCATCCCAGTTTACATTTGAGCACTTCCACAGCTCCCTTGCCTGCCAATGCAGGAGATTGTAAGAGATGAGGGTTCAGTCTCTGGGTTGGGAAGATCCCCTGGAGGAGGAAATGACAACCCACTCCAGTATTTTTGCCTGGAGAATCCCACGGACAGAGCAGCCTGGCGGGCTACAGCCCATGGGGTCACGAAGAGTCGGACACGATTGGAGAAACTTAGCATGCATGCACAGCTCCCTGATTCCTCTGGGATCTTTAGGGTCACGTGGCAGGTCGCCTGGCAGGTTGGACTCAAGCAGTTTACTTCTACCTTTCCATTCCTTCATCTGTTCTCCTCTTGTCATTTAATCTCAGCAACCCCATCCTGACATTCATAATAGGTTCAAGCTAGAAGTTCCAGGACAGAGTTCCCTCTAGGTCAGGCTCTTGAGTGTCTCCTTCTTCATTCTTTTTTTGCAAGGAACTTATCAATTCTAATTAAAGTGGGTCTTCTCTGGTGGCTAAGATGGTAAAGAATTCTGCCTGCAATGCAGGAGGCCCAGGTTCAATATCTGGGTGGGGAAGATCCTCTGGAGAAGGAAATGGCAACTCACTCTCGTATACTTGCCTGGAGAATTCCATGGACAGAGGAGCTTGGCAGGTACAATCCATGGGGTTGCAAAGAGTCAGACACAACTGAGCCACTAACACTTTCACTTTCAAAGTGCTAATTAGCTACATCCATTCAAACGTATTGACAGTGCTTTGTCCATACATCAGCCAATGGAACTGAAAATAAAATGGAAAGTGAGATGGTAAATACAATTTTGACCTTCATTTCATAGATGACCAAAGAGACACAAAAATGTGAGCTAAATATATAGCTGTGTGCGTACATCTGTGCTTAGTTGCTCAATCATATCCAACTCTTTGCAACCCCATGGACTGTAGCCCACCAGGCTCCTCTGCCTATGGCATTCTACAGGCAAGAATACTGGAGTGGGTTGCCATTTCTGCCTCAAGGGGATCTTCCCAACCCAAGGATTGAACCCACGTCTCCTGTCTCCTGCACTGTAGGCAGATTCTTTACTTATGATGCTAGGCAATTATGAGTTAGAGAAATCTTAGAGGAGTTAGGATTTGAACCCAGGCAGTCTGGCTCTAGAACGAGGTCATTGCTCTCTCGAGACTTCTGTTCTGTGGGTAAGGAGCCAGACCTACCAGAAAGCAAGCAAAGAAGTGATACATATCTATAGTGGTATGTGTTATGATAAAGTCTAGCCACAGATTTTGGGGTTTGGTGGCTGAGGATAACTGACAAGGTGAAGCACTGAAGCAGAATAGAAGGAAGGATAGAGGCAACCATGTCTTAGGTAGATGCTCTGACCAAGTTTACTGAAGCAACTATGTGAACCATAGGTCATCCTTACCTGTCTCTGTACATTCCCCGCCCCCCCTATTTTTCTACCCTACCCATCCCCAAATCCTTCTGCTCTTCAGGGCAAGATAAAACAGTGATGTCATCATGTGTCCCTCTTCCTTGGGTTCCATTTTGCAAAGAAGGTCTGGTTTCCAGGGTAAAGCAGAAGAATAAAGTAATTTGGAAAGTAGATTAGACATTTTCCGTGCCTTCCTCCCATCTCTTCAGTTTTGTTACTTCCAGATTCACATGCATACATAATTTGCCTTTATAATTCTCAATAAGACTTTTTTTTAAAGAATTTATCTTAATTTTTATTTGCTATTAAGATAACTTTTGACATTATAAGGGCAATATGGAGCTTCAAAAAATTCTAACTAGTGAAGATGACACATGCATATGGCATTTCACAGATAAACAGTGTAAGCTCAATAAGACTTAATTACATTGTAGAAATGGGTTTTTAAATGCCTTCTCCCTGCACAATCTTTTTTTTTTTTTTTTTTTGCACAATCTTTTTAAAAGTAAATTAGGCTATTAAACACTCGGTACAGACTATCTCTTGAATATCCATTGGCTTAATGTACCCATCATTAATTTCCAACTGTTTTATTACACCCTCATACTTCAGTTATATAACTTAAATTTTTGTTTTCCTGTAATATATTCTTTATAACTAGATAACTTACCTTTCTTGACTTTGGATTCTAAGTTTTGGTAATGTGAAAAATGCTCTGTTGCTTTTATGTTGGCTTCTAAATAGAAAAAAATTTTAGGTGAGCATTTATTTTGAGAATTGCTGTCTTTCAGAACCTAACAGTTTCCAGAAGAAGGCTGGTATTTTCATCGATGGATGGCAGTTAGGAGAAGATTTTATTGAGTTGCATAAACTTCTAGGAAAATCTACTTTCAAAAATGCAAAACTCTATGGTCCTGATGTTGGCCAGCCTAGAAGAAAGACTGTTAAGATGCTGAAGAGGTAAGAGCTAGAGGAAGCAGAGCCACTTTTCTTAAAAATATTTTTCTTTGGTGGAGGATCCTCAATAAACCACCTATTATTAAATAATCTTTGGACTTCCCTGGTGGTCCAGTGGTTAAGATTCTGTGCCTCCATTTCAAGGGGCGGGGCGGCAGGGTTCGCTCCCTGGTCAGGGAAGTTCCACATGTCGCATGGTGCGGCCAAAATAAATAAATTAACCAATTTGTTGCCTGACTGGATGGTTTACCAAAAAAGCAAATACTGACTGGCTCAGAGTATCAAAGATTTTGGGGCAAATGGCACCTGTGATAAAAATTTGTATTAGAATTAGGAAGTTCGTGTTGCTTTATCCTAAAGTAATAACCAGCCCATTTCTAGGGAAAATAACTCGTGTGCATATATTGTGTGCATATATTATCCATATCAGGATTAAGTGATAATAGCTTTTTTTTTCTAGTTTCCTAAAGGCTGGGGGAGAAGTGATTGATTCAGTTACATGGCATCAGTAAGTATGTCTCCTACTGTTAATACTAAGAAAGTACAGCTAGCTTTACTTATGACCTAGTTTTCAAAACAATGTTTTCATTAAGTGCTAATTGACTTTATAGTGTTTAAAGCAGCATTGTACTAGGATTTTAATATTAATAAAGCAAAAATTTTAACTAATTTTAAGTAACATGGTGGTTTCTACAAGATCAAAGCACACTTTCATTTAAGTCATGAAACAGATAAGTGGCTAAAATGAATGTACTTGCCAAAGAACGGATAACCCACAATACCTACACTTGTGACTATGTTTTCTCAAGACAGAGTAACTGGTCTCCTCCCATCTTATTCTTGCCTTAGTAGAACCTCTACCTTTTTTTTTCTTTTTTTTTTTAAATAGCACAGGGGTGGGAAGAAGTAGAAAGGAGGGCAAAGGTTGCTAATTAACTTAAAAGCAGAAAGTAAAGTTTGTTATTTCTTCCTGAATATTTTCTGAATAATTCAGTTACTATGTGAATGGGCGAATTGCTACCAAAGAAGATTTCCTAAACCCTGATATACTGGACACTTTTATTTCATCTGTGCAAAAAACTTTCCAGGTAATAGTCTTTTTTTTTCTCTCTCTCTCTCTTTTTAATGTTAAAACCAAAGTACTTTGTAGTCTAGCTAGTCCTAAATTCTGTGGGTATATAAATTTACATGTTTTTTCAGTTTTAGAGAACAGGCACTAGGTCTTATTTACCTTCAGTTTCCTCCTCTTAGCATTGGGTCTTACCCATGTTTATTGATTAGAAATTAAAAATACTTCCCACAGCCGTTCAGTAGAATAAACTCTCATAGTCTGTAAGAATGGGGTTTTTGCATTCCTTCCACACCTAGTATTCCAATAAAAGTTAACTACCCAAAACCTAAATGACTGTGAACATATTTTGTAACTGTATTGGATGATGGGTCTGGGAATTCGAGGGTTTGAATGTGGCGTAATCTTTAGCATCATATTTGGTCCTCTTGCTTGCAATTACTAAGGAGATTTTCCTGTTCCATAGGTTGTTGAGGAGACCAGACCCCACAAGAAGGTTTGGTTAGGAGAGACCAGTTCTGCATTTGGGGGTGGAGCGCCCTTGCTGTCCAACACCTTTGCCGCTGGCTTTATGTGAGTGAAACTGCAGTTGTCTCAGGGACCGGATAGTACTCTCCTGTTCTTCTATTCAGCTGAAATAACTCATCGGCCAAAAATCAAAGACAGTTTCTATGGCTGAACTCCAAAATTCATGCCAGATTTTGCAATAAAATGATTTACTAAATTAGTTGGACATCTTTAATGGATGCCCCAGATTAATCATGAATGAACTGCTTTAGAAGTTTTGTTCCTTACTTATGGCCCATAACTATGTGAGGCATTCCTTTCTCTAAAGAAGTACATGGTAAAAGAGTGTATCCTGAGAAGGATACTGAGTACCTATAGCTCTATTCATAGATTCTCAAGACCGTTTAGAACCCGGAAGTAGGAGGTCACACCCGAGGGGCTGCCAATGAGTTTAAAGATTTACTAAATCACCACCTTGTCCAGCCTCCACAAACTTGACTGCTTGAAAACCAACTTGTTTACTTACATTCTATTACTCGGTTAATGCTCTTAACCTAATGTTCTGTTCCTCACTGGGTTTTATTCTCTTTCCTCTCCTACCCTCATTCTTAGAAGCCCCGAATAAAGCACACATCTTTATCCTTATGTAGGGGCGTGAGGAATAGAGAAAAGAGGGGAGGTGTTTGTTTTGCCACTAAATAAAGACGGAGGGGAGTTCCCTGGTGGTCCTGTGGTTAGGACTTTGCCTTCCAATGCAGGGGGTGCGGGTTCAATCAACTGGTTGGGGACCACATGTCTCTAGATCAAAAACCAATCGCCAGTCCAGGTTCGATGCATGAGACAGGGTACTCAGGGCTGGTGCACTGGGATGACCCAGAGGGATGGGATGGGGAGGGAGGGGGAGGGGGGTTCAGGATGGGGAACACATGTACACCCATGGCTGATTCATGTCAATATATGGCAAAACCACTACAATATTGTAAAGTAATTAGCCTCCAATTAAAATATAAAGAAAAACCAAAACATAAAACAGAAGCAGTACTATAACAAATTCAAGAATGACTTTAAAAATGGTTCACATTAAAAAAAAAATAGGAGGAAAGAGGTGTCCATAGAAGCTTATTATTTTGCATTTCAGTAACCACCAGCAACCTTTACTTCTATCCTCACATGGGGATGGAGGTGGAGAGGTTGCGGGTGGGAGGTGGGTTGGCATGGATCCGACAGGATGGAGAACAAGTATATATGTTGTATAATTAATTGTCTATAGCTGTAGGCTTCTATGGCTTTGTAGACGTTGTCCTACCCTGATAGGGACTCCTATGGCATATTAATCGTCTTCAAGAACTTGTTATCATGCAGGAGTGAGAGAGCACCTGAAGAAAAGGATAGTCTCTGTTTCATCGGAATGTCTTATTCATGACTAATACTACTTTTCTGGTTTTCTGTCAGCTCCTCCCACACAGAGGAATAAATCAGAATAGTGTAGAGGTAAAATGGAGTTATTTTGTTTTCCAAATCTGAAGAAAGCTTGGCCTCACTCTGTTCCAGGTGGCTGGATAAATTGGGCCTGTCAGCCAGAATGGGCATAGAAGTGGTGATGAGGCAAGTGTTGTTTGGAGCCGGGAACTACCACTTAGTGGATGAAAATTTTGAACCTTTGCCTGTAAGTGATCATTATTTTCCTGTTATTGTGAGTCAATTAAAGTCTACCTTTTATGAAGAGTCAATTCTGTCATTAAATTCAGTGCTCTTAATAAGTAGCCAAACCATGGAAAGGTGGACTGGAAGAAATCTTAGAAGAAACCCATTGTGACATTTTTGTGTCTCAAGAAATTGAGACCCAGAAATAATGATTTCAACATGAGTCATTTGGGGTATGGCATGAGATTTTTTTAAAAAGAGGGGTAATCTGAAATTTTATGACTTCAATTTTACATGATAACAAACTTGAATCAACTATTTTGCAAAGTAAATCAAAGTTGAAATTGCCATTAGTATCCAAAGTTTCAAAATGTTTTTATGTCATGAAATCATCATTTATTTAACTTTTAAGATAAGCTAGTACCATGTATTTGTTCAGAAATATCACCCTAAGATTGGCTATTTTGTTAATAATCTTCAAGATATTTGTGAATAGAGTCTCATTTCCACCCTATTTCCAACTACATCTGGTGCTAAATCAGGAACTGTAGCCTTTCATATAAAAGCCACCTTGAAGATATAAATAGGAATAGCACAGGTATAGCTCTGAGAAGTATGACCTTGATTTTTACAGTCTAAAATAGCATTTGAGAATATCTATTTTCTAAGAATAATTCCTACGGGAATTATTTGAACACTATAGGAAAGCTAAGAAAGTCTGCAAAAAGCACATGCCAAAATATAAGCTAGGCTTTTGTGGTTTTATCCCCCTAAAATTGCTTTTAATCTATAGTGGCCCAAGTTCATGGAGCACACTGTTCATAATAAAATTTTTAGCAAGATGTCTTTGTACAAAAAGGAATCTCTTCCCCAAGTCATTTATAAAATGAGTTAAACCAAGTGTGATCATTTCATTGAACAAATATCCAAAATCTACTACTGGCCATTTCTTAAATGGACCTTGAACAAGGAAGAGAAGTAAATAATTTCTTCACAATGTGCTGTAAGTACAATATCTAGAAATTAGCTACCTTACCCTGTCACTCTTTATACTATTTATTATGTTATCTAAAGCTTCAAACACAAACTTTTGACTTAAGAATTCTTTGTATATATGCTAAATATATTTCTTCCTTAAGGTTTACAAGTCAGCTACAAAAACGTGGAAGAGTAAATGGTACCATTGACATCTGCAGGATCCTAGGCAATCAGCCTTAAACCTATTGTACATGTCTGTTTTCTTATTTGATTTGCATAACAGTCCTGGAAGGTGGCAACACAGTTGTCTTAGATTCATTTTTCTATTTATTAATTGTTTAATTGGAGGATAATTTCTTTATAATGTGCTGGTTTCTGCTGTACAATGCAAATAAATCATAATTTTATATATGTGTGTGTATATATATTTTCACTCTCTTTTGAGCCTCCCTCTCCCCTCCCATCCCACCCCTCCAGGTCATCACAGGCTGGACTCCCCCATTTTTCAAATGTTGTTGTTGTTCAGTCGCTAGGTTGTCTCCTGTTCTTTGTGACCCTGTGAACTGCAGCACGCCAGGCCTCCCTATCCCTCACTGTCTCCTGGAGTTTGCTCAAACTCATGTCCATTGAGTCGGTGATGCCATCTAACCATCTCATCCTCTGTCATCCCCTTCTCCTGCTCTCAACCTTTCCCAGCATCAGGGTCTTTTCTAATGAGTCGGCTCTTTGCATCAGGTGGCCAAAGTACTGAAGTTTCAACTTGGGCATCAGTCCTTCCAATGAATATTCAGCGTGGATTTGCTTTTTCATTTTTCACACGGGGATGTTCAAATTAAGGGATGCTTGTGGGATTTGCTGGAGGTCACACTGTCTTGTTGTTATTCTAAAGAATCCTATACAAATCCTGGCTCTGAACCTGCTTGCTTTCTATCCACGCACCCATCTCCCCTCACAGAACCATGCTAAAGTTATGTCTCTTTTGAAAGCATTTAACTGATTCTTCTCTG
Organism: Cervus elaphus; assembly: GCF_910594005.1. NCBI lineage: Eukaryota > Metazoa > Chordata > Mammalia > Artiodactyla > Cervidae > Cervus > Cervus elaphus. The sequence continues at coordinate 18,552,409 of NC_057820.1, forward strand.
TAAAATCTTAAGTCTCCAGTGTAAAATCTTAAGCAGAGAAACAAAAGCTGTTTGCCTAGTAAGTCTGCTTTATCTCAGTTCAAGGGCTTCCCTTGTGGCTCAGCTGATAAAGAATCCGCCTGCAATGTGGGAGACCTGGGTTGACGTATATATATCTAGTGAACTAAAAAATAACTTTCTTATTATGAAAAATTTCAAAGTAGAGGGGAAAATATATGAAGCCCTAATCTTGTCTAATCCATAATCCTGCCTATCCCTCACCTCCCACTTACTAAGCAAACCTCAGGTATATCATTTTATCTGTAAGTATTTCAGTATGTTTCCCCTTTGGAAAAACATAATAAAATATAGTTATCACACTTTAAAATATTGACAATAACTTCTCAATATCATTAAATATTTAGTCAGGGTTTCACATTTTCCTTACTGTCTCGACTGTCTTTAACAGTCGGTTTATTCACATCAGAATCCAAACAAGGTGCATATATTGCATATACTATGTCTCTTTTTTAAGCATTTGTTATATCTTTTAAGCCTGTTAATCTTTAACTTCTCCCTCCCTCTCTTTTTTTTTTGTCTCTTGGGATTTATTAATTAAACAAACCAGGTAATTTGTTCTATAATGTTTTCCACATTCTGCGTTTTACTAAGGTTTCGGAGGCAGTTGTTTTAGTCTGCTCAACAGATAGAAGTTTTTATCTTTCAAACTTGGTTCTGTATGTGTATATGTGTCTGTGAGTGTGTGTGTATCTAAAGTTTTTGCTTTGAGTTTTGAATTCTTGGATGACAGACAACACAAACTATTTAAACTGCCTCTTAGCAATCAGTTGTATTCTTGAGATCTATCTACTAGCAGACATAGCCCTCTGAATCATGGAAATGTAGACCTCTGGTGATGAACAGCAGCAAACAAGATACTGCCCTCAGGTTCACGGTGGCAACACAGACCAAAAGATGAATCCTTCTTAAATACCTCTAGAATAACAGTCACACTGTTTGTAGGATAGCTATTTGCTTGACACTGTTTTTGTTAAAAAGTAAGTAAAAATCTATTTTTGTCCCACCCCTCCCCAATCACTTCAACTAGGATTATTGGCTGTCTCTTCTGTTCAAGAAACTGGTGGGCACCAAAGTGTTAATGGCAAGTGTGAAAGGTCCAGACAGAAGCAAACTTCGAGTATATCTTCATTGCACAAACATCAACCAGTAAGTGTGTAACACACCCTTTACCAATCAACAAGTTTTAATAATTAAACACACAATTTCCTACTCTAACACCCTGCTGTCTTCTATCTATAGAGTGGGTCTAAGGTGGATCATTGTTCTTTATTTCTTTTCATTCTCATAGTGATATGGTGCCAGAGTCTAGCTTAAAAAAAAAAAAGGTTAAATGTAGGCATTTACAGTCCAGCAAAGATTTGACAATGATTTGATTAACATAATACATAATAAAAATATATCCTGAATGTAAATAAAGAATAGTACAAATGTAACCACATAAAACAGATTTCATATGAATGATTAATCAATTGAATGACTATGGATGAATATAAATATGAATTCATATGAATGAATAATTATGTGACTATACTTATCATTTTGAATCATATCTCATTAATAAAGAAGAAAAATTAAAAGGTGACTGATAACAACTCTCATGTTTTCAAAAGTTTTAACTCAGTTTCTAGAATTGAGAGGCCATAAGAGATTTTTATAGTACAATACTCTGGCCTTAGGTAGCAAAAAATATTCCTAAATTTGAGATTTTTCTCATCTTGGTTTCAGTCTGTCTTTCCTGATAGAATAATGCTAAAAATATTTAGCTACAAAGGCTACCCATGGTTTCCTATTTCATTGAAAGGGAACTCTGTTTCTGGTGAGTGGCCCCATTAGGAATGGTGGGGAATGGTTTAGGTGGATAAATTCTGTAAAATGTCAGTAGATTTAATTTTCTTATTAGTGTCAGTCTTTTCATAAGGTTAGAAAAAGTCTTGGTTTATATGGTTTATAATATGAACTCATATGAACCCACAAAATTTCCCTTTTACCATTTAACTTTCCTAAGTTTGAACATGTATGAGCTGACTGACTTCCTCACAAGTCAGTCTGGCAAAGCAGCAAAGATCGCAAAGTGCTGAAGCCCAGACAATGGTTGTGTGAAGAGCAATAGTTTCATCACGTTTTCAAAACAGAACCACATCAGCAGTCTGATATTAGCATAACTGGAAGATACAAGGAGGGTGCAGCATCACTATAAATACTAAATACACTTCGTATTATCCGTGATTATATTGTAACCAACTACTTAATTGCTTAAATTAAATAAACACTTTTATTGAGTTCATGTATTTGCTTTTAGCCCAAGGTATAAAGAAGGAGATTTAACTCTCTATGCCTTAAACCTCCATAATGTCACCAAGCGCTTGCAGTTACCACATCCCTTATTTAACAAGCAAGTGGATAAATACCTCATAAAACCTTCAGGACCCGATGGCTTACTTTCCAAGTGAGTAATTTTCTTGGTTCATTTCAAACTTTCACCTAAAGTGAATTTTCTTGGTGTTTGTCAGAATACTGTGTGTTGACAGGGAGCAAAAGAAAAAAATCAACTATTTCAAGTTCTAACAATTCTTAATATTCAGGAAATTATATGTGAATACACACTAATACAGGTGTAACTCATTCGGAGAATCAAAGCAGAAGGATGGGAAGACAAAATGGCAGTTATCGTACAGAAATGTTTTCATTTCAAAACAACTTGATGTATATCTGGATCCACTCAATGCATTTAGATTATTTGCTCCAAAAAAATAATCCTTGGTAATACAGTCACTAAAGCAAAAATACCTGTATGTAATTGCTATATAAAGGCATAGGAGTTGGTATAAAATATCATGTGTCATGGATGTGGTTCTGTTACAGTATCAGAATAGTTTGTTATTGGTTAGAGTGAAGAAAAAGAGGGGTCAGAAATGTGCCTTTTAAGTGAATTATTTAAAATTGGTTCTTAAACGTTTTACTTTTAAAAGCCCATGATTGAGTATGTCTTAAAAAGCCTATAGTCAACAGAATACCCAAGGGACTTCCCCGGTTGTCCAATGGTTAGCACTCCATGCTCCCAATGCAGGGGGCCTGGGTTTAATTCCCAGTCAGACAACTAGATCCCATATGCTGCAACTAAGAGTTTGCATGCCATAACAAAGACTGACGATCCTGCATGTGCAAATAAGGCACAGCCCAATAAATAAATATTTTTATCAAACCAGAATACCCAAGAATGAGTTAGGCACAACAGATATTGTAAGATTTCTGTCCAGTGTGTGTTGGAAGGAGCTCTTTTCTTCATGGGTATTCTCACACTGTGTGTGTGTGTGTGCTCAGTTGTGTCTGACTCTTTGCCACTCCATGGGCTCTGGCCCGCCAAGCTCCTCTGTCCATGGGAGTATCTCGGCAAGACTACTGGAGTGGGTTGCCAGTTCCTCCTCTGGTGGGTCTCCCATCTCTGCAAATGCTCTGTGAGTATTGTTTTCAGTGACAGCATCAGAACCTGAAAAAGTGTCATAAATGTGCTTTCGACAAAGTCCTATCCCTATAGACAAGTATTATTAACTCTGGGTACCATTCTATGATTTTTTTTTTCCTGTCCCTTATTTTGCTATATATAACTGTAATCATACAACTTCTAATAGGAGAAATTGAAGGAGAACCCACAAGTTTTCCCAAGTATCTTTCCATCTATAGTCTTTGTAGACATTTTAATGGGCTGCACGTTTTATAAAATACCATGGTTTACTTGTTCATTTTCCTACTGTTTTTTTCCCCCTGTTATAAATAATGTATATTTGAATAACAGATACTTCTCTCTTTGGGGATTTTGACACTTTTTTAAGTTCTTATCCTATTTGTGTCTGAGGCCGAGAAGGGAAAAACTTCTCTGAAGTAACTAAGTAATAGTTGTAGAGTTAGATGTATCTTAAGAGGGACTTCGCTGGTGGTCCAGGGGTTGAGACTCTGTGCTCCCAATGCAGGTGTCACAGGATCAATCCCTGGTTGGGGAACTAAGATCCTGAGTGTCACAGCAAAAGACAAAGTCTTAGAGATCATTTTAGTCTAGCCTTAGATGGGTATCTAAGGCCATTCAGCCCTGTTTGTTTCCTCTCTGTTGGATCTCACAGTCTCTGCTGGTGACTGCTTCCTGTGGCAAGGATACGGTAAACCTCTCTACCTTTCATGTGCTGCTCTTAGTTCTCTCTGGAGCAGATGGAATCTATACCTCATGCCTATGGACAAGTGGGTTTAGAGGCTTTTTTTTTTCTCTTTCTGGTAGGGGAGGGTAGCATACACTCTGTGTTAATTTTTATTTCCAATTAGGTGTCAATGTTGTAAAAATTGACAAGTATTAAATACCTGGATTTCTAGCTTTTCTTTGAAAATAGGTGCTCTGGCAACTCTGGGGTGTTTTCCCAGTTCGATGGAGCTGAACTGGGATTATTCACTTTAGACAACTCACCCAGCTCTCTGTTCCCCTTAGTCCCTATGTGACCCTGCTGTCGTAGGCCTGTCCTGCTGCTGGTACATGTCACTTTCTTGACCCCGAGGGCATTTGGGTTTGCCACTCTTAATCTGAAACAACACAGAATGCTCTGTTTTCTCCAGAATAACTCAAATATTTGAAGGACAACTGGATTGTCTTCTCTCCAGGCTCAATATGCCTAGTTTTTTCAGTGATTCTTCTCTTTGCTGTATTTACCAGACCCTGTTGCATTCTGATCATATATTTCATGCTTTATACTTGGAAAACTGGTGAAATTGTGGACATTGTTGTATTATCCTAAGTTCTCTTTGATGACTATATATTACTTATATTTTTCTCTCTTTAAAATATCTTTAAAGAGAGATAAAATATCTCTTTTTAAAATGTCACAAAAGCATCCCAGATAGGTTTAATGAATGCACAGTTTGCACACATGCTCATGCTAACAACCTCAGGGGGTTAAATAATGATCACCTTTAAAAAGTTAGTTTTCACTTAAATAACTTGTATAGTGCCCATAGAAGGTCCTGTATCATAAGTATTTAATAAATATTTGAACTGAATATATGTTAACATAAAAGCAGTATTTTATAGTTATCTCAGATGAATTTTGCCCACCGTCTCCAATTCCACCAAATCTGTTGCTTGCTAATTCCTTCCATCTGTATTTCATCTGAAACTTGACAAGCATGTCTTCTATTACTTGTCACCATATTACTAGCTTAGAAATAGGAAATAAGATACTACCTTCAAATAAAACCCTACCCTTATTGGCCAGCTCAATGAGGAAATATTCTGCATGCTTTAAGCTTACACTCAGTATACTGATAACATCCTTTAGCTATATTCATAGCTGATTAAACAGTATAGACAGGTAGATTAGGTATTATCTTGCCCATGTTTCATCTTAACCCAGAGCAGCATTAATTTACAGTGATCAGACTTACCTTTAAACACTGTGACCTCTCCTAAAGACTTTCTGAAACTTTTTTGTGTTCCCTTGTCATGGTCCTCAATCTCTTGCAGAAGAGCTCTAACTATCACCATTTAGAGATGTTGTCAAGACCTATTTTTGTTTGTGGTTTCCTGATGGTGGTCATGGCGTTTCCTCCTCCACCCCTTGCAGGAAGTGCTGTGATATAGGTGCTGAGACAAAGCTCGGGTGCATGTGAGCTGAGTGTAACTGCAGTGCAGGCTTGTTAGCCTTCAGCACAATTATGGTTATCTTATTACATCTTTCGGAGAAGGCAACGGCACCCCACTCCAGTACTCTTGCTTGGAAAATCCCACAGATGGAGGAGCCTGGTATGCTGCAGTCCATGGGATCGCTGAGTCGGACACGACTGAGCGACTTCACTTTGACTTCTCACTTTCATGCATTGGAGAAGGAAATGGCAAACCACTCCAGTGTTCTTGCCTGGAGAATCCCAGGGACGGGGGAGCCTGGTGGGCTGCCGTCTATGGGATCACACAGAGTCAGACACGACTGAAGTGACTTAGCAGTAGCAGCAATATTACATCTTTAGGTACAGAGCCCACAACTGGACATTTAAGCAAGGATTAATGGAAACTAATTTCTCTGCTGACTGATACTTAGTAAGGATACAGTGTGAGAGATCTTTAAAAATTAAAACTTTATAATAATGCTACATTGGAAACAAACAAGTGTCTAACACTAGACAATTCAGTAAATAAACTAATATGCTGGTACAATGGAATCTTGTGCAGTCATTAAAATGATGCAGTGGATGAATGTTTAATGGTGTGAACAAATGTTAGGAAATGTTAAGGGGAAAAGAATCAAGTTTTAAGAGACTATATACTATATGCTTATTTTTGTCCATATGAAAATATGTATGTTCATACATACATAGAAAAGAGATTAAGCAATATACATCAAAATCTTAAAAATGGTTATGATGAGATAAGTTGCTTCTGTTACATTTATTTATCTGAATAATAAAGATGATGATAGATAATGCTTTTACGTGCTTATATGTACAAGGCACTGTTATAAATGCCCTACATATAATATATGTATTACATGTATGACATAAACTTTGGTATTAATCTAAATATTCAACAATAAAAAACTTTTTTGTTATAAAAATTTCATAATATAAAAACCATTTAAGAAAAAGATAAAAGAGATAAAAATATCACTTAGAATTATGGAAGTATCAATAAAACTAAAAGTAGACTAAAGCTTTTCTTCCTAAGCTCTTACTTATATACGATTTGTTGCCGTAAGAATATATTTTTCTATGTTTAGTTGTTTCAGTCATGTCTAACTTTTTGTGACCTCATAGATTGCAGCCCACCAGGCCCCACTGTGCATGGGGATTCTCCAGGCAAGAACACTGGAGTTGCCATGCCCTCTTCCAGGAGATCTTCCCAACCCAGGGATGGAACATTGCATCCCTGGGTTGCAATCTCCCACATTGCAGGTGGATTCTTTACCATCTGAGCCACCCAAAGAAATAGCCCAAGAATATATCAATTTGATTTCAATAATAATAAATATACATAACACTTGTCCTTGATTTTTTTCTATTTTTTGACTCAGTTTTTAATTTAAATTTTGACAGATGCAAAGAAAACATAATTATTTTTTTAAATCTGTGGTTTAGCTAAAGAAAATCATTTTTCTTCACTACAGCAATATATACTCTACCAAAGTAGCTTAACAGCTTAAGAAAATGAATATATACCTCCTGGGAGAAGGGGAGTAAGAGGGTTTACAGATATAGTTACAAGTGGGAAATTGACAGTCATTTTGTACATTAAATTCATGCAACTCACATTCCATCCTATATATTTGCTTCATATATACATGTTTACAATTACTTACCATCCCCCCCCCCAAATGCCACAAATCCAGAAGGATGTCATCTTCATCCTTTTTACACCTCCGTCATCTTGCCTAGTATGGATTGTGTGTGTTTCATTTTCTGTAAAGGGCCAGATAGTAAATATTTGGGGGCTCTGCAGACCATATGGTTTCTGTCACAACTGTTCAGCTCTACCAGTGTAGCTTAAAGTTCATCTCAGCCAAATGCCTATCTGACATAGTGTTCAAATACAAGTTATATAATATAAACTGCCACAGAAAAAAATTGGGGCCTTAAAAAGTTCTCAGGACTTTTATAGAGTAGATGGAAGATGTACAGCTTGGCTAACCTGGACACATCTTTCCCCTTTGCAGATCTGTCCAGCTCAATGGTCAAATTCTGAAGATGGTGGATGAACAAACGCTGCCAGCTTTGACAGAAAAACCTCTCCGCCCAGGAAGTTCACTGGGCATGCCACCTTTCTCGTATGGATTTTTTGTGATAAGAAATGCTAAAGTTGCTGCTTGTATCTGAAAATGAAAGACATGTACTAGCCTGGAGACTGAACTTTTGAGTGTATTGATACGAGGAAAGCAAAATTCAAAGTATAGGAAAGCGAGCAGATATATTACAGACCAATGGGTGGGAGATTTCGAGTCCCTGGGGGACACTCAGTATGAGATTTAGCACAGAATTATGTTCTAAGTAGACCCCTGCTAATAATAAGCCAATGTCAAACACCATGCTTATATTTTTGCATGTACTATTTTAAGGTTATTAAAAATGTACATAATATAATACAGCCAGGAGGCAAGTATGTGAAGGATATATTATTAATTTCAAGAAAGTATTTAGTTGTTTTTATTTAAAATAAAACAGTTACTAGAAAACTGTCAGATTCTTCCCTCCATATGCTATCTCTATGGGCTGCTATAGAAAAAGTTTACTATCACAAACTCCAAATCGTCTATGAAAGAGAGACAATCTCTTTGCATCTTAACAGAGAGCTGAGTTCAGTTGCTGTTTCTCTTCCCTGTTCTGTTTGTCAGTAATACCATGTGAGAAGACAGATGGCCAGATGTGACAGTACTTTTAAAAAGTTTAATGACAATTCAGAGGGAAGGGATTATATACACTTCAAATGAAATAAAAAATGACTGCAAATGAAATTGATTTACCAGGAGGAGAAAATTTAACTCCATACATTACAACCATCTGTTCATGTTTACCTCTGTTAGTCACTCAGTCGTGTCCAACTCTTGGCGACCCCATGGAATGTAGCCCACCAGGCTCCTCTGTCCATGAAATTCTCCAGGCAAGAATACTGGAGTGGGTAGCCATTCCCTTCTCCGGGGAATCTTCCCAACCCAGGGATCGAATCCAGGTCTTCCTCATTGCAGGCAGATTCTCTACTCTCTAAGCCACCAAAGAAGCCCCATGTTTACCTTTAATTTACCTTAAATTCTTATTTTAGTTGGCTGCAACTAACAGAAAACCTTGATTCCAGAGGCTTAAACCACCAGACATTCGTAATCCCACATAATGAGAAGTTCAGGTTGGGTGAGCTCCACTGCTGAAAATGTCACCAAAGAAACAGGTTGCTTCTCTGTCTCTGCTCTGTCACCAGCTTCACTCTCAAGCTGGCAGCACAATTCCGTGGGCCCAGTCAGACCTGGCAGTAGCCAGACAAAGATGAGCCATTCTTTCTGTCTTCTTCATAGACTTTTGAACTTCTCAGAGGTTCTCTCAGCAAACCTCTCTTGCTGTCTCCTTGGGTCATATTAGCCAGGAGGGGGTTGCATAGCCATTGTCCCCAACTGCCAACATCAATGAGATTCCTCTAATTGTCTCCTAATAATCTTTTGGAATGGAGAGGGTGTTGAGAAGTCTATGACACTGACCACTACAGTTCCCTGCTTTTATCAGTAACAGAATATATTATTTTCTCCTGTGTCTTAATTCTAAGAAATATAAGTCTCTTTATATTTATGCCTGCTATGAATAGTGTCTCATTTAAGTACATTTATAAGGAGCTAAAACTGGTACCTAAAGTTTGGATGCTTTAATATCCTTAAATTTTATATATCAGTGGTTTTTATATTTTCACGTTTGAAATAAAGTAAGTTTTGTAACCTAATATTACAATGATTATTCTTTTAATAAAGCATAAGTCTACAGATCCCTTGTTTCCTTCACCACTTTGTTTATGCCCCGACCTTTGGTTGTCCTTTCAGCCTTCCCTACACCAAGAGTTGACCTTGAAGAAAAGAGACCATCAGGCACAAACATAATATCCTCCCTCATCATGGAGATTGAATCATGATCAAAGTTCAATCCAGTCTATTTTTCTTCTCCCTGTCCCCTCTGCCACTTAATAAATTCAAGGCCCAATTTTCCACTGGTATTGTAACAATCTCCTAATTGGCCTCCTTGACTTTGCTTAAAATTCTTAAAATTTTAATTGGCTTAAAATGTGCTTAAAAATTAAAATGGCTTTCCGTTCCTTTAGCGTATAGGTCCTTCCATAACCTGGCACCTGCTGTTTTCTTTGGCCTCGATTCTTATTGCTTACCCCATGAATTCTGTTCTCCCACCCACACACTGGTTGAGCGATCTGGACAAACTGCCTCTTTCACCTTTTGCTTCTGTACCTTTAGTGCTGCTCCTTCTTCTCTCCATCTGGACTCTTCCTCTCCAACTTTTATGTTTATCAAGACTCAGGGTCTTCCCTGGTAGTCCAGTGGCTAAGACTCCGACCTCCCCATGCAGAGGGCCCAGGTTCAATCCCTAGTCAGGGAACTAGATCCCACATGCTGCAACTAAAGATACCACATACGTGCTAAGTTGCTTCAGAGTCGTTCGTGTCCAACTCTCTGCGACCCTATGGACTATAGCCCACCAGGCTCCTCTGTCCATGGATTTCCCAGGCAAGAATACTGGAGTGGGTTGCCATTCCCTCCTCCAGGGGATCTTCCCCACCCAGGGATTGAACCCACATCTTTTGTGTCTCCTGCATCGGCAGGCGAGTTCTTTACCACTAGTGCCACCTGGGAACCCCCAAAGATCCCACACGTCACAACAAAGATTGAAGATCCCCCGTGCTGAAGCTAATACCTGGTGCAGCCAAATAAATAAATATGTAAAAAAGAGAAAAGACCCAGCTCACACAGCAGTTTCAATGCCTCCCCTATCATCTGAGTAGCTTAAGTCATATTTCTTTGCTCCTATAGCAGTTTAGACATTTATTTTTGTACAGTTGATGATAGTCCACTAGTTTTTAAATTAGTTCTTAGGTTACTTTATTAAATGCAACTTACATGTTTATTTACATTCCCATAGACCTGTCAAAGGACACTAACAAAGCTAGTTTACCTGAAACTGCAGCACAACAAACTTAATAAGGCAAATCTGCATATTTAATGTAATATTTCTAAACATACCTTAAAAAAATTTAAAATACAATTTTAAAAAATTCTTATACATCTAAAAAAAGTCACACAAAAATTTAGTAGATCAAGTTCCCTAAGCATTTAAACACCTATATAAACACAAAACCTATATAAACCTATATAAACACAATTTGTACAAAAATGTCATTTTCTAATGCCAAAGTTACAAATTTACTATCCTAGCCAGAGTTAACAGAATTACCAGTTCAGGGCCTCTTTACCAAGTATGGTAACAATTAGCATTTGATTAGAGAATCTAGAAACAGGATATGGAACCACTTAGCATGTTGGGTTCAACCCCTTCCTATGCTTAGGTAGCAGATGTTGGGGTCATCTAAAGCAAAGTCTGAGACAAGGACTTGGGGTCCAGGAGTTTATCTGGGATGTCAGGAAGCAGGCATGAGAGATCAGGGAGAGTGAGATGGAGGAAAAGGAAAAGCCAGTATTGAGGTTTGTTGTTGAATTTGCTGCAACAAGCAATTAGAGTTCAGTTCCACCAGTACCACTGAGAAACATGGATGCCCTTCATAATTTTTCTCTTATTATTCTCATGTTTCTTAGCAGCTATCATTTCATACTCACTTTATTGTCAATTATAATTTTCACAAAGAACATCTGCTTCACATAAAATAGTTCTAAGGCCAAAGTGAAAGTGCTTAGGAACTCTCTTCCAACAGGAGCCGAGGGAAAGACATACAGAGAAAGTGTGGAAACAGGAAAAAAGAAATTATCTGGCTATCACTTGAAACTTAGTTTGGCTATTTGTGACTCGTTATCCTTAGTATTTTGATCTCCTAACCCTGAGGTAGTTACCAACAAAAGTGACTGAGCAGGTATGCACATATGCATTTAGACCACCGCAGCACAGAATCACATCAGTCTAATAAACTCCTTGTTTAATTAATTTAACAGAACACATGGAGGAGGATGGTTGTGTGATCAGGAGGTACTCTCTGGCAATGCTGAGCCTTGGCCTAAACATCATACCTGTCCCCCAGACACCCTACAAAGACCCACATCCCCAAAGAGTACCCTTATCCTAGGGCCAGTGCATCCTCAGAAGCTCTCTATTGTCCTCCACTGAATCAGGATTGCAAGAATGCCTGCCCCTCTGTAGCAGATCCCAACTGGCAAAATATTGCAACGTTTATAACTGGGGGAGGATAGGTAGGAAAACTCCACCTTAGATGGCTAGACCAGCAAACGCAGTCACTTTAGAATGTACCTCATCCCCAGAGGCAGGCATATAAACCTTTACCTGAAGTGCTTATCTGCCTGTTTGTTTGTTTTGGCTGCAAATGAATGGCAGTCTCTAGGTTACTATTTATCACTGACCTCCAGTCATATGTCCTTAACAGTGAGCTCATCTGTTTCCAGCTTCTGAAAGAGTAAGTTGCAAAGCCAGTTGGAACAAGTACAATTCAGCATGCTACTGCTCTCTCATCCTTGGGGCATGTCTTTTATTTTCACAGAAAATGTCCTAAGCTGAATCTAGTGACCTGATTGCAAACACTTGACTGTTTGTCTGTGTCTTTAAGAAAGGAAGAAGTTTATGCAGGTTTAGTTTCTATTAGGACTAGAATGGCTATACCTTTAAGTCCTCCTCTGACTTCTATATACATATCCATGTATATATAACATTTATATATGGAACATATATTTACAAATATTTATATAATATTGTCATATAAGAAAAAGATTTGATCTTTGCCCCTAGTTCTTGGCATAACGTCCCTGAAACTGTTAGAATTTCCTGAGTGGTAAGAGTGTCTTATCTTATTCATAAGGAACTCCCTTTGAGCACAGCAGAATTTATACTAAAGAGGGGACTTTTAGAAGTGATGGTGTTAATCGCTCAGTTGTGTCTGACTCTACGTGACACCATGGAGTGTATGTATCCAGGCTCCTCTGTCCATGGAAGTCTCCAGACAAGCATACTGGAGTGGGACATCCTGAAGGATGGGGGCTAGTAGCAAGAAGAACCAACCACCTGTTAGTGAGTTGGAACTTTTACTCCCACTCAGACCTCCAGAGGGGGCAAAAGGACAAACGACTGAGTTCACGGCCAGTGATTTTGTCTATCATGCCTATATGATGAGGCCCCCATAAAACCCCAAAGGAACAGAGTTCAAGGGCTTCAGGGTCGGGAAACACATGGTGGTGATGGGAGAGTGGTATCTGTCTAGAGAGAGTGGAAGCTCTGTGCTTGCCCTGTTCATCTCTTCCATCTGGCTGTTTCATAGTTATGTTCTTTTATTAAAAAAAAAAAAAAAAAGCAAAACTGATAATTGGTGAGTGAAACATTTTCCTAAGTTCTCTGAGTCACTCTAGTAAATTAATCTGGGTCTTGGGAACCTCCGATTTATAGCCAGTATGACAATGGCAAATGCATGCATTCTCAGTCATGTCTGACTCTTTGCAACCCCATGGACTGCAACCCACCAGGCTCCTCTGTCCGTGGAATTTTCCAGGCAAGAATACTGGGGTGGGTTTCCATTTCCTGCTCCAGGGGATCTTCCCAACCCAGGGATCAAACCTGTGTCTCTTGAGTCTCCTGTGTTGGTAGGTGGATTCTTTTACCACTGTGCCACCTGAGAGCAAAATGTTTCACCCCAAAATATGTCTCTTTGGCATGAGGATTACTGTAGACTGGTTGTTTTTTTAAAAAAACAAATGGATCAGGAAGAGCTTTTACCTCCTTCCCTCTCCAACTGCCTACAAACTGGAGAAAGAGGATGTGTTCCAGGAAGGGAGCTATCACCATAGATAAGTACAGTACAATGTGAGCTAGGTTTGGTAGACAGGGAAGAACCTAACAAAATCTGTTTGTTAAAATTCTCTGTCTGGGGAACTCCCTGGCTGTCAAGGGGTTAGGACTTCAGCTTCCACTGCAGGGGCCACAGGTTCAATCCCTGGCCAGAGAACTAAGATCCCACAAGCCATGCAGCATGACCAAAATAAAATAAAAATAAATAAATAAAACTTCATTCAAAAAACATTCAATAAAAAAATAAAGTTCTGTGTCCTATTATTTCTATATGGCCCAGCAAATATTTGTTTACCAAACATTCTCTCTGTGAAATATCTTCTTTCTCTTTGAAGTCCCAGACCCCTACCCTCTTCTCTTTAGTCCAGGAGATCACATATACCTCATTTTACCTGACTGTCTCTGGGGGCTCTCATGTTAGGATTCCTCCTACAAATGTAATTAAAATTTACTTTCTCTTATTAATCTGTCTCATGTCAATTAAGTCTGAGACTAGTCAAAAGAACCTAGAGAGGCAGAGGAAAACTTTTTTCCTCCCCAACAAGGATAGGTCAGAAGCACAGGTAACAATCTGGACTTTTGATGGGCTTCGCTGGTTGCTCAGAAGGTAAAGAATCCGCCTGCACTGAAGGAGACCTGTGTTTGATACCTGGGTTGGGAACATCCCCTGGATAAGGAAATGGCAACCCACTCCAGTATTCTTACCTAGAGAATTTCATGGAAGGAGGAGCCTGGTGGGTTACAGTCCATGGGGTCCCAAAGAGTCAGACACAACTGAGCCACTTTCACTGAAAGGGGGCTATCACCAATCTTATAGGACTCAGCCTAAAACCTGTGGGAGCTGATGCAAACTCCAGCTAGAGAGCGCCAGAATTGAGTAAAATTTCAGGACACTTGGGTGTTGCAGAAGCGTTTGATGTGTGGAAAATCCACACGTCTGGTGTCACAAGTCATATAGTGCTGTAGTTAAGAATAAACAGGTACGGGAGAATGTTTTTTCCTTTACAAATATCGAATAAAATTTCCCAGTGCCTGGATCCTGCTGTCTACAATTGAACAAAGTGTTCAGTATGGAAGCCCTTCCACATTCATTATGTTTCTTCTTTCCCATAATGCTGGAAGGAGGAGAAGGGGAAGACAGAGGATGAGATGGTTGGATGGCATCACCGATTGGATGGACATGAGTTTGAGCAAGCTTCCGGAGTTATTGAACTAGCTGTGAACTAGTTTCCTAAATTTATTAAGGACTATTTCCTAGGCCACCACCACTGGAGACTCAAGATATCACTGAATTACTGATCGGGGTTTTAAAGATAGGCACTTAAAGACTAACCTAATTCCCCAGAACACTAAAATTCAAACGCGAGACTTGCCCACAGTCACTCAGTAATGATTAAATGGGATAATACATGTAAAGTGCCTGTCAAGGGGCCTGGACACAGCGCCCCCCAGGAGTTGACTAGGAGAAGTGCTCAGACCAGATGTTCCAGCAGCAAGCTCACAGGACCCCATACACTCGCTGCCTCTGGGTTATACGAACTCTGAATTGACTATCAAATTTAAGGTTTTCATTTGCGCAATGAATGTCCCTTAACCCTGAATATAGCTTTAGTTTACATTCTTGGCTTTTGGCCGCTTGGTGACCTTTTAGCTTTAAAAAAGAAACCGTTGCTACTGCAAACCAGTATTGGGCTTCAGTAGATTTTTCTCAGGTGGTTTTATTTTACTTTTCCCTATATAACTGCTACGTATTTTGATACCAGGAATTCCTTTCTCTGAGGAACTCCTTCACAGCACTAGGTGACCGCGACACGTTCCATTTCACGTTACTCGAAAGGATCAGGCAGGCCACTGGGCCGTGGGGCCGGACCGACGCGGACGGTCATCCCGCTGACGTCACCGCGCAGCCTGCCGCTGACCTGACGCTCGGGAATGACGTCAGGCCCCTGCGGGTCCAGGATCTCCCGAGCGCCATGCTAGGCGTGGGCAGCGCGGGACTCGCGCGGGCCCTGCGGGCTGGGAAGCAGGCATGGCTGTGGGGCGCGCGCGGCCGCTCCCTGGCCCTGGTGCACGCGTCCCGCGGGCCCCACGCGGCGGACTGGCAGCCGTCGGCCGGGCGGGGGCCGCGCAGGCGTCCGCTGAGCCTGTCTGCAGCCGCGGTTGTGAACTCGGCGCCCCGCCCTCTGCAGCCCTACCTGCGCCTCATGCGGTTGGACAAGCCCATAGGTGAGTGCGGACGGACGCGGCGGTCCGGGGGCTGCGGGCGTCGTGAAAATGAAGCCCGAAAGCCGGGGCTTGGCCTCCAGGTGCTCGTTACCCTCGAGAAAGCCGAACAGGGCGATCTCCGAAGTGCCCGGCCGGCTGTCACGCCTCCCTGAATCCTGAGCACCGGAGCGGGGCAGAAACTCCGCTCATTCCACAGACCGTGTTTGTAAGTTGTGAATCGAGCGGTAATTCCGTGCCCGCATCCCTGCATTTGCGCAGATTTACAGTGTGCAAGCACTTCCACATTCATTATGTTTCATCTTTTCCATAATGCTGCAAGGCCCCCACAACAAATGCAGAGGAAACCAAGGCTCTTTGGAGAGCCAGACCGGATGATGCTGAGTTTCCTAGCTCTTTGCCCTACACTGTTTGTAGCACAAAGATTTAATTCATTCGAATGCTGCAGGCATTGCACTTGTGTACTACTAATCAGCTCACGGTCGCCTCCTAAGGCAGGATTTCCTTGACTTTTTTGTGTAACGTATTCACCTTTCACTTCAGTCTCTCTCTTTTCCTCTCATTTTTCTTCATAACCTTCACCGCTAGCCTTATACATTTATTGGTTGATACACTTTTCCAATACAGCATAAACTCCACTTATATGGGACTTTTATTTCTAATGTCTAGAAGAGTCTGGCAGTAGTATTGAAAGGTTGAAGTCCTACAGCATCGCCTAGCCTTAGGGGTAGAAAGAGCTGTGGTAACTTTGTCCTTTCAAAGAACTCCCAGTCTAGTTTAAAAAAAAAAGTATTGGGTGAGTTGGGAAAGTATGGGATCAAATATAAGTGATACAGATAGTAAGTACAGCAGGAAAAGAGTAATTATTGTGGATCTTCATTGCTGGAAAAAGTTGAGAAGAAAGTGTACCTCAAAGCAGTGGTCCCCAACATTTTTGGCATCAGGGACTGGTTTCGAGAAAGACAGTTTTTCCCAATGTTGGGGGTTGTGGGAGAGTGGCATGGTTTGGGGATGCTTCAAGTGCATTTTGGGCTTCCCTGGTGGCTCAGCTGGTAAAGAATCCAGCTGCAATGTGGGGACCTGGTTTCGATCCCTGGATTGGGAAGATCCCCTGGAGAAGGGAAGGGCTACCCACTCCAGTATTCTTGCCTGGATAATTCCATGGACTGTTTAGTCCATGGGGTTGCAAAGAGTTGGACACAGCTGAGCAACTTTCATTTTCACTTCGTTTTTCAAGTGCATTACACTTATTCTGTACTTTATTTCTATAATTCTGACATCAGCTTCACCTCAGGTCATCAGGCATTAGATCCCAGAGACTGGGGACCCCTGCCTCAAAGGACAGGTAGATCTTGCAGAGGAGGAAAGAGTTCCACATTGGTGGGGGAATTATTTTTGCAATGACTCAAGGGTACAGTGTTGGTACACTAAGGACATAAGCTCGTCTGGAACCCGAGTTGAGCATAGAGAATAGTGGGCATCAAGGCTGGTTAAGAGCTGGACAGAATAAGAATGGACAGAGGAGAGGGAGGGGTGGAGGTTGAACTCTAGGTAATCTGGCTGACGGCATGTACCATTGCAGTGGATGGTAAATACATTCAAATGTCTAGATATAGTCATGCCACCTTTGCTCAGCTAAGACCCCCAAATTAGGCCTTGTTTTTTGTATTCTAGATTTATGCACTATCATTTGAGATCAGAGCACTAAGCATTTATAACAATCAGCAATTAAAGTGTAAAAGTCAATTAAATGATAGGCACAGTCCTGCCATCATGACCCATGACGTTTTGGGGCCAGATTCAAGTTGATAGGCATAAAATTTTAAGCCTAGTTCTAACCTGAAGCCTAATCGTTGTTATTCTATTGTTGGGATCTATGTCACAGAGCCGTAGTGTAGGCTTATGGGCATCTAATATCAGCAATTGCTCTAAGTCCCATTTCCAGAAATCTTTGGCTTTTCCCTTAGAAGCTGGACCACATAATAAGACTGTAAAGGGTTTATATATAGGCGAGAGCAGGCCTTCCTACTTGGTAAGATTATCAGGCCACCTGGATACAACCAATTAGCTTTCACTTAACACTGACCGCTGTTTGCCAATTAGGACCAATTAGCTTTCACTTAATACTGACCGCTGTTTGCCAATTAGGAACGGGGCGGGGGCAGAAACTCCCAGGAAATTCCCGCGCGCAGGAAAGTTTTGACCAATGAAATTGCTTTGCAGACGTGTAACCAATCTGCTTCTCACCCTATAAATTTGTGTAACAGCTTGGGCTCAGGGCTCTCTGACCCGCACCACTGCGTTGGTTGCAGCAGAGAGTCCTGGCTCGAGTCAGTAATAAACTTCCCTTTCTGCGAGTTGCATTGTCTTGGAGGCCTTCTCTATTCCCGCTCGGGGATTGGGACATCGGGCATAACAAGACTTCTTTGAGTCTTCACTCTGCTCACTTGAGGGACCTCTGGTTAAGTTACTTTACCCCTCTGGGCCTTCATGTCTCATCTGTAAAATGAAAATACTAAGAATACTGACTTTGTAAAGTTGTCGTGAGAGTTTGTTAATAAGTGTCAAGTCCTTAGAACAGTGCTTGACATAATAAATGTACGAGAACGTTAGCCATTACTTGAGAAATTGGAATTGGAGAAGATTGGGTAAATAGTATTAGGTTTGTTAGGAGGATACCTGCCTGCTTGCTTTGGTTCTAAATAAGATGACTGTAGGACTTTTCAGACAACCTAGTAACAGTCTCAGTACTGTGCTGTGTGCTAAGTCGTGTCAGTCATGTCTGACTTTTTGTGAACCTGTAGACCGTAGCCTGCCAGGCTCCTCTGTCCATGGGATTCTCCAGGCAAGAATATTGGAGTGGGTTGCCATGCCCTCCTGCAGGGGATCTTCCCAACTCAGGGGTCGAACCCAGGTCTCTTACGTCTCCTGCATTGGCAGGCAGGTTCTTTACCACTAGCCCCACCCGGGCAGTCTCAGTACTATTAGAATTCATTCAGCAAGCATTTTTTTGAGCCCCTACTGTTTGCCAAGAATAATAAATTGACAGTAGTAGAATTCCAGATTTGATTTTTCTTTACTTACGTTCTTCTTTTGTGGGTATTATGTGTATGGTTTTATAATTTTATTTATTTTTGACCGTGCTGGGTCTTGGTTGCTGCGTGGGTTTTTCTCTAGTTGCAGCGAGCAGGGCCTTCTCTCTGGTTGTGGTACGTGGGCTTCCCACTGTGCTGGCTTCTCTTGTTGCAGAGCACAGGCTCTAGGCCCACAGACTTCAGTAGATGCAGCACGTGGGCTCAGTAGTGGGAGTTCTCGGGCTCTAGAGCATAGGGTCAATGGTTGTGGCGCACAGGCGTAGTTGCTCTGTGGCATGTGGGATCTTCCTGGATTAGGGATCGAACCCATGTCTCCTGCGTTAGTAGGTGGATTCTTTACCACTGAGCCACCAGGGAAGCCCCTATGTGTGATGTTTTAATTTGCTGAAGTTTGCTCTTGTTAAAAAGTGGGTTTCACTGTTTTTCAGAAGGGATTACAACTTCCTACAACTATGTCACAGACTCCATTATTTCAGGAGGTTTCAGCAGGTGGCGCTCTTTCCTCTAAATTGGTGGTATAACTGGTTTTACTGCATTTGTGGCTGTTGGTGTTGTCTTGAAGAGAGTGTCTATTAGTACATGAATCTTAGACTCAAGTTTATACAAGCTCTCTGGTCCACTCATCACCTTTAAGAATGCTTGCTCAAAAAAAAAAAAAAAAAAAAGAATGCTTGCTCAATTTGTTTGTAATTTCCCAGAGAGTTTTTACTTTTTCTTTTTTAAAAAAAATTGTATTGTGGTAAAAGTCACATTACATAAATCATACTATTTTAACCATATTTAACTGTACAGTTCAGTGGGACTAAGTACAGTCACATTGTTGTGCAGAAAGCTTTTACTTTTTCTGTAATGAATATATCTTTCTAAAACCTATTTGTATCCTCACTATCTTTCTTCATGGGAGAGAACAGAGTGAAAATATCATGTTGATAATCAATCGCTAAAGTGTCATAGGGAAGACAGAAACACATTGCTGAGTATCAGGAGGGCAAAAGGAGAAAAAAGAATTCATGGTTATGTAGAGATTTAGATATCCAGAGTGATAGTCTGGAGGCAAACTGCCTGGACTTGAATTCCAGCTACACTGAATTCTGCCATGTTTTGTCTATGTTGTTGTTCAGTCACTAAGTTGTGTTGGACTGTTTGTGACCCCCATGAACTGCAGCTCACCAGACTCCCCTGTCCTTCACTATCTGCCAGAGTTTTCTCAAATTCATGTGCATTGAGTTCGTGATGCTATCTAACCATCTCATCTTCTGCTGCCCCCTTCTCCTTTTGCCTTTAGTCTTTCCCAGCATCAGAGTCTTTTCCAGTGAGTCAGCTCTTCCCATCAGGTGGCCAAAGCACTGGAGTTTCAGCTTCAGCATCAGCCCTTCTAATGAATATCCAAGGTTGATTTCCTTTAGGATTGACTGGTTGGATCTCCTTGCAGTCCAAGAGACTCTCAAGAGTCTTCTCCAACACCAGTTTGAAAGCTTCAGTTCTTCAGCACTCAGCCTTCTTTATGGTCCAACTCTCACACCCGTAAATGACTACTGGAAAAACCATAGCTTTGACTCCACGGACCTGTGTCAGCAAAGTGTTATCTCTGCTTTTTAATATGCTGCCTAGGGCCTCAGAAGGTAAGGAATCTGCTTGCAGTGCAGGAGACCTGGGTTCAATCCCTGGGTCAGAAAGATTCCCCTGGAGAAGGGAATGGCAACCCACTCCAATATTCTTGCCTGGAGAATTCCATGGACAGAGGAGCCTGGTGGGCTACAGTCCATGGGGTCACAGAGAGTCAGACACGACTGAGCGACTCACTCTTTCAGTTCAGGTTTGGCTAGGTCTGTCGATGTGGCCTTGGGCAGATTACTTTCTCAATGCTTCAGTTTCTGTGTTTGTTAAGTAAGTATAATAGCCTACCACATATGTTTATTGTGAGAATCAAAAGTATTGTATGACAGCACCTGTAGCAGGTAAACACTGAATTTGTGATTGTTTTTCATTACCACTGTCCTTAGCATTGTCATAACAACTCTAAGAGGTAGATGTTCTTTCATCTCTTTTGTAGATAAGAAAGACTGAACGTTCAGATTTAATATACTTGAGTGTCTGGTATCACTTGCTAGGAGCAGACACTAGAACCTTCACTAGAGAAACCTTCCTCATCTGTAGGAGTACCCTACAGCTTCCCATCCATGCATGCAGAACCTATAACACAGACTTACTGCCAAGGAAATCTTGACACCAACATGAAATGCTATAGGTGATTACACAACTTTGTCTTTAGAATTCTTTTTTAAGTGAAACCTTCAGTTCTTACTGCACCAGGAAAATGCCTGTGAAGTAGCGTCCTTTCTTCTCTATCAGAACAGGTTCAGCTAGCCACTCCTGTCCCTCTGAACTCTACTGGTAGGTGCAGGGAAAAGGAAGTGCTGAAACCACCCACTGTGTATTACTTAACCTCTCTGCATCTGTTTCCTCATCTGTGAAATGGGAGTAATAATAGTGCCTGCTTTATGAGGGTGTCTTTGACGATTAAACGAGTTTGTATAGAGAGAGCATCAGGAGCCATGCCTGACACTTCACGCACATGTGCCGAACGTTGTCGTTGGTACTGTTTGAGATGGGACACGCTGAGTGTGGGTCTCCAGGGCCACCTGAATTCCGCTCTAGACGGCTCCTTCCTGTGTTCTAGCCTCTCCTTGCCTTTGCTGCAGTGTGTGTTTAAGCCCCTTTGGGAAAAGCTTTCCTCATTTTTCCCTGCTCCGTCCCCAGTTAATTTGGGTGGCACCATTTTATGCCTTTGTAGGATCCTGCACTTGCCCTGTTGTTGAATTGGTCTATTTTATTGTTATTGTTTGTTTAGCTGGGTTTCTCCCTTTTGATTTACAAGCTGCACGAAGGCAGAAACCATCTCTCTCTTAGTCACCATTGTATTCCCAATTCCTGGAACATCTCTGGTACAAAGCATGCGCTTTATAAATATTTGCAAATGACTAAAGCTTAAATTTAATGAGGCTTAAACATGATCCTAAGGGCGTTGTCATCTGACCATTTTCATGCAGCATCTGATTTCTTTAGTCGCGTGTCCTATTTCACTTTTTGAGGAGGAAGAAATTACCCTCCACTCTTCTAAGTCTAAGAATTAAGTTGACATGAGACAGATTAATAGGAGATAATCAAGCAAAAGTTTAATTGTATGAATGCTGGAGAGAGACCCAAGAAGACTGAGCAACTCACCAAAATGGTCAAAATATCCTCATCTTAAATACCATCTTCAGCTAAAGACATGGCAGGATATTGCAGGTAGTGGTTTGGGACCTCAGAGGGGTAGGGAGGAAGATAATTCACTGGAGATGGAAAAGCAAATGTTCAGTAAACAGTTATTTCTGGTCTCCCGGCCCTAGCAAGTGTCCCGCAGCACACCTAGCCCATATTTTTTCAGTTATGTGATGATAGCGCTATTCTATGACAAGAAAACTTCCTCAGTCTTCTGTTTCTTAAAGGTAATCAGCCTAAACTAATCCTCATGTCAGAGGGACACATTTGAGGGATTGGGGAGGGGGGGTGTTGTACTCTTATATTTCTCAATAGGAAAGGAAAGCTTAGAACTTATCTAATAGTCACTATATCCAAACAGTCGTTGAAAAATTTTCTTTTGAAAATAGGATATCTGTTCTTTTGATCATAGGATATCTGCTAAAGTCCATGTGTGAAATCTCCATCCCGATGATCTCCTTGGTTTTAGCTTAATTTAGTCTAGTTTAGGAGCTGAGTACCAGAACTACTCACATTTGTGCATGTATTGTTCTAGCAAAATATTTTTTTAAAAAAAAGGTTAATCCCTCTCTCCCCAAGTCATTTTATTATATTGTGTTAACAACAATAAATAAAGTTTTATTCACTTTTTTGAGCAGGTAATACATGCATATAATAATGCATATGACATGATTCAAAAGGTACAAGGGTGTAAAGTGAAAACTACATCTTCTACTCCTTTTTCCCTACCAGTTCTCTTCCCTGAAAGCATTTGTTACTTTCTAATGTGTCCTTCCTGGCATAGTGAACACACATTCAAATGTATATATTTGTTTAATATGTGTATGCATGTGCCTATATATACACGTACTCACACATATATAGTAAAAATTCTCAGCTTGCCCTCCATAGGATCATTGGTAACCTCATCAGAAATACATGAGTATCCAAATCCCCAGAGTATGTGTCAGACTTTGGGTTTTGTCAAGCTGATAGGTGAAAAATATTATCTCAATGTAATTTTGATGTGTATTTATCAGGTTGAGTATCTTTTCATTGGTAGAAAAGCCATTTGCATTTTCCGTTATGTTTTTGGTCCATTTTTTTCAGTTGGGCTGTTGATGTCTGTCCAGTTTCTGGGAACCCTACATATCGGAGAATAGTCCTCTGTGACATGAGTTTCAAGTTTCTTTTCCCAGTTTCGTCATGTGCTTTTGCCTTTGTGTTCCTTACTTCTTTTGGAGGCATCGTTCAAGCAGATGAAAGCAGTTAACTACCTTGAATCTGTACCCTTGTTTGTCTCTCTACTTTTGCTCAGGAACCTGGCTGCTGTATCTGCCGTGTACTTGGAGCATCGGTCTGGCGGCGGACCCAGGCTGCCTCCCGGATTGGTACATGTTATCCCTGTTTGGCACAGGAGCTGTTCTGATGCGTGGAGCCGGCTGCACCATTAACGACATGTGGGACCAGGACTTTGATAAAAAGGTAGATTCGTCCCAGAAGGGCACAGAGGGGCTCCTCTCAGTTCTGCAGAGTAAGACCGTGGCCTGCCTTTTGGACGCCACATAAAGGGACGGGGTCACCCAGTGTCCTCGCTGAAATCAGCAGGACAAGTGCCGGTATCTTCTGAACAGCTGCTGCTGCCAAGCACGGGGAGCTGCCTTTCTCAACCCAGGAGCGGGGCAGCGGGGGCGTGTGCACTTCCTCTTCACAGCATAAATTCAAACTTGGAAGGGCAGAGTAAGGATATTGGAAGTGAGATTGAAAATTCCATCCTGAACCCGTGGGTGTCTGAAAGAACTGTCAGCCCTTCCTTTGAGAACTTTGGGGACCATAACTATTCCTATGTAAATCAAACCTTAGTTTAAATGAACCAAGGCAGCCCTACTAGCATCTGCAAAACATAATTTCATCTTTTTTTTCTCCTTAGAAAAAACAATACATGCTTACTATGAAACACTCAGTATAAAAATTAGAAAGGATAGAAAATGCCAGTCTTCCTTATCCACCTTCCCCAAGCCCCCAGAGAAAACTTCATTTAAAACTTGATACATTATATTTATTTTCTCAAGGGAAAGGTCCATTTTGTTTGCCTTTTATTCCAGTAGCCATACTATAACAAGTACAAGCTCATTAAATGCTTGAGTAAATAATCAAGTAAACTTTCACTTTGTAAGAAATCCAGGATGAGTTATGTAAAGTAAATAATCATATAACACATAACGTGAATAATCTTCCCAGGTTTGCCTTTCCTGTAAGTGTGAGTTTTCCTTAAGTAAAGCACACCTATAATTTTTAGTTCACATTAGTATATTTTTTAATACAAAAACATTTATCAAATACCCACTGTGAATGAGACACAGTGACAGATTCTGGGATTGCGTGGATGAAAGATAACATTGCTGACTTCAGTTTAGTACTATTAGCTATCAGGAGATGGTGTCCATAAAGCATCATGGACAGGGTTAGAGAGAACTTTTTCAGGTAGGGTAAGGTGACCTTCAAACTATGACAGAATAAGATGCCAAAAATAAAGGCTGGCTGGAAGGTGAAGGTCACCCTAGGCAGAGGGAATAGCAGATCCAGAGGCACGGCTGTGAGCTAAAGTCTGTGATGCTTGATGGCTGCAACTGTGGGTTTGTGTGTGTGGCTGGAGGGTAGGACAGTGGCAGAGAGTCACGTGATGCACAGCAAAGGCATCTCTGTCTCACTGACCCAGTTGGGATGCCTTGATCCATGCCAAGCGATGCATACTCTCTTAATTGGAAAGTTGGGGGTTTGCACATCCTGGTCGGTTTTTCATTCTGTATAACCATGTGAATGAGGCTTCTAGTGTATATCCCTTCAGAATAATTATTGAACACATTTAGAGCAGCTTGGTGTCAGTTTCCTGATTGTGATAGTGTAAAGCTTTGCAGAATGTTCCCCTTGGAGGAAACTGGGTAATGGATACATAGGCTTTCTATATTTCTTAAAATACAGGGATTTTTTTTTAATTGCATATTAATCCACAGATTATCTCCAAAAATAAATTTAATTAAAAATTTAATTAAAAAATAACATGATTAACTTTAAAATAACATAATCAAACCAACCAACTTTTTCTACTTCTAAAATTAACAAAATAGAGCCATTTTAGTTTTCTCTTAAGTGATTTTTTTTTCCTCCCTAGATAAAAGGGAACTGATTAGATATCTTACATCTCCCCCATGCCATTTTTCACTGATTAGAAGAATCTAGAGTCTATGTTGACATACAGCAGAACACTTAAGTGAGTGTTTTATAGCTGTGGTTTTGCTAACATGAATTTTAAAATGTTATGAGCATCTTTTTGAGGGAGTGGGTTAAAAAGCTTGGTCAAATTGTCATGCTTACCTTACAGTTTCTTAAAGGCTGTATATCCTTAAGTATATGTTTATGGCTGAAGGTTTTGCTTAATAGGTGTGTGTGTTGGTCGCTTAGTTGTGTCCGACTCTTTGCAACCCCATGGACTGTAGCTCGCTAGGCTTCTCTGTCTGTGGAGTTCTCCAGGTAAGAATACTGCAGTGGGTTGCCATTTCCTTCTCCATTTGGTTAATGTAGTAGATGACTAAGTAGATTGCTAATACATTAAATGATAAGTGAGTTGCTATCAGGTTATATGGGTTAAATGTGTTTTGTTGAGGAGGTATGCAGTCTGCTAGTCATGTGATAAACATTATGTCCAAAAATCTCAGTGCACAGGTGTTAATGATTTGGTTTTGTCAGCTGTGAGCATGCTAGTTTCATGGATGTGTTTTTAAATCATCATGTTACATCGTTTTTAGTCTTTTCATGGGTGCCTTATTTTCAGCTCTCACGTTTAGTTAGCCAGGCAGTTTCCATCGTACTGAAAGGGCAGTGTAACCTTGTGATGAGTACCGTGGTTGGTGGGACTGGACTGACTGTGCCACCTTCATATCTGTGACCTTGGGAAGTTACTGAGCCTCTCTGTCTGTTTCCTGAAACTTAGAAGGGGCAAGGACTTCGAGTGGCTAAAAACAATTGTTATAAGGATTCAACAATGCAATGCGAATATAACTCTTAGATTAAGTAGCATACTGTAACACTCAACTACTGGCAGGAATAAGCATAATATCCTAACTCAAATATAAAAACATAAATATTATTTCCACTTGAAACTACAAGAACCAAATTGAGGATAAAATATTCAGTTCTGGCGCTAACCAAGATGAATCATTACAGTTTCTGACAAACTGTTTCATTGCACAGTGAGGCATGCTCTAAATCTGGTCAGCACATTTTTTCTGTAAAGGACCAGATAGTAAATATTTTAGCTTTGTGAGCCGTGTAGTCTTTGTTGTAATTACTGCATTCTGTTGCACCATGAAAGCAGACACATACAGTGTGTAAGAAAATGGGCGTGTCACTGATTCAATAAAATTTTATTTGTGGACACTGAAATTTAAATTTCAACCTACTTGCATGTGGCACAATACTTTACTCTTTATCTGATTTACTTTCAATCATCAAAAAAAGTAAAAGCCATTCTTAGCTCATAGTGCCATATAAAAACAGAAGGTTGAATTTGGCTCACAGGCCATAGTTTGCTAAACCCTTGATATAAGTCATACAAAAATATATTAATTATAGTTAATATTTATGGCATCAGACATTGCACTGTGAGGTAGGTGCTATTATTACCTCTTCCTCTCTTTTCTTTTTCCTTTAGTAAGTCAGTAACCTAAACCTGAGGGAGGTCAAGTAATTTGCCAGAATTCACAGAGCCAATAAGTGATGGAATTGGATTCAAATGCTAGGCTCTCTGATACCAGATCCTGAGTTCTCAACTTCCAGCTGTGCTGAAAATTTTGATTATGCTGTTTATTTGTGTTAAGTTTAGAATAATCACAAGGTTTCAAACCGTGGCTCCCTGCATTGGAAATTTGAAGTCTTAGCCGCTGGACCACCACGGAAGTCCCATTCCCACTTTCAGACTCAGATAATCTGTCTTCTTTCTTCATATCTGACATCTGATTGCAGTGCTTCCCATAATCATGATAGCATTCACGTGATAGCACCCTTATCTGACATGCTCTGCAGTTTCCTTTCCTGACAGTCCCGTTATTTCTGTCCCTCATTGTTCTCTGAAAATTGAGCATATACTTGCTAAGCTGGGTAGCTAAATAGTTAGATCAGGATGTTGCTTTGTTTTGTTTGTAGATGGGGATGGGCGACAGAAAGAGGAATGAAGGGTGGGACTTTTTAGTTCTTTTCAAAGCTGTTTTAAATAGGAACTTTGATTCTTGACAATACTTCCAGTTTTCACCTTTTATTCATGTATCTGTCTTAGTGGTACCATGGGCCAGTCATTTGAGTCAATGTTTAAGTAAATAATTGAGCTATTTCTCAACGCTAAGAGATCTGTTTTATGTGTTAAGGTTACAAGAACAGCAAGTCGCCCAATAGCTGCTGGAGACATTTCAACTTTTCAGTCCTTTGTTTTTCTTGGAGGACAGCTGACCTTGGCCCTGGGCATTCTTCTCTGTCTGAATTACTACAGGTACAGTAAATGTGTTTTTCATAATCATGCATAAAATCTGTCACTTGGTACAGAAGTAGATATAAGATAGAATTGAAATACCTGAATCACAGAGTTGTTCATTACCTAATCAAGCATCTGTTTAACAGTCTGAGTTAACAATCTAAGTAAATCACCGCATATTGCATAAAGTCAGGAATGCTTTCAGCCAAAGGAATGACGAAATCAGCAATTTCGTTTATCCTACACCGCCTCTAGGACTTGCACTGTGTGTTGCCTGAAGGACTCAGGGCACTTCCCTAGGTTTTCCAGGTGCATGCGTGGGAGTGTGTGTATAAACCCATTTGTGTAATTTTTCCAATCCACCTAGTGTCTCTGAAGTGGTAGGGGCAGGAGAGGCAGGAATGATTGTATTCACTTTGCAAAAAGAGGAACTGGGTCTTTCCCAGAGTCATAGTCCTAATCAGCGACAGAAGAAAAAAGGACTCATTTGTGTACCTCTTAAACACAGACAGAATTAAACTTTTGTGTATCAGATGGCTGCTTACCATATAGTGCTTCAGTAAGACATAAAAGAGGAGGAGCTCAGCGAATAAGCATATGGAGGCTAGACTTAACTGCATATCTTATCCTGAAAGTCAAGTGATATCTTATCAGTCGAGTGATAACACTTTGAAAGGTTATTCCTGGAGGGTAATGCCAGGTGAGCTGTGAGCTCCTGAAAACATCTGATGTTGTCCTCCTTTCCTAGGTGACCTTATCTTCCAGAGAAATAATGCCTTGTAGTGCATACAGGGAGGGGTATTTGGGCTCCCATTCTGTTAGGACATCTCAGTTTACCTGCTGTCTCGATGTTTTAAAGCGAAATTTAGACAGGCAGTGGCATGTGGGGCCTAACTGAAGAGTTGACTCATTGGAAAAGACCCCAATGCTGGGAGGGATTGGGGGCAGGAGGAGCAGGGGACGACAGAGGATAAGATGGCTGGATGGCATCACCGACTCGATGGACATGAGTTTGAGTAAACTCCGGGAGTTGGTGATGGATAGGGAGGCCTGGCGTGCTGCGATTCATGGGGTCACAACGAGTCGGACACGACTGAGCGACTGAACTGAGCATATGGGGAATATGTTGGATACTGGGGCCAGATGCCTTAGGCCTGAGTCCAACCCTGCTGCTGACCAGCTGTTATAACACGTGGCAAATTACTTTCTCTTTGTGCTTTAGTTTTTCCATCTGCCAAAAACAAAACAAAAACCAACCAACCAAGTAGGATAAAACTGCCCATCTCTTAGGGTTGTGGTGAAGATTATTATGACTTCACATATGTAGAGCGGTTAGAGTAGTCCTAATACATGAAAGCGATATATGTGTCAGCTGTTCTTATTTTGGTTGGTTGTTTATAACACTGAAGATATTTTAAGTTATTTTTAATTGGAGGATAATTGCCTTACAGTGTCGTGTTAGTTTCTGCCATACAACAATGCGAATCAGCCATGAGTATACGTATATTCCCGCTCTCTCGAGCCTCCCTCTCACCCCCGCCCCCCATTGCGCCCCCCCAGGTCCTCACAGAGCCCTGAGCTGAGCTCCCAGTGTATAGCACTGCAGGTATTTTCTGATCATCCTTTATACTAATTAAAGGAATTAATTCAGGAATCAAGGTCTAGGAAGAAAATTTTACCAAATAAAAAGGTGTAAGTCAAGATAAATCATTTCCTAATTAGTGTTACTGTTGTTATCTTTTAGCGATTTTTAAGAGACGGTGACACTAATCTTTGTAATTTTTTTTTCTTGATTTCAGTATAGCTCTTGGAGCAGCCTCCCTACTGCTTGTCATCACCTACCCGCTAATGAAACGAATTACATACTGGCCTCAGTTAGCCTTGGGTAAGCTTGAAATGACTACATAAGTATCTCCTTCAATACCCTCAAGCTATACTTTTATATATAATATCATACACATGTGTGTGTAATGTGACAGAGATAAAATGTCAGGTCAGTCTTGAAATTTTGCAAACCAGGAATAGATTTTCATATTTTAAAAGAGGGCAGTTAGCTGCTTTTATTGGCTAAAAAATCTTGGACGTTTACCAAGGTCATCATCATTATTTCCTGAAATGTTCTTAAAAATCTGGGTGTGTCATGAAGAAAAAAATTAGCTGCCTCGAGCCTACCGGTTTCTTCAGGTGATTGATGTGGATGTCCTGAAGATGCTGTGGACTTGAGAACTAGGGTCAGTTTGTGAGCGCTTCTTCCCTCTCTGTGAAGCCTTCCTTAGACTTAGCCAGTCTCTCTCATAGCACTCTAATGTGGCACTTACTCATTCCAGCAGCAGCAATTCAATAGGAAGATCCTGAGAGCCTGCCCTCTATCCCCATTAATAAACTGTAGACGCCTAGAAGATAAAGTATTCTTTATATATGGATGGCGCCGCATCTAACATAGCACTTGGCACATCACAGTTATCAACAAATATATGTTGGTAGAAAGAGGAAGATAGGTACGCAAGTCAAAATCTATTGCAGACATGACTGTTCCTAGATTTTTTTCTTCTATTCCTAGAATAATCTTGAAGAGTATTAAGAAAGCTGGTGTATTTACTTGAAGTATTTATTGAAACCCTAACTCTTACTTTATGTCAGAAATCACACCAAGTACTAGAAAAATAAAAAGGACCAAAACACGTTCACCATCTTTAAGGAGCAAGTCCCTCAGGTACCTCAGACTCAGTGAGGCCCAGACGTCTTTTCTCAGATGCCCTTTTTTTTTCCTCCTACGTTGCCTGTTTCCACTTAGAATCCCTCTTCCTCAGCTGATAAGTGCCTCTCGTCTGGTCCCACATAGCACGCGTGTCAGCGTTGCTGAGGGACTTGCAGGTTGGAGACGTCTAGCAGGCAGTTCAGTATCTGATCCAAAGCTGAGGGCAGTGATTAGGCCGACACACAGATATGTAGCAGTTGTCGCCCTGTGGATGTTTGTCTATAGTCCTTAGAGAGGGTGTGAGGAACCGGTGCTCCTGTCTGTACTCTTGTTTCTGTAACTTGGAGGGGAAATGCAGCCATAAAGGAAAGGACCCAGGAGTCCGACTCAGACAGGCCTGAGTGCAAACCCTAAGGCGTCTGTCTATCGGTTGTGCCAGGCGTTCTACTAGGTAGGACACATGTTCTTCCCACAGAACCCCCTATTTATCATGGGGTATTATTCTCTCTGTTAGCAATGTAATTTTTAATTAACCTTTCGGGTTCTGTTTTCCTGTTTTGTAAAGTGTTGCTAATAACTACCATAGACACTTGGGGGAATTTAAGAAAGAAACATGAGGAAACAGCACACACGGAGCCCAATACATGGAAGCACTTAACACGTGCCGCTGCCTCCTTCGCTCCCTGTGGATTCTGAAGTACATTTAGACTTTTCTTCTCTTTCTGTTTCACTAATTGTAGGGTTGACCTTTAATTGGGGAGCATTGCTTGGATGGTCTGCTATCAAGGGCTCCTGTGATCCATCTGTTTGCCTTCCTCTTTATTTTTCTGGAATTATGTGGACTCTGATATACGATACTATCTATGCCCATCAGGTAAAGAAATATCCTTTTTTGTAACTTTGGTTTAACTGTTGTTTTTTTTAAAAGAACTTTTAAGAAGCAAGTTAAAAGGAAAGGTTTATTCTTTAGGCTTTTTTTAAAAATTGAGGTAATTGGTTTATCATGTTGTGTGTGTCATTGTACAGCATTGTATTTTGACTTCTGTGTACACTTCAGGGCACTGACCACCAAAAGTTTAGTTTCCACCCGTCTCCATACTGCTGACTCCCTTTATCTATTTTGCCCTCCCCACAGCCCCTTCCCCTCTGGTAACCACTAATCTGTTCTCTGTATCTATCTTTGTGTTTAGCTTTGTTTGTTCATTAATTTTTTTAATATACCACATGTAAGTGAAATTGTATGGTATTTGTCTTCTTCTGTCTGACTTTTTATTTAATATAATATTTTATCTAGCATAATACCCTCAAGATCCATCTATGTTGTTGCAAATGGCAAGATTTTATCTTTTTATGGCTACATAGTATTCCATTGTATGGCTGTAACACATCTTTGTCAGTTCATCTGTTGATGGGCACTTAGGTTGCTTCCATATCTTAGCTTGTATATAATGCTGTGATAAACATTGGGGTACATAGGTATCTTCCTGAATTAGTGTTTTTGTTGTCTCTAGTAGATACCCAGAAGTGGAATAGTTGGATCATACAGTAGTTCTGTTCTTAACTTTTTGAGACATCTCCATGCTGTTTTTCCGCAGTGACTGCACCTATTTATATTCCCACCAGCAGTGCACAAAGGCTCCTCTTTGTCCCTCACCCTGTCAACACTTGTTATTTCATGTCTTTCTGATAGCCATTCTAACAAGCATGAGGTGATCTCTCTTCATGGTTTTGGTTTGCATTTCCCTATTGATTAATGATACTGAACATCTTTTCATATGCCTGTTGGCCATCTGTATGTGTTCTTTAGAAAAACTCTTCAGGGCAATGTCTGTTTAGACCCTTTGCCCATTTATTAAGTAGAGTTTTTTTTGTTGAGTTCTTTATATATTTTGAATATTAACACCTTACCAGATACATGATTTGCAGATATCTTCTCCCATTTGGTAGTTTGTCCTTTGACTTTGTGGATGGTTTCCTTTGCTGGGCAGAAGCTTTTTAGTTTGATGTAGTCTTATTCATTTATTTCTGCTTTTGTTTTGCTTACCTGAGAAGATATATCCAGAAAGATATTACTAAGACTGACGTTTGTCAGGAGTGTACTGCCTATGTTTTCTTCTATGAGTTTTATGGCTTCAGGTCTTAACATTCAAATCTTTAATCCGTTTTGAGTTCATTTTTATGTATGATATAAGATAGTGGTCTAGTTTCATTCCTTTTGCACATGGCTGTCTAGTTTTCCCAACACCATTTATTAAAGAAAGTTTTTTCCATTTTATGTTCTCTGCTCCTT
This sequence comes from Cervus elaphus, assembly GCF_910594005.1. Classification (NCBI taxonomy): domain Eukaryota; kingdom Metazoa; phylum Chordata; class Mammalia; order Artiodactyla; family Cervidae; genus Cervus; species Cervus elaphus. Next base: position 18,585,063 of record NC_057820.1, read on the forward strand.
TGTTGTAAATTAATTGTCCATGTACAGGTGAGCTTATTTCTGGGCTCTCAGTTCTGTTTCCAGTGATCTATATGTGTCTGTTTTTCTGCCAATACCATGCGATTTTGACTATGATAGCTTTGTAGTATAATTTGAAATCGGGATATATGATACCTCCAGCTTTGTTCTTTCTTCTCAAGATTGCTTTGGCTTTTTAGGGTCTTTTTTAGTCCCATACAAATTTTAGGATTTTTTGTTCTGTTTCTATGAAGAAAGTTGTTGGTATTTTGAAAGAGGTTGGATTGACTGTAGATTACTTTAGGAAGTATGGATATTTTAGTAATTTTAATTCTTTGAATCCATGAGCATGGAATATTTTTCCACTTCTTTGTGTCTTCATTTCTTTTGACAATATCTCATATTTTCAGAGTACAGGTCTTTTACCTCCATGGTTAAATTTATTCCTAGGTATTTTGTTGTTGTGACTGTAAATGAGATTATTTTCTTAATTTCTCTTTCTGCAGGCTCAGTGTATAGAAACACACAAGCTTTTATATATCAAATTGGTCCCCTACAGCTTTACTGTACATGTTTATAATTTCTAATAGTTTTTTGGCAGCATCTTCAGGGTTTTCTATATATGAAACCATGTCATCTGCAAATAGTGATTGTTTTACTTCTTCCTTTCCAGTTTGGGTGTCTTTTCTTTCTTTTTCTTGCTCAGCTGCTCTAGCAAGGAATTCCAGTACTATGTTGAATAAAAGTGGCAGGAATGGGTATCCTTATCTGGTTTCTGATCCTGGAAGGACAGCTTTCAGATGTTCACCATTGAGTATGTTTGCTGTGGGTTTGTCTTATATGACCTTTATTATGTTGAGGTACATTTCCTCCATGCCCACTTTGCATGCAGTCTCTAATGTCACATGACCGTGATTACAACAATAAATAGAAATGCTTACAAATAAAGTTGCTAGAGGAGACCAGTCTGCCATGTGTGAGTGTATCATCAAGACCTAGCTCTACTTAAACAGGAAGGGTTTGACGGGAGAAGCAAGGAATAAACTGAGCTGGAAGTGAAATCTGAATGGATGTGGTTAGGTAGCAAGTGATTATTTTTCTACATGTTTGATTTTAGCAAGATTGAAATGTATAGGAAATCATCAAGATTTGAGAACTCAGAAGTGAAGAAGAGCTGTGTGAAGAATTAGGCTTGAGTTTGATTTCTAATTTAGTAAAAGTCAGTATAGGATTGTAAAAGTACAGTGATACATAGAAATAGACCTGGAACATCATTTTAGCAGTAATATTTAACTTCAGTTTGGCCTGCACATTCATTTTTGATCAACTGTGTTTCTGAGTTACTGTCATTTTTCACAACTTACGGTATATCTACATGGTTTTTATGTTTTTATTTTTTCGTTATGTTGGGTCTTTGTTGTGGCACATGGGTTTCTCTGGTTGAGGCTCACGGGCTCTCTTATTGCAGCACACAGTCTTAGTTGCTCTGCAGCATGTGGGATCTTAGTTCTCCAACCAGGGATTGAACCCATATCCCCTGCATTGGAAGGCGAGTTCTTTACCACTGGACCACGTGGGAGTCCCTGTGTGGTCTTTAAGTCACAGTTTCTACTGGAATTAGACGGTGGTGGTGGTTGCACCAGGCTTCTCAGGTGGCCCTAATGGTAAAGAACCCACCTGCCAATGCAGGAGATGTGGGTTCGATCCCTGGGTCAGGAAGATGCCCTGGAGGAGGGCATGGCAACCCACTTCATTACTCTTGCCTGGAGCATCCCATGGACAGGGGAGCCAGGGGGGCTATAGTCCATAGGGTTGCCAAGAGTCAGCTATGATTGAAGTGACTGAGCACGCACCCTGGCACTGAATTACCTACTTAAAAATGGTGAACCTTGTGGGATGTGAATTAAATCTCAGTAAAATCGATTTCTTACTGCTCTCCAATGTTAGGATAAGAAAGATGATGCTTTGATCGGGCTTAAGTCCACGGCACTGCGGTTCCGTGAAGACACCAGGAAGTGGCTCACTGGCTTCAGTGTGGCCATGCTGGGGGCGCTGAGCCTGGTGGGGGTGAGCAGCGGCCAGACTGCGCCCTACTACGCTGCCCTGGCTGCCGTGGGAGCCCATCTGGCTCACCAGGTTTGGTCTTTTTCTTTCCTTTCCCTCTTTTTCCCTTGGCATAAATTATAAAAATCACTTAAACCAAATGCCCTCTGTGTTTTACCAAGCAAGACACTTCCTAAAACAATTGCTTGGTTTATACCGATTGACTGTCCCTTCCCCGCCCCAGTATGCCATATGAAAAAGCTAGCTGTATTATTTTAGAGAAACAGTATAAACCTAAACCTAGATACTTTTTTCCTTCTGATTTTCTTGGAATTATTTCTGATGCATGTCTAGAAAACTTTGAGCAATGTCTTAAAGTTGTGCCTCGAGTTGAATTACTCTGAAAGCAAACTGATCAACACAACCATGTTTTTTAAATGTGGGCATCTGTTGATGGTTAGCAAACTAATCACTCACATGTTCAGGTCCCACTGGCATTGAGACCAAGGCAAGATAAGAACAGAATGCTAAGATGTAAACAGAGTGAAGGCCAGGCACATTAACTATCTCTTGATGCATTGGACAGCCCTGCACAGTAGAGAACTGTCCTGCCCAAATGTAACTTGCTCTTCTGTTGAGAAACATTGCTCCAAAGAATAAAGCTAAAGTGGAGGGTAGGAGCTGGGGGAAGCAGATCTTAGATCAATCAGTGTAAGGAAGAACTTTCTAAATAGAACTAAAAATAGCATGCGTTGCCTCTCCAAGTGTTCCTCCACCTGTCAAGTGCTGGTTTTTAGGACAGCTTAGAGGCTAGCCATCTAAAGATATGGTCGATTGTTTTCTATGTTGGGAAATACTCTCAGGTGCATTAAAGGCTTCCCATTGCTTAAAATTCTACAACATTATCTTCTTCATAGTGACATATTTATCTGTGGTGCTGAGACCAAGATTGTCTCTTTCCTCCTAGATTTACACTCTGGACATTCACAGACCTGAAGACTGTTGGGAAAAGTTCACCTCCAACCGAACAGTAGGACTAATAATTTTTTTAGGGATTGTCCTTGGGAACTTGTGGAAAGCAAAGGAGACAGATGAAACAAAGAAAAATATAGAAAACAGAATAGAAAATTAAGATTAGGTTTATCTAGGAATTTTTAAAACAAACTTTTACAAAACACTTTCAGGTCTTGTTACCACATAATTAGATTTGAATAAGTCTTATAGTATGATACTAAATTACAGACCAGTAGATGAAGTTTTAGAGGATTTTGGACTAGATTTTAGTTCAAATATGTATATGTCAGATTCTTCTCCTGTCACAGGAACCAGGGACTGTTCAGGATTTGCAGTGACAAGGAGTATTTAAATTAATGCTTTCTTGCTGTTGTAATCCTCATCTAGAGTTACAGGAATTAATGATTTTTAGCACTTTAGCAATAAAAACTCACATATGTCTCATCTAAATGAATGTCTCTGGGAAAGTAGACTCTGTTTTTAGGGGAAAAAACAAAAGCTGCTACAGAAAGTCAGGGCTTATTGTTCTTTGCATTGACCTTTACTTACTGCCAAAAGCTGTAATTCAGGAAACCATTCTGGTTTTTATATTTTAGGAGAATTTAAGTAAGGAAATAAATTATTTTTTTACCTACTCTACGTGTACATACTGGTGTTATTTTCAACCCTGACATTTATTTGCAAAGCCTCTGTGTGCAACCATAGGGACTAGAATGAGCAGGCAGTCACCAGGGACTATTTCAGTTTCTGTTTTTTATCTTAGCTGATTGTAATTTATAGGATAGTGGTATATTGGTTAAGTGTAATAACTATTTCTTTCCTTGCCTTCTCCAGAATATTCTCAACACAGGAGCCAGAATCATTTTTTTAAGTCCTCTATCAGATCATGTCATTACTCTGCTCAGAACCCTCCAGGACCTTCCCAGTCACCAAGTACAAACTAAAAGTCTAGTCACCTGGCAAGCCCACCATGATCTGGCCTTGTCTGTGACTCGTCTTCTCCGGGGGGGAATCTCCCCGACCCAGGGATCAAACACGAGTCTCCTGCATTGCAGGCAGATTCTTTACCATAGGAGCCACCCGGGAAGGTCCCGTTAGATAGAGTTTGGTATATGTTAAAACTTGTTAAGGGCTGAATTGTTTTGCCCTACCATTTATATAGTAAAGTCGTAAGCCACCCTCAGTAACACAGAACATAACCATATTTGGTGACAAGGTCTTTAAAGAGGTTAGTAAGTGAAAATGAGGTTGTTGGGGTAAACCCTAAACCATTGTGACTGGTGTTCCTTTCAGAGGAAGTCTGGATACACACAGAGACACACAGAGAGATGACTGAACGCACAGGGAGAAGATGGTCGTCTACAAGCCAAGGAGAGAGGCTTCAGAAACCAGCCCTTTGAACACCTTGACCTCAGACCTCTGGCCTCCAGAACATGAGAAAGTGAATGTGGTTTTTAACCACGCTTTTGTTATGGCAGCTGAAGCAAACTTAATACCAAGCTGTAGTACTGAACTGTACAGAAAAGATACTTTGCAAATACAGTTACTAGAAAGCACTCCCTTTTCCACCCCAACCATGACTTTTTTTTCTCAAAGCACAAGTTTTAACACATATGGTGCCCATAACAATAATAAGCTGAATACAACCCTCCAAAGATGTCCATGTCCTAATGCCAGAGCCAGAAAATATATCACCTTATATGGTAAGGGGGCTTTGCAGATATAATTGAGGAGGATCTTGATGCAGGGAGATTATCCTGGTTTATCCAGGCAACTGCAGTGTAATCACAAGGGTCTTTCCAAGAAGGAGGCAAGAAGGTCAAGTCAGTAGTAGATGTGATGACAGAATCAAGAGGTTAGAGTGAGGCAATAGAGGGTTCACAAGCCAAGAAATGTGGGTGACCTTTAGAAGCTGAGAAAGACAAGGACACTGCTTATCCCCTCTGAGCCCCTTGAGGGTCCCAACCCTGCTGACACCTTGACTTTAGCACCATGAGACTAAGTTTGGACTTCTGACCTCCAGAACTGTAAGATCAGTTGTGTTGTTTCAAGCCACTAAATTTGTGGTAATTTATTGCAGCTTCAACACATAAACTAATAGAACAATTATTTGAGCTCTGTTGACCTGTCCTCTGAACTCTTGGTACCAGTGGAGCAGTGGCTGAGAATGCAAGTCCAGGTGACAGAAACACCGAGGTTGAGTCTCTCCTTTAACATATCCCAGTTACCTAATCTTCCTGTGGTTCAGTTTCTGAAACGGGGCTAAAAATAATCTTGTAGATTTCAGAAGCATCTGTCTGAAAGCAGATGCCATGATAACTTATCCACTAAAATATCCCCAGCATAGCCCACTGTAGGCATTCCATAAATATTTGTAGTTTATCATACATCAATGAGCTAACATTTGAATACATGCCAGAACCAGGGTTAATTGCCACTGTTAGCAATTATGAATGGTGTTCAACAACACATTAAAAAATTTACACTGTGAGACACCATAATAAAAATATAGATTTTCATGTTGTTTAGTCGTTTAGTCGTGTCTGACTCTTTTGCGACCCCACGAGCTATAGCCTGCCAGGCTCTTCTATCCTTGGAATTCTCCAGGCAAGAATACTGGAGTGGGTTGCCATTTCCTTCTCCAGGGGATCTTCCTGACTCAGGAATTGAACCCAGGTCTTCTGCACTGCAGGCAGATTCTTTACCAACTAAGCCATCTGGGAAGCCCAGATTCTCATGTACACATGATTAAAATAAGTAAACATTACATATATATATATAATTATATTTTATAAACATTATATATATATTATATAATATATAATATATAAGAAATAAACATTTATAAATAAACATTTTATATAAAATAAACATTATATATATATAATTAAAGAAAAATAGATATGGGTAATAGGTTATTATAATATGGCTTTATAATAACATTAGATAGGCACTGGTCCTAAATATCATGTTTTAAACTAATAAATGTAAACTTTAGTTCTTCCTATGGCATCACCGACTCAATGGACATGAGTTTGAGCAAGCTCCGGGAGATGGTGAAGGACAAGGAAGCCTGGTGTGCTGCAGTCCGTGGGGTCACAAAGAGTTGGACACAACTGAGCGACTGAACAACAACAGCAAGATGTTATTTCCGGGCTTAACTGGTGGCCTGCTGTGTATGCTCTACTGCCCAGTGGAGCCACCGGCCACATGAGATGATCACGTACTTGACACGTGGCTTGTCTTAATTGAGATGTCCTGTAAGTGTTAAACACACACCAGATTCCAAAGACGTAGTATACAAGGTGCAAAATATCTCATTAGTAATTTCCTGATTTCAAGCTGAAATCACATTTTTGTATATTGAGTCAAATATGTTATTGCAATTCATTTTACCTGTTTTTTAAATGTGGCTACTAGAAAAACATTGGATTGCACTAGTCACTAACGTATTTCTGATATATAGTAACACACTATATGGGATCATCCATATGCAACATATTTGATCTATAAAAATTACATAAACTCAGAGCTGTAGTTTCCTTATCTGCTAAACGCAGCGGGGGAAATTTAACTTCACTTGGTTGATGTGAGGCAAAACTGATAAATTTCCTGGCACATGATAAAAACTCAAAGAATGTTAGTCCCTTTCTCCCCCATTCCCTTGTTTGAAAGGTAAGCAGCTATGGAAAAAGAAAAACACTGAAGCAAATCACTATGTCAGCACTTTCTAAGTTCAGTGCTGCCAACAGTATTGTCTTTCTAATTGGGTGCTTTTTCTTGAATTAGTTGAGAGAGATGATGATAAATAGAAGATTGATAATGGTTGGATGGATAAACCGGCCAGTAGAAGCATAGATATTCAGTTAGTCCACCTCATCTATTGACATTTTAATCAGAAAATGGGAAAAAAACCTCCTAGCTTTCCTTCCCTTCTCGACCTTGAGCTAGAATCGTAAAAGCAGTGCCCAGTGCCTAGAACAGTAGGAGCACCCACTAATTGCTTGTTGGATGAATAACTGGAACTCTTGAAATAGGCAGGGGATGTAGAAGGGCTTCCCAGGTGGCGCTAGTTGTAAAGAATCCGCCTGCCCATGCAGGAGACATAAGAAACGCAGATTCCATCCCTGGGTCAGGAAGATCCCCTGGAGGAGGGCAGGACAATTCACTCCAGTATTCTTTGGAGAATCTCATGGACAGAGGAGCCTGGCAGGCTACAGTCCATAGAATCGCAAAGAGTCAGGCACAGCTGAAGCAACTTAGCAGCAGCAGTGTCCACAGAGACCACCTAGTCCAGTGAATTTCTCAGACTTCTGTTAAATAGGCAACAGAAATGCATTCTGCAAATAGAAGCCTACATAAAGTCCCAATATATAAATTACAGATTAAAGCAGACTTGACCCTTTGACCTGTGAAGGCACCTGAGTCCTTCCTCTGAGCCTGCCTTTTTCATTCAGGGGCATCCCTGCTGGACTGCCGGGGAGATTTGGGATTCTCACACCATCCAGTCAGAAAACTGTTTCTCCTCTAATTCTGCATGAAAGGAAACCAGGCCTAAAGAAATAATTTACCTACAGTAATTTATCCATAGGGCTTCCCTGGTGGTGCAGCGTTAAAAAATCCACCTGCCAATGCAGGAGATGTGGGTTGGATCCCTGGGTCAGGAAGATCGCCTAGAGAAGGCAGTTGGCAACCCACTCCAGTATTCTTGCCTGGAGAATCCCATGGACAGAGGAGCCTGGTGGGCTACAGTCCACGGGGTTCCAAAAGAGCTGGACACGACTTAGCAACTAAGCAACAACAACAGAACAATTTATTGCCAGATGAAAATTGAGATAAGAATGAACATTTAAATCCACATGTTTAATAACTATCTAAGAGCCAACTAAATCTTTCCAGCTTCAGATTCTTTATATCTAAAATGAGTAAAATACTACCTACCTCGTGGTGGTGGTGTAAGGATTGCACAAGAAAACAATCTCATCTGGTCTCGTGACTTTAAATGTCATCTGTATACTGATTATTCCTAAATGTGTACCTGCAGCCTAAACTTTCCCTTTGAACTTGAACAGAATTGACTGTTAAACTGCCTACCTGACGCTACCCCTTGAATTCCAAATAGGTACCGCCAACTCAACATGTTCAAAACTGAGCTGTCTTCCCTCTCAAACCTTCTCCCACCCTCTATACCGCCTCAGTAATGGCATCCACTCTTCTAGTTGTTCTGGCCAAACCCTGGGATTGCCCATGGTTCCTCTCCTGTCACATTGCACATCCAAGACATCACAAGAGCCTCTGGGCTCCACCTCCAAAATGGGTGCAGAAGCCCACCTTTCCTTACCTCCACTTCAACCACCCTGGTCCACGTCACCATCTTTTTCTGAACTACATACTTATATGCTACAAGTATTATGTGATATATCCTGAATATACTGGTGCTTCCTAACTGGCCTCCCTCCTTTCCGCTTGCCCCCTCTCGTTCTGTCCTCACCAGGTGATCCTATGAAAACACAAGCCAGCCCTTGTCATGCCTCTCCAACTTTCCAGGGGCACCCGAGTTATCTCAATGTAAAGCCAATGGCCTAAGCGTGGCCCTCCGGTGCTGTGTGATAAGGCTGCCTGTTTCCTCCTGACTCTCCTTCCAGTCTTCCCCTGCTCCCCTGCTCCAGCTCCGCAGGCCTCCTTGCAGTTCCTGGAATTCTTCCCCCGGGGTTCCATCAGTGCTGCTCCCTCACCTCCTTCAGGCTTTGCCCCAATATCACCGTCTCAGTGAAACCTACATGTTTGTCTTCCCTTTCTCAAAGTATACACTCGAAATAGACACATTTCCTTTTCTCTTTTCTTGCTTTATTTTTCTCCATAGTAAAACACAATGTAATTTGATTTGCTGCTGTTGCTATTGTTGTTAAGTCATGGCTGACTGTTTTGCAACCCCATGGACTGTAGCCCACAAGGTTCCATCGTCCATGGGATTTCCCAGGCGAGAATACTGGAGTGGGTTGCCGTTTCCTTCTCCAGAGGGTCCTCCTGGACCAGGGATCTCCAGACTTGGCAGGTGGATTCTTTACCATTGAGCCACCTGAAAGTGTTAGGCACTCAGTCATGTCTGACACTTTGCGACCCCATGGACTGTAACCCACCAGGCTCCTCTGTCCATGGGATTCTCCAGGCAAGAATACTGGAGTGGGTTGTCATTCCCTTCTCCAGGGGATCGTCCCAACCCAGGGATCGAACCTGTGTTTCTTGCCTCTGCATGTGGATTCCTGATAGCTGAGCCACCTGGGAAGCCCCATACATAATTTGACTTTACTTATTGTCTGTCCTCATCATCTAGAATTTAAATTCCATAAGGGCAAGGATGTTTCCTGTTTTACCAGTACTTATATCCAGTGCCTGGAAGGGTGTTTAACACAGAGCAAGCCTTCAATAAATATTCGTTGAATGAATCATGTATGTAAAACTTTTTATAGCATGGAACATGTTTATTAAATATTGTGATTGTTTGCAGGGATCTTCAGCTTTCCTTTTCTTCCCAAACTCCCTCTTTCTTGAAATCACCAAGGAGGAACTACTCAGTTAAGAGATAGCTGATTTTAAAGTTCTATTCTAGGAGAATGATTTCACATTCAGTTCCTAAGCCTGAGTTTCTTAAATGGTTTCCATTTTTCAGGGGCAGGAGAATGGGGAACAGAAAATAGAGAACTTGTTGAGATTATGGACAAAATTTAAAGGAAATATCCTGCCCACTCATAAAGTACAAGTTCAATGTAAAGAAATGGAAAGTAATTATGCTAATGCTAATTAGATGTCTGTTGTTAAAGTTTAAAACTAGGAATCTTCTTGTAAAAATTAAAGTTACTGTTGGTTATTACAAAATATTGGCTGTATAACTGTAAATGGAAAGTAATCTTTAAAAATTGTATATTTTTAAATAATGAAATACAAAATTAAATTAAAATTATCATTTAATTTTTCTTTAGGCAACAGTGAGCATTGTACCAAAAATACATGATTGTGACTCTTACTTCCTTTATGCTTAGGCAATAGAAATACTTGCACTGTATCAGTGAAAATTACTGGGATCCAAGTTCAAGTCTTGTTCCAGGAATGCCTCATAAACAATAATTCCTTTCCATTTGCGTTATTTCCTTGAAGAGAGACAAGGGCAACTATAACACTTTAGCATCAAGAATGAGTTTATGTCTCTGACATAATATAATGAATTCTCAATGAATATTTTAAATAAATTCACTTGAAAACAAGAAAGATTTTTTTTTTTTTTTTGGCCACATGGCTTGTGGGATCTTAGTTCCCTGACCAGGGATGGAACCCAGGTCCTTGGCAGTGAAAAAACAGTCTTAACCCCTGGACTGCCAGGGAAATCCTGAAAACAAAGTTTTCAGCACAGATTAATTAACCACTAGTTGAAAATTATTACAATCTCATGATATGCAAAAGATTGTAAGAAAAAGACATACAGTTTCATAATTTTTCCCCATTCCTGCCTTCATGTTTCTGAGTGTCTTCAATTTGTTTCTGGCTGGTGGATATTGTGTGTGTAGGTAGACCTTCCTCCAAAGTCAGTGAAGTTACAGTAACAGGTGTGAATGTGCTCTAGGAAAAAGGAACAGCAAGTGCAAACCCTGGAAATAGAGAAAAACCAAGCCGATTCGAGGAACAAGAAGGTCAGATTTCTTATTTACCCCTAGTGCCATGCCGCGTTATAACTCATGGTGGCCACATGCCAATGGACATGCAAACAGCGCTGTCTTTTGGAAGACAGTTTGGCAGTTTCTCCTAGTTAACTCTGCTTTTACCACCTGACTCAGCATTCCCATTCGCAGATATTTACCCAAGAGAAAAGGGAACAGGTTCACACAGAAACCTGCACATGAATGGTTACAGGAGTTCAATTTATAATCACCCCAAACTGGGGGAAAAAACCCAAATGTCCTTCAGCTCATAAAAGGTAAACAATCTGTGGCACATATTCATGATGGAACGCTACTCAGCAATAAAAAGTAATTACTGATCTAGGCGTGGCTCTCAAATGCATTATCCCAAGTTAAGAGAAGGGCTTCTAGTGGCTCAGATGGTGAAGAATATGCCTGCAGTGTGGGAGACCCAGGTTTGATCCCTGGGTTGGGAAAATCCCCTGGACAACCCACTCCAGCATTCTTGCCTGGAAAATTCCGTGGGCAGAGGAGCCTGGCGGGCTACAGTCCATGGGGTCACAAAAGAGTCAGACATGACTGAGAGACTTAACACTTTCACTTTCAAGTGAGAGAAAACAGACTCCAAAAGCAGTGTACTGTAAGGATTCCATTTATATGATATTCTGATAAAGGTGCAACTATGGGGATAGGAAACAGATCAGTGGTTGCTGGAAGCTGGAGGTCAGAGGAGAGGTTGAGCATAAAAAGGCATGAGGGAGTTTGGAGGGATGCTGCAACTATTCTATATCTTTTTTTTTTTTTAAGTTTTTGTTGATGTGGACCCTTTTCTTAGGTCTTTATTGAATTTTTTGCAATATTGCTTCTGTTTTATGTTTTGGGTTTTTGGCCACAAGACATGTGGGATCTTAGCTTTCTGATCAGGGATTGAACCTGCACTCCCTGCATTGGAAGGTGAAGTCTTTAACCACTGGGTCACCAGGGAAGTCCCTCTTCCACATCTTGATTGCGAAGGTTTTACACAATTGTATACATTTGTCAGAACTCATAGAAATGTGCACACACACAAAGATGAATTTTACTTGTTAATTATACCATACACACAAAAAGTAATGAACATTGCTTTCATCAAGGTGAGGTGATAACACTCAAAATGCAATCACATTGTTGTTATGCTAATTAAGCTAGAAGCTAAAATTCTGTCTGCGTATGGATTTATGTTCCAGAAGAACCAGCTGTTTCCTAACACCTAAAGTCGTTCCTTTAATTAATATTTCTCAGATACCTACTATATGCCATGTGCTGTCAATGAGCAAGATGAGTCCCTACCTCCCTAGAGCTTGGGTTTTAATAACAAATAAATGAATGAATGCATAGGTAAATAAATAAATATACTATTTAAAATAATATAATTTGGCATAGTGGTTAAGTTGTAAAGAAAAATAGAGCATGGTAAAGGGAAAGAGTTGGGTTAAGGGTAAAGGAGGCTATTTTTGATAGAATGCCTGGGAGGACATTCTGAGTAGTAGTTGAACAGAGGATTATGATGTGATGGAGGAACTGTGTAATAGCTGTGGGACGATTGCTCCAGGCAGAGAGGACAGCAAGAGTATCGGCCTTGAAACTGGATGAATCAAGCAGATACGAGGAGCAACCAGATTGCTGGACTTCTGGTCTTGTTCCCATTGTCCATAATCATGACCCATTATGAATTCAGATCATTTTAATTTATACTTATCAAAATAATAATATAGGAGGGGAAATTTGGTCTATTTATCCCAAAATGATAACTTGAAGATACAATCATGCCCAACTACTGTCAAAAAGTCAAGAACACAAGGTTATCAGTTCTTAGTTGCAAACGGGTCACTCTCAGCAGACAGTTTGTCAAGAGAATATCAGAAATCTCACAGAAATGAAGAACTGGCATGCTAGTTATCTAGTTATTGCCTCTCAGCTCTAAATTCAACCTGCATTATCTGCTCTGTGATAATGGAGCTGGACCCTGGAAGCATTTCTCCTTGGCAGTCAGCCTGATATTAAACTTCGCCAGTAGAGGGTGCTGGAGGGACATCGCAGGAGGAAGGGGCACCCTTTCCTGATTCAGGTGTGTTTCTACTTGCTTCTTGCTTTCAATACATGTGGCTGTCAGTAGCATGCGATCAGGAAATACACATTTTTCTATGAGGAAGTACATATCTGTTGTTGAAGCCACCGTCTGTGGTACCCAGTTATGGCAGTCCTAGTAAACGAAGACACCAGCTGTGCACACAAAGGCAAGCTCTCAGTCCCAACACAGCTAAGCTGCAGCCCTCCTGACGTCAGGCCTCATGACTACCCACTGGAAAACGGGTTCTTGTGCCCTAAATCCCCGCGCAGACCCACATGCCAGCCTCTGTCCTCCTGGATGCCAGAGTCTTTGCCAGCCTTGCCTGTTTGTATCCCAGAAGTGTTTCCTCTTGCCAGTCCTACTGACCATGACCCCCTGGCCAGCCCTCCTCCTGCCCAGAAGAGTATTTTCTGCTTGGCTGATGTTTAAATTGAAGGCCATCCCATGGGCTGCAACCAGTCCCCTAGGGTTAGGGTTAGAGTTCCACAGGTTTGAGTCCCAGCTTGACAACAGGAACCATTCCAAGTTTGCTTCTTACTCGGGTACTTTTCTCAGTCCTAGAGTACTCTACAGAGTTCTCTTTACCTCTCATAGTTATTATTCTGTTCAGTTCAGTTCAGTTCAGTCGCTCAGTCGTGTCCGCCTCTTTGCGACCCCGTGAATCGCAGCATGCCAGGCCTCCCTGTTCATCACCAACCCCCGGAGTTTACTCAAACTCATGCCCATCGAGTTGGTGATGCCATCCAGCCATCTCATCCTCTGTTGTCCCCTTCTCCTCCTGCCCCCAATCCCTCCCAGCATCAGGGTCTTTTCCAATGAGTCAACTCTTCGCATGAGGTGGCCAAAGTACTGGAGTTTCAGCTTCAGCATCAGTCCTTCCAATGAACACCCAGGACTGATCTCCTTTAGGATGGACTGGTTGGATCTCCTTGCAGTGCAAGGGACTCTCAAGAGTCTTCTCCAACACCATAGTTCAAAAGCATCAATTTTTCGGCGCTCAGCTTTCCTCACAGTCCAGCTCTCACATCCATTCATGACCACTGGAAAAACCATAGCCTTGACCAGACGGACCTTTGTTGGCAAAGTAATGTCTCTGCTTTTTAATATGCTATCTAGGTTGGTCATAATTTTCCCTCCAAGGAGTAAACGTCTTTTAATTTCATGGCTGCAATCACCATCTGTAGTGATTTTGGAGCCCCCCAAAATAAAGTCTGACACTATAATTCTTTATAGTAAACTTTCACTTTCATATTATGCATGGACACTCACTGCTACAGTCTGTTACAGAATCAGTGCTAGAAGCTGCCGTAAGAGGCAGACCTGCAGAGATGGGATTTGGGAGTTTGTCTGGTGATATCCTGGCATTTGAGCACAGTGTTGAGCTCCTTGCCCGTGGGGTGAAAGTGAATGTCGTTCAGTCATGTTGAATTCTTTGTGACCCCATGGACTATACGATCCATGGAATTCTCCAGGCCAGTATCCCTTGTCCAGGGGATCTTCCCAACCCAGGGATTGAACCCAGATCTCCTGCATTGCAGGCAGATTCTTTACCAGCCACCAGGGAAGCCCAAGAATACTACAGTGGGTAGCCTTTCCCTTCTCCAGCAGATCTTCCTGGCTCAGGAACTGAACTGGGGTCTCCTGCACTGCAGGCTCATGGGGTATAGGAAGCTAATAATTCCTGGCATTCTGAGATAGCACAACCAAACTCTCACCTGTGGTTGATGGTATTAAAGTGCAAAGTGAAACAAATGTCTTAGCATCCCAAGTGGTTGCTGCACCTGTTATAGCAGTCAGTGATGAAATAAGAAATGTGGTGCAAGATCAGTTATTTCTGAGTACACTTGAGTACTTTACAGAAAGAAAATGCCAACTCAAATCTTTTAACTCTGAGCTCAAGTCACAATTGGAGAGGAACTTCCCTGGTCCAGTGGCTGAGAATCTGCACTTCCAATGCACAGGGGGCTCAGGTACGATCCCTGGTCGGGGAACTAGATCCCACATGCCACAACTAAGAGTTCGAATGCTGCAACTAAAAGATCCTTTGTACTCCAAAGAAGATTCTGCATATGACAGCTAAGACCCAGCACAGCCAAATAACAACATCAACCAAAAAGTCACATTTGGAGAATTAGAACTCTTCCATGACAGCCCTAAAAGAAGCTTATGCTGGTACTACTGAGAAATAAACATAAAATTTAATTGTTTGAGTTGCTGAATTATCA
The DNA here is from genome assembly GCF_910594005.1 of Cervus elaphus. Lineage (NCBI taxonomy): Eukaryota > Metazoa > Chordata > Mammalia > Artiodactyla > Cervidae > Cervus > Cervus elaphus. The sequence continues at coordinate 18,600,125 of NC_057820.1, forward strand.
CAATGATGGAATTTAGTTTCTGAGCCTCTCTTTCCTATAACAGTAGCTTGCAAGCAAACAAGCCTTCCCTCGCTTGGATACCTGTGAGAAACCCACCTGAGGCCACTCAAGATGTCTTGAAAGGGACCTTTCATTCTCAAGACCCAGCAGCCCAGTTTTGTGACTAGACGCATAAGTCAGGTTGAACCTCAACATGTTCCCACAGGACAGGTACACATTATGACCCAAGAAGAAATAGTTTCTGTGCCAACAGAACTGCCACATTTTCTAATACAGCTCATCAGAAACCTGAGAAACACATGTGGGAATTTACTTTAGAGATGTTAAAACCAGAAGAATGAGATACAACCTGAGGTCAGGCCAAATGAGCTTCCCTGGTGGCTCAGTGGTAAAGAATTTGCCTGCAGTGTAGGAGACCCGGGTTTGATCCCTGGGTCAGGAAGATCCTCTGGAGGAGGGCATGGCAACCCACTCCAGTATTCTTGCCTGGAGAATTCCATGGACAAAGGAGCCTGGTGGGCTCTAGTCCGTGGGGTCTCAAAGGGTAGAACAGGACTGAGTGACTAACACTTTCAGATGTATTGACCCGAGTACACTTAGCAGAATGCTTTCCTGGCATAATGTGGAGGAGGGCTGCGAAAGCTTAAGGAGACAGGAATGTTGGACCTAATTCATCTTGTGTGATCATCACATACACCTCCCAACTCTGTTCCAGGAAAAGGCCCAGAAGATCAGTCCCTTCACTAAGGCACCTACATCCTTGCCAGTCTCTGTCCCTGCTCTCTTTCATAGGCTAGGTGTGACTGAAGAGGGTGTCACCATCAGGAGGGGCCCATTGATTTGAATGGGGCTGAGGGCACCCCAGGGTAGCAGAGGCCAAGTGACAGCGTTTAACCATCAAAAACAAGATGTGTGGGCACACCCACGGTAAAAGGTGGCAGTGATGTCTCAGAAGTCAGAACGCTTTGGCTCACAGAGATCTTCGGCAGTGGTTTACTGATGGAAAAGAGTGGACAGCCTGCCATGTGGTTTGATTTCTAACACAGGGCAAACTCTAGGACTGGATGCCCAAAACTTGGCAAGTCATTGCCTTTCACTTTGGGATTCTTGATCTAAGTAAATTTATGTCTTTGAATGTCTTTGAAGGAAGAATCTCCCTTATGACACACTCTAACCAGAGCCTCACAGGGAAAGAAATTCTGGGCCACCACGCCAAGTAAGGAACAGAACAGGGCCTTGAATTCCACTCCTACTCTCTCTCTTTCTTTTTAAGATTGATTTATTTATGGCTGCACTGGGTCTTTGTTTTTGCACCAGCTTTTCTCTCGTTGCAGCTAACGGTATGCACTCTCGGGCTTTTCTTTTCATTGCAGTGCACAGGCTTCTCATGCTTCTCTTGTTGCAGAGCATGGGCTCTAGGCACGTGGGTTTCAGTAGTTGCAGCTCGAGGACTTAGATGTCCCATGGCACGCAGCATCTTCCAGGACCAGGGATCGAACCCATGTGCCCTGGGTTGGCCAGTGGATGCTTAACCACTGGACCACCGAAGCCCCAGCTCCTACTCTTAGCCATTATTATCTTTTATCTCCATACGGGACACAAAGTAATGAGACAGTCAGCCCTGGTCTGAATGACGTGTGAGTCCAGCTGAAGCTCACCCAGCTGTGGGCGTTGTGGACTGCACACAGCATTCTAGATGCTGAGCGGCAGACCTGCAACTGTTGGGGAGTGACTGGGGATGTTGCTTCTCTTTTCTTCTCTGGGAGGAAAGGCTCCTAGGAGCTTGTAGATGGAGGACAGTACTTGGCACCTATGTGTTCGAGGTGCTGCTCTGCTAGTACTCAGGGCTTTCTAGGCTGGCATATAAAACCTCCTTACCCCCCAGCTAGGGTGAGCAAACATCCTGGCTTGATCAGAACTGAGGTATTTCCTGTGACTTGGGACTTTTCATGCTGCAACTATGGAAATCCCAGGCAAACCAGAATCCCCATATCCCAGTAATCCAGCTACATAAATTCTGGCAGCTCTATTGCCTAGGAGTACAGGAAAGCAGAAAGATGAATTGCTCTTACCTGAGCAATGGGTAAGCAATGAATTGAGCTTAGCCGATTTTGGCTCCACTTCATGATATAATCAAGTGTGTTAGTCTATGTGGAACTTTTAAAAATAAACTATCCTCTAAATTTTACATGGGCTTCCCTAGTGGCTCAGTGGTAAAGAATCTGCCTACCAATGCAGAAGGCCACAGGTTCAATCCCTGGGTCAGGAAGATTCACTGGAGAAGGGAATGGCAGCCCCCTCCAGTATTCTTGCCTGGAGAATTCTATGGACAGAGGATCCTGCACTGGGCTACAGTCCATGAGGTTGCAAAGAGTTGGACATGACTTAGTGACTAAACAATAACAAACATGTTATATATCTTTTGGCCATTAGTATTGATTCCAATCAGAAGACGGTAAAATATTTACTGGAAACTCAGTGGACAAATAGTTAATGTGAAGCTCAAAATTACACAATCTGTCATAGACAATTGACTTAAAAATAACTTCCTCAGAATTTGCAGAATATCTTACCATCAGTAAAAGTCTGATGTTAAGCTAATGAGAGGAAGCTCAAGTTCGATCCTTGGGTTGGGAAGATCCCCTGGAAGAGGAAATGGCAATTCACTCCAGTATTCTTGCCTGGGAAATCCCATGGACAGAGGGGCCTAGTGGTCTACAGTCCATGAGGTCACAAAGAGTCAGACACGGCTTAGGGACTAAACAACAAAAACGAGAGGAACAAAGAGTGTGTACATAAATTCAATGCCTGGGTGATCTGAAAACTCTCTTTTAGACTTTCAACAGCTGCCTACCGACTTTTTTTCCTTTCAAAAAAATTATTTCAGTTCTCTTTTTTTGAAGGGCTGATAATCAGTTAAATATATAAAAGGCAGACAGCTGATAAGCGACAAGAAAAAAGTAATTTTTTTCTATGCCGGAATCACAATCTTAAGCATCTTAAATTTCAAAACAATTCCAACGGCAGACTGGACCTGGACCTGGACCTGCGATTCTTTGATGGGTAGATAGTGGGAGTGACATGTAAGAATGGTAAGGGAAGCCCAAGAATACTGGAGTGGGTAGCCTAACCCTCCTCCAGGGGATCTTCCTGACCCAGGAATCAAACCAAGGTCTCCTGCATTGCAGGTGGATTCTTTACCCACTGAGCAACCAGGCAAGCCCTAAAGTATAAAAGTCTGTGTTAAAACTAAAGATAGAGCTACCATGCTGTGCTCAGTCGTATCCAACTCTTTGTGACCCCGTGGACTGCAGCCCACCAGGCTCCTCTGTCCATGGAATTCTCCAGGCAAGAATACGGAAGTGGGTAGCCTTTCCCTTCTCCAGGGGATCTTCCCAACCCAGGGATCAAACCCAGATTTCCTGCATTTCAGGCAGATTCTTTACTGTATGAGGCACCAGGAAACCCCGAGCAAACACTCTTGAGAAAACCATAATTTAAAAAGACACATGCGGGCTTCTCTGGTGAGTCAGTGGTAAAGAATCTGCCTGCCGATGCAGGAGACAAGGGTGCAATCCCTGATCCGGGAAGATCCCACACACCTCGGAGAAGCTAAGTCCTTGTACCACAACTATTGAGCCTTTGCTCTAGAGCCCGGTAGCCACAGCTGCTGAGCCCGTGTGCCGCAGCCACTGAAGTCCACGAGTCCTAGAGCCTGAGCTCTGCAACAAGAGAAACCACTGCAGTGAGAAGCCTGAGCTCCGCAACAAGAGAAACCACTGCAGTGAGAAGCCTGAGCTCCGCAACAAGAGAAACCACTGCAGTGAGAAGCCTGTACACCGCAACTAGAGAGTAGCCTTTGCTTGCCGAAACTAAAGAAAAGCCCGAGCAGCAATGAAGACCCAGCACAGCCAAAAATACATTATTTAAATTATTAAAAAAGATACCCATGGCGAACACAATATTGCAAATCAACTATATGCCAATAAAAATTAAAATAAAAGACACATGTGCCCCAATTTACACTGCAGCACTATTTACAATAGTCAGGACGTGGAAGCAACCTAAATGCCCATCAACAGATGAATGGACAAAGAAGATGTGATATATATTAATGATGTATATCATACAATGGAATATTACTCAGCCATAAAAAGGAATGAAATTGGGTCATTTGTAGTGACAGGGAGGGATCTAGAGTCTATCATACAGAGTGAAGTAAGTCAGAAAGAGAAAAACAAATACTGTATATTAACACGTGGATGGAATCTAGACAAATGGTACTGGTGAACCTATTTGCGTGGCAGGACTAGAGACGCAGATGTGGAGCATGGACACGTGGACACAGTGGGGGAGGGAGAGGGTGGGACAAAGTGGGAACATAGCACTGACACATACACTACTGTGTGTAAGACACACAGCTAGTGGGAAGCTGTCGTATAGCATGGGGAGCTCATCCGGTGTTCTGTGATGACCCGGAGGGTGGAAGGGAGACTCTGCGAGAAGGGGTGTATGTATACATATGGCTGCTTCACTCGGGGGGTACAGCAGAAAGCAACACAACCTTGTAAAGCTATTACACTCCAAAAATAAAATTTTAAAAATGTGAAAAAGCTTTTGTTTCTGGTTTACTTCTTCAAAGAAAAAATAATAATAACGTGGAAAGGATTCAAAGGCTCACAATCTGCTGGTGTGTTGGGAGAAACCAAGGATAATAACCAATACCTATCTGGTACTACTGTATCCAGATAATGTTCTGAGTCCTTCGCACCTGTAACTCATTTTATAGGAAGGAAACAGAGGAAGAGGGAGGCTGAGTAATGAGTATAAGGTCACAGCTGGTTAATAGTGGTGCCGAGATTCAGCACCCCCGATCAGTTCAGAGTCCTTGCTTTAACCATCAGTCATATTTCCCTTTCACAGGCAATAACACAGTCACATGCAAAGGAAATGATAAGGACTGTATCAGTGATCCTGTATTTTGTGCCAGGACTGAAGCAAAAAAAAAAAAAAGAAGAACCATTTTCGTATATCATAAAGACCTAGAAACAATAAATAAACATCCCCAAATGGTGTGAGATGAGAGCAGTATGAAACCCCAAAAAAGGGAATGCTGGCTATCCCGGAAACATTCCCCTGGCCACAGAGGTTAGATGTTATGGCCGTTTCTTAGAAAGGGGGAACTGGAAATTGACAATCTGATGTGCAGAATGGATTCAGTCATTCTTAAATCCCTTTGTTTTCCTTCATAAAATCCTGAATTACAGAATCTCTTTGGGAATATTTGTATGTTAATAACTGGAGAGATTGAACCCAACCTGATAATTATCACCTCTATTCTGACATCTAATCTTCCGCATTGTGTGTATAATGCTTGCAATATGTATCAAGAGCACGGACAATGTGATGTACATGTGTTTGTTAGTTTTACTCTAGACATATCATTAAGCATGTGAAAACCCCTCCTTGGGTATTTACTCTCCAGAATATATTTGAAATGCCTTTATCAGGTCCCCACAATCCAGAGGACTTATTATAAGCAATTCAACTATTTCTGTCTGAATATGCTAATTGTTAATCAGCTTAAGAAGCCATCGAAATAATTTTAACTGGAAAAATGAGCAGTGTTTAACTTGTATATATTAACTGTCAATACTGCCGAGGCACTTCTGCCCCTATATGTACTGGAGTTTATGAATTTATGAGCCCAGCAGATTATCTTTCAGAATAGCCCCCTTGGCTCTGGTTCTGGTCTAGACCTGAAGATTCTGCTCCCTGTTCTGACTAGTGAGGAGCTGAACTTGCCTCTAGAATATTATGGCACTTGTCTGGATTAACCGTTTCATGAAAGATACTTGGCGATATGCCAGGGGTGGTACAGGGCTTCCCAGGGGTCACCAGTGGTGAAGAACCTGCCTGCACCCCGGGGTCGGGAAGGTCCCCTGGAGGAGGGCACGGCATCCCACTCCAGTATTCTTGCCTGGAGAATCCCATGGACAGAGGAGCCTGGTGGGCTGTTGTCCATAGCGTCTCTAAGAGTTGGATGCAACTAAAATGACTTAGCACGTTAGACAGGAAAGGTAACAACTGGTCATCCATGAAAAAAAAATCCATTCCTAGGTACGTCTACACCATACTTCCAGCCCACCTAATGGATAGGTATGGTCACATGGCTGTGTTTTATCTGATGGAATGTAAGAGAATGTGTACCTAGATTTCTGAGCTTAAGCCTTAAGACCATGAGTATGCCTCCTCTGTGTTCTCTTTCCCTTCTTGCCATTTGGGTAGCTACAACCTTGATCCTGCAGGCAACGAAGCCCTGGAGATGGTGGGAAATCGTGTTAGAAGGAACCCGAGTCCCTGGTGGAATAGAAGCCACCAGCTGACTTGAAATGTTCCTTTCAGGCTCTTGCTTTAAACTACTGGACTGCTTTTGGATCTGTTTGCTACATCAGCTCTGCCTTATCTCAGCTAATACAGTGCCTAATGGATTGAGCTGAGCTTACAGTAACAGGGTGCGTGCATTCGTGCTAAGTCACTTCAGTTATATCTGACTCTTTGAGACCCTGTGGACCATAGCCCACCAGGCTCCCCCGTCCATGGGATTCTCCAGGCAAGGATACTGGAGGGGGTTGCAATGCCTTCCTACAGGGGATCTTCCCAACCCAGGGATTGAACTGGAATCTCTTACATCTCCTGCACTGGGAGGCGGGTTCTTTACCACTAACACCACCTGGGAAGCCCCATGAAGTCTTTACCTACCTTTAACTGTTGGAGGGCTCCAACATCTCCCAGTAAGAATCTAGCAGTTATTAACAGCCAGTTAGACTTAAGTCAATTTGCAACATGCCCATTCTGAGCTCTGTGAGAGAGAGGGAAACACCAAGACTAACTCAGGTTTCTGAAGGACACAACATTTTCAAAATGAAGGGAAACGGGGATGAATTCAGTTTGGGATACACTGAGTTGAAAGTGACCAAGGTTTCCGGGTGGATCCAGAGTGAAATACTTTAGGCCTAGAAATCAGAAGAGAGAGAGATCTGGTTTGGGGATAAAGGTCTGAGAATCATCCACATATGGAGATGACCTTAGGGGAGGGCATGAAGTGAGAAGATCGAAGGACTAGGCTCTTACAGAGAGCAGGCATTTGATGGATGGAGGCAGAAGAGGTGTCTGCAGTGGAAATGAGGAGGTGGTATATTTAAAGATTAACCATAACATTGATTTCCTGGAAGCCAGAGAGGAGAACCCATCAGAAGTGAGAGAGCAGGTAATAGTTTCAGATGCCAGAGAGCGGGTAAGCAAAGCAAAGGCTGAATGTGGATGGTGTGGTGACAGCAAGAGCCTGGCTGTGGTGGATTTAAGGTGAGAATTAAAAAAAAGAAAGAGAGGTAACTTTTCAAGAATTTTGGCTCTGAGTTTGAGGAAAGAGATAGGACAAGAGTTAATAGAGGGAGTTCCCTGGTGGCACAGTGGATAAGATTCTGCCTACCAATGCAGGGAATACAAGTTTGATCCCTGGTCTAGCAACTAAGCCCATGCGCCACAACTACTGAGCCTGTGCTCCAGACCTCGAGAGCCACAAGTACTGAGGCCCACTCACCTAGAGCCTGTGCTATGCAAGAGAAGCCACCGCAACAAGAAGCTTGCACCTCTCAGCAAAAAGAAGCTCCCGATTGCCACAACTAGAGAAAGTCTACTCAAAGCAACAAAGATCCAATGCAGTCAATTTTTTTTTAATTAAAAAAAAAGAGTTAATAGAGGAGGACCAATCTAAAGAGGGCTTCCCTAGAGGCTCAGCTGGTTAAGAATCCACCTGCAATGTGGGAGACCGGGGTTCGATCCCTGGGTTGGGAAGATCCCCTGGAGAAGGGAAAGGTTACCCACTCCAGTATTCTGGCCTGGAGAATTCCATGGATTGTATACTCCAGGGGGTTGCAAAGAGCTGGACATGACCGAGTGACTTTCACTTTCTATCTAAAGAAGTTGTCATTTGGTATTGTGTTCACACAAAAGGGATTTGAGCAAATGTAAGTAATGATGGGAAATGATCAAATGATGGGAAAGTCCATTAGAGAATTAGGGTGGAAGATGTGGAGGAGAAGATGGTTGGTGTACTAAAGGTCCTGGGGGAGCAGGAACGGAAGCACAGGTAGAGGAAATAATTTTTCCAACTCAGGACTCAGAAGCCAAATGGCAGCTGGCCACTCCAGCCCTCATGCCCATCTTGTCCTGAGGTATGGCCTCTGTTTCATTCTCTGTCAACCAAAGACTCAGCACTGGTTCGGGGGGCGGAGGAAATCTACTAACCCAGACATTTTATAATTCTTCTAGAATATACTTAGAATTTGGAGGAGCCATAAAGAGAGTCATTGTGCAATGCCCAGTACAATATAATCCTTAGACCTATAGGAAGATCTCCTGGGCTGGGCTCAGGGCTTTAGGGAACCTTACTCTGACCTCCTCTGACCACACCCTCCCTACAGGACAAGGAACCTGTTGGACCCAGAAGACATACTCACCTGGGTCCAGAGCCACTCCCTGCTATACCGTGTTCAGGGCACCGGAGAACCCAGAATTACAATGACCTGCCACAACAGCCCTGAACCAGCCCTTCAGGACCTGTGCAGCCTGTTTCCTGACTCAGTCCTTCCAAGGGCAGAAGGCTAGCTGAAATACATGCCCAGAGTCCTTCTGGATGCCAAAGGGGAACGTGCTTTATGGACTTTGCGGTGTGGGACGAAGCGATGGGTAGAACTAGAAGAGGAACTGGCTTTAGGCTAGGGAGGGGCGGTCAGGGAGCCAGCTGATTCTTTATTCTGCTGTGAATCCCAACAGAAAGTTAAATTTGAATCTATACTTTCGGGTCATTGTAAATGTATACTTGTCAAACATATTTTATATAATAGCTTGTTACCTTGATTTATAGCTTTAAAATATTTATACATGTTATGTTGGCCTCTCTTTATAGGCATACCTCGTTTTATTGTGCCTCATTCTATAGCACTTCACAGATACTACATTTTTTTTTAAACAATTGAAGGCTTGTGGGTTGTCAGATGATGGTTAGCATTTTTAAGCAATAAAGTATTTTTGAATTGAGGTAAGTACTTTTTTTAGATGCAATGTTATTGGACACTTGACAGACTATAGTATAGTGTAAATATATCTTTTATGTGCACTGGGCAACCAAAAAATTCGTGTGACTCACTTTATGGCTGTGTTTGCTTTACTGTGATGGTCTGTAACCAAAGCCACAACGTCCCTGACATTGTGTATGCCTGCGTACACTTGCCCCACACTCAGGGGCACACTTTTACTGTGCTGTGAAATAGGCTCTAGGAGGAGAGGTGGGTTTGCTGACCCTGGTGTGCAGTGCTCACAGTGTCCCTGGAATAAATACTCACTTCTACCATGAGTATTCTGGCCTAGAGAATTCCATGGACAGAGGAGCCTGGTGGACTACAGTCCATGGGGCTGCAAACAGTCGGACACCACTAATACTTTCACACTTTCACCATGGGTTATTTTGAGCTAACAACACGATTATGCAGCCAGAGTTGCACAACTGGCTTTCCTAAGCCGGTCGGGACACGCCACATCCCTGCCCCAATCCACAAATATTCTGGGCTGGACTGGCCTGCATTGCGCCATCTTGCTTGCTTCTTTTTCTCTTCCTGCTCTTTCTCCCCTGCCCCTTTCTCCTTTCTCCCTCTCAGGAGTAATATAACTTCTCCTCAATGATGGGTAATAATTTTACAGCCATCTTCTGTTGCTCAAGTCTGGCCTTGGGTCTTACCCTTCATCCTCACTAGTTTTTCAAAGTCTTTCCTTTAACATATTTCTTGATTTTTTAAACTTTTTATTTTGTTCAGCTCAGTCACTCAGACATGTCCAACTCTTTGCCACCCCATGGATTGCGGCACACAGGCATCCTTGTCCATCACCAACTCCCAGACTTTACTCAAATTCATGTTCATTGAGTCAGTGATGCCATCCAACCATCTCATCCTCTGTCATCCTGTTCTCCTCCCATCTTCAGTCTTTCTCAGCATCAGGGTCTTTTCCAGTGAGTCAGTTCTTCACATCAGGTGGCCAAACTGTTGGAGTTTCAGCTTCAGCATCAGTCCTTCCAATGAATATTCAGGACTGATTTCCTTTAGGATGGACTGGTTGGATCTCCTTGCAGTCCAAGGGACTCTCAAGAGTCTTCTCCAACACCACAGTTCAAAAGCATCAATTCTTGGGCACTCAGTGTTCTTTATAGTCCAACTCTCACATCCATACATGACTACTGGAAAAACCATAGCCTTGACTAGACGGACCTTTGTTGGCAAAGTAATGTCTCTGCTTTTTAATATGGTGTCTAGGTTGGTCATAACTTTCCTTCCATGGAGTAAGCATCTTTTAATTTCATGGCTGCAATCACCATCTGCAGTGATTTTGGAGCCCCACAAAAAATAAAGTCAGCCACTGTTTCCACTGTTTCCCCATCTATTTGCCATGAAGTGATGGGACCGGATGCCATGATCTTAGTTTTCTGAATGTTGAGCTTTAAGCCAACTTTTTCACTCTCCTCTTTCACTTTCATCAAGAGGCTCTTTAGTTCTTCTTGACTTTCTGCTGTAAGGGTGGTGTCATCTGCATATCTGAGATTATTGATATTTCTCCCGGCAATCTTGATTCCAGCTTGTGCTTCCTCTAGCCCAGCATTTCTCATGATGTACTCTGCATATAAGTTAAATAAGCAAGGTGACAACATACAGCCTTGACCTACTCCATTTCCTATTTGGAACCAGTCTGTTGTTCTGTGTCCAGTTCTAACTGTTGCTTCCTGACCTGCATACAGGTTTCTCAAGAGGCAGGTCAGGTGGTCTGGTATTCCCATCTCTTTCAGAATTTTCCACAGTTTATTGTGATCCACACAGTCAAAGGCTTTGGCATGGTCAATAAAGCAGAAATAGATGTTTTTCTGGAACTCTCTTGGTTTTTTGATGATTCAGCAGATGTTGGCTATTTGATCTCTGGTTCCTCTGCCTTTTCTAAAACCAGCTTGAACATCTGGAAGTTCACGGTTCACATACTGTTGAAGCCTGGCTTGGAGAATTTTGAGCATTACTTTACTATCATGTGAGAAGAGTACAACTGTGCGGTAGTTTGAGCATTCTTTGGCATTGCCTTTCTTTGGGATTGGGTTGAAAACTGACCTTTTCCAGTTCTGTGGCCACTGCTGGGTCTTCCAAATTTGCTGACATAATGAGGACAGCACTTTCACAGCATCATCTTTTAGGATTTGAAAGAGCTCAGCTGGAATTCCATCACCTCTACTAGCTTTGTTTTTAGTGATGCTTCCTAAGGCTCACTTGACTTCACATTCCAGGATATCTGGCTCTAGGTGATTATCTAGGATAATCACAATAATACCATTGTGATTATCTGGGTCAAGAAGATCTTTTTTGTATAGTTTTCTGTGTATTCTTGCCACCTCTTCTTAATATCTCCTGCTTCTGTTAGGTCCCTACCATTTCTGTCATTTATTGAGCCCATCTTTGTATGAAATGTTCCCTTGATATCTCTAATTTTCTTAAACAGATCTCTAGTCTTTCCCATTCTATTGTTTTCCTCTATTTCTTTGCATTGATCACTGAGGAAGGCTTTCTTATCTTTCTTTGCTATTCTTTGGAACTCTGCATTCAAGTGGGTATATCTTTCTTTTTCTCCTTTGCTTTTGGCTTCTCTTCCTTTCACAGCTGTTTGTAAGGCTTCCTCAGGCAGCCATTTTGCTTTTTTGCATTTCTTTTTCTTAGGGATGGTCTTGATCTCTGTCTCCTGTACAATGTCATGAACCTCTGTCCATAGTTCATCAGGCACTCTGTCTACCAGTTCTAATCCCTTGAATCTATTTCTCACTTCCACTGTATAATTGTAAAGGATTTGATTTAGGTCATACCTGAATGGTCTAGGGGTTTTCCCCACTTTCTTTAAGTCTGAATTTGGCAATAAGGTGTTCATGATCTGAGCTATAGTCAGCTCCAGGTCTTGTTTTTGCTGACTGTATAGAGCTTCTCCATCTTTGGTTGCAAAGAATATAATCAGTCTGATTTCAGTATTGACCATCTGGTGATGTCCATGTGTAGAGTCTTCTCTTGTGTTATTGGAAGAGCGTGTTTGCTATGACCAGTGATCGAACCTGGGCCTCCTGCATGGGGAGCGCTGAGTCTCAGCCACTGGACCATCATGGAAGTCCCAGTAGCCCCTTCGTCTCATTGGATCTTTCCATTCACATCATTTCGGTAGTGTAGGTGCTAATTTACTTAATAAATGCTTGATCGCAATCTCTTCTGATCATTACCAAATCAACTTTATCCAGTACTTAAGATTGGGATTAGGATAAGTTCATGTAAGATTGGCAGTGCTTTCCTAGAAGTAGTAAATAGAATCTAGGTATTGGTTAAAATGTTCAGTACTTATAATTTTGAAAGGAAGTGAGTAATATTCTACTTCTGTCAGTGAGTATATCAGTTCTTAACCTGATAAATTGTTTCAATATGCGTTGCTATTCTAGTTTTATAAACTCCCTGGGGGCAACAACAGTTATATTGATATTTTATATCTTACCTGTCATTGTGCCTCATCATCCAGATTTTCTTCTTCTTTTTTTTTTCTGAGGAGAGTTAACAGGAAGCTTTTTTTCTTAAAGATTTGAATGCTTGAGAGATGGCAAACTGTATAAAAATTCCACATTTTACTGGAATTTACTGGAAGGAAAAGAGATGAGACAGAGGTCTTTTGGGGGGGGGGGTGCTGCTCTTCTTTGCAGCACACGGGCTCTCTAGTTGTGGCTCCAAGGCTTTTAGTTTGCCCAACATGTGGCATTCTCTAGCCAGGAGTTGAATCTGCATCCCCTGTGTTGGGAGGTAGATTCTTCACCACTGGACTACCAGGGAAGTCCCCGATGTAGAGGTCTTAATGGTAAAATTAACAGACAAGCTAATCTTTGGTGGTATCATAAAATAAGATAGTCCTTGGTAAGATAGTAAATCCCCACCTTGTTTCTAAGAAAGACTTGAATGCTAAAGAATTGGAGTGACAGAAAAATGGTTTCATCCAAGCTAAGCACAGTTACACACATGTAAGTACTTATTGGAGGAGAAATTCTTTCTACCAAAGGACACCTTAGAGATTCCTGATCCCCAATTATTATTCTTTTACAGTCTCCTTGTAATGCTTAGTCCAGAGGTAGGTCTGGGTTCCTATGATGGCAAGATAGTCACATCACTCAAGATGGTTCATTGTGGTCCTCAGTGATACATTAACCACACGCTTCAAATCAGAGGGGACAGTGAGATAAGAAATTCATGTCTCCTGATATCAAAATAGACTCGAGACACTTAAGAAAACAGTGGTGACACTTTTATGAATTCCTGCTCAGTGTGTTTATTTTTCTCCTTCAAGGAGAGTCCTCTCCTTGTGATATGCTAATGTCTTGGATAGAATATTTGGAAATTCCTGAATCTTGTACTTGAAGATATTTTGACTTTTTTGATAGCAAATCCTTTATGAGGCCCACACAGGGCAACAGTAGTTATTTTTGCTGAATCTCACATCGACAATCTTTGAAGTCTATTAAGGGAGGTCCAAGGTCTTTTGCTACCTCAGCCAACATCACCAGGGCTGATTATACCTTGGTTTTTTCAACTCTAAGTATCCTTGTTCTCAGAGCAGGGTACACGATAGATTTCTTTCCAACTTCTTGGAACACACTCAGAGCAAAATAATGTCCACATTCAATTGCAGTTGATTTGGTCAAGTAGTGTAGACAAATAAGGAAAACAGAACAAGTCAGATCTTGAAGTCTGGTGAATCTTAGGCAGCCATCTTCCTTCTATGATGTCTATACGAAAGCTCTCAAACCAACCCTCCAATGCCAGCTTTAGTAGTTCCAATCTGTTTTTTTAATAAATAATCTCTTACTTCGCCCTCCCTCCCCTTTATCATGAAGTTTATGGAGCAGAGACCATAGGCTGATGATGTGTTGAGGTCGAACACACTGATCGCCAGTTTTAAGGTCTATGGGCTTTGCCCACATGGTTCCAAAAGTCGACATTCATTGCAGAGCATTCTAGCCTATCACAGAGGAATTCCACATTCACTCATTATTGATTCACTCCGGATCCTTCAGTTCAAGGGGCAAACTCTACTCTTTCTTTGCTCATAGTTCTTTTACATTATTCTAAGAAAACACAGGGATACATGCAGACTGGGTTTTTTTTTTTTAATTAATTTTTTATTGGAGTATAGTTGCTTCATTATACTGTTAGTTTCTACTGTACAACAAAATGAATCACTCATGCATATACATATATCTCCTCCCTTTTGGACCTTCTTCCATTCCAGTCACTCCAGTGGATTAAGTAGAATTCCCTGTACTGTACAGTACGCTCTCATTAGTTATTTGTTTTATCTCAGTATAAATGGTGTATATGTGTCAGTCCCAAGCTCCCAATTCCTTCCACCCCCCTTTCCTCCTTGATATCCATGTATTTGCTCATACATCTATGTCTTTATTTCTGCTTTGCAAACAAGATGACCTATACCATTTCAAACTGTTTGATTCTATGTATATTAAATTCTAGAATCAGCAAAATGAATCTATAATAGAAATCAGATCCATGGACACCTAAGGCAGGGTCGGGGATGACTGACTGCAATGGGGCACAAGGATACTTCTGAGGTTGTTGAAAATATTCTATATTTTGACAGGCTTTTACATTTGTTGAAGTTCATCAAGCTGTCCAATTAAATAATATGCCTTTTTGTATATAGTATCCCATTAAATCTGATCTTTAATTCCTTTCAATTGCCTTTGAAAATTTTCACAAGTATCATATCATTCTGAAGATTGAACTTCATGAAAATTGGCTTTCAAAAAGGCCACACTTGAAATTTAATCCTCTTCCATCTTTTGTGCATGTCCTTTGATATCTGAATTAAACTCAGATTTTTATAGAGAATTACTAGGCTGCCAAGTATGTCTCTTTAGATAACTCTACCTTTTCTTCCTATCCAAGATCATCCATGTTTGCAAGATTTAGATTTGGATGTCAAAGTGCTTCTCCCTATTTGTCATCTTCCTTTTGGTGGTCTCTAAGACAGTGGAAACAGTGTCAGACTTTATTTTTTGGGGCTCCAAAATTACTGCGGATGGTGACTGCAGCCATGAAATTAATAGACGCTTACTCCTTGGAAGGAAAGTTATGACCAACCTAGATAGCATATTAAAAAGCAGAGACATTTCTTTGCCAACAAAGGTCCATCTGGTCAAGACTATGGTTTTTCCAGTGGTCATGTATGGATGTGAGAGTTGGACTGTGAAGAAAGCTGAGCACTGAAGAATTGATGCTCTTGAACTGTGGTGTTGGAGAAGACTCTTGAGAGTCCCCCGGACTGCAAGGAGATCCAACCAGTCCATCCTAAAGGTGATCAGTCCTGGGTGTTCATTGGAAAGATTGATGCTGGAGCTGAAACTCCAGTACTTTGGCCACCTCATGCGAAGAGTTGACTCATTGGAAAAGACCCTGATGCTGGGAGGGATTGGGGGCAGGAGGAGGAGGGGACGACAGAGGATGAGGTGGCTGGATGGCATCACTGACTCGATGGGCATA
Source organism: Cervus elaphus (assembly GCF_910594005.1). Taxonomy (NCBI): domain Eukaryota; kingdom Metazoa; phylum Chordata; class Mammalia; order Artiodactyla; family Cervidae; genus Cervus; species Cervus elaphus. The sequence goes on from NC_057820.1 coordinate 18,615,790, forward strand.
GGTTTGGGTAGACTCCGGGAGTTGGTGATGGACAGGGAGGACTGGCGTGCTGCGATTCATGAGGTCGCAAAGAGTCTGACACGACTGAGCGACTGAAATGAACGGAACTGAACTGAACTGATCCAGGAAGGCCTGCTGCTGCTGCTAAGACACTTCAGTCGTGTCTGACTCTGTGCGACCCCATAGATGGCAGCCCACCAGGCTCCCCCATCCCTGGGATTCTCCAGGCAAGAATACTGGAGTGGGTTGCCATTTCCTTCTCCAATGCGTGAAAGTGAAGTCGCTCAGTCATGTCCGACTCTTAGCGACCCCATGGACCGCAGCCTACCAGACTCCGCTGTCCATGGGATTTTCCAGGAAGTCCTACCATTTATCAAAAAAACTTCTGCCTTACTCAAGTCTAGAGTATGTATCTGACCGCATCCAACTCTCCCTGACTATCATGAACTCTAAAATAATTTGATCATTCTCGTCCCATGAATTCATATCACTTCCACTTCTCTGCCCAGTTCCTTCTTGTGGCGAGCATTTGGTACTTACTTCCTCTACTTTCTGAGAAAACTCCCACTTGAAAATAATTGGTGGCCCCTGGAGCGTGGCATTCTTAGATAAAAAGGACCTTACCGATCAGTAATGACCTGTTCACGTGTTATATAAGACATCCAAGCTTTTAAGGACTGATGTGTTTGCCCCAGTCAGGCAGCTAATAAAACTCTGCATCCAAATAGCATCTCTCTCATCTCCTGTAGTGTTGGGCAGGATGTCTATTTCCTGAAAGCAACCAGCTGTGGGATGGGTGGGGGCTGGATTTAGCTTGTGCTCTGCTTCCTTTGTCAAGCTGAGTCCTGCTTAGGGACATACCCCTCCACAGAAGAAAGGACCTCTCTCTAATTTTCATAAAAGTATCATTTGGCTAATAGTAGCTCTGATCTATGATTACATTTTCTTCCAAATTATTTCAAATTTAAACTTTTATTAGGAAGAAATTTTTGTTTTGAAAGAATTAGTACCCTGTAAACTTTCATGTTCCTAACAATTCTTATTGCATCATTTTCAAAAGCTATTAATTCTTAAGCATTCCAGGACATTCCCAGATTGAATGTCTTTCGCTTCAACTCCTTGAGAAACAGGGGCCCAGCTGCAGACCCAGTCCAGAATCTTGGGGCCCAAGACAGTTGGAAATGAGAAGGGCTGGCCCAGGGCTACAGCATGGGAGCCAAGGAAGACTCAAGTCCCTCACCACATAAGGCAGCTTTCAGTTTGACATAAAGGGCCTAGTCCAAGGAGATCAGAACTTCATCCTAAGGGAGAGGTCTTGAGTAGAAGACAAGCAGGACAGACAGAGAAGTTCAGAAGCACAGCCTGGAAAAGCTCCCTGAGACCATGAAATGTATCCTTGGGTAAGGTGCCTCCTTGTGCCTTGGATGAGTCAGGAATAGTATGGAAGACCTAATAGACTAGTAAGGTCAATGCAAAAATGCCACTGGAGGCCAGGAGGATTCGGTGTGAGCAGATGCTGATGTCCTGGGCTAAGTGGAACAAGACCCTGCAACCAGAGCCCAGGAAGGGCCCACGGGGCCAGACAGAAGCTCACTGTGGGCCTGTCACCCCTCCACTCAATGCTCTGTGGATACATACACCTTCCTTCTCCCAGATGCCATTTTGGCTGGGAGAAGAGGGAGAAAGGAGCGTGATTGAAAACCTGAGCTCTTACCCAGAAGAGGTTGGATGAACACAAAGTTGCCTCTGGTTACCTTTAAATGGAGAGCTGGTGTTTGGTGATCTACCCTCATTCCATCACATCATCTCTCTGTCAGAGAAAATGGAACTTTCAGAACGAGAGAGAATAGTTATAGAAAAGAAGAATGCTGCGTTTTTCTGACCCTTGAGTGCAATTACCGAATACACTGATCCTTCTCGTTCTAGAGGACGTGCTGTGCACAATATCCAGGGATCACAGAGTCAGATTATAAATTGTCAGTGTGAGTCTGTAGATGCTCTTGAGGTTGTTTTTTGTGAGTAAAAAAAATTCAGAGGTTACATCTTTTTTAATACGAGTGATCTATGGTGATCTTTATTTTAATACGAGTGATCTATGGTGATCCTTATTTATTTATTGCCATGCCACACTTGGGAACTTAGTTCCCCGACCAGAGATCAAACCAGCGCCCCTTGCATTAGAAGCTCAGAGCCGGGATTGGGTAGAGAGGGAAGTGGGCGGGGGGATTGGGATGGGGAATACATGTAAATCCATGGCTGATTCATGTCAATGTATGACAAAAACCACTACAATATTGTAAAGTAATTAGCCTCCAACTAATAAAAATAAATGAAAAAAAAAAAAAGAAGAAGAAGCTCAGAGTCTTAACCACTGAACTGTCAGGGAAGTCCCTACATCTGTTTATAAAATTAATACTTAATTTACTTAAGTTGAGTCTAAGAACTTAGTTCACCTTAGGATTTTAAGTTCAAGTGAAAATTTTTATTTTTCTTTTATAAATATAGCAAATTTTAAAAGCCACTGTGAAAGGCCTTAAATGTTATTTGGTATCATTTCTAAATGTAATTAAATAAACTCCCTAAACTCTCTTGAAGTACCTTTATAAATTTAATGTTATTGTATTCATAAATACATAATTATTTGATTTAATCTCAAAATTTTCCTGGGAATTTACATAATACATACAAATATAATAAACAACTTATGAACATGATGATTTTTAATTTCTTAAGAGATCTAGTAAGAGCTTGACTTTAAATTGCATCAAATCAATTATACTCCCTTTGACATTTTAAAATAGAATCACAAGACTAATCTCTTATTCCAACACGACAAAGTCTCTTAAACTTTCTTGGTACTTAGAACACTAGAAGTCGAGAGGGAGGAGCCAAGATGGCGGAGGAATAGGACGGGGAGGCCACTTTCTCCCTTACAAATTCATCAAAAGAACAACTGAACGCTGAGCAAACTTCACAAAACAACTTCTGATCGCTAGCTGAGGACATCAGGCGCCCAGAAAAGCAGCCCATTGTCTTTGAAAGGAGGTAGGACAAAATATAAAAGATAAAAAGAGAGACAAAAGAGCTGGGGACGGAGACCCCTCCCGGGAAGGGAGTCTTAATAGAGGAAGTTTCCAAACACCAGGAAACCCTTGCACTGTTGGGTCTGGGGGAAGTTTTCGAATCTCGGAGGGCAACCTAACTGGGAGGGGAAATACAAATAAAACCCACAGATTATGTGCCTAATAGCAACTCCCAGCGGAAAAGTACCCCAGACGCCCGCATCCGCCACCAGAAAGTGGGGGCAGAGCAGAGAGGAGCGGGCGGCATTGCTTAGGGTAAGGACCAGGCCTGAGTGCCCTGAGGACAATCGGAGGGAGCTTTTGTGAGATACCAACTTACACTGTGGGACAGCAAAAGAGAGAGAGAAAATTAACCGGCCCGAACACACTGCCGGCTGTTCGCAGAACAAAGGGATCAAGCAAGTCCAGAGGAGCTAGCCGGCTGTGGACCGGTCCATCCCCGCTGGAGGCAGGAGGCAGGGGGGAGGGGAAGGGGGCAGGCTCGGCCCCAAGGACCGCATCCCCTACTGCACTGCAAACAGGCCTCCAGTTTCTAACCAAAGACCTCCTGAGATTCTGGATGGTCGACATCCGCCGGGAGGGTCGCGGCTATACACAAGGCACACGCACCTGACTGGCGCGGGCGGAAACTGAGGCTGGGGCCGTGGAGGGGAGAAGGAGCACCGCACCCGGGGAGAGTGCGCCACTCAAGCTCCTGGCTGCCTGAGCTGCTCGGGCCGGGGAAGGCACAAAACGCAGGTGCAACCGAGTCCGTGCTTTTGGGGAATACCCGAAAACTGGAACCACACGCAACGCAGTGCACGCTCCATATAGAGCAGCCGGGAGCCTGAGCAGTGTAGACGGGGAGAACACACACCCGTGAGCGGGGCAAACCCAGTGTGGCCGGAACACTGTGAGTGCTCCCCACACACAGCGATATCTGCCTGCAGCGCCCCTCCCTCCCCGCAGCAGGACTGAACTAGCGAACCTGAACAAGAGACGACCTCCGCCTGCCTGTGTCAGGGCGGAAATTAGAACACTAAGCGTGTATAGGTTCTACATTAACATAGAAATATTAATACCATAGGTGTTATCCTCTTGAACATTTCTGTTTTAAAATCTGAAACTATAAAACTCCTAGAGGAGAACATAGGCAAAACACTCTCCGACATAAATCACAGCAGGATCCTCTATGACCCACCTCCCAGAATATTGGAAATAAAAGCAAAAAGAAACAAATGGGACCTAATGAAACTTAAAAGCTTTTGCACAACAAAGGAAACTATAAGCAAGGTGAAAAGACAGCCTTCAGAATGAGAGAAAATAATAGCAAATGAAGCAACAAAGGATTAATTTCAAAAATATACAAGCAACTCCTGCAGCTCAATTCCAGAAAAATAAATGACCCAGTCAATCCAAAAATGGGCCAAAGAACTAAACTGACATTTCTCCAAAGAAGACATACAGATGGCTAACAAACACATGAAAAGCTGCTCAACATCACTCATTATCAGAGAAATGCAAATCAAAACCTCAATGGGAAAAAAAAAAAAAAAACCTCAATGAGGTACCATTACACGCCAGTCAGGATGGCTGCTATCCAAAAGTCTACAAGCAATAAATGCTGGAGAGGGTGTGGAGAAAAGGGAACCCTCTTACACTGTTGGTGGGAATGCAAACTAGTACAGCCGCTATGGAGAACAGTGTGGAGATTCCTTAAAAAACTGGAAATATAACTGCCATATGACCCAGCAATCCCACTCCTGGGCATACACACTGAGGAAACCAGATCTGAAAGAGACACGTGCACCCCAATGTTCATTGCAGCACTGTTTATAATAGCCAGGACATGGAAGCAACCTAGATGCCCATCAGCAGATGAATGGATAAGGAAGCTGTGGTACATATACACCATGGAATATTACTCAGCCATTAAAAAGAATTCATTTGAATCAGTTCTAATGAGATGGATGAAACTGGAGCCCATTATACAGAGTGAAGTAAGCCAGAACGATAAAGACCAATACAGTATACTAACACATATATATGGAATTTAGAAAGATGGTAACGATAACCCTATATGCAAAACAGAAAAAGAGACACAGATGTACAAAACAGACTTTTGGACTCTGTGGGAGAAGGTGAGGGTGGGATGTTTCGAGAGAACAACATCGAAACATGTATATCATCTAGGGTGAAACAGATCACCAGCCCAGGTTGGATGCATGAGACAAGTGCTCGGGGCTGGTGCACTGGGAAGACCCAGAGGGATGGGGTGGGGAAGGAGGTGGGAGGGGGGATCGGGATGGGGAATACATGTAAATCCATGGCTAATTCATGTCAATGTATGGCAAAAATCACTACAATATTGTAAAGTAATTAACCTCCAACTAATAAAAACACATGGAAAAAAAAAATAAACACTTGGAAACAAACAAACAAAAAAATTCTGTTTTAAAATCTAAATCTTCCCAGGGTTGAAAGATGATGTGTACTGTATTAGATGGCTCAGGCTGCCATAACATAACACTGCAGATTGAGTGGCTTAGACAACAAAATTCATTTTCTTATAGTTCTGGAGGCTGGAAGTCCAAGATCAAGGTGTCTGCAGGTGCAGTGTCTTCTGAGGCCTCTCTCCTGGGCTTGCAGAGGGTCACCTTCTCTCTGTGTCTTGAGGTGCTCTGTTCACTATAAGTGTGCATCCTGGGGTTTCTTGTTTGTCCAGATTTCCTAAGGACAGTCATGGGGACTTCCCTGGTGATCCAGTGGTTAAGACTTCACCTTCCAATGCAGGGGATGCTTGTTTGATTCCTGTTCAGGGTACTAAGATCCCATATGCCTTAAGGCCAAAAAGATCAAAACATAAAACAGAAGCAGTATTGTAACAAATTCAATGAAGATTTCAAAAATGGTCCACATCAAAAAAAAAAAAAAATAGGACACCAACCGTATCAGAGTCCATCCTTATGGTCTCATTTCAACTTACATATCTGCTAAATTGCTTCTGTTGTGTCTAACTTCCAGATGTTCAAGCTGGATTTAGAAAAGGCAGAGGAACCAGAGATCAAATTCAAAATCTGCTGGATCATAGAAAAAGCAAGAGAATTCCAGAAAAACATCTGCTTCATTGATTACGCTAAATCCTTTGACTGTGTGGATCACAACAAACTGTGGGAAATTCTTAAAGAGCTTGGAATACCAGACCACATTACCTGCCTTCTGAGAAATCTGTATGCAGGTCAAGAAGCAACAGTTAGAACTGGTCATGGAACAACAGACTGGTTCCAAGTTGAGAAAGAAGTGTGTCAGGGCTGTATATTGTCACCCTGCTTATTTAACTTGCCTGCAGAGTACATCATGCGAAATGTCCAACTGGATGAAGCATGAGCTGGAATCAAGATTGCCAGGAGAAATATCAATAACTCCAGATATGCAGATGACACCACCCTTATGGCAGAAAGTGAAGAGGAACTAAAAAGCCTCTTGATGAAAGTGAAAGAGGAGAGTGAAAAAGTTGGCTTAAAACTCTGCATTCAAAAAACTAAGATCATGGCATCCAGTCCCATCACTTCATGGCAAATTGATGGGGAAACAGTGGAAACAGTGTGAGACTTTCTTTTTTGGGCTCCAGAATCCCTGCAGATGGTGACTGCAGCCATGAAACTAAAAGACACTTGCTCCTTGGGAGAAAAGCTATAACAAACCTAGACAGCTTATTAAAAAGTAGAGACATTACTTTGCAGACAAAGGTCTGTCTAGTCAAAGCTATGGGTTTTGCAGTAGTCATGTATGGATGTGAGAGTTGGGCTATAAAGAGAGCTGAGCACCAAAGAAAGAATTGATGCTTTTGAACTGTGGTGTTGGAGAAGACCCTTAGAGTCCCTTGGACTGCAAGGAGATCAAACCAGTCCATCCTAAAGGAAATCAGTCCTGAATATTCATTGGAAAGCCTGATGTTGAAGCTGAAACTCCAATACTTTGGCAACCTGATGTGAAGAACCGACTCATTGGAAAAGACCCTGATGCTGGGAAAGATTGAAGGTAGGAGGAGGAGGGGACAAGAAGATGAGGTGGTTGGATGGCATCACCGACTCAATGGACATGAGTTTGAGCAGGCTCCGAGGGTTGGTGATGGACAGGTAAACCTGGCGTGCTGCATCCATGAGGTGACAAAGAATCAGACATGAATGAGTGACTGAACTGAGCTGACTGATTTGAGCTAAGAAAGAACAGCCTTCACACTCATGTGACTTAAAATATACAATCTAACTTTAATTTGCTTAAATTTTTATTTATTTGTTGCTGTTTCATTCAGTGGCTCAGTCTTGTCTGACTCTTTGGGACCCTATGAACTGCAGCAAGCCAGGTTCTCCTGTCCTCACTATCTCCTGGAGTCTGCCCAAACTCATGTCCATTGAGTCACTGATGCTGTCTAACCATCTCATCCTCTGCCACCCCCTTCTCCTTTTGCCTTCAATCTTTCCCAGCATCAGGGTCTTTTCCAATGAGTTGGTTCTTCACATCAGATGGCCAAAGTATTGGAGCTTCAACTTCAACATCAGTCTTTCCAATGAATATTCAGCATTGGTTTCCTTTAGGATGGACTGGTTTGATTTTCTTGCTGTCCAAGGAACTCTCGAGAGTCTTCTCCAGCACCTCCAGCACCACAATTTGGAAGCATCAGCTCTTCCGTGCTCAGCTTTCTTTATGTTCCTACTCTCGCATCCTTACATGACTACTGGAAAAACTATATTTACTTATTTATTTGTGGTTGTGCTGGGTCTTCGTTGCTGTGCGCAGGTTTTCTCCAGTTGCAGCAAATGGGTGCTACCCCTGTTGCAGTGCCAAGGACTTCTCATTGCAATGTTTTCTCTTCTTACAAAGCACAGACTCAGGCACACAGGCTTCAGTAGTTGTGGCACATCGGCTCAGCAGTTGCAGCCTGCAGCCTCTAGAGCGCAGGCTCAGTATTTGTGATGCATGTGGGCTTAGTTGCTCTCCAGCATGTGGAATCTTCCCAGACCAGGGACCAAACCCATGTCTTCTGCTCGGCAGGCAGATTCTTATCCACTGTACCACCAGGGATGTTCAATTTGCTTAAATTCTAAACATACTTTCTCATTACTGACTACCACTCGCGTCCCCCATATTTGTTTTAACATGTTGATGTGTTAGTTATTTATTGCTCATAACCCACAACTAGTGATTGAAAATAATAGACATTTATTATTTCACAGTGTCTGAGGTCAAGAATTCTGGGGTGGTTCAGCCCGGAGGTCTGGGTTAGTCAGCCTGAGATTCGGTGCTGTCGAGGCTGGATGGGGAAGGATCTGCTTCTGTGCTCTCACATGGCTGTGGTCAGGCCTTAGGTCCTCGCCACATGGGCCTCCTTACAGAGTCACCACAGGGCAGGGCAGCTGGCTCCCTGCCGTGGAAGTCAGCCAAGAGGGAGGGAACGAAGCCCCCACAAAGCCACAGTCTTTTTACAATGTAACCGCAGAAGTGACATCCCATAATTTCTGCCATATTTTATTCACTAGAAGTGAGTCACTCAGTCCACCCTAAACATAAGGGGGAAAAAAAAAAAAAACATAAGGGGAGGGGGCATGAATACCAAGGGTAGGATCTTTGAGAATCGCCCTAAAGGCTACCTACCATAATTGATAACTATGAAAGTGAAAGTGTGAGTAGCTCAGTCGTGTCCAACTCTTGGCGACTGTGGACTGTAGCCCACCAGGTGCCTCTGTTCGTGGAATTGTCCAGGCAAGAATACTGCAGCGGGTTGCCATTTTCTTCTCCAGGGGATCTTCCCGACCTAGGGATCGAACCCTGGGTCTCCTGCATTACAGATAGATTCTTCACCATCTGAGCCACCAGGAAAGTCCTTGAACCTACCATAATTGATAACTATGGTTCAACACAATTGCTTTTCTTTGTAATTCAGTGTGTTTTATTTTTGGCATTAAAATCATTACCCCATGAAGAGTATGAAAAGGCAAAAAGATAAGACACTGCAAGATGAACTCCCCAGGTCAATAGGTGCCCAATATGCTACTGGAGATCAGCGGAGAAATAACTTCAGAAAGAATGAAGGGATGGAGCAAAGCAAAACAACACCCAGATGTGGATGCAACTGGTGATAGAAGCAAGGTCCGATGCTGTAAAGAGCAATATTGCATAGGAACATGGAATGTTAGGTCCATGAATCAAGGCAAATTGCAAGTGGTCGGACAGGAGATGGCAAGAATAAACGTCGACATTCTAGGAATCAGCAAACTAAAATGGACTGGAACAGGTGAATTTAACTCAGATGGCCATTATATCTACTACTGTGGACAGGAATCCCTTAGAAGAAATGGAGTAGCCATCATAGTCAACAGAAGAGTCCAAAATGCAGTACTTGGATGCAATCACAAAAACGACAGAATGATCTCTTGTTTGTTTCCAAGGCAAACCATTCAATATCACGGTAATCCAAGTCTATGCCCCAACCAGTAATGCTGAAGAAGCTGAAGTTGAATGGTTCTGTGGAGACCTACAAGATCTTTCAGAACTAACACCCAAATAAGATGTCCTTTTCATTATAGGGGACTGAAATGCAAAAGTAGGAAGTCAAGAAACACCTGGAGTAACAGGCAGATTTGGCCTCGGAGTACAGAATGAAGCAGGGTAATAGAGTTTTGCCAAGAGAACGCATTTGGCAAACACCCTCTTCCAACAACACAAGAGAAGACTCTACACACGAACATCACCAGATGGTCAATACTGAAATCAGATTGATTATATTCTTTGCAGCCAGAGATGGAACGACAGAGGATGAGATGGTTAGATGGCATCACCGACTCAATGGACATGAGTTTGGGTAAACTCCCAGAGTTGGTGATGGACAGGGAGGCCTGGCATGCTGCATTTCGTGGGGTCACAAAGAGTCGGATGGGACTGTGCGACTGAACTGAACTGAACTGAAAATCATTATTCTAAGAAAAGATCCACCTTTCTCCACCTATATGTAACATATATTTAGGTTAAGAGATCCTACTCTAATGCCAGACAGATCAGGGTTCAATCCCTGCCTCACCTACCAGCCATGTGGACCTTCAGCAATTATTTCACCTTTGCAAGCATTGGTTGTTCCAACAATAAGATAAAGATAATAATAGTGTGGGCTTCCCAGGTGGTGCTAGTGGTAAAGAATCCTCCTACCAACGCAGGAGATGTAAGAGACATAGGTTCAATCCTTGTGTTGGGAAAATCCCTTGGAGGAGGGCATGGCATCCCACTCCAGTATTTTTGCCTGAAGAATCCCATGGACAGAGGAGTCTGGTGGGCTACCTCCCATAGGGTCGCAAAAAGTTGGACATGACTGAAATGACTTAGCACACACACAACAATAGTATGTATCACAGACATGTTGTAGGAATTAAATGAGATCCTGCATATAAAACATCAACATTCTGCTTGGGTATATTCAGTTCAGTTCAGTTCAGTCACTCAGTCGTGTCTGGCACTTTGAGACCCCATGGACTGCAGCACGCCAGGCCTCCCTGTCCATCGCCAGGTCCCGGAGTTTACCCAAACTCATGTCCATTGAGTCGGTGATGCCATCCAACCATCTCACCCTCTGTCGTCCCCTTCTCCTGCCCTCAATCTTTCCCAGCATCAGGGTCTTTTCAAATGAGTCAGCTCTTCGCATCAAGTGGCCAAAATATTGTAGTTTCAGCTTCAACATCAGTCCTTCCAATGAACACCCAGGACTGATCTCCTTTAGGATGGACTGATTTGATCTCCTTAGTCCAAGTGACTCTCAAGAGTCTTCTCCAATATATTAAGATCCAATGCTGCTGCTGCTGCTGCTAAGTCGCTTTAGTCGTGTCTGACTCTTAGTGACCCCATGGACTGCAGCCCACCAGGCTACTCCGTCCATGGGATTTTCCAGGCAAGAGTACTGGAGTGGAATGCCATTGCCTTCTCCTAAGTTGCAGAGTACATCATGAGAAATGCTGGGCTGGAAGAAGCATAAGCTCGAATCAAGATTGCCAGGAGAAATATCAATAACCTCAGGTATGCAGATGACACCACCCTGATGGCAGAAAGTGAAGAGGAACTAAAAAGCCTCTTGATGAAAGTGAAAGAGGAGAGTGAAAAAGTTGGCTTAAAGCTCAGCATTCAGAAAACTAAGATCATGGCATCCAGTCCCATCACTTCTTAGGAAATAGATGGGGAAACAATGGAAACAGTGTCAGACTTTATTTTGGGGGGCTCCAAAATCACTGCAGATGGTGATTGCAGCCATGAAATTTAAAAATGTTTACTTCATGGAAGGAAAGTTTTGACCAACCTAGACAGCATATTAAAAAGCAGAGACATTACTTTGCCAACAAAGGTCTGTCTAGTCAAGGCTATAGTTTTTCCAGTAGTCATGTATGGATGTGAGAGTTGGACTATAAAGAACACTGAGCGCCCAGGAATTGATGCTTTTTGAACTGTGGTGTCGGAGAAGACTCTTGAGAGTCCCTTGGACTACAAGGAGATCCAACCAGTCCATCCTAAAGGAGATCAGTCCTGGGTGTTCATTGGAAGGACTGATGCTGAAGCTGAAACTCTAATACTTTGGCCACCTGATGCGAAGAGTTGACTCATTGGAAAAGACCCTGATGCTGAGAGGGATTGGGGTCAGCAGAAGACAGGGATGACAGAGGATGAGATGGCTGGATGGCATCACCGAATTGATGGACATGAGTTTGAGTAAACTCCAGGAGTTGGTGATGGACAGGGAGGCCTGGTGTGCTGCGATTAATGGGGTTGCAAAGAGTTGGACACGACTGAGCGACTGAACTGAACTGACTGAACTGAAGATCCAGTAAATGATAGCTATTATCTGTATAGAAAACAATGTGTCTAAATCTCACACACATGCATAGTTTTCTATTTCACATAATTACAAAGCCCCAGGTCATATTTATTAATGATTGTAATCCACTCTTTCCCCCTGTTATAGTCTTTAAATATCTTAAGAAACATATGTGATGAAGACCAATGTCTGTACCTGTTCCTGCACCAAGAAAGCCATGTATTAATAAAACGAAGTATTATTTTATCCAGAAGTGTGAATACAAATGACGTCAGTGTAAGAACTAAATGCTGGGCCTAATTCTTCCATTGGGTGGGGATGTATAACTCAGAAGCTTCTTGCTGACAGAATCTCAAGCCTGACAATTTGCATTTTCAATCAATAGAACTCCTGTTATGCAGGACGTGGGTAAATAGTGGAAGGAGAATTGAGGGAAGATCAGTCTTTCCAACCCACTCCAGTATCCTTGCCTGGAGAATCCCATGGACAGAGGAGCCTGGCGGGCTACAGCCCATGGGGTCTCAAAGAATCAGACACGACTGAAACAACTTGGCACCCACAATTTTGCCAACCAGCTGTTCCTCCCTGCCATTGCAGTTCAGAGAGGAAGAGGCCAGGAAGGGATCACAGTGACACTGTTATCATGTCATCTGTTTGTAAAAGTCTTTTAACAGAGGATATTGGAAACCCAAGAGAAAGTCAGGAATGGTTCTCCATGTGTTCACTCTTGGGAGTCTGAAAACCGGAAAGGTGAGCTTTGAAAGAAGCAGTCCCAGTGCTCTTGCAAGTTCCAACCTGGAGAACCTGGTCTAGAAATTGCTGGACTGCACTAAGGGAGTCTCTGTTCCAGCTGGTCTTCTCACCTGGTGTGGCCCTGATTCACCAGCGTTCACTCTGATCGAGAAGGGGTGTGGGTCACCACGGAGAAGAAAGCACATTCAGATGTTAGGTTTCGATTTCTCAGCAACCAAGAGGGCAAACTGAAAATACTTTGTTCCTCTCTGCTCACCAACCCTCCGCTGCAAGCTCGCTTTCATTTCCTGGGTACAATTTTTTCAAAACCATAAAAAACTTGGATTTGAAGTACCTTGATTAGTACTGGAATTAAAATTAAACCACTCAGGCAAAGGGTACATGGGATCTCTCTCTATTATTTCCTACAACTGATGTGAATCAACAATTATCTCTAAATAAAAAGTGTGATTTAAAAAACCGAGCTTCTCAGAATGTACTGTGACAGGAGGAAAGAACACTGTCCACTCCTAAAGAAAGAAAAGAAAAGAAAATCATTCTGAAAAATCACCTTTCTGTTATTTTGTTAGATGATCTTCCTCAATCAAGCTACACATAGATGCTATTCTGTGTCAGGGGGAAACCTGTGTTTAAAGAAAATGACACTTGGACTTCCCTAGAGTCCAGTGGTTAAGACTTCATGTTTCCAATGCAAGGGGTATAGGTTCAATCCCTGGTCGGGGAACTTAGATCTTGTATGCCGTGTGGCTAAACAAAAAAAAGAAAAAGAAAAAGAAAACGACACCTGCATCTCTCTTCTCCTTCCCACTTACCAAACCGACAAGTTCCTTATTGACAACTGTGTGGAATATCTCTGGTGGTATAAACAAGAACTGCTAAGAGTATTTGCCCCCAAGAGGAGGACAGGGGAGGGGCCCAGGAGAAAAAGGAAGATAAGCCTGTTAAGAGAGATCCTTTTAAACTTCTGAATTTTATATCATGTGTACATAACTACTCCAAAGACGATCCCCCAATCTCAAACAGCCTCGGAAGGTCCAGCACAGACATGACCGGCTCTGTGAGCCTCTCCCATGCTACCGGTGTGAACTCAGCATCCCCTTCTGTGTATTTCATGGCACAATAGCGCATCAGTTGGCTGTTGGCTGAAAAACCGGAGAACTTTGAAACAAGGGCCCATGTTCGGGCCACTCCCCAGACCAACGGAATGAGAACCCCGGTGGAGGGTGAGTCAATAATAGGGTTGTTTAAAAATAAATTCCCCAGGAATAGCGATGCAGATGTCGAGAATGGGTATGTGGACGCAGTGTGGGAAGGGGAGTGTGGGATGAATTGAGAGAGTAGCTTTGACACATAGGCACTGCCATGTGTGAACCAGATCGCTAACAGGCAGCTGGTGTCTAGCGCATGGAGTTCAGCTTGCCGCTCTGCGATGACTTGAGGGGTGGGATAGGGGAGTGGGGGTGGAGGTGGGAGGGAGGCTCAAGAAGGAGGGAACATACGCATACGTATCGCTGATTCACTTTGTGGTTCAGCAGGAACTAAAGCAACATCATAAAGCAATTATACTCCCATAAAAAAAAAAACAATAAAAAGAAAAAAATGTAAAAAAAACTTCCCAGGTAATGGTAATGCCTAGGATTAAGAACTTCTGCTCTGGCGCTTTATGGAGCCAAGATGCAAGCACTCGCCCTCAAAGTAAACAGTGAATAAACGGTTACAAAAATGAAAAACGCTCACACACCTTTTGTTTCATTTCTGTCTCCAGAGCAACTCTGTGAGCTGGGCATCATTGCCCCACTGCTCAGAAGAGGACGGGAAGAGCCACAGTGCTGCAAATTACCAAGGATCTCTATTTCTTTGTACTTCCCTGTGTCTGACAGTCTCCCCTGAGTCTGAAACTGGATTTCACATTCTCCACCCAAATCCTAGTACAGCACCTCACACACTGGTGGTGTTCAACCAGTTTCTCAGCAAAGGGAAAAGGAACAGTCCAGCAGCAGGAAGCGTCTCAGCCATGCAGGGCTCCACCGGCAGCTCACTTGAGAGGCTTCCCAGAATAGGAATAAGCGTTGATTTTCCTGTACCTTAACTGTTTGTGTGTGTCTGTGCTAACACACAGACTCTATAAGTCCGACTCTATAAGACCTCATTGACTGCAGCCCTCCAGGCTTCTCTGTCCAAGGGATTCTCCAGGCAAGAATACAGGAGTGGGTTGCCATGTCCTCCTCCATGGGATCTTCCCGACCCAGGGATTGAGCCCATGTCTCTTACATCTAGCCTGCTATGGCAGGCGGGTTCTTTACCATTAGCGCCACCTGGGAAGCCCAGCAGCTTGTTAACACGTATCAAATCACCACAGTTGCATGTTCAAAATGTGTATTCCTGGGCCCTGGATTTACTGAACCAGGATTTCTCAGGATGCCATTTAGGGATATCTATTTTTTCAAATATATATTTCTGTTTGCATGTGCGTTGTTTAAATACACATAAAATTCATCACTGTCGCCATTTTTAAGTTCACAGTTCAGTGGCATTAAGTATATCCACATTGATGTGCAACCATCCTCACCATCCCTCTCTCGGAATTGTCCATCTTCCTAGATGGAAATTCTGTACCCATTAAACAATAACTCCCCAAGCCCCTGGCAACTTCCGTTCTACTTTCTGTCTCTGTGGATTTGACCACATTAGATACCTCATCGACTCAATGGACATGAGTTTGACCAAACTCTGGGAGATAGTGAAGGACAGGGAAGCCTGGCGTGTGCAGTCCATGGGGTCACAAAGAGTCAGACATGACTTAGCAACTGAACAACAAGAAAAAGTAGAATGACACAGGATTTGCCTTTTTGTGGCTGGTCTATTTCACTTAGGATAATATCTTTAAGGTTCATCCACTGTATCATATGACAGAATTTACTTCTTTTTAAGGCTGAGTAATATTTCATTTTACATATATGACATTTTTTTCTTTATGCCTTCATCCCTCAGAGGACATTGGGACCGCTTCTCCTTCTACTTCTTGGCTATTGTAAATACTCCACAATGAACATGGATGTGTAAATATCTCTTTGAGATCCTGTTTTCAGTTTCATATATATATATATTTACTCAGAAGTAGAATTGCTGTTACATAGTAATTGTTTTTTTAATTTTTTGAGGAACTTCCATACTGGTTTCCTTGTGGCTGGACCATTTTAGATTCCCATCAACAATATGCAAGGATTCCAATTTCTCTACATCCTGGCCAGCACTTGTTATTTCCTTTCTTTTTTTTTTTTTCCTTTTGGTAGTGGCCATCCTAATAGGTGTGAGGTGATATCTCATTGTGGTTTATATTTGCATTTCCATGATGGTTAGTAATCTTGAATTCTTTTCATACGCTTGTTGGCTATCTGTACATCTTCTTTGGAGAAATGTCTATTCAAGTCCTTTGCCCATTTTTGAACTGGGTTTTTGGGGGATTTGTTGCTGTTGTTGAGTCCTTGATATTCTTAATATTAACCCCTTATCAGATATATGATTTGCAAATATTTTCTCCCAACCCTGTATGTTGCCTTTTTACTCTGCTGATTGTTGTCTCTGCTGAACAGAACTGAACAGACGTTTTAACACTTGATGTATTTGCATTTGTCTATTTTTACTTTTGTTGCCTGTGCTTTTGGCATCATACCAGGAAATCATTCTGAAATACAATATCATAATGTATGACAGGTTTTCTTCTAGGATATTTATAGCTTTCAGTCTTATATCTCGGTCTTTAATTCATTTTGAGTTACTTTTTGTATATAGCATAATGTTAGTGTTCAATTTCATTTTTGTGCCTGTGGATATCCAGTTTTCTCAGCATCACTTACTGAAGAGACTCTCCTTTTCCCATTGTGGTTTTGAAGATAATCTGACCATATATTGCATATGATGGTTTATTTCTGGGCTGTATATTCTGTTCCACTGGTCTACATGTCTATTTTTATGCCAGTACTAAATGATTTTGTTTAATATAGCTTTGTAATATATTTTGAAATCAGAAAGTATAAGGCCTACAGCTTTATTTTTCTTTCTCAAGATTTTTTTTAATACAAGGTGCTTTGAGATTCCATATGAATTTTAGGATGGACTTTTCTATTTCTACCATTGGGATTTTGATGAGGATTACATTAAATCTGTGGGTTAATTTGGGCAGTGTTCAGTTTTAACAATGTTACGTCTTCCAATCTAAGAACATGGGAAATCTTTTTATTTACGTATGTATTTTTAAGTTTGTTTCACAATGTTTTGTAGTTTACAGTGCATGTTTTTTTGACTCCTTCAGTTCAGTTCAGTTCAATCACTCAATCCTGTCTGACTCTTTGTGACCCCATGGGCTATAGCATGCCAGCTTCCCTGTCCTTCAGCAACTCCCAGAGCTTGCTGAAACTCATGTCCATCGAGTCGGTGATGCCATCCAACCATCTCATCCTGTCATCCCCTTCTCCTGCCTTCAATCTTGCCCAGCATCAGGGTCTTTTCCAATGAGTTGGTTCTTCACATCAGGTGGCCAAAAATAGGAGCTTCAGCTTCAGCGTCAATCCTTCCAATGAATATTCAGAATTGATTTCCTTTAGGATGGACTGGTTTGATCTCTTTGCAGTCCAAGGGACTCTCAAGAGTCTTGTCCAACACCACAGTTCAAAAGCATCAGTTCTTTAGAGCTCAGCCTTCTTCATGTTCCAGCTCTCACCTCCATACATGACTACTGGCAAAACCATAGCTTTGACTAGATGGACTTTTGTTGGCAAAGTAATGTCTCTGCTTTTTAATATGCTGTCTAGGTTTGTCACAGCTTTTCTTTCAAGGAGCAATCGTCTTTTAATTTCATGTCTGCAGTCACCATCAGTGGCAATTTTGGAGCCTTAGTTAAATTTTGACTCCTTAGTTAAATTTATTTCCAAGAATTTTAATATTTTTGGTGCTATTAATATTTAAGTGGAATTCCTTTTTAGGTTTCATTTTCAGATTTTTCATTGTTAGTGTATAGAAATGCAACTGATATTTGTGTGTTTCCCACAATTCTGTTGATTTTTTTATTGGAATATAGTTGCTTTACAATGCTGTGTTAGTTTCCACTGTACAGTGAAGTGATTCACTTCACATTCACAGTGAAGTGAATATATGTATACATATATCCCCTCCCTGGTGGCGTCTTTAGAGTTTTCTACATACAAGATAATGTCATTTGTGAATAGAAATATTTTATTTCTTCCTTTCCAATTTGAATGCCTTTTATTTCTTTATCTTGCTTAATTGTCTGGCTAGGACATCTAGTATTGTTTTAAATAGAAATGGTTAGAATGGACATTTTTGCCTTGTTCCTGATTTTAGAGGGAAGGCTTTCAGTTTTTCACCATTGGGGTTTGATATTAGCTATGGACTTTTCACATATAACCTTTATTATGTTCAGGTAATTTCCTTCTAATGCTGATTTGTTGAGTTCATGAAAAGGTATTGCTGCTGCTGCTGCTGCTGCTAAGTCACTTCAGTCGTGTCCAACTCTGTGAGATCCTATAGACGGCAGCCCATCAGACTCCCCTGTCCCTGGGATTCTCCAGGCAAGAATCCTGGAGCCGCCATTTCCTTTTCCAATGCACAAAAGTGAAAAGTGAAAGTGAAGTCACTCAGTCCTGTCCAACTCTACACAACCGCATGGACTGTAGCCCACCAGGCTCCTCCATCCATAGGATTCTCCTGGCAAGAGTACTGGAGTGGGTTGCCTTTCTTCTCCCAAAAAGGTATTAGATTTCGTCAAATACTTTTCCTGCATCAGTTGAGGTAATCTTGTGAGTTTTTCCTTCATTCTGTTAATATAGTGTATTGGATTGACTGATTTTTCTATGTTTAACTATCCTTGCATTCCAGAGATAAATCCCACTTAGACATGGTGTATAATCTTTTCAATGTGTTGTTTAATTCAGTTTGCTGGTATGTTGCTGAGAATTCTTACCTCAATATTCATCAGAGATATCAGTCTATAATTTTTTTTCTTTTAATGTCTTTGTTTAATTTTGGCATCTGTGTAATGCTAAACTCACAAGATGAATTTGGAAGGGTTCCCTTTTCTTTCTTTTGGGGAAGAATTTGAAAACTAGTGTTAATTCTTCTTTAAATATTTGGTAGCATTCTCCAGCCATTTAGTCCCGAGGTTTTCTTTGTTGGGAGGTTTATGACTGTTAATTCAGTTCTCATACTAATTATAAGTCTGTTTAGGTTTTTTATTTCTTCATGATTCAGTCTTGCTGGGTTGTATGTTTCCAGAAGTTGTTTTCTTTTCTTAGGTTATCCAATTTGTTAGCATATAATTGTTGCAAGTAGTCTTTTATAATCCATTTTATTTCTGTGATACTAGTTGTAATGTCTCCTTTTTCATTTCTGATTCTTGTTTTTAGAGTCTTCTCTTTTTTCTCTTAGTCTAACTAAAGGTTTGACAATTTAATGGGCTAAAAAACTCAACTCTTATTTTTGTCATTTTTTTCTTTTGTTTTTCTATTTTCTATTTCATTTATTTTTGCTCTAGTCTTTATTAGTCATTCCTTCTGGATTTTGCATTTGCTTTTTCTCATTATTCTAGTTTCTTGAGGTATAAATTTAGGTTTTTGATTTGAGATTTTTCTACCCACTCCAGTATTCTTGGTCTTCCCTTATGGCTCAGCTGGTAAAGAATCCTCCGGCAATGCGGGAGACCTGGGTTTGATCCCTGGGTCAGGAAGATCCGCTGGAGAAGGGGTAGGCTACCCACTCCAGTAATCTTGGGCTTCCCTTGTGGCTCCGCTGGTAAAAAATCCGCCGGCAATGCGGGAGACCTAGGTTTGATCCCTGGGTTGGGAAGATTCACTGGAGAAGGGAAAGGCTATCCACTCCAGTATTCTGGCCTGGAGAATTCCATGGACTGTATAGGCCATAGGGTCGCAAAGAGTTGGACACAACTGAGCAACTTTCACTTTTTGGACACGACTGAGCAATTTTCACTTTCACTTCAGTTTTAACATATAAGCATTTCCCTCTTAGTGGTATTTGCTGCATCCCATAAATTTTGCAATGCTGTGCTTTTGTTTTCATTTGTCTCAATATATTTCCTAATTTCTCTTGTGATTTACTCTTTGACCCATTGGTTCAGGGCTGACTTCCTAGTTTTATGGGGGAAGTTTTCTATCTAAGCAAGATTAGGAACAAGGCAAGGCAGAGCTCTGCTTACATGTGGCATGGACTTGGAAGACTCAGGCATCGAGATGCCTGCAGTCTGGGAAAGGGTCATCAGAACCAGCTATGGAGACCATGTGGTTTGTTGAGCATCTTGACATTATGTGTGTATTTCTGGCTCTGTCCAGACAAATCTTTGGTTTGTGGTACAGGGCATATTCCTAGAGCCCAACACATCTGTGTTGGTACCTAATCTTGTTCCCACGCTCAGAGAGAATCAACCACAGGCAGAGAGATGGTCTGGAGACAGGCATATCAAACAAGTCAGTCTTCAGTGGTTTCTGATGCTGGTAAATTATCCATCTGGTATCCTTATCACTTCCTCTATCCACCTCTTCTTTAGAAATCACTGCTCACCTTTATTCTCTCTTCTCTCCTCTCACTCAAACAGGATGAGAGAAAGAGTGAATAATACACCATGTACTTTATATGCATTCAGTTCAGTTCAGTCGCTCAGTCGTGTCCGACTCTGTGACCCCATGAATCGCGGCACGCCAGGCCTCCCTGTCCATCACCAACTCCCGGAGTTTACTCAAAACTCATGTCCATCAAGTCAGTGATGCCATCCAGCCATCTCATCCTCTGTCATCCCCTTCTCCTCCTGCTCCCAATCCCTCCCAGCATCAGGGTCTTTTCCAGCAAAGAGTCAACTGATATTTCACTAAGTATTACTATCCCCATTTTATAGCTGAGAGAACTGAAGCTCATAAAGGTTTAGTAATTTGCTCCATCAATGCTGAATAAGTAGATAGTAAGAGAAAGAGATTGGATCTCAAAATAGGTCTTTTTGTGTCTAACACCCAGACTCTTCTCTCTCTTATTTATTCAACAGATGCCTAGTATGTATTTCCCTGTACTAGGCTCTCAGAAAGCTACAAAGAAAAACAAAACATGATTCCTGGAACCCAAGAAAACCACTGCCAGTAGAAGAGATAGATACCAAACCTGTAATTACAAGAGACTTTTTAAAAAAGTGCTGCGATGGGTAAATACTATGGGAGCACAGAGAAGCATGTAATATAGGGTGTAAATAGAGAGACATCTCACATTAGGGCAGGATTTTACCAGGAGAAAATGAGGAGGAAGAATTTTTTTTTATTTAATAAAATGCCAGAGAGTAAACATTTTTGGCTCTGCAGACCAGACAATCTCTGCTGCAGCTACTCAACTCTGCTATGGAAGCACGAAAACAGACACAGTCCAAATGAAAATGAATGAATGTGGTTGTATTCCAGAAACCTAATTTACGAAAACAAGAAGGCAGCTGGATTTTGCCTGGGTCAGAGTTTGCAGATCCCTACAAAATCAATGATTAAAGCAGGGAAGGGATCAAATCTTTGTCTAGAAAGAACACTCTGGGCAAGGTAAAAGAAAGAGTTCATATTCTCATTATCTTTTTCCTTGGAGTAACTCAGGAAAATTTGCACCGTGGTTGACCTAAGGGAGGCATCTCTGGTAGCTCAGCTGGTAAAGAATCTGCCTGCAGTGCAGGAGACCACAGTTTGATTCCTGGGCTGGAAAGATCTCCTGGAGAAGGGATAGGTTACCTACTCCAGTATTCTTGGGCTTCCCTGGTGGCTCAGACAGTAAAGATATTGCCTGCAATGTGGAAGGCCTGGGTTTGATCCCTGGGTTGGGAAGATTCCCTGGAGGAGTGCGTAGCAGCCCACTCCAGTATCCTTGCCTGGAGAATCCCCAGGGACAGAGGAGTCTGGCGGGCTACCGTCCATGGAGTCGCAATTGCAAAGAGTCTGGCATGACTGAATGACTAAGCACAGCACAGACCTAAGGGCCTGGGATTTTGTGAGATGTGGAAAGTAGTATTTTAGGGTATTTTCACACAGTTGTCTCACTCCCTTCTCACTTGCCCTCCCAGTACCATTTCCTCCTATATATTTTTACCTGTTCCCCTTTTGAAGGGGTGTAGAGTTGATAGATTTAGCAAATAAAAATACAGGACACCTAGCTAAATTTGAATTTCAAATAAACAAAAGATAATTTTTAGTGTAAGTATGTCTCATGCAATATTTGGGACACACTTATACTAAAAATGTATTCATTGTTTATCCGAAATTCAGACTTAACTGGGGACTTGTATTTGTTTTATTCTTCTCACTTTTTGTTTTATTTTTTGGTCTGTGCTGGGTCTTCATTGCTGCAGGGGGCTCTTCATTGCAGTACACGGGCTTCCCAAGTTACGGCACACCGGGGGCTCCAGAGCACATGGGTTCAGTGGTTGCATAACAAAGGCTTCTCTTGTTGCAGCATACAGGCTTAGTTACCCCACCGCATGTGGGATCTTAGTTCCCAGTGAAGTGAAGTGCAAGTTGCTCAGTCGTGTCCGACTCTTTGCAACCCCATGGACTATATAGTCCATGGAATTCTCCAGGCCAGAGTACTAGAGTGGGTAGCCTTCCCCTTCTCCAGGGGATCTTCCCAATCCAGGGATTGAACCCAGGTCTCCCACACAACAGGCAGATTCTTTACCAGCCAAGCCACAAAGGCCCAGGAATACTGGAGTGGGTAGCCTATCCCTTCTCCAGGATATCTTCCTGACCCAGGAATCGAACCGGGGTCACCTGTGTTGCAGGTGGATTCTTTACCAACTGAGCTATCAGGGAAGCCCCTAGTTCCCAGACCAGGGATCAAACCCATGTCCCCTGCATTAAAAGGCAGATTCATAACTACTGGATCGCCAGGGAAGTCCTGGGACCCTGTATTTTATCTGGCAATGCTACTGGGGCTCCTTCAGTCAGAGTTCCTCAAAATTTTAAAGAAATGTAAGCGGACAGGCTCAGCATAACCTGATGTCTAGATTGGGTTGTGACTGATAGGGACACGTGGGCAGCAGGTAGGTGTGGGTGGGACAGGAGAGTGAAGCCTAGGAAAGTGAGTATTAAGGTAGATTCCAGCAAAGTCCAAAGGTCGAAGGAAGTGGGTGCGGGGAATGCTGATGAGAGGTTTCTGAGAAGCCTGTGAAACAGCCTGGGCTTGGAAGTGGAGCAAGGGTAAGAGAAGTGCGTTTTATAATTCCTTCTGTCTGAATAGAGTTTTACAACTTCACACTGGTCATCTCCATTGACTCATGCAGGAACCTTTCAGAGAGAGGGCATGACTCATTGATCTCAATGAAAAATGAGGAAACAAAAGACTCAATATAGGTCAGGCACGTTCCCTTGGATAACCTTGGTGAATGGCCCTGCTGAGATTCAAACAAGGCCTTTGACTACACTTCACTTCCTCTGCTTTCTGAATGTTTGTTCTACGACCAAAGAAGTTAATCAGAGTGGTAAGAAGAAGCAACACGAGCATCAACAGCTAACATTTATTGAGCACTCACCTGGTGCCAGTTCTGAGTGCCTTGTATATTTAGTCACCTCTCACAGTATCCTGATGAGGTGGGTATTATTACCATCACCAATGTATAACTGGCACAGAGAGAGACAGAGCAAATCATTCAAGAAGATACAGAATGAGCATTCAGGTCCAGTTATTCTAGTTCAAGAGCCCAAGTAGCTGATGAAGACTCAGCTCTCCTTAACCAAACTTCAGTCAGGTTCCTCTGAGATATCTTCCCCATCAGGTCTCAACCTTGTCCCTGTCCTGTCCTTGCTGAGTCCAATGCAGCAAGAATCTTGCTAAGTCCGTTTAGAGAGAATTCCTCACCCTTAATATATATATGACTTTTAACTGCACTGTGTGGCATATGGGATCTTAGTTCTCTGACCAGGGATTGAACCCGTGCCCCTTGCAGTGGAGGCTCAGGATCTTAACCACTGGACTACCAGGGAATCCCTCCCTGACCGTCATATCTGATCAAATTCCTCATCCCCCTCCCTCCCCCATAGTTATCTCATCACCTTGGTCTGTCTTCAGCAAGAATCTTATTAAGTCAGTTTAGCAAGAATCCCCCTACCCATAATGTCTTCTCTTACTACCTCTCCATTTACTACTGACCTCCTCAGACTGCTTGTCAGCTGTAAATCCCCAGCTGTGTTTTCTGTATTCAGAATTTTTGTTGTTGTTTAGTTGTAAAGTCACGTCCGACTCTTTTGTGACCTGATGGACTGTAGCTTCCCAGGTTCCTCTGTCCATGGGATTTCCCAAGCAAGAATACTGGAGTGGGTTGCCATTTTCTTCTCCAGGAGATCTTCCTGATCCAGGGATCAAACTCACATCTCCTGCATTGGCAGGTGGATTTTTTACCACTAAGCCACCAGGAAGCCCAAGAGATAATTCCTATCTGAATTGCATGGCAGGACAAACACCTAATAACAAGAATAGTTGCTTTTCTTATCATTCCATAAATCACCGCCTCTTTTTGAAGTCCCAGGGCCATCCCATTCCTTGGCCATAATTAGCTAACTTGTCCTTGGATCTCATTATCTTTGTGGGGCTCCCATACAAACATAACTAGCTGTGTTTTTCTCCTGTTAATTATCTTATGTCAGTTTCATTAACAGACCGGCCTCAAGAATCTAGAAGGGTAGAGGAAAATATTTCCTCTCCTACACAAGTAATCCACTGATCTTTTGCAATATGCAACCACTCTATTGGAAACAGATATACAACAGATAAGACAAGGGAGTCCCTTGTCTCCAAGGAGCTGTGGTTTGACCAGGAACTGAATAATCTGAAATTGGGACAGGTCCAGAAAGTCCGGAAAGCAAGATTCCTATAGTCTTAGACTATAATCTATAGAAGAGCAGCAAGAATAAAGTCTTTGGTGCATCTTTATAACCCAGGGACCAACGCGATGATCCACTCAGCTTGTTGAGTCTAGCGTATTCAGAGCTCAAAACATCCAATGACAGTGGTTAAGGTCATACAGTGTGTTAAAATGAATGTTAATTACAACAAGAATGCAAGTAACTGAAGAAACATGTTCTTTTTTTTTTTCTTTTAAGCAGAAGTGAGTTCTTTCAAATGTTACTGTTAATTTTTGCAATTGTGTCTTGAAAGCATTTTCCTGCCAACTTTTTCCATGATTGTGTCAACTCGGGGGGAAGAGAGCAATGCAGCGGTCTGTTTTTCAAGATTTGTATCAAGTCAAACAACACTTTTCATCCCCACAAAGATGAGAGGTTCTCCCCTTGCTTAAAGTAGAGTAGGTGATGGGCCAGGTGCTACTTCCTCACCCAGGCTCTAATTTTAATTTTTGCTTGAAAATAGTGTATTTAAACAAAATTTTTCACAGAGTGTGTATTTCACAGGATGTGAAAACCCAAACCAGCTTCACTGGTCTGGGTGGGGTTGAACTTTCTACCCACAATTCAATTAACCCACCTGTGCAGTAACTGAATCATCCCACAAGGCAAAACAAGCATGAATGTGTTTGGCTGCATAGGCAATAGAAATTAAGGGCTGGGTCCTGAATCTTTGTTTTCAGAAGGAAAATACTTGTTTGTGATTCTCTTCCTACCATGATTCTTGCACCTCCTACCTCGCCCCAGCCCAGGTGGGGTTCCTGTGTTTTATTCTCCCAAAGCACCCGTTTGCAACGCATTTGTGATCTTCTGTGATTTTCTGTCTTCTTGCAGTGCAACTTCGGCTAACAAAGGACTGGTGTACTTGGATCTCATTTATACGGGATCCTGGATGCCTGGCAGAGTAAGTGCTCAACAAATATGTCTGTTGATGACCAACTAACTGGAGCTTCCCAGGTGGCTCCATGATCAAGAATCTTCCTGCCAATTCAGGAGATGCAGGTTTAATCCCTGGGTCAGGGAAGATCTCCTGGAGGAGGTAATGGCAACCCACTTCAGTATTCTTGCCTGAAAAGTCCCATGGACAAAGGAGCCTGGCCGGCTACAGTCCATGGGGTTGCAAGAGTCAGACACAACTGAGCAACTGAGCACCTGAGCACAGATGCATGACCAATTGACTGTCCACTTTCTAGCTGTGGTTAACATATGCGGAAATCAAGAGAGCCCCATGTTTATTCAGAGCAACTGAGTCCGTCTTGACTCTACCTTTTCTAGTTTTGTGACTCTGGAAAATTCACCCAGGCTTTCTGAACTTCATTTTTTCATCTGCAAAATAAAGATGGTAATAATAACATCCTCCTCTGGGGCATTTCTAAGGAGCTAATATGATGATGGACTTATAAGTGCTTAGTAGACATTCCAAGTACATCAGCCAAATTCAGTTAAGTGGTGAATTTATCAGTGTTGATGCTATAAAAGATGGCAGAAAATGAGTAACTTAAAAATTACAGAGACTTCCCTGATAGCCCAGTGCCTGAGAGTCTGCCTCCCAATGCCGAGGACTTGGGTTTGATCCTTGGTCAGGGGACTAAGACTCCACATGCCACAGAGCAACTGAGCCTGCATGCTCTAGAGCCCATGCTCTGCAACTAGAGAAAGCCTGCACCTGCAACAAAAGGCCCAATGCACCAGAAGGAAGACCCAATGCAGCCAAAAAAAAAAAAAATGCAGATATGGCCATCTATATCTTTGCCACCCAAAGTCAGTTTATCTGAGGATATCCATACCATGTGGGAACTCATGGAAGTGTCAGCAAATGAACACATTCACTGTCTGCCTTCTCTTGTCCTGACTACTTGAGTGCAGGCTCCTTGAGGCCGGGGAGCTCACTGAGTGCCAAGTTCTAGGTCAATGTCAGGCCTAACTGTATTCAATACTTGTTTACTGAATGAATGACTGCTTGACCTGAATGAGCTCTACACTTCCTCCAGCTGTTGAACCTTCGTGCACCAGGTGTGTGACTAATGCCTGGGAATTAAATTGCTTTACCTGTATTGCTCAGTTGTGTCCTACTCTTTGCAACTCCACGGACTGTAGCCCACCAGGTTCCTCTGTTCATGGGATTCTCCAGGCAAGGATACTGGAGTGGGTTGCTGTTCCCTTCTCCAGGTATCCAAACCCTGTCTGGATTTTAGTGTCTATGAATCCACCCCTGAATTTTGTTTCCTCTTGGCATAGAATTGTACCTAATCACTAATCCTCTGGATTAACCAAATGACACACCCATTTCTATGGGTACCTACCAATTCTGGTTTCCCAGGGATGTCGTAAGGACACCCACCCGGGCAGAACTTCCAGGAAACTGACCCAATAAGAAAACTTACCATCAGACTGGTTGCCAGGGGTGGGATGGGGAAGGAAACAGGGAGGTTTTGTTTAATGAATATAGAGTTTCACTTTTGCAAGATGAAAAATTCTGGAGATTGGTGGGACAAAAATGTGAGTATATTTAGTTTTACTGAACTGTGCACTTAAAAATAGATGATCAGTGTGGTGACCCAAGGACAAAAGAGCAGATAAAATCTGCTTGGATCTTGGGTCCAAGATTCCAGGGTCTTGGAATGCAGGAATGGAAAAACCAAACCCTTATCATCCTTCCCTCCCCCATGTTGTAACTATTAATGGATTTCAGGTCTTCCTGAGCAGTATAACCTATCTCCCCTGCTACCCCATAGGGAGAAGGTATTTGCCTTACTCTTCCCCCTACCCAGTATACATGCCACATCAAATCAGCAAATGACCCACAAGACCCCTATCCCACTCCTTGTACCATGGCTATAAAAGTGGATCCTGTTCACTAAGGGTTCACTAAGGAGCTCTGTTCAACGTCAGTTCTCCCTGGAGCTGGCCCACTGTTCTAACAGTGTCTCCCACTCTAATAAACTTTATTTCCCTCTCATTCTGTCTCATGTCAAAATTCTTTTCCAACCCATGCCTGGACCACGACAGTCAGTAAGTTTTATGTTATGCATATTTTTTACCACAATATTTAAAAATGTAATCATTGGAAGTCTCCACCATACACTCAAGAAAAAGGGTGAGACCTCCAAGGTATAAGGATACTGCATTTTATTTTATGACAGATTGTATTTAAAGCTTAGGTGTTCTTATCACCTCTGGAATTCTTATAGCTTCAGAGAAGCATTGATCTGTAGGGTCAAATAGGAATAAAATATCATCCAAATATTTCACATTCCCAGACAAAAATGGAGCTTAGAAAAATTAGGGTCCACACTATAAACCAGTGTGTGAAAGTTATTAAATGCACAAAATACATGGACCCAAATTAGCTATAATGTTGTGGCCATGCGTTCCAGGAAACAAACTCACTCAGAAGGACAATGCAGATAATGGAGTGCAGTTTATTACACTGGTGGGCCCAAGGCAGAGTCTCCTCTTAGCCAAGGACCCCGACCAGTTTTTGTGAAAACTTTATATACCCTAAGTGTACATGCTCAAACCCACATCCCCAAATTCCTTGAAACTAGTCTGGACAGGGTAAAAGAGAGATACAATCAAAGTTAACCCATGATTCATGTGTCACAAGCCTAGATAGTTAAACCATGGACATTTATCAAGAGGCCTGTGCTCATACCCCATAAGCATAATGGGATTTACGACTTTGTTCTGTTACAGAGATAATTGGCATGTTCTTTTAGGCAAAGGAGAGTCTAGGTACAAGTCCTGAGGCTCTTTCATCCGGGGGGTCTGGTTTCCAGTTTGTATGTCGTTTCCATAGATACAGGGCACACAGCTCAAAGTCCACAGTCCGGCCCAAGATAGAGTCCTGCTTTCAAGATGGAACCTGTTCTGTCTGTTTCCTCCTTCAATAACACTTACGGGATTTTCCCCAGCCTTATTGGGATATCACTGACATATAACATTGAGTGAGTGTAAGGTATGCAAACTGTTGAGTTGATACACTTACCTATTGGCAAAGATCACCACCTGCAGCTAACACTTCCATCAAGTCACACAATTACAGCTTCTTTTCTGTGCTGAAAACATATAAGATCTACTCTCTTAACAGCTCTGAAGTGTGTCACACAGTATTAACAGTGTTTGGGTTTTGAACAAAAGTTGCTTAACTGGAAACTTCTCTAGCAACAACTATAGACCTGTGGGGTAGAACACACACACCTGGTTTTCCACCATTATCATTCAACATCTCCATTCAAGTTACTCTGCTGAATTTGCATGCCTTTTGTCTTCTTGCTTCACAGAGCACGGTTACCTAGAGCTAACGGAAATAGGAAAAGTTTCAGTACTTACATTTCCCTTCTTTAGAAACCCAGAGACTTTCATCCATCAGCTTTGTCACTTTTCATATTTACACAATTGTTTCAGTGGCAGCAACACTGTAACCAGAGCAATTTACAGTTCATCCAGGGCTTTCTCCCATTCCCGGAGAAGGCAATGGCACCCCACTCCAGTACTCTTGCCTGGAAAATCCCATGGGCAGAGGAGCCTGGTAGGCTGCAGTCCATGGGGTCGCAAAGAGTCGGACACGACTGAGCGACTTCACTTTCCCTTTTCACTTACATGCATTGGAGAAGGAAATGGCAACCCACTCCAGGGTTCCTGCCTGGAGAATCCCAGGGACGGCGGGGGGCGGGCGGGGGGGCTGGTGGGCTGCCGTCTATGGGGTCGCACAGAGTCGGACACAACTGAAGCAACTTAGCAGCAGCAGCAGCATTTCTCGCATTCCCCTCTCAGTTTTTCTTCTTAAAGCATACGGCATCATTGCCCTGCCTCCTTTACAAAAATGTTCTCTACAACTTGTCTCCAGCTGTGGGTTTTTTTTTTTTTTTGGAGGGAGTTCCCTCCTCCTTCTCTGGCTCTATCCTTCCTGCTACCTTTCTCTCTTGGTTTTCTCCTCTATTCACTCAGAGAATACTTCTAGAGGGGCGGCAATGTGCTCCCAAGAGGGAGTAAAATGGATGTAGAGCCTGCTCCCTTGGGGTCTCCCTGAGACCAGAGAGACAGGTGTGGATCAAATCAACACAGGGACAAAGGTGGACTTGCAATGGCAGTTCCTGATGGGGGCACTGGGCCAAGGGGAGATCAGGGAAGGCCACTGGGTCTGAGCTCTGAAGGATGGGTGGGTGTCTGTGGACAGGTGAAAGGGTGAGGCCAGAAGCCCAATGTTCTGTCTCAGGCAGCACCATCTTCACCCACATCCTTAATTTGCATGGTGCTTGCTGGTTTACAACCACTCAGACATCACGCTGATGTTCTGTGGAGTGGAGGGCAGACGTTAATATTAATAGCTCTTCATGTAACCGAGGACACACACAAGGTTCATTAAAGCCATTGAATGGTGTACCCAGAATGACGTGGTCTGGAAATGGCACTGAAGCGACCACTGGACTGACCTCAGGTCTCCAACCATAACTCCTGGGAATATCATTTCCTCTTCCTTGGTGACTCAGTCATTCATAAGATCTCAACAGAAAGATCTCAGACCCACTTCTCTGGTCCTACCAGAGAATGAAAAATGCACTTTTTCACATTAGCAGCTGGATATTTCTACATGGGCACCCCAAAAAATGTCACTTAAATAAAACATCAAAAACTGTTTGTTATTGTTGTTCAGTTGCTAAGTTGTGTCTGACTCTGTGATTCCACGGACTGCAGCTCCTCCACTGTCTCCTGGAATTCCCTCAAATTCATGTCCATTGAGACAGTGATGCCGTCCAACTGTCTCATCCTCTGTCATCGCCTTCTCCTCCTGCCCTCAATCTTTCCTAGCATCAGGGTCTTTTCCAGTGAGTTGGCTCTTCATATCAGGTGGCCAAAGTACTGGAGCTTCAGCTTTAGATACTATTTCCCTTTTTCATAGTTTTCTTAACCTAATATTGGACATTTATTTTCCCCAATGAACTATATGATCATTTTGTCTAATTCTAAGAAAGAAAAAAAAACCCCTTGTTTTCATTTTAATAGAACTGCATGAAATCAATTTTAAAAGAATTGACTTTATTATAAGATTTCTCATCCAAAAACATGGAAATCTTTTCCAGCTGTTCAGATTTTTTTGTTTTATAAGACAGTAAGATTTTTTCTCTATATTTTCTGTTACTTTCTTATTAGAATTATTCCTAAGTAGTTTATAGTTTTCATCACTATTATATATGGAAAAAAATATGTTCCCATTTTTACTTTTTGCTGGTTCTTATTAGAGCAGAAAAAGACCTTTTGATTTCTGTATATTTATCTAGTATCCATCCACCTTATAACATTCTCTTGTAATATTTGCTATTGGTTTGAAATAAATAGTCTTTTGCCTGTTTAAATAATTTTCTTTTATACCTACCTGCTTAGAATTTTTATTCAGATTGAATGGCTGTTGAATTTAAACAAGTGTTGTTAGAATATCTGCTGATGTTTTCTCTTAGTTTATCAGTGTAATAGATTATGGTGATGGATTTAGAGACTGACCCACTCATGCAGTTGTGGAATAACTTATTTATTGTCTTTTATTTATTGCTTATTATTGTCTTTTATTCTTTTGATATAATGTGTCAAGAAGTCTTCTATAATTGTCCTCTCTAAATCATCAGTGATATTAATCTATAATTATAATTAATAATTAAAAATAATCTATACATTTTTTTCTTTCTTAAATTTTGGTGTTAAAATTACATTGACTGAAAACATCATTTTAAAAGACTTTTCAATGGCTTGGAGGAGTGGCTGAATTTCCATTTATAACCTGCTCCCAGGTGATACTAATACTACCAGTCCATGAACACACTTTGAGTAGCGAGGGTCTAAATTACTTAGCACTGGAATTATCAGACATTTAGAGGTAGATTAAAGCCCAACTCTGAGGCCATCGGGCCCTAGAATCTTTTCAGTATTGACCTCCAAGCACATAATCATTATTCTGGTTTTTTTTTTTTCTGTCTTCTTGGGTCTATTTTAATAGCTTGTGTTTTTGCCAGGATATCACACATTTCTGTAGGCTTTCATAATCATTGCTGTAGAGTTGCCTATAATGAGTATCTCAAATTTTAAAATTTCTCACATACCTATGGTCATGACTTTTTTCTCATTCCTAACCTCTTTTATTTTCTTCTTTTTTTTTTGACCTCGTCAACTTTGCGCATTTTTTGTCTGTTTTATATATAGTTTATTAGTCTATTCACTAACTTTTGGAGTTATTTCCAGCAGATTCTAATTCATCCTTACTAATACTATTTTAATCTATTATTTTTTCTATATCATTAATTTCAACTTTTACCTTTGTTGATTGATTTCAATTTTGTGTTTTCTTTTTCTAACTTTTTTAAGATGAATATTTAGTTCCTTTTTTTTTGGTTTTACTTTTAAATTGTGAAGGCATTTTAGAGCTCTAAGTGTTCCTTTCAGTACTGTTTTAAGGGTCCTATTACTTTCAATAAAAGTGGATTCTTTTTTTTTTTTTTTTATTAGTTGGAGGCTAATTACTTTACAATATTGTAGTGGGTTTTGTCATACATTGACATTAATCAGCCATGGAGTTACATGTATTCCCCATCCCGATCCCCCCTCCCACCTCCCTCTCCACCCAATTCCTCTGGGTCTTCCCAGTGCACCAGGCCCGAGCACTTGTCTCATGCATCCAACCTGGGCTGGTGATCTGTTTCACTATAGATAATATACATGTTTCGATGCTGTTCTCTTGAAACATCCCACCCTCGCCTTCTCCCACAGAGTTCAAAAGTCTGTTCTGTATATCTGTGTCTCTTTTTCTATTTTGCATATAGGGTTATCATTACCATCTTTCTAAATTCCATATATATGTGTTAGTATGCTGTAATGTTCTTTATCTTTCTGGCTTACTTCACTCTGTATAATGGGCTCCAGTTTCATCCATCTCATTAGGACTGATTCAAATGAATTCTTTTTAATGGCTGAGTAATATTCCATGGTGTATATGTACCACAGCTTCCTTATCCATTCATCTGCTGATGGGCATCTAGGTTGCTTCCATGTCCTGGCTATTATAAACAGTGCTGCGATGAACATTGGGGTGCACGTGTCTCTTTCAGATCTGGTTTCCTCAGTGTGTATGCCCAGAAGTGGGATTGCTGGGTCATATGGCAGTTATATTTCCAGTTTTTTAAGGAATCTCCACACTGTTTTCCATAGTGGCTGTACTAGTTTGCATTCCCACCAACAGTGTAAGAGGGTTCCCTTTTCTCCACACCCTCTCCAGCATTTATTGCTTGTAGACTTTTGGATAGCAGCCATCCTGACTGGCGTGTAATGGTACCTCATTGAGGTTTTGATTTGCATTTCTCTGATAATGAGTGATGTTGAGCAGCTTTTCATGTGTTTGTTAGCCATCTGTATGTCTTCTTTGGAGAAATGTCAGTTTAGTTCTTTGGCCCATTTTTGGATTGACTGGGTCATTTATTTTTCTGGAATTGAGCTGCAGGAGTTGCTTGTATATTTTTGAGATTAATCCTTTGTTTCTTCATTTGCTATTATTTTCTCCCAATCTGAGGGCTGTCTTTTCACCTTGCTTATGGTTTCCTTTATTGTGCAAAAGCTTTTAAGTTTCATTAGGTCCCATTTGTTTCTTTTTGCTTTTATTTCCAATATTCTGGGAGAATATTCCAATATTCTCTATATTCATAGAGGATCCTGCTGTGATTTATGTCGGAGAGTGTTTTGCCTATATTCTCCTCTAGGAGTTTTATAGTTTCTGGTCTTACATTTAGATCTTTAATCCATTTTGAGTTTATTTTTGTGTATGGTGTTAGAAAGTGTTCTAGTTTCATTCTTTTACAAGTGGTTGACCAGTTTTCCCAGCACCACTTGTTAAAGAGGTTGTCTTTTTTCCATTGTATATCCTTGCCTCCTTTGTTGAAGATAAGGTGTCCATAGGTTCATGGATTTATCTCCGGGCTTTCTATTCTGTTCCATTGATCAATATTTCTGTCTTTGTGCCAGTACCATACTGTCTTGATGACTGTGGCTTTGTAGTAGAGTCTGAAGTCAGGCAGGTTGATTCCTCCAGTTCCATTCTTCTTTCTCAACATTACTTTGGCTATTTGAGGTTTTTTGTATTTCCATACAAATTGTGAAATTATTTGTTCTAGTTCTGTGAAAAATACCGTTGGTAGCTTGATAGGGATTGCATTGAATCTATAGATTGCTTTGGGTAGTATAGCCACTTTGACAATATTGATTCTTCCAATCCATGAACACAGTACGTTTCTCCATCTGTTTGTGTCCTCTTTGATTTCTTTCATCAGTGTTTTATAGTTTTCTATGTATAGGTCTTTTGTTTCTTTAGGTAGATATACTCCTATGTATTTTATTTTTTTTTGTTGCAATGGTGAATGGTATTGTTTCCTTAATTTCTCTTTCTGTTTTCTCATTGTTAGTATATAGGAATGCAAGGGATTTCTGTGTGTTAATTTTATATCCTGCAACTTTACTATATTCGTTGATTAGCTCTAGTAATTTTCTGGAAGAGTCTTTAGGGTTTTCTATGTAGAGGATCATGTCATCTGCAAACAGTGAGAGTTTCACTCCTTCTTTTCCTATCTGGATTCCTTTTACTTCTTTTTCTGCTCTGATTGCTGTGGCCAAAACTTCCAACACTATGTTGAATAGTAGTGGTGAGAGTGGGCACCCTTGTCTTGTTCCTGATTTCAGGGGAAATGCTTTCAATTTTTCACCATTGAGGGTAATGCTTGCTGTGGGTTTGTCATATATAGCTTTTATTATGTTGAGGTATGTTCCTTCTATTCCTGCTTTCTGGAGAGTTTTAATCATAAATGGGTGTTGAATTTTGTCAAAGGCTTTCTCTGCATCTATTGAGATAATCATATGGTTTTTATCTTTCAATTTCTTAATGTGGTGTATTACATTGATTGATTTGTGGATATTAAAGAATCCTTGCATTCCTGGGATAAAGCCCACTTGGTCATGGTGTATGATTTTTTTTAATATGTTGTTGGATTCTGTTTGCTAAAATTTTGTTAAGGATTTTGCATCTATGTTCATCAGTGATATTGGCCCATAGTTTTCTTTTTTTGTGGCATCTTTGTCTGGTTTTGGAATTAGGGTGTGGTGGCCTCATAGAATGAGTTTGGAAGCTTACCTTCATCTGCAATTTTCTGGAAGAGTTTGAGTAAGATAGGTGTTAGCTCTTCTCTAAATTTTTGGTAGAATTCAGCTGTGAAGCCATCTGGTCCTGGGCTTTTGTTTGCTGGAAGATTTTTGATTACAGTTTCGATTTCCTTGCTTGTGATGGGTCTGTTAAGATCTTCTATTTCTTCCTGGTTCAGTTTTGGAAAGTTATACTTTTCTAAGAATTTGTCCATTTCTTCCAAGTTTTCCATTTTATTGGCATAGAGCTGCTGGTAGTAGTCTCTTATGATCCTTTGTATTTCAGTGTTGTCTGTTGTGATCTCTCCATTTTCATTTCTAATTTTGTTAATTTGGTTCTTCTCCCTTTGTTTCTTAATGAGTCTTGCTAATGGTTTGTCAGTTTTGTTTATTTTTTCAAAAAACCAGCTTTTAGCTTTGTTGATTTTTGCTATGGTCTCTTTAGTTTCTCTTGCATTTATTTCTGCCCTAATTTTTAAGATTTCTTTCCTTCTACTAACCCTGGGGTTCTTCATTTCTTCCTTCTCTAATTGCTTTAGGTGTAGAGTTAGGTTATTTATTTGGCTTTTTTCTTGTTTCTTGAGGTAAGCCTGTAATGCTATGAACCTTCCCCTTAGCACTGCTTTTACAGTGTCCCATGGGTTTTGGGTTGTTGTGTTTTCATTTTCATTCATTTCTATGCATATTTTGATTTCTTTTTTGATTGTTTCTATGATTTGTTGGTTTTTCAGAAGCGTGTTATTTAGCCTCCATATGTTTGAATTTTTAACAATTTTTTTCCTGTAATTGAGATCTAATCTTACTGCACTGTGGTCAGAAAAGATGACTGGAATGATTTCAATTTTTTTTGAATTTTCCAAGACTAGATTTATGGCCCAGGATGTGATCTATTCTGGAGAAGGTTCCGTGTGCACTTGAGAAAAAGGTGAAGTTGATTGTTTTGGGGTGAAATGTCCTATAGATATCAATTGGGTCTAGCTGGTCCATTGTGTCATTTAAAGTTTTTGTTTCCTTGTTAATTTTCTGTTTAGTTGATCTATCCATAGTTGTGAGTGGGGTATTAAAGTCTCCCACTATTATTGTGTTACTATTAATTTCCTCTTTCATACTCGTTAGCATTTGCCGTACATATTGCGGTGCTCCTATGTTGGGTGCATATATATTTATAATTG
The DNA here is from genome assembly GCF_910594005.1 of Cervus elaphus. Classification (NCBI taxonomy): domain Eukaryota; kingdom Metazoa; phylum Chordata; class Mammalia; order Artiodactyla; family Cervidae; genus Cervus; species Cervus elaphus. The sequence goes on from NC_057820.1 coordinate 18,651,737, forward strand.
TTATATCTTCTTCTTGGATTGATCCTTTGATCATTATGTAGTGTCCTTCTTTGTCTCTTTTCACATCCTTTATTTGGAAGTCTATTTTATCTGATATGAGTATTGCGACTCCTGCTTTCTTTTGGTCTCCATTTGCATGAAATATTTTTTTCCAGCCCTTCACTTTTAGTCTGTATGTGTCTCTTGTTTTGAGGTGGGTCTCTTGTAGACAGCATATATAGGGATCTTGTTTTTGTATCCATTCAGCCAGTCTTTGTCTTTTGGTTGGGGCATTCAACCCATTTACATTTAAGGTAATTATTGATAGGTGTGGTCCCGTTGCCATTTACTTTGTTGTTTTGGGTTCACGTTTATACAACCTTTCTGTGTTTCCTGTCTAGAGAAGATCCTTCAGCATTTGTTGAAGAGCTGGTTTGGTGGTGCTGAATTCTCTCAGCTTTCGCTTGTCTGTAAAGCTTTTGAATTCTCCTTCATATCTGAATGAGATCCTTGCTGGGTACAGTAATCTAGGCTGTAGGTTATTCTCTTTCATTACTTTCAGTATGTCCTGACATTCCCTTCTGGCCTGGAGGGTTTCTATTGATAGATCAGCTGTTATCCTTATGGGAATCCCTTTGTGTGTTATTTGTTGTTTCTCCCTTGCTGCTTTTAATATTTGTTCTTTGTGTTTGATCTTTGTTAATTTGATAAATATGCGTCTTGGGGTGTTTCGTCTTGGGTTTATCCTGTTTGGGACTCTCTGGGTTTCTTGGGCTTGGGTGGCTATTTCCTTCCCCATTTAGGGAAGTTTTCAGCTATTATCTCGAGTATTTTCTCATGGCCTTTCTTTTTGTCTTCTTCTTCTGGGACTCCTATGATTCGAATGTTGGGGCATTTCACATTGTCCCAGAGGTCCCTGAGGTTGTCCTCATTTCTTTTGATTATTTTTTCTTTTTCCCTCTCTGCTTCATTTATTTCCACCATTTTATCTTCTACCTCACTTATCCTATCTTCTGTCTCCGTTATTCTACTCTTGGTTCCCTCCAGAGTGTTTTTGATCTCATTCATTGCATTATTCATTTTTAATTGACTCTTTTTTATTTCTTCTAGGTCTTTGTTAAACATTTCTTGCATCTTCTCAATCTTTGTCTCCAGGCTATTTATCTGTAACTCCATTTTGTTTTCAAGATTTTGGATCATTTTTATTAACATTATTCTAAATTCTTTTTCAGGTAGATTCCCTATCTCCTCCTCTTTTGTTTGACTTGGTGGGCATTTTTCATGTTCCTTTACCTGTTGGGTATTTCTCTGCCTTTTCATCTTGTTTAGATTGCTGTGTCTGGAGTGGGCTTTCTGTATTCTGGAGGTCTGTGGTTCCTTTTTGTTGTGGAGGTTTCACCCAGTGGGTGGGGTTGGACGATTGGCTTGTCAAGGTTTCCTGGTTAGGGAAGCTTGTGTCGGTATTCTGGTGCATGGAACTAGATTTCTTCTCTCTGGAGAGCAATGGAGTGCCCAGTAATGAGTTTTGAGATGGGTCTGTGTGTTAGGTGTGACTTTGGGCAGCCTGTATGTTGATGTTCAGGGCTATGTTCCTGCGTTGCTGGAGAATTTGCGTGGTATGTCTTGCTCTAAAACTTATTGGCTCTTGGGTGGTGGTTGGTTTCAGTGTAGGTATGGAGGCTTTTGGACGGTCTCTTATTACTTAATGTTCTATGTAGTCAGGAGTTTTCTGGTGTTCTCAGGTTTTGGGCTTAAGTCTCCTGCCTCTGGATTTCAGTTTTATTCTTCCAGTAGTCTCAAGACTTATCCAACTATACAGCACTGATAATAAAACTTCTAGGTTAATGGTGAAAAGATTCTCCCCCGTTAGGGACACCCAGAGAGGTTCACAGAGTTACATGAAAAAGAGGAGAGGGAGGAGGGAGATAGAGATGAGCAGGAGGAGAAAAAACGGGGACTCAAGAGGAGAGAGACAGATCTATGCAGCTGTCTGTTCCCAGAGTGTTCTCCGTAGCCCAGACACCCACAGAGATTCACAGAACTGGATTGGGAAGAGAAGGGGAAAGGAGGAAATAGAGGTGTTCTGAGGTAGAAAACAGAGAGTCAAAAGTGGGAGAGAGTAATCAACACACTCCTGAGTGAAAATGGGAACTGAATATTGGATTCTTAAATGTCCAAAATTTATATCACATACTGAAAAACAAAGATTAAAAATCTAGAGTAGAGGTTAGACTCTTAAAAATACAATATTAAAAACAAAAACACAAAAAATTTTAGAAATATATATGAAGTTCGGTTTAAAAATAGGGCTTCTCTCTTTTTTTTTTTTTGCAAGGTTATAGTGAAATGAAAATGAAAATTAAGGAGTAGTAGAGGAGTAATAGAGGACTTTAAAAGGGAATAAGAGAAAAAGAAAAAAAAGAAAAAAAAAAGAGAAAAAAATTTTTTCCTAATTAAAAAAATTGTAAAAATCTATGAAAATGAAAGTTAAGGAGTAATGGGAGAGTAATAGGGAATTTTAAAAGAAAATAAAAGAGAAAGAATAAAAAAATAAAAGAAAAGGAAAAAAATTTTTTAATTAAAAAAAAAGTAAAAATATATCTAGGAATTTCTCTGGAGCTGCTGTGGTCAGTGTGGGTTCGGTTCAGTTTCAGATAGCTCCTCGTTCCAGCTTACACTTCTCGATATCTACAGCCTCCTTCCAGTGTAGTCGGTGTTACCTACAGGGATTTTAATCTGTTGCACCAGTCACTTCTGAAGCGGTTCCCTTTGTTTATTTGGCTTCTGTTTGCCAGTCTCTTCAGTGCCTAATTTCTGCCCTGACACAGGCGGGCAGAGGTGGTCTCTTATTCAGGTTGCTAGTTCTGTTGCACTGCGGGGAGGGGCTGGCACTGCTTTCCCCGTCTACGCTGCTCAGGCTCCCGGCTGCTCTATATGGAGCGTGCCCTGCGCTGCGCGCGGTTCCAGCCCTCGGGTGTTCCACAAAAGCGCGGAACAAAAAGCTGTGCCTCAGTTTTGTGCCTTCCCCGTCCGGGCAGCTCAGGCAGCCAGGAGCTTGACGGGCGCACTCTCCCCGGCTGTGGCAGGCCCACTCCCTTCCGCGGTCCCAGCCTCAGTCCCCGCCTGCGCCGGTCGGGTGCCTGCGCCCTGTGTCTCGCGGCGACCCTCCCGGCGGATGTCGACCATCCAGAATCTCAGGAGGTCTTTGGTTAGAAACTGGAGGCCTGTTTGCAGTGCGGTAGGGGATGCGGTCCTTGGGGCCGAGCCTGCCCCTTTCGCCTCCCCCCTGCCTCCAGCCTCCGGTGGGGCTGGGTCGGTCCACAGCCTGCGAGCTCTTCTCTGGACTTGCTCCGTCCCTTTGTTCTGCGAGCGGCCGGCAGTGTGTTCGGGCCAGTTAATTTTCTCTCTCTCTCTCTCTCTCTCTTGCTATCCCACAGTTTAAGTTGGTAACTCACAAAAGCTCCCTCCGATTGTCCTCAGGGCACTCAGGCCCGGTCCTTACCCTAAGCAATGCCGCCCGCTCCTCTCCGTTCCACCCCCACTTGCTGGTGGCGGATGCGGGCGTCTGGGGTACTTTTCTGCTGGGAGTTGCTTTTAGGCACGTAATCTGTGGGTTCTATTTCTTTTTCCCCTCCCAGTTAGGTTGCCCTCCGAGATTTAAAAACTTCCCCCAGACCCAACAGTGCGAGGGTTTCCTGGTGTTTGGAAACTTCCTCTATTAAGACTCCTTTCCCGGGACGGGTCTCTGTCCCTAGCTCTTTTGTCTCTCTTTTTATCTTTTATATTTTGTCCTACCTCCTTTCGAAGACAATGGGCTGCTTTTCTGGGTGCCTGATGACCTCAGCTAGCGATCAGAAGTTGTTTTGTGAAGTTTGCTCAGAGTAAAGTTGTTCTTCCGATGAATTTGTAGGGGAGAAAGTGGCCTCCCCGTCCTATTCCTCCGCCATCTTGGCTCCTCCCCCAAAAGTGAATTCTTTTTCACTGGCTTCTAGAGAGTTTTTCCTACCTACATCATTCTTGTGAAAATTACAATTGTCAATATATGTAAAAAGAGTAGTTGCCCTACTCTTTTTCGTATAAGCAAATGTGGGTGTTAACTACTGTTATTATTTACCTATTTATTATAGACGATGTGAGAGGACAAGCCTGGAGCTATTGATGGCTCCTGTACCTTCATGTGAAGTTTGAGAAGGAATGAAGTTGGCCTGAAGCAGAGCAGAACTAAGACCGCTGGGCCCCGATCACAGGGTTGGACCTGGAGCAAGCTGGTCCCAAAACCAGTTGCACCGAAGATTTTTCAGATATGAGGCAATAAATTTCCTTTTTTGCTTAATGTGGTCTTCTCTGGTAGCTCGGGCAGTAAAGAATCCACCTGCAATTCAGGAGACCCCAGTTTAATCCCTGGGTCATGAAGATCCCCTGGAGAAGGGACAGGCTACCCACTCCAGGATTCCTGGGCTCCCTGTGGCTCAGACACTAAAGGATCCGCCTCATGTTCGACTTTTGCAACTCCATGAACTATAGTCTGCCAGGCTCCTCTGTCCATGGAATTCTCCAGGCAAGAATACTGGAGTGGGTAGCCATTTCCTTCTCCAGGGGATCTTCCTGACCCAGAAATAGAACCCAGGTCTCCTGCATTGCAAGCAGATTCTTTACCAACTGAGCTATGAGAGAAGGCCATGACTAACACTTAATATTTACTGTTAATATTCTGTGACTGGAGTCAGAAAGAGTCTTAAACAATACAACTGCCAAGCGGTGCCCCAGGATAGAAACTTGAGATCCATTTCAATTTTGCTGTCTCACTGTCCACATTCCATATAGCAAGTCTGCGGATTCTACTTCTTAAATTTCTTTTCATTATTCCTTTTCCCCAGTTCCTTAATTCAAGGGAGAGGGGGCAAAAAAGCAGTATTTGCTGAATACTTATAGACTGCTAGGTAGTGGTGTTATGACCACATGACTTTAGTCACGAAGTCAAGTCTGACCCTTGTGACCCTTCAGACTGTAGCCCACCAGGCTCCTCTGTCCATAGGATTTCCCAGCAAGAATACTGGAGTGGGTTGCCATTTCCTTCTTCAGGGATCTGACTCAGGGATCGAACCCAAGTCTCCTGCATTAGCAGGCGGATTCTTTACCACTGAGCCACCAGGGAAGCTCAGACGGTTAGGACATGTTCACTATTTAATCCCAACAGTGACCCTATGAAGAATTTGAAGCACAGAGATGGCGACTAACTAGACCAAGGTCACACAGTGAGCCAGCAGCGATTCTCACTCCAGAGGCCATACTGGGCACCCCTGTGCCAGACTGTCTTGATAAACATTTACTCAGTGGCTAACCCCAGAAGCAATAGTTATAGAACTCCACCCCAGGCAGTGCCCATATGACACAGGCCAGTGGCTCCTTAGTCCTTTTGGAAAATGGCAATGACTCTCCAAAGCAGTCTAGTCAATACCCAACCTGATCACTTTTCTCAGAGAATTTGTCATCAACCACTAAGTCTCCACGTTCTCAGCCCCAAAGCTTGTGGAACCTGTTTGCAAAGAGAAGAGCAACACCAGCCAGGTTGGAGCCATGCTACATCTTTTGTTTAAAGAAAAGACAAAAAAAAAAAAATGGCCTGGTGATTTTCTCAGCAGGAGTTCACACACACACACACACACACCTGTTCACATGTCTGTCTCCTTGAAAATATAGTTCCTGGACTTCCCTGGTGGTCTAGTGCTTAAGAAGCTTTCTGCCAATGCAGGGGACAGGGGTTCAAGTCCTGGTCCGGGAAGATTCCACATGCTGCAGGTCAACTAGGCCTGTACACTGCAAATGCTGAAGCCCAAGCACCCTAGGTCCCGTGCTGTGCAACAAGAAAAGCCACTGCAATGAGAAGCCCATGCACCACAGCTAGGGAGTAGCCCCTGCTTGCTGCAGCTAGAGAAAGGCTACACAGTAATGAAGACCCAGCACAGTCATAAATAAATAAACAAATTTTAATATATATATAGTTCTTCACGGAGTCTTTCCTGTTGTTTTTGTTTTTAATTTTTTAAATGTTTGGCCACACAGCACATAGGATCCCTGACCAGGGATCGAATCCACACCCCCTGCAGTGGGAACTCAGCATCTTAACCACTGGACCATCACAGAAGTCCCTGTGGAGTCTTTCCTGAATAGTCCTATAAACCTCTGTCTGCCGCCATTCCAGGACTCCTCACATAGACCATCTGAACACTTCCTACTTCTTCAGATGCTCCTTTCACTTCCTCAAATCCACTGAGCTCACGCCGGGACTTTGGCCCTCTCTTGGGATGCTCCTCCCACCCATCCACACAGCCACCTCCTCATCCTCCTCGGGTGTCTGCTCCAGGGAGGCCTCCCCTGCCCATCCTGTCTGAGGTAGGTCTTGCCTTCCCCGACTCCCTCTTTCAGAACCACAGCCCCTTGATGACTGTCTTTGCAACCCTTAGAACAATACACAGCAGTTTTATTCACTTGGATGCTGACTTGGGGTTTATTTGTGTTTGCGTGTGTTTTTCTTTCCTCTTTCTTGTTTACTAGGATAAAACTAAATGGGCATCTTGAGAGCAGGAAACCTGTTTGTTGCTCTTATATCGCTGGTACCTCACACAGCCCTGTTGTATAGCAAGGACTCAGTATATATGTATATGTTTGTTGAGTGAACGAATAAAAGGATCAGAGACTAGAATATAGAACCTGGGGGGCCTGATTTAACCCCAATCACAGATGACCTGGTGGGTCCCTTTTAAAAATGCTCAGTTGGTATAAATGGGCAGAATGCGTGAAGTTCCCAAATCCTGGCTCCTTCCCTACTTGATGGAATTCAATTAATCCCTGGGTGATTCTTTTCCTATTTCTGTGTGACTGGCTCAGTGAGTGAGTGAGTGAGTGCTCAGTCATGTCCAACTCTGTGATCCCATGGCCTATAGCCTACCAGGATCCTCTGTCCCTGGGATTTTCCAGGCAAGAATGATAGAGTGGGTTGCCATCTCCTCCACCAGGGGATCTTCCTGACCCAGGGATTGAACCCACGTTCTCCTGAATTGGCAGGTGGATTCTTTACTACTGTGACTCCTGTGGCTGGCTCAGACCATAACTCTAAAGATATTTTAATGTGATCCCACAGGTCCCTGAGTTTCACTCATGCCAGTGACAGAGGCCTCCCCCTGTCCTTCAAAGGGCTCAGCGTCCAGCTGGGGAATGGGGCAGGTGAGATATCCTACAGTGGAGGAGAGGGGTACACAGAGGGCTTTGAAAGAACCTTAAAAAAGGGGCTTCATCCTGAGAAAGAGAAGGGGTGACAGGGGAGGGGAACGCGACTCTATTGCATATCGTCCATGTATCTAGGCTCTCCCATATTATCTTATTTAATTCTCCCCAGGGCCCTGTGATGTGGATGTTTTCACCACTGTTTTACAGTTGAGAGTCATAGTGGAAAAATACAGACTTTTATGTCAGATAAGCCTGAATTCACGTTCCACCCTTTCAGAGTAGCTGCTGTAGGGCCCTTGGAAACTACTTGACTTCTCTGGACTCAGTTTCCTTATTTTTATTATTGTAGTAACAATGACAGTTGCTATGAATGTCAAATGATGAAGATATATGACACATTAGTTGAAATGATTTTGTGCTTTAAGCACATGCTGATTTAATACATTACAGCCCTTTTTTATTAAGAGATTTGCCCAAGATCCACAGAATAAGTGGCCTAGAACTTGATGACCTGTTGCTTTGACTCTTGGGAGTCCCTTGGACAGCATGGAGATCAAATCAGTCAATTCTAAAGGAAATCAACTCTGAATATTCATTGGAAGGAGTGATGCTGAAGCTGAAATTCTACTACTTAGGCCACCTGATGTGAAGAGTCAACTCATTGGGAAAGACCCTGATGCTGGGAAAGATTGAAGGTAAGAGGAGAAGGGGGTGATGGAGGACAAGATGGTTGGATGGCATCACCAACTCAATGGACATGAGTTTGAGCAAACTCTGGGAGATAGTGAAGAACAGGGAAGCCTGGCGTGTTGCAGTCCATGGGGTCCCAAAGAGTTGGACACAACTGATCGTCTGAACTGAACTGAACTAAAGAAACAACAAAAGGATATTTTCTTTCTTTTTTCTTTTTTCTTTCTTTTTTTTTTTGATACTGGAGTGGGTTGCCATTTCCTTCTCCATGGGATCTTCCTGACCCAGGGTCGGACCTGCGTCTCCTGCACAGGCAGGCAGATTCTTTACCACTGAGCCACCAGGGAAGGATATTTTCTATATGGGCCATACGGTGTGTCTCACTTCCCAGATCATAAACTCTCCTAGGACAGGAATGATGTCACCGCCCGTTTTGGCTGAGTGCCATGGTTTTGGCTCACACTCTAGTCTTCTACAATAAGATCATATCGATTGTGCTGATACCTGGGTTTTCTATTCAGTGGTATGTATGAATATCAGTAGATTGCTGAAGGTCTCCCTAAAATCAGTGAGTGCCCAGATACTCCTTTCCCCTTATCTTCCACCTCCAAGAACAACTTCTTCTGTACACACAACTAACCAAGGAGAACGTAAAGTAGTTTCAGTGATATGACTCATTCAAGTTTTATATTCAAACACCACGGGAAAAACTCTACAAGTTAAGAGTTACATCGAAAAGGATTATGTTTTAACCTCCGCTAAATGAACACACTTTAAATCAGCAACCAGGAAACAATTGAAGTTTTCGTATTCAGTATTGCGTATCTGTGTACCTATCTACTGATTCACGAAGTGATTCAGCTCCTCTCTCATCGCTGTTCCCGTTCTCTAAGAACTGCCCATTCCTATTGTGATTAAACAATAGGAATGGTGGTTTCCGTTAAAGCTACACTTCTGTTTTCCATCCTTGCTTTGGTCCTCTGCATCCTTCATTGTTGTTGTTGTTTAGTCACTAAGTCGTGTCCAACTCTTTGTGACCCCGTGGATTATAGCCCACCAGGGTCCTCTGTCCATGACATTTTGCAGGCAAGAATACTCGAGTGGGTAGCCATGCTGTTCTCCAGGGGATCTTCCTGACCCAGGGATGGAACCTGAGTCTCCTGCTTTGCAGGCAGAGTCTTTACTGCTGAGCCACCAGGGCAACCCTGCACCTTCTCTTTGTATGAAATTGTCCCTGCAGTGATCTCCATGATGACAGTCTTGCCTTCTAGACTCCAGGCTCCACACCAGCACCAGACGGGTGGCTCCAAAATTGCCCCTGTCCCTCTCTGCACCCCTAACCTTCAATATCTTCTCTAGTCTCTCATTGGCCATACAGCACTTTAGCTTAGAAAACAACCTGACAAGAAGGAAATCTAATATGTCTTTAGCATTTTTGAATCATAAGGCCAGCTGCTCAATTCTCACTTTTAAACATGTGTCAAGACACTTAAATGCCTTGGGAAATAGATGAATTCTAGAAATTCTGAATAAATAAAACTTGGACCTTCATAAGATGTGCTGTTGCCCAATCATAGATAAATCTTGCTGTCTAAGGAAGCAGTATTATCAGGCAAATGTCACATAAAATAAATGGAATCAGATGAAACGGAGTGTCCGCTTTCTTAAGCGGAGAAACACTGACCACCCTACCCCACCCCAAGCAGTAAAGACAGGCTTGCTTTCTTTCCTCCAGTCCCACCTCCTAACTTTCCACACCCCCCCTCCAACCCCGCCTTAACTGATGACAGCCCTGGGCTGCACAACAAAACGGTCGTGTTCCAGAGGTTTTTCCTGCTTATCTGAGCTGCTGTCCTCTGTAGTCAGCCTGTGTGTGGTGAGTATTTTTGCAATAACTTTAATGTTGCCAATTTCTTGTCTTTCTCTTTCATCCTCTTTCAAAAGAAAATTATTTTAAAAATAATCAATTATTGAGCCAGTAAATTCTCATCATATAACTAATATACGATAAGGCAGAATTGAATAATAGGTGAATTTTTGTTAAAACCTACATGTCTGCAACATGTAATTGTCTTTTAAATTAAATTTGACAGGGGCAATTCATAAGATCCTGTGTATAGACTGTTTCTTAAAAATGAAAAGACATTTTTTAAGTGAAAAACTACTCTTAGTTATAAAGAAGAAATTAAGACTCTTGTGTTTAAGCAGATTATTCTAAATTCCTTCTAGAAACTTTGTTATTTTATAATTAGTTTCAAGATTTGCTGTGGAAATTACCATTGCTAGATTTTGCGGTTTATTACTACTTTGCGATCTGAAGTTAATTCTCTCTGTTTTTATATAACAAAAACAAATTTTTGAGATCATCACAGTCTGGCCATTTGTCACCTTCCCTGATTTGCATTGTTGTTATTATGGGCAATATTACCAAGGCAGATCTTAGTGTTTTCACTGTTGAGGGAATGATTAACTCTTCTCACGTGTATGATTTAAAGAAAGGGGTCAGGGAGAAAAGTTTTGTTTTCTTTTTTATTTCTTAAAGATGGTTGATAAAAGGTATGACATCTAGATGGATGTCTGGTCTAGAGACTTTGGAATTGTGCGTATGAGACTTACTGTTTCTGTATTTGTACATTTGTTCATTGAGCCTATACTCTGTTCCAGGCATCATGTTAGGAGAAAAAGATGAGGGGCCAGAATTCATAGAGCTCAGACTCCAGTAGAGGCGAGGGACCTGAAAACAGCTGATCTTAAAGTATCAGGTCAGATGCTCATACTCAGCCACACAGTCTTGTCTGAATCTTTGTGACCCCATGGACTGTAGCCCACCAGACCCCTCTGTCCATGGAATTCTACAGGCAAGAATACTGGAGCAGGTTACCATTTCCTTTTTCTGGGCATCTTCCCAGCCCAGGAATCAAAACTGCATCTCCTGCTTCTCTTGCATTGGCAGGCAGATTCTTTACCATTTGAGTCACCTGGGAAGCCTTGAGAGGCCTTGTGTGTGTGTGTCTTAGTCACACAGTCGTGTCTGACTGTTTGTGACCTCATGGACTATAGCCCGCCAGGCTCCTCTGTCGATAGAATTCTCCAGGCAAGAATACTGGAGTGGGTTGCCATTCCCTTCTCCAGGGGATCTTCCCAAACCAGGGATTGAGCCCAGGTCTCCTGCATTGCAGGCAGATTCTTTACTGTCTGAGCCACCAGGCCCTCAGAGAGGCCTTTTGTTGTTCAGCCACTCAGTCATGTCTGACTCTGCAACCCCCTGGACTGCAGCCCACCTAAACCGAAGGCTTCTCTGTCCTTCACCATCTCCCAGGGTTTACTCAGACTCATGCCCATTGAGTCAATGATGAGGTCTTAAACACGCTGAAAAAAGTGTGATATGCTGTTCATCTACATTCCTCCATATGTAAAGAAGTCCAGCATAATTGTGATTATTTCCCTCAAAGATTACCTTTATTTGAGGAAGGAGAATAAATATTTCTCCTGTATTTTATTTCACTTTATCACCCCAACTTTATTGCTGCCCTGAGGATATGCCTGCTTTAGCTCTTTCGAAGCCATCCAAAGCAATCCATCAGAAGAACCGCCCCAGTGCACTTCCATGTATTAGCAAAATGCAGAGGAAGCCAAGAAGAGTACTGAGCAAGCATCATTGTTTAGCCATCAGCTTTATTGAGAAATTAGCACTTAAAATTACTCTTAAACTCTTAAACTTCTCTAGGGGATCTTCCCAACCCAGGGATCGAACCTGTGTCTCCTGCATTGGCAGGTAGATTCTTTACCACTGAGCCACCAGGGAAGCCCTTGGATTAATGGACACCACCCAAATTCACCATTCTGTAATTTTGACCTTTGATTTTATGGCTAATGACCAGCACTATCTTAACCCTCTTTTCTTCCATCACCAATGCAATTTGTGGGCACTGAGTGGGGTGAAGGGCTCTTCCCACCGCTGCCCCCCCCACAACCCCATCCCTTGCTAATAGCACAAAATCTAAAATTATTTAGCAAAGGTGACTGTTGACCAAAAAAGACTTTTTAAAAAATCAGCTAGGTCGCTTCAAGATGTTTGTGCTGAAGTGAATGGAGCTATTAGCTATAAGTGATCTTCAACCCACGTGACTCAAAGGACAGATGATTCCGGTTCTAATTTAAGTTGCAACAAGTTTTAAATTACAGTCCTGTACTTCTTAGGTCTTCTGGTTCTTTTAGCCAAGTTACAGGTTTGCTATGCTGATAAGACCAGATAATAGATATTCCAAACATGGGTGGAGACAAGCCCTCTGCAAGTCCAGGAGCTGGTGACCCCCTCTTCTCTTTCTGGGATTCTCTCCTGCTGAGTTCCTACTGGAGACAAAGATTTCCAAGAAAGAGGTGAAGAGACAACAGATAGAATAAAAGCAAGACATGAGTCTGGGAAAATAATTGCCTAAGGGAGGAATCTGAGTTTAGTTGAGTTTTCATAGCTGCATATGACTTAAAACTTCTAACTCAAGGATTCATTCACTGAACCAATAATATTTCAGCCTTTAATTCTGCAGACAGAAATAAATTGGGGGATGAGCTGGAAGAACTCAAACTCTTTCTTGGAAAGACTCTTTCTGTTCCTTTATATCAACTCAAGAGTCACGTAGAAGTTTTAACTAATTAGATAATAATTCTGAGCTAAAGCCCAATGATTGGATCCCAATTTTAAAAGAGATAAATGCTCACTCCCCAGTTATAACAAAAAAGAAAACAGCCTTCTTTTCCCTGTAGGAAAAATGTTTTACTGCCACATTTGGGAGTAAACTCATTAAAATGTGTTCCTACACACACAAAACAAATTTTTATTGGATTAAATGGAAGGACAGACATCACAGATGTCAACAGTAGTTAATCTTTGGACTTCCCTGGCAGTCCAGTGGTTAAGACTCCCTGCTTTCACTGCCAGGGTACAGGTTTGATCCTGGTCAGGGAACTAAATATCCCTCATGCTGTGTGCCCCCCTAAAAAAAATAGTGGTTAGCCTTGTATGCTGGATTTAAAAGAAATATTTTCTTTTGACATTTTTGTCAAAAATTTAGATTTTTGACATTTAGATTTATCTTCATTGATTGTACTATTTGAACTAAGTTTTTAAAATTATACATATTTTGGGTGAAAAATTAAGTGGGAGGGGACATTTGAAATTAGAGGGGAAATGTGTGTTTTATCTTTGTGTAAAAAGACTTACGTTCCATTCCTTCAGTACTCAAATCATCGTTTTGGATAGACATCCTTTAATAATTATGATAATTCAATTCTCAGCCCACCCTGTATGCTGGAATCACCTAGGAAGCTTTAAAAATATCAACTCCAAAGCCTCCTTCACTTAGACCAATGGGACCAGAATCAGAATGAAGCCAAGTGGTCAACTTATTATATAATCTAAGGGTCCATATTGTAATTTCTGTCTTCGTAGCATTGACCAGGAAGTTTGCTGTTGTTGTTTAGTCGCTAAATCATGTTGACTCTTCTGAGACCCCATAGACTGTAGCCTGCCAGGCTCCTCTGTCTGTGGGATTTCTCAAGCAAGTATACTGGAGTGGGTTGTCATTTCCTTCTCCAGGCGATCTTCCCAAATCAGGGATCGAATCTGTGTCTCCGGCATTGGCCGTTGGATTCTTTACCACTGAGCCACCAGGGAAGCCCAACCAGGAAGTCATATTACCTAAAATGAGACTCCATGAGCACTTTACTGCTTTCTTCTATCATCACAATGGGTGGGTTTTGGTAACACCCGGTGTAAAAGTTTTCCAGCTCTCTGCTGTAGAACTTGGACTTTGATCAGTTGTACAGCCAGATGTGATTCATTGGTGTGTGCTCAAGATGTACTGCTCAATAAAACACCAGCTTGTTTTAAATGGATATTTAAATACCAGTCGTAGCCCGTGTTGGCCAAGTCTCCTTTCTAAGCTTCCCCACTGGTCACTTGCTAAAGTAGTTTTATCAATAGAATGGATTTCTAAGGGAAACACAGACTTTCCTGCAGGTATGCCTTTAGCTTATCTCCATGTTGAATTAGGATGGCCATCAACTCACCTCCACACTTCTATTCAGGTGCATGTCCTGTTTGCATTTTTTAGTTTTTATAACACTACATTTGCTTTATATGCCTTTTCCTCACATCTGTTGCTGTGTAATAGGCAGCCCTCACTGGGTATCTGAACTCAGATTCATGCCAAAGACTTCTAATTTAGCCTCAGTGCAGCACAAGTCTTATCGAACCCCAGGTGGTGAAAATACTGTCCATGGAGGAATATTCAAGAATATCCATCCATGTTTTTCACTGAACAATCTAAAAAAATCTGATTTTTAATCTTGAATCATCCCAGATTATCAGAGAGGTAGATACTCAGATGAGATCATTTTAGCGTCTTGCTTTTACTGATTCTACCCCAGAATTGTGCTATGACCTTGTATGAGGGAATAGGTTCAGGAAAGTCACTGCTCTTTCTATTGTAGAGCTATTGAGATAGGCTTTGGCCACTGCATTTTATGTATCATCTCCTTTTTGAGGAAATTGAGAAATCTGTCTAGGTCTCAATGTCTTTTTATTTTATGGACGTGATCAATCTCCTAAATGTTTGTATTCCCTCTTTGCTTTGCCTAGTGGGAAGCTCAGAGACTAATTTTCAGCCCATACCAAGCACTGGACAGGAACCTTAGAACTGGTGCCAAATTTACTCCAGGCTTTATTTTCCCTGATCTCTTTATTTTTGAGTCTTGTTTTGTATGTAATTTAGTAGATGGTTCAAATCTTTTTAAAAACAGGGCAAGACTATGAATCAAAATTTCTCAGCCTTGACGCTAGTGAGCCAAATTTCTTGTTTGTGGGAATGGGTACGAAGTGGAAGAGAAGGGAAGGGACAGAGACAGAAGAGCCTTCCTGGCCTCTACCTACCAGGTGCCAATAAGCCGTTGTCCCCCTACCCTGAGCTGTGACAACCAAAATGACATTGCCAAATGTCCCCTGATTGAAACTCACTGGTATAAATGAATCAATAAACTTAATACTGAATATGTAGGGGAAGAAAAGCTCTCCTCAACCCTCTTAGGGTCCCTGGCTGGGTCTGAAAATTAAACTAAGTTTGATAGGGGAAATGCAGGCAAATGTTATTAAATGTACATGGGAACTTTTGCAAGAAAATTAAAGACTCAAGGAAGTGACCATAGCAGGAAACGTTTATACTTTTAGACAAAGAAACCATAAATTTGTGGAGTCAACAAGATAAGGGGGTTTGCCCGAGGGGTACTAAATGGTGAAAAAGTCACAAGGTTTGCTTATTCTAAGCCCTAAATTCCATCTCTGGTGCTAAGGATGTCTGCCTTCCTTCCGGCTCAGGGAGGGTACCTTTCTCCTGAGAGACTTACTTCTTGCTTTCTGGGAAGACAGGTGAAGGGAGAGACCTTCCTGCTTTTGCTATTTTCTCAAACCCCTTCAGGGGTGTCCCCGAAGGTGGTGCTAGTGGTAAAGAACCTGCCTGCCAATGCAGGAGACTCAGGAGACCCAGGTTCAATCCCTGGGTTGGGAAGATGCCCTGGAGAAGGAAATGGCTACCCACTCTAGTATTCTTGCCTGGAGAATCCCATGGACTGAGGAGCCTGGCGAGCTATGGTCCATGAGGTCTCAAAGAGTCGGACACAACTGAAGCGACTTAACACGCCTGCAAACTCCTTCAGCTTCAGTATGCCAAGGTGTCATATTTTAGGGTATTGGGTCCTGAACCCCACCAAAAACTTAGTAATTTCTAAGCTACGTGGAGGCCACTGTCTTTGAGGGACACAAAGATCATTGAAACCCACTGACCACGCTCAGAAAAGCCAAAAATTAGCCAAAAAAGAAAAAGAAAGTTTTCAGAATATGCATAATTAGATATAGCTCATATCTGAAGTTATTATAGCCACTGTAGTTCTCCTAATGACTCTGGGGAGAAGGAAGTGAAGGTACTATCATCGTCATTTAGACAAAAGGCGCAGAGGTAGCCAAGTATCGGTGGTTAGAGCTATGGTTAGAGCCCAGCATCCTGACCCCCAAGTCCAGGGGGCTCTTCAACACACCACCAAAGTGTTGTTGAGCAAGTTCAAAGGAGGGAGCGAGGCAAACCCAAATTGGAGGATTTGGAGTGGCTTCCTGGAGGAGGTAGTGTTTGAGATGAGATGTTGACTGGTCAATAGAGAAAGTGGAGGCATGAACTCACAGCAGAAATGGAACAGATGGAAAGCTTGCAGAGTGGTGAGGAAGCTGACCAGATACGGGAAGGAAAGGGTCAGGGAAGGACTAGGAAAACAGGGTGTGTTGTGCTGTAAAGAGCTTCTGAGGGCAGGCTTACGGGGTTTGGCTGTGAAAAGGCAATCATTCCCTAGAACCATGTATGCCTGACAGCCTTTCATAACTTATAAGATAAAAGTAGAGAAGAAGCTTAATGAATTAGGTCACCAAAGAGATTAATAATGGTAAGATGACAGCAGGGGGCATGGATCACTTTATCAAGTGATCATTATTCTCTACCCTGTCCCCAAATTAAAGGCTTCAGTGAGCCAAGTCCCCTTCACCATCTGGATGAAAGGAGGGTAACTGAACTTTCCTGGTGTCCAAAAATTTCCCAGTCTTGCACTATCAAGAACACAAGAGGTGGGTGGGACAGAGAGGGGAGTTGAGGGAAGCTCAAGAGGAAGGGGACATATTTGTACTTAAGGCTGATCCACGTTGTTGTAAGGCAGAAACCAACACATTGTAAAGCAATTATCCTCCAATTAAAAAAAAAATACAAGAGGGCTCCTCATTTAAGCATTAGCAGGCATGAGCACCACTTTAACCATGAGGAGAAATGTTTTTGAGTGACCTTTTAAAAATAAAAAGATTTAGCTTCCATTAGAAAATGCCATACCATCAACTACGCATAATCATTTTAAAATTTCCTTATGACTAAGAGTTCTCATTGTTCTGGCTAAGATTTCAGAAATTACATAATAGGTGGGACATTAGGCAGCATCCTACTAGGATACAACAACAGGGAATTATGAGATCCAGATAATTGGCTCCAGATGCAGACTCAGGCCTGCCGTGGAGGGCTGGGTGCTGGAAAAGATCAAGAAAGGAGATGTCTTCCTAGGTGCAGGGGTTGATGGTTTCTGGAGCCAGCTACAGGGAGTTGGAGGTCAGAAAGTGATGTGAGACTAATCATCTCTCTTCACTCCCAGTCTATAAACCAAAAGGGACCATTTCCTCCTCTGTCTCCTAACTCTTAACACAGTCCAGTGGTTAAGACTCTGCTTCTGATGCAGGGGGCATAGGTTCAATCCTTGGTCAGGGAACTAGAATTCCACATGCCATGCAGCACAGCCAAAAAATTTTTTAAAGAAAAGAAATGACACTGTAGGGGGAGAAGAATAATTTTCCCTCTAACCATCTATCTCCTCAGCTGGGGCCCTGTAACAAAAGATAAAGAGAAAAGGCAGAAGTTGATTAACACCTATATCTCACATACATGGGAGAAAAGAAGGAAAACTGTAACTGTCAGCAGTGGCTTAGACTTCAGGCTTAAATATAATCTTCTGCTAAAAGCAAAAGAGAAGCTGGGAATGGACCAGTTATGGGGAGGAGGCCAAGTCAACAAAAATAAGATTTGTTGTGCAGAAAAGGGCCTGGTCCATCCAAGAGTTTCTTATGATTTCTTTCTTATTAGAGTCATTCTTCTTTTCTTGGTAGGACAGGGAGACCACCTTACAAATGGTGATCTTCTTTCTAAATATACATTTCCCTTAAAGCATGACTTCTACTGGGTTTCCTATCTTCTCCCGAGTCTGCTGTTTCTCAAAATAATCAGCTCAAAATAACTTCCCTGGTGGCTCAGGCAGTAAAGAATCTGCCTGCAATGTGGGAGACCCAGGCTCAAGCCCTGGGTCAGGGAAGATCCCCTGGAGAAAGAACTGGCAACCCACTCCAGTATTCTTGCCTGGAGAATCCCATGGACAGAGGAGCCTGGTGGGATACAGTCCATAGGGTCACAGAGTCGGACACGACTGAGCAACTAATACACACACACAACTGTAATCCTAATAAGGCCAAACTGGCATTTGGGGATGCCATTTTCTGGTTAACAGTATAACTGGTCCAGTGTGACGTGGAGGCTGCAGAATTCTGCTTAAGACGCATTGGAGCTGGGGGGATGGAGTGGGACGTAGACTTAGACCAGGGACTAGAAGACAGGCGTGCTGTGGGTTGCTAAATGCTGCAAAATCTCAAAGTGATCAAAAGCAAGGCGTTCTCAACTGCCTTTATATAACTTCCTTGTTCCAGAAATGGGCGGCATAGAACCCATGGAATGATCTGGTAGGAAGTTGAAAGCCAGAAGGAGGTAGACAGAGGAGAAAAGAGGGGAAATCAAGGGACTGACAAGCCCTGGGAAGCCCTAGTGAATGAATGATAAGCAACAATCTCACCTGACCCCATCAAGATAGATCAGACTGGCTGAGAGAAATAGAGCCCATGTGAGACTCAGGCAAGTCAATGAAACTCCTTCCATGAGACAGAGGGCTTGGTGGAATAGAAGAACTCTGACTTTGGCTTTAGCTTGCCTGGCATTGAACCAGGCTGAGCCGCTTAACTTCTCCAAGTATCAGATTTCAACACAGGAAGCAAGATTGCTGCAAGGCTAGAATCCAATATCACACATCAGATTGCCAAACATGGAAACTGGCAATAGAAACAGCTCAAGAAATTTCAGTTTTCCTTCCTCTATCCATGAATAAACAATTATACATTCCCAGAGGAAATGCTCTTAAATAATCAAGCTAGAAATCAAATAAACCACTGTCCTTTGGGACACTATGGCAGGGGTGGTGGGGGTAGGGGAGGATGCTAGTGGAGAAAAGGGCCTACTACACAACCTAGAAAAGCCCACTATTTTCACCTCCCCTCCATCACTTCCCATTCCTGTAAGTGTGGGGAGCAGTAACTGCCCCTACACTGGTATTACCTCATACCAAAATCCTTCTCCAACCCTCCAACCCTGTAAAATATAGGATGCCCAGTTAAATTTGAATTTCAAATAAATATTTTTTTTTTAGTATAGCTCAAATATTGCTTGGGACATAATTTTCAAATTTAACTGAATAATCTGTATTTTTTTCATAAATGTGATGACTCTATTTAATCATTTAACCATAGTTTCTGTTTTTCTCAATTTTAAACCTAGGTGCCTGCTTCCCAGATTCTTTAGAAGTCTATGAGTAAAAAGAAAGATAGCAGCATTTCCCGATATGGGCTAGGATGTGGAGCAACTGGAACTCTCATACATTACTGATAGAGGTGTACATTAGTGCCACTACTTTGGAATACTGTTTGGCACTATTTACAAACCTTGGGACCCAACAATTCCACTCCTAGATATAGATATAACAGAGATGCATACACAGTTCACCTAAAGATATGTACAAGAATGTTCATAGTAGTATCATATTATTGGTAACAGTCCAGACTGCAAACAATACAATGGAAGCATGGATCAAGAAATTGTGGTATATCTATAAAATGGAATATTATACAGCAATGAGCAAAAGAAGCAAGAACTAGAAGAATAAATAATGTTTATAATTCAATGAATATAAGGCTCAGACACAGGTAAAATGAGTTTCTGATGTTAGAAGAAAGGATAGAGGTTGCCTCTGGGTGGAGGGTTAGAGCCCCTATGAGAGTAAGGAGGGCTTCTGGGGTTCTATGATGTCCTAGTTCTCGATTCAGGTTGTGGTTTCAAGAATTCACTTGATGAAAATTCATCAATCATGTTTACAATTTCTATCCTTTACTGTATACACCCTAGAGAAGGGAACGGCTACCCACTCCAGTATTCTGGCCTGGAGAATTTCATGGACAGAGGAGCCTGGCAGGCTACAGTCCATGTGGTCGCAAAGATTAGGACACAACTGAGCAACTTTAAATTGCATTTCAATTAAAGGGATATTTAAAGAAAAAAAAAAAAAACAGTAGAACTGGAGAGGTTAAACTGTCAACTAGGAACAATAAGGAGAAGGAAGAGACAAGAGGCAGGTTTGGAGGCAAGTCCCAATAGGACTTGCCACACAGAAGAAGCATTACAGAATAGGATGTGAACAAACCTGTGAGGGGACCGGGATCCTGGCCTGATCCTGAGCATTTTGAACATTTTTAAAAAATATTTATTTATTTGGCTGCACAGGGTCTTAGTTGCGGCTTATGGGATCTAGCTCCCAGACCAGGGATGGAACCCAGGGGAGTCCCCACTTTGAACATTTTTGAACTCAGAAGCAATGAGTAAGGTTTCATTCCTCACAAGGACTGCTCATCCATGTCTGCTAGGAGACTGCATTCAACAGGCTTCAGGCTCATGTTTCTGCCCCAGGCTCATGTTTCATGATGCTGATGATATTTTCTAAACCACTTTCTCACCTCAGCCCAATTCACATTTGGTGATGGAAAGTTCTTTTCTTTAAAAAAATAAATGTGCTTTCAGGATGTTTAGAAATATCCTTGGCCTCTACACACTTGTCCCCAAGTTGGGACAACCCCAAATGTCTCCAGACGTTGCCCAATGTCCTCCAGCAGTTGAAATCATCTCTGGTTGAGAACCAGTTCTCTACACATGTACTGCGTACTCTAGGTCAAGTTTTCAGTGACTGGTTTCAAGATATTAAAAATACATACATATGTACATGTGTACATTAGGAAAAAAAAGTAGTCACAAACTGTCTAGCTTCTTGAGGTCCCAAAATTCACCTGAGAAGGGACCCTCTAGGAAAAAACTGAACAGGGTTTGTTCATTTCAACTGGTCCCTGATTGATAGAGGTCAGTGGGAAGAAGAATGAAGTTTCTGGAATCCCTTAGAACTGAATTCAAATCCCAGCCCTGCCAGTCTGTCACTTTGGACATGTGGCTTCTTTCCCTTTTTAAGACCAATTTTTAAAAATATTTATTTATTCATTTGGCTGTGCCGGGTCTTAGTTGAGGGTCATGAGATCTTTTTAGTTGCAGCATGTGGGATCTAGTTCCCTGACTGGGGATCAAACCTGGGCCCCTTACTTAGGGAGCATGTGCTTTTAGCCACTGGACCACCAGGGCTTATTTTCTGTTTCCTCTATCAGTGCTCTTTCTTCTGTAGCCTTGTGGGAGAACTACACACACTTTACAATTCCTACAAGTATAAAAGAAGTATGGGACGGGGGAAGTATTGTTTCCTCCAGGGCCAAGTACCACTGTTTTTATTTAACTAACATTCATGGAGTATTTACTCTGCCAATATTCCTTCAAAGGACTTTTCAAACATCAACTCATTTAATCTTCGTGACAACTTTGTAACTGGGGTACTATTGATATCCCCATTTCACAGATGAGGAAACTGAGGCACAGAGAGGTGAAGTAATTCACCCAAGGTCATGTAGCTAGTCACTGGGAGAGATGGAGCCTAGGGCCAGAGTCCACGACCTGGTTAAGGTCATGCTTCTTCATGCTTCTCGGTCCATTTTCTCATCTTTTGGTTCCTATAACATTTCCCATAAGATGCTCCCCATATCTTTTCCCTGAAGAGACTAAGAAGAGGAGGTAGAGCCAACATGCAATCTTTGAGACAAGCTACATTTTCTCATCTATAAATTAAAGAAATTCAACTAGCGATCATGATTTTTCCTTGGCCTTGGCGCTTACACTCTTTGCTTCAGTATTCTTGTCTGCAGTGAAAAGAGTCTTAACAGCCTAATCCCCTGAGTGCTCTGACCTGCTGTGAATATTAAATAGAGACCAGTGTTAAGTAGGAACCAAACATGGGAAGCATAGCACTGTCTATAAGCATAAGCTATGGTCGTACTGGCAACATATCACATTCAGATTTTTTCCATCAATGTTCGCTGGCACTTAGACGCTCTCCCATCATATGGTGATTTGCAGGTTTCAAAATGTCTTCACGTATGTATTCTTATTTGAGCTTCCCTAACACTAGCAATGACTAAAATCCAAGCTTTCTGACTTCGAACCCATTGATCCCAGGTGCTTTTCTGTATCAATAAGTCATGCATAGACACTGCTACTTGGCCGCATTTAGTGTAAAACAGACAATGTCAGGTCACTGACACACATGGAACACGGGGCTTAATAGACATAGTCTCATCACATTAACACCACAAAGAAGAAAGTCAGATTATACTCATTTTAAAGGTGCTAAAACTGAAGCTCAGAGAATTTAGTTTAATTGTCTGAGAACACAGAGAGGGTGGAAAATAGATTTGAATCCAGGTTCATTTGTCTCCACTGGTTCCTAACCATGATCTAGGCCTGGGCTAGTCAAAGTGTGGGCCGGATGCCAATAGCATTGACACCAGCCATGAGCTTGTTAAAAAGGCAAATGTTGGGTCTTACTCTGGATCTACTGAATAAGGATCTGCTTTCTAAAAGGACACCTTGGTGAGTCCTGAGCACATCATAATTTAAGAATCACTGATCTCTATTGCCCCTCAGTGAAGGTCTATCTCTGATATTCAGAAGTGCAAAATCTGTAAATAAGCACATATATGCACACATACACATCCATACACATATATATTGTAGGGTGTTTTTAAAATATACCTCTTCCCTGGTAGCTCATACTGTAAAGAATCTGCCTGCAATACAGGAGACCCAGGTTCGATTCCTGGGTTGGGAAAATCCCCTGGAGAAGGGTATGGCAACCCACTCCAGTATTCTTGCCTAGAGAATTCTATGGACAGAGGAGCCTGGTGGGCTACAGTCCATGGGGTCGCAAAGAGTTGGACATGACTGAGAAGCTAATACTTTCACTTTTTCTAAAAATTTTACTTTAAGAAAGGGAATTTAGGGATTTTAAAGCAAGTGGCATGAGTCCCTGTGTTAGACTGGGAATTGAATTAATAGATACACAATACATGAAGGAGTCTTTTGGGCCTAGAAAAGAGAACAACAGTCTCAAAGGCCCCTTGCTGAATCATCTGACTTCGGAGAAAACAAAGCATAATTTTAGTTCCATCCTGATGCTCCAGGCCAGTTGCATCTATCTGGGACTTATCACCCCCTGTCTGGAAACCTACCACCCCCTACACCCGCCCAGAAGACTTATCACCCCCTGCCCAACTACGAGTGTCATCTCAACAAAAGAATATTCAAAATATCCCGCCTGATTGACGTTTCCCTTATAGCTTACACAAACCTCCCTCTAAGTATGAAGCCTCCCTGATCCCTTTGGGCGCTCAGCCTGGTCGTTAGGCCGACTGTTGCCCCTCCTTGCCTGAATAAAGGTAACCTACTTCTGTTGAGGTCGTCTTTCCTTTTCTGCCTCACCGGAACTGTACCTTACAATACATACCAGGACAGATGTTTTCATATATAGCAATGGTAGCATTTGCCCATTCCAGGTTTGTTTGTTTTATTTTTTATCAATATTTCTAATTTAGGAAATTATTCGCTCCTTTTTTTAAAAAATCAAACACAGCTGTAAAGTAATTAGCCTCCAACTAATGAAAATAAATGGGGAAAAAAATCAAACACAGCAAATTTTATCCTTACTCTAAACGACTCAACACAACAAATATATGAAGCACTAGAAGAATATTTTAGATACAGTTTTTGCCCTGGAGTAATTTTTAGCTTTGGGGTCTCTAGAGAAGTACTTAAGGACAGTTTTCCTTTTTGATATATTGGCTAGACTGATTTTGGTTACCTATACTGATAACCAAAACATTGTTTTTTATTATAAAGCAGTTTCTGTCAAGAACATAGTCTTACTGGTACATTGCTCTTTCTTTAATGGTATACACACACCCAATAGCAGAAGCAGCTTTCTGTATATGTTAACTATACTGATTTTCCCAGTAAATAATTTTTAAAGTAATGGATAATTCTTTCTTGAGGTCAGGGGTATATCTGTAACATTCAGAGCTGAACCACACATTACCTATACAACTTACTCTTACTTGTAACTATTTCTTAAGTATCATGTGCCATCTCTGATCAAACAGTAGGAGCCTCTGATACCCTGTCTTGTGAAGATACGTCCAACAGGAACATTCCAGGATTGATTAGCAGTGTCTGCTTCGAGTATAAGAAAGACCCTGAAGTACACCTGTTGTGCACTCTGACCCTGTTTCCTGCTCCAAAAAGCAAATGTCTTCACTGTTCCTCATGCCTTCCACACTCTTTTTGCCTCCTAGGCGTTTCCTCACATTATTTTCACTGTCTAGAATGTCTACTATCTTGCCTACACAAGAGTCACACGCTCTCCAGTCAGCCTTCCTAAGTTTTTCCGGAACAAATGATTAAAAAAAAACAAAAACAAGAAACCTGTTCCCAGATCATATGTTTGGACTTCAGCTCAGGTCCCTGGGTCAGATGTTTATCTTACACCCCTCGTAGGGTCAAAGAGATTCCCAGAACAGACTTGGTTTTTTGCTTTATTTTTTGGTACACTTTTGTTATGATAGTTTCAGGTGAAGGGAGAAGGGACTCAGCCATACATACACATGTATCCATTCTCCCCCAAACTCCCCTCCGGCCAGGTTGCCATGTAACATTGAGCAGAGTTCCCTGTGCTATACAGGAGGACCTTATTTGTTACCCATTTTAAATATCACTGTGTGTACGTGTCCATCCCCAGCTCCCTAACTGTCCTTTCACCCACCTTTCCTCCTCCCCCCACCCCACCCCCTGGGCAACCATAAGTTCCTTCTCTAATTCTGTGAGCCTCTTTCTAGAACAGACTTGTTTTGATAGAAAATAAATGCCACCACTTCCTCTGTGAATTATTATACCTGTCCTTCCGGGGCTGTGCAAGTGTCTCTGCAGTTTTAGGTCTTCTGTTTCACTACCGGAGAGTCCTACCTGATGAGTTCTCTTCTCCATTTCTCCTCCTTATTCAAAGTTCTGATATCTCCCCTCTGGCTTTGTACCTACACCCAATATCAAAATAAGGCCGGACTTGCTGGATAAAAAGATTTTGAAAGAATTATTCCTTTCTCTTCTTATCCTCTGTTTGATTTGGTTCTCAGAAGAATCAGTGGTTGGGAAAGCAGTCAAACAAATATGATGTAGATTTAAAAGCAGTCAGATTAGGCACCAAAACAGCTGGTCCCCTTCAGCACTCTTACATCTTTTTATCAGCCTTTCTCCCTTAAGAAGCACTTTGGTACTTATTGAATACATAGATTCCTCAATCCCTTTCTAGACTTTTTAAATTAAATCCAAATTTCTAGGGATTATAATTTTAAAACCCCCTCAACTGGTTCTTACCCATAGTAAATTTTTTAAAAAATAAAAGAAAACGTTGCCGGTTATAAGTAAGTTTTCTATTGTATTTAAATAAGTTATATCACAAATGTTAGCTAACAAGGTGACAGCGATTTTCTAAGCCTGGTTTGTAAACAAACCCGTGGAAAATAACTTCTGTGTAGAAGATTTTAATTAATAAGACTCCTTTATAATGAGAAATACAAAACACTTCTACATAAAAACTGAAAAGTTTGTGTCTTACCCTTCACGAATTTAAATTCACTCGGTTAGACAAGGGAATACTATCCATCCTCATGACTTTTCACCATCACCTCTCTGCTCATTAGCTCAGCAATATCCTATTGCATATCTACTGCATCTATCTGTATTTTTAACCGAGCACGAGCATGAACGTGGGTGCACAGTCAGGACTGGGAACCACAGCAGTAGAATCTTGGACTGGAGGCTTCCTTAGCAACATAGCGGAGGAAGACTGAAGGGAGTAAAGCGATGGGAAATGTGGGTAGAGGCTGCCCTCCAACTAGTCAAGGGAAGTATTGAAAGTGACCCGGGACCAAACCACAGAGCACGCGGACTTCCCTGGTGATCCTGTGGCTAAAACTCCTCCCTCCCAAGGCAGGGGTCCCAGCTTCGATCGCTGGCCAGGGAACTAGATCCCACATGCTGCAGCTAAAAATTCTGTATGCTGCGACGAAGATCAAAGATCCTGTGGGGCTCAACCCAGCACAGCCAAAGAAATAAATAAATACTAAAAAATAAAATTAAAAAGTACAGAGCACAGCATAGTTAGATTCAATACAAGAAAAGAGAAAGTTTTCGCATTAATCATGAATGAAATCAAAGACATTCTCTCTCTTGAGAGTTCTTACTGGGTAACAGCTCACAAGACTTAACTTGATCACTGGATGAAATGTGAGAAGTATGGGAGGGACACCATTTCCTAGTGGTTTTGCAACCACTGGGTTTTTCTGTGGGACTTAAAGCCTCTTTTTTCGGAGAAACCTTCACAAAGAGAAATTAATCTTTTTCCAGGTAAACTTTGGCTATCAGGATACCACTAGTAATCAGTTTGCTAATGCTGACATTAGCCAGAAACACCTGCTTTCATAACACCAATTTTATGGAGAAGTAAACAACTTTTACTTTTACAGAAGAGAAACTGAGAGAATGCCTGTGAACTTGCTTTGTAAAAACTGATTATAATGACCATTAAATAAAAATACTTCAAATGCAAAATAGTTGTCTTGAAAACAGCACACACAAAAAAATCATCTTGCTGATAAGAGGACTTGGTGAATGGGGAAAACACACAAACACACACACACATACACAACCAGACAACCTGAGAATGGAATCCTCATCCCTTCTCCTTTATGTTGCTTTTCTATCTTTTATATTTTTAATTCTCAAATATCAGCAATAGTCTGGAAACTATTGCTGATGCTAAGTTGGTTGAATGTGACTGACTCCAACCAAAGGAGGTGCAGTGAAATGCTTTCTGAATTGATATCTATGTTATATCCAACCAATACAGTTAGGTGTTAAATAATTTCTTGGTTTTGTTTTCACAGGCAGTACCCTTTTGAACTCAGTCTTGAAAATGAACCCAGTTGTCTCGCAGCCAGGTTATGGCTCGGTGGTCTCGGCGTCTAGTGACTGGCAAACCGGCACCTTTGACTGCTTTGATGACATAGGGATCTGTAAGTAAACGTAGCTGTTGCTTTCTCCTGGGCTACAACCATGCCGTCGCTGCCATAACAAAAACCGCTCACTTATCCTCTCACTGAGATCCATGTGTGATTGTAGAGATCAGAGGTCACAAGGTGGAACGCCTGGGCAGACTTCACTACTGGATGCGTTTCGTTTGTCCTGTACATAATGACCCCTCTTGCTGTATTAACTTTAAAACCATAGAAACCATATAAAAGTCAGATGCCATGGACTTCCTTGGCAGTCCAGTGGTTAGGACTCCTCTCTTCCAGGACAGGGAGCCCGGGTCAGGGAACTAAGATCCTGCATGCCACAAGACCAGGTGCCCGCCCCTCTCAGATCAGATTCCACATAAAAAATGTAGCTTTCCAATCTAGATTTCCAGCTTCTCTTGAAAATTTGGAAAATCTGGAAAGAGGAGTCCTCATTCTCAACTGGCAGAAGTCAGCTGCTGCCAAGCTGACTTTTTGTTGTTGTTTAGTCGCCAAGTCATGTCCAACTCTTTGGGACTCCATGGACTGTAGCACACCAGGCTTCCCTGTCCTTCACTATCTCCCGGAGTTTGCTCAAACTCATGTCCATTGAGTTTGTGATGCTATGCAACCATCTCAGCCTCTGCCACCCGCTTCTCCTCCCGCCTTCAATCTTTCCCAGCCTTAGGGTCTTTTCCAATGAGTCAGCTCTTCGCATCAGGTGGCCACAGTTCTGGAGCTTCAGCTTCAGCGTTAGTCCTTCCAATGAATATTCAGGACTGATTTCCTTTAGGATTGAATGGTTTGATCTTGCAGTCCAGGGGACTCTTAAGAGTCTTCTAACCTCATTAGTTAACCCTATTCAAAGGGACCTTCACTCTACAGTTTGCCATATTCATGTCCATCATCCACTGTTGGCTAGTGTTTTTTTCAACCTGTTTTATTCATTCATTTTGTCTGCCTGCCTTGAATTTATTATCCTTATCCAGATGGATCATCTGGCTTTATATTTCCCACCTCATTAGCATCCCTGTGTTCTTGATGTGTTTCTCCAATCTTCTCCTTTCCCTACAGGGCTGAGTCTGTGTTCCCAGTTTTCACTATTCTTATGAATCTTGTGGTCGGTCCATTTCAGGAAGCTTTCGGTTTTTAGCTTTCCTAACCTTAAACTCTTTCACAGTACCAAACACGCTTTGGTGTAAGACAATTTCCTTGTTTCCTAGTCTATTGCCCAAAGGGATGTAGACATTCTCTGTGGGGCTAGTCTTTCCACTGTCTTGAGAAAGAGCCTCTTTTATGTGTGTGTATATGATGGAAGTTCCAAGTTCTGTGGAGACAGCCTTTTGCTGAAAACCATCAATCAAAAAATAAGAGTTTTCTTATCTCATCCAGGGTACAGCCATGACAAACCTCCACCCTAAAATAAGTTTTTCAAAATAAGCTTGAACTCAGCACGTTTGAGAACAGTTTCCTGTTTGTCTCTATTTTCTCAGGTCCTTTTTTGTCTCACACAGACTCTTAAAAGTGAAAGTTCAATATGCTTTTTAAGTTTTTATGTCAATATCCCTTAACTTTTACTTGCTTCGATCCTCATAACAATAATAGAACTTTACTCTTAGCCAGAATGACCGTCTAGAATCTGTTTCCTACTGCTTATCTCAGTTTTCCAATGATCTCTTTACTCAATGTTTTCTGATCCTAAGCACCCTCCCACAGTTTTCAGAGGGTTTCTCAGACATTCAGACGCCACAAACTTCCTATGCCAGTGCTCCAAATATAAACAAGGATAAGGAAGAAAGATAATTTGGACATGCTCATATCAACAAGGCAGGAACTTTTTTGGGAGGGGGGTGACTATTTTGATGATTTAATGAGTTAAGATTGTCAGGTGAGAAGTTAGCAATTTTTTTTAAAGCAATGTTTTTTCTAAACTTTTTATTTTGTATTGGGGTATGGCCGATTAACAAACAATGTTGTGATAGTTTCCAGGTGAACAGCGAAGGGACTCAGCCATATGTATACATGCATCCATTCTCCCCCAAACTCCCCTCCCATCCTGGCAAGGCAGGTGTTTTGCAGTTAAATCTGACCTGGCATATGACGAGCAAATTTCCCCAGTGTGTGAGGGATCTAGAAGCAAGACATAAAGAGCCAGGTGACCCCATTGTTTTCACCAAATGTCCATTAAGGCCATTTCCTGAGTATGTATTTTCTTGAAAGTGGTATGCTCAGTTGTGTTGACTCTGCAACTCCATGGACTGTAGCCCGCCAGGCTCCTCCATCCATGGGATTCTCCAGGCAAGAATACTGGAGTGAGTTGCCTTGCCCTCCTCCAGGGGATCTTCCCAACCCAGTGATCGGACCCATATCTCTTATGTCTCCTGCACTGGCAGGCGGGTTCTTTACCACGGAGCCACACGGGAAGCCCTTGGAAGAGGTGTGATTAAGTCAACCTCCTTACAGTCTTGACTGATTCCTCTGTGGTTTCACCCTGCATTCAGGTCTCTGTGGGGCCTTCTGTCCCCTGTGCCTTTCGTGTCAGATCGCCTCTGACATGAACGAATTCTGCCTGTGCGGATCAAGTGTCGCCATGAGGACAATGTATCGGACCCGATACGGCATCCCGGTGAGTCGCCCACGTCCACCATGAAATAGTCACCCAGACAGCCCAACAGCCTTCCTTCAGTCTGACCACATCTCCATGACTGCCCTCCTCATCATCATGACTTGACCCTAGTCTTTTCTCCACTGCCGTCCTAAACATTTTTCCTTTAAACTTTTTATTTTGTATTGGGGTATAGGTGATAAACAATATTGTGACAATTTCAGGTGTCCAGCGAATGGACTCAGCCATACACATAAACGTATCCATTACATCCAGGCTGCCACATAACATTGAGCAGAGTTCCGTGTGCTGTACAGTGGGTCCTTGTTGGTTTTCCATTTTGGATATAGCAGTGTGTACATGACCTTCTCGAACTCCATAACTATCCCTTACGCCCACATCTTACACTTTTCAAATGATTTACAGAGACTATCTATCTATCCCTTGGGATAATTCACAATAAAACTTTTTATTGATGCAATAGATGTGTCTCTGATAAAGCTGCTGGAGATGAGCAGGTGAGGGATGAAGGTCAGCACAGAGTCTCTCCTGGATTTACTCAGAGCCAGACAGTGGACTCTGCAGGGTGGGTGGCTGTTGCTTAGAAAGCCTTAGGTGAAAAATGGGTGTATACAGATCCCCACGGAGCTGGCACATTTTTGAGCCAGTTACTTCACTGATAACTCGTAAAACAGTGTTCATTCACTCAAAAGATATTATTGCGGACCTAGAACCTTGTTAAGTCCTAAGCTATTATTCATTCATTCAACGGGGATTTATTGAATATGCAGAACATACCAAGGACAGATGCTAAAGACACACCAATGAACAAAGGAAATAAAAATTCCTGTCTTCATGGAGCTCACTTCAATTTTTTTGTGATTTTTATTTTAACATAATTTCAGACTTAAAAGTCACAGAAGTGGTACAAAGACTTCCTAAACAATCTTCACCCAGATTCCCCCAATATTTAAAAAGTACCAGATTTGATTGATTTTCTTTCTTGTCTCTATTTATCTATTCTATTTTTTTTCTGAATCATTTGAGAGTAAATTAAAAACTTGATACCCTATTATCTCTATTTCAGTGTGTATTTCTTAAAAACAAGAACATTCTCTTATTTTATCACAATACTATTATCAAAAGGAATTTAACATTGATACAGTACTATTAACTAATCCATGGGTATTATTTAAACTTTACTAATTATCCCGATAACTTTCTTTAGATGAAAAAAAAAAAAAATGAGTTGTCTGGACCAGCTTCTGCCAACCCCTGGCCTTTACTTTCTTTCTGGACTATCCAGGGCAACAAAAATGTGAAATTCTGCCCTCAGCTGAGCTGAGTAAGGGCCCCTGGGGGTTGATTGGAGATGTCTGTGGCATCTGTCTGTCCCTAGAACTGCCTCAAGGGAGCGGTGGCAAAGCTGCAGTGATGAGATAGAGATGCTGAGGAGTTAAGCCAACTGTTTGCCCTCTCTTGAAGAAGAAGATAGGGTAACATGGGTGTGTGTGCCCGTATCACTTGAGACACAGAGCACCTGTGGACAGTATTAGAGGGTGTGGGTTGGGAATAATCTGAAGAGAGATCTAACGATGAAAGCAGGCAGAGCCGGGCAAGTGATTCTGTCAATGGAAAATTGCAATCATGCAGGGGCTGGGAGGGTTAAGATGAACTGGGGCCACTGGAACTGAAAGAAGTCATTCAGTTGTCTTCTATAATATGGAAGATTTTCTCAGTCTTTTTTTTTTTTTTAAATGAAGACAGATCAGTTATTTCATAGACTATCCCTCAATTTGGTTTGTCAAATGTTTCCTTATGATAAGACTTTGGTTGTACACTTTGGGCATCAACTCTATAAAAGTGAGGCTATGTTCGCCTTGCATCACATGACATCAAGTTATCTCATTGTGTGTAATGTTCACTTTGATTCCTTAGTTAAGATAGTGTCTGTCAAGATTCTCCACCACAAAGTTGCTATTTTCCCCTTTATAATGGATACGGATCTTGTAGAGAGATGTAAATCAAACTTTCACCCACTAGTTGTAACATCCGTGATAGATTCTTGCCTCCATCAGTTATTACTGTGATGGTTGTCAATGGGAGAGCTTAGACACTAATGGAAGAAAACTGTTACAATATAACTAAGAATAAGTAAGAATATAATGTATAGGTTGGTGATATGTACAATAGAGGAAAATGAAACAAGGAAGAGGAATTTAGTGTTGAAAGGTTCTAATTTTAAATCGCGTTATCAGGAAAGACTCAGTAAGAAGGTAAAGACCTAGTCTATGCCTGTACCACACTAAATATGCTCAGTCTCTTCTGACCTTGGTAGCTAAGCAGTGTCGGGCCTGGTTAGTACTTGGATGGGGGAGAAAATAAAGACCTAAAAGGATGAGAGGATGGCTCATCTGGGAAAGGTCCAGGCAGAGGAATGAGCTAGAGCCAAGGTCCTGAAGTAGAGCTTACCTGGAATGTCCTAGACATAGCAAGCAGCCAGAGAGGTGGAAAGACTGGAGGTGGGGTGGGAGATGGGGAGTGGTAATAGAAGAAGATGATATCAGAGCATTAGCAAGAGTGAGACCTTCCAGGGCCTTGCAGACCGTATTAGGAAATCTGGCTTTCATTTTAAGTGAGCTGGAAAGCGATTAAAATCCTTTTAAACACAGAAGTGACATGAGGTACTTGTATTCCTGAAAACTTAGCCTCTCACTCATGGTGACCAATAACAATTCACCTCCCTAAGCCTTGGCTCTCTGATAAAATGGTAAGGATGATACCTCCCCTAAGGTGGTGTAGTTAAGAGCCACAGGAGAAAATGCAGGGAAAGGCCTTGGCACAGGGTCTGGCAAGTAATACGTGCTCAGTGAGTAACTATTGTAACTTTCTGTTCTTAGCTCAGCTGTCTCTGGGCAGCCTGCATCCCTCCCGTGGGCTTGCTCAGCTGCCTGACTCTCTCAGCAGTCCCTGTGTTCTCATTTACATCCCTCAGAAGGCAGCAGAACTTAATTCCAGGGTTCTTAACTTCGGGACTGTTCCATAAACTTCCCCAAACCACACGCTGAGTGCTGGGTGTATGTAGTTGTGAACGTAGTTGTGTACCTGGGTGTATGTAGTTGTGTATATGGGAGTGAGATTCTCCAAGTGGTCCCTAAGAGGGCAGAGGAGGGAGTGCTTAGCTGAATTCCGGAGATAAGTTTCTGGAAACAGCTCAGGAACTAGCTCACTTTGGGGCTCTCTGACAAGTCATTTGTTAGCATCAGTTTTCTTATCTTTCATGAAAAAGTTGTGCAAGATGATTTCCAAGATCTTCCTAGGGTCTAGGATTCTATAATAAGTTTTCTTGGTGTCTATTATATAAGTGTATTTATAGACAGTGTTATCTCTAGTCTTCTTTCTTAGAACAGACCTCTAAAATGGCTGGTAAACCCTAGGACTGATTTGTGTAGTTCAGGTTCTCTGCTTGTTTCCCCTTTACATCTATGCAAACATTTATAAAGCTGCCCCAACACAGCCTCTCTGACCTGCCCCTCCCTTCATGGACACAGGCAAGAGAGCATCCCCTTGGCTGGGGCCACAACCCGCACAGCAGAGGAGAAACAGAAGAATCAACCACAGGTTGAACTCCTATGTGCTGGAATACTGCTCAGACATATATTTGCTCATATACTACTTACAAATGTTTTGTGGTGCAGGCAGTGATATCTCCACTTCGTGGACATGAAAAGCAGGAATAAGAAAGCCTTAAGGTCATAGAACATGGAAATGCTGAAATCTGGGCTCAAGTTTTTTGGTTTTGTTTTTTTTTAATTATTACTTTATTTTTTTAAATTGAAATGTAAACAAAATTTACAATGTGGTATTCATTTCTGTACAGCAACGTGAATCAGTTCTATGTATATATATATATAAAATCCCTCCCTCTTGGACCTCCCACCCACCCTGCTTCATCCCACGTCTCTAGGTCATCACAGAGCACTGAGCTGAGCTCCCAGTGTATACAGCAGGTTCCCACTAGCTATTTTATACATGGCAGTGTGTATACATCTATGCCACTCTCTCAATTCACCCCACCCCATGGGCTCAAATTTATTCTGACTTACAGTCAGGCCTAGTTTTTTCCCACTTGACCATCTTGTCTTCCCAAGTCCATGTGTATTGAGTCATGTACCACAACCCATTCATTTGCTTAGTGATTCTGTAACCAGTGCTCATGACCAGATTTCTTTTTTTTTTTTTTAACAGCTTCCAAACAAGTGAAGCGCCAGTCCCCTTTTCCAAACAGAGTGATGAATGCAAAAATCTTTGTTTCTGGTACCATTTCCCAAAAAGCTGTTCTGGTCAAGGCATTTATGTCCCTTGCTAACTTCAGCATGGTGTAAACCTGTAGTTCATGTCCTCTCATTTGAAAAAGGAATGTTTTTTTTCTTCTCAATAGTCTCTATATCTGTATATGAAACAGACTTAGAATTAGGGTGTGTTTTCTAAAGATTTCCCTAGGTTTCTCAGCAAATAATAGTGGGACTTTTTTCTCCTACAGACTTCCTGAGATAAAGACAAGTATAGACACGCTGGAACAGAAAACTAGTTACATCCTTGTTGAATATTTTCTTTTTTATATTAATAACATATTATGTATATTAAATAAATGTTGGTTTAATGAAGGCTTAAAAGATGAATAAAAATAATGAACTGAAGCATGGGAAAAAAACAAGCACTTTGAGGAAGGGTTAAAGGGTTTGGATGATTTTTCAGGGAAAAAGAAATGGCCAAGGGACCAAATTGTCTTCAAACTGAGTATCTGTTCCTCTATTTGATGAGGGTCACAACACTAGATTTCTAACATGGTTATCTTGTTGTCCAGTCTTTATTCCACACACTTTCTCTGTTAGATGAAAATCAAAATCACTATAGCAATGAAAAAAGTTTATGAAAATTAAATCACTTTTCTCACCACTTAGGAACTCCCAAACTTTATAGGCCAAATCTACTCTCTTTCTCTTTCCTGCTCTCTCTCTCTCTCTCCGTCTCTCTGTTCACATTGGAAATTGGGAATTGTACTAAATTCAACATTTTAAAAAATAAGTGCTATCCAAAAGTGGAGTGCAAAATATTTCAGTCAGTCAAGACACACAGTCACATAACCTGCTCATCAGATTAGACCCCTCGGGTCACCCAGTGCTGACCGTACAGAGCAGGAGTCCCTTGTAAGGCATCTCTACCCACGGGTCATCGAAGACCCAACTGCACCTCCCATGGAGAGGGCCTTCAAAACTCTGCAAAGCAGTTCTTTCTACAGTTTTTCTAGACACTCTTCGTTCTCTAATTTCTTCTTTTGCCCATAATGTATATATCCTCTCTTACTGTGGACTGCCTCCCTTGCAGAACATGAGAGATGTCAATGAAAATGATTCGAGGGGTACAGGGTGAGGTGTGATCTAGCACTATACTCACAATCAATTGGAAAAATTGGTGCATTACACAGCTGGCTTTAAAGGGAATCATTCCACATCAGTAAAATTAGTAAGTAAATCAAAAGGTTTTTATTTATTTTTTTTTTTTGTAGTTAACCAGAAGTTTAATTTTAAGACAATTTTATCAATATTTTATACATATGGAGCTACATGTTCAAAATTTATCTCTGAAGTATTGAAAACTTGAGAATTTGAGACATTCTGAGGTCTTGAGATCATGAATTGCATAAATTTACAGTATGAAACAGGAAAAATAAATTAACTATTGTAAAACCCTTTAAATGTGAAATACGTAAGAGATTAAGTTCATGTAACTTTGTTAAGTTCTTTATGTCTTGCCACAACTAGCTGTATTTTTCTTTTCACACAACTGGCTTACAAAGGCTGATCATAGAAAGTGAGTGATTTCATGTAACAACAGTTGTAGAACGCAAATAAGGAAGGAATAAGGTATCGATACAAATAATATAGCAAGTAAGATACTGCTACACATCTGCTTAAGTAGATTACAAGAGTAAGCTTCTTGAAACCACAGCCTGCCTTTGACCTCTCATGGTCAAAGAATGGCTCTGGTATGTTAACCAGATACCACACTGTTGGTTAAGTAGATAACAAGCTAATTCGTTTCAAAGCTAAATCACAAATGAATGTCTCTAAGTTTAAAACACAGAAATGGATACTTCAGACTTATCTTTACATAATTAGTGGTCAATTTTTTGTTAGGAAAAAAAAAATCTATAAATTATTTTAACTTCAGCTGGTCATCATTAAATCTGTGTAATCCTCTGACTTTTTAAATCTTATTTGCAATGTGATGTAGCTCTTGAAATGCCATTTCTAGTCAAAATAATCTTCTATATCAATATTTGGATCCAGCAGATTTCCTCCATATGCTGAAAGGTTCATCTGGTTTAAAATTAAATTTTCAAATGTTTCTTCTAAGTCAGTCTCACCAATTAAGACGGCGCCCATCATTCGCCCGTTCTGCAGGACGGCTTTGATGTACTCCTGCCCTTTGGTACACCTCAGCAGTAGTTCATGGTTTGAACCCAAGCCCTGTGCATTGTATTTTCCCAGTAATACAACCTTATAGTTAAAAAATTTTGTTACATGAGCGAAAAGTTCAAAGCTGAAATCCATGTCAATGGACTCTCCCACGCTAGCTGTAGCCATGCACTTTGCCGCATACCAGCCCATCTGCCTAGCCTGGGTCCACAGCCTCATCTGTTGCCACACAGGGCTGGGATGCCAGGAGGCCGTGCAAATATCACCTGCGGCGTAGATGTCAGGAAGGGACGTGTGCATGTGGTCATCCACCTTCAGGCCACCGTCTTCTCCTACATCAAAATTGTTGCCACAGAGAAAAGGTTCTGTATTTGGTGTAACTCCTGTAGCACTGACAATGAAATCGCAGCCAAATATCTTTTCATTGGTCAATTCCACATATACAGGCCATATCTCTTTGTCAGTAGTAACTGACTGATCATGATGGTCTCTTGGAAAAGACAAGGATTTTTTCTCAGAAATTCTAAATTCTTCCTGAAGGTAAATTTTCTTTACTTCACACATGGTTTCAATGTGAATTTTATGAGAAAACTCTTTTGTTCCTTTAAGATCCAGCCCTTCATGCCAGTCGGGTCCCAGGGCGCTGCCTATGTTACCAGCATTAGCTCCGGTTTGTGCTTCCTTTTTCCGTCCTTCAGTTGTATATCTGGTTCTTTTTCATGCAATTTTAGCCTCTGGTTTTTCATCAATGAGCTTTGAAGTCAAGAATTCAGCTGCTCCTGCATCGAAGAAAGTATTCCCAATTGCTTTATCTTTAATGACCCAAATTACTTCACAGCCTTCAATTTCATACCTGTGCACTGTCTGTATCACGGATTCCTAACACATAAGGATTTCCTTCACATATCAATTTTGGTTTTGCTCCAGCACACAGACAGAGCTTCTTATAAATATGCTGATTGCCATCTTCAGTTAAAATGCAATGCTCTTTGCTCTTTAGTTGCTTCACTCCAGATTCTATAACCTTAATGTTGGGAAAGCGATTTTCTAACATGGTACTTGGTTGTTCTTCAACATCAAATTCTTCCAATACTTTAGAAACCTCCTCAGGACTCCTTCCTTGTTATATATTCCTTGCTTTCCTTCATCTTCAGGCTTTCCCACTGGTTTGTTAATCTCAACAGGTGAACATGCTCAAGCAATTCCCACCTGCTTGAAATTTGTAACCGCTTTAATAACAGGAGAAGCTGTTATCAGGAGAATATCTTCTGATGGAAAATTAATTGCCAACTGCTCCGCACACGTGACACCCGCGATGCCACCGCCGACCACAATGAACTTCCCCGCCGTCGGGGGCGAGCACGGAGCCTCCATAGTCTTAGTGGTTTGAGGACTACAGTGGGGATCAAAAGGTTTTTAAAAAGGGAAAAAAAAAAAAACAGAACTCTTGCAGAACAGATAATAGAGAACTGTGGCTATGATTGTAACCTGCAGATCATTTGAAATGGTACGTTATGATGAAAAGGGTACTGGCTTGAGAGGAGAAAGACCAGTCACTGCCACCAGTTTATGTGATTTAGTTAATAAGTCAGTTAACTTCACTTAGTCATCAAAAAAATAGAGATGGGCTTCCCTGATGGCTCAGTGGTAAAGAATCCATATGCCAATGCAGGAGATATGGGTTCTATCCCTGATCTGGAAAGATCCCACATGCCATGGAGCAACTCAGCCAGCGCGTCACAACTATTGAGCCTGTGCTCTAGAGCCCAGGAGCCGAAACTATTGAAGCACACACATCCAGAGCCCATGCTCTGCAACAAGAGAAGCCACTGAAATGAGAAGCCTGCACAACTGGAGAGTAGCCCCCGCTCACCGCAACTAAAGAAAAGCCGGCGCAACGACGAAGACCCAGCACAGCCAAAAATAAATGAATAAATAAATGAATTTTTTATAAAAAGAAAAATAGAGATAACATGATAAACAAGTGACATAAAATGCATGTTTTAAAGAAGTTTGAAAAGTGAAACAAGTGCAGGGAATTGTGTGACTATTCATGGGCTACCTGTTGATCCATTTGTTTGTTTTTTCACAGGGATCCATTTGTAAAGATTTCCTGTGTCTGGCATTTTTACCACACTGTGCCCTTTGCCAACTCAAGCGAGATATTGAAAAGAGAAAAGCAATGAATGCTTTATAAAAGATACTTGGTAAGTTGGCGGGACTTCTTTGATTTGTGAGTAGCAAAAGAAATTCTCAAAGGTATCTTTGATTTCTTTGGTTCTCTATCTCACAGATCCATGAGATGGCCCTTGACAAAGGGAGGGCAGATGATTTTCAATGGCCAGCCTGCACCAATCAGTTGGGACTCAGCTTCCCAGAGAGCCTGGGTAGAGAGGGCTAGCCCTGATTGGATGGGAAAGAATTCTGGGATTTGTTAGGATGTCTGCCACAGGTGGAGTGGCCATATGATGTACCAGATAAATGTGCCACATATCCTCCATGTGTATCTTCACAGCATCATGATTGAAGGTAGCAGAGATATGTGTATGACAGAACATCATTTCCCAAAGCCTACATCTCAGGTCCAGTGCTGTCAACAGCAACCCACTGAGATGTCACACTAACCGTGACGATGTAATGTATCTGGTGATATGTTCTTGTCAACACCACAAAGCTACCTTAGTCTCTGTGAATGAAGTGTGGACAATTCAACCAGTTATCCAAAATGCCCAAAGCTCCCGTTTAGGAAGAAGAGTTCTGCCTTTTCGGCGGTGATATTGTCAAAGCTGGGCAACTGCTCATATGCTAGTTTCCTAAGCTCTCCTGGTCACATTTTTAATCTTCTTAGTTCTTCCTATTTTTCTTAGGCAAGAGGATGATGGCTTACTCAGTCCTATCTTTCCGTCTGTTACTGCCAGTCCCATGGAATTCATCATCCAAGTTTTATTTTCACCTGGAAAAGGCTATTCTCTAAAAGTCCATTTCCTGAGAGGTCTTCGAGAGTGTTTGATCAGGATACTGCATTCATCTGTGCGAACAGTTGACATGGGCACAATCTGTCTCTCTCTCAGCTCTTTTGCCACATGCAGCACAAAATTATGTCCTCTTCATGAACATTTTAGCTCATTTCTTTTAGTGCCATCTTAGTATCTTAGTATTTGTCTTCTGACTGCTTTCCTCAATGACTGATGTGCTTAACCCATTTACAAGCAGAGTCAACACGGTGAGTTTTCTTCTTCTTTTACCACCTTGTACCCCTGCCTCCTGAGACTCAACTATTGTTTCTCTTCCAAAGCAGTGGTGTTTCTTTAAAGCCATTTGTTACCAATGCGATTCAGAATTTTGCCAAAGTAACCCTAGTCCCCTACTTCAGTTCAGTTTAGTCACTCAGTCGTGTCTGACTCTGCGACCCCATGGACTGCAGCACACCAGGCCTCCCTGTCCATCACCAACTCCTGGAGCTTGCTCAAACCCATGTCCATCAAGTCGGTGATGTCATCCAACCGTGTCATCCTCTGTCGTCCCCTTCTCCTCCTGCCTTCAATCTTGCCCCAGAATCAAGGTCTTTTCTAGTGAGTCAGTTCTTCGCAGAAGGTGGCCAAATTATTA
The DNA here is from genome assembly GCF_910594005.1 of Cervus elaphus. Classification (NCBI taxonomy): domain Eukaryota; kingdom Metazoa; phylum Chordata; class Mammalia; order Artiodactyla; family Cervidae; genus Cervus; species Cervus elaphus. The sequence continues at coordinate 18,691,305 of NC_057820.1, forward strand.
GAGCTTCAGCTTCAGCATCAGTCCTTCCAATGAATATGTATGTAGTCCCCTACATAGAATGTGGCAATTTACTGGTCCAGTCATCCAGTTAATGAAAAAGATTGTCCTGGGATCTCTGCCTTTTAGAGTCTCTTGCCTTAGTGTAAATAATGATTCACTGACATTTGATAAGAGAAATTATCTCTGGCAATCTGCAAAGCATTCTGTTGGTTTACCTAATGACATAGCAATGGTACCTGACATAGTAGTCACTTAATAACTATTGTGGATGAATAAATAGATACAACTTTCAAGCAAGGAAGCATAGTAAGCTCTAACCTAGGAGACTCATTGAATCTTAGCTAGTGGCTGTGACTCATTCAAATATTGGGTTGACCAAAATGTTCATAAAATCTTATGGAAAAACCTGAATGAATTTCTTGACCAACTGAGTAAATTGTACTGAACCAGGGGTCATGATTTGATATAAATTTTAAATATGTAGCAATTTGGGGGCTTCCCTGGAGGTCCAGTGGTTAAGACTCTGCACTTCCATTGCAGAGGGTGTGGGTTCAATCCCTGCTCGAGGAACCAAGATTCCATATGCCATGTGGCCAAATAAATACATATTTAGAAATAAATATGTAGCAATTTGGCAGTAAGATAGCAGTAGAATGAAAGTTTTGATACTTGCAACAAGGATAATGTAAAGATGGAATTCTTTCATTGATTTGGTCTTTCTTTTTCTGATTTCTACAGGTCAAATTCACATGGTAGTGAAAGAAAATGCTGCAATGAAATACTGCATCTATTCAGTGCTATCTCATCCTAAATCTTAGAAACTAATTCAGCTAATCATATGGCTTCAAATGGCTTCAAAACATTTTTAATTTTTGATTTGCTTTGAAAGAAATACGTTTCCAGTGCTCTTCTCTAAGATGACTGCCATTAAAAATTAATTTCCTCAACAATTTCTGTGTCTTTAAATACTTCATCATGGAAATTAACATTCCCATATGCTTCTGTTTTTGTTGTTGTCATTGTTTGTATTAGGGTATAGCCAATTAGGGGCTCCCCAGGTGACATGAGTTTGATCCCCGGGTTGGAAAGGTCCCCTGGAGGAGGGCACAGCAACCCACTCCTGTACTTTTGCCTAGAGAATCCCATGGAGAGAGGAGCCTAGCAGGCTACAGTCCTTAGAATTGCAAAGACTCAGACACAACTGGAGTGACTTAGCATGCACGCAGGTGACTCAATGGTAAAGAATCCACCTGCCAGTTTGGGAGATACAAGAGACACAGGTTTGATCCCTGGAATGGGAAGATCCTCTGGAGGAGAAGATGGCAACCCACTTCAGTATTCTTGCTGTGATAATCCCATGGACAGTGTAGCCTGGTGGGCTACAGTCCATGGGTCTCAGAGTCAGACACGACTGAGCAACTGAGCCTGTCCTAGCTGATTGACAATGTTGTGATGGTACCAGGGGAAAGGCAAAAGGACTTAGCCACACATGTACATGTACCTATTCTCCCCCAAACTGCCCTCTTATCCAGGCTGCCACATAGCATACAATAGGTTACTTTTAAAAAATGAGCCAAGTTTGTCAAAATGTCAAAGTTGAATGATGAGTATGTAGAGATGCTTCATTCTACTTTTCTACCTTTACATAAGTTTGAAAATTTTCCAGTATAAAAAGTGTTTTAAATGTTGTCAAAAGGCTTCTGTTATTTTGGATTTTCCTTGCACCAGGAGACCAGGTGTTACCCTGCAAGGCCCCTCACCCCAGGAAAGTGTGGTTTCCTCCCCCAGGGAGTTTCATCCGCCTTTGGCAGGCCTTCACAGTAAACCATTTCCAGGAATTAATTGCCTAGCAATTCAGAGTTTACTGTAGATTTTATACACACAGGGAGGATTTCTACCATGAACCACACAACAAACCACCTAATTAAAATTCCCATTGCATGTCTCTGTCCTCTCCCAAGTCGTCTCTGGTAGCAAGCCAGCCACAAGGACTCCACTTAATTTTTCTTTTCTTTTTTTTCCAAGTTAACTTGGCATTTTATTTCATTTTGTAATTGACATAGAGCTGACATATAACATTGCATTAGGGGTGTGTATGTATGTGTGTGCACTCAGTCACTCAGTCATGTCCAACTCCTTGCAACACCATGGACTGTAGCCTGCCAGGCTCCTCTGTCCTTGGATATGCAACATAAAAACGTGACACATGTATATATTGCAAAATGGTCACCACAGTCATTCTAGTTCACATCCGTCACCACACAGTTACAAGATTTTTTTCTTGTGATGAGAACTTTCAAAATCTACTCTCTCAGCAACTTTCAAATATGCAGTAAAGAAAAGTGAAATGGCATTTACAAGGTCACCAATATATACAGAATGGCAGTGCTGGGTCCAAATAGCAGAACTTTGAGTCTTATTTTGTTCATGACAGTACACAAAAGTCTTGTTTTTTTCCTTATAAAAATTAACCCTAGGACTTTCCTGGTGGCCCAGTAGCTAAGAATCCGCCTGCTATGCAAGGAACACAGGTTCTATCCCCGGTCAGGGAACTAAGATTCCACAGGCCACGGGGCAAGGAAGCTCATTCACAGTAGCTGTACTGAGCCTGCGCGAAATGGACCCTGTGTTCTGCAACAAGAGGAGCCACTTCAGTAAGAAGCCCACGCATCACAACTAGAGAGTAATCCCTGCTCGCCACAGCTAGAGAAAACCCACACGCAGAAACAACGACCCAGTGCAGCCAAAAATTAATAAATAAAACTTTAAAAATTGGCCCTAGTGTTCAGGCTTCTGAGGATTGCTACTATAAACTTATACAATACCCTGTCTTTTGCCTTCCTAGCACTCTTCATCTTTCTGTGTTTTGGTTTAACACCTGCATCGATGGTAATTGATAAGCATCATGAAAACAGAGAGAGATCATATTTGTCCTAATTTCCTTCTTACTCACCCAACACATGGAAAATATTGTGTCAAGAAGTCACTAGATTAGGTTCAAAGGTATAAAAAGTGGCAAGAATTGTAATCAGATAAGACATTTATGCAAAATGAAACTATTTGGAGTTTTTTCCTAGTCATTTTCCTTACGAAAATATGGGGTGGTGTGCATACTATTTTATAAATTGTTTTGTTTTATGGCTTAACCACAAATTATGAAAGATTTCTCATATTAGTAAATATCAAAAATAGGCAGTACAATGTCATTGACTATAGTCAGCATGTTGTACTTTGTATCCCCATGACTTATTCACTAGAAGTTTGTATCTTAGGACCACCCTCATTTGCCCACCTCCCACCTCTGGCAACCACAAATCTGTTCTCTATATCTATGAATTTGGGTGTTTTGGGTTTTGATTTGGTTTGGTTTTTTAGATTCCACAAGTATGTGAGATCATATGATATTTGTCTTTCTCTGTCTGACTTATTTCACTAAGCATAATGCCTTTAAGTGTACATGTTTACACACACACACACACACAGATTCTCTTTATCCATTTATCTGTCTTGTTGTTTCCATGTATTGGCTACTGTAAATATGCTGCAGTGACCATGGGGGTGAAGCCCACATACCTTTCTGATGCAGAGCAATTTAGTTCCCTCTCAGCTTTCTAGTCCCGGAAACCACAGCCCCAGAGATGCAGAATGGGTCTTGCTGTTGTTCAGTCGCTTAGCTGTGTTCAATTCTTTGCGACCCCATGGACTGCAGCACACCAGGCTTCCCTGTCCTTCACTATCTTCCTGGAGATTTCTCAAACTCATGTCCATTGAGTCAGTGATGCCATCCAACCACCTCATCTTCTGTCACCCCCTTCTCCTCCTGCCTTCAATCTTTTCCAGCATCAGAGTCTTTTCCAATGACCTGACTCTTTGCATCAGGTGGCCAAAGTATTGGAGCCTCAGCATCAGTCCTTCCAATAACACTCAGGGTTGATTGGCATGGGTGTGGAATTCTGCTATTGAGCAAAATAATGTGCTTCCCATGTAGCTTATTTTAAAATTACTTTAAAATTATGATAGATTAAAATGTTTTTTAAAAATCTTTGATGTAGCTGATGACAGTTTTTAGTAGTCTCAGTTCCCCACTCTTGATATTATGCTGTCTCCCATACATTCCCAGTGGCTAAGGCTCCCTCATACCAGGCCAGTTCCTGTGTGTGTTAGTTGCTCAGTCGTGGCTGACTCTTTGTGACCACCATGGACTGTAACCCACCAGGCTCCTCTGTCCCCGGGACTAGAATACTAGAGTGGGTAGCCATCGACTTCTCCAAGGAATCTTCCCGACCCAGGAATCAAACCCTGGTCTTCTGCATTGCAAGCAGATTACCATCTGAGTCACCAGGGAAACCTCCTTAAATCAAAAACTCCTTAAATGCTACATCATGCTAGAAGCAAATTGCTAGAGACAAGAAAGAGCAACTCCTCAGAGGAGGTTGAGGTTGGGGAGAAGACAAGTGTTAATAGAAGATTTAAAAATTGACAAAGCCAAAGACAGCAGAAGAGAATTCATTTCACTTTTCCAGGGTATGTAATGATTATCCACACATTCTATCTGCCATGGTTGCTCTATCAGAGTCAGCTGTTGCTGCTCAGTGGCTTAAACAACAGCCATTTCTTCTACTCAAGAGTCAACAATTTGTGGGACTTCCCTGGTGGTGCAGTGGATAGGAATTCGCCTGCCAATGCAGAGCACACAGGTTCAACTCTTGGTCTGGGAGGATCCCACATGCCACAAGGCTACTGAGCCTGTGCTCCGCAAGAGAAGCCACCACCACAAGAAGCCTGCACACAGCGACAAGAGAGCAGCCCTTGCTAGCCGCATCTAGAGAAAACCCACGTGCAGCAACCAAGACCCAATGCAGCCAAAAATAAATTAATTAATTTTTTTTGAAGTTTATACTTTGGTGTTTCCCTGGTGGCTCAGATTGTAAAGAATTCACCTGCCAATGCAGGAGACTTGGGTTCAATCCCTGGGTCGGGAAGATCCCCTGGAGAAGGAAATGGCTACTCACTCCGGTATTCTTGCCTAGAGAATTCTGTAGACAGAGGCGCCTGGTGGGCTACAGTCCAGAGAGTCGAAAAGAGTCAGACACGACTGAGTGACTTTCATACTTTGGGTAGGATACTTGGCTTCTGCTCATGCAGTGTGAACTGGGGAAGCTCAACCAGGGCTGGGAAACAGTGTTGCCTCTTGGCTGTGGTTCAGCTTGAGTCTAAGGGCTTGGGTTCCTCTCCACGTTAGCCACACCACCGGCTGCTCGGATTGTCTCACCGTGGGGCTGTTGGGTGTCCAGGGCAAGCATCTTGAGAAAACCATACGGAAGTGAGTGACATTTTTATGATCTAGTTTAAGGAGTCACACAGCTTCACTTCTGCTGAACTCTCTTTATTGAGGAAGTGGCAAAGGTCCTCCTGGTTTCAAGAGAAAGGGGACACAGATTCTTACTTTTTTTTTTTAAAGAAAGTTTATTGCATCCAGGGAAAACAAGAACAACTTCTTATTGAAAGAACCCCAGACCCTAACTCGGCGGACCCAACCTTTTTGGTACCAGGGACTGGTTTTGTGAGAGACAGCAGGGGCTTCCTTGGTGGTTCAGTTGGTAAAGAACCTGCCTGCTAATGGAGAAGACATAAAGAGACGTGGGTTCAATCCCTGGGTCAGGAAGATCCCCTGGAGGAGGGAATTGCTACCCACTCCAGTATTCTTGCCTGGAAAAATCCCATGGATGGAGGAGCCTGGTGGTCTACAGTCCATGGGGTGGCCAAGAGTTGGACACAACTGAGCGACCAACACTAATTTTTCCATGGATGGAGGTGGGGGGATGGTTTGGGGATGATTCCAGTGCATTAGTTAGCGTGCACTTTGTTTCTATTATTATTACATCAGTTCCACCTCTTCTCATCAGGCATTAGATCCTGGAGGTTGGGAACTCTTCCTCTAACTCTTAACGGAGTGTGGCAAAGTGCTTGAAGAACGTAGGAGACAGAGCTACTATTGCAGCCATTTGGGAAAATGCAATCTGCCACAGATGCCTTGAAGTGCTCCGTGTCGTGTGTCTTGGATTAGAGCTGCCGTCCATCTGTTCTCAGTAAAGTTCCTCTTGGAGGGCTGAGGCAAAGCGATGGCATGCTGCCCAGCCCGGGTTGTCAGTTATGATGGCATAAATTCCATAGTACCGGCTAAGTCTTCCTGGTGACATTGAAAAGACTTCAGAGCATAAATGTGGTTGAAGCTTACAACAATGACCTATTCTTCCAGAGATTCTCATTCAGATCTATGGTAGGATCCAGGAGTCTGAATTTTTTAAAGGATGACAAGTTTTCTTTTTCTTTAATTTTTATTGGAATATAGTTGCTTTATAGTTAGTTTCTACTATACACCAAAATGAATCAGCCATATTGTATATATATATATCCCCTCTGTTTTGGATTTCCTTTCCATTCCAGTCACCACAGAGCATTAAGGACAATTCCTTAATGCTGTCCAACATTGTGCTGTCCAATAGGTTCTTCTCAGTTATCTGCTTTATACACGGTAAGTGTTATGTCAATCCCAATCTCCCAATTTCTCCCACCCACTCCCTTTCCCCTTGGTGTCCATACATTTGTTTTCTGCATCTGTGTCTCTATTTCTCCTTTGCAAATAGGCTCATCTGTACGCTTTTTCTAGATTCCAGATATATGTGTTAATATGCCATATCAGTTTTTCTCTTTCTGACTTACCTCACTCTGTATGACGGTCTCTAGGAAAAAGGACCGAAAGTTTTTCTGACGCAGGTTGTCCCTCTGCTGTGAGACCAGTGTGCTTGCCAGTCAACAGTCATTGAAGGAGCCCAAATGTGGTAACTCAGGTACAGACCATGCTTACAGCGCTGGGGTTGAAGTTCTGAGCTGGGGTACGCTGTTTTACCCTCTGCTTCCTTCCTCAGTCCTCTCCACTTTAGTTTTCTTTTCCATTTCTGCTCTGAGTCCTGTGTCCTGGCAATCTGGTTCTCTCTGTAGGGACAAAACCTCTATTCTATTCTATTCTATTCTATTCTATTCTATTCTTCTATTCTATTCTACTCCTATTCTATTCTAGTCTATCCTATCTAGACTATCCTATTCTAGTCCTATCTAGACTATCCTATTCTAGTCTATCCTATCCTATCCTATCCTAGAAACAGGGCATAACACAATATTGTTCCTCAGTGGCTGAACGTGTCCGCCACTCTGCGATCCCATGGACTGCAGCACGTCAGGCTTCCCTGTCCTTCTATAACAAGTCATTTTCTGCATTTCCCACAATCTCATCCTCCCGTTAATCAGTCTGATTTTCTCCACCCTCTCCAGAATGTCGAGGTTTTAATTTTACAGCGGCTGATTTCTGCTCCAAATTGTTGGGGGTCTTCTTCTGGAGGAGGTATTTTTGCAGTACTCTCTTAGTACAGAATACCCCTAAAAACTTCTGAACTGGAGCCTGGTCCAGATACTCTTAGAACCTGATGCCAGTGATCCCCAAGTTTTGTCCTCACTCAGTTTCTTCTGCCTCAGGCTTTCATAGAACTTCTGCTTCATAGCTAGAAGTTCAGTTCCATTCTGCCGCAAATTTCCACATGGCAGCAGGTTCCACTCTGCCACGAATTTCCACGTGGCAGCAGGTTCTAACGGAGAAGGCAATGGCACCCCACTCCAGTACTCTTGCCTGGAAAATCCCATGGATGGAGGAGCCTGGTGGGCTGCAGTCCACGGGGTCACTAAAAGCCGGACACAACTGAGCGACTTCACTTTCACTTTTCACTTCCACGCATTGGAGAAGGAAATGGCAACCCACTCCAATGTTCTTGCCTGGAGAATCCCAGGGATGGGAGATCCTGGTGGGCTGCCGTCCATGGGGTCACACAGAGTCAGACACTACTGACATGACTTAGCAGAGCAGAGCAGGTTCTAAATCTGTTACCAGTCATTTTTCCCCATATTTTTTACTGAGGTAAAACACACAACATAAAATTTACCGTTTTAAAGTGCACAGTTCAGTGGTATTAAGTGCATTCACATCGTGCTGCAGCCTTCACAATCGCCCACCTCCAGGACTCTTTCCATCCTGTAAAACTGAAACTATACCCAAGTTACAGTCCCACCAACTGTGAATGAAGGTTTTCTTTTCCCCACATCCTCACCCAAACTTATTGTTTCCTATCTTTTTGACTGTTCTGATGGGTGTGAGGTGATGTCTCATCGTGGTTTTGCTTCAGATGTCCCTGATGATTAATGATGTGGAGCATCTCCTCACGTGCCTGTGGGCCATCTGTGTGTCTCCTCTGGGAAAAAAAAAAAGTCTATTCAAGTTCTCTGCCCATTTTTTAACTGAATTGTTTTTCTCCTTCCAGATACAATGAGTACAGAATCTTTCAGTCTGGCCTAGGACAACCCAGGAATGGCGGGTGGGGTAGCACTCCCTATTTGGTGGGTGAGCCACGTCCTATTTGGCATGTTCAGTTTCAGATAATACTGTTTGGTTGTTGCTGTTCGGTCGCCCAGTCATGTGAGATGCTTTGAGGCCCCATGGACCGCAGCATGCCAGGCCTCCCTGTCCCTCACCATCACCTAAAGTTTGCCCAAGTTCAGGTCCACTGCATCGGTGGTGCCATCCAGCCATCTCATCCTCGGACACCCTCTTCTCCTTCTGCCCTCAATCTTTCCCAGCATCAGGGTCTCTTCCTACGAGTCGGCTCTTCTCATCAGGTGGTTGAAGAACTGGAGCTTCAGCTTCAGCATCAGTCCTTCCAATGAATATTCAGGGTTGATTTCCCTAAAGATTGACTTGTTTGATCAACTGCTTGGTTACTTACATTTAAAACCAAACCACTTATCTTCTTCTCATTCCTCTAGATGTGTCTGATGAAGATACATTAATACTTTTAAAACCTCTGATGATTTGTTCAAACCAAGAAATGATTTTCTTTCCCCTAAAACTGAAAACAGAAGTATTTCTTCCAGGACAAAAGAGGACCCTTTCCCATAAATTTGCAATTTTTACTGACAGCAAAAATACAAATTTCTGGCAGCTAAAAGACAGCCATTTTTCAAGGTTTCCAGCTTTCAAAAGCATGTAGTTCCGAACTCTGAAAGGCACAATCAAGAAAAGCTAAACGCTAATGGATTTAACTGAGGGATGTGAAAAAAGGGAAGAAATCCAGGATAATTTGTTTTCCAGCATAAGCAGCCACTAAGCAAAATGGAAGAGACTGGAGTAGGGTGGGAAAAGAGTTTCAAGAACAAGAACACTGCAAGCTCTTTGGGGACTTGTTAAGTTTGAAGTGAAACATCCAAGGGGGGCCAAGAGAGTAGATGTCAAGAATTTGTCAGTCAAAGGAGAGACTCAGAGGAGAAACACAAATTTAGGATTCCATGACACTTGAATCCATGGGGATGAATGAGATCAGCAAGAAATCAAAAAGAGAAGAAGAGGGTTGAGGGCCAGCACTGAAGAACTCCAAGATTGGAAATCAGTTGGAAAAGGAAAGGTTAGGGACTTCCTTGGCAGACTTCACCTTCCAATGTAGGGGGTGTGGGCTTGATCCCTGGTCAGGGAACTCAGATCCCACACACCTTGAGGCCAAGAAGCCAAAATATAAAACAGAAGCAATATTGTGATAAATTCAATAAAGACTTTTAAAATGGTCCACATTAAAAAAAAAAATCTAAAAACAAAAGGAAAGGTTAGCAAAACTCAGAAGGAACAGCTTGTGTAAAGAGAGTAAAACCAAGGAAGACAGAAAAGGAGAGTGTTTCAAAAGTGAGAGACCAAATAATATGCAGACACTCAGATTGAGCAGGTAGTGCCAGTGGTAAGGAATATGCCTGCCAACCCAGAAGACATAAAGAGACATGGGTTCGATCCCTGGGTCGGGAAGATCCCCTGGCGAAGGAAATGGCAACCCACTCTGGTATTCTTGCCTAGAGAATCCCCTGGGCAGAGGAGCCTGGAGGGCTACAGCCCTAGGGTTGCAAAGAGTCGGACACCACTGAAGCAACATAGCACGCACACAGAGACCTTTTGGAGAGTTTCTCTCATTTTGAAGGAGGCTGGGAAAGGACAACAAATGATTTCCCCTGGAGCTGACTATGGAAGGGTAAACATCTTGGGGGAATGAAAGTGCTGGATCATTCCTCTCTACATGTTGAGGGTGATAAAGCCCAGAAAAATGAATGGAGCAAGGGGAGAAGGTAGGAGGGAGACAACGAGAGGACTAAACCAAAGAAAATGTCCCTTGGGTCCCTAAAATGAACTCAGCTTTAGAGGCGTGGCTCGCTGTCAAGTCCCAAGGGCCCACTCTACTGAACAATCACTTGCAAAAGATTGATTGTTTAGTTATCTGCATTTCCTTAGAAATAAACTATCATCATTCTGGCATTTTATAGGATATGGCTGTCATCTCAACCTTGGGTCATTTTTTAAAGACGTGCTGACCTGCATTGCTTTCTCAGAGTTTCAGCCAAGAATATCATTCATGGCAGGGTGGGAGGCGGAGGATGGAGGGAGGCAGGTTCTGTCCACCTTCCCAGCAGTGTGATCAGGAATCTCACACAAAGGATCCTGTCTTCTTCATTTCTTTACCCTCTTTAGAGCTTCGCAGATAGCTTGGCATGCAGGAAGCACTCCACAGATAATTCATGCAGCAAGTCTTTGCAGAGTGCCTATGACGTGCCTCTCTGTGCCTCAGTTTTTGAACTTACAAAATGAGGATAATATTAGTACCTACTTCACAGGGCTGATGTAAAGATATAATGAGAAAATATATATAAAGTGCTTAAAAGAGTATCTAACATGTGGTTGTTGTTCAGTTGCTAAGTCGTGTCCGACTCTTTGCAATCCCGTGAACTGCAGCACACCAGGCTTTCCTGTCCTTCATTATCTCCCAAAGCTTGCTCTAACTCATGTTCATTGGTAATGCCATCCAACCATCTCATCCTCTGTCGCCCCCTTCTCCTCCTGCCTTCCATCTTTCCCAGCATTAGGGTCTTTTCCAGTGAAAGCTAGGATTAGAGCTAGTCAGCTCTTGGCATCAGGTGGCAAAAGTACTGGAGCTTCAGCTTCAGCATCAGAGCTTCCAGTGAATATTTAGTGTTGATTTCCTGGCGCCCAAGAAAAGTTAATTTCCTTTGTTATCATTCTTATCATTTGCCAAGCATTATTTGAAGCTCTAGGGACACAGTAGGTTAAAAAAAAAAAAGAAGAAGAAGAAGACTCTATTATCATGGAGCTTAAACGCAAATCTGGTATTATAGAATGAGTAAATAACTTCTAGAACAATTTCTGTACAGAAATGTTTCCCTTTGTACTTTCTCTAGATCTCTGCTCACTGGTTCAGACAGTAAAGAGTCTGCCTGCAATGCTGGAGACCCAGGTTCAATGCCTGGGTGGGGAAGACGCCCTGAAGAAGGAAATTGCAATCTACTCCAGTATTCCTGCCTGGAAAAGCCCATGGACAGAGGAGCCTGGCAAGCTACAGTCCATGGGGTCGCAAAGAGTTGGACACGACTGAGCGACTAACACACACGCACTGCTCACTCCCTGTAAGTTCCCCCATCTCTATTCATTAAAAACAAAAGAAAACAAAGCAGAAATGTCTTGTGAGACTCTCAAATGAGTGGTTTCTCTGGACTGGAAGGATTTGCTTTGGCAGCACAGGCAAGGGGCCAGTCACTCTATGAAACTGGAGAGAATGCCCCACTCTAGGAGCGCCCACAGTGATGGGCTCCTCTCTGCTCAGCCAATGTCCCCTGAGTGTGTTCTGTGGACAGGGGGCATGGCATCTGCTCTCAAGGGCTCAGACAGGAGCCCAGCCTGGTCACAGCTGCCTCAGCCTAAGCTATCTGCACTGCCAGAATTCAAACAGGTTTTCCAATATAGGATGAAGTTGCGCTGTCTGTAGTTAACCTGCATGAAGACTGCAGAAATCCTGATTTCCCAAACCCCACCTCGCAAGAAAATACTCAGAGGGGTAAGCAGGGCGGGTGGGGGTGGGGAGAGGGAAGCTGCGCTTCCAGCACACTTACTGGTCACCCAGAGACACGCCAAAGTGTGAATATTGCTGCTTATTGGGTCAATGGAAGCTTGGCTCTGCTCTGTGGTTAGTCTCATATTATCTGTAGGCTTTGCAGGCTAAGTCCCTTTAGTCATGTCTGACTCTTCATGACCCCATGGACTATAGCTCACCAGGCTTCTCTGTTCATGAGATTCTCCAGGCAAGAATATTGGAGTGGGTGCCATGCCCCCCTCTAGGGGATCTTTGCGACCCAGGGATTGAACCCACGTCTTTTACATCTCCTGCATTGGCAGGCAAGTTCTTCACCACTAGTGTCACCTGTGAAACCATTCTGTAGGCTTTAACATCCCAGTTTACTCCAATTTCTGAGCTCTTAAGTCTTGGGTATATTACATGAATGTTCAGTTCACTTCAGTCACTCAGTCATGTCCAACTCTTTGCGACCCCATGGACTGCAGCACACCAGGCTTCCCTGTCCATCACCAACTCCCAGAGCTTACTCAAACTCATGTCCATTGAGTCAGTGATGCCATCCAACCATCTCATCCTCTGTCATCCCCTTCTCCTTCCTCCCTCAATGTTTCCCAGCATCAGGGTCTTTTCAAATGAGTCCATTCTTTGCATCGGGTGGCCAAAGTATTGGAGTTTCAGCTTCAACATCAGTCCTTCCAATGAATATTTAGGACCAATTTCCTTTAGGATGGACTGGTTGGATCTCCTTGCTATCCATGAGTGTTAGTTATGTTTATGACAGCTACTCTGCTTTTGGTTTTTCAAAGCACCTTACTAGATGATAATTTTAAAATGTCACTTCATTCATCAACATCCAAAAAAAGTGTTGAGATTTCATTTTTTTGCAGGTCATAAATATGACTATATTCACCATCATTCCAACTTCTTACATCTTTCTACAAAAAGGAAAAAATCCTCATAAACAGCTTTGTGCATTGTATTAGTTACCTATTCATGCACAAAATTTTCTTATACTTACTGGTTTAAAACAACAATTATCATGTATTCTACCTCGTGGTTTCTATGAGTCAGGAATTCAGGCAGAATCAACATGAACAGTTTATCTTTGCTCCATCATATCTGATCTTTAGTTGAAAGACTCTAAGGCCAAGATTTGGGACCATTTGAAGTTCATGTATTCACATATCTGGTGGTTGATGCTGGCTTGTTGACTTGTGAGTGTTGCCTAGGGCACCCACATGTGGCCTCTCTTGGTCTTCATCAAAATATGGTGGGGCTTTCCTGATAGCTCAGATGATAAAGAATCCTCCTTCAAAGCAGGAGACCTGGATTTGATCCCTGGGTTGGGAAGATTCCCTGGAGAAGGGAATGACTACCCACTCCAGTATTCTTGCTGGGAGAATCCCATGGATAGAGGAGCCTGGCGGGCTACGGGCCATGGGATTGCAGAGAGTTGGAGACGACTTAGTGACTGAACAACAACAACAACATATCTAGTATTATTACCTCTATTTGAAACTAAAGCACAGATAAGAGAATCAACTTCTCTGTCCTAGATTATACAGTTAGTGAGTAAAGGGTATTTTGGGGCACTCATTCAGGTGTGCAGATATGGTTTCATCCAGGCTCGGACTTCAGTTCCCTTAGGCTAGTCAATCCTCTCCCATTGGTTCGGTTTTCTCTCTGCATCTCAGAAAAACTGACAGAGTTGTGTGCTGAAGAGTCAACAAACAAGCATTTAAAAGATATTCCTGGAGGTTTGATGCATGAGACAGGGTGCTCAGGGCTGGTGCACTGGGATGACCCTGAGGGATGGGATGGGGAGGGAGGGGGGAGGGAGGTTCAGGATGGGGAACACATGTACACCCCTGGCTGATTCATGTCAAGGTATGGCAAAAACCACTACAATATTGTAAAGTAATTAGCCTCCAATTAAAATAAATTAATTAATTTAAAAAAATTCCTGGAGATTTACAGTTAAAAATCAAGAAACTGGGAAGAGTGTCATCATAAAAAAGAAGAGAGTTCAATGAATTTCTAGACGTAGAGTAGATGAGAAAATGGTAGTTGAAGAAAAACTAGAGGAAGCTATATTCTAGAATGCTTGTCTTCTAAGAAGCTAGAGTGGTGGGAAATGCTCTTTCCTATAAAATCCTGAAGACTGTGTCAGAAATATTGAAAACAATGGGAGATGGAATTAAGACATGCACTGCCATCAGAAGCAATAGCTGAATGAAATAACATGAAATTTTCCTAGTGCTGAAGGAATGAGTTTTTAGAGTGAAAGGACCCCACGCAGGACCCAGCACAATGAAAGGGGGAATAGCTATGGCTAGACACCTGAAGTTATAAAACTTCAGAAACATAAGCGTAAAAAAGAAAATTCTAAGTTTCCAAAGACACATTGCTTCCAAAGAATAAGTACTAGCTTGACATCTCAGTCACATCAAATAGTAGAAGACCATGGAGCAATGCCTTCAAAATTCCAAAGGATATTTATAGACAAGAGTGCATATAACATACAAACTTGGCTTTAAAATAATAATAAATGAACACTCACGAATCTTCCACTTCACTGAAGACACTATAAACCAGTCCTTGGGGCACACCTGCCAGCCCCACCATGGTCCTGCTCTTTCTTTCCCCACCAGAGGCAATCTGAATTTTGCATTAATCATTTTCTTGATTTCTATTATAATTTCACCACGTATGTGAGTTGGACCATAAGGAAAACTGAGCACCAAAGAATTGATGCTTTTGAACTGTGGTGTTGGAAAAGACTCTTGAGAGTCCCTTGGAAAGCAGTCCTAGGAAGCACGGAAGGACTGATGTTGAAGCTGAAGCTCCAATATTTTGGAGCTGAAGTGAAGATGCACCACCTGATGAGAAGAACTGACTCACTGGAAAAGCCCCTGATGCTGGGAAAGATTGAAGGCCGGATGAGAAGGGGACGACAGAGGATGAGATGGTCGGTTGGCATCACCGACTCAGTGGACATGAGTTTGAGCAAGCTCCGGGAGTTGGTGACGGACAGGGAAGCCTGGTGTGCTGCAGCCCACTGGGTCACAAAGAATCAGACATGACTGAGCGACTGAATTGAACTGATGTGTATTTTGGTGACCAATATAAATTTTGGTTTGGAAATATGTACTATAAAACACACATTCATTATGTGAAATTTCTATAAATATCTTCCTACCATGTCTATCCTTTTGACGTGCTTTTTCCATGTGTTTTTGAGCTCACCCATGTGGGTGCTGACCTCTGAGGTTTACCTACTTTCACTGCATTATAATATTATTTGTCTCATAGTACTAAAATGATACTATCTTGCTTTTGGCTAGTTGCCTGGTAGATTTTTATCTATCACTTGACTTTTAAACTCTCTGTGTATTATGTTCCTGCAAATCTTGATGAGAATGTGTGGCTAGGTTTATCTGTTTATTTTAAACATCTGATCTCATCTTTTTCTGTTCTAATTGAGGTATTTAAAGTGAGTAATACAACTGAGGGAGGGGGGAATCTGCCATCTTATTTTCTGCTTTCTGTTTCTCTCTTTCTTTTCCTTCTTCTTTCTTGACTCCTTTGGCTTCTGTCTCTCCTTGCATCTCATTCCTCCTTCCCATATAGGAATTTTCTTTTAATTTATAATGTGATAATTTATTGCATGTCTTTTCCAGTATTCTGGCCTAGAGAAATCCACGGAGTGTATAGTCCATGGAGTCCAAGAGTCGGACATGACTGTGACTTTCACTTTCACTTCACTTTTTCCCATAAATAGCTCAGTTACATTCTCCATGTATTTAACAGTTCCATCTTGGGCAACTTGTACCATACAGGGCAAAGCTGCAGTTTCTATTTTTCATTTGTGACTTGTTCCCATTAGAGGAGGTGTTTTCTCTTTTGCTCCATCTCTGGCTTCTTCAACTCACCATGACAAGGCACAGATAGCTCAGATGCGTCCATATTGTTTTAAGTATGGACAGAGATATAAAGAAATAAAGGATCTGGTCCCTACCCTCGAGGGGCTTAGTATTTAGTTTGGGAAGAGAAGACAAAGATGGATAGAGCAAATGGAAAACAGCCCAGGAGACAAACTAATGAAGTGCTGGCGCAGATGCTGTCAAGTATCCGTGCTGGGGGGGAGGGGATGGAGCTGTGCATTAGTGGGGTGAGGTTATATGAGGGGGTCCTCTCCTGGCTCACCCACTCATTGACTTGCACCTTAAGAGGACTATTCTTCATATTTTATCCTCAGAGCTCCTGCAGCTTCGATTTCTAAGGGAAATTTATTTCAAATGTAGTTATAAGTCTAATTGAACTATGAGGTATGAAGGAAGAAAAAAAAATTCCAGATGTAGAAAGACTCAAAAAATGAACTTCCCATACTTCTTGTCTTAGGAATTCCCATTCAGTGTGATCAAGCTAAATGAGAGCGTGAACCATGAAAAAGGATGACTTAGAATCTGAAACCTCCTTAGAAGAAATAAAGGAAAGATTCGAGTAAATAAAAACACACCGAAGAACTGATGCTTTCGAACTGTGGTGCTGGAAAAGACTCTTGAGAGTCCCTTGGACTGCAAAGAGACTGAACCTATCAATTCTAAAGGAAATCAACCTTGACTATTCATTGTAAGGACTGATGCTGAAGCTGAAGCTCCAATACTTTGGCCACTTGACTCAAAGAGCCGACTCACTAGAAAAGACCCTGATGCTGGGAAAGACTGAAGGCAGGAGGAGAAGGGGGCGACAGAGGATGAGATGGTTGGATGGCATCACTGACTCAATCGACATGAGTTTGAACAAACTCTGGGAGATGGTGAAGGACAGGGAAGCCTGGCAAGCTGCAGTCCATGGGGTCACAAAGAGTCAGCGTGACTTAGCAACTGAACAACAAGAACAAAAGAGAACAACTGGTCCAAATTGGAACAAGAAGATGGAGGGTTTTAGGAAGGAGCCTTCCAGGTCCAACAGAATTCCCAAGATTTGAAACTGGCATTGAGATGGTGATTAAAGTGCATAAGAAATACAGGAATAGAAACTTCAGAGGAAAAAAAATCCTGACTCTTCAGTTAACTGACTCTGTGACTTTTTGCTAGTTGCTTAACTTTTCTGCCTGGCAGTTTCAAAACTCATAATATGAGGTTAATTATAGTCTGTCTTTATAGAACTGTCATGAGAACTAAGTAATTGCACAGCAACTACAAAAGAGTCCAACAATTAATAAGGGTGCATTAAATGTGTAAAGGAAAATGAAGTTTGGCTCTGCCCTTCAAAAAGTCATATAGTCATAATAATATTAATATTGCTTTAAAAAAACTATTTAGATACAACAGTTGGGCAATATACACATTTCTTAATTATGGGCACAAAACGGGATGTAAGTTGTATCAGTTTCAAAAATGGAAAAGTAAAAACAGAAAGGACAGAAGCTGGGGAGCAGGAATGGGAAGGAAGGCAAGATGGCATGGTCGTGGCATGACTCATCTCACAAAAGGCAAAATTGGGAAATACGGTCACAAGTAGAGAAAACCAAAAACAAAGGTCTATATACAGCATTTAAAGTCATGAAGGAAGGACTTTCTTGGTGGTCCAGAGGTTGAGAATCTGCCTGCTGATGCAGGGGTCACAGTTTCAATCCCTGGTCCAGGAAGATTTCACATGCCAAGGGGCAACTAAGCCTGTGTGCCACAACTACTGAGCCCATGTGCCACAACTGCTGAAGTCCATGCGCCCTAGAGCCTGTGCTCCACAAGAGGAGCCACCACGATGCCCATGTACCACAAGAGAAGAGCCCCCACTTGCTGCAACTAGAAAAAACCCACATGCAGCAAAGAAGACCCACCACATCATCATCATCATCATCAGCTCGGCCGCTCAGTCGCGTCCTACTCTTTGTGACCCCATGGACTGCAGCACGCCAGGCTTCCCTGTCTCTCAATATCTCCCAGAGTTTGCCCAAGTTCATGTCCATTGAGTCGGTGATGCCATTCAACCATCTCATCCTCTGTCATCCCCTTCTCCTCCCGCCCTCAATCTTTCCCAGCATCAGGGTCTTTTGAAATGAGTCAGTTCTTTGCATCAGGTGGCCAAAGTATTGGAGTTTCAGCTTCAACATCAGTTCTTCCAGTGAATATTCAGGACTGATTTCCTTTAGGATGGACTGGTTGGATCTCCTTGCAGTCCAAAGGACTCTCAGGAGTCTTCTCCAATGCCACAGTTCAACCACAGCCATTAATAAATAATTTTAAAATAAAGTTATGAAGGAATTAACGAAGAAATTTAAAATAGTACCAGTGCTATATCAAGAGTGGAGAGAAGAGGGAAACTGAGAATGTGTAATCCTCTATCATGCAGCAAGCCAGAGATAATGTCTAAAATTATTAACTAATAAAGAGTAGTATATTTATGAGAGATATGAAGATAAGCCCCAGAAAACTAAAAACAGAAACAAAAAATGATTGAGTTAACATGATTTTGCTCTATGGGACAAGATCGCATCAACTGAAGGATGGAACAGAAAACTGATACTTCTCTGGTTATGAAAACCTTCTGTATTATTTGAAAAAGTTCAGTTATTTGTATGATCTTCACTAGTGATTCAGTGGTAAAGAATCCACCTGCCAATGCAGGAGATGCAGTTTTAATCCCTGGGTCAGGAAGATCCCCTGGAGAAGGAAATGGTGCCCCACTCCAGTATTCCTGCATGGAAAATTCCATGGACAGAGGAACCTGGCAGGCTACAGTCCATGGAGTCGCAAAAGATTTGGACACAACTTAGCCACTGAATAAAAAAAAAGTTCACTTTGAAGAAAAATGAAAATGTTTTTGAAAGTATACATTTACAATTTTTCTTGCGACAATTTTGCAGTTGTCAGGTTCTTAAGTGGTTACTATAATTTGCTATCATTAGCATCTGAAATTGTTCTCAAATTCCTTCTTTTTTTCCTTTGGAAAGAAATAGGGAATTTGGATATATGTATATGTATAGCTGAGTCCTTTTGCTGTTCATGTGACACTATCACATTGTTAATTGGCTATATCCCAATACAAAATAAAAAGATCAAAAGAAAAAAAGATAGAGAATTTTATTCAAGCCAACCTGAGGGTTATAACCCAGATAGTCTTTCTTTCTTTGTTTTCAATACAGTTCCAATACAGTTTCAATACAGTATGGGGGAGGTTTTGTTTTTGTTTTTGTTTTTGGTTGGTTTTTGCTTTTTTTTATGACTCCTTGAAGATTAAATTTCTCTCTGATGCTGGAAGGAGGTTTTGATGTTGAACAAATATTGATAAGTTTGAAGGGGTACAAATTACTAGTTTTCCCAGTGAGTCCTCAAGCTGCAGTCTCTCCAGTTTAATTATTTATTCCTTTGGTCTCTTGATCAAGAACTGGCAGGTTTACACAAAAATTAAAGCTTTCTAAAGCCTCTAGAAGCTTCCACCACAGCTGTCATTTCTCTTATATGCGTCAGTTTTCTTTCTTGGTTGAGATGGAGAGGAAGTTAAGAAGAATCAAAGAATCAAGGTTTCCTTGATACTAGGAAGGAGGTTCAAGATCTCGCAAGGGTCCTCGGACTCAGTAACACAGCTAGGTCTTAGCACATCTGGGCACAAAGGGACGCCAGTGAAACCAATCACACGGCTCAGTTCCCGGGTTCCTCCTGAACCATCACAGAGGCCAAGGACGCACCGGGGCGGTTGTGCCTCCTCTCCAGTGTGCTTCTCCCAAGGGCCAGGCAAGCCTGTGATAAAAGACAGTTTCACCTATTGAGATAGAGCGAAGTCATTCTGGCTTATGCAGGAGTTAACTTGAATTTTATGCTAACTGAGGTACCCTCTTTGTGGCCTATCAAGGATACACCGTACATCTGTTTTAATTATTATGGAAAAGGGCACAGTGGCCAGAAGAAAAGAATGTCCATGTGAAAAATATAGATTAAAACGCCTCTCTTTCTGGAATGCCAGTGCCAGTCCTGCTTTGAGGATAAGATTTCCTTCCCAGGTGGCAAGGCCACACCAACTGGCTGTATATGTACTGATCAATGTGGGATGATTTTTCTTGGAAATCTGGAAGATATGTATGGGTTTCCCTGGTGGCTCAGATGGTAAAGAATCTGCCTGCAGTATGGGTGACCTGGGCTCTATCCCTGCATTGGGAAGATCCCCTGGAGGAGGGCATGGCAACCCACTCCAGTATTCTCACCTGGAGAATCCCCATGGACAGAGGAGCCTGGTGGGCTATGGTCCACAGGGTCACAAAGAGTCGGACACAACCGGGTGCCTAAGCACAGCACAGATGGGTATCCCTAAGATGGTTTGTTTTTGTTTGTTTGTTTGTTTTCTTTGTTTTTGTTTTGCTTGTCTGAGCTGAGTCTTCTTTGTTACACAAGGGCTTTCTTTAGTTGTGGTGACTGGGGTGGGGGCTACTCTCTAGTTGCAGTGGTCGGGCTTCTCATTGCAGTGACTTCTCCTGTTTCAGAGTATGGGCTTTAGGGCACATGGGCTCAGTAATTTGGCTCACAGGCTTACTTGCCCTGCTGCATGTGGGATCTTCTTGGACCAGGGATTGAACCTGTGTCCCTTGCACTAGTGGGCGGATTATTAACCACTGGCCCACCAAGGGAAGTCCCATTTAATGTTCTTTGTTCTGAGAAGATGCAAAACTGTGCTAGAAACCACGTTTTTCTGGAGCAGCGTCTCAAGAGTTCTCTGGGAAACTGACTTCTGGGCTAGTCTGTAGTTGGGCTCAAATAACACTCTTTAGGGATTGTTCATTGATTATTTTCATTGACACTGTCCTACCACAGGTCGAATCTTTGCAGCTTCCACTCCAGCGTGTCTGAAGGAATCCCATCATTTGATATGATTTCTGTCTACCCTGAACCACACACCCACTTCCTATTTCAAACAAGGCCAGAACACAGTTTAAAAAAAGAACAAAGATGAAACGAAAAGAGATCACAACATTATCCAAGTCCCTGGTTCTAGACATTTGGAAGGGCTGTTAAAATCCCTGTCTCAGGCTCTTGTTTCTTATGTTCTGCTTGGGGAAAGGGGGTAAGTAAGTGGGTTCTGTTATCTGCAGCCTATATACGGCCTCTCCCTAAGGAGAGTTGCTACCTTTCATGAAGAAAGTTGGGCCTGTCTACAAGTCTGCAGCCATTGAGTATGGAGACCAGATTCCCCCAAGAAAGGGAGAGTCATCTTCTAGCTATAGGACAGGCATTTAACCTGCAGTTAGAAGCCCCTCAATAAGATACAGGGAAACAAACGTCACAACCTCTTCTATAGTACCTCCTCATTTATCATAAAATGATATTCTCAATTGCAACCTTCTGGAAATGTATGTCCACCAGATATAAACTGACAGATTGCTGGCATGAGCTAGGGTGAATGTGCATCTAAGCACAGAAATATATTTCCACAGAAACTGAGTTTGTAATATTGATCTTCTCCTCATTGGTACATATATACAATGGAATATTATTCAGTCATTAAAAAGAATAAAATAATGCCTTTAGCATGAGCTTCCCTGGAATCTCAGCTGGTAAAGAATCTGCCAGCAATGCCGGAGACCCTGGTTAAATTCCTGGGTCGGGAAAATCCGCTGAAGAAGGAATAGGCTACCCACTTCAGTATTCTTGGGTTTCCCTGGTGGCTCAGCTGGTAAAGAATCCATCTGCAATGTGGGAGACCTGGGCTCAATCCCTGGGTTGGGAAGATCCCCCGGAGAAGGGAAAGGCTACCCACTCCAGTATTCTGGCCTGGAGAATTCCATGAACTGTATCGTCCATGGGGTCGCAAAGAATCTGACACGATTGAGCAACTTTCACTAATGCCATTAGCACCAACACGGATGAACCTAGAGAGTGTCATACTGACACTGTCTGAAGTAAGTCAGACAGAGAAGGTGAAATATCATATGACCTCCCTTAAATGAGACATCTAAAAAGAAATGATACAAGTGAACTTACTTACAAAACAGAAAGAGACTCACAGACTTAGAAAACGAACTTATGGTTGCCAGAGGGACAGGAGAGGTTAGGGGCTTTGGGAAGGTCATGTACACATTGCTATATTTGAAATGGATAACCAACAAGACCTATTGTATAGCACGAGAAACTGTGCTCATTGTTATGTGCCAGCCTGGATGGGAGGGAGGTTTGGGGGAGAATGGATACGTGTATATATATGGCTGGGCCCCTTTGCTCTTCACTTGAAACTACCACAACAGTGTTAATTGGCTATGCTGCTGCTGCTAAGTCAGGTCAGTCAGTCATGTCCGACTCTGTGCGACCCCATAGACCGCAGCCCACCAGGCTCCCCCATCCCTGGGATTCTCCAGGCAAGAACACTGGAGTGGGTTGCCATTTCCCTCTCCAATGCATGAAAGTGAGAAGTGAAAGTGAAGTCACTCAGTCGTGTCCAACTCTTAGCGACCCCATGGACTGTAGCCCACCAGGCTCCCCCATCCATGGGATTTTCCAGGCAAGAGAACTGGAGTGGGGTGCCATTGCCTTCTCCGTTAATTGGCTATATCCCAATACAAAATTGTTTTTGGTGTTAAAAAAATTAAAATTAAAAAAGTTTTAAATAATAAAAACCTGTTTTGATTTTTTAAAATATACTGTTCTTTTCCTTGAAGTGTGTTGTAAATCATCTGGTCTTTGCTCGTTCATTGTCCTTCCCCAGGAAAGAGATAATTATGTGAGCTGGACCCCGCCCTGTGCCGCACTAACTGTGCCGGCCAGTTCCTCCTCAGTCCGAGGTCACAGACTCTTAGTCTTCTCTCCACAGGAAGCTTAATCATTTGTATACTATAGCAAAAAAAAAAGAATTCGTAAACCGAAAAAATCTTTGGCAGCCGTCTTCCTAGGACAAGATATGACTGCTCCTGGAGAGCTGCCATGATTTCTAACAATGTCTGTAACAACGAGGCCAGAGCAAAGCAAAGGAAGCCAGGACTCATTTACACAGGCCCTGAGAAAACCCTGGGAAAGAGAAATGCTTTGCCCTCATTCACATCGGAAACTGCTCAATTTTTCTACGAAAATTTTTGTACAGTAGCCAATTTTCTGGCTAGAAGAATATGAATTACAGTTTCAAAAGAAACTGGCCCTCTGTTTGCTATGAATAATCGCTCCAATTATTCCAGATGCTGACTAGAAAACGACATTCCGTACAGAACATAGCTCCAACTGTTTTCTTTTTAAGAACGAAAAAGATTTCTAACTCACAGCTTTTTAAAATTTGACAGACGACTCACATGTAAAATTCACCCTTTTAGAGTACAGTTCAGCAGTTTTGGGACTATTCACAAAATTGTTCAAAGTTGTAGCTATGTGCTAGATGTCAGTTCCTCTCCACATGAGTACAACATAGATAAAAGAAGATAAACCAGAAACTAAAGAGACTGGTTACCTACAGCGGATGGGTAGGAAAAGAAGGTGGGAGGAGGATGGGAATAGGATAGCAGAGATGAAGAGGGGATAACCGTTTTCTGAGTAACCACATCAAAGTGGACAGGAAAGAAAAGAAATAACCTAAGTAACTTTGGAAAACAGTACTTTGACCTGATCCTGTAAAGCTAAAAACAAAAGAACTGTACACAACTGTAGTCTAGTTGGTACATTGGTTGCTCACAGAAGTATGGGTTAGCAATTCTGAAAGCATCCTGTGTACATCCTAGGAGTGAACAAATAAGTAAATAAATACATTGTAGAAAACGGGAGCTCACTTTTTCATTGTCTGAAAAATAACTTAAAATAAGACAAGGAGGAAAGCTAGAATTAAACCTCATGGAATTGGATTAGAATTAGAAGTATCAGTATGAAGTCATGGTTTTGATCGATAGTGATGGATGTATGTACATGTATACATAGTCATTCATGTGTATAAGTAAATATACATATGTCTCTTCTCTTTACTAAAGGACCCTAAAAGCAATGAGAATCCAACAGCCATGAGCTTGCCTAAAACAGATCTTTTTGAAATACCATTCCCCGGTGAAAGAACCTAGGGCTCCTTGAAGAAGAGGTTAATTCCGCATAGATACTCTTCAAACAAGTCAAAGTCATGAGAAACAAGGGAAAGCTGGGGCACTTCTCCAGTTAGTCAACCCAACAGTTGAGACGTTCGCTACAGAGTTTGCTGTATGTGGCTTTGTCAAACAAGACTAGGTTATTGAGCTTGTCACGAACTCTGCCTTCAGACCACTTCTTCTTCTTGGTCTGGCCCCTGAATTTGTTCACTGGGTCTTTGTCTTTCTTGGCTGACTTTCCAGCATCTTTCTTCTTGTTGTCATCCTTGAGGGGCACAGTGAAGCTGAAAGAGCAGACGCTACCTCTGCCATCTTGCTAAGATGTTGGTCAAAAAGGCTAGTCTTCTAATTTTAGAGGTAAGGAAACCAAAGTTTACATTCTGAGTTGACTTCCAGAGGCCTCACAGCTATCAAGGTGCACAACCAGGATTTTATCCCGCATTAGCTCAGCTACAAACTGTTATGCCCGATGTCCGAATCCCCGGGCGGGAACAGAGAAGGCCTCCAAGACAATGCAACTCGCAAGAAGGGAAGTTTATTACTGACTCGAGCCAGGACTCTCTGCCGCAACCAACGCAGTGGTGCGGGTCAGAGAGCCCCGAGCCCAAGCTGTTACACAAATTTATAGGGTGAGAAGCGGATCGGTTACACGTTTGCAAAGCAATTTCATTGGTCAAAACTTTCGCGTGCGCGGGACTTTCCTGGGGGTTTCCGCCCCATTCCTAATTTCCTATTTGGCAAACAGCAGTCAGTATTAAGTGAAAGCTAATTGGTCCTAATTGGCAAACAGCGGTCAGTGTTAAACGAAAGCTAATTGGTTGTATCCAGGTGGCCTGATAATCTGACCAAGCAGGAAGGCCTGCTCTCGCCTCACACAAATGATGGCTCCTTTTACTACATCACATCCAACTTCCATATAATTTTTTTTTACACTTGAACTTCTTCTTTTTGAAATAACTTCATAACATTTTGATGTCCGATTCATAATTTAAGTCTTTCAGAAATGAGAGTGGCCAGTCTTTTCATTCCCTCTGAGGTTGTATGGAATGGCAGATCTTTCTCTCTAGAGCAGACTGTAAGGGGAGGGATGCGGTGTAGACCTCAGCAGACAAAGACTAGAGTCCCGTGTCAGCCAGTTCCTAGCTGCCACCTTCTAGCCACTTAACACTGCTGTGACTCAGTTTCCTTGCCAGTTAAACGGAGGTGACAATCATACCTACCCCACAGAATTGTGTGTGTTTGTTCAGTCGCTCAGCCATGTCCAACTCTTTGAGACCCCATGGATGGTAGCCCACCAGGGTCCTCTGTTTATGGGATTCTCCAGGCAAGAATACCGGAGTGGGCTGCCATTTCCTCCTCCGGGGGTTCTTCCCAAGCCAGGGATTGAACCCGCATCTCCTACATCTCCTGCATTGCAGGTGGATTCTTCACCACTGAGCTGCCACACAATTTTACATACAGAATTGTGAGGAAAATTCAATAAATCAACACATGAAAAGCATTTAAAGGACCTCCCTGGTGGTCCAGTGGCCAAGACTCTGTGCTCTCAATGCCGGGGACCCAGGTTTGATCCCTAATCAGGGAACTAGATCCACATGCTGCAACTGAAAGTTCACATGTGTCAACTACAAGTTGTCATTTGCCATCTGCCTCTGCAGGAATTCCTTGTGGCTCAGCTGTAAAGAATCCGCCTGCAATGTGGGAGACCTGGGTGCGATCCCTGGGTTGGGAAGATGCCCTAGAGAAGGGAAAGGCTACCCACTCCAGTATTCTGGCCTAGAGAATTCCATGGGCAGTATAGTCCATGGGGTCACAAAGAGTCAGACACGACTGAGCGACTTTCACTTCACTTCACTTCACTTCTGCAGGAACTGATTTCTATGCTGCCGCAGCTCTTGACCTTCCACACACCCTGAAGGGAATTCAGGAATGGGGCACTCTGTGTTCTGAGAAAACTGGCAGAACAGGTCTTCAGAGAGTTAAATATTTTCAGGAACTGATTTTCTGAGCCCAATCCTTGCATCTCCTAATCTCTAGAAAAGCACTAAATCCCTTCATGGGGACATCAGCTCCTTGTGACTAGCAGAAAACTTTTGCAAATGTAAGTGCCTGATTGCATGAACTCCCCCTTCACCAAAGTCACATACATACCGACCGTCCCTCCTGTCACTTTGGAACAGTTTCTCAGCACTATCTGAGGTGCTGTCTCCTGGGCCGTGGTCCTCATTTTGCCCCAAAGAAAACTTAAATAACAACTCTCATGTTGTGCATCTTTTTAAGTTGACACATATCACAACTAAAGATCCCACATGTGACAGCAAAGACCCAATGCAGCCAAATCCAAAATAAATAAATACTTAATTAAAAAAAAAAAAAGCATTTAGTACAGTGCCTGAAGTATTCCCACATGGCTCAGTGGTAAAGAATCCGTCTGCCAATGCAAGAGACACAGTTTTGATCCCTGGGTGGGGAAGACCCCCTGGAGGAGGAAATGGCAATCCACTCCTATATTCTTGCCTGGAGAATCCCATAAACAGAAGAGCCTGGTGGACTATAGTTCATGGGGTTGTGAAGAGTCAGACATGATTTAGCAACTAAATAACAACAACAAGGGAAAACAAATGAGTCCAAAGAGGCAGAAGAAAAAAATCAGTGTCTGATTAGATACAGAATTCCCAATAGCTTGTTTTCTCTTAACACTACCTAAGCTCCCCAGTTTAAAAATGGCAATAAATACACACCAAATCTTATTTATTGAGTTAAAGGATAAAATTTAAAAATTGCTAAGTTCTGCCAGGCAGGTAAAATCAATCAAATTATATAATGAATCAAATCTGTTTTCACCTTAAAAAGATATATGAGTGTACTTGGTAAAAGGTAGGAGAAGGAACACATTTTTTTAAAAAAAATAGTTTCAGTTTCAAGGAAAAAGAAACATACTTTGAAAATTATTCTGCCTGGATTTCATTGGCCAGTAAAAAAAACGCTGAATATGTACTTTGACTAAAACAAACTGCAGTTGAATACACTTCTTTCCTGCGTCTTTCACTTCTAGTGAGATTCTCTAAGCCACAAGACACAGCTGCCCAGAACCAATTTCTTAACTGTAAGTACTTTGAAATGAAGCATTTCTTTAAAACTTATCTCAGCACTTAAAAAGAAAGTTCTCTTTAAAAGTATTTGATTTCCTTGTTTCTATTTCTCAAATATAGAGAAATGTTTTTATTTGAGGTTCAGCAGAAGGACCAATGTTTTCTTGTCTAATTGTTTTAATTGTAGTAAATTGATTCATATTTAACGTGTGCCAAGCATGTGTGAGATGCCACACTTTTCATAAGGTAGTCTTGAATTATCAGATACTGCTTTCAGCAGGAAACATACATTAGGCATTGTGTCTATACCTGGGTCATGAATTTCACTGTTTATTTCATACATAGGTATGTTTACTTGCGCTGGTCTAATGTCTTTGTATTTTGTAAATATTTTGCTTGGTTTTTGAAACTTGGGTTTTGAAACTATTCTGCTTGAAAACAGAAGATGGAATTTTGTAGATTTAGCTAAATCATGAGAATAATGAACGAACGAGAATAAATCCTGAGAATCCTTGAATGTGAATTTTTGGTAAGAAAGTAAGGAAAACACTCTAGAATTCCTCAAACTTAAATTCTAGTGCTTTATTTATATGTGTAAAGAAAGAGACCATTTCTCACTATACATTTGTGAGCTCTCAAGATGAGAAGTTACGAGATGAAAATGCTTTCATCAAAATAAAAAAAAAATTAACATCAATAAATACCAGAAAGAAGAGGAAAATTGAAGCTATATATTGTTTAATATTAATGCAATCAGTGTAGTATATTAATACTATTAGAAAGATAAGGGGCTATCCTTTTCAAGATAAGGGGCTGTTCTTAGAAAGATGACGTGTTCCAACGCTGGAAAAACAGGTATAAGATTAATTGTGACTACTAATGGGTGAAATGAGGATGTTTAAATGGTGAACCAAATTCTGCAAGGTTTCTGGCCATTGAGGTCATCCCATGAAAGGAGTCTTCTGAAGAAAGGAGTCCCAGTCTCTCTTCCAAGCCTCTCCACCAAGATCCTCATTTCAATTTCTCCTGCCTCCATTCTACCTTTTTTCCTGAGTGGCCTCCGTCAACTCTTTCATCACTCACTCTGCCCTGT
This sequence comes from Cervus elaphus, assembly GCF_910594005.1. Lineage (NCBI taxonomy): Eukaryota > Metazoa > Chordata > Mammalia > Artiodactyla > Cervidae > Cervus > Cervus elaphus. The sequence continues at coordinate 18,719,538 of NC_057820.1, forward strand.
GGGATCAAAGTTGGCAAGAAATGCAACAACCATGTAGTCACTCAGCGATGGGCAGAGTTGCTGACCATGGAGAGGGAACTACAGACTCTCTTAAACCCCCGCTAAATCAAAGACAGACACTTCACACATTGGGCACCCAGTAGTGTTTGCTAAAGTGGGTCTGATCTGCAGTTATTCTTGGTTTTTGTTTTCGGCTCTCCTGGGTCTTCACTGCAGCACATGGGCTCTTCCTCATGGTGTGGAGCATAGACTCGTGTGTGGAGTGCAAGGGCTCAGTAGTTGCAGAGCACGTGCTTCTTTAGTTGTGGCCCACACACTTATTTTGCCCCGCGGCATGTGGGATTCTAGTTCCTTGACCAGGGATCAAACACGGGTGACTTGCATTGGAAGGCGGATTCCTAACCATCAGACCACCAGGGAAGCCCTGTATTGGCAGTTATTCTTTTTATTTTTTAAATTTTTATTTATTTATGGCTGGGCTGGGTCTTTATTGCTGCACAGGTTTTCTCTAGTTGTGGCAAGCAGGGGCTACCCTCTAGTCGTGGTACACGAGCTTCTCATTCCAGTGGCTTCTCTTGAAGAGTTCGAGGGTGCACGGGCTTCCATAGTTGCTACATGGTCTTAGCTGCCCCTTGGCATGTGGAATCTTCCCGGACTAGGGATCAAACCCGGTCCCCTATACTGATAGGTAGATGCTTAACCACTGGACCACCAGGGAAGTTCTTAACAGAAGAGAAATAAAAAGCCCAGAGGAAAAAAAAAAAAGCCCAGAGATGTGGGTTACAAAGTGTCCGTGGTAAAGTCACTGATGCCCCATTCTCCTGAGATGCATGGGCACGCAGCCCAGGGCTGAGCGGGGCTAGTTCAGCCTGTGCTCCTTGACCAGATGGAGGCCCTAACATGACTGCATCTGCCTGGAGAAGAGGAAGGCATTTTTTTTCGGATTCTCACCAAGGTGGGTCTATGCAGAAGGGCTACATTACTCTACATGACTGCACCCTACGGCAGATGGGGCAGCAGGCCTGGGGGTTCTCAGTCAGATTCCTGGACCCCAGCCCAGCCCACATAAATCACAGTCTCCGGAGACAGTGCCCAGGAATCTACATTGTGAACAACCTCTCCAAGCGGCTTTTACACACTGACGCATTGAAGACCACTGAACAGAGGAGATAGGCTTATAGACAAGGTCCCAGAAATTCTTAGAAACATTGCCAGTCACTAAAGTGATTTTGGGGAAGTTGTCTTTTGTTATCTTGCCCTCAACTCCTCCTGTTGATCTTTAACCTTGAAGGGTTACAGTTAAACATTGTCAGGGACTTAATGGCTGAAGCAAGGAGATTTGCAGTTGTTTGGATGTTTTGTGTTTTTCTTTTATATTTTATTGGCAACCTAAAGGATCCCTAGAGTTGTGAAATGCTATTGAAGCCTCAGAGAAGTAAGTGTGTTTGTTTTCTCTCCCTCTTGATGACTATCAGAGAGTCGATTGAGTAAGTTCTTGAGTAAGAACTCTCATGTGAGAAGATGCAAGATCTTTTTCAGAATAAGCTACATTGTTCAAAAAAGAAGTCTGGGATGCTGGTTCTTACTGCAGTTTGTGCTGAGCCAGACTGGATGGAGCAAGCTTCCCCAAGGCTATAGGAAACCTTCCCGAGAAATGAAATTTGAAACCTCCTGGGGCCCCCATTCTCTGCTTGGTTCTCTGTGCTGAAGTCCACAGGCGCACCGGGGGCCCCACCATGTTTCATATTCAAGAGAGGAAGTCAAAAAAAGTGAAAGAAACAGAAACCAACCAAAGCTTTGACTTTGGGACTAAAAACTGTTTAGGCCCCTACACTGAGGAGGTAAACTTTCCAACAAACTAACTGGCAGAAAGCACACAGCTGCTGGCTACAAAATATTCAGATTACCCTTGGTGGACTTCAAAAGCACTCAGAGGATGCTCCGGTCTCTGCTTTCAGGGTTAGCAGCAGCCAATCTGAATACACAAATACATAAATTATATACTGAGTGAAGGCAGTCAAGGAAAGGAAAGGATGGCTAGATAACTGCAGGCAAGTCTTTATTCTGAAATCTCCAGAAAATTATAATGAAATATTCATATAATTATATTAAAAATCACAGCATAAGTTTTCCCCAAGGCTCAGTGGTAAAGAATCCACCTGCAAAGCAGGAGACACAGGAAACGCAGGTTCAGTCCCTGGGTCGGGAAGATCCCTTGCAGGAGAAAATGGCAACCCACTCCAGTATTCTTGCCTGGAAAATTCCATGGACAGAGGAGCCTGGTGGGCTGCAGTCCACAGGGTCACAAAGAGTCAGACACGACCGAGCATGAATCAGTCAAACAAACAAACAAACATATTTTCCTGAGAGAGATCATGGGAAGCATATCAATTCATTCATTCATTCTTGAATTTCGTGAAATTCATGAATGCCAGCTGTTTTCAGGCATTGGCTAGGGTCTAAGGAGAAAAACATTCAGACAGCTATAGGATAATCGGTGCAAACCTATACACTATTTTTGGCCACTGCATTTTCTTTTTGTTTCCAAAATGGGTATTTCTTGCTTTGATTATAAAAGGAATAATTGCTAATTGTAAAATAAAGCTTTTTTCAGACAATGTACAAAATTATAAAGGTAGTTAAAAATATCTATCAGCCAGCAACCTAGTGATAACCCCACTCTCTGCTCGGTTCTCCGCTCTAAAGAGAGGAAATGTGCAACATTTTGTATAGCCTTTCCTGGTTGTTTTGTTTTGATATTTGAGGATAAAAGGGAAAGGCCAAAGAAAGTTCAAACATACTTTTTTTTAAAGCAAGCATTTCCTGCAATGCCCCTTCTTCCCAAGGCCCCACATACAGAAAGCCATCACTCAAAATGATGGTTTCTGTCATGTGAGTACTGAGGTTTGGAATGTGGGCTGCCAGGCAGTCTAAGGAGTTCCGGAAAGAACTGCCACTGCTTAAGTGGTTTCCAGGGATGAGCGCTAGGCTGTGTCTGATGCACTCCAGCTGTAGCCAGATGACACGTTGAGAGACTAGTACCAGGCGTGTTAATGGGCACCTACTGTGTGCCAGCCCCTCCACTGAGCTCTGGACACACCTTAGCGAACAAAGCCCACATATTCCCTGCCCTGGTAGAGCTTACATGCAGGATTGGGAGCTTCCTTTTCCTAAAATCAAGACAATTATTGTTTAAAAAAAAAAAAAAGGTGTGCAACAGAAATGGCATGACTGCAATTTGTTTACTTTCTTTGTCATGAATCCACAGAAGGAATTTGTTTTGAAAGTTGTGGTTGCTTCTTGTTATTAAAAAAAAAAAAAATAGACACGTGGCAGGAAGTAGCATCTGAGGCCAGCCTGCGTGTGCGCGCTAAGTCGCTTCAGTCATGTATGACTCTTTGCCACCCCACGGGCCACAGCCTGCCTGGCTCCTCTGTCCATGGGATTCTCCAGGCAAGAATACTGGAGTGGGTTGCCATGCCCTCCTCCAGGGGATCTTCCTTTCCTAGGGATCAAATCTGGGTCTCCTGTATTGGCAGGCAAGTTCTTTACCAAAGTCATGCCACCTGGGAAGCCCGCTTAAGGGGTGCTAAAGTCAGCAGGGCCAGGAGTAGGGTGCTGGTGATGATATTTCTGTCTGTCTTATTTCCTGATCAGAAGACAGCTGATCAGTCCACTCATCTGATGAAAACTTTAAAAAATGTATTATAAATGCCAGGTGAGGCTGGGTGGCTCCTGCGGACAGAGCGACAGGGGGCCATGAGGGAGTGGGGCCCCAATCTCTGTCTCCGGGACAGGGACCAGCCCGGGTCCTGGCCTAGATACCCTCCCCCGCGGCCCCGAAGGTGCAGCCGCCTGGAGCCAGCCTGGCCCTGATCGCCTCTGACCCTGCGCTCCGGCTCCCCGTTGGCTGCCCCCGGGGCAAAAAGGTCAAGGTCGCGCCCCAGCAGAGGAGAAAGGCGCGTGCACAACCCACATCCTGGAGCGCCAAATGTTGGTGCCTTGTGAACACCGCACGCCGGCCGCGGGCACTCTCCATCCTGAGAGGCGGGCAGTCACCCAGGGGAGAACCCCACCTCGCCCTCCCTCCTCGCGGAGACCACACCTCCCCCGGGCACTGGAAATGCAGGCGAGCGAGTTCTCAGCCCTAAAGGGCAAACCCGAGGCTGTTGATGGGCAGTGATGGTTTGATAACTTGGTTCAGCCTAACGCGGACCTTACCCCTCGGCACACACTCTGTCCTGCCCTTGTCCCGGCCCCCCTTGACCCTCCTCCCTGCAAGGGAGCCAGAGCCCAGGCAGAGAGGCAAGTTCCCATCGTTCCCTCGCCTGATGAACCTGCCCTTGAAGACAGACACCTCCTCCCTACACAAAGAGACCCACATATAACACACGCCCACCACCACCACCACCCCTCCCTGCTTTTCGTTCACTTGCTAGAACCTTCTTTCGCATTGTTTGCTAAGAGATCCACAGTGGTTAGCGTCTCCGTTTTATTGTAAAAGAGCAGTAAAAAGTCATTATGGGGGGGGAAAAAGTCATTATGGCACATTGGAAAAAAATCAAAACCAAAATAAAAAGCCACCTTAATGTATATAAAAAATACAAACCTGATAAATTTTAAATAAGCTTCACCTATCCCTGGGTTGGGAAGATCCCCTGGAGAAGGAAATGGCAACCCACTCCAGTATTCATGCCTGGAAAATCCCATGGACCGAGGAGCCTGGTGGGCTACAGTCCATGGGGTCGCAAAGAATTGGACACGACTGAGCGACTTCACTATTCTGAGTGCATTTTATAGTGCTTTATACGAAAAAAAGAAATTCTTTAGGATGGTTCCTAAGAATTATAAGGGGGAAAAGCAACCAGAGTTCAGAAATATTACATCTATATTTACACCGTATACTACTAGGATTTGGGAATATATATATATTTTTACAGCTTTTGTGATAGATTGCTTTTGTATTTTTTGCTCTAAGTCCTATGGGGGCTTTCCTTTTTCCATCTTCTCTTTCATGTTCTGTTTTTTACTTTTTGGAAATAATTCTAGACTTATGAAAAGTACTGCAAAGTAACACATAGAAAGACAAGCAATAACAAATGTTGGCCACGATGACAGAAACTGCAAACAAAACCCAACCATTTTGGAAAATAGTTTGAAGTGGTTGGAAATGCTAAACATGGCTTTGATGGTATAGTGGTGAGCATAGCTGTTTTCCAAACTACTAAACATAAGCTAGCATTTTGACCCAGCCATTCTACTTCCAGATAAAGCCCAAGAGAAATGAAAATACATGTCCCCACAAAAACCTGTGTGGTAGGCAGATAGTAATAGGAGCATTATTCATAGTAATAAAAGAGTAGAAACAACCTCAATATCCATCCACTGATGAATGGATAAACACAAAATGGTCTATCCACATAATGGAATATTATTCAGCAGTTTAGAAAAAGTGCTAATCCATGTTGTGACAAGACTGAACCTTGCACACTTTATGCTAACTAAAGGACATCAGTCACAAAAGATCATATATTCTCTGATTCCATTTATATGAAATGACCAGAATAAGCAAAGCAATAGAGACAAAAAGCACATTAGATGTCGTTTGGAGGTGGAGGAGGCAAGAGGAAAGGAGGTGCGACTGTTGGTGGATGTGGGTTTTCTTTAGAGGGTGTGCGCTAACGTATTTCACAATTAGATTATGATGGTGGTTATGCAGCTATAAACAGGCTAAAATCACTGAACTATATCCATTTTGAATGAGTGAATTCTATAGCATGTAAAATGGTCAGTCCAGTGGTTAAGAAGACTCTGCATTTCCACTGTGGTGGGGATGGGGGCGACAGGGTGTGCAAGTTCAGTCCCTGGTGGGGGAACTAGGATCTCGCATGCTCCACAAGGCAGCCCCCCCAATAAAATACCACTGGCTACTCTATTGTATGTAAAATGAGTGTAAAATATATCTCAATAAAATATTTTAAAAATAATGCACAGAGTCCCCATACAGCCCTCACCTGGCTTTCCCAGTTAATATTTTACAAACCATAGTATAAATATCGAAACCAGGAAACTGATGTTGGCAAACTACTATCAGCTAATTAACCTATGGACCTATCTTATCCAAGTGTTATCAGTTGTCCCACTTACATCCTGAGAAAGAGAAAGCAGCTCCTGCCACCTTGGAACCTGAGTGCTTGGGCTAGACCTTGGTCAGCTGTGAGCTGGCCTAGCACTCACACCAGGGTTTTGGGCTTCTGGGAGGGGGGCGGGTTTTGGAGATATAATTGACATATAACGTTATATTAGTTTCACATGTACAACATAATGATTTGACGTGTATATGCTGTGAAATGATGATCACAGTAAATCATTAACATCTATCACCACACAGGTACAAGTTTTTTTCTTGAGATGAGAACTTTTAAGATTTATTCTCTTAGAAGCTTTGAAATACGTGATACATGTTAGTAATGATAGTCACCATGCTGTGTATCACTCCCAAGACTTACTTATTTTACAACTGCAAATTTATACTGCTAGATAGTATAGGTTGTTGCTTCACCCATTTCACCCACACCCAACCCTTACCTCTGACAACCCCCAACTTGCTCTCCATATACATAGTTTGGTTTGCTTATTTTAGATTCCACATATAAGCGAGATCATACTGTGTGTGTCTTGCTCTATCTGACTTATTTCACTTGGTGTAATGATAGCTCAGTTGGTAAAAGAAATCCGCCTGCAATGCAGGAGACCTGGGTTTGATCCTGAGTTGGGAAGATCCCCTGAAGAAGTGAAAGGCTACCCACTCCAGTATTCTGGCCTGGAGAATTCCATGAATTTTATAGTCCGTAGGGTCGCAAAGAGTCGGACATGACTGAGCGATTTTCACTTAATACCTTTAAGGTCTATCCATATTGTCCTTCCCTCCCATGGACAGAGGAGCCTGGTGGACTATAATCCATGGGATCGTGAAGAGCTGAACACTACTGAGCAACTAAACAACAAATAACAACATACACACACATTTCTGTATGTGTGTGTATGTGTGTGTAAAGCTGTTGTTTGTTGCCTCGGTGGCTTCCTAAGTGCTTGTCTTGAACTTTGGCAGTTACTGCCCATTTCTAACTTCATGGGCATGCTAAGTCGCTTCAGTTGTGTCCAACTCTGTGTGACCCCGTGGACTGTAGCCCACCAGGCTCTTCTGTCCTTGGGATTCTCCAGGCAAGAATACTGGAGTGGGTTTCCATGCCCTCCTTCAGGGGCTCTTCCCGACCCAGGGATTGAACCCACGTCTCTTATGTCTCCTGTGTTGGCAGGCATGTTCTTTATCACTGGGTCACCTGGGAAGCCCCCTTTTTGTATAACTATAATCATTTAAAAGTTTAGAAAAATATATGTTTGTATACCACACTCACCAATGGAAAGGGAAATACCTAGAACTATTTCTGATGATAGAAAAGTCTAACAGGTATGAACATTTAGAAGAACATTTTAAAGCTTCTTCTGTCTAAAAAATAAAAATAAACTCATTTTATCCTCATCCAAAAACACCGAGTATTCTTCACATGAGAGTGTTGCTAGGACTCAGGGGACAATTTATAATGATCGATCTGGCTAATTTACAATTAGCTCCACTGGATCATAGAAAAAGTAAGAAAGTTCCAGAAAAACATCTACTTCTTTATTGATTACGCCAAAGCCTTTGACTGTGTGGATCACAACAATATTGAAGAGATGGGAATACCAGACCACCTTACCTGCCTCCTGAGAAACCTACATGCAGGTCAGGAAGCAAGAGTTAGAACCGGACATGGAACAATGGACTGGTTCCAAACTGGGAAAGGAATATGTCAGGGCTGAATACTGTCACTCTGCTTATTTAACTTATATGCAGAGTATATCACGCGAAATGCCAGGCTGGATAAAGCACAAGCTGGAATCAAGATTGCCGGGAGAAATATCAATAACCTCAGATATGCAGATGACACCACCCTTGTGGCAGAAAGCAAAGAAGAACTAAAGAGCCTCTTGATGAAAGTGAAAGAGGAGACTGAAAAAGCTGGCTTAAAACTCAACATTCAAAACTAAGATCATGGCATCTGGTCCCATCACTTCATGGCAAATAGATGGGGAAACAATACAAACAGAGACAGACTTTCTCTTCTTGGGCTTCAAAATCACTGCAAACAGTGACGGCAGCCTTGAAATTAAAAGATGCTTGCTTCTTGGAAGAGAAGCTATGACCAACCTAGACAGCATATTAAAAAGCAGAGACATTACTTTGCAGACAAAGGTCCATCTAGTCAAAGCTGTGGCTTTTCCAGTAGTCATGTATGAATGTAAGAGTTGGACCATAAGGAAAGCTGAGCACTGAAGAATTGATGCTTCTGAACTGTGGTGAAGACTCTTGAGAGTCCCTTGGACTGCAAGGAGATCAAATCAGTCAATCCTAAAGGAAATTAATCCTGAATATTCATTGGAAAGACTGATGCTGAAGCTGAAACTCCAATACTTTGGCCACCTGATACGAAGAGCTGACTCATTGGAAAAGACCCTGATGCTGGGAAAGACTGAAGGTGGGAGAAGGGGATGACAGAGGATGTGATGGTTGGATGGCATCACCAACTTGATGGACATGAGTTTGAGCAAGCTCCAGGAGTTGGTGATGGACAGAGAAGCTTGGCATGCTGTAGTCCATAGGGTCACAAAGAGTCGGACACAACTGAACAACTGAACTGAACTGACGGTGAAGCCTGGGCAGATTTAGGCATGTTTGAATCATTGCTGATACACTTTCCCTTGTGTGGATAAATAGCCACGATGTTGCTCTGTGTCATATACTGCTCTCCTTTTTTTGTTTATGGGCACTACCCAACTATCCAACTCACCCAGCCATGACTGAGCAATGAAATCTAGAAAAGAAACCAGTCAACTCAAGAAATAGAAAAATCAATACCTTTAAAGGTCTATCCATATTGTCCTTCCCTCCCATGGGCAGAGGAGCCTGGTGGACTATAATCAGTTAACTCAAGAACAACTGAGGTAATTTGCTTGTTTTTGAAACTGCCCTATGAGGAAAGCAATACAAGAAAGCAAATAGTATAATCATATTGCCTGAGTATCCAGAAGCACTGTATTTTCAATTTTAGTGTTTTTCTTTCGTCCGATTCTGAAGTGGAAATGTATTACATCTCAGCGTCTAACACACTGTGAGTGAGTTAAGCATATAATAAGTACTTAATTCAAGAAGACAATGAAAACTACCTTCTATGAGCCTAACGCTGAATGTGATGCTAAAGGAATAAATGGGAAGAGAGGGTTCCAGTTCTCAAGGAGATCACAGCAAACCAATGACAATGCCACAATGCAGCCAGTGCTCTGAAGGAGCAGGCTCTTTAGCTGAGAGCAAAGGGAGGAACAGGGCCTGTGGAGTGAGCCAGAGAAGGGTTTGAATTTCACAATTTACTTAAAGTCTCAGCGCCTCCATTTCCTCATCAACTCAGTAAAGGTAATAGTTCGTACTTAGCAGGGCTGTTGTAACGTTAAGTGGACAGTGTGAGTCTAGTACAGTGCCCGATATAGGGTGGCATCTCAGTAAATATTAACTGATACTTTTGCCAAGAATTATTTGTGGAAATGACCAAAAGAAATTTCCTTGCTGCATTTTTGTACATTTTAGCCACTCCCCTTTATATGAGTCTGATTTTTTTTAATTATTCATTCAATTCATCCTTGGACTTTATCTTATTTAATACTCTCAATGAGCACATAAGATGGATAGGTCAGAAACCACTTCCATTTCACAGATTAGTAGGAGGAAATTTAAATGACTAAGCTGATCAATGATTAGTCCAAGATCACACAGTTTAGAAAAACAGAATCTGAGCAAAGAAATTTTCACTCCCAGGTATTCCCTGGTAGCTCAGCTGGTAAAGAATCTTCCTGCAATGCAGGAGACCCTGGTTCAATTCCTGGGTTGGGAACATCCCCTGGAGAAGGGAGAGGCTACCCACTCTAGTATTCTGGCCTGGAGAATTCCAAGGACTGAAAAGCCTAGCTGGCTACAGTCCATGGGGTCGCAAAGAGCCAGACATGACTGAGTGACTAAGCACGCACAGCATATTCTCACTCCAAATCAAATCAGGACTTTCCTGGCAGTCCAATGGTCAGAACTTTGCCTTCCAGTGCAGGGGGTGCAAGAGAGATCACTGGTTGGGGAGCTAAGATCCCATATGCCTGGTGAACAAAAACCAAAACATAAAACAGAAACAATACTGTAACAAATTCAATAAAGACTTTTAAAAACGGTTCACATCAAAAAAAAATTTTTTTTAATCAAATCAATGTTCCATTACCCCACACTGCCTCTCAGGATGGAGAGAAATTGGGACAAACCTAACAAAATGTACTTCATAATAAGCTTTGCTTGGGCACATTATCTTTGCTTGCCCCCTAACAAGTCTTCAGGTAAATTTCAAGTGAAGGATCAACTTGGATGCAGGAAGATTGGAGAGGACTACTGTCATATCCCTGGAGAAGGGATAGGCTACTCACTCCAGCATTCTTGGATTTCCCTGGTGACTCAGATGGTAAACAATCTGCCTGCAATGTGGGAGACCTGGGCTTGATCCCTGGGTTGGGAAGATTCCCTGGAGAAGGGATAGGGAACCCACTCCAGTGTTCTTGCCTAGAGAATCCCATGGACAGAGGAGCCTAGCATGCTATAGCCCACGGGGTCGCAGAGTCAGACACAACTGAGCAACTAACACTTTGACTTTTGACTGTGATATTGTGGTTTATACATATTTGACTTTCATTCCTGTTCAGGGTACAGAGCTCCTAAAATCTTTGGAATTTATTAAGTGATAAAAGTGATAAAGGTGTCTTATTATTCATAACAAGCTCCTCTTAACTACAGAGTTTATGCTAATGAAGTGACTTTTATAAAACCCTTGAGGATGGGGGCTGGTTGCCAGGGGAACCAACCTGTGATTGTTATTGTTATTGTTGTTCAGTTGCTCAGTCATGTCTGACTCTTTGTAGCCCCGTGGACTGCAGCACACCAGGCTTCCCTGTCATTCACTGTCTCCTGGAGTTTGCTCAAACTCACGTCCATTGAGTTATCAATGCCATCCAACCATATCATCCTCTGCCACGCCCTTCTCCTCCTGCCTTCAATCTTTCCCAGCATCAGGGTCTTTTCCAATGAGTCAGTTTTTCACATCAGGTGGCCAAGGTATTGGAGTTTCAGCTTCAGCATCAGTCCTTCCAATGAATATTCAGGGTTGATTTCCTTTAGGATTTACTAGGGATGGAACGTTCAGCCCCAACTCCCAGACTCCCAGAGGCAGGGAGGGGAGAAGGGTTTGGAGACTGAGTTCATCACCAATGGCCAATGATTTCATCAATTACACCTATGCAATGAAGCCTCCATAAAACCCCTAAAGGACAGCATTCAGAGAGTTTTGGGATTTGTGTGCTGGGAGAGTGACGCACCCTAAACTCCACAGGCTCTGAAGCTCCCCTTGGATATCTTTTCATCTGATTGTCCATCTGTGTCCTTTAATACCCTTTGTAATGTATCAATAATCTAATAATAAACTGTCTTCCTGAGTTCTGTGAGCCACTTCAGCAAATTAATGGAAATGAAGAGGGGATCATGGGAACCTCTGATCTGCCTGGTCAGAAGCACAGGTGAGGACTTCCCTGCTGGCTCACTGGATTGGAAGCCTGCCTGCCAATGCAGGGGCACATGTGTTTGATCCTTGGTCTTGGAAGATTCCACATGCCTCGGGATGTGCGTTACAACTACTGAGCCCAGGCACTATAACCCTTAAGCAGCAACTACTGAGCCCATGTGCTTCAAAACTACTGAAGCCTGTGTGCCTAGAGCCTGTGCTCCTCAACAAGGGAAGCCATCGCGATGAGAAGCTGGTGCACCCCAATGAAGAATAGCCTCCGCTTGTTGCAAACCTGAGAAAGCCCGCGGGCAGTGATGAAGACCCTGTACAACCAAAAAATTTAAAAATGAATAAATGAAAGAAATGTTTTAAAAAGAAGCACAGGTAACAACCTGGATGTACAATGGATGTCTGAAGTAGGAAAGGGAGGGCAGTCCTGTGGCTCTGAGCCCTTAACACACAGAATCTGACACTGTTTACAGGTGGCAGTGTCAGAATTGAGCTGAACTGCCCTGTATGGGTAGGCGCCCCAAGATGACTGTACTCTTGCTCTCTCTGTTCATCCTCTGCTTGACCAGTGCCTGTGTCACCTACATTCTACTCAGATGACTGACCTTCCCCAATCAGTAGATGCCTGCGTCCTTGCCACTGACCCCAGCTATTAACTGTTCTAGGTGTTAGATCAGAACATCTGCACCCTGAGAGCTTATCAAAGGGGCAGTGAATGGCTGTGCTGTTCTGCTCTTTCCCTGACAACCAGTGAGCCACCCTGATCTCATCCCACCTACAACTGGTAACCTCCCCTTCCCCCTGGGAGTGAAGACTGGTGGGCTGTCACTCCAGAACCTTGCTTCAAAACAGTCTTCCCTGGTGACATATTAGAGAAAAGTCCTCCTGCCAATGTAGGGAACAGGGGTTCGATCCCTGGTCCAGGAAGATTCCACATGTGGCGGTGCAACTGGGACCATGCCCCACAACTTCTGAGCCTGTGCTCTGGAGCCCTCTAAAGCCCACGAGCTGCAACTACTGAAGCCCGTGCTCCCTGGAACCTGTTGTTGAGTTGCTAAGTCGTGTCCAACTCAGACCCCATGGGCTGCAGCACGCCAGGCTCCTCTCTCTTCCACTACCTCCCAGCTGCTGACAAGTGCTCAGTCATGTCCCACTCTTTGCAACCCCATGGACTGTGGCCTGCCAGGCTCCTCTGTCCATGGAATTTTTTCAGGCAAGAATACTAGAGTGGGTTGCCATTTCCTTCTCCAGGGGATCTTCCCAACCCAGGGATCGAGCCCGGGTCTCTGGCATCTGCTGCATTGGCAGGCAGATTCTTTACCACTAGCGCCACTTGGGAAGCAATCTGTCTCCCAGAGTTTGCTCAAATTCATGTCCACTGAGTTGGTGATGCTATCTAATCATCTCATCCTCTGCTGCCTCTCTTAGAACCTGTACAAGATAAAGCCCATGCAGCAAAGAAGACCAATGCAGCTAAAAGTAATAAATAAATTTTGTAAAATGTGAGCTCCCTCTATCCATGAAATTGAGGCAGGAGGTAGATGGAACCCCCCCAGCCCCCAGGGTAAATCTCAGGGTAAAATTGATTCTCTGTGGACCGAAACCCCATGACAAGAGTTAAGGGAGAGGCTAGGCCCTGCCCAGACCACATATTTCTCATTCTTGAAGTCAGAAGACCTCCTGTAGACTGAAACTCCAAGACAACAATAGCAGGACAATTAAGGGAGGACTCTGGGCCCTGCCCAGACCACATATTTCTTGTTATCAAAGTCAGGAGACCTCCCCAACCACACACGCACACAAAGGTTCCCTGGAGGTCAAAGGGATGCTCTACCCTTTCGCCTTTTTGGTAGAATCCATCTTGGCTAAGAGAGGCATGCACACACATGGGAGGATCCCGTGATATACCAAACATAGACTGTGAACCAGGCAAACCAAAATGATTGGCCAAGGAAACCCAGAAGAAATGCCACATAAAACTGTTCAGACTGCCACGAGGGCGAAACTCAGTGGCTCTCTCTGAGTCCTCACATGAGTCTATCCACACGTACTGCTCTATTCCTCCTAACAAGCACTTTATTTGTTTCACTACTTTTTGTCTTTGCGGGAATTCTTTTTTGCAAAGCCAGGAAGCCAGGGTCTTGTCACTGACCACAGGTTTAGTGGTTAGTATCTGGTGCTTTCATTGCCGTGACCCAGACTCAATCTCTGGCCAGTGAGCCCAAATCCCACTTCAAGCTGCTGCAGATGGAGGCCCCCCGAGATTGGATGTGGTATGACAACTCGGGAATTTGGAAAGTCAAGGTAAACCATGGGCTTCAGCCAGCTGTCACTTAAGGCCCCTGACTTTCACTCCTGCCTTCTTTCTCTCATCTCCCCTTGGCTTTCTTCTCAAGATTAAAATAATGCTTGGGTGACAGTTGATGCTGTCCTCTGGGACAAGATGGAAACATAATTTCCAACCATGCAGGAGCCCAAAGGGTCTCTGTCTCTCTCTTTCTCTCACTGTCTCTCTCTCACTGTCCTGTGTGAAACCCTCCACTACAGTTTTCTTTTCCACTTTACTCCCACAACAAGTTCTCTTTCTCACTCCTATCTCCTTCTTATAATATCCTTCTTCTAGGGAAGGATTTCTTAGATATCATTCTTAAGCTGCATCCCAGCCACTGTCACACTCCATGCTGTCTGTCGGACAAAATCATCAGATGATTAATTAATTCTATCTCAGCTGCCAGGAAGACAGAGCAAATGATTTTGGGGTTCTTCTCTTGTCTAGTCTCTCACCTCACTCAACGCCCAGAAATCTACTCTGAGAATTTCTCTGCCTGCTGGGCCTCAAACCTTGAGTCCCATGCCATCTTCCACAGTGCTCCAATTTCCCCAAGTTTCTTCTTTGCATCTATTGGACCCCTTCACTCCAGGCCTTGGTAGCCTACACGTACTGCTAGGGACAGCCTATTAGACTGGCTGCTACCCAGAAGACCAAATCATAAGCATTGTAGATGCTCAGTCACGAGGAATACACCCCAGCATGGAAAGACTCACCATAGGACATAAGCTCTACAGACAAGGGATCCCTCCTAAGCAAAGTCCTGGCAACCAGTTTACACTTAGCTTGAAAACCCTTCTCTAATTGTTGGGTGGGGTGTCCTGCACATGGTATCATAGGGGCCAGAGATGTCTGGTCAGAAATCAATGGGAGAGAAGAGGATGCTTGAAATCCCATTAGGTCCAAAGGGAATTTAGGGGACGCCCTGCACCCCTTCAGGTTAAAACCTCTTGGTAAAAGTTTCCAGGATGATGGATTCCATTCTAGAAGCACTGTCTTGTTCTCAGTTGCAGGTTACTCAACATGGGAGGATCCCCCTCCAAGTCAGAAAAAACATTTCTGGAGTGTATCCTTAAGAACTGGAAATTCTTTAAAACTGAAGGGTTAAAGAAGGAGAAACTTAAATTCTACTGCAGCAGTGCCTGGACTTATTTTTAAGTTGGGAAATGGAGAAAAATGGCCTGAAAATGGGCCTCTAAATTATAATAAACTTCTGCAATTGGATCTTTATTGCCGCCAGATGAGAGAGTGGAGTGAGATTCCCTATATTCAGGCTTTCACAGTCCTTTAGCAAAATCCTACCCTATGTGGCTCCTGTAATTTAAAACCTGGAGAACAGAAGACTCTCCCAACACTTTAGATGATCTCCTTCTAAGCTCTGATCTCCCAGGGTGGAAACCTAGGACATCCTCCTCCTGACAGTATTCCCACCTAGCCAGTCCACCCCTCATATTAGGCAGAAACTCCAAAAATTACAACTTGGCCCACAAATGCCCATGCCCCAGCTCCTAGATGTGGCCTTTGGGGTATTTAATAATCAAGATCAAGCTCAGGAGGAAGAGAGACCCCAACGTGAGAAAAGACAGGCCAGGGCTCATGCAGAACTGATAGCTGTTTTGGCAGTCATGGTTGGTGACCTCAGGGGGTCCAAGAAAGTTCAACTATTCGTCTGGAAATAAGACCAACAAGAGGAAATGCTACAAACCAAGTCAACTGGCCACTGTGCCCAAGACTGCCAGAAAGAACCTCCCCACCCCGGGCTATGCCCAGATAGCAAACAAACGGGTCACTGGAAGAGGGACTGCCCCCAGCCCCTAAGGGGAAGGGGGACTTTGGCTCCTGAGATGGCCATGCTGAACAACCGGGGTGGCCCTGGGGATTCTGGTGGCTCCCCCCAGTGAGATGTTAATCTCCATCAGGGATCCCTGGGTAGTCCTTGACTCCCATGGCAGAAAAGAAAATTGATTACTTACTTGATACAGTAGCCACTTTACTTTGTCTTAGTTTCTCACACTGGACCTCTCTCCTCCAAAAACTGTACTGTGACTCGTGTGGATGGAAAGCCTCGCACTATTATTTTACTGGGCATTTCCCTTGCCAATTTAAACAGCAGTGGATTTTGCATGCCTTTCTAATTGTGCCTCAGTGTCCTACCCCTGTCCTTGGGAGAGATCGTCTGAGCTCCCCCAGGGCCATACTCAGGTTAGGAGGCCCTGAGCAGACTTTTATCTTGACTCTGACTAAGACAGACCAAACCATTCCCAGAGACAAGGTCCTATTCCCAGCCATATCCTACAGGCAGTAAACTCTTAATGAGACAAAGGAACCCCTGCAAGGGCAGTAAAGGCCCAGCCTATAAGAATGATCCTTGGGCCAGAAACTGCCTATCCATAAAGCAAGTGCTCGGGCCTGGTGCACTGGGAAGACCCAGAGGAATTGCGTGGAAAGGGAGGGGGGAGGGGGGATCGGGATGGGGAATACGTGTAAATCTATGGCTGATTCATATCAATGTATGACAAAACCCACTGGAAAAAAAAAATAAAAGGTGTAATTTATGTACCAAAAAAAAAAAAAAAAAGCTTAAAGAGAAGGGTTTACAATCCCTCATGGATAAATTCCTAAAAGCTGACTCCATGAGTCAGATATTTGCCTTTTTACTTTAGTTCTGTAAATCCTCCCCTTCTGTTCTATAGAAGAAACTGGCATCCAGACCCTGACAAGCTGGTTATTTTGAGACATTAGTCGACTATCCTCTCGGTCAGTCAGCTTTCCGAATAAAGTCGCATTCCTTGCCTCAACATCTCATCTCTTGGATTTATTGGCCTGTTGTGCTTCGAGCAAAGTGAGCTTGGACTCGTTAACAGGCAGCTGCGAGTTAAGTTTTATTTGGGGCAAATGAGGTCTATAGCCTGAGAGACAGCTTCTCAGATAGCTCTGAGGAACTGCTCTAAGAAGGTCAGAGGGGAGGTCAGTATGTATATGATTTTAGTGAAGGGGACACATGCCATCAAGCATGCATTTTGGCAGAAGGTTGCTGCAAGTCACATGGAGCAATTGTCTCCATTAATGATTTTCATTCTTTTATAGATAGGAGAAGATGTGAGAAACTGGGCTCATAAAATCTTGTCACCCACATATCTAACTCTCTGAAGGCCTGTTCTGCCAGTGTTCCCTAGAGCACAGAGTGCTTCATTCCTAATTTCCACCCTGAACTCCTTTCAGGGCATGTTGAAAATCAGCAACTGAGTGGTTAATGACTTAATTCTTGTGGCAGCAAATAATGAGTGACAATTTTTAGTTGGCATGGCTTCCCAGGTGGCACAGTGGTAAAGACCCTACCTGCCCATGCAGGAGACGCAGGAAACAAGGGTTTGATCCCTGGGTTGGGATGATCCCCTGGAGGAGGAAATGGCAAACCACTCCAGTATTCTTGCCTGGGAAATCCCATGGACAGAGGAGCCTGGTGGGCTACAGTCTATGCGGTCACAAAGAGTCAGACACGACTGAGCACACACACGTCATTTACACAGGTTTCCTCATCTGTTTCCCTATCTTGTGCGGAGACCAGATAACTGTTTAAAACAGTACTTACAAGCCTGTCTCATTTCCTAACTCTAAGAGAGGCATCTGTTCCTTTAACCGATTCAGTGAATCCCTTCCTCCAGGAGCCTCTGTAGAAATAGGTTCTTCAAAGACCAGCCGGCAACTTGATCTAAACTTCCTCACTTGCCTGTGAGTCAGAGTCCCTGAGAACAGGCTTCCAAGAGCAATCTCCAGACTACTGACACCAAGTTTTTCCTTTCAGACCACAGCCGCTTAAGAACCTGCATCGAAAATGCAAGCTGCATCTGCTCCAGTGGTCATTGTAACTCAGCCCGGAGTTGGAAGCGGTCCAGCACCTCAAAACTCCAACTGGCAGACGGGCATGTGTGATTGTTTCAGTGACTGCGGTGTCTGTAAGTGCTGGGGAAACCTGTAACTGACTCAGAAGTGAATTTGAACATTGTTGTTGTCCAGTCTCTAAGTTGTATACAACTCTTTGTGACCCCATGGACTGTAGCATGCCAGGGTCCTCTGTCCTCCACAGTTTACTCATATCTTTCCTTCATTTCTCCCTTATGGTGTAATAAAAGTTCTCCTCTCATTCCAAGATACCCTGCATGTCAGGCAATGCTTTGCTAACAAAAAAATCCTGTACTGATTGTAAGTTCATTCTTCTTCACCCTTCAAAGGATAGTCTTACTCCTAAAAAAGTTCTGGAGTTAAGTAAAAAAAAAAAAAAAGGCAATGATTTGAATAATGAACAGGCTTGGCCTAATATAAATAAACCATACATTATATTAGAAGAGATGTTTAAAGTTTAACTTTATTAAAAAGAAAAAAGACTGCTTTTGTTACACATCAATTAAACTCACTACAGTTACACTGTGCCCCATACACAAGGGTTCATTTTCATCCATGGTTTCAGCATGAGCTCACATAAGCATTATTTTTATTTATACATTTAGGATTGTTATACAGATAAGAATAAAGAATTCTGAAGGCAGTTAACTGCTCAGTGGGTAAAATATCTCTAACTCTGCTTCATTTTCTGCTTTGTTTCATTTTATGAGATCCAAGTATACCTGAGAGAAGAAAAGCTCGGGGTAAGATGTGCATGTCAGAGAGGCCAAATGCTTAGGTCTCAACACCAAGCAAGAAACAAACAAACCTGCCTACAAAATAAAAAATAAAACAAATTTTACTCAGAGGTTTTTTGTTCATTTGTTTCTTTCTTTCACCTGTTTCAAATCTACCCAGTGTTCTGAGACAGGGAACGAAAACCTATTAACCTTTAACTTGGCAGAGGAATTAAAATTTGGAATGGAGTTGATAATTACATTGAAAAGCATAGAGGGAAAGAATCACCTGGGACATGGAACCACTGAACTTGTTGATTTGCTCTCCTTGTCCTGCTGCATGACCCGGGCTGGTCACTTGCACTTCTCAGGACATTAGTTCAACATCTGCAAATCATAGTGATCATGAAACCACAACAATAAAACCTTCTAAAGAGGAATATTCTAATCCTCCAAATCCTAGTGTTGTTACTTGAATAAGTGAGTTACA
Organism: Cervus elaphus; assembly: GCF_910594005.1. Lineage (NCBI taxonomy): Eukaryota > Metazoa > Chordata > Mammalia > Artiodactyla > Cervidae > Cervus > Cervus elaphus. The sequence goes on from NC_057820.1 coordinate 18,738,669, forward strand.
AGTTCTAATATGAGCTTAAAACCGTCACATAGAATTTCTTAAATCATAGATCTGACCAAATCATTCTCCCTTCTTAAAATATTTCAGAAGTTCTTCATGATTTCTGTGACCCCCTCTGAACACTCATACTTCCAAATCGTCCAGTCTCCACCCTGCCTTGGATCCAGCTTCATCCCCATTCTTCCCCCATCCCTGGTTCCAGCCATGTTATGCAAATCCAGCCATTGCTAAGACAAACCAAGTTATCTAAAGAGGCTCTTTCCCCTTTCCTTAATCTATAAAATTCCTAATCATCATTCCATATTCAGATCAAGCAGCAGCATCTTCCCAGAGCACTGGAGGCCCCATTTCTGTGAGTGACACCTCGGCTTCTTGAGTAGGTTCCTGTTGGAGAACTTCTCACGTTATTTGACCTCACTCCTGGACTTCAGACGGAGGCATTGTGGGTAGTGAGGATAACCTCTGAACGGGGCCAGGTTTCAGTGAGTCATCCAGTACATGGAAGAAGGCAGTACAAGGGGGGCCGGGGGGAAGCTGATGTGATGTTGAACAGGAGCAGTGAGGACGGCCTTGGCAGCCGACTATGTGGGAAAGGCCCCAGGGCTTGGAACTGCCATCCATGAGCACACCCTGACTCTCAACCATGGTGGAGGGCAGAATGCAGTAATTCATACCTCTGTTTTCACGCATCCAGGTCTCTGCGGCACATTTTGCTTCACGTGTCTTGCGTGTCAAGTTGCAGCTGACATGAATGAATGTTGTCTGTGCGGAGCAACTGTCGCGATGAGGACCCTCTACAGGACTCGATACGGCATTCCGGTGAATCTTTTACAATATTGTATCATTCGAATATGCACCCACATTCAAAATAATTGTGATAAACATGGAGGCCATTTGATGGTATCTGTCAACTGAACTGGGGCTTCCCAGGTGGCGCTAGTGGTAAAGAAAGAGGCAGATGCAGGAGATGTAAGAGACATGGGTTCAATCCCTGGGTGGGAAAGATCCCCTGGAGGAGGACATGCCCGCAGGCATCAACTAAATTTGGTTGGTAGGCGTTTCCTGGCATGTGCAACCTGGCATGTGCATTCTATTATTGTAACAATAGATCCTCTGGTTATATGACCTCCTTCCACATCTCTGTGAAAACCATAGAAAACAAACAACTCTCATATTTGCAATGTATGTCATACAACGGAAGAGGATTGTTCAGAGCCATGCCCATACTATGCCCCAAGTACATTACATGTTACATCACAAAAACCTCGCACCATCCCTGTAAAGTAAGTAGATCTACCACATTTTACAGATGAGAAAAGTTTTAAAAGGTAGAATAACTCAGGCAAAGAAATGCACTAGTCGAAAAGGAGTCATTACTCAACTCTAACTTTTCATGCCTGCACACTCCATTACACCATGCTAAGTCACTTCAGTCACGTCTGACTCTCTGTGGCCCAGTGCACTGTAGACCACCAAGGGCTCTGTCCACGGGATTCTGTCCATGGGATTCTCCAGGCAAGAATACTGGAGTGGGTTGCCATGCCCTCCTCCAGGGGATCTTCCTGACCCAAGGCTCGAACCAGCGTCTCTTATGTCTCCTGCATTGGCAGGAAGGTTCTTAAGCACTAGCACCACCTGGGATGCCCCCTTCATTACACCATAAGCTTCACTTATGTAACAGAAGGTTTTAGTGCTCTCCAGAAACAGAACCAAAAGGAGATAGAGATGATATGAATATAGATATATAAAGAGAGCAAGAAGTTTTAAGGAATTGCCTTATATCATTGTGGGGACTGGTAAGTCCAAAAAGCAAGACAGGCTGACAGGCTGGGAAGAGTTGCAGAGTCCAAAGGCAGCCTGCTGGCAGAATTCCTTCTTGTTCAGGGGAGATTGCTCTTTCTCTATTAAGGCCTTCAAAAATTAGGTGAGGCCCACCCACATTCTGGATGGTTGCTCTAAGTTTACTGATTTAAGCATTAATTTCATCTGAAATATTACCCTCACAGAAACATCCAGAATAGCATTTGACTGAATATGTGGGTACTATGGCCTAGCCAAGTTGACACATAAAATTAACCATCACAGAACAAATAAATAGAATATTTAAGGAGCTAATTTTACTCCATTGAAACTATTTTTTTGCTTAAAACATTTGTTAGTTTTTTAATCATAAAAATATTACATGTATAGGTAATTTTATGACAAATTTAAACACAGAGATATATAAAATAAAAAGTGAAAATCTAACTGCTTTATGCCCAATTCCACTATTCAGTGATAAAAATTTTATTAATATCAATAATTTGGTGTGCATCCTCCTATAAGGCTTTACCTCTCAGTGGTAAAGAATCTGCCTGCCAATGTAGGAGACACAAGAGACACCAGTTTGATTCCTGGATTGGGAATATCCCCTGGAGTAGGAAATGGCAACCCATTCTAGTAACCTTGCCTGGAAAATTCCATGGGCAGAGGAGCTTGATGGGCTATATAGTCCATGGGGTCACAAAGAGTCAGACACGACTGAGCATTCAGTCTTTGGGCTTTTGTTCTCCTCTAAGGCATATAAATAGATAGATAGATTAGATATAACTACACCTATAACTCTAGAGCTAAACATATGTGGTTTGGGATTTGCAGGGCTCTTTTATTTTGTTTCTATGTTTTAAATGAGTTCATACTATATTATAACCTGTTTTTTTCCACTTAATATAAGGTAGACCCCCTTTATGTCCGTAATATAGATTCTTTTTCATGTCTACATAGTATTCCATCATATAGATTATTTACTTAATCACTTTCTTATTGATGAAACCTTAAGTAATGCTGCAGTTGTACACAGCATTTTGTACACACTGGTATTTTTGTAAGATAGTATACTGTTAATAGATTTGATTGATAGATCACAGGATATGCACATTCAAAATCTGAAAGGTACTATCTACTCACATACTTTTGTAATCTTTCCTTCTTTTCCCCCACTTCTTCCCAAAGCAACCACCAATATGCTTTCTGTCACTGTAGATTAGTTTTCATTGTCTACCATTTTATATAAGAGAACTACATAGTGTGTGGGCTTCCCTTGTAGCTCAGCTGGTAAAGAATCCGCCTATAGTACACGAGATTCCAGTTCAATTCCTGGGTCAGGAAGATCAGCTGAAGAAGGGATAAGCTACCCACTCCAGTATTCTTGGGCTTTACTAGTGGCTCAGCTTGTAAAGAATCTGCCTGCAATGCGGAAGGCTTGGATCAATCCCTGGGTTGGGAAGATCCCCTGGAGAAGGAAACAGCTACCCTCTCCAGTATCTTGGCCTGGAGAATTCCATGGACTGTATAGTCCATGGGGTTGTAAAGAGTTGGACAAGACTGAACGACTTTCACTTTTCACCATACAGTGTACTATTTTATGCAGCGTCTTTCACTCAGTATGATTTTTTGAGGATTCATCAAGTTGTTGTGTACACTTAAAATGTGTTAGGAAGGCAGATCTCATGCTAAGTATTTTTAACCCCCAAAAAAATTAGAAAAAAAAAAAGAAAATATTTGAATGGCAAATAAGTACATAAGAAGATGTTCAACATCATCAGTCACTAGAGAAATGCAAATGAAAACCATAGTGAGGTACTGCCATATATCTATTGGGACAGCTAAAATAAACAGACTAACTCACACCAAGTGTTAGCTTATATGGAGGAACCGAAACCCTCATGCACTGATGGTTGGAGTGTAAAATATAGTTTCTTAAAAAGTTAAACATACACCTGCTTTTTGGCCCAGCCATTCTGCTCCTAGATATCTACCCTGCAAAAATACATATCCATATCAAGACTTGTACACAAATATTTAGAGTAGTTTTGCTTGCAATAGCCAAAAACTAAAAAAACATCCCAAATGTCCCCCAGCAGGTGAATGAATAAACAAATTGTGGTCTATCTATCCATGTAATAGTATACTACTCAACAATAAAAAGGAATGAACTATTGATAAACACAATTTGGATGAATCTCAAGATAAATATAATATTAAGTTGTGGGTAAAAATTTCAGGATCATCACTAAAAGGATAAAAATTAGTTGTGGAACATCTGAAACTACTAAAAGGGGACTTCGCTAATGGTCCAGTGGTTAAGACTTCACTTTCCAACGTAGGGTGGGGCATTCGATCCCTGCTCAAGGAGCCAAGATCCCACATGTCTCAAGGCCAAAGAAACAAAACATGAAACAATGAAGCAATAATGTAACAAATTCAATAAAGGCTTTAAAAACGGTCCCCATCCAAAAAAAAAAAATCTTAAAAAAAAAAAAATTACTGCTAAAGGGAACAAAGGGCTTCCCTAGTGGCTCAGATGGTAAAGAAACTGCCTGCAATGCAGGAGACCTGGGTTCAATCCCTGGGCTGGGAAGATCCTCTGGAGGAGGGCATGGCAACCCACTCCAGTATTCTTGCCTGGAGAATCCCCATGGACAGAGTAACCTGGCAGGCTATACAGTCCATGGGGTGGCAAAGAGTCGGACACAACTGAGCGACACACAACTAAGCATAGCACAGCAAAGGGAACAAAAGGAACCGGGAAAGGTCTATTCAGCCAAAAAAAAAAAAAAAAAAGGTAGGAAAAATTAACATTTGATGAATAGGAAACATAGAACAATTTGCCTGTCTCATCGGTGGAAATGATTTAGATGTCTCTGCTGTGCTAAAATGTCTTTACCTCTTACTGTTTCTCTTAACACTTTTGTGGTGAGTCCTTGGGAGCCTGGCCTCTTATGCAATGGGTGAATAGCTCCCCACTTATCTCACCCCTCTTCTTTGCTGGGGCCCCAAAGCCCACATGAGGTTGTCCGTTAAACTGCTCTGCACTGTGCCCCAGGCAAGGCCGCAGCTGGCCGTTCTGGGCTGGCCCAGCCACAAAAGCTGGCTTCAGTTAACCTCCCGTCTTTCATTCCCCAGCCTGTTCCTTCCTCCTTTCTGATCTCACAGGTTTAGGTTTGGGGTTTATCTAACGCGGTGCCCCTGATTATGTTAAGTTTCATGTTCCTGAGTTCTGTTTTACTTTTCTCCATCAACATAATCCCATCTGCTTCATTTTTTTTTTTTCAAAAATTTCTGAAGATTTCTGGCTCACTAAGTCCCCCCAGCCCTATTTTCTAGTGCGGCTTGAATGTTATTTAACAAAGCTCTGCAAGCACATAGTTGTTAAAATTACCTAATTTACAAGGTTTGTTGAGAAAAATAATAGTCCCCAAACTTCTATTCCCCATTTCCTCTTTCCCAGAGCCGTTTTCCTCCATATCTCCAAATTGTAGACTTGTATTGCTACCTTTTGACTGTTCAGTTGGGGGCGTTGTCTAGGGGCCTCCCATCATGGAAGATGAGAATTTAGTTCTGTTTTCTCCCCCTTCTGCACCACGGACATGCACTCTACCCCTACCCCACTCCCTCCAATATATGAAGTGAAAGTTGCTCAGTTTTGTCCAACTCTCTGCAACCCCATGGACTATACAGTCCATGGAGTGCTCGCTTTGGCAGCACATATATTATACAGTCCATGGAATTCTCTAGGCCAAAATATTGGAGTAGGTAGCATTGCCCTTCTCCAGGGGACCTTCCCAATCCAGGGATCAAACCCAGGTCTCCCACATTGTAGGTGGATTCTTTACCAGCTGAGCCACAAGGGAAGCCCCCCTCCAATATGATTATATATAGTTTTGGCTAAGTCCATATTTAGCATTTACATTATGACACCTATATTTGCTCTTCAGAGCTGAGTTGAATTGTGTAATGAACAATGATTGCCTTGTCTACTAAACTTGGTTTTTCCTACTATTAATAACTCTTGACTTTTTCATTAGGAGTTTTCCATTTACTTAGAAGTAATCCAATCCCAAACTCTTTCCAGTTTTCTAAATCTCTTCCCTAAACATCACACAGACATCCTATCATCTTCATCTTCTTGATGAAATCACTCCGTGACCTGCTACCCTTTGAACCAGTTTTCCATTCCTCATGCTCTGCTTCCGCCCTGCCATCTCCATCATCTTGACCTGGGGATTCCTTTAACCAGTCCCGCATGTTAGGTTCTGGTTTCTTATACCCCACATCCTCTTCTTTCTTAGTTTGCTTCTTCATTCTGGTGGGGGCACCTTCTAGGAGCTTCCTGATACAGGGAAAGGGTATAGGAGAAAAGAATTTTGAGATTTTACTTCCTGAAACTGTTTATTTTACCTTCCTTTGATAGTTTGTTGGATCTTTTCTTTTTTTTTCCAATCTTTCACCTCTCTTTAATCTTTTGCCTCTTCTGCCTCATGGACTCTTTTTCCTTTTTAAATTTTATGTATTCACTTTTTTTTGGCTGTGTTGGGTCTTTGTTCCCGCGAAGGCTTTTCTCTAGTTGTGGCACACGGGGGCTACGCAGTGTGTGGGCTTCTCACTGCAGTAGCTTCTCTTGTCGCAGAGCACCGGCTCTAGAGAGCATGGACTTCAGTAGTTGCAGCACATGGACTCAGTAATTGCAGCTCCTGGGGTCCAGAGTGTGGCCTCGATAGTTGTGGTACAGGGGCTTCGTTGACCCATAGCATGTGGGATCTTCCCAGACCAGGGATCCAACCTGGGTCTTCTGCATTGGCAGGTGGATTCTTTACCACTGAACCACCAGGGAAGCCCCTGGTTGGATTGCTTCTATTTTCAATATTACAAAGTGCAGGAAAACATCTGATGTGATAAAAAGAGACAGGAGTTATGTGGATAAATCAGCTAACATTTTCCTGAATGTATCCATCCCAACTTCAAATTCAAAGCATCAGCGACTTCTGCTTCTCTTCAAAATGTCTTGAAAACCCACGAGCCTTTATTTCCACATAGGTGGATTTTTACATTTCTGTTTCTTTTCTATTTTCCAACAGGGATCCATTTGTGATGACTACATGGTGACCCTTTGCTGTCCTCTGTGTTCTCTTTGCCAAATCAAGAGAGACATCAACAGAAGGAGAGCCAATCGCACTTTCTAAAAAAAGAATCAATGGTAAGTCCCAGAATCTGTGAATGTTTAGAAATGTAATTAAGGGCTTTGTAAACAAAGTATTATTTTGAACAATAATTCAATAATAGCAGTTCTTTAAGTCTTTCAAATGTTATCTTAAAAGAAAGATAGATTTTGATTTCTTCTTATGAAGAAGATAGCTGTACTGGCTTGTTCAAGCTACTATAACAAAAAGGCCTGAACAGGTTAAACATCAGGAACTTATGTCTCACAGTTCTGGATGGTGGGAAGTCCAAGATCAAGGTATGAGCCAGTTCAGTTTCTTGGCGAGGGTGCTCTTCTTAGCTTGCAGTTGGCTACCTTTTTGCTGTGTCTTCAAAGACTAGGGAGAGAAAGTGTTTTGGTCTTTCCTCTTATGAGGATAGTAATCCCATCATGGGGACCTCACCTTCATGATCTCATCTAAACCTTATTAACTCCCAAAGGCTCCAACTCCTAATACCATCACATTGGGGGTTGGGGTTTCAATATCCCAGTTTTGGGAGCGGGACACAAACATTCAGTTCATAACTCTATATATTGAAACTGTATTTTTATAAATAAAGGGATGACTTTTCTAGACTTCTCAGAATTCTAGTGGTCTATTAATGAAACACCACTTGCAAAAGCATATATATATATATATATATATATATATATATAAAATACAAGAGTGTGGTGAGATACAAAAGTAGTGAATACATGCTCCTTCCTAATACAAACAAACTGACAAAAGAAACTGGTAAATAATTACAAAGTAGTACAGCAAGTGAAAATTATGTTACATAAATTTGGGTTGATTGTGGCATAAAGCATATCAATACTTGAGGTGAGGTTAAACAGAAAAGTCTTATTGGGGATGGTAGACTTTGAAAGAGGTGGAATTCTATATAGAATATTTGGAAATGTTATGTAGAATGTCATCATCTGAAATTCAATCAAGTTATTTTTCAACTCATTCTTCCAATATTCTCAGAATTCGCTATTGAGGATGTAGTAAAGTAGAAATCAACATGATTTTTTTTTTAAACATGATTTTGATGATCTTCTATAGAACGTATCTTGAGTATGGGAAGAAAACATTAATTTTCCCATGCTTTGCAAAAATTCCACTTCCTTTCTCAAGTGAATGAGAACTCTGTACAGGTTAACAAACAATAACACTTGGAAGGTGCGTTTTTAAATATTCATGTGTGTAGCACATAATGTCTCAAGCACCTAGTACCGTGTGGGACACTGTTAGGATTTGGGGGAACAAAAGGAGATAAGTTGGTCCTCTTGTCCTTTGAGACTTTATACTCCAAAAAACAGCGTTAATAAAATGCAAACTTTTACCAGTGCCTTTAGACAAAGTGCTATTTTATGCTCAGAGGTAGAAAAGATGATATTCTGTGAGATGTACAAGTGAAAGTTTCTTGAAAGAAGTGGTTTTTGATTTTGAAGAGGAAGTGAGCATCAGGGTCTCAAGAGGAAATATGTGGCACCCAAGCTGTGGGAAGAGAAGGATTTAATGAAACCACCTGCAGGGTGGGTGGGAGGAGACAGGAGATGGGAACCATGACCAGCCCTGGGCCTCTGGAGGAGGGGAGGGAGCAGTGACTAGAATCCCAAAGGAGAAAGCTGTATGATGGCTGCCCTGAGCGGACCTGAGCAGCCCAGGGCAGCCCTGCAGGAAGGAGTCACCGGGGAAGGCGCCCTGACCTCACGTTCTGACGTCCTTCTGGGCTTCCCATTGGCTGAACCCACCAGGAAGGCAGAGACACGGATGGTGTTGCTAGGGTACACAGGTCAGCCTCCCAGGGCAGAGTGCAGGGTGGACAAGGGTAGAAATAGAGCAGATGGGACCAACAGAAGATTTCTGACTCAAGATGGGAATTTAATGAATAGAGATGGGTGTTGCCTCTCAACAGCAGCATGAGTGAAACTATGTGCTGTGCTATGCTAAGGCGTTCTGTCATGTCGGATTCTTTGCGACCCTACAGACCGTAGCCCACCAGGCTCCTCTGTCCATGGGATTCCCCCAGCAAGAATACTGGAGTGGGCTGCCATGCTCTCCTCCAGGGGAGCTTCCCAACCCAGGGATCGAACCTACGTCTCCTACGGCTACTGCACTGCAGGTGGATGCTTTCCGGTTGAGCCTCCAGGGAGGCCCGATGAAACTACAGAGGCAAAAAGAGGAAAAAACATATTTATGAGTTTAGGTTCCTCTTGGCAGGAACACATAGGGGGGGAAATAATGAGAAATGAAATATTTTACTGCAGTGTCATGAAAACTAGGCTAATGATCTGGGCTTTTATTTGGTAAGCACTGGGGAGTTATTTTGGGGCTTCCCAGGTGGCCCTAGTGGTAAAGAATCTGACTGCCAAAGCAGGAGACATAAGAGACACAGTCCCTGAGTCAGAAAGATCCCCTGGAGGAGGGCATGGCAACCCACTCCAGTATTCTTGCCTGGGGAATACCATGGACAGAGGAGTCTGGTGGGCTACGGTCCATAGGGTCGCAAAGAGTCGGACACGACTAAAGCAACTTAGCATTCAGGCAAGGGAATTATTTTAGGTTGTAAGTAAAGGAGTAACATATGTAGAGTTATGTTTTAGAAAAATTAACCTGGTAATGGTATGTACACAGACTGGACAGGGTAAGGTCAGAAGCAGAGGTGGCCTTACATCATTTCAACACTGTTTAAATAAACACATGAGACAATTTGGATAAAACATTAAGAGCTATCCACACATACATAAATCCTGGCATCTGAGCTTTTTTTTTTTTTAAGTTCAAGGAAACTATCTCTCTGAATTTTTAAGCTGGTTTGATGTAAAATATCTTAGTGGTCCTGACTCTTGCTCATCAGCTTGGACCCTACATTATTCATTGACAATAAAACTTTACATATCCAAATATCTGTAATGGGAGAATCAAAAGATAAAGATTAAAGAATAATATGATTTATGTTAAAAACAGACTGAGAAAATTTAAAATAAAAAAAAAAAAACAGACTGAGGCAAAGAGGTATAAGAACCAACTAAAAAGGGAGAATAGACAGATTTCCCAGAAGTACAGAATTTTACATAATTAATGAAGGTGTGCCTCCTATAAGGAAAGAAAGCATTATTTCCCACCTCTTAAGTATGGTGTGCATAGTGACTTTCAAAGTGTACAGTATGAAAAGGGGAAGGGGGTGCGGGAATAACCTTGGAAGACTAACCAGGTGGAAAAACTGGACAAAATTACTTTAGCCAGTTATCATCAGTGGTGTCCTGTTGATAGCATGTACCCCTAAAATGATGTGATGAAACTGGTGCTTTACCTCTGTGGTCTTCCTCTCGACACCCCATAACTCCAGTCTAACCATCATAAAAACATCAGACAAAAAAACTGAGGCCCATTCTGCAAAATACAAAAATTAAGGCAGATTCTCCTCAAAACTGTCAAGGTCATCAGAAACAAGAAATGTGCAGTCACGGTTTAGAGGAGCTTAAGGAAACTTAATGAGTAGAGGTAATATGCTATCTGAATGGGATCTTGGAACAGCACAGGGACATTATGTAAAAACTGAGCAATCTGAATAAAGGACAGTCTTTGATTAATAATCTATCAACATTGGTTCATTAGTTGTGATACACCTACCATAGTAAGATGCTAGCCAGTAGGGAAACTGGTGCAGTTATATGGGAACTCTCTTTGCAACTTTTCTATAAATCTAAAATGATTCTAAAATTAAATCTTTATTAAAAATTAAAAAGCAGATTGAGAAAATTTAACCTTATTCTTTTGTGTCCTTCGTAGGTGGAGAGCTCCTTTCTCCCCCTTTCTTCTGTGGTCGCTCTCCTGACCCGGTGAAGAGCTCAACACCTCTTCAGCTTTTCCACTTCCTGCAATTGAAATATAATTGACCTTTTTAATCACAATCAGTGGGGTTTAAAACAAACTGAACTTTTATTTCAAAGGAGTGTTATCCCTTAGTTTTGCCAAATGGTCCAGCATAGTTTCTCCTTGCTATTAAGTTTTCCAGCTTATAAATTCTGATTACATTTTAAAATATGATCAAATAAAAGATTTTACAAGCATGATTCTTTACAGTTCTTTGCTCTCAATAAAATGTCTTACTGTCATTAGTCAATTCCAAGGGCCAATATCATAATTTTGTTCTTATAGTTTGTTTTCCTAACAGGAGATTTTGGTCCACAGCAATTCAGCTCTCTTTCATTTAAGAAGTTTAAGAGAGAGAGAAAAAGACTACAGATAACTATTCTAAGTCAGTGGTCCCCAACCATTTTGAACCAGGAACCGGTTCCATGGAAGACAATTTTGCCATGAATGGGGGCTGGGGGTAGGGGTGGGGTGGGGTGGGGCCGGTGGAGGAGAGAGAGGGAAGGATGGTTTCTGGATGATTCAAGCACATTACATTTATTGTGCACTTTATTTCTATTATTATTACATCAGCTCCACCTCAAATCATCAGGCATTACATTCCAGAGGTTGGGGACCCCTGTTCTAAGACACTTACAGGACATTTAACCAACGCTTTCCCTTCTTTTCGTGTTATTTACAAGCATTATTAATGCTGGCAAAGCAACAATGCACTAGGTTCTGCTTCCCAACTGCATGCTTGATGGTTTCATTGTTGTGTTATTGATTTTCTCTTTTGCATATGAGATATCAAAGCAAGTAATAAAAATTCAATTGTCAAATTCAATATGATTCCATTTTGGTTAAATACTGATAGATAAACGTGTGAAGCAATCATTTCTTTTTTTCACATTTCTTGTCCTGTTTATCCTCTGCAACATTTTGCCCTGCTGAAAATCTCACTTCTTAATTTCCTTTCTTTCTCCCCCTACACTCCTGAGTCCATTTCATTTGTTGGGGTGGAGGGTGGGGGAAGGCAACCTTCAGACCAGTAGAAATATCTATTATAAGTAAAAATATCTATTAGTAGAAATATCTACTGTAAGTAGGTATTTCACTATAAGTATATTGTGAAATTTCAGTGAGAAAAAATGTAAAACCACCTGGAACTTAATAGGCACTCAAACTTGAGTCCTTCGCCCCCTTTTTTCACTTGCCTTATAGATGTAGGTGTTTTGCCAAGTTCTATCCTGGGTCCACTCCTTTCACACCTCATAGTCTTCCTACTGCTGCTGCTGCTGCTGCTGCTAAGTCGCTTCAGTCGTGTCCAGCTCTGTGTGACCCCATGGACCGCAGCCTACCAGGCTCCTCTGTCCCTGGGATTCTCCAGGCAAGAACACTGGAGTGGGTTGCCATTTTCTTCTCCAATGCATGAGAGTGAAAAGTGAAAGTGAAGTCGCTCAGTCGTATCCGACTCCTAGCGACCCATGGACTGCAGCCCACCAGGTTCCTCTGTCCATGGGAGTTCCCAGGCAAGAGTACTGGAGTGGGGTGCCGTTGGCTTCCCCGCATAGTCTTCTTGCTGCTGCTGCTAAGTCGCTTCAGTCCTGTCCGGCTCTGTGCGACCCCATAGACGGCAGCCCACCAGGCTCTGCCGCCCCTAGGATTCTCCAGACAAGAACACTGGAGTGGGTTGCCATTTCCTTCTTAGAATCATCTATTCTCATAGCTTCAAATGCCTCCTATATACCAAGGAGGACTGTATTTCTAGTTTCTTCCGTACTATTGATCTTCAGAATGTCTCTTCCACTGCCTACAAAACAAGTGCTTCTTGGTGTTCCCCTACCCACTCTCTATCCAACAGGTCAAACGATTTCACTACCCAGGTTTTCAAGGTAATAAATCTAGATACCATTGAAACCTGAATTGTCTCATCACACCCTTCTCCCTTCTCCTCACTACTCAGACACCAACTTCTGTCACTTAAACTCCACTTGATAACCCTAGTGGATGATCTGTTTTATTTGTTCCTATATCCACAGTGCCTAGAAAAATGCCTGACATCTAGTAGATACATACGCAAATCGCTTTGGCCACCTAATACCAAGAACTGACTCACTGGAAAAGGCCCTGATGCTGGAAAAGATTGAAGGCAGGAGGAGAAGGGGACAACAGAAGATGAGATGGTTGGATGGCATCACCAACTCGATGGACATGAGTTTGAGCAGCCTCCGGGAATTGGTGATGGACAGGGAAGCCTGGCGTGCTGCAGTCCATGGGGTCGCAGAGTCAGACACGACTGAGCGACTGAACTGAAGAGATCAATTATTGAATATATTACTCTGTCCTCTCCTCTTTGTCTCCACTGCCAAGAATGTAGTCCAAGCCCACATTACGTCTTTTGAGATTCATGTTTATAGCTCCTGAGTTAGTTTCTCAGCCTCTAGTATCTCCAGCTCCCATTGCTTTCTCCCCAGTCCATCCTTGTACACTGCTTGCCTTGAGAAAATTGTAAACATCCTAAAAAAAATTTCCCTGATCCTTCACGATGTAACCTCAATCTACCTCTTTAGCCTATTCTCCCACCATGTTTTCACTCTCCAAAGTTCCTGTTTTCCCTACTTCAAACACACATACTTATTTCAAATTTCCAATTCCAAATGCTCATTGCTTATATATAAGCAATTGACCTTTAAAACATATCTATCCGGTTGTGCTGGGTCTTAGTTGCAGCACTCAGGATCCTCACCGCGGCACACAGGATCTATCACTGCACTGTTTGGGCTTCTCTAGTTGTGGCACCGAGCTCAGTAGTTGCAGCGTGTAGGCTTAGTTGCCCCACGACACATGGGATCTTAGTTCCTGGACCAGGAATCAAACCTGCAACCCCTCATTGGAAGGCAGATTCGTAACCACTGGACCACCAGGGAAGTCCTGAAAGCTACTGACCTTTGTATATTAATCTCATATCCTGCAACTTGGCTATGACTGCTTATTAGTTGCAAGAATTTTTTCTTCTGGTTTCTTGAGATTTTCTACATAGATAATCATGTCAACTGTGAACAGAGATAGTTTTATTTCTTCCTTCCCGGTTGAGTTCAGTTCAGTTGTTCAGTTGTGTCCGACTCTTTGAGACCCCATGGACTGCAGCACGCCAAGCTTTTCTGTCTATCACCAACTCCCAGAGCTTGCTCAAACTCATGTCCATCGAGTTGGTGATGCCATCCAACCATCTCATCCTCTGTTGTCCCCTTCTCCTCCTGCCTTCAATCTTTCCCAGCATCAGGGTCTTTTCCAAGGAGTCGCTTCTATGCATGAGGTGGTCAAAGTATTGGAGTTTCAGCTTCAGCATCAGTCCTTCCAATGAATATTCAGGACTCATTTCCTTTAGGATCGACTGGTTTGATCTCCTTGCAGTCCAAGGGACTCTCAAGAGTTTTCTCCAACACCACAGTTCAAAAGCATTAATTTTTTGGCACTTTCTTTATGGTCCAAATCTCACATCCATACATGACTACTGCAAAAACCATAGCTTTGACTATATGGACATTTGTCAGCAAAGTAACGTCTCCATTTTTTAATATGCTCTCTGGGTTGGTCATAGCTTTCCTTGCAAGGAGCAAACGTCTTTAATTTCATGGCTGCAGTCACCATCTGCAGCCAGTTTGTATTTAAAGGTTAACTTTCTTTTCTGGTCTTACGGCATCACCCAGGACTATAATGCAATGTTCAATAAGAGTGGTGAGGGAATTCCCTGGTAGTCCAGTAGTTAGGACTCTGCCTTCAGTGCCAAGGGTGCAGGTTCAATAACTGGTGAGGGATTCCACAAGCCCCCAGGCACAGCCAAAAATATAGGAGTGGTGAGAGTGGACAGCTTTGCCTTATTCCTGATCTTAGGGGAAAGAATCTAGCAATCTAGTTTCTCATCATTATGAAGTTAGCTATGGGGTTTTGTACATATTCTTTATTAAATTGAGGAAATTCCTCTGTATTCCTAGCTTGTTGAAATTTTTTATCATGAATAGGTGTTGGGTTTTATAAAAATGCTTTTTCTCTATTTATTGGTATGACCAAAGAACTTTTCTTCCACAGCTTATAGATGTGATGAGCTACATTAATTGATTTTTTAATGTTGAACCAATTTATACACCTGGAATAAATCCCACTTGGTCAGGGCATATAATTCTTTTTATGTGTTGCTGGATTTGACTCGCTAATGTTTTGTTAAAAATTTTTGCATCTATGTTCATGATAGATACAGAACTGCAGTTTTCCTTTCTTGTAATATCTTTATCTGGCTTTGGTGGAAGGATGATGCTTGCCTTTAAAAAAAAGAATGAAGAAGTGTTCTCTATGCTTCTATTTTCTGAGATTGTAGAGAATTGGTGTGATTTCTTCCTTAAATGTTTGATAAAGTTCACTAGTGAACTCATCAGGGCCCAGTGCTTTCTGTTATAGAAGGTTATTAATCATTGATTTAAAAAATTTAATAGTTATAGGCCTATTCAGACTGTTTTTTGTGAGAATTTGGTAGATTATATCTCTCATAGAATTAGTCCATATCATCTAAGTTATCAAATTTGTCAGCATAGAGCTATTTATAATATTTCCTTCATTATTCCTCTAATCTTCATAGGATCTGTAGTGATGACCCCCTTTATTTCTGATATTAGTAATTTGTGTCTTCTCCTTATCTGGCTAGAGTCAACCATTTTATTCATTTTTTCAGAGAAAAAGGCTTTGATTTCATTGATTTTCTCTTATTAACTTCCTGTTTTCAAGTTTCACTGATTTACACTCTACTCTGATTTTTATTATTTCATCCCTTCTGCTTACTTTGGATTTTAATTTTCTTTTTTTCTGGTTTCCTCTTGTGGAAGCTTAAATTATTGATTTTAGATCTTTCTTCTTTCCTAACACATGCACTGCATCCCACAAATTTTGATAAGTTGTATTTTCATTTAGCTCAAAATATTTTCAAATTCTTCTTGAGATTTCTTCTTTAATCTGCATATTATTTAGAAGTATGTTGTTTAATCTCCAAGTTTTGAGGAAATTTCCAGCTACGTTTCTGTTATTTCCAGTTTCATTTCATTGTGGTCAGAGAGCACACATTTTATGATTTCTATTCTTTTTAACTTGTTAAGGTGTGTTTTATGACCCAGGATACGGTCTGCTCTGGGGAATGTTCTCTGTGAGCTTGAGTGTTCTGTTAGATGTGGTTTAGAAATATCAGATTAGATCCAGTTGATTGATGGTGCTGTTGAGTTCAACTATGTACTTAGTAATTTTCTACCTGCTCAATCTGTCCACTGCTGACAGAATGGTGCTGAAGTTTTCAAGTAGAGTGGACTCATCTATATCTCCTTGCAGTTCTATCAGTTTTTGCCTCACATTTTTTTGTTGTTAATGCTCTGGTTTTAATTAAAAATATTGTGATTCCATTTTCTCCATCCTTTCTTAGTGTATCAATTATATGTATTTCTAAAATTTTATAGTTTTGAAATTTCAATCTGATTACACTACGCATCTGTCTTTGACATGTTGTCTACTTTTCCCATGAGAGCCGTTAGCAAATTAAACATCACTGCTTTAAACTTCTGAGAATTTCAACGTCTCTGCCATGCCTGAGTCTGATTATGCTTGATTTGTGTCTTCTAATTGTGTTGTTTTTTTTCTTCCTTTTTATCATCCTTTGTAATTTTTTGTTTGGAGGCCAGACATGATGTATCAGGAAACATGAACTGAGGCGATCAGGCTTCTAGTATAAGGTTTTATGTTAATCTGGATAGGAGCTAGGCAGCACTTTACATTTTCTATAGCTGTAAGTTTAATCAAGGCTGAGGCTTGATTCCTCTTATTTTTCTTGTCTTCTTCTCTGTTGTGTTTTTCCCCCTAGGAATTCTCTTAAAGAGCCTGACTTGGAACTCTTAGTCATAATTCACAGATACTACACTGGAATTTTGTCATGGTGGAAGGGTGTGGAGAACATTCAATTATCTTGTTATCTCTGTCCTTTCTTTAGCCTAGGTCCCTGGGCTGTGACCTTTAGAAATATTTCTTAGACTGTATCTCTTCTCCCATGACACAAGGCCAAAAAAAAAAATTGTTTAGTTGCTAAGCCATGTCACAAGTAGGCTAACAGGGACTGAAATCATCCAGCTGGCTTTTCCCCAGGTCAGATAAGGCCTTGGTAGAGTAATTTCCTTCAGAGGGTAGGCCTTTGTCATGGAAAATGATCTGGAAGTATTTCAAAATAGTTGCTTTCTCTTCCCCTGGGATCCCTCATCTTAATCATGATAACTTCCTGGAGTGCCGGGGGGTTTTACCTGTCCTGCCAATCCAAACTTATTGCTATTGTTTAGCTGCTAAGTCATGTCCAACTCTTCTGCAACCCCATGGGCTGCAGCCCACCAGACTCCTCTGTCCATGGGATTTCCCAGGCAAGAATATTGGAGTAGATTGCCATTTCCCTCTCCAGGGGATCTTTCCAAAGCAGGGATCAAACCCACATCTCCTGCATTGCAGGCATTCTTTACCACTGAGCCACCACAGAAGCCCTAATCCATGGTTCAGTCAGTTCAGTTCAGTTCAGTCACTCAGTTGTGTCTGACTCTTTGCGACCCCATGAATCGTAGCACGCCAGGCCTCCCTGTCTATCACCAACTCCCGGAGTCTACTCAAACCCATGTTCGTCGAGTCAGTGATGCCATCCAACCATCTCATCCTCTGTCATCCCCTTCTCCTCCTGCCCCCAATCCCTCCCAGCATCACGGTCTTTTCCAATGAGTCAACTCTTCGCATCAGGTGGCCAAAGTACTGGAGTTTCAGCTTCAGCATCAGTCCTTCCAGTGAACACCCAGGACTGATCTCCTTTAGGATGCACTGGTTGGATCTCCTTGCAGTCCAAGGGACTCTCAAGAGCCTTCTCCAACACCATAGTTCAAAAGCATCAATTTTTCGGCGCTCAGCTTTCTTCACAGTCCAACTCTCACATCCATACGTGACCACGGGAAAAACCATAGCCTTGACCAGACGGACCTTTGTTGGCAAAGTAATGTCTCTGCTTTATAATATGCTATCTAGGTTGGTCATAACTTTCCTTCCAAGGAAAAAGTCCATAGTTAGCCTCCAGTAATTTGTCAAAGTTACCATCTCGCTATTTACCAGTTACTGGCCCAAGCTGGTCTGCTCCTGGTAAGCTGACCTCTACTGTGACTCTGTTTATTTCTCCAGTTTGGGGAGTGGTGGTGTGCCCTGTGACCTCAATTCTCTCGTGGATCTAAGAAAAGGAATGGATTTTTTTCCACCTGTTAAACCTTTTCTTGCTGTGAGGATGGAGTGACTACTTGAGCTCCTTACATGTTTGAGTTGAAACGGGTAGTTGCCTACAAACTCTTTTTTGAAAGTCCTTCCCCATTTTCTCTATGAAGGGAGGCCAGAATGATTCTGAGGAGTCTTTGCTGATCTTTCTCTAAATAAAAAATTCCCCACTGTGTGCTCTCAGACTTGGTATAGGTATTTCACGTGCTGACTCTTGGCTCTGTGAATGTGAATACCTAGGGAAGAGGCTTTTTGGTTTATCTTCTCACTTCTTGCATAAGGGACAAATAATTGTCTGCTTTTAAGTGAAATGGAAAAGGAACAAAACACTATTCACTAATTAAAAACAAACTACTACTTATATTTGGCTCACTTCTCCATTTATTAGAATAACCACATGTGGAGAGGCACAATGCGCTTAAGTTTTACATGACTACAAAGTTATCACAAATCCCAAACTTCTTAGCCACAGTTATTTCACTTACTCTGTTTAAAGAAAAAGCTTTCAAAACATCTGAGTTAGCTTGATACACAGAGACCCTGAATAAATGGGAACTACGTACTTTTAAATGCTTGTACTTCCTGCTCTAATAATGTCTTCTTTAAATAGAATCCAGCATAAAAGGGATTGAAATATGTAAGGTCATGATGCAAATGTTTCTGAGAGAGTGAAATGAATCCGTACAACATGGAAACAGATGTAGTGTGCACAGATGGTCTGCAAGGAGTCACTGCGCCATCTGGGCCTCCATGGCTTGTGCTGTCCATTCTGGTGCTGTCTGACTGATTTTCTCCAACAGGTTATTCACCTGGAAACAGAGTGACTGGATCTGTTTGTCCCATGTTGGCAGGGCTTCTCGTGCTAAAGAAAAAAGGAATAATGTACAAAACTGAAGTTACTCCTTTGCAACCATAGTGAACGTGAGTTAGAAGACAAAATACAGAAACACTGATTTTTAAAAGTTTACTTCAAAACTCTTGGCTGCTAAAATTAAGCTAATTATGCAACAGTTAAGAAAAGTACTCTAATCACTGGTACAGAGTATAAAACAAAACAAAGGTACACAAAATAAAACCAACCAAACGACCTCAACCACAACAATAAGGCGACTTCACCGAAGTCAAAGCACTGAAGTGCTTTTGTCACTCAGTTTATACCTTCATAAGATCCCTGGAGAAGGGACAGGCTACCCACTCCAGTATTCTGGCCTGGGAGAATTCCATGGACTGCATAGTCTTGTGGGGTCACAAAGAGTCCAAGCAGGACTGAGCGACTTTCACTTTCTTTCACTTTATACCTTCATAAGACACTGCCACCTGCTGGGGAAAGTTAAGTCTATTTATCTACTCCACACTGTCTCTACTGGACTCTAAAGAATATTTTAATATTTAAACTCCAAACAAAAAACCTCATGATCTAGCAGGCTTTTCTCTACACCAGCAATCTGCAGTTAGAAATGAAAAACTATGGGGCAAGTTCCACCCAAAATAGCATCAACACTTACAAATTTGGGCACAGAATTAATGAAGGGAAAAAAAACTATAAAATCTTAATAAAGGACATAAAATAACTTGAATAGATACAAATCACATTTCCAGCTGGAAAGATGTAATATCTTAAAAATATCAGTCCTTTTCTATTAAAACATAAATTTAAAGAAATTTCCAAGACAATCCTCCTTTCTCTGTTTTGCTTCCTGAACAAGATAAAATTACTAAAGTTAATAAGGAAAAACTGATGTTTGAGAATAGCCAAAATAATTTTGAAAATTAAAAACAAGCAAGATTACAGTATATCTACACAACTAAGTATTATTCAGCCTTAAAAAGGAATGAAAAAAGTACTGACTACATGTTATAACATGAGTGAAACTTGAAAACACTACATTAAGTGAAAGAAGCCGAAAGGTCACATATTGTACGGTTTCATTCATATCAAATATCCAGAACAGGTAAATCCACAGAGACAACAGAAATTAGTTGCCAGGGGCTGGAGAGAGAGAGGTATGAGGAGTAAGTCCTTAAGGGGCATGGGGCTTCCATTTGAGAAGATAAAAATGTTCTGGAATCAGGCAGAGGTGGTGGTTGTACAACATTGTAAACATACTAAATGATACAGAATGATTAATCCCACATATGTGCATCTCAACTCAGTTAAAAAATAGTAGTGGAGGGATAGGGTCTGCTTTATCAACAATAGAATCTATTATAAATTTATTACCTAATATTGTTACAGATCCATGGAACTGAAAAGAGTACAAAAAGAGATCCAAATTAATTTGTGAAACCTGTGTGCGTGCTAAGTCACTTCAGTCGTGTCTGACTCTGCAACCCTGTGGACTGTAGCCCACCAGGCTCCTCTGCCCAAGGGATTCTCCAGGCAATAATACTGGAGTAGGTTGCCATGCCCTATTTCACGGGATCTTCCCGACCCAGGGATCAAATCCACGTCTCTCACATTTCCTGCATTGGCAGTTGGCTTCTTTAAAACTAGCACCATTTAAAACCTAATACACTCCAAAGATCAGAAAGGATGTTTTATTTCATAAATCATATACACATAATTGGCAATCTATCTTTAAAAAAAAAACAGCTAGACCACGACTGAAAATTATACACAAAAATGAACTAGAGATTGAATTTGTAAATATAAAACAATAAAGAAAATATTAAATAAAATTTAAATATTAATTTAACCCCAAAGTGAAGGAGACTTTCTTAATTAATACAGAAAACACAAAAGACATAAAGTTAAAAATGGACATATTTGGCTGCAAAAAAAGCTTTTAAATGTGTCTGGGGTTAGGGTTTATGGTACACATTGCCTAATAGAAACACAACTGATAGAATGACAAAAGTATCTGTAACATTGAAATAGGAAAGATATGGAGGAGAAAGGATGGAAATGTGTAAGAAAAAATAACATCAATTCACAGACAAGAAAATGCTAATGACCAATACATGGAAAGATTTAAACTTCATCAGTGCCAAGGAAATGCACAGTAAGACAATAATGTAGTATTTCCCCCCAACAACTGGCAAAAGATAAAAAGAAAAAAAATATCCAGTTGTTAAAAATTCATTCTCCCATGTTGGTGGAAGTGTAAATGGCTACAGCTCTCTGGAAAACAAGCTGGTAGTAGCTATTAATCAAAATACATATATCCTCTGAAGCATCAAAGTATGCAACTTCTGAGACTTCGTTCTAGAGAACTAAGTGTCCCAGGATTTAAAGATCTGCACAAGGAAACCAACTGAATGTCTATCAGCAGGTGAATAGTTGAACTCCATGAAATAACTACACAACTATTAAAACAAATAAATTAGATTTCATATCTAGTGACTTGAAAATATGTTCACAGTACATTAACTTAAAAAAAAAAAAAGCCACTTTGTAGAATACTATGTACTTTAAAGTATGACGCCATTTTTTAAAATCCCTATCTACCTTTTTGTACTTGTCTCTACAAGCATGTAGAAAGACAGACAAGATTTCAGACTGATACTAGCTGTGCCAGACAGGTAGGGTTGAGGAATGCAAGAGAAACTGAAAAGATATTACGGACTCTTCCTTTAGTCATTGGTGGAAATTTACTTCTTAATAAGAGCAGATTTACCATTGCAATTTTTTTAATCTAAGAAAATTAGAAAGGAAAATATTCCCTATTCTATCAAGTTAGCAAACATTAATTTAAATTGTTCTTTTAAAAAATAAATAAATAAATAAATTGCTCTTTTACTTGGTGACCCCTCTGCTATACTATTCATCATATACTGTATTTGTTAATTCAATAATTATTTCCCACTTACAATAGGCAGAGCACTGGAAAAGATGTTGGACATACCATGGAGAACAAGAAACACTTAATATTGATCACTAGGAAGCTGAGCCTGGTAACAGAAACAGGCATTTAGACAAAGAGCTACAGAAATGGAAATAATTATGATTAATGCTAGCAAGAAATTCAGGGTGACAAGAACATATAACTTAGAGCTACTCCTAAACTGAGGAGTCAGGAAAATCATTATTGATTAACGCTGTTGAAACTAAGACAGGGGGACAAACAGAAGATGAGTGGAGAGGCTGGCTGTGACGGGATGGCTATTTTGGAATGTCTGATGTGGGGAGGAACTCACAATGCTGGAGAAAACAAAAAGCCCTGTGGGCTGGACTGGAATGAGAAGTTCATTAAGGATCAGGTGGAGCTTCAGGAGACTGCAGAATTTTACTCTACAAGCGATGGGGAAACCATTCAATTGGGAATTCAATGGGGAATTACATTCAGTTAGCAGGTAATGGAATAGAGTAACATTGAATCATTTGGTTTTTCTTTCTTTTTTCTGCCTGTTTGCATTTTTCAAAGATCATGATCACTCTGGCTATAGGAGGGCAATGGGACTAGAAAGGAGCAATTGCAGACTTGAGAAAAAGTTAAGAGGCTATTTCTTAAGCCCAGAAGGGGGTATGGGAGCTTAGAATAGACTGGTGACAGTAACAAATGAAGAAAAGTATGTGGATTCTAGATACACATAAGACAGAAAGTTGAAAGGATTCTGGGCAGCAAAGTAAAGAAGGGGTCAAGGATAAGGGTGCTGGAGAAAATGAACACTCCAGTTCTGGATAGCTGGTTGGTTGTTCAGAGAGGCAGGCATGGAGGGGAAATGGTGAATGTGGTTTTGGGTATGTTTCTTCTGAGACGCCCACGAAGCAGTCAGGTGGGAAACACCTACTTGTCAATTAGAACCTCTAAGTCTAGGCCTCAGAAGAGAGATTTACGCTAGAAATCTAAGTATTGTCTGCATAGAGATGGATCAATAGGAGTAGATGAGAGGGTACTAGGTTACTAGGGTAACTCAGCAGAGCGAGGAGAAAAAGGCTGAGGAGTAAGTCCTAAGCAGCCCCAATATTTAAATGTCTACATTTAATAGTCTACAGAGATGGCTGGGAAGAATACCTGGAGAAAAAGGAGGAGAAGTAGAACAGGGTGAAGAAGGAGAAGGACAGAAGTCAAGAGGGTGGGAGGCAATCAAAAAGGAGTAAGTGGTCAATCCTATTCGATATGATGTAAAGCCAAGATGAAGCCTGAAAGATAAAAGGATTTTTACTAAAAACAGAAGAGACCCCAGTATGTTTAAATATCGCTAGAAAGAAGCCAACAGAGGGGGGGGGAAGAGGATGAAAATGGACAAAATAATTGCTAAGCTCAAGTTCTTTAAAAAGATTTCTTTTGGGGGTAGGGAGTGGTAGAGTTCAGAGAAGGGATCCCAAGTGGAAGAACTAGAAAGAGAGATGGAAACCATCTCCAGTATAACACGAAAGAAGAAAAAGACAGAATTCAATCTATATTTAACATTTAGGAGTTTATAAATCTGATAAAGAAGTTAAGATAATTTCATATGAATAGCTTTTTTTTCTTCTCCCTGTGAACCAGAAATGCAGTTTTCTCCTGAATGAAGGAGGACAAAAGTCAGAGATTTAGGAAACTGAAATCTGAAACAGTCCCTGAAGAGTAGGGAAAAAGAGTGGACTAGAGAAATGCATGAAGAGTCCCAGGCAGTGTTGAGAACCCAGGAACCTGGATTTGCAGTGGTATCAACCAATCTGGGACTCTGACTCTCCTCTAGCAACCCTAGTTTAGCTCCTCAAGGACAGGCCTGGAAAAGCCGAAGGATGGGGTCATTCAAGGTGAAGACCTGCTGGCCAGCAGGAACATAGAGTTAGCAGGCAAGTGGTCTGGGCCTCTGTGAAAGAGTAACTGAAATGATGAACCATGAACTGGATAGGAAGCTGGATAGGAAGAATGGCAAAACTTTAAAAAGGGAGACTTCCCTGGAGGTCCCGTGGGTAAGACTCTGTACTCCCAATGCAGGGGACCCGGGTTCAATCCCTGGTCAGGGAACTAGATCCCACAGGCCACAACTAAAGAGTTCATATGCTGCAACTTAAAAAAAATAATAAAAAGATCCTGCATGCCACAATGAAGATTGAAGATCCCAGATCCCACGTACCACACTGAGACCTGGCACAGCCAAATATAAGTAACTTTTTAAAATAATAAATTAAAAGAATCTTAAAGGGCTAGGATGACAGGAAGAAAGTGAAAGTCACAGATGGAAGGCTCCAGTGCGGCCAAGGAAGAGGTAAAGCAGACGTACCTGAGAAAGACCAATAGAAAGGCTGGGGAAAGGCCGTGCCCAGAGTGGGATATTTCAAGTTACACTATCCAAGCAGAATGGTTCTGGTACAGTAAGGTCCAGGGCACAAATGAGGCGGGAAGAGGGGCTGAGGAGGTATTAAGATAAATGAGAAAGTCACTAGATCTACTTTTCTGTCTGCCTCCATCAGTTTAGTGAGCTGTTGAATAGGAAATGCAACTGTCTTTTCTACACACCCGTTACATGGTATGTAGTCAATAAATGTTTGGTGAGTACATGAATGAATATAACAATCCCAGTTTCAATTTTTTCTCCTTGCATTTGGACTGCAAGGAGATTGAACTAGTCAATCCTAAAGGAAAGCTCCAATACTTTGACCACCTGATGCGAAGAACAGACTCACTGGAAAAGGCCCTGATGCTGGGAAAGACTGAAGGCAGGAAGAGAAGGGGATGACAGAGGATGAGATGGCTGGATGGCATCACCGACCCAACGGACATGAGTCTGAGCAAGCTCCTGCTGATGGTAAAGGATGGGAAGCCTGGCGTGCTGCAGTCCATGGGGTCGCAAGGAGTCAGACCCAACTGAGTGGCTGAACAACAACAATTTCTTTGGGAAATAAGTTCATTCCAGTAGTAAGACTCTGGGTCAAAGGAAGATGCTCGGCAATTGCTCAGCATGTTTTAATCACAAATACACAACACTGTCATTTCATTATGCTATAACCAAGCAAAACTTCTTACTTTCAAAATGAACTATTCCATCAATCTGATCAATAAATCCATTCATACGTCCTTCTGTGATCATTTGTGATGCTATCTTTTCTGCCTGTTTAAAAAAAAAAAAACTCTTAGACATTTTAATTATCATAGCAAGTTATTCACATATGCTCATCAACAGAATTGAAAGCTCTTGGGTTAGCTGACCATCACTAAGCCTTACGTATGTGTTCATCTGCCGTTCATTACAAGAGCAAATCTTGGAAATCTGACTGTTTAATCCCCCAATTCTTTCCGCGTACAATCCATTATTTTACGTTAACTGGGATCTGTTTCTCTTGTAAGATTTTGAACAAGCACCTAGCCCTCTTAGCAATTTTTCTCTCTGCTCAAAATCAAACTCACAATTATTCTTCTCTCTGGGATCCACACCTCAAAAAAAATCCGTAGCTTTTCTTATTCTATTTCATTTCAGTTTTCACATTGTTTATCACCCCAAGACTATTTAAGACAGTAATTTTTTTGAAGGAAAAACTGAAAGGAGGAAGAGTGTTAAAATTTAAGAGAGAAATGAAAGGATTTAAAAGACAATTAAAGGGGAGCAGAAGGCCCTCTTAATTTCTAAAGACATACTTCATGTTTACTGTCTGTTAAGGAAATTGGGCTGTGACAGTCATTATGGTAACTCTGACCATGTTCATAATCAACCCTAATTCATTCCTGAACAGACTGTGACTAGCAATTACTGCTAAAAATATATTCACTTCCCTTAGTCTCGGCAAGGAATCATACCTCAAAGTTGAAGAAGAAAGCCATCTATTAATGGTAACTAAAGCCCTGGTTCCAAAATTGTTCCACTGCCTTTACTGTGTAATAAATGCATACATGTAAAGGCATTGTGTTAGTGAAATTTTAATTTAGTATTTTCTAACAGATAAAAGGGGATGTGACCATAATTACATGACTTCAAGGTCTACAAGTTAGTAAAAGTAAGGTTGATTGCTTGCTTTTATGTTATTTAAAATTAAAAGAATGTTTTGTAGATGACACCTGAAATGCCCTCTAAATAATACTGGAACTTTTCCAGAATTTATACACAGCCAACCAAACTTTATCATGACTAAGAATGAAATCAACTCCCTAATAACACAGGCAACTTTTTAAGTTAAATCAACCACAGAAGTTACAATAGAATAGCTTAGAATATTACCATAGTCATTAGAGGGCAGGAAAAAGAACTGAGGCAAATGTTAGTTAAAAATCAGAAACCACTATGAAGAGGATCTGAACAGATATGAAACAAAGATATTCTTACAAAATGGGAATCATAACCTGGAACCCCTTTTAAGATTTTCATTCTAGGTTACTTTACCATAAATTACAACTTAAAAAAAATACAAAACCATAGACAATTAATTCCATTATAGCACTATTTTAACACTCAAATAATTTATTTCCATTTATCTGAGGCTTTTTATGTATGTTTTTGTCACAGCTGCCAATATTTACCAATTACAGTCATCACTCAATATCAGCCCATGGGGGGTTGTTTCCATGAGGGCCCTGGATACCAAAATCTATGGAGGCTCCAGACCCTTACATAAAATGGAGTAGTACAATGAATACAGCTGGCCCCCTCCATAGCCACAAGTTTTTCATCCACAGATATTGAGGTCCAACTGTATGTATTTTATTTTCTCTTTATATCAATGATTTAGTCTCTTAACTTCCTTTTTATGTATTGCAAATAAGAAAATACCTTAGCTGCAGGAATCTCTAAAAGGGCTCCAAGTTCTTCAAAGGTAATATTATTATATAATTTGCTTGCAGACAATAAATTGTGTTCAATAACAGCTCTGTCCAAGATGCTAGAACCTTAAACATAAATAAGAAAGTTATAACTTTGAAACTAGGCTTACACTCTTAATAGACGCATCTTTTTTTAAAAAAAATTTCCAAAAAAAAAAAAAAAAAAATTTCCAGGCATGTAATAATTCATAATCATTGTCTTTATTCTTACCAAAATTTTAAAAGCAACCAAAATGCCCTAATTGATACATTTTTTATAACGTAGTTAAACAAAAATAAAATTTAGAAGATGATTGGCAAGTAGTTCCTTATTAGCTGAACAGATTTAGTCCTCTGAATTTGGGGTTTTGCTTCCTTAGACTAGTCAGCAGTTTCATTACTTTCTCTTCTCTTGCTATAAGCACAAATTTCATCAGCAAGCAGCAGCAAAACAATCATGCAATCTGTTCTGTAAGCTTGATAAGTCAAAACGTACAGAGCAATGGGAATGTCTCTGTTCCTCTGGGCACTGCACACGCGCTGTACTGAGGCAAATGTGAGAAATGTTTGGAAGGCAAAATCCCTTTGTGAGATATGAGGCATAGGATCCTCCCCTAAGAAAGATGAAACCGGGCCTGACAGAGTTCTGGACCTAAGGCCCCATCCTGAAAATGTTAGACTGTTGGGCTCACCCAATTCTTTTCTTCCCTTTTATTGAGATATAATTAACATGTAACATTATATTCATTTAAGGTGTATAACGCACTGAGTTGATATATGTATATACTATGAAATGATCATCACCAGTTTAATTAACTAGCGTCATCACCTCACAGTTATAATTTTTTTCTTGTGATGAGAACTTTTAAGATCTACTCTCTTAGCCACTTTCCAATATAAAGACCTAAATAAATAGGAAAATATGGAAGATTTAATATTGTTAACTCCCCAAATTGATCTACAGGCTCAGTGTGGTCCTTAACAAAATCCCAGCTGGCTTCTTCACAGAAATTGACAAGCTCATCTTAAAATTCACACGGAAATTCAAAGGACCCAGGGGAGCCAAAACAATTTCGAAAAAGAACAAAGCTGGAAGGCTCAAATTTTCTGATTTCAAAAATCAGATTGCTGAGACACAGCAATCAAGACTGGGGAATTCTGCTGTGAGGACAAACATACAGAATAATGGAATAGAATTGAGAGTCCAGAAATAAACTCACATTTACAGTCAACTGATTGTCAACAAAATTGCCAAGGTAATTCAGTGGGGGAAATAAGAGTCCAACAAATGGTGCTAGGACAACTGAATACTCACAGGCAAAGTAAAGTTGGACTCCTACTTCACACCACATACAAAAATTAACTCAACATTAATCAAAGATCTAACTGTAAGAGCTGAAATTATAAAACTTACAGAAGAAAACAGAGCAACTTTTTATGACCCTGGATTAGGCAACAGCCTTTTAGATACAACACTTAAAGCACAAGCAACAAAAGAAAAAACACAAATTGGATTTCATAAAAATTAATAACTTCTGGGTTTCAGAAGATATCATCAACAGTGAAGAAACAACACACACAATGGGAGAAGATATTTATCTGGCAATGATAACATCTAGAATACATAAGAATTCACGCAATTTAATAATAAAAAACCAAATAACCCAATTTAAAAGTGGCCAATAAGCATACGAAAAGGTGTTCAACATCATTAAGCCCTCAGGGAAATCCAAGTCAAAACCATAACAAGATACCACACACTAGTCATCCTAGTGGGTATGAAGACAATCAATAAGACAGATAATAACAACTGTGGGAGAAAATACGGAGAAAACGGAACCCTCACACACAGGAATGTGAACTGGGGCAGTCATGTTGGAAAACAGTCTGCAGCTCTGCAAAAGACTAAGCCCAGTGCCATGTTGCCGTTGCTGTCGCTGCTGTTCAGTTGCCCAGTCACGTCCAGCTCTTTACGACCCCAGGGACTGCAGCACGCCTCTTTATCAGTTGATGGGCATTTAGGTCATTTTGCTATCAATAACCCTGCTGTGAACATTCATGTAAAAGTTTTTGTACAGACTGCTGCTGCTGCTGCTGCTGCTAAGTCACGTCAGTCGTGTCCGACTCTGTGTGACCCCATAGACGGCAGCCCACCAGGCTCCCCCGTCCCTGGGATTCTCCAGGCAAGAACACTGGAGTGGGTTGCCATTTCCTGCTCCAATGCATGACAGTGAAAAGGGAAAGTACAGTTGCTCAGTCGTGTCTGACTCATAGCGACCCCATGGACTGCAGCCCACCAGGCTCCTCCGTCCATGAGATTTCCCAGGCAAGAGTACTGGAGTGGGGTGCCATTGCCTTCTCCGTTTGTACAGACATTAGCTACCATATGACCCAGTAATTCCACTGCTAGATATACATCCAAGAAAATTAAAAATTAAAAAAATTAAAAACCTATGTCCGTACAAAAACTTTCACATGAATGTTCACAGCAGAACCTAAATGTCCATCAACTGATGAAAGAAAATGAGGTAACACAATGTTATTTGGCAATAAAAGTGAATGAAGTACGATATACACTACAACACAGATGAACCTTGAAAACATCAAGCTAAGTGAAAGAAGCCAGTCACAACAGATCACATATTGTATGATTCCATTTATATGAAATGATCAGAATAGGCAAATCTACAGAGCAGAAAATAGCTTAGCAGTAACACTGTAAAGCCCTGGGAATATACTAAAACCACTGAATTGTAGTAACAACAACAACACTATGTCTCAAGATTGCTAGCCTAGGGGCTGTAATGACAATAAACAAAGATGGTCAAGAAAAATAAATAAAGTAATAAAGGCCAAAATGGAAGAAGAAGACAAAATACCTGTCCTATATACATAGTCTCCTGTGAGAAATTTGAAAATCATTTGCATTCTCAGAGATCCTAGTTAGAATCCCTCATTTTAGAAGAGTAATCTGATTTTATTTTTTCTTTCTTTGGCCAGAAAGCACAAAGTCAAATCTGAAGTTTAACTACATCAGTTCCGGAAAATTTTTCTTATTTATTTAGCTTTTATCAGATAACTTCCTGCAAAAGAATTTATTAAAGTTGCTCAGAATACACAGAAGACAAGAAACTTAAAAAAGAAAAAGAAGAATAGCAATGGTCAAAACACACCCATTACAGGTGGGCTACAAGTTTAACTTTTTAAACTTTCTAGCAGCCTATCAAATTAAGAAAATCAATCAGTTTATCAACTCACATTACTTAAATTAAATCAAGGAGACTTAATTAAATTAAATCAAGGAGTTGGGAGAATCACAACTAATCCTAAGACTGAAATGGAATTTTTCTTACTATCTGCATAAAGAATATCCTATAGAATAAATTATCTCCTTTAGAAAGAAAGACAATAATTAATTTATTTGCTTCTTAATGTACAATTAAATAAAAGAAATTCAATAGGTCAATATAATTGCTTTAGTAAATCTGGGAACTAGGGCAGTGACTGGTGAGGTATATACACCTTTTTGCCAAATCTTACATAAATAATTCCATACAACTAGATTCTCTTCAATATGGGATGACAGTGAATCCAAGGCAATGTGTTTGACAGATCTGCATGTCTGTCTTGACCTTTTCCATATTTCTAGTGGTCTACATCTATATTTTTAGTCATGTGTGCTATTGTTATAAGTTACCTTAAAATCTCTATAGATAAACATATATAAAATTATTGATGTTATGAACAAGCATCTATTAAAAATTCTTTCCCAGCAAAGACAGTCTGACTTAAGCAAATAGTAGGAAACACAACACCAAGTTCTATTCTTATTGGAAACACTTACCCCTTAATGAGCTTGTGCAAGCTACTGTGCCAAATTTTGCTCTATCTAAAATAGAACTGGGTAATTATGCTCTGTTACAAACTGATGTTTAAAATTCATTAAGGTACTTACCAAATGGTTTGAGTTTTAAAAAAAATCGAGTGTTATAAGCCTAGCCTATAATTCTTCTGCCTTTTCAGTTTCCAAAAAATATTCCAAAAAATGCTTTCCAATAGGTCTACCCTTATATTTCAAACTCATGTCCAAGTATGATGTTCATCTTCAGTCAATATTCATTTTTTATCAAGCGTTAGATAAAAATATTACAGAAAGATATCAAGACTCTTCAAATTTAACATACGTTCCACTAGTGTAACCTAAAATACCACATACTTATAAGAAGCAGTCATTACCATCAGCTGTAGTTGCTTTCTGGTGAGGCATCAGCATGGCAGCAAATTCTTGAAGTTGATTTCCTCTGATGATCCTATCTAGGTACATTTTCTCTAGGATTCCGTAAGCAGCAAGCTGCTGGCACCTTTCATCCTTAAAAAGAGTAGCTAGCATCCGAGAACGCTGCTGTCCTAAGGGAAACAAATGAGCATCAAATATTCTCACTCTCTTTTCAATGAAAAACAATCTTTCTTAGGACTGCATTTTTGCCTACTAAAATATGCAGTTGATCCTCATTATTTGTAGTAGCTAAGTCCTATAAAGTCGCTGCCAACAGTGAATTAGTGAATACTCAACTGCTGCTCCTAGGGTTGACACAGGATTAGGTTCTTATGAGCCTCTGGTTGCAGCATTTTTGTCAGCTGGTCAACATGTAATCTTGTCTTGTGTGTTCGTTTAAAGGCACCCTAACTTATGGTTTACACTATAACTCATGCCTGAAAGAACTTATCTAACTTAACACATGTATATTCTCCATAAGACACATCACAGACTTCCCACACTTGAGTACACAAGATAATACTATGGCACTATGCTTAGGGACCATTTAAAAACAGCAAAACCATCAACAAATGCATGAAAATGTGAAGAGTATCACATAGACCACAAAAAAAGGACATTTGTTTATAGTAGGAGAGCTGAAACAATGTAGAATACCACCTTGTTTGACATCTGCTGGAAACAGTATAAGTAGAGGGGCTCAGATTTTTTGCTGCTCTGCACACGTCTGCATATGACTATAAAAGCACCTCAAGCATTGATTTGGGAGGGGGTGACAAATTTTAGCAAGCAGGTAGATTCACCTACATGGAATCTGTGAATAATAAGGACCAGCTGTATATTCATTTGTGAAGACTATGATACACAATCATTCTCTCAGTAGCCAACAGGGACTGGTTCCAAGACTCCCTCATAAATGCCAAAACCTGCCGATGCAAAAGTCACTTAAGTAAAATGATGTTCTATTTGCACCACCTTCATATATCCTCCCTTATATTTTAGATCATCTCCAGATTATGTGTAATACCTAATACAATGTAAATGCTATGTAAATAGTTCTGGCTGGCACCAGCAAATTCAAGTTTTGCTTTTGGAACTTCCTAAAAATTTTTTCCCCAAATATTTTTAACCCACGGTTGGTTGAATTTGCAGATGCAGAACCCATGGATATGGAGAACCAATCGTATGCCAAAATGTTACAAATGGCTCAAATTATAGCTAATTGCTATTTTCTTCTTCTTGCTTATTTATATTTCTATAACAAACATGCATACTTTTGGTAATGATAAAAAACTGATGAAAGATGAACAAACATTTCTCAGATGGAAAACTTGATTTTCATAGTCTCAATTTATACCTTCGAGTACCTTTAAGTGGTGAAAAATCACATGATAACTGATGACATTAAAAAGTGAACTAATGGAAATAAAACTATGAACAGACTTTTTCTTTTTAAATTTATTTTTAGCTCTATATACTGAAAGAGCCTAATGACAATGACACCCAGCATCAGCGAGCATACCTAGTATCCTGATCTTGCTAACCTCATTAAGAGGAACTAGAAATTCTTAAAAAATAGCTGATTTCACATCTGGGGCAGGGAAAATACAAAAGGAGCCTAAGGCATCTTTTTATACTACATATCAGGCAAGTACTCAAAGACTAACAGGGGGCCATGTCAAAAAGACATAATTTGGTCATATCTGGGACAACTTGAGCATCAAAAAGAATCACAACTATATTTTATTGTAACACACAAATAAATTTTAAAAACTGAGTCAAATATGCAAGAATATTCAGAGCAGTACTATTACTAATAGCCAATGACAAGGCAATAGGATAAACAACGTGGTATATTCACAGAATGGGATACCACATAACAACCAAAATGAACAAAATATGTGTAACAATGTGGATAAATTTCATAAAGTTGACCAAAAGAAGAAAGACAAGAGTATATTAAAAAAAAAAAGAGTATATGTACTACATGATTTCACTTATATAAATATAAGAAGCAGGCAAAACCAATATATATTAATGACCACTATTAGAGGTTGGGGGTTAGGGCTAGTGATTAGGAGAAAGCAGGACAGAGGCTCTCAGGGTGCTAGTAATATTTTGTTTCTTTTTCTGCACACTGACTACATGATGGTGTTCATCTGTGACAACTCACTGAAGCGTATACTTTTGATATGTACAGTTTTCTGTGTGTACATGTTTTCTGTACATACATGTTTCTGTATGTACAGTTTTGTGTGCTTCTACATGCAGAAGATAAGCAGAGAAAAAGTTCACAGTGATATTTGAAAAAAAAAAAAAGGAGCAAAGAATGAATAATTCACCATTTTTCATTTTCATTTTATATTACATGCAAAGAGTGATCTAGCAAGGATTATTAACAGATATTAAATTATGGGAAGGAATTTGGAAAACAGAATTTTTGTGGTGTTAAAGCAGCACCCCATGAATTGCTTACAAAAGACAAAGAGGCCAATGTACCTTTACAATGGAGTTTCTACCTTAATTAAATGAACAAACTCAGCATCACTAACGGTGGGACAAGGTAGCAGTATGTGCTCTCTGACGTGATTCAACAGCAACTACATAGTATCATTATAAGGTATTCTTGCCAGAAAAAAATTTAACCTGAATTAATATAACCTCTGGCTATAACTGCTATTTTATAAGGAATCTACGGGATTAAGGAATAAATTAAATATATATATATATATGCATATATATATATCAAAAAGGGCTTCCCAGGTGGCACCGTGTAAAGAATCCACCTGCCAATGCAGGAGACACAAGGGATACAGGTTCAATCCCTGGGTGGGGAAGATCCCCTGGAGGAGCAAATGGCAACTCACTCCAATACTCTTGCCTAGAAAATTCCACGGACAGAGGAACCTTGAGGGCTACAGTCCATGGGGTTGCAAAGAGTCAGACACGACTGTGTAACTAAGTAAATTACATAACATGTAGATCAAAAAATCTAGGATGACGGACATTCTATATAATAACTTCAAAGTCTATATAAATATATATATATATATATTTGGACAGAAAAGTAAGATTCATCGGTGGGCAAGAGGAAGGAGGGGACAGCGCCAAGGCTCTCCTAAGGGCAGGGCCCCTCATTTTTCCAGAGTGCCACCATTAGGGTTGTATATATAATATGTGACCCCTCACCACCTGGATGAGCTGCTTTCCTGCCACCATGTTTTAAAGTTCATCTGCACTAAACTTAGTAAATGCCCAGTTCTTGGAGATGTAGATCCTCTGGCGGCCAGGGAACTTGACCTTGGCCCCACAGAGGGCCTCAGTCACATGCTCCTTGTTCTGCAGCTCAGTGTGGATGGACATTATAATAACTTGGCCAATGTGGACCCTGGCGAGTGCACCCCAGGGCTTTCCAAAGGCGCCACGCATACCTGTCTGGAGCCTAGACTGGGAAGAGCATGCCAGTCATGGAAGTCCACTGGAAAGAGCTGTATCCAAGGTCCCTTAGGGCAACCTGCACAGGCAGCAGGCTGCATACACTACCGAGGAGGCTGCTGTTTGCAGCCACTGCACACTGGGCCCCCACGGGGAAAAGAGCACAGTGGGCTTAATTGGCTACAAAAGTATATTTTTTTAAAGTGAGGAAACTACATACAATGTGGTATGTGAACTATACCACAATAAAGTTGGGGGCAGGGAGAATGAGGAAATTCTTCTAGACTAAAAGAATCTAAAGAGTCATAATCACCAAATACCACACATAATGTTGCTCCTTATTTAAGATGAAAAAGGCAGGTATAAAAGACATCCTTGAGCTAACTGAGGCAGTGATAATATGGACCAGCTGCTAAATTCTACAGTGGAATCACTGTTAACTTTTTTAGGGATGATAATGGTATTGCAGTTACACAGAAAAAAATGTTTCTATTCTTAGGAGACACATCATGACATATGAAGGAGTGTCAAGATGGCCTTCAAATAACTTTAAAATGATACCTCAAGACGTGTGTGTGAGCGAGACAGAGAGAGAAAGCAAATATAACAAAAAGCCAGGAAAATTTAGAAAAGAGTAATGAAGAGTAAGAAGATCTGCTAATAATAAGACACTACAAAGATAAAGCTATATTAATTTGAAGAGCATAGTATTAGTACATTCATAAATACACAGGCTAATTAATGGAACAGAATACTATGTCCAGAAATCTATTATAATGTGCTTCAAATCAATAGGGAGAAAAAGGATGCATAATTCAATAAAGAATGCCAAGTCAAATAACTAGCCACTTAGAAAAACAAGCATGGACTTCTTTGATGGTCCCAGTGTTAGGACTCCACACTTCCACCAAAG
The DNA here is from genome assembly GCF_910594005.1 of Cervus elaphus. Lineage (NCBI taxonomy): Eukaryota > Metazoa > Chordata > Mammalia > Artiodactyla > Cervidae > Cervus > Cervus elaphus. Next base: position 18,774,141 of record NC_057820.1, read on the forward strand.
AGGATGTGAGTTCAATTCCTGGTCAGGAACTAAGCCATGTGGTATGTCCAAAAAAGTCACTTATGTTTATATGCAACAGATCTATTATTGTTACCTTTAAATGAATTAATAAATATTTTTAAATTACTCACTTCAATTTCTAATACACTAAACAGCAGATATACTCTACATAAACAAAAGCTCTCTAGGGTTCTCAATTTTTCACAGTCTAAATCACTGCAGATGGTGATTGCAGCCATGAAATTAAAAGACGCTTATTCCTTGGAAGGAAAGTTACGACCAACCTAGATAGCATATTAAAAAGCAGAGACATTACTTTGTCAACAAAGGTCCATCTGGTCTAGGCTATGGTTTTTCCAGTGGTCATGTATGGAGATGAGAGCTGGACCCATAAAGAAAGCTGAGTGCCAAAGAATTGATACTTTTGAACTGTGGTGTTGGAGAAGACTCTTGAGAGTCCCTTGGACTGCAAGGAGATCCAACCAGTCCTTCCTAAAGGAGATCAGTCCTGGGTGTTCATTGGAAGGACTGATGCTGAAGCTGAAACTCCAATACTTTGGCCACCTGATGCGAACAGCTAACTCCTTTGAAAAGACCCTGATGCTGGGTAAGATTGAGGGCAAGAGGAGAAGGGGATGAAAGAGGATGAGATGGTTGGATGGCATCACCGACTCAATGGACATGAGTTGGGGTAAACTCCAGGAGCTGGTGATGGACAGAGAGGCCTGGCATGCTACAGTTCATGGGGTCACAAAGAGTCAGACATGACTGAGCAACTGAACTGAACTGAAAGATCAGAGGATTCAAGAACTTATACCAGAAGAAAACATGAAGGAATCTAAACTATATAATTTCAGAATAGGAAAGACCTTTTAAGCAAGTCAACAAAACCCCGAAGCTATAAAAGATTAAAATATTTAACTATATAAAATTCTAAAGTTTCTTAATGGCAAAAATTCATAAATAAAGCCAAAAAAGAGATAATAAACTGGGAGAAAAACTTGTTAATTTCTTATATATGTGAACTGTTTTTATAAGAAAAAGATAAAAAATGGCTAATGAACATAAACAGATGATAATTTACTCCAAAAAAAAAAAGGGTTTTTCAATAATGATTTTTTTTAAACACATGAAGAGATGCTCAAAAGCATTCATAGTAAGTAAAATGCAAATTAAAACTAGAATGAAATATTACCTTTCTTTTACCAGGTTAGTAAGGATAAAAAAATTTAGAAATATGTGTGTGAGTAACCAGGTACATTGGAAAAGACCTTGATGCTGGCAAAGACTGAAGGCAAAAGGAGAACAGGGCGGCAGAGGATGAGATGGTTAGACAGTATCACTAATCCAATGGACATGAACTTGAGCAAACTCCAAGAGATAGTGAAGGACAGGGAAGTATGGCTTGCTACAGTCCATGGGGTCACAAAGAGTCAGACACAACTAAGCAACTGAACAACACAACAACAATTAGGTACACACAGATATTTTTGTTTAGAGGGTAACGTTAAAAGGCAACTTTAATTTCTATCAAAATTTTAAATGTATGTACCCTTAGATTCAAGAATTTAACCTATACATATTCATATAACCACTACAGCATTGTAATTGACTAATTATGATAAAGCCAAAGGATAGAAAATAAAAAAGAATGAGTTTTATGAGTTGTAGAAAGACTACTGTGATGGATAGCCACATAAAAAAAGCACCTTGCAAAAGTTTGTATATCATGTTATAATTTGTGTATAAAAAGGAGGATACACACTTATATACTGAAAGAGATAGAAGAAATCAGTAATAGTTCTTCAGAGTTGGAAGTGGTACCATTTTATGTACTCTTTTCAGTAACAAAAAAAAAATAAGATCACTGCTTCATAGTGAATGAAATGTGTAGTCTGAATATGTCATTATGCTCTCAACTAAACACAGTTCAAAAACAAACATTATAAAATGATTTAGAAATGCCATGGCTTAGAATTATCAGCATTTCCTCTCAATGCCCTTTCCTGCTTTATAAGTTGAATGATTTACATGCTGTAGTTTAGTGAAAAAGACAAAGGATAGTTTACTACTTATATTTATTGGAGAAAAAGATAAGTGCCAGGTCTAAAACTGAGGCTTGAAAATAAAAAATTTTTAAAAATCCCCAAAGCAGTACATTAATTATATCATCCATTTCTAGATTTTAATTTTCATTTCCCTTTGTGTAACTGTCAATTTAATATCCATTTTATTCAGTGATATTTTAGCAGAACTAACCTTCAAATTATCTCTTAACAGTTCCTAATATCTGTGGGTAACAGGCTGGTAAATACATATTTTTAAAACGCCTTAAGTTAGCAACCTACTCTTACTGCTTAAATGTTTTAATTAAATTAACCACAATTGTATTAATAAGACATCCTCTTGAAGAACAGTTTCTCACCAAATCCTCAAATAGCAGTGAAAGTCACTCCGTCATGTCCAACTCTTTGCGACCCCATGGACCATACAGTCCGTGGAATTCTCCAGGTCAGAATACTAGAGTGGGTAGCCTTTCCCTTCTCCAGGGGATCTTCCCAACCCAGGGATCGAACCCAGGTCTCCCACATTGCAGGCGGATTCTTTACCAGCTAAGCCACCAGGGAAGCCCAAGAATATTGGAGTGGGTAGTCTATCCCTTCTCCAGTGGATAGCAACGAACCTAAAGTTATTAAGCAAAGATAGCTTTCTGTTCATTAAAGCACAAATGATGTGTTTACCTGCTGACGCTAAGATGGTACAGTGCAGAGCATGTTTTAAGGCCTCTAGTCTTTCACTTTCATGCACTATTGTCTTGTAAGAGAGTTCATTGTACCTCTGTGCAGCTTCAATGAATTTTCTTCTATAATCAAGAACACGTGCATAGCATACCTATAAGAGGGAAAATGTTTCAATTAGGGGGAAAAATTAAAAAGCAAAAGAAAAGAGAAATTCTAATGTATAACAACAGCATTTATCAGATATTCTGGAGCACCTTAATATTGTGGGATTCTCCAATACAAAATTAATTCCAAATCAGTTTATCTGTTACCTTATAATGTATCTGTAACTGTTCATTGGTTGATTCATTCTGGAGCAACGATGCCCGATTTATGTAAGCCTCTGCCTGGACTGGATCATCGTCCTCCAGATATAGCCGAGCAATCTTCAGATAGGTCTCTAGTTTATAATCAACATTGTACTGTCTAGGCAATAACAGGAAGACACAGAATGACTATTTCACCAAGAAAATTTTTACGGGTGGTAGAAAATAAGTTATTTTTTCCTGATATGTACTCATATATTCTGTTATACTATAAGGGACTCAAACTTTTTACTGCATTGGAAAAACACAGAGAAGCTAAAAAACATTTCCAAAATAAATTTTACTGAGTTTTCATTATTTTTGTCATTATTCATGGCTATTTTAGCTTCTTCTAATCCTCAGATAATCTCACAAATCAAAGATCTTTTTAAAAAAAAATTTTAAAAAGCCCAGTTCAAGGACATATCATGTACCACCAAAAGAACTCTGGGCATGTACCTCCATCCTGGACAACAATTTGGCAGTATGCTCTCCAACCATTCTTTGAATCCTTTAAAATGCATATACTCTTTACCTACTATATTCTACCCCTAGAAACCAAATCCCCCCAAAAAATCATGCATGTGCACACATATACATGTACAGATATTCATTTGTAAAGTTATTCATAAATATCCATAATAGGAAAAAATGGAAATCACCCATAGTGGTATTTATGGTAATTAATTAGGTTGTGGTACATAAAGATGACAGATACTACACAGTAATATATATAAAATAATTCTATACAGTGTCATTATTATAATAATTATTTCTGATAAAAGCCATAAGTTTTCACATAAAAAAGTACATAAAAACACTATCAAAATGTATTTCTACATACATACTTCAAGAGAGGAATTGTAATTATTTCTTGGAGTGATAATACAGGTAGTTTTTCTTTTTCTTCTTATCCCAAAGGTCACATTTATATGCAAGGAATGCATAACTGAAGACCTTATGTAATTTAAAACTCACATAATTCAAGATTCACCCTCACAGAAAAGTAAATTCTACTCACCAGAAAAATTGGTGTTACCACGTGGCAAGAATAGAGTTTACAACTGACTTGACCCTAACTTTGAAACTAATTCTTCAAAAAATTTTGTATCAATTCAAAATTTTCCGTAAGTCATATATTATTAATAGTTTCTATTATCTCCATTCACAACTCATATTTACATAAATTGCTATAAACAGCACCGTATTTTTCTGCATTTTCATTTTTTATGCCAAGTATATCTAGTATATCTATTACTTTCATAACCAGAATGAATCCTTTTTTAGGGAAACAAGCTCTCAATAATTTATCCAAATCACTTAAACTTGTTTAGAAAACCACAGAATTTTCAGTGCTTGGTATCCTCACAGATAATGTTACAGTACTCTCAAAACATTAATAACCACCACTGCAAAGAACAGTATGTATATTTATGTCAACTACCAATGAAAATAAATCATTTGCTCTGGACTAACAAGACATTGCTCCAGACAGAATAAGACCAAAGCAATTAAGAAAGCCCTCAGCCTTTTCAGAGGCTTCCATGGAGGTTCAGATGGTAAAGAATCTGCCTACAGTGCAGGAGACCTAAGTTCGATCCATGGGTCAGGAAGATCCCCTGGAGAAGGGAATGGCAACCCGTTCCAGTATTCTGGCCTGGAGAATTCCATGGACAGAAGAGCCTAGCAGGCTACAGTCTATGGGGTTACAGAGTCAGACTCGAACGAGAAACTAACACGTTTACTTTTTCAGCCTTTTCAAACTATCAAAGGAAAAAACCGAATTAACAAGAAGCCTTAGAAAACAAAATTCAACATCTATATATATAAAGGCTTTTTCATATACTGACTGCTTTTTCAAGGGGCATCATTTCACACAAAAGGCAAGATACCTGAAGTAGTGTTTGCCTTATGACCACAAATATTAAGGAAGACAAAATAAGAATCCCTTATTCACCTGGTGAAAGAGTAGAGAAGTAACTGAAAATATTTTTTGTCATTTAGTTGGTATTTTTATAGTTGCCAACTGAAAAAGGAAGTGTGTTCAATAATACAACCAAGAGTTTCACAACTTTCATTCTTTTTTGTACAATATAAAGAACTATAAATATTTTTTAAAAATCATATCAAAGGCAAGATTGGCTGAATAAGAGTTGCAAACTATCATCTTAATTTTTCTAACTATTCTTCCATTTCATTTTCTCTAGTATCTCAAACCTCAAAATCCACTGAACTCACTGTGACCCCAAACCAGTGATCCTATTACATTGTTACTCTATTTTTCTCCTTAAAAGCCTCACTTTCCTTCTGACCTCACTTAACCCCTATGGCCAATCGTTATCATCACTGAATTGCACATGCACTCATCTGCCTAGTCCCTCTCATGCTGTTGTACTTGTTGGGTAAAATCAAAATGCTGGTTAAATCGGAGAGTTCATCCACTCCTTTCTTACAACCATGTAGCTGAACTCTGATGGAGAAAAACACCCACCCAATCTGACTGATCTCATTTTACAGACTATGACTGTTAAACAAGCCTTAATGCTGTCAAGTATACTGTACATCTTTAGTCTATTTACTATCCCACTCTCCTGGAAAATTTTTCTGATATTCTTGTATCTCTTCAACCTCACTACACCCACCCCTATCAGCTGATGACTCTGATTCCAACTTCACTAAGAATACTGAAATAATCAGAGTACTTACACAAGCTCCACCACCATATTACTAACATCTGCACCATATACTCTGTGCTCCTGGCTGTCAGGGTAGATCCCTGGGGACTAGTCTGCCCACCAGGGACTATTTGGCGATGTCTGCATTTTTGACAGTCACAACTAGGAGTAGGGGCGCCACTGGCATCCAGTGAGTAGAGGCCCCTGGTGCTGCTACACATCTGCAATACCTAGCACTGCCTCCACAACAAGGAGCAATCCAACCTAAAGTGCCAACAGTGCCAAGACTGAGAAACTCTGCCAAGTATGAACTATCTGCTGGCCTCTCTGAAGACTATCCCTCCACTGGATTCCTTCCCCTCCAGGCTACTCCTGCAAGAACCCCCTCCATTACTCCCCAAGATCAGAGTTGTGCCTTCCACTGAAGCATCAAAGAACAAAACAATCTCTACCTACCTGTCATCTTCTGCCCTACTTCTCTGCTTCCTTTTGTGAACGCTTCCCTGAGGACTTGCCCACGCTCACCATCTCCCGTTCTTCTCTTCCCATTCTCTTGTGAACAACTCCAGTCGGGCTTTTGCTCTCACCATTTCACCAAACCAGCTTCCGTCAAGGCCACCAATGATCTCCACATACTCACTCTTACGGTTAACCTTCAGCTCCGCCTCTTATGTGACCATTACCACCACACTGGTCACTTGCTCCTTCCTGACACACCTTCCTCGTCTGGCTCCGCAGATATCACACTCCACGTTCTCCTGGTTCTCCTCTTACCCCAATGGACAATCCTCACCCGCTTCATCTCCCTCCTGCCCTGACCTCTTAATGTCAGAATACCAGTACTCAGTCCCCTTCTCTACCTATGTGCCCTGCCTCAGAGATCTCATCCAATCTAATGGCTTTAAATTCCATTTATATGTCAATGGTTCCCACAGGTGTCAATACATCGCTAGTCCAGACCTCTCTTCTAAACTCCAGACTAACAAATTCAACTCTCTCCTAGGTATTTCCACTTGGTTATCACATGTCCAAAACAGAACTCTTGCTCTTCCCTCAAAACCTATTCTTTATCGTTCAGTAGATGGCAACTGTTTTTCCAGTTGTTCAAACCAAAACTCAGGACTTCTCTTGGCTCTTTTTCTTATATCCAAGCTGTCAAGAAATCCTTAGCTTTACCTTAAAAGCATATTCAAAGTCCAACATTTCTCACAATCTCTATCTCACCTGCAGTAATGAGATAAGCCTCTCAGCTAATGTCCCTACTTCTATCACTGCATGCCTGCAGTTTATTCTCAACCCAGTAGTTACAGTGACTCTTTACAATATGTCAGGGACTTCCCTTATGGTCCAGTGGTTAAGAACTCACACTCCAATGCAGGGACGTGGGTTTGATCCCTTCAGGGAACTAAGAATCCCACATACCGTGGGGCAACTAAGCGCATGCGATGTAACTACTGAGCCCACGAATCACAACTAGAGAAGCCCAGGCACCACAACAAAGAGCCTGCGGGCCACAACTTAAGACCTGACGCAGCCAAATAAATAAATGCTTTCTTAAAAAATGAAATATAACTCAGATCATGTCAGTCCTCTGTACAAAATCCCTCAAAGGCTTTTCATCATTTCACTTAGAAAAATGCCGCAGGCCTTACAGTGACTGACAAGACCCCATGTACTCTGGTCCCCATTCCTCTCTGATCTCACCCTCTGTCACTTTCCCCATTGCTCACTCCACCCACAGTGGTCTCCCTGATCTTCTTAAAACACTCTGAGTAAGCTCCCATCTTACGACCTTTGCACTAGCCATCCTCTCCAAGAGGAGCTACCGATACTCTTCTCTCAGGGAGCGCACGGCCACTCCGTTACCCACTTCAAGTGTTTAGAAAGGTGCTATCAGGACCACCCTGCCACTCTAACCACCCTATTTGGTAACACATCCCGCCCCCCACTTTACCCCCTTTCTCCATAGCCCTTATCAGCTTCTAACATAGTACAAAATTTATCTATTTATTCATTAAATTGTTCATTATCTGTTTCCTGTACTAAAATGGAAGAGAAAAGTGAGTGAACAGTTACACGTATCCATCCAATATCCACTATTTACTATACTTTTGTCCTGTTTCCAAAGGAATTCCCACCAACACTTGGGCTGCATTTCTCCAATCTTCTTCTTTTTCATATATGGATGCAAGATGCTGTCTTATGGAAGCAACCTGGAATAGGAAGTATACGGGTTAAGTTATTTCCACTGATATTAGTAACTAATTAAAATAAACAGAATGATAATTTATTATGACAAGGCTCTTATTCAACATATTATGCAGGCGAGTAAATAGTAAAAGTTTACCTAGACTATCCAAATTTCTTTTGTGAACTTTGCAGTCATAAAATATTAAGACACTGAACTAGCACATTTCTGTAACGTGGATTATGGCAATAATTTAAATATTAAGTTCTGCTTTTGTGTTACTGCACATGTAATGCTGGAGTTCTCCTATGTTCTCAGCCTAATTAACAATTTATTGATTTTTAAAAATAATCTAGGGCTTCCCTGGATGTCTGGTGGTAAAGAATCTGCCTGCCAATGCAGGGGACACAGGTTTGATCCCTGGATCAGGAAGAATTCCACTTCTTGAGGAGCAACTAAGCCCATGAGCCACAACTACTGAGCCTGTGTGCCTAGAGCCTGCACTCCGCAACAAGAGAAGCCACTGCAATGAGGAGCCTTCGTACCGCAACTAGAGAGTAGCCCCTGGTCGCCACAACTACAGAAAAGCCTGCACAGCAATGAAGACCCAACACAGTCCTAAATAAATAATTTTCAAAAACAAAATAATCTAAAAAGTAATCTTTGGTTCATAAAAGCAAATTATAGCATATGAGCAAATGTCAACTGGAGTTAAAATATCATAATACTTATTTGATCTTATGTTGAAAAATGCTGTTTGGCACACTGTTTTGTAAAAATAAAATTGAATGATTATCACCTTTAAACATTTAATAGTATCTCTCAAAATAATTGCTGCTATCTCAGGTTTAAAAATCACCACTCTTAAAAAAAAATAATAAAATAAAAAAAAAATAAAAATAAAAATCACCACTCTTAATGGCCAATATTTTATAATATTAACTATAAATAGGATATAACCTGTAAAACTTGTGAATCATTATACCATACACCTGAGGCTTATAATAGTATACGTCAACAATACTTCCATTAAAAAAAAGAAAACATAATAAACAGATTCCTAAAAATAAAACAAAAATCACTGCTCTAGGTATTTACCTGCTCCTCAAATGAAATGACTCTAGGCTGGATCTTTTCCAAGGTGAAATGATAGATTTCTTTGGCTGTGCTATCAGGCAGGTTAGGGAGATGGGTGCAGAAATCAGTCAGCAACTGGCGAGAGATCACGAGGCTGACATTCTCATTTACCACTTGTTTAAAAAAAAAGTAAAGGATAAGAAAAACATAAGTAATCTGTATGTTCTCATTAAGCAATCAATTTTCACCTAAAATTAATACTAAAATATATTAGTGTACCTTTCAAAGCATTATTTACCGATCTCCATACTGCTATAACCTTATATTACAGAACCAGTTTTTCTTATTCTGAATTTTTTAATCACTTAACAACTGCACCAAAACATTAAAAATACCTAGTACCACCTGGGAAGCACCCTAAATATCACAACTTTTCTAAGAATCAGAAATGGCTGAGAAAAAGTTAGTAGTTGAGAATTTTATGTTATTCCTTTCTCTTCTTTATTTTTCTACAAAGTGAAAGCACAGAAATACCTATATTTTTATTTATATTCTTATATCCCACGTAGCTACAGAAAAAAAAAAGTTAAAGAAGAAACAGTGAAACACTTTTCATTAAGTTTAAATAAAGTGAGCAGAGATTGTTATTGCCACTTGTACCTTACCAACAAAAACAACAAATAAGAACTTAGGTCAGTACTAGGACATTTCCTGGTGGTCCAGTGGTCAGGAAACCATGATTTCACAGGAGTGAAATCATGGCATGGGTTTGATCCCTGTCAGTGAACTGATCCATATGCTGAACTAAGATCCTGTATGCTGCATGGTGCGGCCAAAAAAGAAAAGAACAAAAAAAATTTAATAAATAGAGGCTTAACAATATAAATAAAAAATAAAGTCAATTTCTACTGTAAAATAAAAGAACTTAGATCAGCACCAGATGTATGGATGGGTTTCCCTGGTGGCTCAGAGGTAAAGAATCTGCCTGCCAATGCAGAAGACGCAAGTTCCAGCCCTGGGTCGGGAAGATCCCCTGGAGAAGGAAATGGCAACCCACTCCAATATTCTTGCCTGGAGAATCCCCTGGACAGAGGAGCCTGGAGGGTTACAGTGCATAGGGTTGCAAAGAGTTGAACAGGACTTAGTGACTAAACAACAAGATGTATAAACATATTTTATGCCATTGCTTGTAAACATTTATGCTGTATTATTATATATGATTAAGGATGAAAACTCTGGAGCCACACTGCTTACAAACCCTCCTGATTATATGCCCTTAGGCAAGAGACTTATTTCCCTGTGCTTCTCTTTCCTCTTTTGTGAAGTTAGGTTCACAGAAGAAGAAACCCGTGAAGAAGGCTGCTGTGAAACTTCAATGCAATTTATCTAAAGCGCTTTAAGCAATCCTTGGCACATACCACTCAACAAATGTCAGTTATTATTATCACTTTCATTACACTTTAAAAAGATGCCTCATGTTTGTGAACCACTCCTTAGATAAATTTAGTTTAAATCAGTAGTTACTGAGGAAATAAACGATGGTTCAAAAACTATTCCGCTGATGCAAATGATTGTAACAGGAGACTGCTTTTTTTGGTGGTTCACTGGATTCAAAGTTTATAAAAAGCACTGCTCTTTTACTACCAAGTGCAATGGTCTTTAAAAAGCTATGAGTTTTTCTGAAACCACTGCCAGTCTGTTTCACATTGCAAGCCCGAGTTATTTGAGGCAGTAACTGACAGGCTGTGTAACTAATCAGTTTACAGTGTATTAACTGGAATTGGATGATACCGGATGTGATGGAGAACAGTTTCATTACAAATGCCATCAGGCACCTATAACTGTTAGAAGTCTAGGCTCTGCCACCGGCTAATGAAATGTCCTTGAGGAAAAAAGTCCCTGAACCCTGAGACTCATTTTACGATATATTATATAGGCTACTTACACCTACATTGTTAATCACAGGGTCACAAAGCGGAGCCTCTGTGACGCATGTGTGTGAAAGCACACTATAAGCTATAAAGCACTCTCAAGTATCATTAGTACTGTGAACTCAGAATAAATCCCAGCCTGAATTCTGAGGAATTTTCAAAATAACTGCGTATGGGAAGAATATCTTAAAAAAACAGAAATTTCTAGTTCCCATTCAAAAGAAATGTTCTTAACAACAGCTAATACTTATCTAGCACTTATCATATGCCAGGTACTATTGTAAGCACTTTATTATGGACATTAACTCATTTAATTTCCCAACAATTCTACAGGGTAGTTATCATATCCCCCCTTTATAGATAAGGAAAAGGAGGCATAGAGAGGTTATATAATCTACCCAAGATGACACAGCTAATAAAACAGCAGACCAGGATTAAATCCAGACTATTCTCTGTCATTTGCTATCCTGCGTCTCATCAGTTATTATATTAATAACTATGCAAAACCATTAAGGTAAACGTAACAACATCTTCACAGTTCATTGAAAAACAAATGTCAAGTGGCATGGAGTTAAAATTCTAAAATCAGTCAAGCTCAATACATATTTAATTTACTCGCAATGTAAATTATATTGACAATTTAATCTAAAACTAGGCTTGAGCAAGCTTTTAAGTCTTAACTTGGTAATACAAGGCAAACATGGAATTTTTACTCCACTTACTTGATTCCACAAAAGCTTTCAAAGCTTCTAGTTGTTCTGCCCCAGATAACTGAATGGCTTTTTCCAGGATCTGACGATACCTAAAATAATACAGAAGGGAAAAAAAAGGTGTGTTTAGAAGTCACCTATATAGACTATGGGCTTCCCAGGTGGCTCACTAGTAAAGAATCTGCCTGCCAATGCAAGAGATGCAGGACACACAAGTATGATTCCCGGCTCAGGAAGACCCCCTGGAGGAGGAAACGGCAACCCACGCCAGCATTTTTGCCTAAATAATTCCATGGATAGAGGAGCCTGGAGGGCCGCAGTCCATGGGGCCACAAACTGAGCAACTGAGCATACAATCTAATACTAACTTTGATATTTATTTCTATTTACCGTGCTTTCTTTCATTGTGCTCTAGTTTGTGGCTTTGTTTATAGTAGTACACTACAGATTTAAGTTTTCAGTCCATCATAAGAAACATTAAATCTATAATTCAAAGTGCCACTTCTAGTTTTCATTACAGTATACCACAATTTTTAAAGTTTACATGTCCATGACAAAAAGACTAAATCTAAGTTACTGGATCTAAGATGCCACTTTTTCTTTAAAGTTTCAGTTCTGAATTTAAAACATCAATTTTCTTTCAAGTGCCTCGAAAGGTAAGCTACATTTCCTTCACTAATGTACGCACAAGGACATTATTTGAGGTGACCCAGAACCTTTTCCTTATGGCCCTAATGAATATAGGATTACCAACAACAGGGTAATGTTGACTAGTCAATGAAGCCAAATACTAGAGATCAAGTGTCTTAGTGTGTACAAAACACACCCCACCAAGCCAAGTGTACTGACTGAATGTCCTTCATCTGTCAGTCAGGGCCCGTGAGTTCTCTACTTGCATTCACTTCTAACAACTATTCTAATATTCATGATCACAAAAATTCAAAGCAGCATTCTAAAAAATGAGGGGGTAATGCTAAAAACAAGAATGATAAGAATTACTAAGCAATAGCAAATTGCTTCCTAACCTGTCAACTCCATCAGGACAAGGATTTTTTATTTCATTTACTGCTATGTGGAGGAGGGCATGGCAACCCACTCCAGTATTCTTGCCTGGAGAATGCCCATGGACAGAGGAGCCTGGCAAGCTATAAGTCCATGGGGTCGCAGAGAGTCAGCCACGACTGAGCGACTAAGTATAGCACATATAATGCCTTATGATGTACTTAGCACATCATAAGCACTCAAAGATACAACGGTATTAGGAACATTTTATTTCTTAAACTGAGTGGTTGATATATAGGTATTATACTGTTCTTTATCCCCTTTGTCTCAATCATAATATTTCTTAAAAGCATTCATTAATGCATTTTAAAAACCTAATTGCAATTATTCAGAACATTTTCCAGAATACAGTCAAGAAACAGAAATATACATATAGGGCCCAAATTCTTTCAAATTTATGACTTGTATTTCTAAGGCACATCCTCAAGCTACAGTTCGGCACTCACTGATTCTTATCTGATATTCTCACAAGCTTGGTTGTATGATTTCTCAAAACTGCAATGAATCAAACTGGCTTTGTAAGAAAGCAGGTATGCTGACAGAAAAGACAGCCAACAGCCAACTCCAAAAGAAGAGTCAAACTAGTCCAAGAAAACAAGGAAATATTATCAAGCTTTAAAATAAAAATTGCTACTTTAAAAACTGCTACATTTGAGGGACAAAATACAGTCATCTAATAATTTATTTAGATGGACTCTCATTTTCAGGAGTTCCCTGGTGGCCTGTTAGGATTCCAGGCTTTCACTGCCATGGTCCAGGTTCAATCCCTGGTCAAGGAACTGAGATTCCCCCCCACACAAAAAATCTTATTCTCTCTCTCTGTATATATACATATACACACTCTCATATGGACATAGATTTTTTTTCCCTATTTACATTTATACATACATTTTATTGCCCTGGGCATGACTTTAGTTAATGCATTCACTGGCTTATGATTTCTTTTTTAGATTAGCTTATTTTTCATATAAATTAAATTAAGACTATGGCTAAACCCTCTTATTCTTAAATCCCAGTTATCTTATACTAATAATATTGTATTCAAAGATGACAATGTCTCAAGCAAATTTGGAAAACTCAGCAGTGGCCACAGGACTGGAAAAGGTCAGTTTTCATTCCAATCCCTAAGAAAGGCAATCCCAAAGAATGCTCAAACTAGCACACAATTGCACTCATCTCACACGCTAGTAAGGTAATGCTCAAAATTCTCCAAGCCAGGCTTCAGCAATACGTGAACCAAGAACTTCCAGATGTTCAAGCTGGTTTTGGAAAAGGCAGAGGAACCAGAGATCAAATTGCCAGTATCCACTGGATCATAGAAAAAGCAACAGAGTTCCAGAAAAACATCTATTTCTGTTTTATTGACTACGCCAAAGCCTTTGACTGTGAGGATCACAATAAACTGTGGAAACTTCTGAAAGAGACGGGAATACCAGACCACCTGACCTGCCTCTTGAGAAACCTGTATGCAGGTCAGGAAGCAACAGCTAGAACTGGACATGGAACAACAGACTGGTTCCAAATAGGAAAAGGATGACGTCAAGGCTGTCTATTGTCACCCTGCTTATTTAACTTATATGCAGAGAACATCATGAGAAACGCTGGGCTGGAAGAAGCACAAGCTGCAATCAAGATTGCCAGGAGAAATATCAATAACCTCAGATATACAGATGACACCACCCTTATGGCAGAAAGTGAAGAGGAACTAAAAAGTCTCTTGATGAAAGTGAAAGAGGAGAGTGAAAAAGTTGGCTTAAAGCTTAATATTCAAAAAACCAAGATCATGGCATCTGGTCCCATCATCTCATGGGAAATAGATGGGGAGACAGTGGAAACAGTGTCAGACTTTATTTTTTTGGGCTCCAAAATCACTGCAGATGGTGACTGCAGCCATGAAATTAAAAGACCCTTACTCCTCAGAAGGAAAGGTATGACCAACCTAGATAGCATATTAAAAAGCAGAGACATTACTTTGCCAACAAAGGTCTGTCTGGTCAAGGCTATGGTTTTTCCAGTGGTCATGTATGGATGTGAGAGTCGGACTGTGAAGAAAGCTGAGCGCCGAAAAATTGATGCTTTTGAACTGTGGTGTTGGAGAAGACTCGAGAGTCCCTTGGACTGCAAGGAGATCCAACTGGTTCATCCTAGAGGAGATCAGTCCTGGGTGTTCATTGGAAGGACTGATGCTGAAGCTGAAACTCCAGTACTTTGGCCACCTCATGCGAAGAGTTGACCCGTTGGAAAAGACCCTGATGCTGGGAGGGATTGGGGGCAGGAGGAGAAGGGGACGACAGAGGATGAGATGGCTGGATGGCATCACCGACTCGACGGGCCTGAGTTTGAGTAAACTCCGGGAGTTTGTGATGGACAGGGAGGCCTGGCATGCTGCGACTCCTGGGG
Source organism: Cervus elaphus (assembly GCF_910594005.1). Taxonomy (NCBI): domain Eukaryota; kingdom Metazoa; phylum Chordata; class Mammalia; order Artiodactyla; family Cervidae; genus Cervus; species Cervus elaphus. The sequence continues at coordinate 18,789,269 of NC_057820.1, forward strand.
TTGCAAAGAGTCGGACACAACTGAGTGACTGAATTGGACTGAAATAACTTAAGTTTTAATATACAGTTTCACAACTTATCAATCAACTAATCTATATTGGGAACATCAAAAAAATTTTTTTAAATCTAAAACAATGGAAAAGATGGAAAAATGACTGATGCAGAGTGGTACATGACAAGTACCAAATATTTTTTCATTAAAAAAAAAATACTATAGAGGAAAAGAAATTTAGTTAATTAAGGCAACCTTGTGTCTGTCCCATTCATTTACCATCAACAAATGTTTATCAAGCATCTATTATACATATGAATTAAAGTTCAGTATGTCAATTTCTGATTTCTCGGCACTTGAAGGGATTTGGTCAATAAAACACATACATGTGCAAATGTACCACAGTCACTATATATGCTCAAAACAAGTGTAACAGGTTATGTATTCACAAATCTTTTTGTTTATAATATTGGTGAACTAGAGATTGGACCAAACTTACCTCCAAAAGAACATAGAAAGTTGAAAGAAATGAAACAAAAAATTTAAGAGCATAAAATCCTAGCAAGAAAGGGTAAACAAAAGAGACTAAGAGCACAAAGGTTCACAGCTTCTGCCTGAAAGCGTTTGCTGACTGTGGAAGGATGTCTGAGAGGCTAAGAGGTGCGTCTGGGGGGAGAAGGAAGTGGGCTGGCTCTAGGGTGTTCTGCCATCTGCTGGAGAGACAGCAAGCTGTGATTTCTGGCCCACTAATAAAACTAGAACAGGGATCTGAGGGTTTTTACCTGCCAGAGGAGGAAACACTAGCACTTTGGAAGTAAGGTTACAAATTCTATTCCAAGGATCATCTAGTAGCAAGACCAGTAAATCTGGAAGCCTTGGTCCTAGACTCCTAGCACTGTCAAGTATCTGGCAGAAGGAAATGAAATTCCTCCCTGAAAGGTAATATCATAGGCCTCCACTTGTTTCTAAAAATACATTTAAAAATAATTTGCCCAACAACAAACATTACAAGGCATATGACAATATTAATAATACGCTCAGATGCTCAGGCATGTCCGACTCTTTGTGACCCCACAGACTGCATGCAGCCCACCAGACCCTCCAGTCCATGGGATTTTCCAGGCAAAGATACTGCAGTGGGCTGCCATTTCCTTCTCCAGCAGATCTTCCCGACCCAGGGATCGAATCTGGGTCCCCCGTACTGCAGGCAGATTCTTTACCAACTAAGCCATCAGGGAAACCACTATGACAATATTACCTGGAATCAACAAAAACAACAGACAACAGCAACAAACAGGGACTCCAGATACTGGTGTTATCAGAAAGACTGAAATACACTTATGCTTATCAAGTTTATAGAGAAAAAGACAAGCTTTTAGAAAGTTTCAGCAAGAAACTAGGAATTATAAAAAGTTCATTTGAAAAAAAAAAGAATCACCAAAACTACATAACTAAGAAGTAATGTCACCAAAACTTAAAACTCAGTTGAGTTCTTTCCAGTGGACTAGACCCTCTTGAAGAACTGGTAAACTAGAAAGCAGGTCAGAAGAACTTATCCAGAATAAAGCACTGAAATGGAAAGCACAGAAGACAGAGTAAAGGGCAGAGGGGTCACAGTAAGAAGGCCTGACTTGGGTTTCCCTGGGGTCCTAGAAGAGAAAACAGAATGGGATAGACGCAACATTTACAGAGAGAGAACTGAAAAACCTCTAAGACAATGAAAAAATCCAATCCTTTGATTCAAGAAACACAAAGAAGCTTAACTAACCAGGATAATGCCAGAGAGCATTTACAAAAATTGGCCCCAATCCTTTTACTCTCTGTATCTATGCACCTTTGCAATGTGACTTTGTAGGTCTTTGCATCAAGAGGTAGAGTTTATCCCCCCACCCTCTGATCTGGGCTTGTTTTGACCAATAGAAGGCAGTGGAAGTAACATGCCTGCTCCAAGCACAGACTTCAAGAGAATTTGTGTTTATCTTTACCTCCTGGAACCTGACTTTGCCACATGAATTAGTCCAGGCCAACTTACTGGATAGGGCTTCCCTGGCGGCTCAGATGGTAAAGAATCTATCTGCAATGCAGGAGACCCGGCTTTGATGCTTGGGTTGGGAAGATCCCTTGAAGAGAATGGCTACCCACTGCAGTATTCTTGCCTGGAGAATTCCATGGACAGAGGAGCCTGGTGGGCTGCAGCCCATGGGGCTATATAGAGTTGGACCCAACTGAACAACTTTCACTTGCACAACCTTTTGGATAATAAGGTAAGTAGCCTAGTCAGCGCCACTGCCCCAGCCAACACAGAGAAGCAGAGCTGCCTACCTGATCTGATGCACGTGGAGCCCCTGTGGAACCACGACCATGTGGAGTAGGGAAGAATCAACCAGCTGAGCCCAGCTCAAACTGCCAGTCAACACAACTGTGAGCTAAATAAATGACTCTTGTTTTAAGCCACAAAGTTCTGGGGTGGTTTATTTCACAGCAAAACTTAATTGACACAGATGAGCAAAATCAAATCCACACACTCATCATAATAAAGTTGCAGAAAATTAAAGACAAAATCTTACAGCTAAGTGCTAATATAATTTAGAAAAGAAATAATTTTCTAATGAGGTTGATCTGTAAGCATTTTAAATATCTGAACTTAGTGTTAAGTGGGAAAGCGTGGGAGAAGATATCCTAGGCAAAAAAAAAAAAAAAATACAATATCTGAAATGCCGTCCAGTTTGCTGAAAATATAAAACCAAAAGGTAGATGTGTTTTGAGTTAAGGGCTATGAGCCAAGCAGACAGACTGTATTCTGGCTTTGTCACTAGCTATGTGACCTCGGAGCAACAGATTTCACCTGTTTTCTCATACGTAATGTAAATAATAAGTGGGGCTTCCCTGGTGACTCAGATGGTACAGAATCTGCCTGCAATGCAGGTGACCTGGGTTCAATTCCTTGGTCGGGAAGACCCTCCATAGAAGGGAATGGCTACCCACTCTAGTATTCTTGCCTGGAGAATTTCAAGGACAGAGGAGCCTGGCGGGCTGCAGTCCACGGGCCACAAAGAGTCAGATACGACTGAGCAACTACCACCACCGTCACCAACGTAAATAATACCATTTACTGTTTAAGATTAAAATGTAATTAAAGTTATGCTTGGTATATGGTAAGCACTAGATTTTACAGAACGCCTCTCTTTAGATGTGAACCACTGAAACTTGTATGTGGGAATAACAAAGAACCAGAGAATCTGCATTAGAAGGGGTCACTGAAGCTATGTAACCTGCCTCTGGGGCATATGTGTGTATAGTGTATGTAATGCGTGTGTGTGTGTAATCTGACCTCGGGGGTGTGTGTGGGAGTGTGGGGGTGTGTCCTCCGGGCTTCCCTGATGGCTCAGAGGGTACAGAATCTGCCTGCAATGCAGGAAACCCGAGTTCGACCCCTGGGTCAGGAAGATCCCCTGGAGAAGGAAATGGCAGCCCACTCTAGTCCGTCCTGGACAACGGACGGGCAAGTCCTCTGTCATGGACAGAGGACTCTGGTGGGCTACAGTGCACAGGGTCACAGAGAGTTGGACATGACTGAGCGTATTTTTTTTACAATCTATTCTACTGTATTATCAGAAAGCTCTGATCCAAAATCCCCCTCTGTGAGGTAGAAAAGTCTATTTTCTTTCCTGCAAAACAACCTTTTTTATAGTCATGGGCAACTAAAAGATCCCCCATTCTCTTCTCTCTCCAGGTTAACAGTTTTTTTTTTTTTTTTTAACAGTTTTTTGTAAAATGAAATGTTTAGATTTCAAAGGTCTAATATCTTCCTCTGGGTACCCTCCACCCCACAGAACTGGGGGTGGGGTGGGCAGGGTCAAATCTGTATAGCACTGACTAAGCAAAGACCTTTAATCTATGACCTCAAACCTGCCCTCAAAGAAGTAACAATCTAGCTGGAAAAGCAGAGAAGTAAAAAGACAAAACAATGAAGTGCTACCCTAGAGGTAAACAGAGCATGCCACTGGGCAGAAGAAGAGCAAATAACCGAATCCTCGACGTGATGATGGTTGTTCCAAGAAGGCTTTATGGAAGAAATAACATCTGAACTGAATTCTGAAGAACCACATAGGTTTTAGCCAAGTAAATAAGCTAGCACAACAAATGCCCTCTCTCAAGGGTTTTCTCTTTTTCTGAAACTTTTATGAGATAGTCAACACAATGCATATCTACAAAAGCAGTGTATATAATTGGCAAAATTGTTTCTCATATGGCTGGTTTTTTATATCAATTTTAAACTGCTATATTATTTCATAGTTATGGGAAAGTATTTCTAATTGAAGTTTTGACAAGAAAAGCACTGAAGTCTGGCAGGTTAAAAATTAGCTTTTTAGAGTAGAGAAACCTGGTTTCAAATATAAACTCTACACCTTTCCAGCTATTCACTGAGTCAAGCAATATTTATTGAATAACTACTCAAAGATATTCTGTAAATTGCTGGTAACACAGCAATATTTCAAAAAAGAATTTATTCCATTTTCTCTTAACATGGACTCCTTTGTTGCATGCACGCTAAGTTGCTTCAATCATAACCGACTCTGTGTGACCCCATGGACAGCAGCCGACCAGGCTCCTCTGTCCATGGGATTTCCCAGGCAAGAATACCGGAGTGGGTTACCATTTCCTTCTCCACCTTTGTTACTCAGCTCCTAATACAAACCCTAAAACCACTGGTGAAAGAGTATTTCTCTCATAGAGCATGTAGCTGGCAGAACTGTTTTCTTGTGAAAATAAATATGACACGTTCTTGCCCAGACAGGACCAGATATGTACCTACAAGCAAGGCCCAAGACTTTCCTTAAGAAGCACTGGCTATCAGTTATCAAGTACTTTATTCCATTTAATCTTCACAATAATCCGTGTACTAGACTCTTACAATACTGGCATCCAATTACTGCCTCCCCCTAACCACGCCCCTCTGCAATGTAACCTGGCCACCCTTCCCATAGAGGTAGATTGCATTTCCTCTAGCCTTGAATCCAGCCTGGTCTTGGGACTTACTCTGACCAGTGCTTGAGACATGATGTTGTGAGACTTCCTTCCTTAAGAGGGCTTGCCAGCTGTTTCTTTCACCCCATTGGAACCTTCCTAAGGCCCTGAACGAGAGACAGTGTGCAGAAAGAGAGACCCAGCCAACAGCTACACGTGTATGCAAGAGTGGGGCCAGACAAGACCAGCAAAATGACCTAGTTAATCTAAAGCATATTGAGAAAGTATACTTCTTTTACACCACTAAGTTTTTGATTTGTTACAGAGCAGTAAATAACTGACATACCCAGTAAGGTAGATACTATTGTTTATCTGCAATTCAGAGCTGAGGAAGTAAATGCTTAGCTTAAGTTTCAGAATTCTGCAAATACGTGAAAACTATATCTCTTCTGATAACTAACATACTTATCTTTTTTTTAACAAAATAAAAAGGAAAGCAAACATGGAAAAAAATATAAGCAAGTTTTACTTTCATCCAAATCTATCAAAATCACATGCAAAAAGAATTAAGCAGTGAGACATATTCAATTTATTTCCAACCCAGGGATTAAGTCAATATGTACTTACCAGCTTCTTAATAATAATAATAGTAAGGAGGACAATCCTGTGGCTCTTTCTAAGTGCCAGGTACTGTTCTGGGTGCATATACACACTCTATTCATTTTGTCCTCAGACAGATTATCTTATAATTATCCCATCTTCCTGAGAGGGAAATTGCCCCACAAAGTAGTTAAGCCCAAGAGCACTGCTAAATTTCCCACTGACATACTGGATTACGTTTACTAGCAGACAAAACGCATTACAGCCTACATAAAACAAAGTCAATGTTTCAATGGCCAGGTTAAAACAGGTGTAGCCTGTTGAAACGAAGCAAGGTGATCTTAGCTGTCAAATGTAAATAGGATCAACTTGAGAAGCACATTTGAAACAGAATTCATGTTCATTACAAAAAAAAATAGTGCTGTGAAATCTACAAAGAGGAAACAGACTATCTATCTCCCTATCTATCTATCTGTCTAGATGTAATTAACACTGTTGAATAACTGACTGCAGGGCAGGCACAAATCACAAATGTAAGTTGGAGTGGACCTAACCCTTCTACATAAATTCCGACAAAATTTCTAATCATGTTTAAAATTCTGCAAACATCACTACTCTAGACATCCTGACCCACGTTGTGATGACATTCCTCCATGCCCTTCTTCAGAGTTGGTGGCGGGGAGAGACAGTACCCAAAACACAACCCACAGAAGATGGTTCAAGTAGTCCTGGACGACATGATAGCGGCCATACCTCCTCAGCCCCCGTCAGCCTCAAGAAGCCATCTCCCCGGAAAACTCTGCACCAAGGTTCCGGAATATAAATGGCCCTCAGTCAAAGAGAAAAGACGGGCGGAGCAGAGGCAAACAGAGGCCAGAATTCGGTGTGAGAGGCCGACCAGCGATGGGAAGGGGCACCAGAGAAGATTTAGAAGGCCATGGGAGCAGTCGTCCCACAGACCGCTCTTCTAGAATCTTAAGAGAACGGAAAGGATGCCATCAAGGGCTGAAAAAGTTGACAGCCACTTCAGATCTATGGTCCTGAGCGCTCCCTGCACAAGGTCCCCTCCAGTTTTCTGCTGCTCCCAACATCTGCCTCCACGACCGACCTCAGGCCCGCCCCCTTGGTCTTCAGGCCCGCTCCTAGCTTCACATCCGAAAGCCGCCGTCAATCCAAGGAGAACAAGTCTCTGGCTTGCCTCTCCACCTCCCAGGCCCCCAGGAAATACTCACTTGCCCGCCAGATCTTTATGAGAGCCGCTCGAATTCATGAGCTGGGCCAAATCCTGTCGCACGGCTGCCGCCATCTTTCTCCCAGCTCGGCGGAGGCTGCTGGGCCTCTCGCGGCCGAAAGAAACCGAGTGTTGTCCTCCAGAGTGCGGCTAGAGGGAACCCGAGATGCCACAGAGTAGCGCCTGTGTAGGCCAGAACGCCGAGCGTGGGCGCCTGCGTTAGGCCCGCCCCCGGGGTTGATTGACGCGAAGCTCCACTCCTCAAATCCTAGGCCCGCCCGGGCTTCTCTTACAGGCTCGGGCTCACGCGCTCCCACTTCGGATTGGCGGATGAACTCCAAGGGACTGTGTCGGTTGTGCAACCCCAGTAAGTGCCCGATTCGCAAAACTTCGGGATTTTCGTCAAGTTCCGTGTCTCCGTCTGTAGTTTACCATCCCTTGTTCTTTAAGGCTGCACTTAAACTACCCGTGGTAAAGAACGAGCTATTTTTGTTTATAATTCACCACAGACCGGTACTTTTGTAAACTACAGTAAAAAATGCCCCCATTCCCTTCCCACTCTGCGTCTGTATATAGATTGATCATGCATCCCAGTTTGTCTAGGACAGTGCCATTTTCCATCTGTCGTCCTGGAGTAATTGTTAATAACATGCCCTTTCACTCTGGAAACTGTTCCATTTGGATGACAAATTATATGATCGCCTTACCTTGATCCGTAATTGTATTTATGTATTTATATAGGAGTGCAAATTTCTACAGCCTTACCTGCAAAGGATGTTAAACTTTTGAATTTTTGCCACTTTATATGTGAAAAAGAACATGTTCCCTCTTTGGGGAAGGGGAAAGAAAAGACGTCTAGAACAAGGAAATCCTTTGAGAAAGTAATGTGGCGATTTGTTGTCTTTATTGTTCTTGTTCCGTCGCTAAGTCGTGTGCAAATCTTTACGACCCCATGGACTGCAGCAAGCCAGGCTTTCCTGTCCTTCGCTATCAGTTCAGATGTCCCTCCATAGTTAAAAACTTAGTGAGATCTCCATGCCTGGCAACTGTGAGTCTAGATATTTAGTTTCCTTTTGCCTGGGTCAAAGGAAAGGATGGTTTTGGAGAGTCAACCAGCAGTCTCCACTGCCATTTGTCCCTCTGATCATGATACATTATCTGTGTGTATCCTTCTTACCGTACGACACGCAACCTTAAAGAAGAGAGTTCAAGTTCCCACTCAGTTTCTGTATCGGCTTAAAATCCAGGATATCTGATAATGTACAACCGTCTCCAAAAGTTTGGATGTAATTGTTCATGTCCCAAACATATACACACTATAGAACAAATTATCTGCCTCAGGCCCAAATATGTAATACAAAACAATAGAGGAGCAAGGACAGAAGGAATAGGATAACTACAGTTCCAAAAAAGAGTGGGAAACACAGTAGTTACTTGTCCACAGCAATGGTAGAATCCTGCCCAGGAATTATGAACACCCACTGCAGTTGTTACACCTGCATGGTGGTCAGACACCATGGTTAGTACTGCATTTTAAGAGGATGATTACATTGTTCATTGTGTTTAGTGGACCCCAGCTTTGCCTTCTAAATACAAGTTAACTGGATGTTGGAGGGTATTCCCTCTTTAGGGGAACACTTTAGGACTTGAACAGTTGAGGGCATTTGTAGACCAGGTTTTTCAGTGGGATTTTTCTTAACATAATTTCATGGAATATTCAGTAAACTCTGCTTCCTTTACAGACAGTTTCAGGTGCCAATAAACATACTCAAAGTTGTTTTTGAAGTGAAGTGTTAATTGCTCAGTCATGTCCAGCTCTTTGCAATCCCATGGACTTAGCCCACCAGGCTCCTCTGTTCTTTTCTCTAGGCAAGAATACTGGAGTGGGTTGCCATTTCCTCCTCCAGGGGATCTTCCCAACTCAGGGATTGAACCCAGGTCTCTTGCATTGTAGGCAAATTCTTTAATGTCTGAGCCACCAGGGAAGCTCCTAAAGTTTTTTTTTAAAAGTAGTCATTAAATCTGCCCTATATCCTGACTTCCATATGCAACCCATTCTTAACATCTTAATGATGGCATCCTTGAAATCATCTGAAAAAATAAGCTTAAGTGAGAAGAGAACTCTATTAGTTTGATTTTTGCTTCAGTGTATCTTTCCTTTCTGTTGTTTTTTTATGTGTGTTTGCCAAAAAAAAAAAAAAAAAAATCACATTGGGCTCTGAGAAATCTCTAAGCCAAGTTTTCTCTCCTGTAATTTAGGGTTGCACAAGCTGTCAACTTTTTCAATTTAGTGAAGTTCCAGAATTTCCAGACATTCTGTTCTCTGTCTAGCCTGACTTCAAGCTTTACTAAATGTAGTACCTTATGCGTGCGTGCTCAGTTACCCCCGACTCTTTGCGGCCCCATGGGCTGTAGCTCTCCAGGCTCCTCTGCCCATGGAATTTTCCAGGCAAGAAATACTGGAGTGGGGTGCCATTTACTACTCTAGGGGATCTTGGTAACCCAGTGATTGAACTTGAAGCTCCTGTCTCCTGCACTGGCAGGCAGATTCTTTCCCACTAGCGCCACCTGGGAAACTCTTGTAATACCTTGCTGAAAAGTAAAAGCAGCAGCCACATACATAAAGTGGCTCTTTTTCAAGATATCTCCACTAGACCTACAAGCTAGGGAGGGAGGTTCTCTGCCTTTCTAGTTATTGTAGGCAGCAGTTCTACTAAAACTTTTTGATGTGACAAAGCCTCCCTTTTCCAGACTATTATGCATGCTCAACTTCTAAGAGAATACTACATAGTTTTAGGTTTGGTTATAGCAGTGAGAAGAACAAACCTGGATGGCACTGAGAACTTTTTCCCTCCCTCGTTTCAGTTGCTTAACAGGAATCTAGCTGGGCAACTCTGAGTTATGGGAAGTGCACAAATCCTAGTTCTTTTAGCTAGGTCAAACCTTGGGTCGCAGTTCCAACTTCGAGTGAAGTCGCTCAGTCGTGTCTGACTCTTTTCGACCCCATGGACTAATGTAACCCACCAGGCTCCTCCACCCATGGGATTCTCCAGGCAAGAATACTAGAGTGGGTTACCATTTCCTTCTCCAGGGGATCTTCCCGACCCAGGGATCGAACCCAGGTCTCCCGCATTGCAGGCAGACGCTTTAACCTCTGAGCCACCAGGGAAGCTACTAAGTCAAAATTGTCATGTTGACAAAATTCCTCTAGTAATTGTTGCACATTAAATTTGAGTAGCACCACTTTAGCAGATGTCACCATTAGTAGAGCTCTTCTCATTAAACCCTTATTTAATAAGGCCATTTCCCTGGTCAGACATCTCCTGTTTTCACATAATCAGCTCTTAATAGATGGTCTCTTCCTCCTTACAGTTCCCCTACAGATGTGAAAAGAAGGCTATCCTCGGGTCCTTTTCCTAGCACATCTTCCACTCTGCATCTTGTTTGCCCAGCTCAAATATGCCTTGCTGTAGAAGTAATAATAATAATTTTTTAAAAAAGAATAGATGAGTGTATATGTTCTGCTGTTTTCTGAGCACTGGTTCCTACTCTGAATCTGTTCCATATGTTCTTAGTGCTATTATCAATATTGTTCTAGAGTCACCTTGTGTTTCCCAGACTAGTCCCTGAATCAGCCACTTCTCGAAGAAGGCCTTGTTCCTTTTTTTTTTTTTAATCTTTTAAAAATTTTATTTTTATTTTTTTTAACACCAAAACCATTTTGTATTGGGGTATGGCCGACTAACAATGTTGGGATAGTTTCAGGTGAACAGCCTTTTATGTTTGAAAGTCAATTTTCTTAGATATAATCAACCTTGGCTCACTTTTCCTTAGATTCTTAAGTGTGATACTCTATTTTCCTGAGGAATAAAGCATTGCTGAAAAATACCTCATGAGAGTTTAATTTTCTTTTCTTGTAAATGACCTATATTTTTTTTTACCTAGATGTCCCCCAATTTATTTTCCTCTCATGTTAAGTAATTTTACTAGACTATGTGTTGTTGGTGGTCATTCTGGGTCATTCTCAGGCACACACTATGCTCTTTTAAGACATAGTTTCAATTTTTTTTTCAACATCATTGTCTCTCATTATAATTTCTTGTACTTGCTGTATTCCTTTGGTTTCTTTCTTCAGAAACTACTATATCTATATGTTAAATCTGAAGATCTACCTATCTTTACTACTAGTCACCTTGCCTCAAAATCTTTTTATTCTTCTTATTTTTTAAAATTTCCTCCTTTTCACTCTCTCTGTCTCTTAAGGCATTATTTGTTATTTTAATTTACTTCTGGTTTCCTTCTAGTCTAGTCTTCATTTCAAAAATTATACTTTTATTTCTAATTCTTTCCCGAGTTCCACCACTCATTCTGGGTGTTTCTAATTTTATGACGTTATCCCATCATGTCCTCTGTTGTTTTCTTTTCAATTTCACTCACGAAAAAAGTGTATGAAGGCTTAAAAAAAGGTACCATCTTCTTTTCAGTTTGACTACTGATTACCTTCCCCAGCATGAGTTTGAGCAAGCTCTGGGAGTTGGTAGAGGACAGGGAAGCCTGGTGTGCTGCAGTCCATGGGGTCGCAAAGAGTTGGACACGACTGAGCGACTGAACGGAACTGAAATACCTTCCCTCTTCTGACAGTCACTATCAAATACTTTTTCTTCAGTAATATATGAGAATATGTTTCATATTTCCTTCCTTTTAGATACTTTAGTACCCCATTGCCTCTTTGTGGTGGTGGTGGTTTAGTTACCCAGTCATATCCGACTCTTATGACCCCATGGACTGTAGTCTTCCAGGCTCCTCTGTCCATGGGTTTCTCCAGGCAAGAATACTGAAGTGAGTTGCTATGGTCTCCTCCAGGGGATCTTCCTGACCCAGCGATCAAACTCAAGTCTCATGCATTGCAGGCAGATTCTTAACTGGCTGAGCTACCAGGGACGCCTTTATTCCCTCTTTATTATACCTCAATAAATGGGGCTCTTAAAATATTTTTATTTCTACCCTCTTCAGTCCTAGTGGAAACCTCAGAACATACAGTATTTACTTCTACCCCTTCCACTTCCATTGAATTCCTAGGTTTCACAGAGAAAAGTTGGTAGTTTTGTTCTAGTCCACCAAATATTTTGTTTTCCTTTGCACTGTCTCTTCTATTCAAGGAATCCTTAATTTACCACTTGTGTTATAATTCCCAGTTACATTGTCATTATTCACTTGTACTTCTATATAAATTCAAAGTGAATTACTCACCAAATTTCCTTTCTCTCCATCTTCCTTGTCTTGTTATGAGGTCTCTGTTCTGATTGTTTTGTTGTTTGGTAGTGTTTACTCTGAAGTGGTCCCTCAGATACTGTGCCGGGTAACAAACTTGTGAATCTGTGCATATTCATAAATATCTATCATCCTGACATTTAAATGGAATTTGGGCCGAGTTGCTGTCCTTTTCCCTCAGTGATCTGTAAATGGTATTACGCACAGTCTTCTAACTTCCAGGATTTCAGGTAAGATCAGTGCAGTGGCGCTAGTGGTAAAGAACCTGCATGCCAATGCAGGAGATGTAAGAGATGTGGATTCGATCCCTGGGTCAGGAAGATCCCCTGGAGGAGGGCACAGCAATGCACTCCAGTATTCTTGCCTGGAGAATCTCATGGACAAAGGAGCCTGGCGGGCTACTGTCCATAGGGTTGCAAGGAGTTGGACACAACTGAGCATGCATGCACCAATGCAGTGATTTCGCTCTCTTTCCTGCTCCCTCTCTTTTTCTTTCTCCCTCTTTTCCCCCCTCCCTCCTTCATTCTCTATCTCCCCTTTTTCTCTCTTTCTTTATTCTCTTTGAGAGATTAAATAGGCAAACAGGCAGTGGCAAGACCATATATTAAAATAAAACTCTTAACCCACAGTCTACAGCATCTGGACCAAGAAATCAGTTCACCATCTGCATCAACCATCACAGGATCCAAACAGCAGCTCCTGTAGCCTTCAGTCCCAAATAGTCACCACTTGATCAATAACTACCAGATTCCTGAATTTTTGCTCCCAGTTGTAACTTCAGTTCAGTTCAGTCGCTCAGTCATATCTGACTCTTTGCATCCCCATGGACTGCAGCACACCACACCTCCCTGTCCATCACCAACTCCCAGAGCTTGCTCAAGCTACCATAGAGTTGGTGATGCCATCCAACCAACTCATCTTCTGTCATCCCCTTCTTCTCCTGCCTTCAGTCTTTCCCAGAATCAGGGTCTTTTCCAATGAGTCAGTTCTTCGCAAAAGATGTCCAAAGTATTGGAGCCTCAGCTATAACTTAGGACCAACCGAGGAAAGCTAAATATGCCCCCAAACGACTCACATGATACCTCCCTTCAAGTTAGGCTGCTGGCAGCCTCCTCATGTCCACAGCCTCTTATCAGGGCACACCTGAATTCCCTTTTTCTCCACTGTAAAGCTGCCTGCCATTGACTCAGACGCAAGTGATGGTGACCACCTCCCTTATTATAGAAAGCTCTAAATAAATAGTTTTTGCTTATTGTCATTTGCTTGCTTCTGTTTCTACACTTTGTTCCTCCATTTTCTTCCCAGCACCTTGTCTCCCTCTCCCCAACCCCTTATCCTCCTCATTATTCTTCTTTCTTTTTTTCATCTGTTTGTAGGAAACTTGTTCTTTCCACTTGGAAGCTTTTAAAATATTTCCTTAACAGAAATTTCCCTCAAATATGCTTGGATGTGTCTTTTCCCACTGATCTTAGTTGAAATTCAGTGACCCCTTTTATCTGTAGAGGCAAATCTGTCTTTAGGTGAGGGAAATTTTCTAATATCATCTGTTTAATATTACCTCTCTTTTTTTTTTCGTTTCCTTTCCTTTCTTTCCTTCTGAAACTGCAACTAGTCATATATGACAGATCTCATGGGTATCTCTTCAAAGTGATTTGCCTTTTTCATTGTGATTTCTCTCCTTATATTTTTGCTTTGTTTTGAGATCTCTCTTCCACTTTTTAGCCTGCTTAGCAAGATTCAGTTTTCCTTCAATATATCTTCAATGTTATATTTTAAAAATCATGATTTTCATGTGGATAGTTGTGTAAAAATGTTATAGCTGCTTTATTTATAATAGTGCCAAGGACAGAAATGGTACAGACCTAACAGAAGCAGAGGATATTAAGAAGAGGTGGCAAAAATACACAGAAGAACTGTACAAAAAAGATCTTCATGACCCAGACAATCACAGTGGTGTGATCATTCACCTAGAGCCAGACATCCTGGAATGTGAAGTCAAGTGGACCTTAGGAAGCATCACTACGAACAAAGCTAGTGGAGGTGATGGAATTCCAGCTGAGTTATTTCAGATCCTAAAAGATGATGCTGTGAAAGTGTTGTACTCAATATGCCAGCAAATTTGGAAAATTCAGCAGTGGCCACAGGTCTGGAAAAAGTCAGTTTTCATTTCAATCCCAAAGAAAAGCAATGCCAAAGAATGTTCAAACTACCGCACAATTGCACTCATCTCACACGCTAGTAAAGTAATGCTCAAAATTCTCCAAGCCATGCTTCAGCAATACGTGAACCGAGAACTTCCAGATGTTCAAGCTGTATTTAGAAAAGGCAGAGGAACCAGAGATCAAATTGCCAACATTCTCTGGATCATCAAAAAACCAAGAGAATTCCAGAAAAACATCTACTTCTGCTTCATTGGCTACTCTAAGCCTTTGACTGTGTGGATCACAACAAACTGTGGCAAATTCTTCAAGAGATGAGAATTTCTTACCTGCCTTACCTACATCCTATGAAACCTGTATGCAGGTCAAGAAGCAACAATTAGGACTGGACATGGAAAAACTGACTGGTTCCAAATTGGGAAAGGAGTATGTCAAGGCTGTATATTGTCACCCTGCTTATTTAACTTATATGCAGAGTATATCATGTGAAATGCCAGGCTGGATGAAGCACAAGCTGGAATCAAGATTGCCAGGAGAAATATCAATAACTTCAGATATGCAAATGACACCACCCTTATGGCAGAAAGTGAAGACAAACTAAAGAGTCTCTTGATGAAAGTGAAAGAGGAGAGTGAAAAAACTGGCTTAAAACTCAACATTCAAAAAACAAAGATCATGGCATCCAGTCCCATCACTTCATGGCAAATAGATGGGGGAAACAATGGAAACAGCGACAGTCTTTATTTTTGGGGAGCTCCAAAATCACTGTAGATGGTGACTGTAGCCATGAAATTAAAACACGCTTGCTCCTTGGAAGAAAAGTTATGACCAACATAGACAACATATTAAAAAGCAGAGACACTACTTTGCCAACAAAGGTCCATCTAGTCAAAGCTATGGTTTTCCCAGTAGTCATGTATGGATGTGAGAGTTGGACTATAAAGAAAGCTGAGCACTGAAGAATTGATGCTTTTTAACTGTGGTGTTGGAGAAGCCGCTTGAGAGTCCTTTGGACTGAAGTCAAACCAGTTAATCCTGAATATTCATTGGAGGGACTGATGCTGAAGCCGAAGCTACAATACTTTCGCCACCTGATGTGAAGAGCTGACTCATTAGAAAAGACCCTGATGCTGGGAAAGACTGAAGGTAGGAGGAGAAGGGGACGACAGGATGAGATGGTTGGATGGCATCAGCAACTCAATGGACATGAGTTGGAGCAAACTCCAGGAGTTGGTGATGGACAGGGAAACCTGGTGTGCTGCAGTCCATGGGGTCAAAAAGAGTCAGACACGACTGAGGGACTGAACAATGACAACAAGGTGAAAACAAAAAACACATCATCAAGAAAGTGGGTAAATAAAGTGTGGTATATTTATTCAATAAAATACGACTCAGCATTGAAAAGGAAAAACTACAGATATATGCAACAACATAAATGAATCTCAGAAACAATATGATGAGTGAAACAAGCCAGACATTAAAAAAAATGCATGTAATATGGTTCCATCTATATGACGTTCTGAATTGGGAAAAACTAATCTATGATAATAGAGAATCAGAAGGTGCTTAAAAAGAAGAATATGGAGAAGGGTAGGAATTTACTGGGAGATAGCAAGAGGTGTAAGTGATGGAAATGTCCCATATGTTGTGGGTTACATGAGGTGTATGGATATATCAAGGCTTATCAGACTGTACACTTAAGATCTGTGCATTTCACTAAGTGTAAAACCTTAATTTTAAAAGGGAACAAAGTCATGCTTTTTGTTCCATAATCTTGGGTGTATGTATTGAATTTAGTCTTCTAGGGTGCTTTTATCTATGTGTTTCTATGTTTATGGTTTAAGTTGTCTCCTGCCTTCCCTCATGGTTTCAAAGGCTATGCTCTTAGAACCTCTGTGGAAGAGACGTTCCAACACAACTGTGTGGCTTCCTCAAAGGTGCTCTGATATCAAGATGACCAACAGATCCTCTAAATAATAGTGCCAGGGTAGGTCTTATTGTTCCACCAGGAGGTCCATAGATGTTCACAGGCTACACTCTCTTTACTATCCATTGTGACAATCTTCTTTGCTTTCTACCTCTAGACTCACTGCACCCTGAGGCTTTATTTGTGCCACCTAATGCCCGCCATGTCTGTCTGCTGGTTCCCCTGTGTTCATGTTTCAAGTGGAGTCATATGGTTGGAAATGGGTGAAAGAGATGTGCTAGCCTGATTGTTTTTTGTAAGCCACCCAGTACCCAGAACTGTGTGCTTTGTATTACGTAATCACTCAGAAAATACTTGTTAAGTTGAGTAAAGAACATAGTTGGATAGGGACTTCCCTGGTGGCCCAGTGGTTAAGACTTTGTCTTCCAACGCAAAGGGTGTGAGTTTGATCCCTGGTCGGGGAGCTAAGATGCCACATGCCTGGTGGCCAAAAAATCAAAACATAAAACAGAAGCAATATTGTAACAAATTCAATAAAGACTTTAAAAATGGTCCACATCAAAAAATCTTTTCAAAAAGAACATAGTTGGATAAATAGGAGATTCAGAGAATCCCTGCATCATTGAATATGCTAGTGTTTCCATCGAAATCTCCCTTCTCTGGGGGCATTACAATCAAGGAGTAGACAAATCCAAAGCTGAGTAGGAACTCATGTTGGGAAGGTGAAGAGGATGATCCAAATCTGCCACCAACCATGGCAGCAACCAGAAGCAGATATTCAACATGTGTTGTAAAGCAAGAAGTCTGTGGGCTACTAATACAAATAGGAAGGGGTGGGTTGAGAGAGTAAGCAGAAGGATTGTCCTGGGAAAAACTGTGTAAGCCTTGTGGTTCAACAATAGAGACCCTCAAACCCCCTTAATAAAATAACATCCAGAGGACTTCCAGCTTCTGTTTAGCTGGAGAGAGCTGGAAAAAGCATTGCTCGCTACATACAACAGTAATCTAGGTAACCTAAAGAATCATAGATTTTATTAAGCCACTGAAAGAGCTGAGGACATAGGGCAACTCATGATGTGAAATCTCGGGAAAGACAGGTGCTTCTAAATGCAGAGGGGATGCAGGCACCGTGTCACCTGTGGGAGAGAGTGGGCAGGAAGATGGGGCAGCCATACAAAGAGGAAGGTAGAATTCTGCTGAATTTTTAAATACATTGCTAATGACTAAGTGCAGACTGGGGCTTCCCAGGTGGCATTAGTGGTAGAGAACCTGCCTGCCAGTGCAGGAAACATGAGAGGTGTGGGTTCGATCCCTGGGTCAGGAAGATCCCCTGGAGTAGGAAATGGCAACCCACTCCAGTATTCTTGCCTGGAAAATCTCATTGACAGAGCAGCCTGGAGGGCTACAGTCCGTGGGGTTACAAAGAGTTGGACATGACTAAAGCAACTTAGCACGCAGATACAAGTGCAGGCTGACATGCTCGTAGAACCCTATGGGAACCACAATCATATAAAGAGTTCATATCCACTCACAGGCTCTTCTCCAGGGAGCACCACTGAGCAGCCCGGACAAAGACCGGGGGCAGAGTGGAAGGTAAGGGAAAGACTTCTGTGTCCTTCAAGCCTAGCGGAGAAGAGTGGCTGTCATTGCAGGAAAAGCAGGAAGAAACCCAGACCCTCCTCCCGCAAGGAACAAAAGACTTAAACTGATGGGAGAAGGCAGCAACCCCAGTTGTTCTCCAAGGGACAGGTAAAGCCCTCCTGCAGCTGGAAAAATGGGAAAAATGAAACAAACAAACAAAAGGTCCCCAGAGCAAAACCTCTAATCCTGAAGAGTGGCCTGGAAACTGTCTACTATTAGAGGTCATAATGCTCAGAGAGGGTCAGGATCCCCAAAACCCAGAGACACAGAGCCTGCCTCAGAATGAACCTGTAACAGGACCACAGGAAACTCTCTTCATTCCCCATCACCACAAGCAGTCTAGTAAGGACCAAGTAACAAGCAGATTACTGCTGGGAGGAGCGCATGAGCTTGGAGGGACTCCTCTGAGTGATAAAAGCACAGAAAACCTAAAGGCTGAAAGTGGGACAGTAACACTGAGAAAAAAAAAAAAACCTTTAGAAAATCAGCCCCAACTTTAAGCAGAAAATAACTTTAGAGGAATTTGAAAATGATGATGCACTGAAGGTAACCATAGCAACACTAGAACCCAAGCCCAGCTCAACTCCTGACTAGAATAACTCAGCCTCTTACACTAAGAGCTTAGCAGAAAAAGATGCATGCCCATTTCCAGGCATATATAATATTTACCTCCATCTCTCCAGTTCACAGCTTCCGTGGTGGCTCAATGGTAAAGAATCTGCCTGCCAATACAGGAGATGTGGGTTTGATCCCTGGGTTGGGGAACATCCCCTGGAGTAGGAAATGAAAATGCACTCCAATATCCTTGCCTGGAAAATTCTGTGGAGAGAGGAGCCTGGCGGGCTACAGTCCATGGGACCACAGACAGTCGGACATGACTGAGCAACTAAGCACAGCACAGAAGGGCCACAAATGACGCGATTCAGAAGACAGGGGAGTGAGATGTTGCAGTGATGAAAGGGTAGGTGTCTGCACCTTACGTTTTAATGGTCTTCCCTGAAGCTGTACCTTTTCTTTGGGGATAGTTCAGTAAACGCTATCATTCTAACAAAACAGAAATGAAAACCCACTGCTCCCCCATAACATCCTCACACCCATCTGCACATTGCCTTTTCCTTTAGTTTACCCCAGCAGTGATAGATGATGGAACCATTCAGTAATGGTTTCTAAGATTTAACTCAGGGCTTGGGGAGAACAGAAGGAAATTACACGTGTGTGATGTGGCAGACCTAACACTGGTATTGTGCTCAGGGAAGGTAGGCCTTTCTTCTTCCCCTAAGGTAGATCATGGTCGATCTAGGCAGGAGCCTGAAAACGTTTTCTGTTAAGGGCCAAATTGTATTTTAGATATTGTGAGTCACATTGTCCTCTTTGCTGCTTCTGCTTCTTCTTCGTCTTCCTCTTCTTTTCCCCCTTTCCCCCTTTCCCCTTCTTCTTCTTCCATTTACAAGTGTAAAAATACAGAAACATTCTTAGCTTGTGGGCCATCAAAAGCAGGCCGAACATGCCCTGTGAGGCAATTTAATTTGCCAACCCTGCTCTAGGCCATTTATTGTAATTCCATTTCCTCTTGATAATGAATGGTTTAAAACAACATATGCAGTCCAGATCTGGCCAGTGCATCGTGATGGGAAGTCTTCCGGGGGACAAGTTTAATCTTGCCAATAAAAAGTAGTGCAGGGGAAGAAATATCTCTCCCCTGTGGTTAATATTTGTATTGTGTGTGTTATGTCTGCGTATGCTACTAGATGACAGCCACTGGAAGGCAAGCCTGTGGATTAAAACCTTGAGAACTGTGGTATGGCAAGGAGGAAAGAGCCAGGAAGTTTCAGGATATCTTTTCTCTACTGAATTATCCTAGAGAAGTCTATTTCTATGCTATTGATTTTATGAGCTGTGCAGACAGTTCATGGTGGTCCAATGGTTGGGACTCCACACTCCCAATGCGGGGGCCTGGGTTTGATCCCTGGTCTGGGAGCTGGGTCCCACATGCCACAACTAGGAGTTAGCATGTTGCAACTAAAGACCCCTAGTAACTATGACATAGTACAGCCAAATAAATAAATAAATAAAACATGGGGATAACCCATAAGGACCTACATACAGCACTGGGAACTCTGCTCAATGTTATGTGGCATCTTGGACACAAGGGGAGTTTGAGGAAGAACGGATACATGTATATATAGGGCTGAGTCCCTTTGCTGTCTATCTGAAACTATCACAACATTGTTAATTGGCTATACTCCAATACAAAATTAAAAGTTAAAAAAAATGAATGAAATATACAAGCTACTTTTCCTTGGGCTTTCTGTGACTTGCAACTGAAAGCAGATTAGTTACTATAGTCAGTAAGTTACAACTATGTAGCAGATAGCTTTGTGGATAGCTTTGTGAGTTCACAGGCTCCAGGTCAGGGCCAGGTCTAGAATTTTTACAGAGGAAGAACAAAGAATAACAGTTTCATTGGAATAAGGAGGCTAATTCTGTGTAAGCACTGCAATTTACAAAAGATGGAAGGGTCATTTGTTTCTGTCCAAGAAAAGGGGTGTTTTCATGAAGATTATAAAGTACGAAAGTGCTCTGACCTCCTCCCATGCTATACCTGTTTAGGCCGATGTACACTGCATCTTCACATTTTCCTCCTCTGCTGGTTGGAATCAATGCTCCTAATTCTTCATTTCCTCTTTGTACTAGAATTTGTAATACATCCATACCCTTGGCAGTACCTCTCACTAGAATACAAAGAAATATATACCCTCCATCTCATTGATGCTGAGCTTGGTTGTAAGACTTGTTTTGGCCAATGGAACATAAGTAGAAGTGACAGTGTGCCCGTTGATTAAAGGGGGTGTTAGTTGCTCAAGTCGTGTCTGACTCTTTGTGACCCCATGGATTATAGACCCCGCCGCAGGCTCCTCTGTCTATGGAACTCTCCAGGCAAGAATACTGGAGTGGGTAACCATTCCCTTCTCCAGGGGATCTTCCCAACCCAGGGATCTCCTGAACTGCAGGCAGATTCTTTGCCATCTGAGCCACCAAGTTAAAGCAGAGGGGATGTTCAAGCTGGTTTTAGAAAAGGCAGAGGAACCAGAGATCAAATTGCCAACATCTGCTGGATCATCAAAAAAGCAAGAGAGTTCCAGAAAAACATCTATTTCTGCTTTATTGACTATGCCAAAGCCTTTGACTGTGTGGATCACAATAAACTGGAAAATTCTGAAAGAGATGGGAATACTGGACCACCTGACCTGCCTCTTGAGAAACCTATATGCAGGTCAGGAAGCAACAGTTAGAACTGGACATGGAACAACAGACTGGTTCCAAATAGGAAAAGGAGTACATCAAGGCTGTCTATTGTCACCCTGCTTATTTAACTTATATGCAGAGTACATCATGAGAAATGCTGGGCTGGAAGAAGCACAAGCGGGAATCAAGATTGCCGGGAGAAATATCAATAACCTCAGATATGCAGATGACACCACCCTTATGGCAGAAAGTGAAGAGGAACTAAAAAGCCCCTTGATGAAAGTGAAAGAGGAGAGTGATAAAGTTGGCTTAAAGCTTAATATTCAGAAAACTAAGATCATGGCATCTGGTCCCATCACCTCATGGGAAATAGATGGGGAGACAGTGGAAACAGTGTCAGACTTTATTTTTTTGGGCTCCAAAATCACTGCAGATGGTGACTGCAGCCATGAAATTAAAAGACGCTTACTCCTCAGAAGGAAAGGTATGACCAACCTAGATAGCATATTAAAAAGCAGAGACATTACTTTGCCAACAAAGGTCTGTCTAGTCAAGGCTATGGTTTTTCCAGTAGTCATGTATGGATGTGAGAGTCGGACTGTGAAGAAAGCTGAGCACTGAAAAATTGATGCTTTTGAACTGTAGTGTTGGAGAAGACTCTTGAGAGTCCCTTGGACTGCAAGGAGATCCAACCGGTTCATCCTAGAGGAGATCAGTCCTGGGTGTTCATTGGAAGGACTGATGCTGAAGGTGAAACTCTAGTACTTTGGCTACCTCATGTGAAGAGTTGACTCATTGGAAAAGAGTCATGCTGGGAGGGATTGGGGGCAGGAGGAGAAGGGGACGACAGAGGATGAGATGACTGGATGGCATCACCGACTCGATGGACGTGAGTTTGCGTAGATTCCGGGAGTTTGTGATGGACAGGGAGGCCTGGCATGCTGCAATTCATGGAGTCACAAAGAGTTGGACAGGACTCAGTGACTGAACTGAACTGAACTGACTGAACCTTAAAAAGGATACCATCTTTCCACTCCATTTTGTTGTGTTCCTGTGATCCATTAGGAGAAGAGTGTGCCCTAGGTAGCTATTGCCCTATTAGCTTGGGCCCAGAATTAAAATATATGGAACAGATGGGAGCCCAACCAAAAGCCTAGGTTCCTACCTAGCCTACCTGAGCCCAGCGATCTAGGCTAAACCAGGAGACAAATAAATGTTTGTGATTATAAGCCATGACAATTTTAACATATTTTATAATTACAATGAAAAGCAAAGACTTCCCTGGGTTGTTCTGAAGGTGAAAGTCACTCAGTCATGTCTGACTCTTTGTAACCCCACGGACTATACAGTCCATGGAATTCTCCAGGCCAGAATACCGGAGTGGGTAGCCATTCCCTTCTCCAGGGGACCTTCCCAACGCAGGGATCAAACCCAGGTCTCCCTCATTGCAGGCAGGTTCTTCACCTACTGAGCCACAATTCTAGTGGTTAAGAATTCCCTGCCAATGCAGGGGACATCAGTGTGATCCCTGGTCCGAGAAGATTCCATGTGCTGAGGGGCAACTAAGCCCGTGTCGACAACTACTGAACCCCAGCTCTAGAGCCTGTGCTCCACAACTCGAGAGGTCACTGCAATGAGAACCCACGCATCTCAACTAAAGAGAGGCCCCCACTTGCCACAACTAGAGAAAAGCTCATGCACAGCAACAAAGGCCCAGCACAGCCAAAAAGAAAAAAAATAAACAAATTGAATACTTAAAGAAGTCAACTAAAAAACCTCTTCCTAATTTTTAGTCTTTCTGGAGGCAGACATTTTCTTTTCCCAACTAGATGGAAAGGGCCATATTCCTTCAAACGCATTAAACTCTTTGAGAATGTATGTTAATTGCTCAGTCACGTCTGACTCTGTGCGACCCCTTGGACTGTAGCCTGCCAGTCTCCTTTGTCCTTGGGGTTTCCCAGGCAAGAATACTGGAGTGGGTTGCCATTCCCTTCTCCAGGGGATCTTCCCGACCCGGGGTCTGCTGCATTGCAGGCAGATTCTTTACCATTTGAGCCTCCAGGGAAGCCTGGAACTCTTATGTGTCCAAGTCCGACTAAGCAAGGCTGAGAAAGAAGAAGCACTTCCCTCTCTCTGTGTAAACCCTTCTTTCAAGTTCCCATATCCTGTCTCAAGATGTGCCTCCCAGGATGACTGATATTGGCAATATCTACTTCCTCCAAGGGAAAACCCCATTCCTAACCACAGAGATGGTTATAACCCGAACGGGACAACGACATCGGAACATAACAGAGGAGCCCCTACTTCTGTCCCTTGTAGTAGAAAAACAAAAATGACTAATACGGAGGCAAAGGAATCATAAAGCCAGAGGAGAAGTAAATGAACTTTACTTAGCATCAACAGATGATTTTAGTGGTTGGTTTTGTTTTTTAGATGGTTTGGCATTATTAATCACATCCTGCACCATAAGTGAAAAAACCTGGCATGTGTTCAAAGCGATACTGATTGGCATACGTGAGTCTCAGTCGCTTCAGTCATGTCCAACTCTTTGCGACCCCTATGGGCTGTAGCCCCACCAGGCTCCTCTGTGCGTGGGATTCTCCAGGCAAGAATACTGGAGTGGGTTGTCATGGCTCCTCCAGGGAATCTTTCTGACCCAGGGATCAAACCTACATCTCTTGTGACTCCTGCATTGCAGGTGGATTCTTTACTGCTGAGCTACCAGGGAATCCCTAATACTGATCTACATTCCCTTATTCCGAACCCTTGGGTAGCGATGTGTTTTGGAATTGAGGGTATTTTGAATTTTAGAAAGCAAGGGCACAAATTTTAAGAACTGTCTTTTTTTTCCCCTTTTAACGCTAACTTTAATGGATAATTTACACATGTGTTATAATAAAACACATCCATTGTAAGTACACTCAATGTTTAGGCCATGGTATATGCCCTTATGCAACGAAGACCACAATTAAGGTCAAACACATTTCCACCACCTCAGAAAGTTCCTTCCAAACTCTTTAGCCTTTATCAAATTCCATAATCAAACACATTCATATTTCTGCACTGACATATATGTATATTCACATGAGATGTTCTAGAGAACATTAATACCTTATTGTCATATTGCTCTTCCTATTAAATGAGTTTGCCATAAGCTTCCAGAAACTTTTCAGTTTTCAAAACACTTTGGATTTTAAAATTGTTGATAAGGGGTTTGTGTATCTATTATAAAAAGAGTTATGTGATAGTGAAAAAGAAATAAAAGTGATGATTACACCTATATAGATTTACACATGATGGTTGCTTTATAGAGACATCTGAATATATGAAAATGGACCCAAGAGCAAAGGAACTTCTAAATAATCTTTTGGAAACGAATATATTTTAAGAAAATTTTATTAACTTGTGTGTAGTTTGTATCTAGCAGTATATCTGGCACATAATAGGTGTCCAGTAATACATTTTGCTTTTTCATCTAAGCAACTCATACCTCTACACCATCCTTTAGTTTTTTGTTTTGTTTTGTTTTAATATCTTCCTAAGAAACTCTTTTTATTTAAAATCTCTTACTTTTTTCTTGTTAGTTTTTGCCTGTTACTTCCTGTAACACTGTGCTGTCTGGTGCTGTAGTCATTAGCCACGTGTGGCTATTTATCAAATTAATGACAATGAAATGAAATGAAAATTCACACTAGCCATGTTTTCCTTTGCTTGACAGCCACAGGTGACAAGTGGCTACTCTATCAGATGGTGTGGATACACCTGGGTACAAACAGTTTCACCGTGGCAGAAAGTTCCATAGGATAGAGTGCTCTGTCCTCTGTCCTGTTCACCACTTCATTCTCACTGCCTTGCTGAGTGTTTAGGATTTGGTAGATGATTAACAAATACTTGCTAAATAAACACTTTTAGTCCATCTGGAAAAGCCCTGAGGCAAATATAAACAAAATTTCCTTTTTGTTTGAACCGTGGTTCTTAGGGGGTAAGAATACTCCCCTTGAAAAAGTAAAAAGTTAGATTTATTTCAGGCTATATTGTAGCTTTGATTATTACTGGTTTTCAGTCATGAGTGCTTACCACATGCCAGGTACTCTTCCATGTGCTTTATACCTTATTAATCTTCATGACAACCTTGTGATGATACTTTATTTCCAGTTTACAGATGAGGAAGCGGAGGTGCAAGAGGAAAGTAACTTGCTTAGGTTCACACAGCTACTAAGAAACAGGGCCAGAATTTGTACCCAGGCAGTCTGGCTCCAGAGGCCATGCAATTAACCACAACACTGAGCTCTTTGTGATTATTTTTTAATAAGGACCGTTTTGTCTCTTTTTTCCACTATTTAAACCTCTCTATTTAATGTTCTTATTTATTGCATTTAGCTAGGATGCCCTGAAAAATGTTAAATAACTGTTATAACCCTGCATCCTTGTGGGTCCCTGATTTTAATGTGCTTCTGCCTTTTTAATGTATGATATTATTGTTGTTTCCTGATGACAATCTTGATCCAGTTAAGGAACTGTGCTTTTATTTCTAGTTTTTACTGAGCATTTTTAAAATTCAGAAATGGCTGTTGAGGACATTCCCTGGTGCTTCAGTGATTGTGACTCTTCCCTTCCACTGCAGGATGCCTGGGTTCCATCCCTGATTGGGAAATTAGGATCCTGCAGGCCACACAGCAAGGCCAAAAAACAAAAAAAAAGCTCCAATATTGTCTGTGGTGATGGTAGCATAACTTTGTGAATAAACTAAAAACAACTGAATTACACACTTTAAAAAAAGAGAAATGGCTGTTGAATGTTATATGAAACATCTCTAAGAAATATCATTTGGCTCTTCTCCTTTAATTTAATAAAGGTCCTAAGTAGATTTCTTAATGTTAAATCATCATTCTTGGAATGAAGTGTACTTTGTTATGGGGTGAATTTTTTTATTACTCCATTACTGGATTTTATGTCTTCATACTCAATTTTGTGTTTGTAACAAAGTCATAGTGAGAATAGAATTCTCCTTTCCTTTGGTGCTGTTTGCCTTGGGGGGTTTTTAGTATCCAGATTATGCTAGCCTTGTGGAATAACCTGAGAATTTTTCTCCTTTTGCGGGACAGTCTCTGTTTCCCTAGGTTCCAGCCCGGTTTGGGTACCCATCTCACTCTCTTCTTCCTTCCAGAGCTGCCCCATGGTACCCACGAGGATGTTTTCTTCCTGCTGCTGCTGCTTAGCCGCTTCAGTCGTGTCCGACTCTTGTTTTCTTACACTGGCCCGCAAAGCTCTTCATAAATGGAACTCACCTGCTGATCCTTAATAACGCCTGGGCATCATTCCGCTTTCTCAGCATTTTCTTGCACAGACCCGGCCTCTGCTAATTTCATGCCACTTGGTTTGCTTAAATCCTAACCATAGAATTTGGGTGTGCTGTTGATTCTGGCAAAATAGAACTAACGTTTGAGGCAGACAGTGTGTGTAGCTGCTGACACCTCACTTTACATGATCGTCGGGACCCTAGGAAGCTTTGTTATTTTTCTTTTGTAGATGGGAAAAGAAACTTGATAACGTTATATACCAATTAGTGAAGGTGCCAGAATTTGAAACCAGGATTGCTTGACTCCTAAGTGACTGCTGCTTCCACTACAGCATGCCTCACCTCCATTGTGTTCCCAAGCTACAGCCTCCCTCCTTGACCTGTATGTCCTCCGTGCTCCATTAGCAATTACAGACTGTACCACACCATTTATATTATGTATACTCTGTATATATTCTATTGTTTCATCTGCAATTTTTGTCTCACACAGGGCAGTTATTAACGGAATCTCTGTGCGTGTGCTGATCCGACTCCAAATTTGGGTATCTTTTCTTACTTTATAAAAAGAATAGCGGGCAAAATACAAGGAAAAGGTGACCAAATACCAAGAATTTGGATTGTGTTAGTTTTGGCGGTACACTAAAAAAAAAAAAGTCCCTTTCAAAATAAGTTTAACTCTGCGTGCTGTTCCAGGGGCTTTTTAGTGACCCCTGCAAAACCAGCGCCTCAGAAACTAAGAGATTTGGCATTATGTGACGACCAATCACTTTCCCACGTAAGCACATCAAACAGCGGCAAGACGCTGGAAATCGCACCTACTGCACAGACTTCCAAACAAGGAAAGCTGGACGATGAGGCAGTCCCTTCAACCGCAGGCGCGATCCCGCGCCCCACACACACCTCCCCCGCGCCCCCCCCCCCCCCCGGGGTCAGCCGGATGGAACATTCCGTGCGAAAGCTTTGACAGAGCGCCCACTCGGCGTCACGTGGAGCCGGAGCGCACTCGCGGCGCCTTGCGGGATGACGCCGGGTAGGGTTGCCAAGGGGCGGGGCCAGGCGCCGCGGAAGGGGCGGGAAGGAAGCCGGCCGGGGAGGCGGGGCGGGCCGAGCGGAGGGGCGGGCCGAGAGGGGCGCGCGGGAGGGGAGGGCCCAGCGTATTATGGGATGCGGCGGTGGAATGGCGCTGGGCGCGTGATTTTGAACAAACCCGGGTCTGTGTCTCGGAGGCGCCGCCGCCGCCGCGGCTGCTGGGAGCCCAGGGAGCGCGGCGTGAGAAGGAGGCGGCGGCGCCGCCGCCGGCTTTGGTGAGTGTCAGCCCCCCGGGGTGGGGGGCCCCTGGGCAGGCGGGCGGGAAAGGGGACGCGCGGGCGGGGGCCCCGGACCGCCCCCTCCGGGAGCCCGGGCTAGAGGGCTAGTGGCGGAGAGCGGGAACCTGCAGTCTTGGGGGCCGCCGCGCCCCATCCCCCGGGCCGCAGGAGGCGGGAGGATCCTCCGGGCTCTGCCCCTTCCCGCCGGCACTCGAGAGGGCGGCTGTCACCCGGCTGGGCCGGCTCTCGGCCGGCAGCCCGCCCTTCCCGGCGATCCGGAGGAAGGGCTCCCGCGGCTGTTGACACGCACGCTACGCGGCCCGAGGAGCCGCCGTGTCGGCCCCGGGTTTCTGGGAACCGGTTTGGCTGCTGTGTCATTTTGTACCAGCCCCTCCTTTTCCCTGCTGCCCGTCGCCCCGTCCTTCCTGTGCCCCTTTGTAGTGTCTTCTTCGGGTCTGTCCGTTTTCCTCGCGAAGCCCACCGGCCAAATGTCATAATGTTCCCGAGGTGCACGGGGTAGGGAGCGGGCCAGCACTTAGCTTGGCCAAGCAACGGTAAGCACCAAGCGGAGTGCGGGTGGCCGGGGCTGGCGGTGGGGAAGTAAAGTTTACAGATGAAAAAATTGGGAAGGCTGGATACTCTCAGCGTCTAGCCGGCTGCATATAGAAAACGGCGACTGGGCTGGGTGATGATAGCACTTGTTTAAGCCTGAAGCTATCGACTTTTCTATGGAGTTGTCATTCAAGCCAGGTAAGGAAATGAAATGCCTTCTTCAGCTTCTACCCTTCTCTTCTTAAACTAACTTCTAAAAAAAGACAGTAGAGTGGCTCTGTTCGAAACCTGGAAATTCAGTTTGCTCATTTCAGACAGATCTTTTAGAGCTTATGCTGTAGTTGAATGCTGGGCACAGAATTCACCTTTTAAAAAATGGGTGGTTATCAGATCTGAAATTAGCAAAGGTAGCCAATTTAGTTTTTTAGAAAAATTTTATTCCTTTCAGAAGCCACGCAGCTTATGTTTTCTTGTTATTTCTTTGATGATTAAAACATGCCTATCTTCTCTTTTAGTTATTTATTAAACTACATGGTGAGAGATGCTGGTAATGCTGAGTAGGTAATTCTAGGGTCTTTTCTAAAGCACGCTGCTTATTTTCACTGTATCAAAAATTTCAGCGGCAGATTTTTTTTTTAATTTGATGACTTAGATTCTAAAAACGTTTGGCAAAAAAAAATTTTTAACTCCGAGTTATATTTTCTGTATTTTAGATATTGTTCACTCATGAGTAGGATCCGTACATTTTAAACCTAGTTGCTCTTTGACGTCTTAAACCAATGACAGACGAACTGGAAGTCACAGTGTTTATGGACAGAAGGGATCAGAGGAAGTTAAGAGGAAACAGTTCGGAACTTTTATTTTGAAAACTTAGACGTCTTGACCACAGTATCTGCATAAGAATCAATGCCTGTAAATTTACGAATGTGTCGGAGAGGTCTGAAGTGCGGTGGGAAGCAGCCCATTCTGTCAAAAGCGGTGCTGGCGGTGGAGGAAAGTGTCAGAGCTGGTGAATGACATTCCAGGTCTTGATCCTGTTGTTGTTTTTCGTGTCTGCGATGGACACAGCGCATCAAAGGCATTCCATCATCTTTCTCTCAAGTTGCCGTCCTGAAAGTGGCAAAGAGGGGAAGCTCTTGGTGGTCCCTCTGCCCCTTTCCGCTTTTTTTTTTTTCTTTTGCTCTTCAAAACAAAAGTGTGCCGGTCTGGGGGCTCTGCAGGTAGCGCGATTTCCCCTCCGTGGCGGGGTGAAAGGTCTCGGCGTGGGCTCTGTGTGCAGTGGAGTCTCCCCGAGCATTTGAAGGTTGGCGGGGCCGGCGGGAGGTTTCCCCGGATATGTGGGTGTGCGCCTCTCCGGAGGGGAGGGCCGGGGAGGGGAGGAGGAGGAAGGGGGAGGTTACTGGCGGCGGCGGCGGCGGCCCGGGCTCGGGCTGTCGGGGAAGCTGCTGAGCTGTGATGGTGATGACGAGGTGAAAATGGCGGATCTTTCGAAATACAATCCCGGCCCCTGACATACCAGAGGCGGCGGCCGCGGCGGCGTCGCCACCCGGGACTCCGTCCGCGGCCCCCGGGTTCCCCAGTAGCGTTCCAGGTCCGGCAGACGAGGGGAGGAAGCGGCTGGCCGGAGCCACCGTGCACACGCAGAAGCAGCACCGCCCGGGCTCGGGATTGCCCGGGACCTTCTGGAGCCCCCACCTCGGAGCCGGAGGGAGGAGAAAGCGGCCGCCGCCGGAGGTAGAGGAGCCGGGGGCTACCCGAGGGCTGCTCCGTTGCGAGGCCGCTTTATTTGTGGGGAGGGGACGGGTGGGCGAAGGATCGCCCGGCGGATCAAGGAAGGGCTAGTTCAGAGTGCAAAGGATCAGCAGCCTCGTCATGACATCAACATTATTCTTTTGAGTATTAAGAGGACTCGAGTTTGCTCTTATACCCAAGGCTGCTACTGAGGCCTAGAGGAACCGCTAGCAGTTATCCTGGTTTCCTGATTGAATGTTTAAAATATCCACTCCGGCGGGTGTTGGTTTGATGATGTCCAGCAGTTTATGGGGTTGTACGTTTCTTTAGGGAGGCCGAACGTTGGCATTTTATTCGGCATTTAAGCTCTGGGTCTTAGATCATAGTCTGTAACTTGTTGGGGTGTGGATGTTCACATTTTGTGAGCCCGTGGACCAGTTCTGTAATCACTGAAAATGTTGTCTCTTTTTTTGATGGCTCTGTTATCTATAGAGGACTCCTTGGCCCCTGCCATCGGCAGATGACAATTGAGATACTGTCAGTCATATCTGATATCCATGTGTTCCCCTGCCTCTCATCCATCCATTTCAGGAATTCAGAGAGTAAACTTATGGAAGATTTTACAGTAGATTTTATGATCCAAGTGAAATACAGCTTTGGCAGCCCTATTTTGGTTCACAAGTTTTGCCTTCATTGTTAAGAAGGAAGTTGTGATGACTTGATGCTCACACTTGATATGAGTCAAATTTTGAGTTGGTTAAAGACAAATTGAGACCTCCGTTTTATTTAACTTACTGGACTTTTTAGCCCTTTGTTTCAAGAGCTGGAGAATTTGGGCTGATTGAGCTTTTGACAGCCACAGTCTGGTTTGGTTAGGTTGCCTAAAGATCCATGTATGTTTTAGATTGTGGTGTAGATCCCCAACAGTAGTGTTACTGAAAAGTTACATGTGAATCACATTTTTATACATTGATTTGGGGCCCTCTGATTTTTTTCCCCCCAGCTTTTGTAGTGGTAGGGTGGGTCAGTTGAAGGTTGAGTATATGAGTGAACAGAGAGATGAATGTTTAAGAAATGTCTCCTGGTAGTGTTTATGATTAGCAGTGGTTTTCCATATCCAAGTTTCCTACAAAGAGATGATGTCATAGCATGTCATACAGTTTTATTCTTTGTTTTATTCAGAGAGGAAATATTTTGTGTGTATGTGTGTGTATAGCTTGTGCATTGTATGTCCACATTTATTCACTAGAGGACTAAGAGACCAAAGGTATTTTTTCAGGGGAAATAACTAAGAGGTACTCAGAGGTTTTAGTTAATGAGTTTTTAAAATAGTTTTTTCCTCATGTTTTATCCAGTAGGAATTTGATTGTTGTTATTGTTATTTCTTATAGCTCTTACATTGCAGTTGTTTGGTCTCTGCCAACTCAGCTGCTAAGTCAGTACTGAGAATTTTAAAAATAAAAATAAGTGCAAGGCGCTCAGTCGTGTCCCCCACTCTGCAACCCCATGGACTATACAGTCCCTGGAATTCTCCAGGCCGGATAACTGGAGTGGGTAGCTGTTTCCTTCTCCAAGGGATCTTTCCAACCCAGGGATCGAACCCACATCTCCTGCATTGCAGGTGTAATCTTCACCAGATGAGCCTCCAGGGAAGCCCAATAAATAAAGAAGCACACTTATTCTTTGGCTTTTTTTGTTTCTTAAGTCACCCATTGCCATTGTCTTTTGTGATTCCTTGTGATTGTCTTTAAAGACCAGTTTTTAGATGATTTTTGAAAGAGTTGCCTATTAATAGTTATAGGTGTGTTAGAAAGCAGTGAAGAGTTACGCGGGTGGAGTTAGTCGGGTGCCTTTTTTGGTGAAGCGGAGCATTGCAGATTCCCACTACTTTTTTTTTCCGAATGTTACTGTTGGGTATCTACTGTGTGTCACGTACTGTGCTAGGGCTTGGAGACACCTCAGTATCTTGGCCTTTGCAGACTGTTCATGGGGTTCTCATGGCACGAATACTGGGGTAGTCTGCCATTCCCTCCTCCAGGAAACTTTCCCTTTTGGAATTGGTGGAGGTAACATTGGAAGGATAGGTTGGGTAGGGCCTTGATGCAGAAGGCCGTGAGGGTTACAGAAAGTGTTAGAGTAGAAGAGTGACAGCCTCAGAGGTGCACTCGGGTGAGATAAGTCCTGTGGCTTTTTCTGTGGGATGTGTCGCAGGTAAGAGATAGGAGAAGATAAAGGTAAAAACTATGGTAGTCGGAGATTTAAAAACTCTTGGTTGCAGTGGGGAGGAGGTATTGTGAAGGTGTAATCTGCATGATATTTGACGGATTAAAAATTCTATGGGGAGGGAATTCCCTGGTGGTCCAGTGGTTGGGACTCCGAGCTGTCACTGCCCAGGGCCCCAGTTCAGTCTCTCGTCAGTGAACTGAGATCCCACATGCCATTTGTGCACACCCCAAAATTATAAAAATTAAACAAAATAGAGAAATCAGGAGAAGCTAATTTAGATAGAGAAAGAAGAGAAGAATTTTCATTTGCGCTTTAGCATACCACATAACTGTCTTCACAGTAACTGCTAGTAAACTGGGGCTTAGAGAGGTTAGTGCTTAGGGCTGCATGATAAGCAATGAGGAGAGTCAGGATTTGGAAGCACATCTTTCTGATTTGAATCTCTATGTTTTTTCCTCCATGTTAGTCTTAAAGCATGAATGATATACAGTCCCCCTTTAAAGGGAAAAAATATTGTGTATTGTCAGGATGGACCTAAATAGTTTCACTGTATTAAAATACTTGATTTTTAGATGTATATAAATGCCTTATGCTTATTGCTTTTAGGGAAGTATAAATGAAATATAAACAAAACTGTAGAGCCAGTAAAATTTAGGGTAATGAATGATGTTTTGATGAAATGGAAACTTTGCTTGCGTAGTCAATATACCATTGTCTGCCTTAACTAGACGTGGAGATTTCTATATGCTGTGTGTGGGCGTGCGGGCTCAGTCACTCAGTCGTGTCACTCTTTGGGACCCCATGGACTGTAGTTCGCCAGCTTCTCTGTCCATGGAATTCTTCAGGCAAGAATACACAGAGGGTTGTCAGGTTCTAGTCCAAGGGGTCTTCCTGACCCCCGATCGAACCGCATCTCCTGCATTGGCAGGCAGATTCTTTACCACTGAGCCACCTGGGAAGCCCCATGCTGTGTATCATATGATAACTCAACTCCTACACTATTTTTCTAAGTTTGAGTGTCACAGAATTTTCCTCCTTAAATCACCGGTTAGGTGGTTTGACTTCCACATGGCTTAAATATATCATTTATCTTTTAAGATCCTTATATACCTTTTTCTTTAGCCCACTCTGATTCTGGTACCACTGATGGTGGTAATCCAGAATATACATTTTTAAAAAATATATTACTGAAATGAAAATACAAACTTTCCAGCATTTCTTCAAGACTCGTGTCTTACGGTCCACCGCTCCCAGTTTAGTTTGAGAAATGTAATTCTGTACCTAATTTTTGAGTTGCTGATGCTAGACCTTACAAATGAAAGCTAAAATCCAAGTAGTATAGTTAACCAGTTAGTGCTGGTGGTAAGCTCTAGGTACAAAAGTGTATTTCTTTTTTTTTTTTTTTAAGTGTATTTCTTAAACATCCAGATGTTTCTGTCCCAACATCTGACAAGTTATCATCTATAATATAGTGATAGATCACCACTTTATATTATTATGTGCAAGAATGAAAATAATTGTTTACCAGGTTGTCCTCCACCTGTAACTAAGAAAAAGAACAGTGCTTCAGCTCTGGTAATTGTCTCAAAAAAAAAAAAAGTGTGAAAGCATAGAGCATTTGTCATATCTATCTTACATTGTTTTTATGTTGTATTTATTTCTTTTAATGTCCTAAATCAGACCCTCCGTTTATCTCTGTCTTGAACTAATTACTGTAATAGCCTTGTAACTGGTTTCCCTGCCTTCAGTCCAATAAAACACCAAGATGAAGTTAATCCTCCCAAACTACAGCTGTGATCATGCCACTCTTCTATTGACATGTAAGGTCTGTCTGGGCAAGGGCTTTGGTTAATTTCCCTCCACAAAGTTGGAAAGCATTACATATTTGTTAAGTAAATAC
Source organism: Cervus elaphus (assembly GCF_910594005.1). Taxonomy (NCBI): domain Eukaryota; kingdom Metazoa; phylum Chordata; class Mammalia; order Artiodactyla; family Cervidae; genus Cervus; species Cervus elaphus. The sequence continues at coordinate 18,823,318 of NC_057820.1, forward strand.
TGATAAAAATAAAAAAGTAGTTAAAAACTAAAGCTTTAAAAACTTTGTTTTATGAGCAGAAAATATTGGAAGCCTGGAAAATGCATAGTATATTTGGTATTCTTTTCTTTCCATACCTTGAGAGGTAACCCTTCAGACACATGAGGTAAACTACAGCTCCTCTGTCCTATTGGCTTGTAAAGATCCTCCCTGTCTCTCTTTTCTTGGAGTGGTCCTCAACACAGGGGTGATGAGGTTGCATGTGCTAGGGCATATCTTCCATTCCTAAGGGATAAAATTAGAGTGATGATTCATGTCACTAGATGGCCAAACCCTTTCCTGCCATGCCCACAAGCTCCTTCTGAGAGTTTTCTCTTAGCGGAGGCCACCCTGCCCTGCATGTGACCCTGATTGAAACAGCTAGAGATGTCTAATCATAAAGCAGTTATTACAGTCTGCTCAGTGGCCTGTGAGGTGTGTGCTGGCTCCAGAACTCTGCACAGCCCATGCTACTTAGAGACCAGCCAGACCAATCAGACCTTTTCTGTTTGGAAGTTTGAACTTTACTCCTACTTCCAAGGGAGACTCCTAGCCCTATAGCTCCTGGTCTCTTTTAATAGGACCAGTCAGAAGAGGACATGTTCAACCTAATAACAGAAATACATAAAGAAGTAAAAAGGCACAGGAGAAACAGACAAATCCACAGTCATATTTGAGAATTTTAACAGTCTTTCTCAGTAATGGATAGAAGAGGAAAAAGAAAGACTGGAAGATCTGCATAGCACTCTCAGCCGTTTTGACCTATTGGACATTCATGGGGCGCTACTCTCAGCAGCCACGGAACACGTGTTCTCTTCAGGTTGCACGTGCACTGTTCACCACGGTGGACCACACGTGAGCCTCAAACAAGTCTCCAAATGTCATCTCACACAGTGGAAATGGTAGAGTATTACATTCTCTGACAATGATAGGAGTAAATTAGAAATCAATAATAAAAGGTAGAAAAATCCCCAAATACTTGGGGATTAAGTAGCATACTTCTTTATTTTCCATGTGTCAAAAGATGCAATCACAAAGAATATTAGAAAAGATTTTAAGTGAATGATAATAAAAACATTTGAGACTAGCAGAATGCAGTTAAAGCAGTGTTGGAGGAATTTTTAACACTAAATGTTTAGGAAAGAAGAAAGGTTTAAAATCAATGATCTAAACCAAGTGTTGACAAACTTTCTATAAAGGGCCAGATGGCAACTATTTTAGGTTTTGTAGGCCCCTCCCCCAACTATTTACAAATGTAAAAATCATTCTTAGATGGAGAGCAATACATAAATGGACTGTGGTCTTAATTTGATCTGTAGGTTATGGTTTGTTAAATCCTGATCTGTGATTCCATTTTAAGCTTCTAGAAGAAACAAAGCAGAAGGAAGGAGATAAAGGTAATAGTCAATTAAATTAAAAATGAACAAACTGTTGGGAAAAATCAATGAAGCCAAGTGATTCTTGAAAAGATCAATAAAACTGAAAAATCTCCAATCAGACTGATGAAGAAAAAAAGGAGAAAAGACAGAAACTACCAAAATAAGAAATGAGGTTTCCATCTCTACAGGCATTGAAATAATATTGTATGTAACTTTATGCTAATAAATTTGGCAACTTAGAGGGATAGACATATTCCTTAAAAGATACAAACTGTCAAATATCAAAGGTCATTTGAAAGAAAGATAACCCGAGTAACCCTACATCTAATTAAGAAATTGAATTTATAGTTAAATAGATGGCTTTACTGGTGAATTCTAACAAACAGTAACAGTTCCATGTAGATGCTTCTTGAAAATTGAAAAGGGGCAATGTCCCAACTTATTTTGTTAGACTGGCATTGTCCCCAGAGAGCCATTACAAAAAAACTACAGACCAAGAGCCCTTATAAGTATAGACAAATTACTTAATAAAGTATTAGCCAACAGAATTTGGCAGTATATATAGAATATAATTGTATATAATTTTCCTGAGTGGGGTTTATTTCAGCAGTGCAAAATTGACTTAGTAAAATCAATATAACTCAAAGACTAAAAGAGAAAACGGGCTTCCCTGATAGCTTAGTTGGTAAAGAATCCACCTGCAGTGCAGGAGACCCTGGTTCGATTTCTGGGTCGGGAAGATATGCTGGAGAAGGGATAGGCTACCCTCTCCAGTATTCTTGGGCTTCCCTTGTGGCTCAGCTGGTAAAGAATCCGCCTGCAATGTGGGAGACCTGGGTGCGATTCCTGGGTTGGGAAGATGCCCTGGAGAAGGGAAAGGCTACCCACTCCAGTATTCTGGCCTGGAGAATTCCATGGACTGTGTAGTCCATGGGGTCACAAAGAGTCGGACACAACTGAGTGACTTTCACAAAGGAGAAAAAGCCATATGTTTATCTCACTAGTTGCAGAAAAAAAAACATGATTAGGTATCCATTTGAAAAAAGAAACAACTACACACTGGCACTATAAGTTGCCTTCCTCAACCCAACAGAGGGAATTTATGAAAAACCTGCAGCTAAGATTAAGATTGGAAACAAGGTAAAGATGTCTGCTCTTACCACTTTTATTCAACATTTTACTGGAGGTCCTAGCCTGTATGGTAAGGCAAGAAAAGAAACAAAAGACGTGCAGAGTGGAAAGGAAGAACTACAGGTTATTATTATAAGTAATAATACCGAGAATTGTTATTCTCAAATAATATGAATTATTTTTCTAAAAATCCTGTGGACTCTACACAAGATTTAGTGAGTTTAGCTAGGTTGTAAGATACATGGACAATGTAAAATAGTCAGTTGAATTCCTATATACTAGCAACAACCAACCAGTTGGAAAATAAGGCCATTTACAATACATCAAAAAACACAAAACACTTAGGGATAAATTTACCAAAATATATACAAGACCTAAACACTCGAAGAACAAAACACGTTGCTAAAACAAATAAGTAGGGAGGTACACTGTTAGGAGACAGCTCCCCGTGGGTCTTTGTAGTTTTGTACTTGTTACAAGCGAGGCAGTGATAGGCCTTTTAAACAGCTTTCTCCAGGATGTTTGTATAGCATAAAGCCTTGGGTGATCGAGTTAGTGACTCCTGTCATAGCAGAGGGCAGATTTGCTTGTACGTCCAGTGTCATAAAGATAATATCTTCCGTTGGACAAAGGGCAGGTGTGTTTCAGCCCCTTATAAACGATTCAGGTTCCTTAGGCTCAGGGTTCCTCAGTGTGAACCCACTGCCTGCGCAGCGTACACCTGGGCGCCTCCCCACGTCTGCCGCGTGGGACGTGGGGGCAGCAAGGAGCCAGGACACACACGGTGCTCCCATTCCTTGCCCTGCTGGGTGTGATAAGTCCCCTGTCTCTGTCCTAGGACTGCCGTGTCGTCTGCCAGTCTCCACGGAACAGTGACAGGCAACTTTGTTAGCTTGCAAGGAGCGTCTAGAATCTCGACTGCCTCCCAGTTCTTGACAGTTTTAAGCCATAAGAATGGCGTGCTGACAGAGATGTGGCTTCTCAAAAGAGGAAGGATGAGTGCCTTGAGGGCTGGGCTGGGGGATATGGAAAGACTGGCTCTGGTAGGGTGACCACGTGGCGGGCGAGGGTGGTGGGGCAGGAGGAGTAGGCGCCCTTCGTGTCCCGCCTCCTGGAAGCTTTCGGGGCTGAGCTGAGGGGTGGCCTGGATGGTGCTTGCTTTGGTTGCTGCACACTCCACTGCGTGGCCCTCGCCGAAAGGCAGCGGGGTGTAGCTGCTGAGTCAAGGAGTCCCCCACGCCAAGAGGAGGAGCTCAGAAATGAGGGTTTGGGTGGATGGAAAACATTAGGAGTTTTTCAGTTGAGCTGCAAGTATGAGTGCGTGAAACTGAAAGTAAACGCACCGCCAGGCCACCGTCTCCCTCTGTGGCGTGGCCTCTCCTCCTCCAACACCTTGACTTAGGGTCTGACCCTGCTGGGGGAGCTTCAGGGAGAAGAGAGTCAAACTTAATGGCTGCATTGGATAGTGACACCCAAGTCATCCTCCTCCTCGTTCTTTGTGGGGTGGAATGTTGAGAAACAGCTGATAGGGCTTGGACAAGGTTTGCAGTGGGAATAGGAAGCTGATGTGCCACTGTCTGTGGCGGTGGGGGAGGGGGAGTGGGTGTAGTTGGTATTGATGTTTCAGCAATCCTGTTCCATGAATTCCCTGTTCTGTAAGTGCGGGAGGGGGACTCTACTGACCAGGAAGAGCCAAATCTAGAGAAGTGCTCATACTTTGGGATCCCCAAACCCTATTGATTTCCTCTAAGCTATAAGTTACTGCAACTGATGATGTGGCAATATGCATAAGGAACTCACCCAACTCAATAAGAAGATTAAAAACCCCAATCTTTTTTTTTTAATTGGCAAAAGACTTAACACACAGGTACTTTAAAAAAGAAGATATACAAATAGGTAATATTCATATGAAAAGGTGCTCAACATATTTAGTCATCTGGAAATGGCAAATTAAAACCACGATGAGCTATCACTTCACACCCACTAGAATGGATGCAGTTAAAAAGACTGACAAAACCAGTTGTTGGTGAGGACGTAGAGCAGCTGGAAATCCCATGCATTGCTGGTCGGTGTACAAAATGATACAGCTAAGTTGGGAAGTAGTCTGGCATATTTCATTCAAAGTTTAAAATTGTTGTTGTTTACTCACTAAGTTGTGTCTTGATTTTTGCAACCCCATGGACTGTGACAGCCCACCACGCTCCTCGGTTCCTAGGCAAGAACACTGAAGTGGGTTGCCATTTCCTTCTCCAGGGGATCTTTCTGACCCCAGGATCGAACCCACTTCTGCATTGGCAGGCGGGTTCCTTACCACGGAGCCATAAGGGAAGCCCCAAGTTAAATTTACCTTATGGTCCACATCTAGGTAATTAAATATCTATCCACAAAAGCCTTGACTGATTTTTAGCAATATTATTCATGATAGTCCCAAACAAGAAACAATCAAAATGTCCATCCACAGATGAATGGATAAACAAATCATGGTAGATTCATCCAATGGAATATTACTCAGCAATAAAAAGGAACTGAGCTACTAATTAGTGTAAGAATAAAGATAAATCTCAAAAAGCATGTTGAGGGGAGAGGCTCATCGTTTATACCATGGGTTCACATAATATATGATTCCATCTGTGTGAAGTTCTAAAGTGGGCAAAAAGGCAGCACTAATTTAGTGAAGTTGTAGAATAGACCGGTGGTTGTGTAGGGTAGGAATTTGGGGTAGAGGGTTGGCTGTAAAGGAGTAGACTTATTTTTTAAGGCAGTAAATTGTGTGATTAAAATTATGAACTTTGGTATCATAAAACATATCCTGAGTTTGAGTTCTGGCTCTGTCATTTACAAGCTATGTGACCTTGGGCATAGAGTTTAACCTTTCTAAGTTTCCTCATCTGTAAAATGATGCATCTTGGAGTTGTTATCAGGATAGGTTAAATTATGCCATCACTGGTAGGTAGTAAATGCTCAGTAATGATGATTAATTTTGGCAGTATTAGTTTTTATTAGTGCTACTCAATTATAATTTGCCACTTAAGTCTGTTAACTTTTAATCTTGGAATGGGTATTACATTTTTATATTTTTTTAAAAAAGGGAAAAGAAAGAATTACTGATTAGGTTGCTATGAATCTTTGATGTACTCTGGGCAAATAGCTTGTTTGGTGGTGGTGGTTTAGTCACCAAGTTGTGTACGACTCTTCGTGACCCTGTGGACTGTAGCCTGCCATGCTCCTCTGTCCATGGGATTTCCCAGGCAAGAATACTGGAGTGGGTAGCCATTTCCTTCTCCAGGGAATCTTCCTGATGCAGAGATCAAACCCACGTCTACTGCATTGCAGAAGGATTCTTTACTGCTGAGCCAGCAGGGAAGTCCAAATAAGATATGTAGTCAGTCATAAATATGAGATACTCTTTAATACGTGAAGATAATGGTACTGACTCTTTTATTGGAAGTTTTCATGACCTTTGACTGAAAGCATCACAGTTCTGATTTGTTTGTGATCTACTTTATTATTATCATTACCATCTTTTTTTTCCTTTGTGGGAACTGGTTGTATACCTCTTAACTGGTTCCCTTTTTGGCATTCTAAATAGCTGAGGAGGAGTTGAGAATCTTCTTTCCAAATAAAAATTTCTTTAATATGAAGCTGATGGATCAAACTGGGGACCTATAACCCATTTGACCTGCAGTTGCTGAGGTGGCTTGCTCTGGAAGCTTCTTTAACATCAATTTGAGTACTTAATGGATTTTTGTAAATGATATAGTAACCTCATTTTAGAACCTCTTTCACTGGAGGTTCAACTGTATTTTCTAATATCTGTTTTTATTTAAATCTTTATTTGCTTGTGCAAATCAGAAGTTTTCAAGTCTTGTTAGTAGGGAAGAAAAACCCAGAACTGGGAAGAAATAAGATGGTCAGACATGTCAAATATTAAAAGGTTTTATTTATGAGCAGGAATTGGAAAGGATTTTCCTGTAATTATGTATTGCCTGAATGCAGTATACTTTTGGATTGAGATATGGTAAATGAGAATGTTTGCTTCTAGTTTTGTGTCCCATAGGACTTGTATTTCAGATTCTTGAAGGTTGAGGATTTGTTGAAATGGTTTAACACAAATATGCATCAGGAATATCCCTCACTCAGCTTATACATCAGCAGAAATTTTTGTTTTGTCATTTGCATTTTTTCTTGGCTGATTTTTTTTTCTTCTCTTATATCTGTTTTGAAACATAGTAATTTATTCATCTTTCAACTTTTATTGCAGCACCTGATCAACTTTCTCGAAGGAGAACGATCATGGAGGTGGTGCCAGCTGAGGTGAATAGTTTGCTTCCAGAGGAGATAATGGACACTGGTATAACTTTAGTGGATGATGATAGTATTGAGGCTGTTATTGTTTCATCCCCAATTCCCATGGAGACAGAACTGGAAGAAATTGTCAACATAAATTCTACTGGTGACTCTACAGCCACGCCCATTTCCACGGAACCAATCACAGTGTACAGTAACCACACTAACCAAGTTGCAGTGAACACCACAATCACTAAAGCAGATTCTAACACCACAGTGAAACCAGCTTTTCCAAGTGGCCTTCAAAAACTTGGTGCTCAGACTCCTGTGACTATATCAGCCAATCAGATTATTTTAAACAAAGTATCACAGACATCTGATCTTAAACTTGGCAATCAGACCCTTAAACCAGATGGACAGAAGTTAATTTTAACAACTTTGGGCAAGTCTGGTTCACCAATTGTTTTAGCACTACCCCATAGCCAACCCCAGGCTCAGAAAGTTACAACTCAGGCCCAGTCAGGAGATGCTAAGTTACCACCGCAGCAAATTAAAGTAGTTACCATTGGAGGGAGGCCAGAGGTGAAACCTGTCATTGGTGTCTCAGCATTGACCCCAGGAAGTCAACTGCTTAATACTACAACTCAGCCCTCTGTGTTACAGACCCAACAGTTAAAAACAGTACAGGTAAAAAAAAAAAGAGGGGGCTTCTTAATGAAAATGCATGTTAAATATTAAATTGATTCGTAGTTGTATGTGTAGGGTGATTAAATGCATAGTTGTTACTGAATCTTTTTGAATGTTGCTTTTAGTAATTGTGTGGTTCTTTTTTTTGTAAAGTCTTTGACATGTCTAATGCTTTTGAAAATTTCTACCAGAGAACTTAGAACTTAATTGTGGTTAAATTCCAATGTGTAGTGTATTTATAGCTTTTTACTCATTTTGAAACACATTTCATTCTCAGTCGTAGTTTGAGTCCAAGGATGTTCTGCTGGTGTAAAGATGGCAGAGTTGGTGCTGGGCTGTCAAAAAATCATTCAGACATGATATTTTCAGCTAACAGATGGCCAAAGTCTAGGAGAAGTTGCTGCTCTGAGAAACCGTTCGAGCCAGCAGTAATGCAAACCAGCCAGTATGTGCCTCTTTGGAATTTACTGTCCCCTGCATCACTCAGATTTGCAGTGTAGAAAGACAGTGCCCTGTGATGGAAGGTTTAGAATTGGACCAGCTGGACTTCAGTCACTTTTCTGCGGGACCGATGGTGCTGTGGAACTTTGGATAGGCTACTTATTTTCTCTGAGTTTTTGACTTTAGCTGTAAGATGGCTATTTGATCATGATGAAACACGTAAGATCAGTACTTGGTATGGGTCTCAAAACACTGAAGATCTTTCAAAATGGTACCCATTGTTAAGTGTGAATAGAAACCCAAGCTAGAAGGTTATTAGAATATATGTTAAGTGGTTCCCCATTTTTCGTGTCCAGATAGGCCTTTTTAGGTCAACACCATGCTTAGAAATACAATGATCCAATTAAGACCAGGGAACAAATGCATTTCCTGTTTTAAAGAGTTGGCTTTTAGAAAAAAGGAGAAGGCATGAGAACTAAAGAATGCATAAAAGGAAGGGAGAAAGATTTGGGGAATTATCCACTCTCAGCTGATACTAGAAAAAATGTTATTATGTTGGCAAAATAGAATCTTATTTTTCGTGGGCTTTTCATTTAAGAACTTCATACGATTTCTCAGACTTTATATATAATTTGCCCATGTCCCTTTTGCCACTGTTAAACATTTAATGTTCTTTGCTTTCTCATTCACAATTGTCGCTCATTTATCTCTGATTTCCTTTTACTACTTTTGATGAGTATCTCTTGAATGAGATATCCTGTCACCATCAGGCACCTTGTCCTCAACTTGTCCTTTTAAAAATCAATTGTGAAACTTGTTTTTACTGGTTTACCCGAGTTTATCTGGCTTTGGGGATGTGGATCATAGCCATGTTTATAAGATACTGATAATGTAAATCAGAATGTCATTTTTGGGTTTTTTTTCCCCATTTAATAGAGCAATGTATACATGCTGTTTGTAAGACCAGTTTACTTGTATCCACTAGTTTCGTCTATAATCCCCCAAGTACCAACAATAAAAACAAAAACTGGGGTCTAATATTTATAACTTCTCTTATTGTTATTACTTTTATAACATTTGATTCTATTTATTTAAAAAGAACTTCTATTTAAAAACAAAAGAAACCCCATTTAGAATATTGTTCTTCTTGGTCAGTTATTTTTAGGCAACTCAAATCTTTTCAACTCATGAGTAGCCTCTAAAACTCTGAGGCTCAGAAAAAAACAAACAAAAAGCTACATGCCTATCTGTATCCATTTTAGGCACCAGGGTATTTGGTTTAGTATTACATAGTGTATATGATCATCTCATTTTTTTTCCCAGATGGTCCTCAGCATTGTCTTAAATTTAATCAGATTGAAGCTGTTAGGTAGGGTGTGGACAACAGGAAAGGGTGGAAGGAGACCCATCTTGAAAAATGAAGGAAAGAGGTGACAGTTGAAACCAGAGGCAGTAACAGAGATAGTTACACTTAATTACAGATACATAAACCCTTTCCTGTGATTCTTCTGCATAGTATGTATGGATAATAAATAACTAGCAGTCTTGAACAACATAACTCCTTATTAGTTCCCAACACAGTGCCCCAAATTACCTGCATGTATTATTTGATCACATATTTGGCAGTCTTATTTGTAAATTTCCTTTTCTGATTCATTTTTGTGTTAATCTGTTAATTAGATACATTTGTTTAAAAATGATCCTTTATACTCTGTTTTATTTAATAAAAGTAAGTTTCTCCTAGGGTAGTTTAACTCATGATACAAAAAGCAAGGTTCCTTAACAGAACTGGAAATCCTTATTTTCAGCTATGCTCCATTAAAGAAACAAAACCATATGTGCAAGTTGAGATTGTTCATTTGAGTAATTAATGAGCTTTTGGTAGTATTGTTTACATTTTTTTCCTGGTTGGTAAGTATTTGTATAGTTGTATGATTGTGAAAATCAGTTAAAAATGGGGAAATACTTTAAGTTCCCAAACTGTAGCTAAGATTATTTTTTTGCAAGATACAGATTTCCAAAAATATCAGTACCTCTGCCTCTTGAGATTCTTAATACTAAGTCAGTAGGCAACCTATTTAACTTATTTTAGAGTTCTAGGCCTGTAAATACACTTGGGAAATATTTTCCCTTTATGTCTCTCAAATTGCATCAGTTTTGTAAAGTACAATTATGGATTTATTCGGGTATGTCAGAGTTTTGCAGTCTGGATATTTTTTAATATATAGTTGTGGATCTCTTTGGTTTGTTTTTTTTAAAGGTGGTTTGTATTTCCTGTACATTTTTGTTTTGTCAGTACTGTGTTCTGAGTGTAAGGAAGTAATTTATTCTAGATGTAAGAAAATATGTTTTTAAGTTTAATTTATAGTTAAAGCACAAAGCTGATATTTACTTGGTTCTGTGATCAGTTGCAGCTTCTAGTATATTTTGTAATTTAAGTTGGTCATGTTTGTTCATTTTGAGTTATTATTTCCAATAATAGTACTTTCAGGGCCTCAATTTTCATATCTGCCAAAGGTAAAGTTGATATTTAATGTCCTTCCTGCTGTGAAAATTTGTGATTTTTGTCATTGCTAAATTTCTGCTTCTGGCTTTAGAAAAAGCTTTTCTTTGCATACATTGATAATTTTAATATAAAAACATTGGTAACTCTACATTCCTTGACTTATGAAGAGTTTTAGTTCAGGACAACAATGTGCCATGTATCATGTAAAATCAGAGGTGAATAAAACATAGATTCTCCCTTCAAAGAATTTATAGTCTAGTAAACTATAGTAAATCATATTTTAGTCAATAATATTTCAGAGGCTTCACCTTCAGAATAGTCTTTGTTTTGCCAAACATGTCTCTTTGTATCCTAAGGCATTAACTTGTGCAGTTCTTTGTTTATTTGCCCCTGATACATAGATCTAAAGTTGAAGATAAAGTCATAAACCTGTCTTTAATGTGTGTTTATATTTTGCTTCCAGGGGCCAAAGAAATTATATTTACAGATGTCTTTATCATTTGCACTATGCTTTCTTAATGTATTCTACTCCATCTTTTATTATTGAATAATTTGTTATTTGGAAAAGAATACTGCTATGCCATTTTTTGGTTTCATTATTATTTAACATTTATTTTAAACATTATTTTTAAAAATTAATTTGGTTTTCATGATATGCATATGTCTCAGAGACTAAGATAAGGATTTGAAATAAAATTCAAAGGTATTACTACATAATGGCTTAAGGATGTGATGTTAGTATTTGGGTGAGTGGCTGCATTTTAAATGTTTTTAATATTAATACTGAGATATGTTTTTGTTAAATGGGCTGGTTTCACATGTACTTCTCTACATCAGTCTTGTCTAATTTTTATTGAGTAGATGTTTTATAGAAAAATGGTTTTCATAGTTATTTATATATTTCAGATTGCTAAGAAGCCTCGAACACCAACCTCTGGTCCGGTAATCACGAAGCTGATCTTTGCAAAACCAATTAATAGTAAAGCAGTTACAGGACAGACAACTCAAGTATCACCACCAGTCATTGCAGGTTATATTTCTTTATAGTTTGTTAAGCTAAATACTTCCCTTCCTTTTAGTTTTAAAAAAGGCTGTTCTACCACCTTGAAATGTTTCAGTGTTTATTACTATAAATCAAACTGGTTAATGAGATATATTACACTTGTTAAATGTGTGCTTCAAGCAAAATGCCTTATCTCAAAATCAGTCCATTGCTTAGTGTCCTTCGTTTTTGGTGTACCTTTGGCAGTAGTGACGCCTCAAACTCTGATCATACCAGCTAACATTTGCATAATGTTTGCTGTGGGCCCCATGCTGTTCTTAGCTCTTCCCAAAGAGTGATATATTCTCTGGCAATCCTGTGGGGTAGGTACTAGTAACATCCCCATTCTGCCAGTATGGGAACAGGCACTCAACTAGTAAATGGCCAAGTTGGGATTTGAATCCAGGCAGTTTGTCTCCAGAGCACATGCTAAGTCTAGTAAGTTTAAAGTAGTATATGTGATTGTACTTCATGGTTTCTGTTTGAATTTTTGGTTTCAGTGTTTTAATATTTTCTGTATGCAGTTCTCTGTGAAACAAAAAATTGTCGTGATGATGATAATTAACTTCAGTGAGAACAGCATTTTAGTTGTATTACTTTTACCAGCAAATTCTTTAGTGTGGCCCAATTCTTTTATTATATACATTAAAATTTGTCATCACCAATAACACCTCCAAAATCTTGATTTTGAGTATTTCATTCTCTTTATTGTTCTAGTTCATTTGCCTTTGTACTTCCAATCTGGCAATTCTTTCACTTTGAAATCTCTGATCTGTTAATTCTTCCACTCATTAATAATGAGTTCTTTCCAGTCCTTAAATTCATCTCTATTCAGCACAGAGTTCATAACCCATCATTATTGCTCCCTGAAAACACCATTGATTTTCCACTGTCTTTCCATAGTGGCCCAGCTCTCTTATTTCTTCTTGACTGGCAGGTACCTCAGTACTTCTGGAGAATATCACACAGCCATGGTGCTCGTGCTTGGTTACTCAGCCGTGTCTGACTCTTTGCAACCCCATGGACTGTAGCCCACAGGGCTCCTCTGCCCATGGAGTTTCTCAGGCAAGAATGCTGGAGCTGGTTGCGGTTTCCTACTCCAGGCCACGGTGACTGGTCTTTACTTCAGAGCTATGCTAACATTACTCCTTTTACCACTTAGGAACTCATTTCTACTTTCCATTGTGCTAAGAGCTTATGGAAGCATCTCTGGGTGGTAGACTTTGATTAGAGACTTTCAAATGCTAATTACCCATTTCCACTATGTGTATTCTTTATGAAGGTACTTCAGATGTTAACAAACCATCCCTGGGATATGTATTAAAGCCACCTAGTAGTGTCTTTCCCTGTTGACTCAGGTGGTAAAGAGTGCGGAAATCCTGGGTTTGATCCCAGGGTTGGGAAGATCCTCTGGAGAAGGAAATAGCAATCCACTCAAGTATTCTTGCCTGGAGAATCCCATGGACAGAGGAGCCTGGCAGGTTACAGTCCATGGCGTCTCAAGGAGTCAGACACGACTGAGCAACTAAGCATTTTGATAACAGTAGGCAACTCTGAAGTCAGTGGCAAAGACTTGATCATTTTCCCGAGGCTTTGAATTATATGCAGGGAGGCTTCTCTTTTTTAGCAGCTGAGAGAAGGCATGGGGAGGTGGTTGTTTGAGGGCAGTGTTGGGTAAATTCTCTTTTTGTTCTCTTTTTCTTTTGGTCTTCAGTAGAGATTTGGGGTTATGCAGGATGCTTGTGTCTTGAGGGCTGTCATGGGAGCTGGGTATAGTCCCAGAGGAAAAATTGGAAAGGGTTTAGGTTTAGAGCTGCCTCAGGAACTGGGCTTCAGTTGGCTGAAAGTGAGTAAGGCTTGGATATACTGATGATAAAGGGACCCCCAAACCCTTGGAAGGTAGGGTGGGTGGAAGTGGTTAACTAGGAGGACTGTCTCATTGTAAAAGTTCTTTACTATTTTTGAGTTTGAGAGCATCCCTTAAAACTTCTAATTATAAGTGGGGTGGGGGAGTTTGCTAGACAGTTGTGGTTTTGCAGAAGTGTATCTGAGTGAATATTTGGTAATGTCAAGATTGTACCTCTCACATTTGACTGTAATGGATGTATGTCATTGCTCGGTCTTTGGGTCATTTACAGTGTGTTCCACACTAATCATAGCTTCACCTTTTAATTGCAGACATTAGCCCTCCCAAAATGCATAGGGACAGACTTCTGTTAAATTTCACTAGGGTTGTGGGCATTAAGTTCAGTTTGGAGGTATGATTTCAACTGTTAACTAGTAGTTCATAGCTTTTAAAATTCAGGTAAGCCAAATTTAAACCACCAAAATAGCTCTCTTGTTGAATTGTCTTATCGAGGCGATTCCATTGTCTTTAAGTTGTAGCTAATGATCTTTCAAACTACATTTAGACTGCTTTTAAATGACATTTGGGCTTCTCATGGAAAATGAATATAATTTTTCTTTCTTTCAATCAAGATGAACTTAGTGTTTATAAAATTGACTTTTCTAAAATTCAAATCTTGTCACCCCTTGCTTAAAATTTCCTTGGTTACACCCATTTCTTTTCCATTTCCTGGCCTTAAATCATCAGGAATAGGTTCAAAAGCCAGAGCTTGCTTAGCATTAAAGTCATTTATTATCTAATACAAAACCTTTTTCATTTTCACCTTCTATTAGCTCCAGGCCTACTGATGTAACTTATTTCTAAGAGATCACCACATTGACCATGTTCTCTTAGAACTTAGGGTCTTGGCAATGTTGGGTTTACCAGAAATGATTTTTGTTTTTACTTTCCTCGTGGCTAAGTCATCCATTTTATCTTTGGATTATCTCCACTGTCGAGTAATTTTTTGATCCTTAGGTTAGCAAGGTACTCTCTCTGACCATCTCCTATGTATTTTCCATAAAACTTGGTTATACCTACCAAATACTTAAATTTAGACTTCTGTTATACTTCACAGTGACTTTTAATGTTTGCGTTAGTCTTGATGTATTGTAATACTTGGTTTTCTTACCTGTCTGTCTCCCCTACTACACTTAAGATTTCTCTCAATAGTAATTTTGGATTTTGTTTGCCATCTAGTTTTTAAAAATTAATTATTTTAAAGAATTGTGATAAATATGCATAATATGAAATTGACCATTTTAACCATTGGTGGCTTTAAGTATATTCATGCTGTTATGCAACCATCACCACTGTCTGTCTCTAGGACTTTTCATGTTGCAAAACTAAATCTCTGTACCCATTAAACTACAACTTCTCAATTTCTTCCTTCCCCCAGCCCCTAGCAGAGACTTTCGGTCTCTATCAATTTGACTTTTCTGTGTATCTTGTATAGGTGGAATCAGACAGTATTTTTCTTTTTATGACTAACTTTTTATGAGTCTCTGGTACCTACAGTTTCTGGTACATAGATGTGTTCAGTGAATGTGTATTGTTGAGTGAATATGTTATATCATGGAGCCAGTGTGGTGTGGTATGTTGGAGGAGCTATTTGGAGACTTGGGTTTTGGTCATGGTTCTTCTATTAATTTTCTCCCTGATCTTGGGTAAATATATTTTCTGTTGCTCTTATTTCTTTCTATAAAATGTTGGTCATTTTATAGTTCTATAAAATAGAATATTATAACCAATCACTTCACATGACTTTTGAGATGGTTAAATGAGGTACAGAAGTCCTCATTGTCAGAGCTCCCAAGGTAACAAGTTGCTATAGTAGAGCTAACTTCATCAATGTTAAAATATTTGATAATGAATTAATCTCTTTAGAATTAGTCTTGGGTCAGGTAAGCTAGCTCCTGCCCCCAGCCTGTCCCATCTGTAGCTTTTTGGATTATGTCTCTTGTCTCTTGGACAATACCTGACAGCAGAGTATGAAATGCCTTACAAACTGATTTCAAAGTGAAACTGTGACTTGTATACTTTTGTGCGTCTCTTGAAGAGCCAAGGATAAATGGGGATTTGGACATCAGGAGAAATGCTATCTGGGTGAAAAAAAAGTAGCCCTTCAAAAGAGAATAATTTGAATTTTAAAGGATACAGAGGGTTCTTGGGAAAACTGATGAAATCCTGAAATATTTTGTCAGAAATAATCTTCTGTGTCATGTGCCCATCAAGTAGGATGTGCTGTCATAAATTTTCAGAAGAATCCTCCCTCAAATTCAAACTCTTTATTCTAAGAGACAGTGTAGTTGAAATTATAAATAGAATTTTTATGAAATATTAGCCAAAAACTTTTAGAGGTTTTTGTTGTTAATTACAGTGACATTTTTGTCCTTGTTTTAAATGTAATTCACTTTAAGTGGCCTTTTCTTTTGATGTACTTACCCAATTTTATTTTTCATTTTAATTTTTAAAATTCTACAGAATACTTGAACAAACCATAATCACATTTTATTACTTATAATAACCTTCTGACTTACTATTATTCCTTTGACAATGATAGAATGCTTAAGGTCACATTGTTTTTATTTTTTGATACTTATTTATTTTTAATTGATGACTGCTTTATGATATTGGTTTGATTTCTGTCATATGTCAACATAAATTAACCATAGGTGTACATATGTCCCCTCCGTCTTGAATCTCCCTTCCACCTCCCGTGCATTCCCACTCCTCTAGGTTATCACAGAGTAAATGGCCTTTTTTTGGTACCAGTTATCCTCAGGAATTGGAGATTTTATATATATATATATGTTTCCTGAAATGTATGTAATACCTAACAAATAAGAAATTGTAGTAATAGCCATAAAAATGAGCATTTTATGGAAATGTGTCTTTATTGGTAGTTTCTTTTCTTAAAATAATGATTGTTAGGGCTTTAGGCTTATCCCATAGGTATTAGTTTTGGAAATCAGAACACATAAACATGTTACTTGAGGCAGGCTCCACACTTGAGGGTGGCCTTCTAAAAATATTTGATACAGATTCATTTAGTTTCTATAGAATTGACTTATTTAGTTATGATGTCAGTCAGTTCAGTCGCTAGGTCGTGTCTGACTCTTTGTGACCCCATGGACTGCAGCACGCCTGGCTTCAGTGTCCTTCACCATCTCCCAGAGCTTGCTCAAACTTGTGTCCAGTGAGTCAGTGATGCCATCCAACCATCCCATCCTTTGTCGTCCCCTTTTCCTCCTGCCTTCAGTCTTTCCCAGCATCAGGGTCTTTTCCAATGAGTCAGTTCTTTGTATCAGGTCGGCAAAGTATTGGAGCTTCAGCTTCAGCATCAGTCCTTCCAATGAACACTTGGGACCGATCTCCTTTAGGATGGACTGATTGGATCTCCTTGCTGTCCATGGGAGTCTCAAGAGTCTTCTCCAACACCACAGTTCAAAAGCATCAATTCTTCAGTGCTCAGCCTTCTTTATGGTTCAACTCTCACATCCATACATGACTACTGGAAAATCCATAGCTTTGACTAGACGGACCTTTGTTGGCAAAGTAATGTCTCTGCTTTTTAATATGATGTCTACTTTGGTCATAGCTTTCCTTCCAAGGAGCAAGTGTCTTTTAATTTCATGGCTACAGTCACCATCTGCAGTGATTTTGGAGCACAGAAAAATGAAGTCTCTCAGGGTTTCCCCATCTATTTGCCATGAAGTGATGGGACCGGATGCCATGATCTTAGTTTTCTGAATGTTGAGTTTTAAGCCAACTTTTTCACTCTCCTCTTTCACTTTCATCAAGAGGCTCTTTAGTTCTTCTTTACTCTTTGCCATAAGGGTGGTGTCATCTGCATGTCTGAGGTTATTGATATTTCTCCTTGCAATCTTGGTTCCAGCTTGTGCTTCATCCAGCCCAGCATTTGTTATGATGTACTCTGCATATAAGTTAAATAAGCAGGGTGACAGTATGCAGCCCTGATGTACTCCTTTCCCAATTTGGAACCAGTCTGTTCCATGTCCGGTTCTAACTGTTGCTTCTTGACCTGCATACAGATTTTTCGGGAGGCAGGTAAGGTGGTCTGGTATTCCATCTCTTTAAGAATTTGCCACAGTTTGTTGTGATCCACACAGTCAAAGGAGTTTTGGTAGGGTTTGCTAGGATTTGTGTTTTGTTTTTTTTTTTAGCCTAGTTACGATGTAAGTCAGGCTAGAAGAACCCTAGCAAAGCTCTCAGCTGAAATTCACTAAGGAATATGTCTGTAATATAAAATGTAATCAGGAAGTAAAAGAAATTTTTTAAAATATATTTATTTAAAATAATTTTAAAATTCATAAATGCCCAGTAAAACTTAACTCATTTTTTAAAAAGATACGTGTACTATTACATTGCTATTAGTAATAGCCCTTACATGCTGACTCTTACATGCTAGTTCTCTGTTAAGTCCCTCCTTTTTTTCCCCTCTCTCCTTCTCCTTCATCTCTGACTAATAGTTGTTGTTTTGTTTTCAGTACTGCTGTAAGTCACGTTCGACTCTGCGACTCCATGGACTACAGCATACCAGGCTTCTTTGTCTGTCCTTCACGGTCTCCTGGAGTTTGCTCAAACTTAACGTCCACTGACTCAGTGATGCCATTGAATCACCTCATTCTCTACTGCCACCTTCTCCTCCTGCCCTCAAATCTTTCCCAACATCAGGGTCTTTTCTAATGAGTCAGCTCTTCACGTCAGGTGGCCAGAGTATTGGAGCTTCGGCATTATTCCTTCCAATGAGTATTCAGGGTTGATTTCCGTTAGAAT
This sequence comes from Cervus elaphus, assembly GCF_910594005.1. Classification (NCBI taxonomy): domain Eukaryota; kingdom Metazoa; phylum Chordata; class Mammalia; order Artiodactyla; family Cervidae; genus Cervus; species Cervus elaphus. The sequence continues at coordinate 18,841,494 of NC_057820.1, forward strand.
TGACGGGTTTGATCTCCTTGCCATCCAAAGTCATAGCATCTAAAGGGATCTTAGAGATACTTTAGTTATCTACCCTCTCTGTTTCTTGACTGCTTCAGTTTCCTCTTTAGCCAGTGGATTCGATTATCCAGCATCTGTTTCGTAGACCTTCAGTGAGTAGGAACTCACTCATTAAAACAGTCATTTTAACTGGAAATTTTTGTTGGAAGTTCTTCCATACTGATCGACTGAAAATTTTCTGTTCCTCTATATTAGTGCTATGCAGCTCATAGATAACAGATGGTCCTGATTCTTCAACCTGACAGCCTGGATCAGTCAGGATAACCTTGGTTTTTCTGCCATAATAAACAGTCTAAAAAAAAAATAATAAAAAAAAAATAAACAGTCTAACTCTCAGAAGTTAAAGAAGTTTTATTTTAGAGTTTTACTTCAGGGTTATCTACATATCTGTGGTGGGTTAGAAAGGGGTGGGTCTCTTCTCATCATGGTCACTCAAGGACCCAGACTGACAGGAACCACCATCTCAGCCGTGGAAGGAGAGAGGGCCTAGGAGGGTCTGCCTAGGCAGTAAATGATACACATCACTTCTGCCCACAATCTGTTGGTCAGAACTAGTCACATGGCCCAAATCTCACCACAGGGAAGAGGTGGGGGTAGGAAGGGCAGTCCTACTGTGTGCCCAGAAGGGCACCATCGCCCAGTCTTGCAGGAATTTGGAGGAGTTGTCACATCTTTGTAATCCTCTCCTACCTAGGATAAAAATCCCTAATATTTCAACTCCTCCTCATCTGATTTCCAGTTCTGTTAGTCATCCAGGCACAGTGGAGTTTTTCTCTGTTATTCTGGAAGTATATTTCCAGACTGTTCAAGTTAGCCCAGTAACTGCCTGTTTCATGGGTGTGGCCTTAGATCATATGCTGAGGTTTAAGTCCAAACAGGAAGAAGCTGCGGCAGAGAACAGAGACTGACGCTTTAAGGCTTGGAGTCACGTCCTGACTTTGGGAACCCCTTTCACAGGACGTGTTTGCATGCTTGTTCTGAGTGCATTTTCTGATAGGTATCACTTAACAGTGTTGATGAGGCCCTTCTCTGGTGGTCCAGTGCTTTCACTGCAAGGGTGTGGCTTCAGTCCCTGGTTGTAGAACTGAGATCCCCAGAGCGGGCAAAAAAACCCCCCCAAAACAGTTTTGATGAGAATGTGAGCAGAGTTGTTTTTGTAGGCTTTCATAAGGTGGTATTAAGATGCTAAGTGTTACTAAGAAGCATTGTTTTGTTTCTTTCTGTCTAGGTTGATCATAGTTCATTAGGTTCACCATGGTTCATTAGACCTCCTTACGTGTTTCAGTTCATATGTGGTTACATGTGAAGTTTTGAGCATATGTACTGAAGTGGGTGTAAATCATCACCACATTCGTTTTTATACGATTATTGAAAAAAGTCAAACTGATGTGCTGCCTCTCATTTGCAGGTAGGGTTCTTTCACAGTCTACTCCGGGGACTCCATCAAAGACCATAACAATATCTGAAAGTGGTGTTATTGGATCAACTTTAAATTCTACAACACAGACACCAAATAAAATAGCCATCTCACCTTTGAAATCGCCAAATAAGGTAAAAAAAAAAAAAAAAAAGAATTAGCCACAAATGCCAAGTATTGTGGTTAATGACTTTATTTATATTCCCAAAGAATTAATAGGTATTTGGTGAATACCAGATTTAGTGATCAAGAATGTGTGACAGATAAAAACTTAACTCTAAACGCATAGTAACACAGTAGTCATTTTGCATGCTAAGATGATTTCCATGGCCCATGTGAATGTGGGTACAACATAAATCTTTTGAATGAAGTATTTTATGTAAGTATGTGATTCCTCTTCAGTTTATATTTGTGCACAATTATTTTCTTTGGGTCAGTCACAGATACAGTGACTGTAAAATGCTAAATGCAGGTTTTTTGAAAATAGGATATTGATGTCTTCTGCTTAAGCTGTCCTGGATTTTATAGAGAGCTGAGATTTTGCTGGGTAACAGAGCACCCAGAGTACTAGAAATTGCCATCAAATGCTGGTTACCATATTACTGGGTTAACACAGTTCACTCAAAGCATTTGAAAACTTGTCATAATTTGTTTTCATTTTAACAGTGTGAAGTACCTATCATTTTAGGTGAAGTAGGTAGTCCTAGCTCACTTTCCTAAAATGTACAGATGTCATTATATAGCACAGCATTTTGAAAAAAGTATATTGGAATGGATATGTTCAAGGGAAAAGCCAGGATTCTATTCTGTAAGGTGCCACCCTTGGGATTCTGGAAACACACTACCATTTGTACCTGCCTTTTCCCTTAACTTGTTACTCTATTCATGAGTAGAACGAATGTTAAATGTTTGCCTTACATGTTTAAAAGGTCTAACTGTTGGCTTCTGTTTCAGTAAGACTTGACTATAAGGTATAAATATGGTATCTATTTCAGTTTATTAAAATTATCTCCTACCTGCATAATAATACAGATAATTATTTACTTAAATGGAATGAATTTAACAGAAATTTTGAGTGCTCACTGTTTTCTTCATAGTGATACGCTAAGCATAAAAGCATAGATAAGCTTTGAGCTTCAGGTAGTTGAGTAGGCAAGTTAGACTTAAAAGTTAAAAATTACTCTACAGGATTGTTACGGTTACGAGTGGATTGATGAGCTCCGCTGTGTGTGTCAGCGGCTTTTGTACAAAGGCTGCTGTTCCTAAAAGGTCCTAATCTGAAAGGTGGTTTGGTCCTTGGCTGTAGGTGAATTGAGGTAATACTTTACATGAAAGCATAAAAGCACGGCCCATGTATAAATGTAGTGTCGGGAGCTGCATTGCTTTGGTAGTGTGAAAGCTGAGGGTGCTAAGGTTGGAAGCAAGGTTTCGCTGCCCTCAGGGGAGTTTGGATTTTACCGTTCTTAAAGACTTGCTGTGACTTCCCATTGCTTCTAGGACAATGGGTCTCAACCTCGTCTGCACATTAGAGTCATCTGCGGAGCTCTGATAAATACCAAGGCCTGGTTCTTATCCCCAGGGCCTCTGTTTTAATTGGTCTGGAGTTAGGCCTGGTATCAGGAATTTTTACACTAAGTGATTCTAAAGGGGCAGCCTAGATTGAGAACAACTGCTGTGGGATAATGTGAAATTTGCATTTTTAAAAAGATGACTCTTGTAGCATAATGAAAGATAGTTTGGAGAAAGATAAGCCTGGATTGTAGAAGAGGCCAGTTAGGTTAGTTATTCTCAATCTTGGCTGCACTTGCAAAGCTCCTGGGGACCTCTTGGAAAACCTCATGGCTGGCCTCTGTGTGATCCCATTTAAATCAGTCTCTAGGCTGGGGCCTAGGTATTTAAAACAATATTTAAACATTTTAAGGTGTAGGCCACACAACATTGTAAAGCAATTATACTCAAATTAAAAAATAATAACAATAAAGTGTAGGCCAGGGTAGAGAATCAGTAAATTAGATTATTATAGTACTTCAGATTCGAGCTAGATTAGTAGCTCAAGGGCCAGGGAGAAGAGATGTGTTTAAGACATGATGGCCAGGGTGTTCAGAAGAGAGAGACTCTGGGGGATGACTCCTAGATTCCTCACTTGAGTAACAAGAGTAGGTGGTGGCACTGTGGACTGGTATATGGGCTTATCTGACAGCATACGAGTAAGAGCTTGCTTTATCTTCCTTTTATCCTTGACTTTAGCCCTGTTGAATCTCCTTCCCTGCCTCTTTGACAAGACATCATTTTTACTATAAGAATGAGCCATATTGGGATGGTTAAACTCAAAGGTATGAAAAGTCGGCTCCAAACTTTACATCCAGTTGAATGAGGTAACTTACACCCAGTCATGACTCAGGGTCCGTGCAGTGGAGGGGTACTGTGTGTTACTTCACTCTTTTGCTTCCTCCCTCTTTCTGCATTTGGCTTCTGATTGGCAGGAAGATTAGAGGAGAAAGGACAAAGTTTTGCGTGACTGGGCCTGTTGTCGTCCAGCTGCCGGTACCCTCTGTGTGGCAGGTGTCCAAGTGTGGCCTTTCGAGTTGTGCATTCAGGATGGTTTCTGCAGGCCCCACGGTGTGCCCATGTTGCCCAGGTTCCTGTCTGGAACACACCCCAACTGCCTTTGGTAGTCTTCTCGCTCTCTCTTCCTCCTGTAGTCCACCTACAGCCTGTTACTGCTGAGTATCCTTCCTCAAGATGGCACATGTCTTTGGCCTAGCAAATGCTTTATCCCTTCCACAGCATCTCGTTGGCGAATGGGAAACCTATAGAACCTGGTGGTGGAAGCGTAGCTCCTCTAACGGTGGTCCTCTGTGTCCTTGCTCTGCTGTTTTGAAGCTCCTTCCAACCTTTTTTTTTAAAATTACTTACTTATTGATTGAGTTTACTTTTGGCTGTGCTCGCAAGCTTTCTCTAGCTATGGTGAGCAGAGACTATTCTTCACCGCGGTAAGTGGACTTCTCACTGCCATGGCTTCTCTTGTTGCAGAGCACAGACTCTGGGCACACAGGTAGTTGGAGCTCATGGGCTCAGTAGCTGTGGCTTTTGGGCTTAGTTGCGCTGAGGCATGAGGGATCTTCACGGACCAGGGATCAAACCCATATCCCCTGCATTGGCAGGCAGATTCTTATCTACTGCACCACCAGGAAAGTCCCTCCATCTAACCTCTTGCTTTTTACAGGCTGGGACCCATGTTCACATAAGGCCTAAATTCCTGGGGATGTATGTCAGGTCCTTCTGGTGGCTAGACCCAAATGGGCTTAAGAGTTCCTTTATCCCAGTATATCACCAGCCAAAGATTGAGATGACCAGTTTCCTAGTCTGTCCCAGAGATTTTCTGGGGGAACCCCTGCCCTTGTTCTCACTAAGGTGTAAAGCTCTAGTGTTATCTATGTTTATGAATTCACTTCTGTTTCTAGTCTGTTTTGTTTCATTTTCGATAGGCAGCAGATGGATAATAGGGGTACTGTCTTTTAGCAACTCACTCTGGCATGGATGGTTTGGTTTTTTTAGAGCATAGGGAGGTTTATCATTTGTCGTTCTCAGCTTTGAAGGTTGCAATAGAGCCACATTTTAAAACAGGAGAGAACTCCCTTATCCCTTTATCCTAGAGAGGAAGCAATAGCCGGTTTGGGCAAAAAGATAATGTTTAGCTCTTGGAGCTGTTTGTCATTGAAGTGCCCACTGCCTGTCTAAAGGAGGATGTCCATTAAGAAGCTGAATATAGGTAGTGGCTAAAACTGGGCATATGGATGAAGTCAGCCAGGGAGCATGAAGTTGTGTGTGGAGTGAAAAGAAAGGCAGGACTGAACCACAGAATATTAAGAGTGGGTAGAAGAAAAGAAGCCAATGGAAGAGAAGGAATGAGAGAGGTAGTATGAGAAACTTAAAAAAGGGGGAAGGGAAGATGGTCTCAAATTTCAGATGTTAAGACAAATCAGTCAATTAAGAAAAAGACTGAAAAATCAGGATTTGCTGGAGATGTCCTTGCTCCCATTAATCGAAAGTGGTCAAAAGAAACCTCAAACACCATCCTTCCTTCCCTGTCAGCACTCACAATCTGACCATCATCGTCTTTGAATCTGCCATGATTTCTCTCATTATTTATTCCTGTTTATATGGTACTGGCTATCATCAAAAGAGCCAGACTGCTCGATTACCTTTCCTTTCCCACGTCTGATCTCCTTGAAGTCGTCAGTATCTTCTGCCTCGTTACCCACTACCTACCCCCAGCTCTTGAAACCCTCCCCCCATATGGGGTTCATAAGCAAAATAATCCCCTAAACCCTCAACCTCTTCACCGAAGATCCCTTTATCTTTTTTCTCTAACGGATACCTGACTCTTCCTGATGGCACTGTTTCCCTTGAGGGCGGACTGTGCTTCTGCCCTTTATGCCATGGAGCCTGGAAGCGGGGACCTATTATGTGTCCAGATGTGTGTTTTGTTTCTGTTCTTTTCTTTTTAAAGTGCATGCATGCATGCATGCTAAGTCATTTCAGTCAATGTCCAACTCTGCGATCCCATGGACTGTAACCCACCAGGCTCCTCTGTCCATGAATCCTGGGATTCTCCAGGCAAGAATACTGGAGTGGGTTGCCATTCCCTTCTCCAGGGGATCTTCCAGACCCAGGGATCAAACCTGCGTTACTTACTTCTCTTGCATTGGCAGGTGGGTTCTTTATCACTACGCCAAAAGTGCATATGTATCTCAATTTTAAAGCTTCTTGGACCTCTGATTTATTGTCTTTTATTTTTGGAAAACTTTGGACCATATCTCTTCAAATCTTTTTTCTGCCTCATTCTTTCTTGCTCTTCATTCTAGGACTCCGTTTTCCAAAGTGCTAGACTGAGATCGTTCCGAAGCTCTTGGATGCTCTGTTCTGCTCCCTCCCGCTTTTTCTTTGTTTCACTTGGGTCATTTCTATTGATCTGTCTTCAGATTAATTAATTCTTTCCTCAGTTGTGTGGAATCTACTTAAGGGCCCACTGAAGGACTTCTTCATCCCTGATAATTGTGTTTATCATCTTTCTATCATTTCCATTTGGCTCTCTTTTATAGTTTCCGTCTCTCTACTGACACTCCCCTCTGTTCATTGTGTGTTGTTTTCCTTTCCCGCTAGGCCTGTTAACATTTTGATCATAGTTATTTTAAAGCCCTTATCTGATGGTTGCAGCATTCAGGTTATCTTTAAGTCTGGCTTGCTTTCATTTTAGAATGCCATCTGGGCCTTTTTTAAAAAAAAAAACAAGCTTATACACCCAGAATGGGGAAACTGTTCTATGAGAGGTGAATAACTTAGCCCAGCACTGAAGCTGGGTTGTTAATTCTTAGGAAACCTGATTAGAAAGACTTCAGGACAGTTAAATTTTTGGATACCTGAAGTTCAGAAAATGTAAAGATTTGTAGAGTTTGGGTCCTGGAAAATTGGATCAAAGAAACAAGGGTTAGAAACCTCAAAACCCTTTCTTTCTCACTAATTTGGTCTTAGAGTAAGTAAATACTCTTAAAATGTAAGGCCTGGTCACCGTTTACCTGATGTTGATGGGTTCTTTTTTTTTTTCCCCCTATCTTTATATTGAGCACAAATACATTTTCAAAATATCCTGCTCTTTACCTTTAAAAGTCTATGGAAATTATCCTGGACATCCTTGAATCTACCTTATTCACACTCTTGTCAGTTTTTCTCTCCTACCCAGGGGAGTGCTCCTCTTTTTTGGCCTTATTTGGCAAACAGGGAAGATCTGTTGGTAATTGAATCATCACATAGCCATTTGGGATGCAGAATGTACTTCAGTCCCAGGGGAGGAATTTCACAGCATAAGCTGTGTACAAATGAAAAGTTTCTTATTCCTCTGAAATCTATGACCAGTACAACTTCTTGAACTCTTTCTACTTCTGAGTCTTCTAGCTTGGGTAGAATTCTGTAAAGCTTCTATAATTAAACTCTAGATTCAACATTTTACTATAGTTGCTTTATCATTTATTTAACCCATCCTACTCTCCAGTAATCATCTTATTTTTAAAATGCATTTCAAAGTAAGTTGCACATATTCAGTATACTTCTCCCCCCATATTCCAAGCATACCATTAACTAGAATTCTGTTTGTTTAGAGGGTTTTCTTTTTTGTTTTGAGGAAAAATTCACATTTACTGAAATATGCAAATCTTAAAGGTACAAATATGCAAATCTTAAACACTCAGATGTTTTCAGCTAAAATGTATACATCTATACAACAAAAAAATTGTTAAATGTTAAATGTTAAAGAACATTATCACCACCATAAGAAGTTAATAACTAAAAAAATGTCTTTTCCTATTTCTGAATGTATTACGGTAAACAGTGCACCTGTCATGTGGTAGGTTTTGGTCATATTTCCTAGAAACTGATAAACAAATGACTGCAGATTATTAAAGATTATTTTGCTAGTAGTTCAGATAGTTTCCAGTTTTTTTCCCTACTAATTTGAAGGAGAACATAAGTAAGTTTATAAATCATTAGAAATAATTTTTGATGGTAGAATACAATGTGATTTTGGGTATAAAACTCAGAAGGAATTCTAAGTATTAATGTATATTATTATACGTTAAATATCTTTCTGTTCATATATATAGATTTATGAAAATAATGTTTTTCAGTGTTTACTTAAAAATAGAAATAGAATTGATGCTGAAATCTCACTTTAGTGATATATAATGTACATTTATGGATACAGGAAATGATCTTTTAAAATGAATCCCATCAACTTATGGAGCGATGCATTCCAGTAAAATTTTTTTATTGTAATGATCACAGTTTGTAATGTATTTGTTGTTTTCAATGTATACAATAACTGTATTATGAACTCAGTCAAGACAAAATTATTTAACACGTAGAGTTTTACATAAAGGGTAATGTGTGTGCTCAGTCATGTCTGACTCTTTACAACCCCATGGACTGTATCCGGCTAGGCTTCTCTGTTCATGGGATTCTCCAGGCAAGAATACTGGAGTGGGTTGCCATTCCCCTCTCCAACATCAAGGTGATACAAAATGTTTTTAAATCTTCCGTTTATACACACCTTTTTGTTTCATAGAATTATGATAAAAGAATTTCAAGGATAAAAATGTTACACTAGAATAAAATTTTTAGAGGACATGGAATTCAAACACAAGTTCATAGAGAAAATGGAATAATGTAAATTTCTGACTGCTGAAGAGTTCTTTATTTATATTTTAAAAAATATAATAGATACTGATGAGTATCAAATCACTATGTTGATTTGATTCCATTGAATACATTTTAAAAAGTAATGTGACAGTTTTATTTTTTAAATGCTAATATTTATAATGGGCTAGAAATTACAGTAAACTGAACGATGTGCTCAGTCTCCCTGAAGGTTATCTCCATTCCAGCCAACTGGAACAGGGAAAAGTCAGGGAAAAGGTACATGTTGGTAGGCTTTATGGACCGGACCAGATGCATGGTGCATTTTTCACTTCACTAGCTAAAGGTCTTGTGGCCTTACCTTGACTGCAAGGGAGCCTAGGAAATGTAACCTGATTGTATGCCTAGGAAGCAGAAGAGAATATGGATTTTGGTTAGCAGTAAGCAGTTCTATAGCGTAATTGTCCATATATAGAGTAAGCAGTGCTATATTAACAAATTGACATTAATTAGGCAAGAAACTGGAAAGCTGAACAATAATGAAGATTTCCTGTTATTAAGAGTCACTCTTGGAGACTTCCCTGGCAGTCCAGTGGTCAAGTCTCTGCACTTCCAGGGCAGGGGGTACATACAGGTTGGATTCCTGGTCAGGGAACTAAGATCCCACATGCTGCATGGTGCAGCCAGTAAATAGACAGACAGTCACTCTTTCCTTCCTGTTAATGAATGGCTATCAGTAGGTCAGTGTGCTGGGTCCTGAGGCTGTGAAAACTATGGAAGAGCTTACGGTGCTTGGTCAGACAATTGAATGCATGTAAAATAATAATGAACAATGAAATAGGTGCTAAGTTGTGTGTATAGGCAAGGTGAGGTGAAACTAAAGAGAAAAGAAAAAGAAGCCCTGGCATTCCTTCATTTTCCACTCAGCAATACGTTCCATGTGTTAGGGGCTGTACTCTCTGGGGAAATAGAACAAAAATAGACGTGTGGGACCTAAAGTCTGTGGAGGTGCAGGAGGGAGTGTGACAGAAATGACTTTAAGTGATAACAAAAATATAAAATTACAAAAGCTCAAGTGATGACATGAGCTCCTATATAAGGGGATTCAGCTGCAGTTGGTATGATCAGAGAAGGCATCCCTGAGCGAAGATTTTTTTAATGGGTAGAATTGGAGTGGATGTCAGCCACAAGAGTGAAAGATTGGAGGTAAAAATACTTAAAATGTATAAATATGTATACCTGTGAGAGTACATGCATACAGAGTAGTAAGATAGCTACTCTGATTGGAATTAGTAATCCTTTGCAGGCAGTGGAGAACATGTAAGGATAGGGTTAGATTTTGGATAATTTTCAAAACCAAGCAAATTTAGACTTAATTTTGTCATTAAATGGAGACTTATAAAATGTCTCTAATTACTTAGGCAGTGTTTGTGTGGTAGAGTCAAAGCAGGTAGAGATGAATCATGAGCTGATTTTGAATTTGTTTTACATACATCCAGGTAAGAAGTGATATGAGCAATGACGTTATTGGGAAGTTGAGAGAACAATTTTGGGACAGAAGTTTCAGAAGTTGATAGCTTCTGCTTTTGCTGTGAGTCTCTTAAATGAGTTGGGGATGGTCCTGTGAGTACAGTTTGAAGTGAAGGGGATCTGTTTTCCTGATAAACTTTAACATAGGTTGTTTCAAGATTGATTAAGAGTTAGGGTGACTGCAGGTTCTAGTACCATTAATTCAATTGCCTGAGTTACTTTCTAGATAAATATGTTTCTCATATCAGCACCCATTAGCAGAGAATTTCTTTTCTCTGTTACTATGTTGGTTTTGTTTTTATGCTTTTATAATTAGTGATGTTTGAATGCCTGTGGGGTCTTGTTGCAATATTATTAAAAACTTTTTTACTATGGAAATTTATAATATGCTAAAAAGTTAGAATAGTATAATTAACCCCTGTGTACCCTTCATCCAACTTTGGAATTGTCCACTATTATGTTATCATCTATAACACTTCCCACTTTTTAAAAAAGTCAATCATTTTATCTGTAGGTATTTTGTTATATATATAAAAGATAGAGACACTTTTTCTTTTAACTTATTCACATTCCATTAATGCCATTAAATACCTAGTTAATTCACATTTCCGCAGGCGCCTAAATTTTTACACTCTGCTTGAACTTGGGATTCAGAAAAGTTTGTGAATGATTGCTGTTTCTCTTAACTTTCCTCATCTTCCTTTTTTCCTCTTGCCCTTTAAAAAAAAAATCAAGTTGTTTACATCCTATATTTTTCATAGCCTGGAATTTGCTGGTTACATCGCTATGGTGCCATTTAGTTTTGAGAATTTCTGGAATACAACTTGGATGACTCTTACATCTTTAGACCTTAGCATGTGTTTTATAGGTATTTTCTTCCAGTCTTCGGTTTGTCTTTTTATTTTTTTAACTGTCTTTTACAGAGCAGAAATTTCAGTTTTAACGAAGTTTGATTCATCAGTTTTTTCTTTCATGGATTATACTTTTGGTATTGTATCTAAAAAGTCATCACCAAACCCAGGGTAACCTAACTTTTCTCCTGTTATCTTCTAGGAGCTTTGTAGTTTAGTTTTATAGTTTTAGGTCTGTGATCCATATGTGAAAAATATCAGATCTGTGTTGAAATTCACTTTTTGTGTGTGGACGTCCTGTTGTCCCAGCATCATTTGTTGAAAATATCCTTTCTCCATTGAATTGCCTTGGTTCCTTAGTCAGAGGTCAGTTGGCTCTATTTGTATGGGTCTACTTCTGTGCTGTCTTGTTTATCAGTCATTTTTAGTTTGCCAACATAACTGATTTAAAGATCTCAAATAGATTTGTATTTTTAAAAATTCTTCATACTTGTGTGTCTTCTGGACTCTTCCTGTGAACTCCGATGCTCTTTGGGTGGTTTGTCTTTTTTGTTTGTTTAGGAACTAGAACAAGCTCATAGCATACTATGTAAAGTACTCCTTTGTTATCAATGTGGTTACAAAACTTTTTCTCAGTTGGTTTCATCTTTTTATTCTTGCCAGACATTTTGCACATTAAATTTGTCAAAATAGTGTCTTCAGTTGTGAATTTTGAGTTTTTGATCTATGCTTAGGTAAGTCTTCCTTACTCCCAGTATTTTATTTATCCATTAAAAAATTATTATCTGGTTTTATGTAATTATTTTCTATATAATATTTTATTACAAATTAAGCACAAGAACAAATAGATTTATTCTTGTTTTTTAAGCATGATGGAATGGTTACATTTATATTCACCAGTCTACCAGTTTGATCCTGACTGATTTATATAACACATCTTGCAGGATGGGCATCTAATTTTTATATTGTGGTAAAATACACACAGCATAAAATATGCCATCTTTGTATATATTTTTAGGTGTTGAGTTCAGTGGTATTAAGTGCATTCATATTGTTCTGCAGTCTTCTCCACCGTCCATCTCCAGAGCACTTTCCGTCTTGGAAAACTGAGGCTCTGTACCCATTCTTCCCTCTCCGTAGCCCTTGATAGCCACTAATCTATTTTCTGTCACTGGGATTTTGGCTACTCCGCTTCATAAAACTGAGATGATAGATCATTTGTCCTTTATTTGTTATTGGCTTATTTAACTTAGCATAGTCTCCTCAAGGTTCACCAGTCAGAATTTCCTGCCTTTTTAAGGCTGGATAATGAATGCTCCATTGTATGTATATTTATTTGTGGAGGGACACTTGGATTGTTTCCATATTTTAGCTCTTGTGATTAATGTTACTATGAACATAGGTGTACAAATATCTCTTGGAGACCCTGCTTTGAATTCATTTCTTTAAAATCTCTCTAATAACGTGGTCCTTTTTTTTACTGAATTAAAAAAAAATTTTTTTAACTGAAGGATAATTGAGTCATTTCTAATAAGGTGTATGAACCTAGAGCCTATTATACAGAGTGAAGTAAAAAAAGAGAAAAACAAGTATTATATATTAATGTGTATATATGGAATCTAGTAAGATGGTACTGATGAATCTATTTGCAGGGCAGCATAACTATAATTATATATTATAATTCCCTGGTAGCTCAGCTGGTAAAGAATCTGCCTGCAATACAGGAGACCCTGGTTCGATTCCTGGGTTGGGAAGATCTGCTGGAGAAGGGATAGGCTACCCACTCCAGTATTCCTTGGGCTTCTCTTGTGGCTCAGCTGGTAAAGAATCCACCTGCAATGCAGGAGACCTGGGTTTGATCCCTGGGTTGGGAAGATCCCCTGGAGAAGGGAAAGGCTACCCACTCCAGTATTCTGGCCTGGAGAATTCCATGGACTGTGTAGTCCATGGGGTTGCAAAGAGTCAGACACAACTGAGTGACTTTGACTTTCAGTTTCAGTGGGATGCAGACATAGAGAACAGAGCTATGGACATGGGGGAGATGGAGGGGGTGGGACAAATGGAGAAAGAAGCATGGGAGCATATACACCACCACATGTAAAATAGACGGCCAGTGGGAATTGCGGTACGGCTCAGGGAGCTCGGGCAGGGGCTCTGTGACAACCTGGAGGGGTGGGTGGTGGGAGCGGGGAGGGAGGTCCAAGAGGGAGGGGACACGTGTACACCTGTGGCTCATTCATACTGATGTACTGCTTTTGACTCTTTTGAGTGTATACCCAGAAGCTGAATTTCTGGATCCTATGGTAATGCTATGTTTAGTGTTTTGAGGAACCACCATGCTGTTTCCCACAATAACTGTTCTGTTTCACATTCCCACCAACAATGCACAAGGGTTCTCATGTCTTTGTGTTCATGCCAACACTGTTTTTCTGATAGTAGCCATCCTAGTGTACGTGAGGTGGTATATCATTGGAGTTTTCATTTTCACTAATGATTAGTGATGTTCAAGTATTTTTTCATGTATTTATTAGTCATAATATATCTTCTTTGTTGTTCATTCACTCAGTCGAGTCCAGCTCTTTGCAACGTCATGGACTGCAGCACGCCAGGCTTCGCTGTCTTTCACTGTCTCCTGGAGTTTGCTCAAACTCGTGTCCATTGAGTTGATGATGCCCTGATGGTTTAGTTGCTAAATTGTGTTCAACTCTTGTGATCCCATGGACCGTAGCCTACCAAGCTCCTCTGTCCATGGGATTTCCCAGGCAGAAATACCAGAGTGGTTTGCCTTCTGGTAAATCCTTCTCCAGGGGATTTTCCTGATCCAGGGATTGACCCCAGGTTTTTCTGCACTGCAGGCTAATTCTTTACCATCTGAACAACCAGGTGGTGATACTTAGGAGAAATGTATATTCAAATTCTTGGCCCATTTTTGAATTGATTCATTTGCGTTTTATAAGTTCCCTCCATATTCTGGATCTCAGTCCCCCATTAGACATATGATTTGCGAATTTTCTGCTGTTCTGTGAGTTACCATTTTACTCTGTTGACAGTGTCTTTTGAGGCATAAAATTTAAAAATAGCTGCAACACCTAGGGTGGAAGAATAGAGTCCTAAACACTGAACCACAATGAAATTCCCTGCTTTCTGGTTTTTATAAGACTGCTGCCTCCTAAAGCACATTGTCTAAACTTGCCTGATAACGATCATTTGACCCTTTCCTTGAATGCGCCCATAGATTCTAACACATCACATTTATCTTACTTATCTTTGTCACAGTAACTGTGAATAAAGCGTAAATTAGGTTAATATCCATGGAAAATTGTCAAATGAACACCTTACATCTTTTTTGTAATATTTCACCAGTCAGTACATCAGTGCCAAAAGTTGTATCCATCCCAAGGTTTGACTTTGTCTTTAGTCATATAACATTTGTACTATCTATCTTTTCTCATTTTCTTATTTGTCTCTTATAGCTTGAAAGCATTTTTAAGCTTTCAAATTGGTAGGTTTATTTTAGTAACCAAAGTTTGGAAATTAGGATAATATAAACATAGTTTTTCCGTGATGATAAGGTCTATAAACATTCTGTCACAAATTTCTAAAAAGCGTATTAAGATGGAACCCTATAAATTCCTGATTTCAAACTATATTATAAAACTGTAATAGTCAAAACAGTGTGGTATTGATATAAACACAGAGAAATTGATCAATGGACAGAATAGAGAGCCCAGAGATAAACTCACATGTATGTGATCAATTAATCTGTAAGAAAGGAGCCAAGAATATATGGTTGGTATTGAGAAACCTGAACAGCCACATGCAGAAGAATGAAACTGAACCACACACAAAATTTAACTCAAAGTGGATTAAAGGCTTGTATGTAAGACCTGAAAGTATAAAATTCTTAGAAGAAAACATAGGAGGTGGTAAGCTCCTTGACATTGGTCTTGGCAGTTTTTAATTAAGTTTGGGAAACATACACCATACCAGTCTAGGAGCTCTGTCATGCTCCTTGGCATATTGAAGACTCTTAAGAATTTCCATAGCAAAGGCGTTTGTCTAACTTTGTTTACCTCAGGACTTCATAATTAATGTGACAAAAGTAGATTGTTTCATGTACTACCTGATCTTGAAGAGCTTATATTTAAAGAACAACAAGTTTAAAGAACAAACTTTAGTAAGTGGTACCTAACCAGCATTGAGGAAAGTATTATTCTGATTTTGCAGTCGATTAAACAAATAGCATCTTAATATCTGTTCAAAATGGTGAGATTTGTGCAGGTGTCCCAAAGCAGTATAAGAATTTCATTCAGTGGTAACGTTCTCCCCTGCACAGGTAGAGACAAAGGTATAAAGAAGCATTAGGTTGCTTGACAGAGTATACTCAAGATTGAGGCAAACTGGAACCAAAACTTGTATGTCCAAACGTTTGATTCTAAGCTGTGTTTACAAACGGAATCAAATTTCAAAGTGTACTCCTCCCCCTCAAAATAGCTAACATATTTATATGGAGCCCCACAAATTCAGGGTTTGGATATTGATTGAGCCTCTAACTTCACTAAATAAGAATCTTCATTTATAGAACAAGAAGAATATTTTATTATTCCTTTTTTTTCCCTTTAAGGTAAATCTTCAATTAAGCAAGGACTTCTGGTATTTGCTAATTAGAAAACAATAAAGAAATCTATCCCTATATAATTATTACATTAATATATAAAGAAGTCTATCCCTATATAATTATTAATATTTAAATAAAAATGGCTTAAAAATAGTACAAATAAAAAAATGTCAAGTCCGTGTTTTTCAGGACAACCACTGATACATGTTAAATGTAGCTAGTTTGAATATAAATTAAGATATTTGCTTTTTAACCCAGCTGTCAGTGGTGGTAATCAGGAACAGCAATAACTGAAGATTTTTACTGAATGTACGTGAACTATTTTTCTGCTAATGTGGTATGTTCAGAGAGACATGCATTCACATGGAGTTTCTCAGGCTACTCCAAGGAAGGTACCAACTTGTGAATTCTTAAAGCAGTTAAGTGTAGTATTCAAATGCTTTTGTCTTTTACAAAATTAGTAGCTTTGATATGTTACTTAGTTTATTTTAGGTGTTAAAAAATGCAATTTAATCAGTGGTTGCCAGGAATTAGGGTTGTGACTATAGAGGGAAGTGCAATAGAGTCTCTTTGTGGTGATGGGAAAATTTTGTATCTTGATGGTGATGTAGGTTACATGAATTTATACAACCTTCAGTGTACATCCAAAAAAGTGCATAAAAACTGGTGAAATCTGAATACGGTCTGTTCTGTGGTTTAGTTGATCATATTAGACAAAATGTCAATTTCCTGGTTTTGATAATGTCCTATGGTTATGAGATTTTTTTGGAGGGGAGGGGAAAGTGTATATGGGAACTTTGTAGTAGTTTTGCAGTTTCTTGTGAAATCTAAAATTATTTCAAAATTAAAAAGTTTTTTAAAATGCTATTTATACTTCTATTCAGTATTCTGTGGTGGTGATTTAGTTGCTAAGTCATGTCCGACTTACAGTCTGCATGGATTGTAGCCTGCCAGGCTCCTCTGTGCATGGGATTCTCCAGGCAAGAAGACTGGAGTGGATTGCCATTTCCTTCTCCAGAGGATCTAACTGACCCAGGGATTGAACCCTGTTCTCCCACATTGCAGGTGGATTCTTTACCATCTGAGCCACCAGGGAAGCCCAAATGTCTACTGTAGGAGGCATTACAGTGTCTAACTTAAGAAATTGGGCTTCAGAGTTGGCTCTGGTTCAAACCCTAACTCAGCTGCTCTTAGCTATGTGAACTTGGGGAAGTTAACTAAATCTATCTGAGCTTCAGTTTCTCCATCTATAACAGGTATAATGATAATACAAATAGCAGCTCACATTTTTTTAGTGTTATATCAATAATATGTGATTAGTTATTGTTTGCACCTTATATAATTTAGCTCAGTTAATCCTTATAACAATCCTATGTGAAAGGTGCCAGTTTAAGATTTTCAAATAAGGAAACATAGCTCACAGAAGCTAAGTCACTTGCATAAGGTCACTCACCTAGGAAATGTTGGAACCAAGATTAAAACTAAGTCTGTATTTTCTGTTTTTGACTATACAAAACTAGCTTGTGAAGACCCATCCCACCAAGAACAACTAAAAAAGAGAACGTATTTTGATCTGGAGAGAAATAATTACACTGGAGAGACCCAGTAACAAGGAAAGGCAGAGGTAGGGAGTAGCTTAGAAAGAGAAAGGCTCCAGAGGCAAGGATGGAGGGTGGCTTAGAGCAGAGACGGGCATTCTTGGAGCAGAGGAAGTGGTTGTTTGAGTTGTATATCCTTCAACGTAACATGATGTCACTGGGAGAAGCATTCAGTACAGTTTGACTTAACAGTGTTTCACTTAATAGTATGTTGTTTTCCATGTTATTAAATAGCCTTGAAAACGTGAAATAAATCCGTAGCATTCCATTGTAAAAAAAAAAAAAAAATGTGTTTGAAGGCATTGGAGAGCCACCAAGGGACCCAGGACCTTAGAAGTCACCATCTTGGAGTCAAGGGAAGCCTAGAGAAGTCGCCTGGTGTTCAATGTGACCCTTTCCCTTAGGGCATTTTGAGGTGCGGCTGAGAGACTGAGAAGAAAAGCAGAACGTGGTCCCAGAGAGTTGAGGAGCTGAACAGACCTTCAGTCTTACAGACCTCAAGGACAAAACTCTGGGTTCAGGCCCCAACAAGGAGAAGGAAGCTAGGTAAACCCTGGAGCCCTACTTGGGGGAGGAGTGAACCTGCCCCTACTTTTAACTGCCTGCCAGAAGCTGACGTGAATGCTTTCTAGAGGAAAGTAAAAACATTCTGAGCCTCAAATTATTCACTTAATTTTTCATAAACAATGCCTGGTACTTAGTCAGAAATCATTAAGCTTATCAGGCAACCAAACCAAAGTATTCAGAACAGGTATAGGTAGTATAATTATCAGATTGGATTTTTAAATAACTAAGAATAATATATTCAGGAATTTAAAAGCTATGACAAACCTAGGCAGCATATTAAAAACCAGAGACATCACATTGCCAACAAAGGTCTGTGTAGTCAAAAGCTGTGATTTTTCCAGTAGTCATGTGTGGGTATGAGGGTTGGACCACAGAGAAGGCTGAGTGCTGAAGAATTGATGCTCTCAAATTGGGATGCTAGAGAAGAGTCTTGAGAGTCCCTTGGACAAAGCAGGGAGATCAAACCAGTCAGTCCTAAAGGAAATCAACCCTGAACATTCATTGGAAGGACTGATGTTAAAGCTGAAGCTCCAGTATTTTGGCCACCTGATGCAAAGAACCAACTCATTGGAGAAGACCCTGATGCTGGGAAAGATCGAAGGCAGGAGGAGAAGGGGGCGACAGTGGATGAGGTGGTTAGATGGTATCACTGACTAAAGGGACATGAGTTTGAGCAAACTCTAGGAGATAGAGAAGGACAGGGAAGCCTGGTGTGCTGCAGTCCATGGAGTTGCAGTGTCGGACACTGCAACTTAGTGACTGAACAACAATTTAACAAGATGAAGAACTCCAGCAGGGAATTAAAAGCTATAAAAAGGATTAGATGAGTATTTTCAAATTGAAAGCTTAAAACTGAGATTAAGAATTCAGTAGATGAGTTTGTCAGCAAAAGAGATACAGATTAAACAAAAAGGATTAAATATTTTTTGAGAAACAAAGGGTAGAGAATTTCTCAGCAGACCGGTACTTAAGGAAATCCTAAGGTGAGTTCTTTAGGCAGAAGGAAAACAATCCCAAATGGAAGCACAGAAAGAGTATAGAAAGGTTCGAAAGGGTAAATTGTGGGTATATTTAAATGAATATCTTACAGAGTTTCAATTAAATGGAGAATTTAAAAATATTTACATATTTCTGTAACACAAAGATGGGGCAGGAATAAATGATGTTAGTGTTCTGTGGTTCTTTTGTTATCTGGGTGTTATTTAAAGTACTCATTTAATTCCAACATTGAACATTGTAATCTCTAGGGTAGTACTATATAAAAATAGTAACATAATATATATAAATAACAAACTACCATGAGGGAAATAAATAATAAAACATTTAACCCTAAATCAGGCAAAAAAGGAGAGAAAAAAGAACAGAAGAGGAAAGGTTGTTCAGATAGGAAATAGTTCAATGGTAGATTTAAATCCACATAGTTATTTAACTGTTAGATATAAATAGATGTATACAGATAAAAAAATATAGTCAGATCTTATTTGTCCTCAGAGACCCAGTTATATACAGCATTAAGAGATGTAAAGTTTTAGAGAAGTTGAGAGAATTCTCTGGCAGTGCAATGATTAGGATGCAGCGTTTTCACTGCCATGTCCCAAGTTCGATCCCTGGTCAGGGAACTAAGGTCTTGAAAGCTGCATGGTAAGCCAAAAGAAAAAGAAAATGAAAGTAGAGTTGGGAAACAGTACACTGTGCAGACTTAACTAAACCAGGCCCAGTTACTTGTGCCATGCTGTGCCTAGCTCATAATGTGATTGTTAGATTCATTTCAAATAATCTTTCTTAAGAGTTTTCAGAAGCAATGTCCTCCATGTGTATTAAGTATCCAGTAAATTTAATTTTTTTTTTTAATTTTTTATTAGTTGGAGGCTAATTACTTCACAACATTTCAGTGGGTTTTGTCATACATTGATATGAATCAGCCATATGGTATCCAGTAAATTTAATTATTATCTCTGAAGCAACTTGTTTCTTTAACAAAATTTTTCTTTTTTTATTAAAGACAAATTTTAATTGAAATATAGTTCACTTACAGTGTTGTCTTAGTTTCAAGTGTACAACAAAGTGAGTCAGTTATACATGTATATATCTATTCTTTTTCAGATCATTTTCCCTGATAAGTTATTGTCAGATATTGAATATAATCCCCTGTGCTATACAGTAGGTCTTTGTTGTTTATTTCATATAGAGTAATATGTATCTGCGAATCCCAAATCCCTAGTTTATCTATCCTCCCCCCTTTCCCCTACCTTGTTTCTTAAAATAATATTCTTTTTCCATTTAGAGTTGATACTGTCTCTTGCATCATTATACATCTGACTCATAGGTTGCTTGACTTTTAAGTAGCTTCCATATGTATACATTTTCTTAAGCTTTATGTATTCATTTAACTCAAATGACCACCAACCTGTTTTATCTTTTTTTAAATCTGCTTTGTGGTGCCTCTGCCTAATGATAATATGTGTATTATTTTATGCTGAAGTAATGTACTTTGACTGTTACTTGTAGAGTTGCCAAACTAAATGACACGCTTCCTTTTTCCCCTGTACTTCTATGAAAATGGTCAAATTCTTCAGAATTATTCTCTGAATAATGAATATGAATTGTTATCCATATAATGAATTTGGACTACTTCCCTCATGTCACCTGTCTTAGCATGAAGGCTGTTTGAAAAATAGGTGGGGGTGTAATTCTTTATCAAACAGTACCATAGAACTAGTTAGAGAATTTTGTCTGGACCTTTTCTTTGTAGGATAGCCTGTTGTACATTGGTTAAACATTAACTGGAGACATCTTAAAAGACTTTTGTTCTTTTCTGCCTTTGATGTTTCATTTAGCTTTTGGGAAAGTCACATTGCTTTTTGTTGGACTGAAGGAAAGGATTTTAAATGATTATATTGACTCAGATCTGAATCATCTAAAATTAGTTTCCCTAGACCAACCAAAATATAGTTGTAATTTTGGACTGAGTTTGGCCTTCTGCCCATAGGCTAGTGGGTACAGTTGTGTCTGTGGGATATTATATATATATATATGCCTTCCAGAATTGGCTAGATTTAATGAAGGCTTTTCTTTTGATTTCTTTCTCCTTTAGGACATGTGAATATGAAATTTGCCATAGTTAATTTGGTGGGTAGCAATAAAACCAAATATCTGTGTCCTTTTTCCCTCTGTGTTGAAAATGAGGCTTAATTCTGAAAGTTTTGAAGTAATCTTTTTCTTACAAATTTTACCTGATATTAACAAAACTGTGTGAGTGCTTGTAATTTACGCAGTAGTTTGTTCATAGCAAGTCATCTGACCTGGACTGTCAAGGAAGTTAACTACTAGAGATGGAAGGTAGAACTCACTGATTTTGGTTACACTGATGTTTTCATTACTATTCATTTCTCTTTGAACAGGTCATTCCTTTCAACAGCTGTTGATGAAATTCAGGAACATACTCTTTTATTGAGCAATTGTCATAAGTGCCAAGGAGTAGGAAAGTGAAATCCCAGATTAATGATAGCCATGTTGTATTGTTTAATAGGCAGTGAAATCAACTGTGCAGACCATCACTGTTGGAGGCGTGAGCACATCACAGTTTAAGACAATTATTCCTCTGGCAACTGCTCCCAATGTCCAGCAGATTCAAGTGCCTGGAAGCAAGTTTCATTATGTCCGACTTGTTACTGCCACAACAGCCAGTAGCTCCACCCAGCCAGTTAGTCAGAACCCCAGTACAAACACTCAGCCTCTCCAGCAAGGTTGGTAACCGTTTCTTTTAAAAACAGTAATGAATGTGTTAAACCTGATCATAGGAAGTGATCCTTTTCTTGCTGAAATCCTGATTAAGCAGGCATTTCAGCTGAGAGTTTGAATCAGCAGCTGTTGCAGAAGGCAGTGAAATAGAATATATCCCAGTTGTATGTAACTAGAGTATTTTGTTCTGCTAGAAGCTGATACATAGCGTGCTGTAGTACCAGGTGATGATTTATCAGTTTGTGGGTAGCCATTTGATTGCTGATTTAAAATCCTACCATTATGCCAGTGGGATTGATTTAAAGGGAACCAAATTATTTATAATCTTTTTTTCTAAACTACAAAGCTGTCTAAACTGCACAGGGTTTGGGATCAGCTGAAATGACCAGTAGGCAAGGTATAAATGATTAGTATGTACTTCATCCTTTATGTACTTTGAATGTATAATTGATAATGAAAATCAGTTAAAATGTCATTTTGCTCGATTTTATTTTTCCTGGGAAGTATTCCTGTTAGTAGTCCTACTTCTATTTGTGCTTAATCCTTCCAACTGCCTGATGTACATACACGGATTCACACATATAACCTTTATCCGTATTTATCTACTTGTTAAAAAATTGAAACTGAAAGGATCAGGACAGCTTATATTTAAGGTCTAATTTTTTTCCTTGGAAGATCACTGCATATTCCATCAGTGTCAAATGGCAGGTGAATGATCTGTTGTTTATTGGATGTAGCTAGATGGATTAAAGACCATTTGTTTGCTCCTTCATTTTTATTAAGGGATCAGAGGGTTGGAGCTGTCCATTGCTAATAGCTCGTTCATCTGAGTCTAAGGAAAAGTGGAAGAAAAAACTTGTTTTATAAATTACTGATGGGAGAAAACGGAATATGCCTTAGGGAAATAGTATTTTGGTGTGTATTAAAATTAGACACCTTAAGTAATTATAGTTTCTGTTCTCTCTTTAAACTGATTATGAAAGAAAATCTTTTGTTATAGTGTTCTTAATGAGAGGAAAAATGACATTTGCATGTACTGGTGACTGAGGGAGTCAAATTTATATTCTCTCATTGCCTAGGAAGTGCTGCTCAGGGCTACAGTTTTCTTAGATACATGACGATATAAAGCAGTCACTAGATACAGTTGGTTATATCCTATGTTTGTGTGTTTGTATGTATGGAAATATGCTGAGCATCCACTTCCAGAGTGACTTAACACTGATTTATTCATCATCAAGAATAAGTCTTTGGTGTGAGCAGAAAAGGAAGCTGAAGATCCAAGAAGAGTTAGAGGAATGGGTTGGGTGTTTCATAATTCTGGTGTGTTTACTGGTTCCTTCTTTCCCCACCATACGTCTGTCTTTTCTGCTTCCCTCTGCTTCTCTGTTCTCTTTGCCTCCTTGCAATCCCTCACCCACTCCTGCTTCCCCATAGCTTCCTTTTTTGCTTTCCTTCAGTCTCTCTTTGTCCCCCCGCCCCCATCTCCTTCACATCTGTCTATTCCCTCTTCCCTCGTACTTGCATACATACACCACCCATGCTGTTTCCTTTCTATTCACCCAGTTTTCCTCTTTTTGTCTTTCTCTCCTATCCCATGGAAGATCTGGGTGTATGAAAAAGATATTATTTCATAGAAATAACGAATTAATATCTCTATTTTCATTAGAGAGATACTAAATAGTCACTCTAGTTCATGAAACATGCTAAAATCTTTCTGAAGGCTTAGTTCCCTACGAGGGATTTACTTAAAATCCAAAGGGAACTGGGCTCATCTTGTCCATTTTCCCATCAAAGCCATACAGACACCAGTAGTCAAAGGTTCCGCCATGGTGTTTTCTGGCTGGATGGCAGATAGCACGGTGGAAGGACCCAGAAGATTGCTTGGTTCATTAACCTCTTTAGAATATAATCTACAGTCTTGGTGAGTGAGGAAATCGACTTAAGAAACTAAAAGCCCTCAAAGCAGGTATGGTTTCTGAAGTTTTGAAATGTCCAGCAGATTCAAGTGCCTGGAAGCAAGTTTCATTATGTCCGACTTGTTACTTTTCTTTGTAGGATAGCCTGTTGAATCATCAGGATAGCCTGATGAATCATCTGAATCATCTAAAATTAGTTTCCCTAGACCAACCAAAATATAGTTGTAATTACAATCCTTACAATCCTGAAAGGATTGTTCAGAATTCCTATTGAAGACCAAAACATTAAAGATTATGCCAACTTCTGTGAAAGCCGCAGTTGGGATAATGTGGGACCATGCTCAAAAGTTGAGGAGGAGAAATCTAGACTGTTGACTAAGACATGTAACATCAATATGACCACCCCCCATGTATATTTTATCATGTTCTTTTTTTCAGGCCACTATGTTTTCTGTTTTCTCCATTCTCTAGATATCAGTTAAAACCCAGCATGCATATGGCAAGCTAATGTAAACCTGGAGTTCCCAAGTCTTCTAGCTCTTTGTACATGTGTGCGTGCTGGTGTGTGCATGCATGTGTGTGCGCACACATGGGGACATGTCGGCTGTCCTAATCCAAATGAGATCCACTCAAGTCTCCCGCGGGAGGTGAATGAGGGCAAGAGGCATACTCCTTCCCTGTCATCTCACAGCCCACCAGGAAAGTTCCTGCATTTCTGTGCACTCACCTCCACATCACTGCTGCCACACTCACGGAGCAGTGACCAGCGTCACCTTGTCAAGGAACAGGTGGTGTAGAGAGACCCCTTTTCTATGTCCCAGGCATGAATTCAGGCTTTTAATTTCTTTTTAGTTCATCTTTTAATTCTTCATAGTATTGCTGAGACCAGTGTAACCTGTATTAAAATTAAATCAGAATAGGAAACAGTTTCAAATCGGGTGTCAGGTGTCACTGCTCCTGTAATTCATGGTCACACTTTTTTTGTATAGCAACTCTATCGAGATACAGTTCAGATCTACTATAGGATTGACCCTTATGTAAAACACGGGACAGTTTAGTGATGTTTAGTATATTCAGAGAGAGCGCAGCCCCCCGCACTGACCACGCACTCTTTCTGGAGGTCTCTCTCCTCCCCACCTCCCCGCTCCTCCCTAGTCTGTTACCTTGTTGTGGAGGCTGCGCCCTTTCAAATCAGAGTACTCACTCTGTCTCCTGTTCTTCCAGGGCTCTCAACGTTTTGTCTTCAGCCATCAACCCTCCCATCCCTACCAAAAGTGTAAAAAAAAAAAAAAATCTCTTAACATTGTTAACGGCCTTTCTGTTCAAGGAATTCTGTTCTTTACTGTTCTGAACAGTTTGTCTCAGTTTCCACGGCAGTTTATTATCTCAGCCTCTCTTTCATCACAGGCTCTAGGCCTTTGGTGTAAATAAGACCTGAAGGATGTCCTTTCTGTCTTCTCAGATCCCTCCTGTAGACTGTGGAAGTGGCAGTAGGCTTGATTGGAACTTGTACGCCTTTTGATCAAAACATACAGGTCTAGTGCCGGCCTGTCTCCTGAATTTCACCATCTCACGCCATTTCTCCATGTCAGGTTTCATCTTCCCTTCCGGTCAGCGCATCCTTGAATGTTTCACGCTAATGGCTACCGTTTTCCCTTTCACTTGAGAGTTCAGGATGGCTGACCCTTCTTCCCTCGTGCTTACATCTCCATCCTTTCCCTGCCACCCTGACTCTTCAGCTCTTCCCTCCTTTCCATTCCCAGTGCCATCACCCCAGGTCAGGCTCTCAGGTTCTGTCCTCAGAATTCCGACTTCCTTTGTTCCTCACGGCTCTGTTGGGTTTTACATGCTGCTGCCGCGAACAGCTTCCCTTTGTGCTCTTCCAGTAATGTTTCTTTACTTCACAATGCTCAGAAACTTCTGATCGCCTACTGAATTAAAAATACAGATGAAGTTTATAGATCTGTACCCTGACATTCAAAACCTTCAACAAAACAGCCAGAGTCAGCTTTCTTTTTTTTTTTTTTTTTGGCCAGCACTAGCCTACTTTTAACCTGTAGTTCCAGCCAGACTTATCTGTTCCCAAGCATTTTGTGAAGAGAAGCTTCAAATGCTAAGCTTTCCAGCATCGGGCCCCCCACTTGTCAGGCTCTGCCTCTGCGGTGACCTCCCTCCTCCGGTCTGCGTGCCCGCGCTGCAGCCTGGCCGTCGGTCAGGACCCACCTCAGGCTCTGCCCTCCCTCCTGTTCCCATCCCCTGCCAGGCAGATGTATGTTCGTCTCCTCTGGACTCCCACGGTGCTTTCTCTTTTTTTTTAATTAATTTTATTTGAGTACTTGTCTCATCTGCTCTGCTTGAATGTAATAATCTCTTTGAGCAAGTGTCTTGTACTGTAGTTTCCCTGGAACACTGTTCACAATGACATTTGTGCAGCAGTAAGGTGTAACACCACCAGTAACAACAGTGGCTACTAACATGTATTGAGCGCTTGCTGTTTGTTGAGCACTGCTCTAATACATTTTCATGAAATAACATGTTTAATCCTCTTACCCTGTGAGGGAGATACTACCCCTACACTGCAGGCGAGGACACAGGAAAGAGAACTTAAGTAGTGAGAAAGCACGAGGATCGGGGTTTGAACCCCTCAGTCTTGACTTGTGACTTAGGAGACTATTCATTTTTTTTAATTTATTTTTTTATTGAAGTGTAGTTGAATTAAGGGGATGATATTATTAACCTTCCTGCTATGCTGCCTTTTAGTAGTACTCTGTAAGTAATGAATTGTACAAGAATGATATTTTCTCTGGCTTGAATATCAACACAGAGGTAGAAATAGAACAGCATGTAACCCACGCTCCTGAATGACAGTTTTTAATTTATGCATCATTTCATCTGACCAGATTTAGTAGTGAATCGACATAGCCTCTGAATACAGGGATACAGGTTGAAATATTTTCAGGAGAATATCTTAAACAACAGACAATCCCTCATAAAGCGGGCAGACTAGAGCTACCTTAGATATAAGTTCCCTGGTACATGGGTTAAAGAATTTTGAAAATAACTCTCTTGGTCAAAGATTCTACCAAGTAGGAAACCAGTGGAATTATTTAAGCTTTTTCATGAGGATATTCTGAAGGAACTAAGTATCTTAAATGTTTTAAACAACTATTTTCTGTAAATAAACTGTCCTTCTCCTCCCTCCTTTTTTACAAAGCAAAACCAGTTGTTGTTAACACCACCCCGGTGCGGATGTCCGTCCCACTTGTCTCAGCGCAGACAGTCAAACAAGTGAGTGTCATGCCACTTCTCTCAGTCTCTCCCAAACAGAAGTTTACCTCTAGAATTGAAAGTTAAGAAAAGATTTATTTGTGTATTTTTATTAAAGCAGAGTTGATATACAATATTATATGTTACAGGTATGCAGTATAGTGATTCACAGTTTCTAATAGTATACTCCATTTCTAGTTACTACAAAATGTTGGGTATATTCCCTGTGTTGTACAATATACCCTTGTAGCTTATTTCTGTATAATGGTTTGGACCTTCTAATCCCCTAAGTGTAAGAGATTTCAACTGAATTGAGAAGCTATGAAATTTATTTTTGTGGTCCCTGATACACTGCTTTTCTTTGTAGGTCGTTCCAAAACCAATCAATCCAACTTCTCAGATAGTCACCACCAGCCAGCCACAGCAGCGGCTCATCATGCCTGCCACCCCACTGCCACAAATCCAGCCAAACCTCACGAACCTGCCACCAGGCACTGTGCTGGCCCCAGCTCCAGGAACAGGGAACGTGGGCTACGCAGTGCTTCCTGCTCAGTACGTGACTCAGGTATGGGCAGAAAATCGAGTCACTGCATTTCAAAAAGCTTATGTGTGTGTGTGTGTGCATGCTGAGTCGACTATTTGCGACCTCACAGACTGTAGCCCTCCAGGCTTCCCTGTCCATGGGATTCTCCAGGTGAGAATACTGGAGTGGGTTGTCATTTCCTACTCTAGGGGATCGTCTCGACCTAGGGATTGAACCCACATCTGCATTGGCAGGCAGGTTCTTTACCCCTGCACCACCTGGGAAGTCCCCTTGGAAAGGTTAATCAGATCTAAAATGTCTAGCATTGTCACATTCTAAAACTACTCAAAAACATGTAACTCAGTGTTGAAGACTCTTCCCAAAACCTTGACATGTTAATAAAAACTTTCAAGTTTATTTTTATATATCTTTAGCATTTAGATACGTACAACGCAAGTCAGGTATACAAGTCAGGCAGTTTGGAGCTGAGAACAGTTTGGTGGGAGGGCGAGATCATGTAGATAGAAGAGAAAGTAGGTTGAGTCAAGATTAGCCATCCCAGTGAGTTTAGAAAGGGCTGTAATGAATAAGATGCCACTGACTTGTTCTTGGAAACTAGACTGTGAGATGTGTTTCCAGGTGACGTATCTGGTGGCCGTCTCTCCAGACCTGGTCATCTTTAGATGACAGCTGTAGATGACATCTGGTTATCTGTGGCATCAGAACCACATTGTCTGGTTGGCTGGCTTTCATTAGGAGTGCTGCTTTCTAGGAAGCAGATAGAAGTAGTTTTCCTTTTCATGTAAGAGTCAATCCCTGGTATCTCAGATGGTAAAGAATATGCCTGCAGTTGAGGAGACTCAGGTTCTATCCCTGGGTCAGGAAGATCCTCTGGAGAAGTGAGTGGCAACCCAGTCCAGCATTCTTGCCTGGCCTGGAGAATTCCATGGACAGAGGAACCTGGTGGGCTACAGGCCATAGGGTTGCAAAGAGTCAGACATAACAGAGCAATTAACACTTTGACTTTTCTAAGCTGTTCAGTTTTGATGTATTCATATTATAAGAGAGAGACAGGCAAATTTTTCTGTGTATGTTAAAGAAATGTACTTTGGAGTATAATATCTGGCTACTGGTTGAAAAAATTAGTGTTCACTGTTTTTATCATTAGCATCTCTTTTCTTATATTTAGAATCAGTACGAAATAGAAACTTAATTACTATGCATATAACTTCTCCTTCTCTATAACTTGTGATAAATGATCACAGTTTATTTGCAAGTAGACACATTGCATTTTTCTTGCTGATACAAGTTACTATAGTATTTTCAGGACATTCATCTAGAATTTTCTAATTTTGATACAGTTATTCCTCTGTGAAAGAAGTTCTTCCATTTGTGCCATGTAGTACTTTAAAATGTTCACATTGTTTTTTTACTTCTGGTATTCGTTTTGGGTCTTTAGAAGAGCTCCATGAGGTAGTAAGTATTTTTGTATGAAATTTTCTGGTTATTCCTATTTTAAGAGGTGATTTTGTGCTTTTCCCCCATCATTATATTTAGGGATACTGTCCATTTTTGTAAACAGGGTCTGAAATTACCTTTCTTTATATGTAGCTACAGCAGTCTTCCTATGTGTCTATAGCAAGCAACTCTAACTTTACTGGAACACCTGGTATCCAGACCCAGGCAAGGCTTCCATTCAATGGGTGAGTTATTTGGATATATTTTAAGTTGTTGTTTCGGGTTAAATGCAGCATCAAATATCCATACATATTTCAAAATACATGTATTTGATTTTTCTCCCCTCAAAGCCATGTGAGCGTGCCCCTGCAGTACTTTTTATTTTGTAATACTTTAAACAGAAAAGTTGCAGGAATCGTCAAGAGAACTCCCAAATTATCTTTTACTCCCATTCACCAATTCAGCTGCAGGTGTTTTGTTATTTTCTTTCTGTCTATTTTCTCTCTTTCTCTATCTCCTGAATGTGTCTGAAAATGATATTACCTAGTTTTTAAATTATTGTTTAGAGCCTTGCTTTTTTTCATTTATAGATATTTTTAATCCATTAATTGCTGTCTTTATAATATTGGTTGAGAAGCTTTAGTTAGTTACATGGAACCAGTCTTCCCCTTCTCTCCCCTCCTGAATTCCAACTTCACACACCCTTTTCTACTTACTACGTTTTATAATTGAATCTCAAAAGAGTTTAGGAGATTTCAACTGTAGTTCTCTTAGAAGAGAGAGTACTTTTTGTGGATTGTTCTTTAGAAACTGTTGATAACTTCCTTTTCTCTGTTTTAGTCCACCTTTCTTTTCGCATTACAACTTGCTTTTTGAATTTAATGTATATGGAACAACATAGCAAACTTTTATTAGAGGCGGATATATTTGTTAAAACTTTATTTTAGGAGGAATTTACAGGTTAGACACTTTTCTAATTGTACATAGTTACCTTCGATTGATTAAAATGTCTATTTTTTTGTGTGTCTCTGTATAGCATAATCCCATCAGAGTCTGCCAGTCGGCCCAGAAAGCCCTGTAATTGTACAAAATCGCTGTGTTTAAAATTGTAAGTCTTTTTGCTACTGTTTCCTCATTTGATATGACTGAAAGTGCTTTAAAAAATAAACGGAGCTAACTAAAAATTCTTAACAGACTGATTTCATAAGTCATAAGTAAACAGATAGGTGAATGCTGGAGCACATATGACAGTGTACAAACACTCTCAGCTGGGAAGAGAGAAGCAATTTTAGGGTCTCTACCACAGGGGAGGTACCGCAGCATGAGACAGACTGGTCTCTGACCTTACTAATAAGTTTGAACTTCTTTAGGACTTTTGTGTTTGGTCTCCTAAATGAGATGGTACTCTTGAATAGTCTTTTAAATTGTTGATTAATTTGCTTGTTAGTACTGAACTAAGAGATTTGACATGAAACGGTTAAATAAAAAGCAAGGGTGTTACGAGGGTTTAGAATCCAAAGAAACATGACAGTAGTTCAAATGAGCATGTTCCACTAATAGAACATAGCCCATGTTTTTCCTTTTTGCGATTTTGAAATAACTTACTTTTGAGTGCGTAAAGTCACATAGCTCTTGTATTGACAGCTGTTACTACTAGAACTAGGTTTATAAACCAAAATTCTAGGGATTGGGGGCTTTACCTTTGAGCCCTGTCTTGTAGTTGACAATCAGTGTACGTTGTCAACTCTGTAAGTAAGTGGCTCCGAGTACATTCCTAAAATGCTTTACTGCATGTATAATGCTACTAAAGAAGATAATTTCTAGTTTTGTGTTTCTTTAAACAATGACTTTTTTATGTGACTTACACTGATTTTTATATTCTAGATACTGTGATTGCTTTGCAAATGGTGAATTTTGCAACAACTGCAATTGTACTAATTGTTATAATAACTTGGAACATGAAAATGAAAGGCAAAAAGCAATAAAGGTGATTATTTTTTATTTCTTTCATCTGACAAGCTTCCTGTTTCACCTGTTTTTTGTTGAGCTCAAGTATTTTACAAAAAAAGTTAATTCCCTTTTGCAGAGTTGAAGTTTAATCTATTGTGATTTAACATGGCTTGATATCTGATCTGTTTTGACAGGCATGCCTTGACAGAAATCCAGAAGCTTTTAAGCCTAAGATAGGGAAAGGGAAGGAGGGAGAATCTGATCGACGTCACAGCAAAGGATGTAATTGCAAACGATCAGGATGTCTTAAGAACTACTGTGAATGCTATGAGGTGAGATGGGTTGGGAAAAATGATCTAACCATCTTTTGAAAATAACTTTAGAAAGGGCATACAAAAAAATTTACTGTGGGACTTAACCTGGCGATCCAGTGGTTAAGACTCTGTGCTTCCACTGCAGGGGACGCAGGTTCGATCCCTGGTCGGGGAACTAGGATCCTGCATGCCTCACAGCACAGCCAAAAAAAAAGTTTATTTGTAAATTGGGAAATTACTTTGCTTTTGCAGTTTGAAAATACTGCAGTTGGAAAAGTCAGCCTTAATTTGAGGAAGACCTGCCTTCTGGCTTCCCAAGCAGGACTTTGGAGGAACAATACCTTCCTTTTGTCGTTACAGTTTGGGGTCTCACTGGCAGATTTATCAGCTCATAACTTCTTGTACCCGGAAGTATGCAAACCGTAGTACCAGTTTATGGATTTTCAATAAAAATAACATCAAAGTGAATCGGAAACTGTAGTAGTGGTTCTCCACTGAGGGGTATTACTACACAGTTTCTCCCCGAGAGACTTTTTTGGAAAAATACATGGATAACAAAATAACCTGCATCCCAGGGTGCAGTCCTGAGAGTGTAGTCTTATCCTGCCCCAAATGCCACTAGTGCCCTGTTGAAGAACTCTGTAGAAAACAAAATTATGTTAGGAGGTTTGCCTTGTGAGCATAAAAGTAGGTAAGGAGGAATATGTAGTTGCTGGATGAGGTTACTGAACTACTGAAGGGTTTAGGGAATCCAAAGCGGAATGTCGGGAGGGAAAGGAATTCATAATAAAAATAGCATCTGTGAAATCCCTTTAATGTGATACTGTAGGTATATGTTTGCATAAGCGGGATCACCAATGTGTTCATGGTGATTTGATTGAGGTGGCTGGATTATAGATGACCTCTATTTTTTAATATTGTAATGTATCACTCATATTTTTTAGAAAGAATATATGTTATTCACAGCAGGAGGAAAATCTATAGTGAGGGGAAAATTGTATGGAAGGCCTCAATCAAGCATAGTATAGCCACTCTCAGAATGGCCAACAATACTGGACCTGGCTACACGCAGAGCTGGCCCGTTGGGTGTTGCTAGCAAGAGATGTTTCCATTTTATCGTCTGTCAGTTGACCAGCTAACTCTATTCTGTTGACTTGATCACAGAATCTGTTGCAGTGACGTCCTGTGGTTTTTGTTTTGTTTTCACTGGCGTTCAGTTGCCTCACAGTGTTGCTAGTTTCTGCAGCACCGCAAAGTGGGATGAGCTGTAACACGCATACATGTACCCCTTTGTCACCACAGCGCGCTGAGCAGAGGTCCCTGTGCCGGACAGTTGGTTCTCATTATCTTTTGGGTTTGATTTGGAAGCTTTTCTTTTGTAAATCTTTTAGGCAAAAATAATGTGTTCCTCAATATGCAAGTGTATTGGCTGTAAGAATTTTGAAGAAAGCCCAGAAAGAAAGACGCTGATGCACTTGGCAGATGCAGCTGAAGTTAGGGTGCAGCAGCAAACAGCCGCGAAGACCAAGTTATCCTCTCAGATTTCAGACTTGCTTACCAGGCCAGCACCAGCTTTGAATAGCGGAGGAGGGAAGTAAGTTGATATTTTAATAGCTTTTTACAGTATGATATATTCATTTCTGATAAAATTTCTCTTGGGGGGCAGAATTGGGCTCATATTTTTGGTTGTTGCAAACCTGACTTTTCTATTTTCTTTTTTTTAAATTTTTAAATTTTTATTTTTATTTTTTTTTACTTTTCTATTTTCTACCATGAATTACTTGTGAAGGAATATAAAAGTAACAGAAAAATCACTGTCATATATTATATAGTTGTAAAATGCACAGTAAAGTTTTAGGTCACCAGGCTTATTAATTGGATTTCTTCCTACTAAATGAGGTAATTATGTAATTTGACAAACCCTGAAGAAAAAGAGAATTTTTGTACCTCTTCCTGGTGGTTATTCACCTTTCTTCCCATTCTTACTTCTCTTGCCTTTCCCGTGCCCCCCTGGCACTTTCCCCTCCTCATTGGAACACCTCACATACTGCATTATTGAAGCTCCTCCTTTTCTTAGACTGCCGAGCTCTGGAGCAGGAAAGCTGGAGCCTTACTGTCGGGCCAGCCTGAGTTTTATAGTTCCCGGTGCTCTTGTGGTTTGTGACTTTGACAGGCACTTCATCTCTCTGAGCCTCACCTCAGTTTTCTTATCTTCACCGTCACCCTTTTCGTGTGGCCGTGAAGAGTCAAGGAAAGCTTGGCAGGGCCCAGTGCAACAGAGTCTGCTGACTTGAATTTGTATTTGAGTGTGTAAGAGGTTAATTTGAGGAATTATTAAATGGAATGAGCCTTGCAAATGGTATTTTATTTAAAATGCCTAGGTTGAAATAAGATCCAAATTATAAAACTTATAAAAGTAAGGCTTTTGTACAAAATATTTTGGATATTAATTCTAAAGAACTCTTATAACTGGCATATAATCAGCAAGATGTTCTTGGACTAACTGAAGTAGAAGTGGGCAGACGCGTTCATGAGAGGTACCACAAGGGGTCCTTTCTGGTCACCTGCTTCCAGTATACGCCTGTTAGTCTCTAAGTCATGACTAACTGCATACTCTATGGGCAGTAGGCCACCAGGCTCCTCTGTCCATGGGATTCTCCAGGCAAGAATACTAGAGTGGGTAGCCTTTCCCTTCTCCAGGGGATCTTCCCAGCCCAGGATTGAACCCAGTCTCCTGCGTTGCAGGCAGATTCTTTACCACTGAGCCACCAGGGAAGCCCAATCTAATATCTCTGTGGAGATTAAAGATACTGCTACGCTAAAACATTTACAAGTAATTTTTAAACTCTGGAAAGTGTTTATTATTATGAAGTGAAAGAACACAGAATCATACTCTATAATCAAAACTTAAGTATAGAGACTTCCCTAGTACAGTGGTTATGATTTCATGCATCTAATACAGGGGGCAAGTGTTCAATCCCTGGTCAGGGAACGGAGATCCCACATGCCACGCGGCACAGCCAAAAGGAAAAAAAAACACTATAAGAAAAACTTACAAGTATTAAAAAAGCCCTACTAACATGTTAATAGGCTTTTGTCTTTGAGTGGCAAAAATTTGAATTTTTTTTCTTTCCGTTTACTCTCCTATAGTTTCCAAATACTATATAATGAATGCTACCATTATACATGATTACTTAATTATACAATATTATTGTAATACTAACTTTAGTATCTTAAGATTATGTTTTCTAATTTAAAAATAGAAGTTTTTATATTTTAATTCTAATTTTTTATATTAAAAAAATTTCCATGCAAGTGTATAGCAGCTGAAATCCTGTTACCCTGTCTTGTCATAGTGGGCCTTCATTTCTAACTTCATTCGTTTGGTGGTTCCCTTTGATCAGAGACTGCTCACTTACAGGTTGTTTAGTGGTTAGAGTAGGTTACCTGATTTTTGTCTCTTAGGCTTCAAGACTTGGCTCCATATAGCTAGCCTCAGGATGGATTCCTCTGAGTTAATAATAGTTTAGGTCTTTATGACTGAAACTTCCTGTACAGAACAGTATCTGTGCCCCCATTGTTTTGTTTTTGTTATGGAATAATGGAAAATTTTGGTGTGGTTTGTTTTTTTTACAAAAACATAAGGGACTATAGGAAAGTGCTGTATTTTCTTTGTTGTCCAGGAGAGGACAGTGCTTTCAGGTTCCAACATTACACGTTTCATCCATTGAGCAGACATTCGTGGAGTGTCTGTGTGTGTCAGGCACCACTCTCAGAAGTGCAGAAACAATAGTAAGACAGACAACAACTGCACTCAGAGCTTACATTCCTGAATCAGGAGGACTTTTGTTATAGCAGTAGCCCGTCAACATGTAGAATTACATCATTCAGTTAACCAGGTAATCTTGTCTAGGTCAACGTGTTTTATATCAAATGTTATATTTAAAAATGTGAAGTTCTTTGGGATGTGCTTGTGTTCATGGCACAAACTGTGATGTTCACTGTGCGTGCTGAATCATGAAAATGTAGACAGAGTTGTCCAGGTGAATCTCAGCCACTTCTGCCGATATTCAACACCACCATCATCTCTTTCTCAAAAATCATTGCAGGTTGCCATTTACGTTTGTTACTAAGGAAGTAGCTGAAGCCACGTGTAATTGCCTTCTTGCCCAGGCGGAGCAGGCAGACAAGAAGGGAAAATCAAAGGCAGCTGCTGAACGGATGATACTTGAGGAATTTGGGCGATGCTTAATGAGCGTCATCAACTCTGCAGGAAAAGCAAAAAGTGACCCTTGTGCCATGAATTGCTAACTCTTGCACAAAAAACTGCTAAGATGGAACTGTACAGAAAATTGAAGGTGCAGGGACACTTGATTTTTCTGGAAATAGCTTGACAATTATTGTATTGTTAATTCAGTCCTTGAGACCTGAAATTATATTGACGGAGAAGAAATTTTAAATGAGGAAATTAGTATATTTTAAATCTTGGTTAAATCTGCTTATGCCCCTTCTAAATTGAATTTTTCTTCATTGTGTTATATAGATTTTTAATTTGCTTGGGTTTCTTAAGAACTAGATGTTCTATCCTTCTGATTCTATTGACAAAGAACATTTATAAATTACTATTATATAATTTATAATGTATGGCGTTGTATGACTTTATTCCAGTACAAAAAGCCAGAGTAGTACTGGTATTACCCAGTCATTCTTTGGTACTAGCAGATAGAATGTCTATATAAACAAATTCTTATGAAACATATTCAAATGACATTTTATGTTTAGAAAAGCACTATCTTTTTAAGAAAAATCAACTTTTTAGGGTGAATCCTGGAATAATACCCTATTGTCAACTTTGGGAATTGTCAGAAGGGGAAATAATTTGTAGGCACACTTTTAAAATAAAAAAGTTATTTTGCTTTTTTAAAAAACATAAAAGTGTTACAGGACAGAAAATAATTCTCAAAAGATGGACAATTTGTTTCTACAATAAGGAGTGACTAAGAAAGGTTCTGAGATGTTTCCCTTTTCTTTCAGAGAGGTGGTATGTATTTGAAATAATAAATTGTCAGTGATTAAGGGGTACTATTAAAATGAACGGTGCATATGAATAGAAGCAAACATACTATGTAGTGATAAAGTAGAACCTTACATAATTATCAGGTATGAAATTTGACTTGGATAGAGAAATAAAGGGTATTGAAGCTCTAAGAGATGAATTTAGAGGAGGATTTTTCATCTATACATACAGTTCTCTTTATAGACTTTTGAACTAAGAGGTTTCAAACCAATGTATGGCTCTTACTTGATTTACTGAAAGGGGCCTCCTAACAAAGCTTTCAGAATTATAGTGGGGTTTCTTTTTATAAGGGAAGCTTAATATGGCATTATTTTTAGCCAGTGATTTGGTAAGCCTACAGTATGAGTGTTTTCATATAATTACTAAAATAACATAAATCATTTTCAATAATTCAGAATTCAGAAGCTTTATGAATTTAAGAGCCCATTATAATAGGACTCTGGATTTTATGAGAAAAGACCATGTTGGAATTCAGGCATTTTGTTTGGTACCTTAATCCTCAGTAATTAGTAGTATATGATTATTACATTTCCTACAAGGAATCTATAGTTGTATGTATTAAGTGTGTATATATGTTCATATGAACATGCAAGATATAGGCAATAGAAACTAAGTAATCCAAAAGAAGATTCCGTTATTAAGTATCTTCCTTTTGAAATTTGGATTTATAAAGTCATAGTGCAGTAACTTTACATGTAGATAGTGTAGACATTGTTAGCACCTCACTCTAGTATGTTTAATTAAAATTTGTATAAATGTAAATTAGTGTAAGAGGATAAAGTAATATCTAATCAAGTTATTTTTCAAAAGATTACAATACCTTTTTGGTCTACACCTAAACTGTTCATTTTGTACATATTCTGTGTTTAATTCTAATTGCACCTTTGTGATGTGTATTTATATACAGTGTGCATAAAATGTTTGTGAAATTTGGATTACAATTGTAGATTATGTATGATGGCATTGCTTGAGAATGTTTTGCTTGTAAAAATTTGAAGGTGCAATCAAATGCTACTAGTTTTTCTGATTTTCAAGAAGCTATCTAAAGTATTAAGCCTTTTCCTTCCTGTGTAGTACTTACTAAACAACTTTTTGTATTTAGGCATTTGCATCAAATTGCTGAACAAGATTAATATCCACATTAATTCAACAATTTTAAAAGACTATTTGGGGAGGGTTGGGTATATAATTTTTTAGCTCTATTTACATCCCAAAATAGAAAGATAAAATTTATATTTACTAGAGCTATTCAAAGAATACACTTTTCTATATTGTAAAAACAGGAACAGCAAAGTAAATCATACAGAAAATAAACATTTATACTATTCTGTAAAAAAAAGGTTTTGCATTTTTTTCTTTAATAATACCACTTTTAACTATTGAACATGCAAGAAACCTTTAAAAATATCTGATATTAAATAAACTTGACATTACTTCTGAAGGCACACAACTGAAAAATAAATATCATTTTGCTCAATTATGAATATAAATTGTGAAAGGAGAATATCTTCTTATTTCCACTGTTCTTTTAAGTAGAAACTCAACTACTCTCATTCCTCTTCATGTTTGATGTTCTTATGGGGAGCACCTTAATTTCCTTTTCTCAAGAACTGTAGGTCTTACCTCTGGACTGTGTGGGAAAACAGAAACTTAAAGTTGCAGGTAATAAAACAAGCAGAGCAGTGACGCTGGGGGATAGACAACTGCTGTAGCTTCCCCATTTTTTTGATATGGACAACTGACATTTTCTCAGTCTTATGTAAAATGTGAATAAAAATACCTTTAGAAAAGTTTTCTATTTTTACTGTGTTATAATACAAATAACTAAGATGATGAATACTTGTTAATGTAAATGCAGCTTCAAACCAGGACCTCCAGCCCTGTGATCATACTGCATCCTTAAGTATTAATATTTTATATAGGAATTCTGGAGCAGCAGCTCAAAGGAGAGGGAAGTGAATCAGCTAAGAAGCCTTTATTACTGTAGTTACTTTTCATTATGTTAATACTTAGGAATTCTTTTTTTCTTGTTAGGGCTTCTCTAATGCACATTTTTTCCTGTATCTATAGACCAAATGTGAACTTTTTATAATCCAAGTAACTTTATAAAATACTAAGTTATAAAGGCTTTGATTAAAACTTTATTTTAAAATTGTTTTATAAAAGCATTTAAGGCATTTTTGGTTTATTCAAAAACAAAAAGTATATTCAGGGTAATGTTTATTATAAGGCCACAGACTTTAATTTAACTGTAATTTAGTGAAACAGTGACAGATTTTATTTTCTTGGGCTTCAAAATCATTGTGTACGGTGACTGCAGCCATGAATTTAAAAGACGCTTGCTCCTTGGAAGAAAAGCTATGACAAACCTAGACAGTGCATTCGAAAGCAGAGACATCACTTTGCCAACAAAGGTCTGAATGGTCAAAGCTATGGTTTTTCCAGTAATCATGTACCGGTGTGAGAGTTGGACCATAAAGGCTGAGCGCCTAAAAATTGATATTTTCAAACTGTGGTGCCGGAGAAAACTCTTTTGAGAATCCTTTGGACAGCAAGGAGATACAAACCAGTCAATCACAAAGGAAATCAACCTTGAATACTCATTGGAAGGACTGAAGTTGAAGCTCCAGTACTTTGGCCCCCTGGTGCAAAGAGTCGACTCATTAGAAAAGACCTCGTTGCTGGGAAAGATCAAAGGCAGGAGAAGGGGATGACAGGACAAGATGGTTGGATGGCATCGCCGACTCAATGGACCTGAGTTTGAACAAGCTCCGGGAGATGGTGAAGGACAGGGAAGCCTGGCGTGCTGCAGTCCAAGGGTTGGACACAACTTAGCGACTGAACAACAACAAAAATCTGACAGTAAATAAGGAGAGTACATCGTGAACAGGTTGGGTTTACCCCAGAAATAAAAGACTGACCCAACATTCAAAGAAATCAATGTAGTTCAGCATACAAAGGAAAATAGTGTCAGCATACAAAAAAACAATCATCTCAAAAACTGCAGAAAACAGCCTTTTGACTATACCAACTACTACTACATTACATTTAAAAGGGTGAATACTATGGTATGTAAATTCGATCTCAAAAATTTCCCCCCAGAAACATGCAGAAAAATCATCTGAGAAAATTCCAACACCCATTTATGGTTTAAAAAAAATCTTCAGCAATTTAGGAATAGAAAGGATCCTCCACCAAAAAGCCTACAGCTAACATCACAAGAATGGTGAGGACTGTGTTTCTCCCTAAGATTGGGAACAAAACACTTCCTGTTCAGTGTTGTTTGAGGTCACTGTACAATAAGATTTTCTTTTCTTTTTTTTTTTTTTTACAAAACGGCCATAGATGGGGAATGAATAAATATGACAGTGTCTATTTGTGGATGGTGTGGATGTGATTGCCTATATAAGGAGTGTCAAAGGATCTTAATAAAAAGGTACTAGGACTAACAAGTGCATTTAGCAATATTAGTATGCAAAAGTATATTTCTACATAGTAGCAATGAACATTTAGAAACTGAAATTCTGAAATTACCATTTATAGCAGCACCACAAAACATGAAACGCAACGTAGCAAAAATATGTACAAGATCTGTATGTGAAACAAAAACACTGATTACAAAAATTGAAGATCTTTTATATATATATAATTTTCATGGTTTGGAAGTCAATATTAAGATATCATTTCTCCTCAGCCTATAGATTCAACATAACTCCAGTCAGAATCCCATAAGGAATTTTTGTAAAAACAAGCTGATTATAAAATTTACATGGAAAGGTACAACTAGAATAGCCAAAACATTTTTTATAAAAAGAACAAAGTTGGAAGACTCCTGCCTGACTTCAAGAATTATATAAGGCTAATCAAGGTAATGTGGTATTGATGAAAGACCCATGGATCAAGGCAACAGAATACAGAGCCCAGAAATAGATTCGTATTTATGTGGTCAATTTTTGACAAGGGATCAAAGGTAGTTTACTGGAAAAGAATAGTCTTTTTAACAAATGGTGCTGG
Organism: Cervus elaphus; assembly: GCF_910594005.1. Taxonomy (NCBI): domain Eukaryota; kingdom Metazoa; phylum Chordata; class Mammalia; order Artiodactyla; family Cervidae; genus Cervus; species Cervus elaphus. The sequence continues at coordinate 18,881,586 of NC_057820.1, forward strand.
GATACCATCAGTATGTAAAAATATGAACTTCTACCACACACGAAAGTCAACTGAAAATGGATCATAACCTAAATGCAAAACCTAAAGCTGGAAAATATCTACAAGAAAAATGGGAAGAAAAGTCTGTGACTGGTTTAGACAAAGATTTCTTAGATAAGAAACTAAAAAGTATAATCCCTAGAAAAATCAATAAATTAGACTTACTAAAATTAATGTTCTTCAAAACATACTAAAAAAGTAAAAGCCACATCATAAACTTTAAAAATTGTGAACCACTCACTATGTTGTACACTTGCAACTTAACACTGTACATCAGCTTTACCTCAATAAAATTTTAAAAGCCATAGACTGGGAGAAGATATTTGCAAGATACATCTAATAATGTACTTTTATCCAGAATATTTAACTAACTTACTGTTTTTATTTCTTAACTTTTCAGTAAGAAAACAATCAACCTTGTTTAAAATAGAGGCAAAAGACTTGAACAGACATTTCACCTAAGATGACAGTGACTGGCAAATAAGCCTATGAAAACATGTTCAGCATCATTAGTCATTAGAAAAAGAAATGAAAGCCACAATGAAATATCATGGCACACCCACTAGAATGGCTAATTCAAAACAGAACCCTGACCGATACCAAGTGTTGGGGAGGAAGTAGAGGAACTAGAACTTCTCATATATTTCTGGTTAATGTACTGCATGGTACATCACAGCAAAAGATAGTTTGTTACAATGTGAAACATATACCAGTTGACCCACCATATGAATACAACACATTTTTTATGTATCCATCAGTTGGACATTTGGACTTTTTTACTTTTTAGCTATTTTAATGTTATGAAATTTGTACATTTCTCTTGGGTATATGCCCGTTGGTAGAAATGCTGGGTCATTTGGCAATTCTATGTTTAACTTTCTGAAGAACTGCTAGGCTGTTTTCCAAAGCATGTGCATTCCTACCAACAGTGTATGAGGGTTCTAGTTTCTCCACATTCTTGCCAACGCCTGTTATCTGTCTTTTTTATTACAGCCATCCTAGTGGCTGTGAAGTGATATCTCTTTGTGGTTTTGATTAGCATTTCCCAAACGGCTAATGATGTTGAGCACATATTCATGTATATCTCCTTTGAAGAATAACTTTGTGTTCTTTACCCCTTTAAAAAATTGGGTTATATTATCCTTTATTATTGAGTTCTTTGTATACTCAGATACAAGTCCTTTACCAGACACATGATTTGGAAAATGTTTCTATGGCTTGTCTTGGACTTTCTTGATGGGTGTGCTTTAAAGCACAAAGTTTTCAGTTTTGATGAAATTTTTGCTTGTACTCTTGGTGTCCTATCTAAGAAGCTATTGCTGAATCCAAGTCTCCACTATTTTATTCTAAGTTGTTTTACCTCTTACATTTGTGTCTTTGTTCCCTTTAGAGTTAACATTTTGCATGTGTATATCCAGTTATTCCAGCACTATTTGTTGAAAGTAGGAAGGATACATTTCTGAATATTTGTTTTCTCTGAAAAAGAGAAAGAACAAGGGTGCTGAGTAGAAACTGTAAGCTATTAATTACCCTAATCAAGTGTGAACAGAAAGTTCACTGTGAAGTGTATCATATCAAGTAAGTCTGACATGAGACTTGGAGCACTGCACTAAGGCAAGAACAATTAACTGTGCTAATGGCAGTAATGGAAAGATTCTTGTCGTCAGGGTTTGTCCAGTTTATACTCAGCACTTAAATAAATGCAAAACACTATTTTAATAAATTGCACAGGACATGGGTCAGATGTAACAGCAGAGAACCTAAGACACTGCAGATATGAACCTAGTTTTAAGTAAAAATAAGTACAAAACTTGAATTTATATAAGCAATAAGTTAAAGGTGGTGACATAAACAGGCTTCCTTTGAATAAGATTTATCCTGGTGCACCTAAACTCATTCTACTGCAAACAAAACAAAACCAACAGTATTCAGACTCCTTAGTAATATCTCCTTATAAAATGCAATACAGGACAATTCTGGTTACAGTTCAAAACTGAAGCCTTTGTTTGAGGTAGACCCAGCATAAATATATCAAAATATACTATTTATGGGGAATTTCAATTTTAATAAAACTGGTTTTACCTGTCCTTAATCTTTTACAACTTTGTCTTCATATTAACTGTAGTCTATGAACATTAACTTAATGACAATAAGAGATATTTTACATACACAGGTGAATAATGTGTTCATTTTTTCCCATTAAAATACCTCCATTTCTGAAAGTACATATAACTATGTTTTTCTATTTTATCTTTTCAGATCTGGATCTGAGAGAACGGAGAAAATTGTTCTTATTAGTAGGTTTCCATCTTCAGATTATTTAAGCTTCTCCCAAATTTCTGAAAAATCTCATTATGTGGTTGACAAACTTTTTCATACTCTCCCAACTGACCATTTTTCCCCCAATTTATTTATCATATGATATGAAACACCATTGTGCCAAACTGAAAATGTTTCATTATTATCCTCTTCAGAAGAAGTTGAAACAAAGGCTTCTTTTCATTCTCTGATGAGCACTGTGCTCCTCCAATAGGAGTCAGGTATCCACTCTTACTATTCAAAGTAGTAGTGTGAGGTCCAGACAAATGGGCTGTGAAAATCACATCACCTGCATACTCCCCAGACATTTTCAAGCTTGGTTGTAGCACAAGAAGTGTCCATTTCATGGCTCATGTGTTTACCTTCTGCCTAATAGAGTTTAATGATTTCTATTTAAAGGTACCCCAGCAAAAGGGTTTTTGTAGTGTTTGGTATTTAACTTGGCCTAATTTTCATGTGTAAGTAGACTATATTCACAGTTTGATAGGTATTCTGTTAACAGTCTTCTTTTTATTTTTTTAAGTGTTATTCTTAAGAGTTGTAGACCAAATCTCTTCTGGGAATGTAGTCTTTATAAAAGGAGTCAATGTTTTAGAGACTCCTTTGTCATTATTCTCACTTTTTAAAAATTTTATTGGAGGATAATTGTTTTACAATATTGTGCTCGTTTCTGCCATTCTCACTTGTTTTTAAAGTACATCCAGTTGAATTACTCAGTTGGATAGTGGTAAATTCAAACACAGCACCTGTTGGCTAGTCTGTTCTTACTGACTTCCCGCTTTCTACATTTTAGGTAACTCTGAAATGCTTGTAAGCCCTACCAAATTCCATGTAGATTTGATAACGTACATAATAGAAATTCCTAAGACATAAACACAAACTTGTCCACTGTGCAGAATTTGTAAAATATTGTCAGTTGAATTTTAAAATAAATGTTGACCAATTATTTTTAATAAAAATGTTAATATATTTTAGGTCCTTCATTTGAATGGGTATCTATTGTTCCTTAGCAAATGCCTGCATTTATTGGTATTCGCAAAACTTGAACATCTGTAATTCTGTGAAGATGACCAGTGTTTCCTTGACAAAGATTTCAGCTCAATTCTTTCTGAGTGGTGTTTTAAGGAGTACTGAGTTATATCTTTAGCTCTGATCTTTAAGAAACAGATTATGATATCCTTTAGTAACTTTACAAAGTGATTGATGGCACATACTTCTCCATCAAAGAGATGCTCATCTAACTCTACAAAAAGATAAATATGCCCAGAAAGCTCATATAATATTTTCTGTTGAAGGTAAAATTCCCTCTGTTTGGGAAGCAGTGGTTCATGAACTGTCGGCTTTGAATGGGTTCTTACAACTCGCTCACAAGTATTTATGACTCGGCACAAACTTTCAGAAGGGAAATGCACACCATTCTCCTTTTTAACACACAACAGGGATCCAATTTTAGAGGCTTTGAGATCCGATGCATACAGCGCACTGAGGCAGTCCTCGCATGTTAACAGAGCTGATAACTTATTGGCAATATAACCAGCGTAAGAGGTGAGATTTCGCCTACGAACTGACAGATCTAGTAATGCCTCACTTAGCAAACAGTCAGACCAGTCTGGGCAAATATCCTCTTTGTAAAAAAGACTCTCTATAATGCTGACACCATACTCACGCTGAACTGTCCCGAGGGCCAGGTCAGTCCTTCGAGCAATTGAAATGTCAAGGCTGCTTACTTCACTTAGAAAGACCTCATCTTGTAATCTGTGTCTGGTCTCCAAATTATGGTAAGCTTTCTGGAATGCCATGCAGGTGGGGTTAGAAGTGGTTACTGATACCTGTCTGAGCATCTTTAGAAATAATTCCAGATGATCCTGACTGAATTTGTACATCAGGAGATAGGGGAAAGGCATGACTTTGGGGAAAACATAATTTTGGTAGAGCCATTTTAAGCTCTCAGCATTAAGCAAAAATCCCAGGAATCCCAGTTTTCGCTTACCTTTAAGGATTTGATTATTGCTAGTGTCAGATAATGTAACAAAAATAGTCTTGGCTTCAGTTAACACATGGTTGATTTTATTAAAAGTTTCAGGTAATAGAGGTCCTTTAAATTCCTTTCCATAAAAGTTCCTACTATTAAGAATGTCAAACAGATTGTTAATTAACCGTAAGAAGTGGATGGTACCAACACAGTTCTGAAAAGGAGGCAGGCCTAATGACAGCAAACATTCTAATGCCCTGACCACACTCTCACTGAAGACCTGGCTGGCACAATTCGTTTTCAGTATGTGGTTCTTCAGATTTGCAAGTTTTCGTGGGATTCTCTCCGTATGCGATAATTCCTGTTCCTCTAGTGCTGCTAACTCCACGAGGTGCTGCCAATGTGCTGTGCCGTTGATAAACTGAATGCTTTGGAAATTCTGAAATGCATTTCTTATTAATTTAAGCAAGTGGCAAGAATCAAAGAAGTAGGCAATCTGTTGGCTGGATGATGAAGGATGCTGAAATGTACACTTCACATTGTCTCCGTCGAGATGTATCCCCAGTGCCCTCGCCATCTGAACACTGTGAGCTGAGGCGTCAGACGTGACAGCCAGCACTGTGATCCCTATGTCACTTAGCTTGCCAATCGTCAGACGAAGCAGCTGAGCTTGCAAATATCCAGAGGCCCTGTTTACAAAAAAATAACCGAGAGGTGTGCTCCAGTGACCAGAAATACCCACTGCCATGAGCAAGACAGTTTCTGAGGCGAGTGGCATTTCATCAGCATCAAGGGTGCCAAGACCGAAGTCCATAAACCCCTGCAGATGGTGACTGCTGGGGTCCCACTGAAGCTGCTGTGTGAGAGACAGACCTTTTATCATCAATGAACAAGACTGGTATCGCTGGTCTCCATTCTCTACTTTTTGCTGAAGAAAAGAAAAAACGTTGCTGTTGAAACCTGGACCAGGTTTGCATTTGGACAGCCATCTAGAAAATGTAAAAGATGAAAAATATAAAACACAGAAGAAGAGGGACTGTCCTGGTGGTCCAGTGGCTAAGACTCCCGGCTGCTAGTGTAGGGGGCCTGGGTTCGATCCCTGATCAGGGAACTGATCCCACGTGCTGCAGCTAAGACCTGGTGCAGCCAAATAAATATTTTTAAAAAAACCACTAATGAAGGCATTAAAAAAGGGGAAATGCCTTAAATGGTTCTAAAGTAGCCTCAACTCCCTATTGAAATAAATTCAAGTAGCCAAATTGTACCCACACTTTCAAGCATATGTTCCTATTGTTACCATAAAACAGTAAGATAATAGAGAAATGAGTGTGTACACTCAGGTGCTCAGTCGTGTCCAACTCTTTGCAACCCAATGGACAGAGACCTCTGTCTATGAAATTTTCCAGGCAAGAATAATGGAGTGGGTTGCCATTTCCTCCTCCAGGGGACTTTCCCAACCCAGGGATCGAACCAGCATATGTTGCATCTCCTGCATTGGCAGGTGGATTCTTTACCGCTGTGCCACTTGGGAAGCCCCAGTAGAGAAACTTAAATAGAATAGCATTTTTTAAGACGCAAACATACCACAAAATAATTGTAAACTTCTTATTCACTTAAAAGAAGTGTACAAATCAATTACCTGGTTTGTTCTAATTGAGGTGTTTATCATTTAGATCATAAACCAGCCTTACCTGTATATTCACTGCAATGAGAAAACTGTAGAGGGGAAGAAACTTTGAGAAATCGCATGCCTCGACCTCACTTTACCAGTGAGGAGATTGCGAGGCCGCTGCTGTGCTGTGCCTAGCTGCTCGGTCGTGTCCGACTCTCTGCAACCCCATGAACTGTGCCCCGCCAGGCGCCTCTCTCATGGGGATTCTCCAGGCAAGCAAGAATACTGAAATGGGTTGCCATGCCCTCCTCCAGGGGATCCACCCAACCCAGGGACTGAACCCAGAGGGAGAGGGTGAGATGTCCGGCCCATGCTGTGCTGCTGGTCATGCACAAACAGGAAACTCAGCTTTCCTGAGACCCTCGTTCAGTGCTTTCCTGACTGCTCTTTACAGGCAAAGAATTATGCCCTTTGGGACAATTAAGTGCCTGCTAGCTCCCAACAAAAGTACCTATACTATGATGTTTATCTTAGGAGTTTGGTTTTTTTAAATTTATCTTAGGCTGCACTGGGTCTTCGTTGCTGCCCGAGGACTTTCTCCAGTTGCAGAGTGGGGGCTACTCCTTGATGGGGTGCACGGGCTTCTCGCTGCGGTGGCTTCTCTTGTTGCAGAGCACCGGCTCTGGGTGCATATGTGCTCAGTGGTTGTAGGACCCGGGCTTAGTCACCCTGCAGCATGTGGGATCTTCCTGGACCAGGGATCGGATCCTTGTCCCCTGCACTGGCAGGCAGATTCTTAACCACTGAACCACCGGGGAAGACTAGGCGTTCTTTTACAGTTTCCTTGACCTTCCCAGGCTGCTGCTAATTCTCTCCTATTACTGTTAGTGAATGTCACTAACAGGATTCTATCAGTTCTAATTTACTCTAAATTGCTACAGATCAGGAAAGGAAGTAGTCAAGTTTAATAATTGTCTAAAATAAGACTAAATGGATTCTGAGGTAGACTGAAGTGTCTGTTTTTGCTGAAGTTTACTTTTATAACTCTCAAATGACTTTTTTTAGGTGGAATTTTTTATTTGGGGGCTATATTCTAGGTTGCCAAGATTACTTCCTAGACTAGCTGATCTCTATTTAGTTGAAATTTTAAAGTATGTTTCCATATATTTCAGAACAGAGCTTTTCAAATATTTTGCTGCAATCTGAAAACGTTAGTTGCTCAGTCATGTGTGACTCTTTGTGACCCCATGGACTGTAGCCAGCCAGACTCCTCTGTCCATGGACTTCTCCAGGCAAGAATACTGGAATGGGTAGCCATTCCCTTCTCCAAGGGATCTTCCTGACCGAGGGATCAAACCCAGGTCTCCTACATTGCAGGTAGATTGCTGCAACCCAGAATTTTCATAAACAGAATTTACCCTCATTATATGCCATATCCTTACTATATGTATGTGTGCATATAAATGCATATATAAAATTTAATGTGAATTATGACTCACTAAATTGATTTTAAGATGCACTAACAGATTTGAAAAACAATTATAAGATGCAAAAGACATACTGTAACTATTTAGGAGGCAGAAATATTAATCAGTTGTTTATATTTTAAAATAGGGCAAAGTAAGACAATGAGAAAACATACAGTGGCTCTTGACCAGAGTGCTACAATTCATTGGTATGGTGAAAAACCCTTTTCAAGTGTGTCACCAAAGTTTAATCAAATTAAATTTATTCTTTTGCATTACGATTCTCAAATGAACTCTAAAGATGCTAACTGTGTTACACATACAGTAAGTATATAATGAAACTCTTTAATACTTCTAAGTAAGAGTTCTAGCTTAAACAGGTTAAAAAAGTTTATGTTCTGGTGAGCTTGCCTTTTAAATGGAAATCTGAATGATACCTTAATGTCCACAACTACTAGACTGAAGCTTATCAGGTAGAAAGACAAGTGAACTTCTTCATTTTAAGTTTTTATAACTTAGAGTAGAAATACCCAAACCAGGTTTTTAGAGTTGTAGGGAAGCAACTGATTTCTCTCTCACACCAACTTTTCCCCTGACTCAAAGTGAAAAAAAATTTTTTTTTCTGATTGTATAAAATGACACTTTCATTTTTTTTTTTTTTAATAAATGAAACAATACAGAAAAGTACAAAATGGAAAGTAAAAGAAAAAAAAATCACTGTTAATAGGCGAACTTTATAACACTAACAGACTCACAGACACAGAAGACAAAAGTATGGATCCCAAAGGCAAAAAAGCAGAAGGGATAAATTAGGAATCTGGGATTAACATACACACACCACTCTATATCAAACAGATACACAAGGGCCTACTGTACAGCGCAGGGAACCAGTTCAAAACCTTGCCATGACCGATAATGGAAAAGACTCTGAAAAAGAATATATATATACAAGTAACTAAATCACTTTGCTCTACGCCTGAAGCAGGACAACACTGTTCACTGTAAATCAACTATGTGTGCTAAGCTGCTTCAGTTGTGTCCGACTCTGTGCGACCCCATGGACTGCAGCCCGCCAGGCTTCTCTGTCCATTGGCTTCTCCAGGCAAGAATACTGGAGTGGGTTGCCATGCCCTCCTCCAAGGGATCTTCCGAAATCAACTACACCTCAATATAAATAATTTCTTAAAAATCACTTAATATTTTAAAGACATTCTTCCAGATCTTTTTCCTTACATCTGTTCACAATCCTAAATGCACATCCAGGCATTCTTTCATTCCATAAATATTTATCGAGCGACCACTGTCTTCCAGGCACCCTGTCAGGGCAGGAGCTCTAACAGAGAACCAGATGCAGGCCTCGGACTTGAGCAGCTCAGTCTCATGAGGTAGACAGTGTCTTGAGTACTAAGATTCAGTTCCACATTGTGTGTGCAAGAGGGCACCTCGGCCAGAATTGGAGGAAGAGCAGGCTGGGCTTCAGAAAGGATGTGTCATCTGATCTGAGTCTGAAGGGTGAGGGCTAACATCCAGGACTAACAGGGAGAATGGGCATATCAGGCAGATGGAAGAGTAAGTCTCCAAGGTCAGAATCAGCAAGAAACGCCTTATAGAAGGAACACGGACTCTAAGAGGGCAGGGAAGGAAGCAGGAGATGAGCCGCAGAGCCCAGCAGAGCCACGTTTCATCGCAGAGGCTCCAGGAGCCACAGGAAGGAGTTAGTCTACAGTCTCCAGGTAATGGAAGACCCAGGCAGCAGGAATGTGACTGGTGTGAATTGAACTGTGTGCCTTGAAAAAGATGTATCGTCAAGCCGATCCCCAGTTCCTCAGAGTGTGCTCTTATTTGGAGATGGGGATCTTTACTCATCAAGTTAAAATGAGGTCATTAAGGCACACCCTAATTCAACATGACTATGTCCTCATAAGAAGAGGAAATGTGGACACAGAAACACACTTGGATAATGGAAGACAATGTGGAGAAACACAGGGAGACGACCACCATCTATCAGCCAAGGAAAGAGGCCTGGAACAGACCCTCATCTCACAACCCTCAGAAGGAACTAACCCTGCCAGCACCTTGATTTTGGACCTCTAGCTTCCAGAAGTGTGAGGCAATACACTGCTGCCATTTGAATCAAATAAATAAAAATAAAGGGATCTGTAAAACCAGTGATTTTAAATAACAGTGAATAGTGAGTATTAAATTTATAAGGCATCACAGTCAATGTGGTTTTTTGCTTCCCACTAAGAGAAAATAATAGTGGAGGACAGGGAAGCCTGGTGTGCTGCAGTCCATGGGGTCGCAAAGTCAGACATGATTTAGCGACTGAACAACAACAAGAAGAGAAAATAAATATATCTATGTATTTTGACCACAGATCCTAAAAAATTCTTTTTCATAATCTGTTCTCTGGACAACTGCACTGGCATCAGTGATCCGTGCCTCAAACCAACGGTATCAGTCTAGAAAATCTTCTAAACTAATCACATATTAAAACTACTGAAGTATATGAGAAATTCCACTATTTCAAGATTCAGATTTTACCACCCAGAGTCTCTACCATCTGAAAGATGCAAAAAAAAAAAAAACAAACTGTCAGCTTACATGTCCTCATTTTGCTGATCAAATATCAAGATTGTGATGCTATGCAAATACCACCTGCAAGTTTTTAAAAAGAGAAAGTGGATGAAAGGAAGAGTGTGAATACAAACAGTGTTAGTGGATAAACTGCAAGAAAGAACAGTATGTTTTATTTTACATCGAAAAGGTAACTCACGTTCTGAGGATGGAAGAATGAGGCAGCTTGAGAATCTTTCTTACATGATCATAGACCTTGCTACTGCATAAGTAGAGTGTACATGCAAACTGCTTCATTTCTGCGGAGTACTCAGCTGTTTCTCTCCAGTTATACAGCTCCCACTTAAAATCTGTTAAGAGTAAATTTATTCCTTGTGATGAAAAATGTGTACAGTAACATTTTCAGACATAGATCATAGTATTTGGATATAAAAATGTGCTAGGCACCAAAATTCAAATGTAACCACCTTTTAACTGAGTAGGTTCAGAGGTTACTATCCAGTCTTAGAGACTATCAAATTTATCTTGTTCATTGTGGATCATTTCACTAAAAAGAGGGATGAAAAATGTTCCAACTTAAGTTATTTATGTTTTACTATTCATTAGCAGCCTATGTGGATATTTTTGGAGGAACAGGGTAGAAAATGAAATAAATGAGTAAAATTAAGTCTCTGGATTATGAGGACATTCATTTGTTTTAGTTTGTTCCTTGGTTACCATTTATCTGAGAGTAAAAATTAGACACAAGAAACATTTTAAGGGATATGGTATATGGCATTAATCAGAATGAACAGATAAATCTTTCCTACCATTGAGAAAAAAAAATTCTCTGTTCCTGGTGAGGACCCCTATTTATAACCTATATTCCCCTCCTGGAAAAACATAAAATATGCTCCTCCACTGGAGGTATCTACTCCTTTTGACATGCTGCTTCTTCTTTTTTTTTTTTTTTTACCAGAATGCAAATTCAAAAATCCCTACCCCTTTCATCAAAGAGTATGTTGGCAATTCTTATGTTACCCCTCTTCAAATATCCTGGTTCACAAAGACTAGGTAGTCTTTCAATGAATATATATATACTCTATAGAGTATTTCAGAATTAACTTTGGAGACTTACACAATTTTCAGACTCAAAGAGATTTTGCAAATTATGTAGTTCAACTCATTGCAAAAAAGGCTTTACTGATAAATTATGCAGCAGTTAAAACTGCTTACAAAGAATCTGCAGTGACAAGAGTGTGACTATAAAAAGTGAAAATTACAATATATGGCATAAACTATATGATCTCATTTCTGGGTTGTAGGATTATGTGTTATTTTTATCATTTATACATTTCTTTGCTTCTCCTCTAATAAACATAGAACTTTTAAAAATGGACAACTGTAACAAGATTTTGGTGATTATTTTTCATTTTTCTTACTTATGCTAGAGAACCTCCGGCTAAAGGCATATTTTCATGGGCAATACAACATAAAAATGTAATGATATTTCATAAAAATTAGGAGCTGTGCAGTAAGTATTACTGGTCACTGGGGAACATACCAGAAAATTGTGCTCGTAGCAGACATTCTGTTTCCTCTGTAAGTAGCTTCTCTTCTATAAGCGCATCAATTAGTCGTAAGCCTTTTCTCTTCTTGATCATCCTGTAGTTTTTTGCAGAAGCAAGTCTTTTTTTGGACACTTGTAGCATCTGCTGCACCTCAGCTAGCTTCTCTGCTCCTATTGTCAGAGGTCTCTTTAAACTGTAGTTATGGTCTTCAGTAGCAACCTCTTGAGAATTATCAGGAAGTGGCTCTTTCAGGACTTTCTGTCTTGCTTTACCTTTAAGGTGTACACCTTGGAGAACCTAGGACACAAATGGAAAATGAGGTTTATTTTAGAAATTATCACACAATGATTATCTATTAAAATATCACTGAATACAAAGCACTCACCTGGCTGCCGTGGAGAGTTAGTTATGAAAGAAAAGGTAATAATCTCTGATTTTTAAAAATGTATAGTCTCCAGGACAAGGTACACAAGTTTTTTGGGGGTGGGATCTATACAGAAATAGTAACATAATGCTGAGTTTCTGAAATGATTCAAGTAACTAGTGAAAGGTGGTGATAATTTGGGAAGGTTTTGAGTTGTTCTTTGAAAGAGTAATAACATGGTTAATGAAGGGGACTGGGAAGTTATTTGTGCAGAAGGGAAGGCATAGGACAGAGCATGGGCCTTGGAAGTAAGACTCCTGGCTCCCTCACTTAAAGCTGTAACTTAACCTCTATAATCCCTCAACTTTTCATGTATAAAATGTGGATAACAATAGAGTTGACTTGAGGCTACGATAAGCTAATTTACATAAATTGCCTAGTGCACTGCCTGGACCATTGTGGGTCTCAATAAATTATAACTATTACTGATTTTAAACAAAATCATAAAAGCAAGGCAATTTAGCATATATGTAGTGGGTAAGTATTTGTGGTTCCAAAAGAGAATTCAGAGCAGTTAGAGATGCACAAATTAATTAATAAAAAGCTCTTGGAACTTATGAGTTTGGATGTGACACCAAGTATATTCTTCTGAAAGAGGGAATGAGATAAAACAGCACTGAAAGGAGATTCCAGTGAATAAGAGGATGGTGAGGGCAGCACCAGGACAGAAGAGTTGGGTGACTATACGAAGACTGCAGACAGTGACTGAGTCATGTACGGAGTGAGTGCATGACTAAGGGCTAAAAGGATAACATAAAAACAATCAAAAGAAACAGAAAAATATAACACCAATACTGGTGACTGACTCACAGAGAATCTTCTATTTTCTGTATACTTCCTTCCATATCAATGCTAATGACTAGGTACATTTCTGGTCAAAATCAATAACATTTTGGGGGAGAGCCAAAAAAAAAGGGTAGATAATTTCAAAGTATTGGGTTGGCCAAAGAGTTCATTCTTTTTTGTAAGATGGCTCTAACAAAAAAGAGCCATTTTACAAAAAGTTGTCTTTAACCTCATTTGAAACAATTATGTTAGACTGTTTTGTGACAGCTGTCATACCAGCATACATTAAAAAAAAAAAAAAAAAAACCTATCAAAATTGGTGAATTTTTGTGTAGTCATTTTAATATTGAAGGGGGAGGAAAAAAGCAACAGTTTCAGCATATTATACTTAATTACTGATATTTCAAGAAAGGCAAAAATGCAACTGAAATGCAAAAAAAGGTTTGTGCAGTGAATGGAGAAGGTGCTGTGAACTGATTGAACGCATCAAAAGTGGTTTGCGAAGTTTTATGCTGCAGATTTCACTGAACGATGCTCCATGGTCAGGTAGACCAGTTGAAGTTGATAGCAATCAAATCGAGACATTGAGAATGATCACCATCACACCATATGGGAGAGGGCAAACATACTCAAAACATCCAAATCAAGCACTGGAAATCATCTGCACCAACCTGGTAATGTTCATCACTTTGATGTGTGGGTTCCACGTAAGTTAAGTGAAAAAACCTTGACCACATTTCCACATGTGACAATTCTCTACTGCAATGTAACGAAAACATTCCATTTTTAAGACAAATTGGGGTGGGCAATGAAAAGTGGATACTAGACAATAATGTGGAATGGAAGAGATTGTGAGGCAAATGAAATGAACCACCACCAACCACAAAGGCCAGACTTCATCCAAAGAAGATGATATAGTATGTATGGTGGGATTGGAAAGGGGTCCTCTATCATGAGCTCCTTCTAAAAAACCAAGTGATTAACCCCAATAAGGCCAACTGAAAGCAGCTCTCAATGAAAAGCGTCCAGAATTACTCAATAAAAAACACATAATCTTCCATCAGGCTGATGCAAGACTGTGTGTTTCTTTAATGACCAGGCAAAGCCTGTTACGGCTTTGTTGGGAAGTTCTGATTCAACTGCTGTATTCACCAGACACTGCACCTTCGGATTTCCAATTATTTCAGTTTTTACAAAATTATCTTAACAGAAAAAAATTTAATTCCCTGGAATATTGTGAAAGACACTTGTAGCAGTTCTTTGCTCAAAAACATAGAGAGTTTTGGGAAGACAGAATTATGAAATTGCCTGAAAAATGGCAGAAGGTAACGGAACAGAACAGTAAATACGTTGTTCAAAGAAGTTCTTGGTGAAAATGAAAAAATGTGTCTTTTATTTTCACTTAGAAACCAACGGAACTTTTTGGCTAGCTCAATATTATGAAAACTGTCTCATATTTAAACAAAACCCTGAATTCTAAGGCTATTTACATTTACTAGTTGATTTTTGCGATCACTTCAGTAACCTTTATGTATTTCTAGACATGATTTGCATATATACACCTTCCAAAGCAGAATTATTAATACATATGTATTTAAAAATATTACATAATGTTACATATATATTTAAAAAAATAAAAGTATTGTATTATTGGATTTACTTTTTAAGGCCTAGGTTTTTGGTTTTGCTTTTATCTCTGTAAGTCCTAGCTATAATGTGAGCAGTCTCGATTTTCAGTTCTATAAATTGAATTTTGTTTACACCTAGATTTAAGTACCTTGTATAGAGAAACAGAAGGCACAGCTCCTTTTTTCAGCTTTCTTCTTATGCCATATGACTCAAAGTCACTTTCTTGAAAATGTTTGGAACATAGCATAGCACCCGGTCCTGGGATCCAAATCTTTTTGCTTCTCGGGTCCATACGATTAACAGCCCTGATCCATTTTGAGCGCTGTATGGTATCAGTTGGAAATCTACAGCAATCATATTAAAGTTCCATTAACAAGAAACCTCATAGTAATACTACAGTATTATTTATTACACAAACCCATTTATTATTTAATTGCTTTTATGTAAACATTTAGTCCAGCTAAAGTTTAACTCACTTGATCTGATTTCAAAGTTCTTTGACTTTTTAAATCCAAAAGCTCAGTATCTAAGTGATCTCATCTGTTTTAACTTGCATGTGGACAATTCTCACATTTAATATTCTGCACATTCTATCTGCACAGCCTACAGTTAACAGAATCTGCTCAAATTTAACATGTGTCTCTTTCCTTTCCTGTGGCAATTTTAAACTATATCCACAGATTCTTTGGTATGCCTCCTTTCAAGGGGTGAAGTCTAATTCCCCTCCCCTTGAGTGTGGGCTGGAGTTTGTGACTTGCTTCTAAAGAATATTAAAAAGGTAGAGGTGATAATGGGCTGTAAGAGTAGATCAGAAAAAAATACTGAGGATTTGTCTTTCTTGCTCTATTGAATGGTTTTTCTTTGGGGGAAGTTACCTGCCATGTCATAAGCAGCCCCGTGGCGAGTCCACTTGGTTAGAAACTTGAGTTCTCCAGTCAAAGGCCACATGAGAGCCTTTTTGAAAGGATATCCTTTGGCCTCAATCAAGGCTTCAAGTGACTGCAGTCGCGGCTAACATTTTGATTGCAATCTTATGACACTCCCAGTCACACCTAGTTAATCCACTCCACAATTCCTGACCCTCAGAAATTTTGTGAGAAAACAGATGCTTCTGATGAATTTTGAGGAAATTCATTACTAAACAGTAGAAAACAAGTAGAAAAAATCCACTGGATCACAGAAAAAGCAAGAGAATTCCAGAAAAACATCTACTTCTGCTTCACGGACTATGCTAAAGCCTTTGACTGTGTGGATCACAACAAACTGGAAAATTCTTAAGAGATGGGACTATCAGATCACCTAACCTGCCTCCTGAGAAACCTGTATGCAGGTCAAGAAGCAACAGTTAGAACTGGACAAGAAACAAAAGTCTGGTTCAAAATTGGGAAAGGATCACATCAAGTATGTATACTGTCACTCTGCTTATTTAACTTATATGCAGAGTACACCATGTGAAACGGTGGACTGGATAAACCACAAGCTGGAATCAAGAATGCCAGGAGAAATATCAACTACCTTAGATATGCAGATGGTACCAGCCTAATGGGAGAAAGTGAAGAGGAACTAAAGAGCCTCTTGATGAGGGTGAAAGAGGAGAGTGAAAAAGCTGGCTTAAAACTCAACATTCAAAAAACGAAGATCCTGGCATCCAGTTTTATCACAACAAATGAAATAGGTTGGGGGAAAAATAGAAACAGTGACAGATTTTATTTCCTTGGGCTCCAAAATCACTGCAGATGGTGACTACAGCCATGAAATTAAAAGACGCTTGCTCTTTGGAAGAAAAGCTATGACAAACCTAGACAGTGTATTAAATAAAAAGACATCACTTCGCTGACAGAAGTCCATGTAGTCACAGCTATGGTTTTTCTGGTAGTCGTGTATGGATGTGAGTGTTGGACCATGACAAAGGCTGAATGCTAAAGAATTGATACTTTTTGAACTGTGGTGTTGGAGAAGACTCTTGAGAGTCCCTTGGACTGCAAGGAGATCCAACCAGTCCGTCCCAAAGGAAATCAGCCCTGAATATTCATTGGAAGGACTGATGCTGAAGCTGAAACTCCAATACTCTGGCCAACTGATGCGAAGAGCTGACTCACTGGAAAAGGCCCTGATGCTGGGAAAGACTGAAGGCAAGTGGAAAAGGGAACAACAGAGGGTGAGATGGTTGGACAGTATCATCAACTCTATTGACATGAGTGTGAAGAAACTCCAGGAGATGGTGAAGGATAGGGAATCCTGGCATGCTGCAGTCCATGGGGTCGCAAAGAGCTGGACACGACGTAGTGACTGAACAACAAAAGAAAACAAAGTACATTTCCTACACTCAGTTTTTCTATTTTGTTTTGAAAGGACATTTTCTTAGTCTTGAACATAAAAACTACCTTCCATTTTTCTACTTGTCAATCCCAGCCAAATTACTATATTCAGAAATGAGTGAGGGGGAAAAACTCATGAGACTAATGTAATGAAAATCACAGAACTGCTCTTTCTGCACCCTCTTCTTTATCTTGGAGACAGATCGACAGGTATGACTCTTAAATATTTTAATTCATGCTTTAAAGCATATAGTTGTAAGGAACTGAAACTGGTAAAAAAGTTTCATTTTCTCAGCTAATTTTGTTAGGAAAATGATATGTCAAAACGGTAAAACATAATTCTGAGATACTCTCTCAATCACCTTGAAAAACAACAGAGTTAGAAAACCTGCATTTAAGCCTCAATTCCCTTTTATCAGCCTTGTGGTATTAGATACATCTCTCAATCTATCAGCTTCCTCCAGGGCTGCAGGTATATGACACAGATGTGTTCAAAAGCACTCTGTAAATGGAAAGGTACCATCTAAAGTTTGTTCTTTGTTAGGAACAACCAATGCCACTTTGGGGACTTTTTAATCTTATTGTTCCAGGAAAATGGTGCTACACAATCATGAGAGAATGTACAGGGAATTATTTTCCAATAAATAAAGGCACATCTCTTTCTTTTCTCTGGGTTTTCTTAACAATGGTACGTGTTTGTGAGGCAACACTTCCAGATTGAGTGTAGTCTCTTAACAAGTAAGGGACCATCAAAAGTTCGCTGGTCTACCAAGTTACATTACTAGCCTGATTCTCTGATGCAAAGCTTCCCAACTGGCACACCTGGAGCTCTTGAAGTAGTTACATTAAGCTAGTTCCAAACAGCTTTGTAGGTTTGTAGGTTTCTGATGTGTAAGATGACATGGAAAAGGCTGGTAAATACTGTAGTCTAACCAGCATGATTGAGTTCTGGACAAAAATAAATTGGTATTAACAACTGATAATACTTTTAAAGCAATCACCTTATGTTTTGTATGTTTTAAAAACATTTTTAATCTTAAAAACAAAACAAAGCTCTGTAAGATAGGTTTTTATCCTCTCACAGAAGATGAAACCAAGACTAGAGCAGCCAAGTTTAGCCATCAGTAAATAGTTAAAATTGGAATTCAGGAACTTCCCCGGTGGGCTAGTGGCTAAGACTCTGTGCTCCCAATGCAGGGGGCCTGGGTTCCATCCCTGGCCAGGGAACTAGATCCCATAAGCTGCAACTAAGAGTTCCAAAGACAGAACTAAAGATCCCACATGCTGCACCTAAGACCAGGAGATCCTGGGTGTCACAGCTATGACCCAGAGCAGCCAAATAAATAAATAAATAAAAGTAAATAGATTAATTACCAAATAAAACTGGAATCCAGATGTCCCTGGTCTAAAGCCACCTCTGAAACTGAAGGTCATTCATTCGTGTCCGATTCTTTGCAACCCCATGGACTATACAGTCCATGGAATTCTCCCGGCCAGAATACTGGAGTGGGTAGCCTTTCCTTTCTCCAGAAGATCTTCCCAACCCAGGGATCCAACCCAGGTCTTCCGCATTGCAGGCGGGTTCTTTACCAGAAAAATTCTAAACCAATCACCGTCTCATATACATAATAATGAAATGGCTTACACTGTAACACAGAATCCATTTCCTTCCTCCTGTTGACTATGCCTTTTTTATAATGCTAGTGAGGATTTACCTCTGGCTCCCTGCACTTCAAATATTTTCCAGAAAAGTGGCTAACAAAACCTCTTCTACAGGGGTTACATCCAGAGAGGGAGAGAGAAAGGACTGAGGGGCAAGGCTTTAACTACACTTATGGCTTATGTCTCTTCTAAAAAAGAGAAAAAATCAAACATGTTACCATCTGCTTATTCTCAGTGATGGGAAACAGATGTTTGTTACATATAAATAAAAGTTTAAAAGAGAATTCATTACAACAGTTCAGGCAAAACTCTTTCAAATCACCAATACATATATTTCCTTGGTTATGAAATAAATTTCTTAATCTCTTTATACCTACAGAAAGAGAATATATCAAATTTTTAACTTGCCGGTCCCACTTTCCATTTAAGTCATTCACATGTTTGACAGAGCACCAATATTCTCATAATATCAGAGGCATGTATTCAAAATTTTTGTTATGGAAAGAGTGCCATGATCAAATAGTGTGAAGATGGCAGCTTCAGGCAACAGCAAGTTGATTAACTCTCTCTTTCCCATATTACCTTTTTGCTGAGCCCGTACTTCAGACCAGTGTTACCTTATAACTAGGACTTACACCACAGTATCCTAACTCCTTCTCCCCTCTCTATTCTTTCCTGTCTTCCTTAAAACTTTAGCTGTCAGGAAGACCAACAATTCCTTCTCATTCATACATAGATGGTGTCTAATTCTGCACACATGTGCCATTAACAGAAGCACAGAGGGAATGTATTTAGGTTGGAAGAGAGGTATAGAGGAAAGGCTACACAGAGGAGCTTAGACTCTATCTTTTAGGCACTAAAGAGCCCGAGGTCTTAAAACACTTCCCTGAGGGAGCAGGCATGATAAAATTTGCACTTTTAGAAACATAATTTCCAGTAATCTAGAAAATGAGGGCTTCCCTGATAGCTCAGTTGGTAAAGAATCCGCCTGGAATGCAGGAGACCCTGGTTCGATTCCTGGGTCGGGAAGAGCCGCTGGAGAAGGGATAGGCTACCCACTCCAGGATTGTTGGGCTTCCCTTGTGGCTCAGCTGGTGAAGAATCCACCTAATATGCGGGAGACCAAAGTTCAATCCCTGGGTTGGGAAGATCCCCTGGAGAAGGGAAAGGCTACCCACTCCAGGATTCTGGCATGGCTTGCAAGGAGTCAGACACGACTGAGTGATTTTCACTTCACTAATCTAGAAAATGAAATGAACGGGGAAGAAATTAGGCATCAGAAATCAAGAGTCACAGCACACTGGTGTAATAATTACAAAAAAAAATTTTTTTTTTAATTAAGCGGGTCTTGCTTTGGTCCTCAAAATATGAAACAAAAGCAAAAAGTGAGTTCTTCCTTATTTAAAGAAACTAGGAAAAACGCACAGGAAAAACAGGGCAGCAAATGTTGACGAAGAAATCAAAGAAAAGGGAGAGAACTAGGGAGAGAATGTCAGTAACAGCCAAAGGAGGTGAGGGCTTCAAGTAGTGACCAATATGATTAAAAGTTAAACAGAGGTCAAGAGAAAGACTTATTAATATAATTGCTCATTTAGATTTGCCAAGATTACCAATGACCCTCAGTCAGTGGGTGTGGACAGATATCTGGCTGCGGTAGGTTGATAAGTCAACAGGACTTAGGGAAGTAGGTGTAGGCTTCTGTTTTGAGGAACTTGGTTATAAATGGAAGGAGAGTGGTAGGGTAGTGCAGAGGTGCACAAAGGTTCAAGAGTTTGTGTGTATTTAAAAGTGGAAGTAATTCAAGCATACTCAGTGTTTTTAGGCAAGTAAGCAGCAGAGAGAGCAATTTAAAATAAAACTAGAACAAGAACTAAGTGATGGAAACAAATCTCAGAAAAGAAAGGATACAATTATAGCAGCTTAGGTGAAGGAAGCAGCCTTCCTTAAAAATAAGCAACACTACAAAAGACCTACCATACATAGTTGAAACTCCTTGACATGTTTTTAGAATTTGTTTCCAAACTACTTTACCCAGGCTTCTACATCTTCACTTTCCATTCTTTTATTTTCCCATGCTGTGCTCTGTGCTGTCCAGCTGTTTGCAACCTCATGGACTGTACCCCGACAGGCTCCTCTGTCCATGGGGATTCTCCAGGCAAGAATACTGGAGTGGTTCACCATCTCTTCCTCCAGGGGATCTTCCCAACCCAGAGTTTGAACACAGGTCTCCCATATTGCAGGCAGATTCTTTACCATCTGAGTCACCAGGAAAGCCCAAGAATACTGGAGTGGTTCGCCATCTCTTCCTCCAGGGGATCTTCCCCACTGAGCGATCAAACCCAGGTCTCCCACATTGCAGGCGGATTCTTTACCTTCAGAGCCACCAGGGAAGCCCTTTTCCATTCTATTTCTACTTAAATGCTATCCCCTTTCCATCCCACCCTCCGTTCTAGATAGGGCTCAAGGTCCAACTCAAATACCACTTGTCCCATTGAGTTCTTTTTGATCTTTTCATAAAAGTCCTTTGTCTACCTTTGTCTAACTCTCTGCCTCCTATTGCCTTTAAAAAATACCGTACATTTCTTTCCCTCTGAGAGGATCTGTTCTACCCACTTTTCTACCTCGCATTAACTTCAGCGACTTTTACCAGACTGTCCCACAGATGTGGGTTCAAATTTGGTCGGTCTGAAAATACACCCCACTCTTGAGCCAAATGAAACCCGCTTGCCATGACCAGATACAGCCAGAATCGGACCTGGCTTGTACAGCTGGGCTAATGATAGTGAACAACTGGTAATGACACATAGTACTAGTTAAAATCTGAAAACAAGGGCCTTTCGGAACCCTACTGGGTACAAAAGCCTTGTGTCTCCCGTTTCTTATTTTTAAAAGGGGGGTGTTGGGGGGGGGGGTGTGGAATTCAGTCTCCCAGGCCTTCTCTGCGTTCCAAAGAGTAGATCAAAGCAATGGCTGATTAGGGGAGTCAGGGAAAGCAGAAAAGAAAAGTAGCACTTAAACTAGATAACCTGAACAATAAATAGTTCGGTGACAAAACAACAGTCCCGATTCCTCCTCAAGGGATACACATAATAACGTCTTGGCTATCTTTATGTAGTTCTGTAAAAACTAAACCCCACCCAGGTAGAGAACGGTGACCACCTGCGGATCACAAGCCCTTAGACCTCAGGTTTGGAACCAGAGGTCTAATCACAACCGAAAGGCTGATGATTCAGCTTCTCCAAACACCAACCTGTTACCCCCAATCAGAATAACGTCACGCGCCCTGTAGCCCTCACCCCAAATGCCGCTTTGAAAAAACCTAAAAGCCATCAGGGAGTTTAGAACTTTTCAACACCATCTATCCATTCCCCTCGCTTGGCACCCTGCAATTACCGCTGGACTTTCCTTCACCTCAACCCGCCACCAGTAAATTGGATTTGCTAACCGGAGGGAGAGGGGAAGCGAGCTCTATTCCGTAACAAACGCATCCGTACTCATGCTCCCAAGGAAGACACACACTAACGAACGCGCACGCCTTCAACAGTTCTTCTCAACTGCCTTCCTTTCTCGTCTCTTCAATAACACGACGGAAAGGCAGCAAGACTCCTTTAGAGTAACTCCTACTGAAAGCTACTGGGGGTCAGGAGGCAAGCTACAGGGCACGGGTAGGCAAGGAGAAAACGAGCACTCCGCAGACAAACATTGAGCCGCATGACAAAACAGCGTTACCCTCCAAGTAGCCCAATTCCCTCCCCCGCCCCTCGCTACGCACGTCACGTCGACGGCGTCACGCTCCACCCGGCCCCGCCCCCACCCCCCACCCCCGTGGCCTGCAGCCCGCCTGGCCGTGCTGGGAGTTAGCGCGGAGGCTGTTCTCACGCACTGGTGGAAAGAGAGGCCGCGCTCCCGGCTCAGCACGGTGTCTCGGGTGCTGCAGCCCACTGCCGAGCAACTTCGGGTCATCTTCTTGCTACGTGGGGCTCCACCTCCGGTGTTCCCGCGACAGCATGAGTCGCGGTCAAGTTAGCTCCGCCCGCTGACTCGGCAGCTACCACCTTTATTTGTTTGAGAAAGGCGGGCTCTTAAGGCGCTTTGGATCCCGCCCTACCTCTCCGCGGGCGCTGCGCTCGCCGCCGTGGCCAATCACAGAGCACGTCACGTCGCAGCAGCCAATCGGAAAGGCCGGGGGATATTAAGTCAACCTCTGGGCCTCCCCTCGCTCCTCGTTGGAGGGTGATAAGTGTATTTTGCTGCAATGGGCTGTTTTTCGTCTGGCCTGGTGAAATCCAGGGCCATCGCGTTTCCTCCGAGGCTCGGCCAGAGAATGCGAAGGGAGAGAGGCAGGACAAAAGTTGAGGCGAATCCAGAGGCGTGCCAATGGGTCTTCAGGTGCGAACTCTGAAAGTAATGGGAGGACTAGGAAAGGATGAACGTGGCGCCCTAGAAATATTAGAACCCAAATTATTTAATGAAAGGCATGTCATTTTCTTGCACTTTATTTTGCAGTTCTCTGATGCGGAGATGATGTCGGAGCTCTTGGTATGGTAGGAATGTGGACTCAGGATTTAATGAGAATTTAATACCAAGATAAATCGGTTTTTAATTCAAGGAGGTCTTTCTTGCAAGATCCTTTGCCACAATGGAGATTAAGAAGGAGATAAGGTAAGAAGGTTTGGGGGGAAGAGCACGGTCTAGTGGGGACTCGTTAATAGAAGTACTAGGAGGGGCAGGAGAGGGGGCAGTGCAGTGGTTTTGATTGGGATGTGGGGCATCGTGGTTAGTTTTCAGGAGTGAGAAGATCTTAGGACGATGTCTTTTCTTAAGCTCTTTATGTTTACGATACGAGACTTCAGTTTTTACGGAAGAAACAAAATGGAGCCAAGGTGGGGCGTAGTTTCTATTTTGTATCCTTGAAGAGGTCCTTAGTAGATCATGTAGCATCTTTCCTGCTTAACGTTGGAGGCTCATTAAAGTAAACGAATGTTAGTCACTTTTTTATTTCTGTCTCTAGCTGCAAGAATGAGTCCAACATTTCCAAGCAAGGTTGTTCTTTCTCCCATGTTACTTAATCCAGATTCTGGCTGAAAAGATTCATCTCAAGGTATTGTTCACAGTTGCTTTCCATTATAATATGCTTATGTCTTATTAGAATGAGATTAACATAGGTTTTACTTATGTAGTTTTGTGAAAAGTCACAAGGCCTAAGGATAATACAAGAGTTGAGAAATTGGTCTATGGGGGATGTGTCTACTTGGCTGTAAGATGTGCAAAGTATAGAACCTGGATTTAAAGCACTGTCGTTGATCAGACTACTAGAAACTTTTCTAGCACTTAACCTATTAAGACCTGCATGAGACTAAATAGAAATAATTAAGTTTTCAATTAAAAACTGGTTGCCTTATTTTTTTTTTTTTTTGGCAGAGGTTTTGTAGAAGTATAGTGTACATATCATGTAATTAACCCATTTCAAGTGCATGATTGGATGGGTTTTAGTATATTTATGAGTTGTGCAGTGATCACTGCAGTCAATTTTAGGACATTTTCATCACCCCAAAAAGAGACTCCATTTGCAGTAGCAGTCATTCCGTACATTTTCCCTCCCCTAGTCCTTGGAAACCGCTCATGTCTGTCTGCGTGAGTGCTCAGTCAGTCAGGGTGTCCAGCTCTTTGCCACCCTTTGTAACTGCAGCCCGCCAGGCTCCTCTGTCCGTGGGATTTTTCAGGCAAGAATACTGGAATGGGTTGTCATTTTTCTCCTCCAGGGAATCTTCCTGACCCAGGGATTGAGCTGTGTCTCCTACTTTGCAGGCAGATTCTTTACCAGCTGAGTGTAGATTTGCCTATTCCGGATATTTTCATATAAATGGAATCAAAAACTAGTCTGTGCTCTTGTGACTGGCTTCATTCACTTGGAATATTTTTAAGGTTCCTTCATGTTAGTCCTTCATTTATTTTTATTGCCTGCCCCAAATATTCCATTGTATGGGTATACAACATTTTCTTTATCGATTCATCAGTTGGTGGACATCTAGGTTATTTCCATTTTGAGGGGCTGTTATGAATAATGCTGCCATGAACAATTGTGTACAAGTTTGTGTGGGGTGATATGTTTTCATTCTTCTTGAGTATATACCTAAGTGTGGAATTGCTGGGTCATACTGCTACTCTTCTCTTTACTCTTTTGAGGAAATGTCAGACTTTTTCCAAAGTGGCTGTACCAATTTACATTCCCATGAGCATTGGAGAAGAGTTCCAGTTTCTCCACATTCTCATGGGTGTGAAGTGGTATCATTGTGGTTGCCCTTATTTTTAAGGACTTTTTTACACGTTTGTAAGAAATTTTTTAGAGGATGCTCTTTGAGTGCAGAGACAATGTCCTTCAGTCACCAAGTCGGAAACAATGTCAAAGGTGAATTTGTCTGTTCAATCCTTAACCTACAAATAGATAACATAAGTTTCTGCTATAATGTCACATATTTTGTGAAAAAAAAACTCATGCTCAGCACAACTGTACGTTTGCAGATATAAGACTTATGGGGAAAATAGGATTAGGATTGACTACTCAAAGTATACGAAGTTTGACACTATCTTTAGTGTCGGTACCAGGGAAGCACGCTTACACTCTTTCAACCCATTAAAGGTAACGTTAAATGGAGACTTAAAGTTACCGTTATGGAGTATTAAAAGACCAATGCTTGTGGGTGTTGGACATTTCCAATGGAAGTAGAGCCCTGGGCGAAAGGGCTGCTGTTAAGATGGGTTCAGATGTAATCAAACCTGCTGAGAGGCAGTCATGGAGGTGGGTGCTGCTCCCAAGTGAAATCCTGTGCAGGCACTCATTTCCATTTTATTAAGCTAGAGCTGCCAGTTCAGCATCAGAATATAAAGAGGGATTTTTTCTTTCCTGCTGAATTAGCTCATGAGAATGTAGCTCTCAAAGTCTTGACAGTATTTGTCTGTTTATTAATTACAGATGGGTTTCAGAAAACTGCAATGCTTGGGAACAACTTAATTAAATTTAATTAAATGCACATCAACTAAATGAAAGTAACCAACTTACTTTCCAGCCACAAGGGGCTGCTACTCTGGGTAGCATGCAATCCCTTGTAAATGGAATCATTGATGTTGAGTTGTATTTATGTATTTTTACATTTGCTAATAAGCTTTATGTACTTTCAGTGCTATTTTTTTATTGTTATACTGGTCACACTGAAGTTCTTGATTTAATCATTTGATTGTATCTTTGCTTCCTTTGATAGCTTCATATCCAATGATTAAACGTTTTCACTGCTGTTCACATAATGAACTTATGTGATTATTGAATATGTGAATGAGGATATGTAAGCTGTATTAAAGATGTTATTTGTAGAAAGCACTGACCAGTGCAAAAAATAATTGGAAATAAAATATCTTTTCAGGAATTACATTATTGAAGATGTCGGAAAAAGATTTCCTGGATCTTGGAAGAGAATTACTAAAACTGTGCAGGGGAGGTAGTATAATATCTTTCTTTTTTTAACATATTAAGTATTCCTGGCACCAAAGCAGTGAATGGGAGGGGAGAATTGTCCGAGTGAAAAATAGGTTTATAAAGGATCGAGTGAAATCTGATTTTCTTTTTTATGTTATAAAATCTCATTAATTGCTTCACTTCAGTTAAGTCACTCAGTCATGTCCAACTCTTTGCAACCCCGTGAACTGCAGCACGCCAGGCCTCCCTGTCCATCACCAACTCCTGGAGTCCACCCAAACCCATGTCCATTGAGTCGGCGATGCCATCCAACCATCTCATCCTCTGTCGTCCCCTTCTCCTCCTGATCTCAATCTTTCCCAGCATCAGGTTCTTTTCCAGTGAGACAGTTCTTCACATCAGGTGGCCAAAGTATTGGAGTTTCAGCTTCAGCATCAGTCCTTCCAATGAACACCCAGGACTGATCTCCTGTAGGATGGACTGGTTGGATCTCCTTGCAGTCCAAGGGACTCTCAGGAGTCTTCTCCAACACCACAGTTAAGAAGCATCAATTCTTCGGTGCTCAGCTTTCTTTATAGTCCAACTTTCATCACATCCATACGTGACTACTGGAAAAACCACAGCCTTGACTGGACTGACCTTTGTTGACAAAGTAATGTCTCTGCTTTTTAATATGGTGTCTAGGTTGGTCATAACTTTCCTTCCAAGGAGTAGGCATCTTTCAATTTCATGGCTGCAGTCACCATCTGCAGTGATTTTGGAGCCCAGAAAAATAAAGTCAGCCACTGTTTCCACTGTCTCCCCATCTATTTCCCATGAAGTGATGGGACCAGATGCCATGATCTTAGTTTTCTGAATGTTGAGCTTTAAGCCAACTTTTTCGCTCTCATCTTTCACTTTCATCAAGAGGCTCTTTAGTTCTTCTTCACTTCCTGCCATAAGGGTGGGTGTCATCCACATATCTGAGGTTATTGATTTTTCTCCCGGCAATCTTGGTTCCAGCTTGTGATTCCTCCAGCCCAGTGTTTCTCGTGATGTACTCTGCATATAAGTTAAATAAGCAGGGTGACAATATACAGCCTTGATGTACTCCTTTTCCTATTTGGAACCAGTCTGTTTTTCCATGTCCAGTTCTAACTGTTGCTTCCTGACCTGCATACAGGTGTCTCAAGAGGCAGGTCAGGTGGTCTGGTATTCCCATCTCTTTCAGAATTTTCCACAGTTTATTGTGATCCACACAGTCAAAGGCTTTGGCATAGTCAATAAAGCAGAAATAGATGTTTTTCTGGAACTCTCTTGCTTTTTTGATGATCCAGCCGATGTTGGCAATTTGATCTCTGACCTTTGCCTTTTCTAAAGCCAGCTTGAACATCTGGAAGTTCACGGTTCACGTATTGCTGAAGCCTGGCTTGGAGAATTTTGAGCATTACTTTACTAGCGTGTGAGGTGAGTGCCATTGTGCGGTAGTTTGAGCATTCTTTGGCATTGCCTTTCTTAGGGATTGAAATGAAAACTGACCTTTGCCAGTCCTGTGGCCACTGCTGAGTTTACCAAATTTGTGGCATATTGAGTGCAGCACTTTCACAGCATCATCTTTCAGGATTTGAAATAGCTCAGCTGGAATTCCATCACCTCCACTAGCTTTGTTCATAGTGATGCTTCCTAAGGCCCACTTGACTTCACATTCCAGGATGTCTAGCTCTAGGTGAGTGATCACACCATCGTGATTATCTGGGTCATGAAGATGTTTTTGGTACAGTTCTTCTGTGTATTCTTGCCACCTCTTCTTAATATCTTCTGATTCTGTTAGGTCCCTACTATTTCTGTCCTTTATCGAGCCCGTCTTTGCATGAAATGTTCCCTTGGTATCTCTAATTTTCTTGAAGAGATCGCTAGTCTTTCCCATTTTATTGTTTTCCTCTATTTCTTTGCATTGATCACTGAGGAAGGCTTTCTTATCTCTCCTTGCTATTCTTTGGAACTCTTCAAATAGGTATACCTTTCCTTTTCTCCTTTGCTTTTCGCTTCCCTTCTTTTCACAGGTATTTGTAAGACCTCCTCAGACAGCCATTTTCTTTTTTGCATTTCTTTTTCTTAGAGATGGTCTTGATTCCTGTCTGCTGTACAGTGTCACGAACCTCTGTTCATAGTTCATCAGGCACTCTATCACATGTCCCTTAAATCTATTTCTCACTTCCACTGTATAGTCATAAGGGATTTGATTTAGGTCATACGTGAATGGTCTAGTGGTTTTCTCCACTTTCTTCAATTTCAGTTTGAATTTGGCAATAAGGAGTTCATTATCTGAGCCACAGTCAGCTCCCAGTCTTGTTTTGCTGACTATAGAGCTTCTCCATCTTTGGCTATAAAGAATATAATCAATCTGATTTCAGTGTCGACCATCTGGTGATGTCCATGTGTAGAGTCTTCTCTTGTGTTGTTTACTAATTGCTTACTTGGGGAAAAATTAGTAACATGAGAAGGAAATGGCAAGCCACTCCAGTGTTCTTGCCTAGAGAATCCCGTGGACAGAGGAGCCTGGTGGGCTGCTGTCCATAGGGTCGTATAGAGTCGGATACGACTGAAGTGACTTAGCAGTGCTTATTGAGTTGTACTAAATGTTTTGTATGTGCACAATTTTTTGTTTCTAACACATTTTTCTCAACTGTGAAAGCAAAAATAGAAGTTTTGCCTTCTAGAACTGGTATCGTCCTTATTCAATACCTTTTTGTCAGAGTTTTAGCTAGTTTTACATTTATTTGTCATCCTGATATAATAAAATGTATTTCTAGTAATTGACATATTCTTGCTGAATTTTTCATCCTGTTGGTTCTCTGGGGATTTTTGTTCTTCAGAAGGCCTTGGGATCTTGAAATTATTTCTGAGTATAAGTCAGTTCTGAATCCAGTCCTTTCCCATGAATTTTGGACCTTTTCAGCTAATTCAGAAGTTGTATGTTCTACTTTTTTGGATATGGATTATGACCTCCTGGGACTTCCCTTGTGGCTTGGTTAGTTAGGATCTGCCTGCAATGTGGGAGACCTGGGTTCAATCCCTGGGTTGGGAAGATCCCCTGGAGAAGGGAAAGGCTGCCCACTCCAGTATTCTGCTCTAGAGAATTCCATGGACCATATAGTCCATGGGGTTGCAGAGTCGGACATGCCTGAGCGACTTTCACTTCACTTCACTTCTGACCTTCTGTGTTAGTGTTTATTGCTGTGTAACAGGTTGCTCAATGTTTGGCGATTTAAAACAAACACTGATCAAACAGTAAGGACAGGAGGTAGAAGACAGACATCAGCTTCCGAACTGTCTTCAGTTTGCAGGCCTCCATTCCCTGATGGCTATTGGCCTAAGGCTTCGGTTCTTCACCATCTGAACCTCTCCATCGGCTGCCTGAGTGTTCTTACCACGTGACAGCTGGCTTTCCCCAGAGGGACTGGTCTGAGAGAAAGGCCAAGATGGATGCTTGTCTTTTAATACTTTTTTTTTTTTTAATATGCTTGAAAGTGACCAGACATCGCTTCTGACCTGTTCTGTTGGTCTCAGTGTGGTTTAGGTGGGCACTATACAAAGGCGTGACTACCAAGAGGTGAGGGGTCATCAGAGACCATCTTGGAGCCTGACTACCTCTCTGTAATTAAATACTTTGATTAAGTGTTACTGTTGTTGGACCCATCTCCCCTCTCCTAATTCCTCCTAAGTGGACGTGGTTAGACAGGCTCAGTAGCACTAAACCGTAGATAGAAATCGTGTATCTTTTGCCTTATGATTTTGCTTGGGGTGCAGAATGACTTGGAAAAGTTGAAATTTCTATTTAAAGTATTTCAAGGAATGTAGTCTGATTGTTTATAGGCAGTTTCACAAATATTTGACATAGGATGGAGTCAAAATACAAATATGCAGCAGCAGAATTAGAGCAGTTTGCCCTTTTGCCCCAAAGGGTGAGTATACATCCTTTTCTTTCTGCTGCTCACCACCGCCATGGTCCCTCTGTCCCTCTTACTGAGCAAAACATAGACCTTGTCAAGCAGTCATAATGTTCCAAATGGGCAGAATTCTAATTAGTTCTGGAGACTTGTAATCTTTTGAGTCTTTTCCCATCATCACTGCTTGAAAGTTGTTAGTAGAGATGACTCTTCCACTTTTTTAAAGTTTTAGTGTTGATGATCATCGGAAACCTTGTCTAATAACAAAGCCATTACACACAGAGCAAGGCATATCCAGTTTGGGGATGTGTTAAGGTATGGGTACTCTTCCATTATCAGGGTTAATGTTGAGAAGACACCTCCAAGTTAGCATAACCTAACCTGTACAAAGTAGTAAATGACATGCTTGAAATTATCTTTGTTATGAGTTTTTTCCAGTCATAGTAAAATTGGAAGTCTTAGCTGTTCTACATGAGAAAATGGAAAACTATAGAAATGTGCATTTATGTATTTTTAACAGGGAGCTAAGCAATAAAAACTTAAAACTAGAGTTTAAGTGGAAAGTAAGTACAAATGTCCAATGATTAAACTTTTTCACTGCTGTTCACATCATGATTTGTTGTGATTAATGTATGTGAATGAGGACATAATGAAGAAAAGAAAATCATGAGGCATATAGTTAAGATGTGGTTTTTGTACTTTGACTTGCCTGTAAATGTTTTTCGTTTTAGGAATAAAATTGAAGGGTGTTTTTCTTAGAGAACACCATGTGTGAGATTTATCAAGAATTCGAAGATTTATATAAGGTAAGAAGTTTATAAATTTTTTTTTAAGATAGTAATTTTATTAATTTATTTTTTGGCTGTGCTGCGCGGCATGTGCAATCTTCCTAGCCACAGATTGAATCCGTGCCCTCTGCACTGGAAATGCAGTCTTAACCACTGGACCACTGGGAAGTCCATATGCACTTTTTTAGTTTTGACAAAAGAAGACCAAAAAAATCTGACTTGAGAAAAAAATTGGATTTTGTATTCGTTATGTATTGAGCATAATGTGGATATTTAATTAAAAATTTTCCTTATTCAGCTTTCAAAGATAAAAAATATTATTTCAAAGATAGTGTAATTTTCATTTGATTCAGGAGAGGCTGTTGGGTGGGTGGGGGGTGGCAGGACTTTTAACCTTGATAGTCATCTTTTTAAAAAAAAAATAATGATATAATTCTTTCAGGCCCTGAAATTCTTAGAGATCATATATTCTGGGGTTTAAATTGGCTGAATTATTGGATATTCTGTATGACCATCCTTTTACTTGAGCTTTGTTCAGGAACAGTAGACAGGCAGGTAGTCAGAGCTGAGAATCTCAACCCTAATACCAGATTAACCTGCTATGAATTAGGCATGGTATCTTGCGGTGTTTCTCAAATTTAACTAAGTTAATTTTCTATTTCTTAAAGTTTTGATATAAACTTTATGGCCCTTAGTGATAAGATATATGAAATAAATGCATTCGAAAACAGAATTTAAACATTAATGGACTGGATGATACTGTTCTCCAGAAGTAAATGTAGTCCTGGCTGCTGTTCAGTAAGTTTTATATACATATGGTCTTGTGCCTGTGATTGGGAAGATTTACATCTGGACAACAGTACAGTTATCCAGAACCTTAATCTTCTGCAGTCCTTAAGACTATTGAAATGAGGGGAGGGGCTCTAAATTCTCAATAAATTTATACACTCTAAAGGGTGTTTTTGGACTGTGTGCAAATCCTTATTTAAAGAATTCTATATAACATTATCTCCAAATATTCTTCCAGTGAGTATTTCAGAGTCTAGGAATTAACATTCTTTTCAGGAAAATTTCAGTTTTATTTGATCTAGAACTTGGCTTGGCTAGTAGTTAAGTAAATTGGGTTAAAAGTTGACTATTTTTTGAATTACCAATGCAAGTTTTTCTTTTTTAGATACAGGTCCTTTGAGCCATTTCAACATGCTTGAATCAGTTGTCACACTGACCCACAACACACAGCACCTGACCCACAACAACACAGCTGAACTTTAAGTTGTCACAATATTAACTGTGAATTATTGCATAAACTTGGCTACCTC
This sequence comes from Cervus elaphus, assembly GCF_910594005.1. Taxonomy (NCBI): domain Eukaryota; kingdom Metazoa; phylum Chordata; class Mammalia; order Artiodactyla; family Cervidae; genus Cervus; species Cervus elaphus. Next base: position 18,913,447 of record NC_057820.1, read on the forward strand.
TCTTTATTCCAGAATCATTATGCAAAGAAAAGGTGTGCATGAAGAATGGATGGTAACAGAAAAAAAGAAAATGGTAACAGTTACATCACTTCTTTCCAAGTCTTGGTCATTGACCATCTATTAGTTACACAGATAGCAAAGCCTGTAACTGTTGCCTCCTTGTCTCCCAGTGATAAACCCATGGAACATTTTACAAAGATGGATATTCAGAAGAGGGAATTGGTCAATAAATATGACTGAACTACAAAGAAATGAAAAGTGGTTAACACTGCAGGTAAAATTAGAAGCTTTGAAAATAGCCACTGCAAAGGAAATATAGGACGATATCATGACCTACATGAAGCAACAGTACAAGCCACATTTTAAGAGTCTGATGAATATAAGAGCAAGATAAAGTTGGTTCAACATCTTTTAGTGTAAAATTTCACCAAGAACAGAAAGCTGCTTATGGTTGAAATGGAGCATTTACTTTTCCTTTGTAGTGTAATCAAGAACAAATACCAATCAGTTTGGCATTGAAGTTAGTTGCTACATTGAAGGAAATAGTAATTACAAGGACATCTGTTTACTGCCAGTAAAGGCTGGTTTCATCTCAAAGTCAACACAAATTAATGGTAAACTACCTAGTGAAGCTACAAACTCAGATAAGGATGCTACTGTGAAATGTGCACTCAGATTCCAAGAATTACAGGCAGTCCTTGCTTTGTACAATAGTGAGAGGCTGTACTGTGGAAAAACTGCAGGATTTGGATGGGATGTAAATGGAGATAAAGATGACTGTGAGAGTGTTGACCCTGCTGCCATTCAAGAAACAGTTCTAGGTATGTAGGAGGCAGAACTTAGTGAAGTTTTATGTGAGGAAAGCAGTCATAAACAATGTATGCATCTCAAAAGAAGTGATGCTATTGAACTTCACATTGAAGGAACTCGCAGAGCTGTATCATGATATTGACTGTTAAAAAGATAAAATTTTGGAAGCTGATTCAAAGTTGGAAATGAGTATGACAGTTTGCCAAGGCATAGATAAGATGCCTTGGCATCTTACTCCATATTATAAGTTTTATAATGAGAAAGCAAGCACATTTCAAAACTACTTGATAGATCTTTTTTTATAAAGAAATAAAACAACTTTCAGTGTGTCTAGTGGTTTGTTTTGACCTTTTTTTGTTTTGTGGGGGAGAGTGTTGAGTTTGATTTTTTTTTTTGGCTGCACCATGTGGCTTGTGGGACCTTAGTTCCCCGACCAGGAATTGATCTTAACCCCTCAGTGAAAGCCACAAATCCTAACAACTGGACTGCCAGGGAATTCCTAATGTTCATAGTGTTTTAAATATTACTTTTAAACTATAAATTACATAAAAACTTATAAATTACATTTATAACCAACATCAAGAAGTTTTTTAATGTTTTGCCAAGTCACAGAATAATTGTTAAATATTAACAATTACTGTTAATCCCATAGATTAAGACTTTGCACCATTTCAGCTTGTATAGTCAAAGGCAGAACTGCCTGCCTTTAAAACAAGGTGAGGAGTTTTTACATTCAATCAGACATAAATGCTAAATCAGACATCAAGCCTAGAACTGTAAGCTTTATCATAACCAATTATTATTGACACTTTTCACATTGTATGCTACTATATCAAGGCTTTGAAATAAAAGTCATTTACACTTTGCAGGCAAAATCCTGTCTTAACAGAATGAAAGAGAAATTCACTCAACAGCGTCCAACTCTGACTCCATAGACGAGCTCACCAGGCTCCTGTCTGTGGAATTCTCCAAGCAAGAATACTGGGGTGGGTTGCCATTTCCTTCTCCAGGGGATCTTCCGGACCCAGGGATTGAAACTGGGTCTCCTGCATTGCAGGCAGACGTTTACTGGCTGAGCTACTAGGGGAGCCCCCAGATAAGGTACGACTTTTAAGTCGGGTTTTTATTGACACCATTTTAGGTAAACTAGTCCTTGGAATGATAAGTGAAAAATGGAAGGCTTTTTAGAACTTGAAATGAACAACTATCCCAAGCCTCTTGAGTAGGTCTACTTCAGCCTTACAGAACTAACTATATTTGCTTTTTGAACTGAATCAGAAGTGTACAACACCACTAAATGGTTTTACAAGTGATGCCAAAATCTTGTCTCTGTGCACTGATGCTGAACAGAAATAGTATGGAAGAGAAACAGTGGCTTTATTTCTTTGCCAAGCAGAGGGGACACAGTAGGCTAGCACCTCAAAATTGCCTCCTTTAGGGAATAGGGAGAGGCTTTGTATCTCAATGAAGGTCCTGTTTTGTTTTTTTTTTTTCTTTTGCAAAATTTCACAACAGCCACAGCTGGCATCACACACTCAGTAATCAGGTCATGTCTCCCTGAAGTTAAAACAACCTGTGACCTTTTTTGAAGTGGTACAAGAGAATGTAGGGGGAGAAAAATGCCAGATGCAAAGTATAATTCATACAGAATCAGAGTGATTAGTTTTGTTTATCTTTGTGAGGGGCAAGTCTAGCAGCTAAAGAATAAACAAGATTGCTTAACTCTAGCAGTCCTGTTTGGCTGGTATGTGCCTAAGACCATTCACACATTTATGTTTTTGCTACAACAATATAGTGAATATAAAAACGTGCCTGCTCTTAAATACGAGAGTTTGCTATATTTTACTTTACTTCCAGTGAAGGCGTTTAGAAAAGACCGTTGACTGCTGTATTGGGAAGAGAACTGCACATGTACAGGCTCTGGCGAAACCAGTCAAGTTACAGTGTGACAAATGCTAACACATCTTAAATAGTATCGCAGGACACTAACAGGATACTAACTATAGTACCTTATTCACTCCACTCTGCCTCTAGGGGCTTTCCTGGTAGCTCAGCTGGTAAAGAATCCGCCTGCGATGTAGGAGACCGCGGTTCGATTCCTGGATCGGGAAGATCTGGAGAAGAAAATGGCAACCCACTCCATTATTCTTGCCTGGGAAAGCCCGTGGACAGAGGAGCCTGGCGGGCTATAGTCTAAAGGGTCTCAAAGAGTCCGCCATGACTGAGCGGCTTTCACATTCATGCCTCTTTAGAGTAATAAATCAAGCACGTCCACAACAGCCTTTGGTATGACCAGATCGTTTGTTTCTAAAGAAATTCTCAACAAGCAATACCGTAGAACCAAGTAAATAAAAGAACCCAGTAACAGTCTTGTTTGTAATAAGGCCCTTGCAGCCCGATTTTTCGGTGGCCGGTCGCGTCGGCAGCGTGGCGGGGGCCGATGACGTCTCACAGGACCAGCGCTACGTGGCGTTTCTGCTGGCCGGGGCCGGCCTCCCGCCAGATAGCTACGCCCAGCAGGACTTCTCTTTTTCGCAACATCCTGGCCACTGCACGCCGCCCCTCTGAACTCACAAGTGCACGCGCAGCGCGGAAGCGAGTCCTCCCGGACTCCCACCCGCTACATAACCCCAGCCCGGGCCCCGGCCCTGGCCCCGGTCCCGGAAGTGCCGTGGCGGGCCGCGTATCGGAGTGGGCGGGGCGGGGCATCGCTCCCGGAAGCGTCGGCCAGCCGGCTGGGCGGGGCTGCGGCTGCCACGTTGGAGCGGAACGTGGAGGTGGCCCCGGCCAGGAGGAGGGGCGGCGGCGAATGCTGGGAGAGTCCGACTGGCGCCGCGCTCACGCAGGAACCGGTCGCCGGGGGTCCCCGCCAGGTGCGTCCTCCTGTGCCCTCCTGTCCCCTTTGCGGGTCCTGGGGCCTTCGGGGAGAGCCCAGGCCCACGCCGCTATCCCGATCTCGGTCTCCTCTGGTCCCCGCCAGCCTGTGGCCCCGTCTCCGGCGGCGGCGCACCCGGGTCTTCGTTTCGGGCCCGGCGGGACAGCGCCCGGCGTCGCGGCTGCTTCGGGGATCGCGCCGGCCCGCATCCGCCGACGTTTCCTCCGCTGGGCAAAAGCACCCCTGAGGCTTGATCCAGGGTGTCCAGCCGGGGCGCGTAGCTGGCGTCTGAGGTTAGGAGACCTTCGGACCCTGGTGCACAAAGAGGTGCGGTCCCCAAGGGCGAAGGAAGGAAACAGACCTCATCAGCATTACCTTGGTTGACTTTAGTTTGGGATTTCTTGTTATTATTTGAGCTGTTGCCAGATTTAAAGGTTTACAGGTTTTAACTACAGGCTACTGTCACTTAACTGGGATTGTTTTACTTTAAGGGCAGTCGCCGCCGGTCGCAGCCTGTATCTCAAAGGAAGTATCATTCAGTGTTGCAAGTTTTTGCTACTGATTTACTATAAGAGGTTATGTTACGGGGGCAGGTGTAAAATAAATCAAAATGCTGCCTGGGCTTGTGGGCATTATAAACTTTTTCATAACTTGGGGAACTAATTTTACCCGGGTTATTCTGAAGTTTCAGTGATGGTCTGTGACAAATCCTTTCCGCGAAACTGTCTTTTTTAACCACAGAATACTGAAATTGATTGTCTTTGTGGGCAACTGTAACTGTTTAATCAGTAGTTAGAGCTTCGTCGTTGAATCATACTATTTGATGTTTTCTGTACATAACGATTGTTCTAGAGTTGGCTAAAGTTTACTTACCTTTTCTCAGTGGTTCTTCTGTGCTCCTGGTTTCTCATTTCTCCCTAATTACAGCCCTGGGAAAGGTTTGTAGACCCTTAGGAACTTTTGGATAAGTTGAAGTGTTTTTGTTGTTTTGAATTAATGTTACACACATCTGAGGTTATTTAGGAAATGTCAAATTTGAAATGGATTTCCAATTATATAACTTCATTTTATATAAGCAAGTTATTTTCTGAAACCAGTAAGAACAGAAAGAAACTTGTAAACTATAAAGAGCAATGATTCTTAATCTTTTGGTATTTCTCTCGCTCTCTCTTTTTTCTAGAAGTATTTGTGATTTTATTTTGTTTTCTGATGTTCTTTTGATATTTATGTATTTCTAAATTTTTATTGGAGTGTAGTTGCTTTACATTGTTGTGTTAATGTCTGTTATGCAGCAAAGTGGATCAGTTATATGTATACATGTGTCCCCTCCTTTTTGGATTTCCTTCCCATTTAGGTGACCACGGAGCATTGAGGAGAGTTCCCTGTGCTGTTCAGCAGGTTCTCCTTTCTCCTTAGTTATCTGTTTTATCCAGAGTATCAAGAGTGTGTGTATGTCAATCCCAGGCTCCCAATTCATCCCATCCTCCTTCCCCCCCCCCCCACCCCGTATCTATAAGCTTGTTTTCTAGATCTGTCTCTATTTGTGCTTTCAAATAAATTCATCTGTACCATTTTTCTAGATTCCACATATAAGCGATATTATACATTTTGTTTTTCTGACTTGACTTCACTCTGTATGACAGTTTCTAGGTATATCCACGTCTCTGCAAATAGCACTATTTCATTCCTTTTGATGGCTAAGAAGTATTACCTTGTGGGCTTCTGAGGTGACTCAGTGGTAGAGAATCCACTTGCCAATGCAGGAGATGCAGGTTTGATCCCTGGGCTGGAAAGATCCCTGGAGAAGGAAATGGCAATCCACTCCAGAATTCTTGCCTGGGAAATCCCGTGGACAGGGGAGCCTGGCGGGCTATAGTCCATGGGGTCCCAAAGAGTTGGACATAGCTTAATGAGTAAAGAACAGCAATGACATTGTATATATCACTCCACTCTCTCTTGAGGATCTGATGAAACTACTGGATCATCTTCCTAGAAACATGCACATACACACATACAGGATTTTCTGTATAATTTCATGAGTTTTATACATTCCTAATTAGAGATTCTTATAAAATGATATTATTAAATTATTACATTGTTTTTCTAGAAATGTCATAATTCTTAAATAGGTTAATTTCAGGGACTTCCCTGGTGGTCCAATGATTGGGAGTCCACACTTTTAAGGTGGGGTGGAGGGAAGGGAATGGATGGAATCCCTGGTTGGGGAACTGGGGATCCCATATACCATGTGATGTGGCCCAAAAGAGGGTTAATTTCAGCTCAAAAAGTTTTGTTTATTAAGACTGCAGATAAGTGTGACACTATTTAGTTCTATGACCAGTGCACAGTTGCGTCTTTGATTTGGTTTTGGCTGAGTGAGATGAACCTAGACCATCAGTAGCATTAAATAAATTCTCTGGAACAAATGTGCCCATCCTAATGAGGTATCTTGTCCACACAAAGTGAGTTTTTATTAGAGACAGTGGCAGCTGGGTATTGTGTTTCTGGTTTGGGAGTCAGAGTTTCCAGTTCTGCTACCTCTTTCACTTTTTACTTTCTGAGGTTTAGCTCAGTGCTCCATGTATGATAACATTGTGAGATTGGAGCTTTTTAGAGGTTAGTGCTGTTGGGTTTTAGTGGGTTTGCTTCACAAAATCAGCTTTTAGAAAATGCAGGGGAAAAGTTTCATTTCACTGCACACAGTTGTTGTGGAGAGAAACTTAGATGAATAAATAAAAGTTGTAGTCTGGATCGTAAATTTTCTTCAGTAGATGTTTCTTCTGAAGATTCACTGGGGTAAACATTTTAAATGGTGACTTTTGTATTAGCTGCCATTTACAAGCATTTATTTACCAGGTGCCAGGCACTGTTCTCTGTGAATTCTCACAGCAAACCTATGGTGTAGATGCTTTTATTATAGTTATTTTACCAAATGGTTAGCCAAGACACACACAGATAAAATTACATACCAAAAGTCAGAGGTAGGACACGTGGAACTGGGATTTAAACTGACAGTGTTGGCTCCAGTCTCCAGACTTTAACTGCTCTTCTTTTGGTACTGTCTTACAGGGGGCATGTGTGAACAAACCATTGTCTTCACACTTTTATTTTCATGCTTTCACAATGATTATGTTCTGTGCAAAATAGTTCCTAATGAAATAAATCTGCGTAGTGTGAATTCTAATCACATACAATATTGAAAAAAATTACATAGAGAATTCCCTGGCAGTCCTGCAGGGTGACGCAAGTTCGATCGATCCCTGATCAATTAACTAAAATCCCACATGCCACGCAGCATGGCCAGATAAATAAATTAAAATAAAAATATGTCATAAAAAACTACAGAAAGTTTTTAAAGCAAGTCTTACTTGGGAAATTGACATGGTTTAATCTAAGACTTCTTCATATTTTTAAGGAAACTAGTTACAACTAAATGATCAATTGTAAGAGAAGGAAATACACATGTATCTGATGAAGCTGTATTTTCATAGTATTCTTAATAGTTTGAGAATGATTGTAGCTTATTATATTTTTGTTTAATTAGATTCAAACCTTAATGTAGTTTAGGCCATTTTATGTAGTTCAAGGCCATTGTTGTAGTAGAATATGCGATTTTTTTTTTTAAACGATGGTATTTAAACCTTGTGTTCAGTACAGTGTATTAAGTGGAACTGCTTCTGATGGCACATTGAGTGCTAAGGCCAAGAAACAGATTTTATAAATGCTTTGAATTCCCTCTTAACTCTTTTATGTTCTTGTAAATTAGTCTCTCTCTTTCAGTAAATGTTACACATTAACTAAATGCTCCTGAATTCCTGTAGCCCTTGTACTTTTCCTTCTGGAGCTATTGTAATTATATTCAATTGGGTATAAAATATGTATATATATATATATGTAGCTATTTTGTTTTCAATATTAGAAATTATTCTAAAGGCATTTTAGGAAACCTTTTTTTCCCCCCAAGCAGTACTTTGCCACTTTTTAAATAAGAGAAGATCCTTTAAACAGTTAAGAATTTAAAAATTAAATATTTTACTTAAAATTGATCTTTTTAGCACTTCAGTCTTTTTGTATTCCTCTGAATATAGACATTCAGAATCAACCAATGCATATCTCACCCTGTGGTAAACAATTTTAGATCCAAAAAGGGTAAAAGTTGTCAGACTTGATTGAAAACAAGACAGTATTTGTCCATGTGGTGAAACAAGATGACCAAACAAGATGAAACAAGATGAAATAAGTTGATAAAACAGGCAATGGGAAAATATGTAAACAATATGTACTAAGAGAATGTTATAAAGTTTTACCAAGATAAATGAGTTGCTTAAAGTGTGGTACAGGCAAATACAAAGAGTTTAGATCAGTGTCGATTGGATCAGTGGAGCAGGTTTCATGAAGGAGATGGGACTTGAACTTGTTACTAAAGACTATTGACTCAGAGGAGGAAGAAGGCATTTCATATAAAGAAAATAGGCTTCAGAAAGATCGAATAATGTGTAAAGGTGTCAAAAGTAGCAGAGTCACTGTTCAGATTGAAGGACCAGAAGTCAGAAGCTCCTGCCTCTTTGCAGTGTGATTCAGCCTCCTAATTCACCCAGTTTGCCTGACCTCTCCCAGTTTCTAAAATTCATTTCTTCTTCCCTTAATTTCATCATGCATTGTAGTTTCTTTGCCATTCGTTATTTCTCCTAAATTTTAATATGTTTTTATTATTAAAATTGAATACTTGAGCTTGTTGTAACAAGTGAGAGGCTGGACTCTCGAGCTAACTTCTGAGTTCAGATCTTGGCTCTGTCCCTTGCTAGCATGTTCAGATTATTTAATCTTTCTGTGCCTTCCTTTTATCATCTGTTCTTCAAGTGTAAACAGTTTGACCGTGTGAGACTCAGGGCATGTTTTTAGTCTAAGGCCCTCTTAAGAAAACTATTAGAGGATGAACTTCATCCTTCAGAGATGAGTAAGAAAACTGGCAAGAGTGCTGTTGGAGAACATTGAGTATATTTAACTATTATGGACCTGAGGCTGAAACGAAAGAGGGAATAAGGAAGAAAAGATAATATGTACATGTTACATATCTGATGATGTAGAAATTGGTCATAAAACTAAAAAATTGAGAGAACTGGGAAGCAGGAAGAAAATTGGAGGTAGAATAAATTTGTGGATTGTCTAATCTGTAATGTCTAGGAGTCAAAGGACATCATTTAAAGCTGACAAATCAGTTAGTAGAAGTATAAGTGTATTTAACAGTACAAAGGTAAACACTGAGAAAGATAATACTAATGATTATAACTGTGTACTGCAGGAGAGGCAGTAAGATTATATAAGCTAATTCTGTTAGTGCTCATAGTAATTAACTATGTAAAGAAATAAAGGATTAATGGTATTAAATGGAAATTATTTAAAATTATAGTTACAAAGATAGGACCAGAAACATACAACAAATCAGTGCTCAGAGAAAATTCAAAGCCTAAAGAAATAGTAAAAGTGGATAAGTGAAGCATTTAACTAAAAAGTTAGAAAAGCTTTTTAAAAGTGAAACTAATAAGTAAATCCAAAATTTGACTCTTTGTAAACACTTAGTGAAACAGGTAAGTCACTTAGCTAAGCTAATTTTTCAAAGGAGGGTAGGACAAAACATCAATATTATGAGGACTAATCACCACACACAGCACAAATTAGAAGGCACATGAGTCTATGTTTGAGTCTAAACAAATAAATTAGAAGATTGTAAAAAAGAGTACAAAAAGGAATATCATGGGAAAATATAATTTACAAAATTGACCTTGGATAAAGAAAATTCAAATAGATCAATATCCGTAGAATAAACAGAGAAAATTGCCAGTTACCTTCCCTTCAAAACACCAGACCCAGATTTCTCATAGAATTCTGGTAAATCCTTAAAGAAATAGTAATTTCAATGTTGTTATCGAAAGTGTTCCAGAGCATGGGAAAAGAAGAAAACCTCCCACATTTGTTATGAACAAGTATAACATTGATGCCAAAACCTGACAAAGAATGTACAAAAAAGGAAAATTATCGATTAAATCTCATTTAAGACTCTAGGAATGAAACTCTTTTTAAACAAAATCCAGCAACTCTGTAGTAGAATCATGGTCAAGAGAAGTTTACTCATGGTATGGAAAGATGATTCAATATTAGGCAATCTGTTAGTGCTGTATTCGTAAACCGAAGGAGAAAAATCTCCAATTACCTAATGAAGAAACATTCAACAAAATTCAACACCCAGTCTTTATGAATAGCATTCAGTAAGATAGTAATCAATGGCCATTTCCACATACATGTTTGTATACATATGTATATTTATTTACTTGTACAGATGTAAGTGTGTGTACATCTGTACAGGTATATGTATATATATCTCAAACTCCAAAACCATGCCGAGTGGTGATACAGTAGGCTTTCCCACTGCAGAACAAGACAAGACAAGAAGGACCGTGTTATCGCTGCCGTTGGGTGTGATGCTGTTAGCACTGGCTGGCTCACACAAGAGAAAGATACCAGAGGAGTGACAATGTGAGATGAGGAGATTGGCCCTGTTGGCACATGGTATGAGTATATATGTGGAAAACCCAACAGAGTCTACTGGAACACTATTCCAAAAAGAGAATGCAGTAAGAAAGCAGATTAAAAATTAATGTTGCGAAATCATTAGCCTTCATTTAACAGTAAGATCATGGACATAATAGTGGAAGGAAAAAAAGCCACATTTACAAACAAACCAAAAGATGAAATACTTAGGAGTAAGCAAACCCAGTATGTCAAAAAATTTCAAACAATACTGAAAAATAAAAAAGAAGACTTAACTCTAAAGACATGTTCTTGATAGGAAGATTCAACATTCTGTCAGTTCTCCATAAATTAGTTTATTAATTTGGTACAGGTTCAATAAAAAATACTGACAGTCTCTTTTTTTCTGGAATTAGACAAAAAATTTTCTGATTGTTTATGTAGTTTAAAAACAAAAAATAGCAAGGAAAATGGGTGGGGATTATTGAAATCATACTCATGTAAAGCCACAGTATTTAAAGCAGTGACATGCCTAGCATGTAAATACATGGGCATAAGGAATGGTAATCACAGAATAAATGTAAATGAATACTGAAATGTAAACCTTAACCTATATCCTGATATGTACAGGAATATAAACCTAAATATTAAATCTAGGAATAAACTTCCTGTATCTAAAGTTAGTAAGAAAAAAATTTTCAATAAATGATTTTGAAGTAATAAAAAATACATATTTTGAACATACTCAGTACACTGTAAACCAGGATACATTTCAAGTGGCAACATCCATCAGAATTAAAATTACTTTTATTCTTTAACCCATCAGTTTTACCTCTGGAAAACTAGCTTTCCTTGCCCGTAAGTGAAGTAACATGTATGTGTGGCCATTTGTTTCAGCATTGTTGGTAAGAGTAACAGCTCAGTTGATAAGGAATCCGCCTGCCATGCAGGAGACCCCAGTTCAATTCCTGGGTCAGGAAGATGCCCTGGAGAAGGGATTGGCTACTCACCCCAGTATTGTTGGGCTTCCCTTGTGGCTCAGCTGGTAAAGAATTCGCCTGCAATGCAGGAGACCCCGGTTCAATTCCTGGGTTGGGAAGATCTGCTGGGGAAGGGAAAGGCTACACACTCCAGTATCCTGGTGTGGAGAATGCCATGGACTATACAATCCATGGGGTCACAGAGTCAAACACTCTTGAGCGACTTTCACTTTCAAAAACAATTCAGGTGTTCCTCAGTAGGAGATTAAGTAATTAAATTAGGGTACATCTGAGAGTGGAATACTGTGCCGTGTGAATGCATTTATGTAAAATAACAAAGTTGTTTTCATTGATGGTGTTTTGGCAGAATGTGGGATCTTAGTTCCCTGACTAGGGATTGAACCCACACCCCCTACATTGGAAATGTGGAGTCTTAACCACGGGACCACGTGGGGAAGTCCAACAAAGATATATTTAATGCTATAGCACATTATCTCCTGAGTTTTTCTACCAAAGTAGCTTTCACATAGAATATATAAAATAATAGCATATGGGATTGTAGCTCGGAGTGACCATTTACAAATTTTTTTCTGCTTTATCTTTAAAATTCTTTGGGTTTGCTATATTCACCTCTGTCTTAGTCTGTTTTAATTTAAAATTGGTTTGGCAAACTGCTCTTATTGTTGAGCAGTCCTGCTCCAGGAAAGCGCCTGATTTATTACGTGCCTTCTCTTACCCATGGTACACTGCCGCCCATCTTACCTTGACTGAGAAGCGTACTGTATGCCAAGACTAATTAACCACATGCTATCCCTGTTTTTGCACATTTCCCTCCAGACTGATTTTTCAACTGAAGGATGATAATCTGTAAACAGAATAGCCCTGTACTTGTCTCAAAATAACAAGTTTCTTTCAAATGGTCAACATTTCCCAACAAATGATCCCTAGACCAATTTGATTTATTGGCATTCCAGCATTACTATTAATGTATTGGTTTGTCCAATATATTCCTATGTTAAAAAATGTTCCATCTTACGTGTTTATTATATTTCTATGTGGAATGTTCTCTTCAGCAGGATGAAGTTAAAGGAAGTAGATCGTACCGCCATGCAGGCATGGAGCCCTGCACAGAATCATCCCATTTACCTAGCTACAGGTAAGTTCAACAGAGAGAAGATAGTATGAGTCCTCTAATTTCTTTTTTTCCACGTCTGACTTATTTATACTTGTCCTTTAAGATTCAGGTCAAGCTTCAGCTCCTCTAGACAGCCTCTCCTCTCCTGACGAGATACATGCAACCTTCCTGTCAGCTGAGTTCAGTGGCCTTCCTATATGCTTGTACATCATAGTGTTAATCATGGTCTATTACATTTATAGCGTCTTCCTCACTTCAGAACTGTGCTCTATCTTTATTCCTCCGGTATTAAGCACAATAGATAAAATGTAAAAAAGTTAATAAATACCAATTTGAGTGAATGAACAACAGTTTTGATGCTCCATTTTTATATAAACAGAGTTGAAGTTATATCATTTGTGACTATAAGCATGGAACTGTTCTTTCAGAGGTTTATCTATAGACTTAAAAAATTGTCTGCACTACCAACTCTTAGAAACATCATCTCTGAGCCTTGCATCAGAATCTTACTGTTGTAGTAATGTAAGCATCTGCTCAGTGGTATATGTGCTGAGATTTCAGTCATTAATGTAGCATTCATGAGTGGGATGATTGAAAAACATGCATTTAATTTCTATTTTGTATGTTTTTCTCTGAGTCTTTTTGTTTTTGCGTGTGCAGTTACCATGAATATATTTTCTATAGGAACATCTGCCCAACAATTGGATGCAACATTTAGTACCAGTGCTTCTCTTGAGATATTTGAATTAGACCTTTCTGATCCATCCTTGGATATGAAATCTTGTGCCACGTTCTCTTCTTCTCACAGGTATGAGATTCAACCTGAAATTTACATGATTATTTGATTATATGTTGTGGTTGATGCCTAGTGTGTCTTTAAGTGTTCCATTATGAAATTGTAAGGAATACCATTAGTGACATATTTTGTGAAAAATTATATGAGTTGTTTAGGTAGAAGTTTAAAAAGTGTCTATATGTTCTGTTGAATTTTCTTTTATTACTGACTGTTGTGTGTAAGAAGGAAAGGCTCTAGTTTCTAGTATTTTTTCCCTCATGATATAGTAGAGTTACTTTCTTTTGCTTTTTTTAATCTTACCTCTTTACAGAAAAAGGTAGGCATGACTAGAAAAAAGTAGTTAGATGAATATTAAAATGTTAATAGTGATTTTCTCTGAATGGAGGTTGCTTTTTCCCCCATCTACTTATGTATATTTCAAATTACATTTCACAGAGATTTTTATTGACTTGGTTTCTGATATGATAGGTATTTAGATAGGTGGATTTCCAAGTATTTAAGCTATATAGAAGGGTATTTAATTTCAGTAGTAAAATGTGCTTTATAGCCTTAATACCTTGGCAAATTTTGGTGAAGAGATTGTACCTCGGCTAACAATACAGTTCAAATCACGGCGTCTCCCGTGGGATGGCTTACATCATCCAAGCCCTCCCACTGTACTGGGAACCCCAGATACTTTTCATCCGGCAGTTTTTCTACTCACTACCATTGTTATATTATCTCCATGCCATTTCCATACCAAATTGTAATCTTTTATTCTCCACCAGTGGGTGGAGAATTATGTCATAATAGACATAATTTTGATATCACCTTTTTACTGTCAGAATATGTTATTTTGCTTAGAAAATTTCAGATGACTCCCTTAACTGCTTTACTGTTTAACAGATGACATGTTACTGAGTACTTCTGTAGTCAAATAAAATCAAGGGAAGTGGTTGATTAGCTCTATTTTATAAATGAATCAAAAGCAGCTTAGGGAGATTGAGTAACTGGCTCAGGGTCTCACAGATTCTAAATGGTAAATCCATTCTTAGGCTCTTATCTTCTGACACACAAATCAAGTATACTTTCTTGTATTAGCTGTGCAAGAGTTTTTGTACCCTTCAAGGTTACAAAGTGAAACATGAGTAAAAATAAAAACTAAAATGCCATTTCACCAAGTTATGTACAGTTACCAGGGATAGAGGAGAAGCAGTGTTTTTGGTGTACTTATGAAAAAGCTTAAATGTATAATTTCCAAATTATTTTCTAAGTTTATCTGACTTCAAAAAAGAGTATTTTTGCTCATTTTCTTTTAAAGGTACCACAAGTTGATTTGGGGACCTCATAAGATGGATTCCAAAGGAAATATCTCTGGAGTTCTGATTGCAGGTGGTGAAAATGGAAATATTATTCTTTATGATCCCTCTAAAATTATCACTGGGGATAAGGAAGTTGTGATTGCCCAGAATGACAAGCATACTGGCCCAGTGAGAGCGCTGGATGTGAACATTTTCCAGGTTAGACTTTTGATGTTTATTCATATTTCTTGAGATACGTGCTGCTTATTTGAAATAAGTATATGAATTTACTGTGCCTCAGTCTTGAAGAAAGCTAAAACTGTGCCTCTGCAGGTTGATGAGTGAGTGTATTTGTATGAAGAATGAAAGGTTCAGAGTTGGCTTCAGCTGAGTAATATACTAACCCCAGGGAACGGATCAGGGTGATGGGTTTAGTTCTAGAAGTCTGGAGATGTCATGTCATCTTATGGACATTTTTAAAATATTAGGCACCTCAGAGGTTGGAAACCTTGCCTTTTAAAAGTTTGTCTAGATACTTCCCTGGTGGTCCAGTGGCTAAGACTGCATTCCCTATGCAGGAGGGCCTAGATTTGATCCCTGGTCAGAGAACTAGATCCCACATGCTGCAACTAAAGGTGCTCCATGCCACAGCTAAGACCTGGTACATCCAAATAAACAAGTAAATAAAACATTTTTAAAAATTAAAAAAAAATTTGTGCTAGTTCAGCATTAGGCTGGTGCTGTTGTGTGTGGGTTAATCTGTTGTTTTATTAGTGCTAAATGTATTTATGTCAAAGAGATTACTACTCTATCAAATAATAAGATATATACATAAATATAGTGTAAATTTAATGGGCAATTAAGAGTCTGTACTGTTGCCATTGTAAACATTACTGGATGTTAATTGTAGAAATGTATACATTAATAAAGATCTTGCATTAATAGGATATTGGAGTATAATCAGAAAATAAATATTATCTTAAAAAAGTTTGATAGTTATTTTTCTTGTATTATAAATAGATATTTTAGATATAGACATACAGAAGCCCAAACTTCTTCATTTCTACGGTTTATGGTGCCAACTCTTTAGATAGCTAATTTCCAACAACTGCTGATTTTTGGTTCATGTCTTATATCATAGGTGGCTACTGCCATGGAATTCCTCTATTTTCAGTGTTGTATGTCAGTTGTTATAGTAGATTAATGAGAGTGAACAGTAAAGGATGAAGGTCATTTTAGGAACCTCGTTGTCTTCCTGGACTTCATAACACAATTTTAGGGTCTTTTTGATCTAAAAGGTACACAACGTAGTTTACCTAGAAATACTACCACCTGACGCATGATGGACCATACATGAAATATAAATATGTGAGGACAGACACAGAAAACAAATTTATAGTTACCAAGGGGGACAGGGGATTGGAGAGGGATAAATTAAGAATTTGGGATTAGCAGATATAAACTACTATATATAAAGCAGATAAACAGCAAGGTCCTACTGTGTAGCACAGGGAACTAGTAATATAGTCAATATCCTATAATAAACTATAATGGAAATATATGTGTGTATGCATATATATAGATATGTAACTGGGTCACTTTACACCAGAAACTATAGTTTTGTTTTGTTTTTAATTTATTTATTTTAACTGGAGGCTAATTACTTTACAATATTGTAGTGGTTTTTGTCATACATTGATATGAATCAGCCATGGAGAAACTATAGTTTTTTTAATTGAAATAAGTCCACTATACTTCAGTTTAAAAATTTTTTTAAATAAATAAATACATGAGGATTTGAGACAAGAGAGTTTACTAGTCTCATCTTGATCCAGCTCCAGAGGCTGACTTTGAAGTGCCTGGGATAGACACCATTATTTTAGCATTCAGCTATTTGAAGGCCAACAGGGTGACCTATTTTTGTCTCCCACAATCAGATCCCCTTCCAGAGGTCCAAACCACAGGCAATAATCGCCATATAAGAATTTATCCATATAATTATTTAATGTCTTATATTGAAATGCCAGTAGATGTGTTATCTTTTTCAGTTTAATAGTTTTACAATATGTTTCTTTAGAAAACTGATTAAATTTCAGATTGTTATACATAGTTTTTAGGGGTTCATGCATTTTGATTTTTTAAATTAAACAGAAAAATTATATGCCTTAAAACTGAAAGATTTTTAAAATTAATTAATTAATTTTTAATTGAAGGGTAATTCCTTTACAGTATTGTGTTCAGCCATAGGCTTACCCATGTCCCCTCCCAGTTGAACCATACCTCCCACCTCCCTCCCCATCCCTCCCCTCTAGGTTGTTAACAAGCCGGTTTGAGTTCTCTGAATCAGACAACAAATTCTGGTTGGCTATCTATTTTACATATGGTAATGTAAGTTTCCATGTTACTCTCTGCATCCAGCCCACTCTCCTTCCTTCCTGACCAGCCATGTCCTTGGCTGTTCTCAGTGTCTGTGAAAACTTATAGATCTTTCCAGCTCCAAACTGGGTTATTCTGAATTCTCTTCATTATTTGTAAATGATGTTTATTTGTTAATTCTTTCTTATTGCAGACTAATCTGGTGGCCTCTGGTGCTAACGAATCTGAAATCTACATTTGGGATCTAAATAATTTTGCAACTCCAATGACACCAGGAGCCAAAACGCAGGTATTACATTGATTTCAGTGTAATCAAAAGAACCAAAATTGGTTTTTCTGCACTTATTTGTTTTTTCACACAAAATATATCTGTTTAAAATCAGTGTTTAAATGTCATTGACTTTTCTATAGCATGATCAAGTGTTAATGAATATGTTTCTTTAGAGTATCAGCAAGTCCTTCAACAGTAAATATTTATTTAGTACTTGCCATCTCCCAGGCACTGTTTGAGGTACTAGACTGTGAGGGTAAATAAAATAGTCTTTAATAGTTTTCCTAGGTATAATATTTTATGTAGTATAGTGTTCTATATTATATAGTATTTTAGCAATATCCAACCTCAGAATAAAAATCATAGAGAGGAAACTTACTTAAAACAAAAAAAGAAACACAACCTGTTTCCTATATAATTCTAATAAGTTGAGAAAGAACAGTCATCTCCACCTTCTTTAGACTGTATTGACTATTTGATTTGAGTGGCTATTAAAACAGGCCCTAACATTTTGGCAATCTGAGAGGTAGCGTAATGATAGTATATGGTTTTCTAGGTCTAGGCTGTAACTTTTGCTCTGCCTAGATTTCTGTCACATTGACCAGCATCTACTTTGTGGTCCATTATCTTCCATGGAGCAGTTGCAAAGTAAAGAAACAGTGCTTGATTTGTAACAGGAGCTCAATAAGTGGCTGGTGAATAGACAAGGTAAAGTACTTGAATTGGTATATACCTGAGCCTTAAACTGCGTATGTTGAGAACTTAAGAATATAAAAATAAATTTATGGAAGGAATAGATCAGATTTTTAAGTAATCCATTTTCTCAAAAGAAGAATTAGATTTTGTAGTTAAACTTGATTACAGTTGAGAAATGGTTCTTAGTAGTTTATTCCTTACAGCCCCCAGAAGATATCAGCTGCATTGCGTGGAACAGACAAGTTCAGCATATTTTGGCATCAGCCAGTCCCAGTGGCCGGGCCACTGTGTGGGATCTTAGAAAAAACGAACCTATCATCAAAGTCAGTGATCATAGTAACAGGGTAAGTATGTGATTAATTTGTGAGAAACATGTTTTATTTCTGCTATAGCTATTCCTATATTGTTTGTCAGAGTTGGCAACAAATCAGATTTCTATAAAGTCAAATCCTGTTTTCTTACGGACCAATCATGTTGGAATGAGAGGTTGTTTTTCCCTTTGGGGAAAATAATAAAATTCCTACTAAACCTATCTTAATGATGAAGAGAAAGATTGGTTAATCAAAGGAGTTATTCCATGGTATACTAGTTGTTTTGCTTTGTCAGCTGTTCCAAAGTATTATAGCAACTAGAATGTAAAATTTTTCCCTCCTAGTAATTTTATGACTATGAAGCCATAGTTTCCAGACTCTTGGGTTCCTCTTTTCTGATTAGGCAGTGCTAAAATGAACTGGTATTCTTCTCCCACTTGTTCAGTAGATGCTGTTGTATAATACGTTACATTTTAATCTTACAGATTCATTAATGTTATGTCATCATATGTTATAAAGTAATTTAGACACACTTTAGGGCTTGCTTTATTAATATGTTTTTAATTACTGTTTTTGGTTGGACATTTAAAAAGTGAGTTTGCCTAAATCAGAGAATACATATATAATTTAAAAACAACAATAGCAATGAGAAAACACTATAAGAATATTTCCTCAAGGTATTGTTTTTCAGTGAGTCAGGAGTTTTAAAACAAGTTTCAGTGAAATAAAGTACACAATAAGCATTTCAGTCAACTTCTAGAACACTTAACAGGATCTGAGCTTCCAAGTATTTCTCAGTAATAGTGTTAATTTATCCCATATGAAAATTTTAACAGTAGTTGTTGCTTTAGACACTTTATCTTGATTTTTCTGATAAAGCAGAGGAAAGGTACTAATTTTTAAAAAATCTTCTCATCTTCATTTCTCTAAAAGTATTAAATTTTAAATTTATATAAAACTTTTCCCCTTATTACAATTTTGACAGGACAACTCATTTGTGGTATAGAATTTCTCTGGCCTGGAATGATTTGTTGGATGATTTTGAAAACATTTAAACTCTTTTGTTTAAGACCACTGTTTAAGAGTGTTTAATAGAATTTAATAGTTTAGCAGGTTTTTAAAAAACAAATTTTAAATAAATGAAAATAATGAAATAATGAATACATAAGTAAGAATATTTTTTTCATAAGCCTGAGCTGATGTTTTCTACTCTTTGCTTCAACAAACATACATTCCTCGTGTTCATTTTGGCTTTTCACAAAGTAGTGTGATTGATAAGATGTGAGCCTTGCCTGTCTGCAGATGCATTGCTCCGGGCTGGCGTGGCATCCTGACGTTGCCACTCAGATGGTCCTCGCCTCTGAGGATGACAGGCTGCCAGTGGTCCAAGTGTGGGACCTTCGCTTTGCCTCCTCTCCGCTCCGCGTCCTGGAAAACCATGCCAGGTATCTTGCTGCTCTTCCAAAAAGCTTGATTTGTGAATTGTAAGAAATGTATTTACTTATTGCTTTGAATTATCAGATAATTTTATAAAATTAGGGAATCTACTTTGTCTCTGTCTCATGAAAGTTAGTATAAATAGTTCATTTCTATTTTAAGCAATAGTCATCTAATTTTTTGTACCAAAAAATGGTAGCCAAATCATATCACAAAAACATGAAAATGTGTTTATGGATTTTCTACAACTTATTTCAAATAATAGGTAATAGATCAAAATTCTAGTGAATCATAGCTCTTTGGGACAACTCTTGGATCTTTGAGACATTATACAGTTTGATCTTTATTTGATTCGTCATATTTATGAAGAGTCTTCCATGACGTTAATGTCAAGCAACAACTGAAAAGTTTGTTTTACTTCTGAGTGTTTATCTTAATTTAAAAGCAAACATTTTTGAGATATTAAGTGGTTCATTCTGCCTTCGATTTTAATAAATGTGTGGATGCTCTTAAAAACATGAAAATTGTCTTGTGTTAACCTTAGTAGCATTAAATTTAGTTTGTGGGAATTCCCTGGCAGTCCAGTGGTTAGGGCTCTGTGTTTCCACTGTGAGGGGCATGCGAACTAAGATCCTACAAGGTGCACAGAGTGGCCGAAAAAGAATTTTGTTTTTTTAAGTTTGTAATTGTGCAGATTTCCTGTCATTTATATTCAGATACCCAGGGAGTTTATGCATGTTTTGTTCAGTGTTTTTAAACAAGAAATAAATCTCTTTTAGTGTTAAAGTATTTTCAGTGCTTTGGGCTTTTTTCTTCTTTCCTTTTTAGGGATATATAAACTAAAGCTTTAAACTCCTTTTTCCCCCTTTTTCCCCCACATTTTCAGTTGTGGAATTACACACTTTGAGAAGTCTTAAAGTTTGTGACCTCTCCTTGAGCTTCTTATAAAGGAGAAAAGAATCTGGTCACAATGTAATCCTATTTAGATGTTATGCTTCAGTCAGCTTTTTAGTAAAGAAGGGGTGATTCTGAGAAGTTTTAATGTTTTTCCCATGTTTGGTAAGGTTTTATTTATTTATTAAACATTTGCTTATTGAACACATACCAACCAGTGTATTAGGATTCAGTAATACCACAAAAATCCCTGCCCGGTGTTGAACAGAGTTCTCTGTGCTATACAACAGGTCCTTGTTGGGTGTCTATTTTAAATATAGCAGTGTATACATATCAGTCCCTAATTCCCAAATGTTAGCTTGATTAAGACTCATAGTAAACCTGTAGTGTAAATGCTATTATCCCATTTTACACATTGGAAATTGAAGCTTGGCAAGGCTAAACTTGGTTTAGATCAAAACTAGTCATCTGCTGACTTCCAACTCAAACATCCTGGTCATTGTATCTATGCTCTTAACATTACATTCTACTGCCAATTTTCAGAGTGGTCGCAGTTTAGCAAGACAGAATACCATACTGGGTGCCAGGAGCAAATCAACCTCTCTATTTCTGTTTTCTCCCTCTAGTAAATGCAAGAGTTGGATTATATAATCTTTAAGGTCCTTTCAGTTCTGTAGTTCAGTGATCTTTTTTAATACTTGCTAAGAATTTATATGTTCCTTAACTTGTGATATTAAATATGATATTGATATCTAAAGGCATTCTTGATGTGCCTTGAAATTTTTGACATGCATAATTGGATTCTAAAGAGAGGAGACAGTTAAGAGTCCATTATTCCTAAATGGACTTCCCAGGTGGCGCTAGTGGTAAAGAACCCACCTGCCAATAGAGGAGATGTAAGAGATGTAGCTTCAATCCCTGGGTCGGGAAGATCCCCTGGAGGAGGGCATGGCAACCTACTCCAGTATTTTTGCCTAGAGAATCCCATGGACAGAGGACCCTGGCAGGCTACAGTCCATGGGGTTGCAAACAGTCGAGCAAGCGACTTAAGTGCACACACATGCGTTGCTACAGTTGGGAAATCTGAATATGGACTCTCTATTTAGAGTATTGCATAAAAATAACATTTTCAGTATGTGATTGTATATAGAAGAAGGTTCTTATCACCAGAGAGAAGTGTAGAGGTGTCATGTAACAATCTGCATTTGACAGATACAATATATATAGAGAGAGCGAAATACAAAGACCTAAAGTAAATGTGGCCAAATTGATGAATCTAGGTGAGAAGTGTAAGGGTGTACATCACACTATGCTTACAATTTTTATAAAGATTTTAATGCTTAAAAAATAAAATGTTGGAAGCAAAGGCATTCTTAAATAACTTGAGTTATTTTCCTATAGTGTATTTTTCTGATTCTGAGAGGACTTAGATTGTAAGAAATATCATCATATTAAAAACAACTTTTGGGGAAAAGAAGAGTTATGTATACCTTGATGGTGAGGTTTACCTGTATTTTGGAAATTGAAAAAAAAAATCTTAGAATTACTATAATGTTTTCAGAATAATTGAGGACTCTTTGTATGTTTTTGATTTAAGAAATACACAGACATAATTCTAGTTTCTAGTATTTTTCTTCATGGTCTGGTAATGTTAACTTTTCTTTCATCTCTAAATAGCAGAGGCATGAATGTAGAAAAACAAACTATTAATATAATAGTACTTATTTCTGGATGGTAGGATACAGGATTTTTTAAATTTTTGCAGAGGATGCTAATCTGAATTTTTCAAAACATTTACTGAAAATGTTACTTTGTTTGAAAGTAAAAGTGTTAGTCACTCAATCATGTCTGACTCTGCAACCCCATGGACTATACAGTCCATGGAATTCTCCAGGCCAGAATACTGGAGTGGGTAGCCATTCCCTTCTCCAGAGGATCTTCCCAACCCAGGGATCAAATCCAGGTCTCCCACGTTGCAGGTGGATTCTTTACCTGCTGAGCCACCAGGAAAGCCCTGTGTAGACCATGGTGTTGGGCATTTGTTTTCATTTTTTTGCCATCATACACTATACTCTATATTGAGCATCTTTGTAATGATCACAGAGCATACCCATTGCTAAATTGCTTTCCAGAAAGATTATGTGAAATTGTACTTCTCTTAGCAGTGTGTCTCTCCAAAGCCTCGACAGAAGTAATTTGCAGATTTGATTTTCTCAAGATTAAAAATTTCATCTTTGTGTTTTTAAGGGGGATTTTGGCAATTGCTTGGAGCATGGCAGATCCTGAATTGTTGCTGAGCTGTGGAAAAGATGCTAAGATTCTGTGCTCCAACCCAAACACAGGAGAGGTATGGAGAGGAAATATTTCTCAGACTTGGAGTGATTGTAATATTTAACTGTAGCTGAATAAGAAAATTTCCATGTGAATTCTTTAGTACATAATTAAAATTAATGTGAAAGTAGATGGAGGTGTGTATGAAATGTTAACCTAGCGGAGACTTTATCTAAACCCAGCTGTTTTCATTTGGAAATATCAGTCATTGAAAATGATGTATATGAACCTAGTAATCACCCCACCCCAACCCCTCATTTCCAGTAAAAGGCATTTATCTAGACTCAGAAATGGTTGGGTTTATTTAGTGTGTTTTCTGGAAATCAGTGTCCTCAGAGTAGGAGTGTTCAAGGTTTGGGTCCTGAAGGTCCTCTTTGATTTTTGGAAATCAGTGGATGTAGATTTTTAATCTCTCTTCTGAACTGTACAGCAAGAATATAATACTTTATCATGAAATATTTGTCATGTGTTCTATTTATAGAAATTTAGATGGATAAGCTAAATGAGCAGGCTAAATGCCTTTTCACTTAATTCTGTTTCCTTATGAAGTAAAACATTATTTAAAATGTTACATGAAGTCCAAATTAAGCTAATTTGACTTATTTCTTAAACCCATAAAACTTACGCTCCTAAGAGCATCAGTTAGCATCACACTAACTTTGAGTTAGCAACAGTTATTACATGATTACATTATAAAGTTAGTAAACAATTATTACATTATTTATATCAGCCATTTTTAATAGTTTTTCTATATTCTGTTCCTCGTAAAGAAAACTGTTTATGCCACATTCTGTTTTGATTCTGTAGCGATAAGAATGATGTGTACATGTTTTCTCACTTAACAAGAAAGAAGCCAGTCTTCTCAGTGAATTCTTCCTTCTCAAGAATTTTTTTTTTAATTTTTATTGGAGTATAGTTGCTTTACAACATTGGGTTAGTTTCTGCTGCACAACAAAGTGAGTTAGCTACGCGTGTACACGTGTCCCCATTTTTGTGAATTTTCTTCCCAGTTAGGCCACCACAGAGCATTGAGTATAGTTCCCCGTGCTATACAGTAGTTCTCACAGTTAGTAATCTGTTTTATACATAGTGATGTATATATGTCAGCCCCAATCTCCCAGTTCATCCCATCCCCCCCTTCACCCCAAGCTTTGTTTTTGAAATTTGATCTTCAAATGATTTAAAGGTGGTTCTTTGGATCTTGGCCAGCAAAGTCAGTTGGATAGGACCCTTTTAGAGTTCAGCAAGTTGATCCTAATACAGTATTCTGATCTTTCAGATGCCTCTTCTATTACAATTTCAATAAAAATAGGAAAATCTCAGTTTTTAAAAGGTTCTTATTCCAAATCTGGTCAAAATTTTGATCACCTTTCGTTTTTGTCATAATGAACTTTTCTTGTACTTTAAATTGTTGTTTTTCCTGGCTGTACACTTTCTAAAAGTAAATGTTTAATTAAAGTTGTACTTGTTGATCATAGTAATTCAGGTATTTGGGCTATAAAGTGCCTGTACTTTTTTTTTGGTCTAGGTGTTGTATGAACTTCCCACCAACACACAGTGGTGCTTTGATATTCAGTGGTGTCCCAGAAATCCTGCTGTCTTGTCAGCTGCTTCCTTTGATGGGCGTATCAGCGTTTATTCTATCATGGGAGGGAGCACGGATGGTTTAAGGCAGAAACAAGTTGACAAGGTAATAGGAAATACCAAGTTTTTTATTACAACACCTGAAAAGAGTCATCTTATTGCATAATTATTTTGAAAATCACTTTACTGATCAGCGATACCAATTACTTGGAGAATTGTGGGAAAAACATTTATTCAGTATGACTTGAAAACGTGTGACATAGTCTTTATATAAGTTATGGAAATCCCGCTTTGTTTTTTAGCTCTCATCATCTTTTGGGAATCTTGACCCCTTCGGCACAGGACAGCCCCTTCCCCCATTACAAATTCCTCAGCAGACGACCCCACATAGTATCGTGTTGCCTCTGAAGAAGCCACCCAAATGGATCCGAAGGCCTGTTGGTGCTTCCTTTTCAGTAGGTGCATTTGTTTCTATGGTCCATAAACACCAAGGACAAAGTGTTATTATAAGATCGCTCAGATGGAAGAGGGCAGAGTTTGAGATATGTTTATGAGTTTTCATCATTCAGAAAGACTTCTCAGGAAAAGTGGAACCTACTCCCTTTTTTTTAAAATTGTGATAAAATGTACATAACATAGAATTGACCATGTAAACCATTTTAAAATATAACAGTTCAGTGGTATTGAGTACATTCAGCTAATGTTTTGCAACCTTTGTGCTGTTCCCGCTGCCCCACTTCATTGTACTTGTCATCCTTCTCTATCTCTCCTTCCTTCATTCCTTTCTTTTTTTGGGGCGGGGGAGGGTGCTGCATGCTAGTTGTTACTAGGTCCACTGTGGTTGCGCATCTAATCTAGAGCCTGTGACCTTGCAGCACTTATGACCGCACTAAAGCTGACATTCTGATTCTCTGTCTCATTCTTGGTTCCAAACCCATGTGGGGAAGAGGGAGTGTTAGTTATTACCTTCATAATACTTCAGTACTAGTGAACGGACATTCACTTTTCATTCCAAAGATAAATATATAGTGAACATCCTCTGTCAGGCACCATCCTAGGCTGGAAACACACCTGTAAACTAGATAGAGTCTGTGTCTCAAATAGTGTGTATTGGGGGGCGGGGAGACTTTTCTGTACAGTTTGAGTTTTCTTTTACACCTTATCCATACATAATTTTATAATAATAAGTTTTAATTACTTTGGGAAGTAGAGAACTAACTTAGATGGTTGGTTAGGATTCAGTAAGTAAAGTGGAAAGTCACAAGCAAAAGTGCAGATTCAGAGACAGGAGAGCAGATAGTGGAGAAGAGCAGCACTAGGGATGAGAGATTAATTAAATCAAGAATGAATTTACAAGCGATGTAATCAACCGTCTGTTTAGGAAGTTTAGGAAGATTTAGAACGTTTAGGATGTTGTTTAGGAAGATTAGTATGTAGCAAAGAGGCAAAATGGTTGTCTAGGGAGGCCTTACAAACAGCTATGAAAATAGAAGCGAAAGGCAAAGGAGAAAAGGAAAGATACTCCCATTTGAAAGCGGAGTTCCAAAGAATAGCAAGGAGAGATAAGAAAGCCTTCCTCAGGGATCAGTGCAAAGAAATAGAGGAAAACAATAGAATGGGAAAGGCTGGAGATCTCTTCAAGAAAATTAGAGATACCAAGGGAACATTTCATGCAAAGATGGGCTCAATAAAGGACAGAAATAGTAGGGACCTAACAGAACCAGAAGATATTAAGAAGAGGTGCAAAAATACACAGAAGAACTATGCAAAAAAGATCTTCATGACCCAGATAATCACAATGGTGTGATCACTCACCTAGAGCCAGACATCCTGGAATGCGAAGTCAAGTGGGCCTTAGGAAGCATCACTACGAACAAAGCTAGTGGAGGTGATGGAATTCCAGTTGAGCTATTTCAAATCCTGAAAGATGAGCTGTGAAAGTGCTGCACTCAATATGCCAGCAAATTTGGAAAACTCAGCAGTGGCCACAGGACTGAAAAGGTCAGTTTTCATTCCAATCCCTAAGAAAGGCAATGCCAAAGAATGCTCAAACTACCGCACAATTGCACTCATCTTACACACTAGTGAAGTAACGCTCAAAATTCTCCAAGCCAGGCTTCAGCAATATGTGAACCGTGAACTTCCAGATGTTCAAGCTGGTTTTAGAAAAGGCAGAGGAACCAGAGATCAAATTGTCAACATTCGCTGGATCATCGAAAAAGCAAGAGAGTTCCAGAAAAACGTCTATTTCTGCTTTATTGACTATGCCAGAACCTTTGACTATGTGGATCACGACAAACTGTGGAAAATTCTGAAAGAGATGGGAATACCAGACCACCTGACCTGCCTCCTGAGAAATGTGTGTGCAGGTCAAGAAGCAACAGTTTGAACTGGACATGGAACAGACTGGTTCCAAATAGGAAAAGGTGTATGTCAAGGCCGTATATTGTCACCCTGCTTATTTAACTTATATGCAGAGTACATCATGAGAAATGCTGGACTGGATGAGGCACAAGCTGGAATCAAGATTGCTGGGAGAAATATCAATAACCTCAGATATGCAGATGAAACCACCTTTATGGCAGAAAGTGAAGAACTAAAAAGCCTCTTGATGAAAGTGAAAGAGGAGAGTGAAAAAGTTGGCTTAAAACTCAACATTCAGAAAACTAAGATTATGGCATCTGGTCCCATCACTTCATGGCAAATAGATGGGGAAACAGTGAGAGACTTTATTTTTGGGGGCTCCAAAATCACTTCAGATGGTGACTTTAGCCATGAAATTAAAAGATGCTTGCTCCTTGGAAGGAAAGCTATGACCAAACTAGACAGAATATTAAAAAGCAGAGACATTACTTTGCCAACAAAAGTCCGTCCGGTCTAGGCTATGGTTTTTCCAATGGTCATGTATGGATGTGAGAGTTGAACCATAAAGAAGGCTGAGTGCTGAAGAATTGATGCTTTTGAACTGTGGTGTTGGAGAAGACTCTTGAGAGTCCCTTGGACAGCAAGGAGATCCAACCAGTCCATCCTAAAAGAGATCAGTCCTGGGTGTTCATTGGAAGGACTGATGTTGAAGCTGAAACTCCAATACTTTGGCCACCTGATGTGAAGAACTGACTCATTGAAAAAGACCCTGATGCTGGGAATGATTGAAAGAGGGAGGAGAAGGGGACGACAGAGAATGAGATGGTTGGATGGCATCATCAGCTCAGTGGGCATGAGTTTGAGTAAACTCTGGGAGTTGGTGATGGACAGGGAGGCCTGGCGTGCTGCAGTCCATGAGGTCTCAAAGAGTCAGACACAACTGAGTAACTGAACTGAACTGATAGTATGTAGCATGGATTGGAGGGGGGAAGAACAAGCTATAGACATGCAGTCATACAGTTCAGTGTGAAAAGAATTAGGCAGAAAAATAGCAATGTAAAAAGAAGCTATGAAAGAGATATAAGAAGAAATCAATCCCTGAAGCTGAGGAATGACTGTGAGGCCAGAGGAAGAGTTCTGAGCCTACTTGCTACGAGAATGATAGCAGACCTGTGCGTGGGAGCCCCGTAGAGAAGTGAAGACCCAAAGGCGTGGCACAGCGAAAGTGCTGCTTGACTCGGTTGAGCCAAGAACGGCAGTCATGGGCCAGTAACTAAAATACACAGAGAGGTGGAGGGGGGTGATTTCTATTTATCAAGTTCTGTTTGTGCAGAGTTCTACCGTCCTGGACTCCCCATCTCTGAAGATGAGTGTTTTTTTTCCTCCTGGCAAAAGGAGGAAATCTCACATGGGAGTTTCATCTCCTACTTTCAGAGAGAAAAGAGGAGGTCAGAGTGTCCTCCTTGCTCCTGCTATTTCTCGGTATTCCTTCAGTTCAGTTGCTTCGTCATGTCTGACTCTTTGGGACCCCAAGGACTGCTGCATGCCAGGCTTCGCTGTCCAGCTCAAATAATCCTTATTTGAGCTTATGCCAAATGGCATGTTTCATAGCAGCATATCCACTCCCTTTTAAAACTTAGAGCCTAGAGTAGAAGGTGAGGCAAATACGTACAGCTAATAGTTGAATCAAAAGAGAGAGAGATAAATGTAATATACTGAGGGCATCTGGGGTGGCAGAGGTGACCTTTGCCCAGGCCTTGAGGAGGAGTCACATTGAGTATGTATAAGTGAGTAAAAGCAAGTAGGTGAGAAATTGTGGGGTGCAGCTACTAGGACATTGCATCTAGGAGGGGAGTGGTGTGAAGAGGAGTAAGAATTGGAGGCTGGGGTCAGATCGTGGAGTATGGACAGGAGCATCAGCGAATCGCATGCAGAGGGAGACGCGTGTAGGTCACAGTTCTTTGCTTCATCAGGTTTACAAGAAGCACGTTAGGGGCCACGTCCTTGTGTCTCAAGCTGATTTCGTCTCCTCGTCCTGTTCTAGTTCGGAGGCAAACTGGTCACCTTTGCGAATGTCAGAACGCAGCCCCAGCCGGGGGCCGAGCAGCAGCCGCAGCGGCACCACGTGTTCATCAGTCAGGTGGTGACGGAGAAGGAGTTCCTCTGCCGATCGGACCAGCTGCAGCAGGCCGTGCAGTCGCAGGGATTCGTCGGCTACTGTCAGAGGAAGATCGATGCTTCTCAGACTGAGTTTGAAAAAAACGTGTGGTCCTTTTTGAAGGTAAAGTTGGTGTTAAGCAGCTTTACTTCGTTACCTGCAGATTTAACTGTTCCCATCATATTCTAAACCTGTCTTCCTGTCAAAGAAACAGCAGGGACAGTATGATTTGGGGGAATCTCGTGATGAAATTAAAGAAAACCTTATGAAAAGCATGTGAAATAATACTTTATGTCAAGAGTTCTTTCTTGGCTTTGAAAAGCCTAATATGAAATGCTTTTTAAATAATATGCTAAATGTTTTTAAGTGCTTAAGTGTTTTTAAGAGACATAACATTCAGCAGACCTATTTTAAAATTAGAACATAGAGCTGAGTATAATAAAAACATAGCGTGTTTAATTTCCAATTAAAGACAATGGGGGAAGAGGGACTAGGTGTAGAGGGGAGAGGTTGGAGGCATTTCTCATCCCTTAACTGAGTGGCATTTATGACAGTAAAATAGCAAATATAATTGTTTTTTTTTGGTTATTTTGTCTCCACTGGAATGTCTGTTTCCCAAGTCTGAGTTTTGCAAAGAAAAGAGCTCTTGAATGCAATAATGTTTAATTCATTTTATATTCTGTAAATATTAGTTTCAAGAAAGTTTTAGGATGTGACGTTGAATATTTCACATAATGTGAGTTTTGCATTCATGTAGCCTTTGGACATGATTTAGTTTGTTTTTGCAAATATTATTTTAAAAGTAAGCTTTATTCAACTTGGCTAATTAATTACTAGTACACACTATTTTTTAAAAAATAGCTTCTTTAAAAAAAACTATTTGGATTCTTTTACAGTGAAGCTTCTAGTTGATATAGTAGACTTTAGATATTTTAAATAATTCTACTTGGAATTTGAGCAGTTAATTAAAAATTGGGCCTTTAGATGCAGTTCTTTATTTCAAGAATATGTCTTTTTTTAAGGTAAACTTTGAGGATGATTCTCGTGGAAAATACCTTGAACTTCTAGGATATAGAAAAGAAGACCTAGGAAAGAAGGTAAACTTTTGGGGAGGTTTTAAAGCCTGTGCTTACACAAGTGAAATATTTATGTAATGTAGGTTTTTGGTTTTGTTTTTTTTTTTAATGTTCTATACAGATTACTTCAACTCATTCAGTAAACATTTAATAAGAATTTATGCTTGGTCACCAGAGTTTTGGATTCGTGTTGTTAAAGTTGAAACTGTTCATTGGTAATATCCTAATTTAGAAGCTGCCAGAACCATCTTTAAACTTCATCTAAAGAGTTGTGTCAGTTGGGCCTTGAAACAAAAGAGACAGTGAGCCTCAAACACTGGGAATAGCACTTAGATTTTTGAGAGGATGAGTAGTCAATGGCTCTGGAGGAAAGAGAGGGAAAAGTTTGTTTCCCTGCATTGTCTACAGCTTAAGTGATGAAAATTAGGGTACTGTTTTCCACCCCAGCTATTTATGCCCTCAGCTCACAATTCCCAAACTGAGTTAGTCCAGCTCGCAGGTAACTAGTATTAATAAATATTTTGGAACAAAGGTGTTTTACTGTACTGAGCCTGAATAAACAAAAAGCCCAAATAGTTTGCTTAATTTTTTTTTCTTTTTTTTTTTTGTTTTTGCTTAATATTTTAATGTTAAAAAAAAAGATTGCTTTTTAAAAACAGGAGGTCATATTCCAGTTTTTAAGTTTTCTTCTCTGAGGAGCTTAATAATTATTCCAGTGTTGGCCTAATAGCAGTTAAAAGACTCTAACCTTGGAAACCTTGAAGGAAATATATTGGATTCTTTGTGTAATCTGTATTAGCCCTTTGCCATTCTTTGAAAATGACTCAGGTTTTCCATGGCATCGCAGGGTTATTGCGCATGTGCAGCAGGTTGGATCCCATGCGTTTCAGTCAGCGCTGAGCACTGGGAAGATTAGTGACTTGGGCTCACATCAGAGCCCCCCTGCCCATTGGCCATGTGGCTCTTGCTCACTGCTTTAGTTTTTTTTATATTTAACTTTATTGTTAGTCTGAACTTCTTCATGCTATAACTTGATTTGCAAGAGATTAACGTGAAAGTTTTACTGCATGCCTGACAACAAAAAATGAGGAGATAAAATTTGATTGTCAAAATACTCCGAATGTTCTTTCCATAGTGAGTATCTGAAGAAGTTTTTTTTTATGGTTATTTAAGACAGAGTAGAAGAATACATGCTTGTTTTGAGGTTAGTTTTATAACTGAATAGCAGAGTAAGATGACATGTGAGCAATAGATCTACATAATTAAAACCAGCATCATTGAGAATCAGTTCTGCACTCGTTTTACTCTGTTCTTGAGCATGCTATCCCTGATTTGAACTTTTTTGGATTTTTGCCAATGAGAATGGAGTGGTAGGTGAACTTTTGCTCTATGTCTTGAAATAGAGTTAACTCCCTTTGGTAGCTGAGTTGTTGTCTTTATTTCAGATTGCTTTGGCCTTGAACAAAGTGGATGGACCTGATGTGGTAAGAGAAGGCCTGTCAAAATAGCTACTTCTAAATTTTGGTCTAGGTCATAAAGAAGAAAATATAATTTAGCAGATTTTTGTCTGTCTTACTGCTTTACAATTTAAAAATACTAATTGTAGATTTTTTAATACATGAATAATTCTCATTTGGCAAGAAAAAGGGATTGGGTCTTAGCAATAATGGCTCTTTGCTTTTCCTCTAATGATGTTTTTCAAATAAATTTACTTAGTGTAACTTCTTGTGATTAAACTAGCTCTGAATGTTGTTGGTTGGGTCTTTTGTCTTCCTTGTTCCCTAATAACCTTTTGATGCTGCGTTTTTCAACCCCCTCTGTCACTGTTTGTGTACCAAAGGCTCTTAAAGACTCTGACCAAGTAGCGCAGGGTGACGGGGAGGAGAGCCCTGCTGCTGAAGAGCAGCTCTTGGGAGAGGTACTTATTTTTCTCATCTTTAACATGGGGAAAATATGTGGTTTGTTTATTTCACAGTGAAACATGGAAAATTTCTTGGCTGCATGTTCCAGCATAAAGCTGGCCTATATTTTCTTACAGATGCTTAAGATAGGAGTCTGTTTACTAATTTGCCAGAAGTACCATCTCTAAGGGCTTCCCTGATGGCTCAGAGGGAAGAATCCACCTGCAATGCAGGAGACCTGGGTTCAGTCCCTGGGTTGGGAAGATTCCCTGGAGGAAGGCATGGCAGCCCACTCCAGTATTCTTGCCTAGAGAATCCCGTGGACAGAGGGGCCTGGCGGGCTACAGTCCACAGGGTCACAAAGAGTCGGACACGACTGAGTGACTAACCACACACATCTCTAAATTCGTCAGTTCTCTGACCTAGCTTCTGGATTATCTGGTTTAAAATTAACAGCTGATGTGAGTATATCAGGATGTCAAACTGAAAAGAGATTGTGTTCAGAAATCCACATTGCATTGCATGCAACATTAATGTTTTTTCTTGGCTTTTTAATATTTAGGGCTCACAATCAGTGGCATAGGCCTCTGAATTAATCTTGAATTTTGAGTCCAAATAAAGAATCCACCCTGATCTCCTGCATCGTGGGTGAATGGATGCTTTACCATCTAAGCTACAAGGGAAGCCCAAGTAAAGAATATTTCACTTATATGATTGTTCTGACTCACTAGAAAATACATCCTGAGTTATAGTGACCATTTTTATAACTAGGTAAAAAAAGAGTCCTTGAGCACAGAGTTGTATCATTAATTTTTTTCCTTTTAATTTTCTGGGTTTTTTTTAAACCACTAATAAATAATTCCATAATTTACTTTTCTTGCTTTCTAATTATATTTCTTTCATCTTGGAAAATTAATCAACAGGTTCTTGTTTCTCATCTCATATTTGACTTTTTCATTGTTCTTTTTGATATGGAGATATCCTGACTATATAAAGTTTCTTAGAGCCTTTTACTAAGTTATAAAAATAATTCCTCTGTAAATTTAGACCATTACAAGATGATTATTATATAAACATTTTCCTTAGAAGTGGATCTTCAAGCATTTATTTAACTCAAGAATAAAGGGTATGGATAAAATCTTACTAAAAATTTGAATAATTTTGGGAATACCTAGAATTGTAGGATACGTTCAAGAAAGATACTTTGATTCATATACAGCTGGACTTACCATTTCTGTACAAATAGAGAATTGTTTAGAAATCCACTCATGAATTAATAGGTAAATATGTATGTAACAAAGCAGTAGTTATCAATATGTGCTTTCAGAATATTTGAAAAAAATGTTTAAGGTGGTCATATCTTCTTAATCCTGTTGACGCTATAATTATATAAAATAAAACAGAGTAGTTTAGACATTAAAGATGCACATTACATAATAAATTGTGCGTATTTTGGCTTTGTGTATATTTTAGAAGTCCATATTAAGGGTTTATTAGTTGTTTTTTGAAAGCAAATTTGAAAAATCATTAAGAGAAAAAAAGATCTTTTGGGCAAATTTGTTAGTGAATTTAATCAGATCCGTATCTGATTTATTCCTCGGTGCTTCCCAGGTGGTACAGTGGTATAAAAATTTGCCTGCTGGTGCAGGAGATGCAGGAGACACAAGTTCAATCCCTGGGTCAGGACGATCCCCTGGAGGAGCGAAGGGCAATCCTCTCCAGTATTCTTGCCTGGAAAATTCCATGGACAGAGGAGCCTGGCAGGCTACAGTCCATGGGGTCACAAAGCTGGACACAGCTGAGCCCATCAGTACAATATGCATAAAAGTTTTAGAAGTTTATTTCAGTTTTTAAATTCTAAAATGTTTCTCTTTTGTTAGGGAAAGAATTAAGATTATGGTTATTTTCCTGTAATAGTCAATTTTAACTAATTTAACTAAATTTAACATCATTCACAGATGATGCTATACTGTGTGCTACACTAAAATTATCCAATTCAGAAATGCTCCTGACTTTGAATACTGGGTGCTAAGATTCAAATGTATAGGTAACAGGAGCACAGAAGATAAAATTTTATCTCATGTGAGACAGACGTGTTTTTTCAAGTTCCTCTATAATCGGATATATATTATTTTTTGTCTTCTTTTGAACTTTTATGCATTGAAGAGAAAACATTTAAAATATTTGCCAGCAGTATGCCTCTATTATATTTCTTTTCTTCTAAAGAAAGAAGATACTGAATTTATTTTTACTCAGTGTTACAGCTAGTTTCAGAAATTTATAACAGAACTGTGTACATTTTTACCAGACCAGCCTGCAGTTCCAGGTATGATTAGTTGAAGTGAACACAGAATCTCTAATTGAATTTGAGTATATTGATAAATAACTGTTTACATTGCATTTGTATAAGGACACCAAGCATTATTTTTTTTTTCCACAACTGAGTCAGTTACAACCAAAAGGCTCTTACAACTACACCTATTGGACAGAAGTTTTTAGATGTATGGAAGCAAAGTTGCTTTAAGATCTAAATGTAATGTAATTTAAAACATATTTTGTGTGTCTCAGGCTACTCTTAGTTGAGGTATCTAAGAAAAATATTTTTCAGCTTCAGTATCTTCTGAGCTACCAGTGTGGATATGTACATTTGTTTCATGTTATTTCTGATAACTTTGGATTTTATTTATGACTATTTGATGAGCGTTAATTCTTAAGGATGTCATAGATGTTAGTGTAAACTTGAATCTGAGAGCTTCTCTGGAATAACTTGACATGTCATCTAGTCAGTAAGTAATCATATTTAAATCCTGTTTTGCTGGTAAATTATTGTAGTTCCATTCTGGCTAAGTTGCTGCTCTTTCCATCTCTTTAGCTAATTAAAGAGGAAAAACAAGAATCTGAATTTCTACCAGCAGCTGGAGAAACATTTAACATCTCTATCAGTGGGGGTAAGTATCTATTGGTTTTGATATCAAATTTTTTAACCATTTGAAAGCACATAGTCCCTGAGTTTAAGTTAGAAACATTTTGTCACATGTGGTAAAGGTTGAAAAGAAGAACTCAGTTATCATTTAGTACGTGTAGTCAGTACCTTAAAAATGATGGCGTAGTCAGTACCTTAAAAATGATGGCATGATCTGATACCTATGTGATAGAAACTGTAAAGGATCTTTATTATTGCATGTAAGCAATCTGAAAAATATGTTATTTTACCTGATTTTATTTACATGCATCTCAGTATGTTTCTGTAGATATCAACAGTTTGTGATAGAGATTAACCTACCAGTAATATTCACAATTCAACTTTGTGTTCTCTGCTGAATGTGTATTAATAATTGATAGATGTAGTATTTCTTTTTTTCTTGTAACAAAAAATTTTATTAACTTGGGTGTATTATTTCTTTATTGCAGATATTGATGGCTTAATTACTCAGGCTTTGCTAACGGGTAACTTCGAGAGTGCTGTTGACCTTTGTTTACATGATAACCGCATGGCTGATGCCATTATATTGGCCATAGCAGGTGGACAAGAACTCTTAGCTCGAACCCAGAAGAAATACTTTGCAAAATCCCAAAGCAAAATTACCAGGGTATGTTATTTTAATAATAAATAATAGCATTTGTTTGTAAAAAAGCAAAGCACTCATTATAGATAATTAAAATGCAGAAAACAGTGAAGAACAGAAAAACCACCCATAATCCTTTAACACAGAAATTAGTTATTGTTAACAGCTTGGCATGATTATCCCAGGTTTTTGTCATTTACATATGTAATTTTTTAAATTAAAATGCTTTTCATATTTTTATTGTAGAAAAATTAGAACATAGAAAATGTTAAACATTTTAATACTTCCTGATTCTTCAATCAGGTTGGTACATAATCTTTTGTATATCTCTCTGTGCGTTTGTAGCATTTTTAAAAACAGAATCAAGATTCCTATAAGTATATATATGTGTTGTTTTACTTATAGACATTGTCACTTACATTGTAATCATTTTCCCATATCATTGAAGCTTCTTAGAAAAAATATTCTATAGGAGGGATATATAATTTCCCTTATTTTGAGGTGTTTAGTAGTTTCTTATATTTTCCTAATATAGCTAAGATAGTGGTAAACATTCTTCTTGTGCCTAAAGATTTGTGCAAATTTCTAATTGTTTACTGAGGCTGAGGTCCTAGGAAAGGAATTGCTGGTGCAGAGGGTCTGTGCATCTTTAAGCCGCCTGCTCGATGATGTTAGATTTCTCCCCTTAAAGGCTGCCCCGGTGTTCCGTCCCATCAGCCTGCGTTGCCGTCAGTCTCCAGGCTCATGCTGTGTCCCTCCCGCCACACTGCCTGCCTTTCAGTTCCTCACAAACCCCGAGTCCCTTTCTCTCCCAGGACTTGGCCCCTAGCGCTTTCTTGGCCAGGAATGTTTTTTAACACCGTATATAGTTTTCCTTCTCAGCATTTTGTAAAATAGGCTACTGTGATTTTTTTTTTTTTGGAGAGAAAATCATATGGTTTTTTATGTCAGTTGGCTTAAGGATGTACTTTGCTGCTCCTTTATTCTGCATGAAATAGTGAATAGTAGTTTGAAAGATGTGATTGGTTAGCCAGAGTTAATTTTTATTAGTATACAGTTAGTGTTAACTGTCCTTGGTTTCCCTTCCCCAGCTAATCACTGCAGTAGTGATGAGGAACTGGAAAGAGATTGTCGAGTCCTGTGACCTTAAAAACTGGAGAGAGGCTTTAGCTGCAGTGTTGACTTACGCTAAACCAGATGAATTCTCCGCCCTTTGTGGTAAAAAAAGGAATTTTATATTACATATATGGCATGGTACATTGTAAGTAAAATTAGTGACAGATTTTATTTAGAAAGTTTTGTAAACCTACTGCTAATCACAGATAAGAAAATGAAGTTCTCATTTGAATGCTTTTCTCAGAAGTATTGACTGCATTGTTTTTCCATACCTTCTAGTCATTTTTTAAAATATTATTTAATGATTTTGATTTCACACAGACCAAACTGAGACTCTTGGATCTGCTGCTTACTAACTGTATGAACTAGGAAAAATTCATTTCTAAGCCTTAGTCTACTCATATGTAAAATGGCACATAATCAGCTCTCTGTTAATAAGTGTTAGCTTGATAAAATAAGAAATTACTGTTAAAGGCCATGACTAAACTCTGATAGCTCAGACATAATGTTTATTATATGCAAGAACCGAAGCTTTAGGCTGCTGGTATAAAAATAAATAACCTTGAAAGTATTATGAG
This sequence comes from Cervus elaphus, assembly GCF_910594005.1. Taxonomy (NCBI): domain Eukaryota; kingdom Metazoa; phylum Chordata; class Mammalia; order Artiodactyla; family Cervidae; genus Cervus; species Cervus elaphus. The sequence continues at coordinate 18,950,510 of NC_057820.1, forward strand.
AATATAAAAAAATTATAAGATATTAACTTTATTATTATAAATAATTCAGCATAGTCCTACTTACTGATATCTACTCCAAATGTGCCATATTTTAGTCCACTGCTTACAAAAGCATCTGGACAATATAAAATACAGTTAAATGTTCATTAGGATTTTTCTGTTCAAATATTGTTCCCGCTTAATTTTTTCTAATATAATGAGGAGAAATTTATTCTATGGCTAGGTATAGAATCTTGTGAAGTTGTTTATTATATATAATTTGTCACACCACTCATTTCACAGTAAGTATTTACTGAATATTTTCCTGACAGTGATTTTATTTCTGCCCGCTACTCAATGGTTGTAAAGTTTGATCCATACCTCTGAGAATATTACTGGGCAGCTCATGACCTCATACAGAGAGTGCCCTGTGTATAAACTTACTCGTTCTCCTCTGCAGATCTTCTGGGAACCAGACTTGAAAGTGAAGGTGATAGCCTCCTGCAGACTCAGGCGTGTCTCTGCTACATTTGCGCAGGGAATGTAGAGAAACTAGTTGCATGTTGGACTAAAGCTCAAGATGGTAGCAGTCCTTTGTCCCTCCAGGTTAGTAGTTTTGAAACAAAAGGTGCCTCCTCTCTAGTGCTGTCTTTCACCCTGCTCATATTCTAGAGACTGATTTGTTCTAGGTGTTCATTGCTTTCACCCTACTTAATTACGCTTTAGTTCTTTGGCTGGATAACTATGTGTATTTACTGCTATATTTGGAAAGGCAAAGTTTGAGATGATGGGATAGTAAACTGGGAATGCAGCTGTTTATGAGGACGAAACTGGAATATGATAGTGAGGAAAGTAAGTGGCAAGAGTGTGAGAACAGCCGAGAGTTTCCCTCTTTTCCTCATGCTCCTTCCCCTGCCTCCAGTGGTCCCGTCTGCCTTGGGCCAGGAAACCATGTGGGGTCAGGAGTGGGAGCAGTCCTCCATACCAACAGTCTTCATGGTTCAGGAGAAGTGAGTGTAAGAGGTAAATGGAATCCAGTGTAGCACTAATACACGGCAAGAGAGAAAGTAAAAGAATCTGGGGACTATGGTCAGGCGCCGAGTAACTGCATATTTAGATTCCCCACCCCCCTGCCCCCAAGCATTAGTCAGCCGAGTCTCAAGAAATTTCAGTCTTTTTTTTTCTCAGCAGAGATTTTCTTAGTAGGGTTGTGGCTTTAAAGATCAAAAAATAAAACCAAAAGTATTGTAGGAATCAAGGTTTTTCCTTGTAAGTGCTTCTGAGAGAAGACACTTTTTTTTTTTTCACAATTCTGGATTGGATTGGTGTACTTATGAAGGGCAGATGGGATATTCTTATACTTTATTATACCTGATGCATATCTCTCCGTTGTTGAAATGGGTATTGGAGAGCAATATGAGAAACTTTGGGTTTGACATACTAAGCCCGCTTGGAGGTCAATTCATCGTACTACTATTTTTATAGTATAATATTTTCTCTTCTACCTGCTGGGACCCAGTTTCTGCCTTCGGACATGTGCCTGTCACTTTCACTTTGGATACTCACCTGTTTTAATTCACAAGACAAGTATCTGGCAGTTGAAGGATGTTTAGGAGATGGTAACCTGTGCTTTAACCATGTGTAGAAGACCTTCTTCCTTGCTTTCTTAGTTACCTAAATGATCGTCCACTCTCCTAGACCTTTTAAATATTGGTGATAACGAACACTGTACTTTGGCAGGCTTTGGAGCTCTTCGTAACCCCTTATCTTTTCCTGCTTCCTCTCAGTATACATCTCGGTGTCATTGTCCACTTCTCCTTCACTCCCCCTTCTCTTTCTCATCCAGGATCTGATTGAGAAAGTTGTCATCCTGCGGAAAGCTGTACAGCTCACCCAAGCCATGGACGCCAATACTGTAGGAGTGCTTTTGGCCGAGAAAATGAGTCAGTACGCCAATCTGCTGGCAGCCCAAGGCAGTATTGCTGCAGCCTTGGCTTTTCTTCCTGAAAGCACCAACCAGGTAATTAGAACTGGCCGTTTTTCTTCTTTTGATGTGTGAGTGGGGTGAGTTCAGTAGAGAGCACACAGGATTAAACGTGAATGTACCGGTCGGAGCAGGTGAGTTTCTATCACTTCACTGTTGGTGAATATTACTGACGAGTCTTCAAGGTTAATTTTAGGTGTACGCAGGCTATGTCAGAGGTAGAGTGTTCTTCCCTTTGTACTGAAGGGCATAGTATTTGAGGAAAATGAGTAGGAAAAGAACCAGTTTTTTGTTTCTTAAGCCAAATGCTGATTCTGTGCACAAGATTCTTTGTAGGTGTCTTCTGTGTTGAAAAGCTATAAATGTTAATACTTAACCAAATTGGGGTTGTGATTTTTAAATTCCCACAAACGACTCTCCAGGTAATAAGGCATTCGTTCATTCTATATGCTGTTTCGGTCTGGTGCTGTCTGCGGGCGAGTATATTTTTAAAGTATCCAAGGCAGAGAGAACTACATTACACACATAATTTAGTGTCCTTATTTGGTGTGAAATAAATCAGGCTTGTCATATTTGTTCATTTCAGTTGTTCATTTCATATTGTTCGTTTCAGTTCAGCAAGTGACTGAATGTGTAGTGATGATTAAGATTGCCAAAATCCTTTCCCTATGGGGGTTTCCAAACTCACAAGTGACTCTGCATTGTATATCTGCTAGAGCTTAATTTTGAGCCTTTTCTTATTTCTATTCTTTTTATTCTAAACTTCATCCAGTTTTTGACAAATTTTTTAGTTGTTTTCAGTATTTCGTTTGTTCTAGGGAATATCAATACGTTTCACTGAGTAAAAATACTTATACCTGTGTTCCAGGACTGTGGAGGTAGGACACTAGTTGGTTTTGTACACACTCACATGTAGGATCCAGCTCACATCTTTCTTAATTATTAATGAGAACATTAAGTGGAGTAGAAACAAAGTCTTTATAATGACTTTGGTTTAATACTTTTATAGGATTTTCTACTTAATAGGGTCTCATTATTATATTGAGGTCTAAGACCCTTAATCTTAAGACTAACTTTCTCTTAAGACCTTTAGATCTTCTAGCCTGAGAATTAAACTCTTCATTTTTAATACTGTTTATAGTCACATACATTTTCTATACATTATTCTTCATGCTTTTCTTTGGACTTTTAAAGAACATTCTATGTGTAAAAATTTTAATTTTGACGTTACTTCCTACTATATGTATCAGTATACCTTTAGTATTTTCTGGAGAATATTTTCTGAGACTTTCTAATATCGTTATGGTATATAGTTCTTCTCCATAAAAGACTAGTTTACCTAAGTATACCCACAGAGTTTAAGTGATATCTTTAAACCTTTAATGAATTTATAGAAATGTATAATTTTTATAGATATTAAAATGAAGTGTTGCTGAAACATTTTAACACATGTATATGGTCAACGCATACTTACTGTAGATCTATATAATTGTAGATCCATGTGAGCTGCCCTGAATTTAACATCTGACTCTTAATTTATTTCAAGCATCTCTCTTTTAATTAATTTTCATCTCTTTCGTAGATCACCATTTTCTTCCATCACTATCTTTAGCAGTTGATTCTCTTTTGGAGCCCCTTTTTCCCTACAGAGAAACAAAGTTGTATTTTTTTTCAACTTTTGTGGTTTTGTGGTTTTTTTCAACTTTGGTGCTTTTGTGGTTTGTGAGATGTTACTCATCTGTCGCTACAAGAAGACAACAAACAGCAGTGATGATGAGTGACACCGATTTGTGTACTGCCGTGTGGCGGGCATGATTCAAAGGCCTCCCTCAGTTAAATGACAGGTTACACCGTATATAATGGACCTTTGGTGCCAGTCTTGAATATTGGAAATTGTGATGTCAAACCCTAATGTGCCAGAGCCTGTGGTGTAATACACAGCATATGAACAAAAATCATATGAATGATCATGCTTCCTTTAAGATCAGTATGTCATATATAGTTGGGTGGACTCTTTAATGATTTGGTTGGCTTTCTTCCATTGCTTCTTGCAGCCAAATATCGTGCAGCTTCGAGACAGACTTTGCAGAGCACAAGGAGACCCAGTACCAGGACAACAGGAATCGCCCAGAACTCCTTACGAGAGGCACCAGGTGTCCAAGGGCAGGCCTGGACCTGTCGCTGGCCACGCACAGATGCCGAGAGCTCCAGCTCAGCAATATTATCCCCATGTGAGTGATACGGTCCAGACTAAGGAGGAACATCTACGTATGGCGCATTGGTGGTTTTAGTTTGTTGGGGAAGAGGCCTGTGATGAAACTGTAGACAACATACTATTTTAATGGTTATGGTTTTTCTGTCCTTGAAAATAGCATTTATGATCTGTTTTTTAAAATTATCCCTCTAATCTAGTCAAATAATTGATAAATTAGATAGAATTAATTTAAGCTAAGGAGATTTCTTATTTCTCCATCACTCAAACATATTGCACATGTATGTTTGTTCTTGAAATTTTTACAATTTGATTCATCTAACAAACTGTAAGTAAAGTAGTGGGAACAATTTTGTGGGTGACTTGGTTACTTTTTTTTTTTAAACATTTTTAGAAAATAGTCTTTTTTTAAGGTATATTTTCTGAGTCACTAGTGTGGGTTTTCTGTGTCTTCTGTAGCAGCACAATAGAGTATGCAGAATCCAAGTTTTTTTTTTTAAGTGAATGACCAAAGGTTTACGAAGTTGTAGGTCATGGGCAGTGTGAAGTGTTTATTAATTAACTCATTTATTTATTAAGTAAAAATTAGCAAATGGTTAGTGGTATAAAATGGGGCCTCTTATTGTCTTTTGCTATTCCATGTAGAGACTTGTATTTCTAGGCCAGATAACCTTCATGTTCTTAAATAAAATTTATTTTCATAAGTAATAAATAGTCTTGATTTGTACAAAGTTAGCAGGTGCTCTGCCCATTTTAAAATAGAACAGATTGCTAGTAGAATTGATGGAGTCATTTTTATATTTTATTGTAGCAAAAGTAAGCATAAAGCCATAAAAACTGAAAAAGATTCATGCTTTTTTGTCTATTATGCTTTTGCTTGGTACTTAATCAAGATTGGTTATATTCGAATATAATTATAACTATCTGTACTACTCTGTTTTGATTTTTTTTCATTCATTTGACAAATACAAATCTAAGAGCCTGCCTTTATTCTCCCTGTCGAGGGAGTATTGGTAGGCAAAACAATAAATTCCCCACTCTGATTGCTATAGGGAGGGCACATCAGGTGATGGCTGGGAAGCTGAGAGGTGGTGGAGAAGTCAGTCACTAATCAGGGTTTTTTTTTTGTTTGTTTGTTTAATCAGGGTTTTAAGACATGAATTTGTCAGCTAGGTAGAGTTAACAGGATTAGAACGCCTCAGCTCAGCACCCTGAGTTCACCTCTCAGGGCTCTAAAGTGAGGCCTCTCCTTCGGGAGAAGGCGGGTTTGCTCCCTGAGTCCTCGCGTTTACCCATCTTTCCATCTTTCGGGGGAAGTATGAAAACCTTAAAAGACTTTTGTTATACTTTGACCTAGTGGTCCCCTACTTTAAGAAAAGGAAAGCAAATTCAATCATAAACTAAGAGTAGTTTTTCTTGATTGGAGCTTCTGGTGTGCTGAATGAGGGCAGTGGCTTGTGGTTTTAAAGACGGGCTTACAAGTAGGAGTAAAAGGATGAAAGGGAAGCCAGATCGGGAGTTCTTACTGCAAAGCACATCTTGACTATTAATTGTTGATGTGATTGAGTTTCTACAGAGATTTACTTCACAAAAAATATTTTGATGGCTTTAAAAATTGATTTTGAAAACCTCCGGACTCCAGGGTATAAGCAACATGGTGCAGTGTAGCGAACGCTGGCTGGGAGTCAGGAGATGTGGGATCAGCCCTAGCTCTATCACCCCAAGTTGTCTGGACCTCAGCCAACCCCTTCATTTCCCTGGGCCCTGTTTTTTTCTCCATGGTAAACGGTGGGGATTAGATGGGATGATCTTTAATATTCTCCGATTGTATGACTCTAAGCCTCCTACAGAACTAACATGATTTTTGTAGCTCTAATGAAGTCCTGAAAGGGAAGCATATAGCAATATGTTCACAGATACAATCATAGCATGAATACAATTACTGCTTCAAAAATCACTTTTTTTCCTCAATAACTGCCCCCCGCAACCCCCCCGGAATGTCTTCTTTCTTTCCCTACTTACAGAACCCACCTTTCCCCACTTCCTCCTGACACTTGAATGGCATTGTTCTTTGTGCTTAGATTTAGTTTTCAGATTGATTTTTCTGCTGTCTGCCTCTGCCTGTCCTCTTAAGAATGTGTGTTTTTCTTTTGGAATCCCAGCTGCCCTGAAACCAATTGCCTGACTAACGTGTGCTGCCATCTCACTGCTCCTTTTCACTTTGCATCTGGCTGTTAGGCCTTCAGGGATTTTTTTTCTTCTTCTTCTTTTAACATTTTCATTTTTTTATGTTCTGTGATTGGTATTTCTTTGTTCAATTCAGGTTAGAATTGCCCCCACTGTCACTACCTGGAGTAACAAAACTCCTACCGCCCTTCCCAGCCATCCACCTGCAGCCTCTCCCTCTGACACACAGGTATATCCTTCATTATCCCTCTTTGAGCAGAGTTCTGCTCACCTGAAATGTATGTAGTTATGTATCTTCTACGCACCTCCCTTGAGTTCCCCATCCCATCTGTTTGTCTGCTTATTGCATTTTAGTGCTTTTGGGAGGCAAGAAACAGGTTTTTGGTTTTTTTTGGCACAACTTATTTTCTTATCACTCTCCTCTTCCTTGGCAGTTCTAAATTGATTTAAACTAGAAAAACATCAACCAGGATTCTATCAATGGTTTAAATCTAATTTCACTGAAGATTTTTTTTCCCTTTCCTTTTCTTCTTCTTCTCTTTTTTTTTTTTTCCTGTTTTTAGCATTGCAAAGAAGAAAAAAAAAATTCCCTTGTGGCATGTATACTTGCTTTCCAAAGCATTAGATATGGATGGAATTTAGTAGAGATGGAAAATCCTAGTGACTTTTTATAAATATCATCGATACTATTTTATGAGGCTGTTAGCATCTCTTGCCATTCATCGCTGTTATTACTTTGGACCTGTCTAATCTTTAAATCACATAGAATGTGTTGTTCAGAAAACATCAGTGTACATAGAATGTAACTTTTTTTTACATAAAATTTTTTAAAAATTTCATTTCAGAGATTATAAATCCATCTGGTAAGATTCTTGATTCCGAAAGTAATCTTCCTTTTTACCATATTCTCATTCCCTAGGGAGAAAATCCTCCGCCTCCAGGCTTCGTAATGCATGGAAATGTTAGTCCAAATGTTGCCGCCACTCAGCTTCCCACATCTCCGGGTCATATGCACACCCAGGTACCACCTTATCCACAGCCACAGCGTAAGTAGTGTGACCCCAAAGTCCTGTCACAGCAACACGTCTTCTCCAGTGTCGTGACTGTTTACCTTGGAGTTCCAAAGCCATGATCAAACCAGTTTTAACAAGTGAAGAAAGAGCCATTCAGTGTAGGACTTGAGTCCTTGATGTACAAAAACTTGGTTTCTCTGAGAGGTGTTCTGAACCAACGTGCCAAGAAACAGCGCCCATGTCACTGCGTTCAGAACAGTGGGTTCCGCCCCCCGTCCCTGAGCCTGCTAGAGAGTCAGTTGTTCCATGATTTTGGCATAAAAAAATAGAATTTTGGAAATTATTTGGTGACATATACTTTTCCTTTAGTCAAGATGATGCAAACCACTTGTGAAAAAATGACTCCCAGGGACGTTTCTTGTGGTTACCGTCCATTTATTTTTTCTTTAGGGATAGACCGTGTTTTAGAGCAGTTGTAGATTCACAGCAAAGTTGAGTGGAAAGTACAGAAAGTTTCAGCATGCCTCCTGCCTCCATGCACAGCCTCCCCCACCACGGGCACCCTGCACCGCGGTGGGGTGTTGTTACAGCCAGTGAGCCTCTGCTGACACATCGTTAGTGCCCAAAGTGGTTTACTTTAGTAGTTTACCTTTTGGCCTTGCATATTCTATGAATTTTCACAAATGTATAAGAATGATGTTTCTCCATTGGCTTTCATTTTTTTTTTTTTTAAAGAAACTATACTTGGAAGGGAAAAAACATCAGTATTTTAAAATTTAAACAAAAATGAAAATCTCAAAAGAAGAAAATTATATGACTACAGCTACTATAAAACACGAAGATATTGCCTAGCACAAACTAATCTTAATGAACATATTCTGTGCTAATAAGATGTATGTTCTTACTTAACATGGATACAAATTTGATATAGCTTTTCACTCAGTGCTCAGTGTGAAAGTGCTGTCTTCAGAGTAGGCTGAGCACAGTTCTATTAGATTCCCTCTGTGGAGGTTCACATTCTGGGCCTGGTCACTCAAAAGGGTAATGGTTTCTTGAGTTGTGGTCTTTGTATTAAAACATTAGTTGACTGCCTGATTCCTTACTAACCAATTTTGTATACTGTAAGAAATACAATAATTGTCAGGGATCATAGAGAGTTGCCTGTTAATCTGGAACTGTGCTCAAGCCCGGAGTTTGAGTAGCATATGATTTTACTAGATGTTGGAGAAGGTATCTGGTTCACAACAGTAGTTGTGAGCTCACCCTGCAGTTGTTCGGTGGGAGAGACCTTGAGCCCCTTTAACTTGCACGGTGAAGGGGAGTGTGCTTAGGGTGTGTCGTTCCTGCATGGCGCCATCTGGTGGCTAATAGGTGTCACTGCAGTCTTTTCACGGGAATAGGAAGCCCTAGAAAAGGGTCAGTCCTTTGATTTTCATAGCCAGCAGCAGTCTGGAAACGGCACGGTTCAAATATTGGGTCCAGTGACTTTGGGTGTAGTTAGGGCAGCTGGACTATCAAAACCATGAGGTTATTTTAAGTGGGTAATGTTTGGTTGTAACTTACTGTTACTAGAAGAATTGAAAATTTCCGTAGAGTGAGTTCACTTGGATTTTCCGTTGCTGTCTGATTAAATTTGTTAACTAATTAAAATTTCTGTTTCTTCTCCTTGGTGTAGCTTATCAACCCGCCCAGCAGTATTCCTTCGGAACAGGGGGGTCAGCAATGTATCGACCTCAGCAGCCTGTTGCTCCTTCCGCCTCAAACGCTTACCCTAACACCCCTTACATTCCTTCTGCTCCTTCCTACTCTGGGCAGTCCCAGCTGTTCCCAGCACAGCACCAGGCCGCTCCACCTACCTCCAGCCCTGCCGCCTCTTTCCCTCCTCCCCCTTCCTCCGGAGCCTCCTTCCAGCATGGCGGGCCGGGAGCTCCACCAACATCTTCAGCTTACGCTCTGCCTCCTGGAACAACAGGTACACTGCCTGCTGCCAGTGAGCTGCCTGCATCCCAGAGAACAGGTCTGCGCTTGAGAGGGGTTTGGTTTGGCTCCCCCCCTTTGTAATTTCGTGATCAGATGGGTGGATGGAGGGAGATTATTTCTAACTGTAAACTGGGTAACCTGAGGTATTGATCGAATTTTATAACAGATTCTAAAACTGTTTCTCAAAATGTGATTTTCCCATAATGAACTTTAGTTGCTAAGTGAGGAAAGCTTGAGTGCCTTAAAAGAGTGGAGTATATAATCTGCCATTGAATTTAAAGCGGTAAGAAATTAGTTGGCAAAAGACGTGGCGGTTGGAGCTAAACTTAATTGACGCTAATTTCTTTACCAGAGTAGACCTGTGCTCTTGTGTTCTTGATGAATTTTCAATTTTTAAAATTATTTGTGCTTTAAATTTGTTCATAGAGACTAAATAATATAGTCTTAATGCAGGTATACACATTGTGTAATTTTGTTTGTAAAGGTGAGGAAGGATCTCAGCATGTGTACTGAAAGGAAAAAAGCGAAAGAATATAACTTGACAGAATCTCTAAGACAGCAGAAAGTCAGTATACAGCAGTACAGGGATTCTCCATTAGGACAATTCTATCCTCTCAAACATTGTAGAAATTTCTAGGCAGTTCTGCCTGAAATTTTCTAATTAGAATCATAATTTAAAATTATTTTTATAGTGAAATACACAAATTCTTTTTATCTCTCACATGGCAATTAAAGCATTATATTCATTTTTCAGAAGTAGGTAATATTACCTGATCTTCATATTAGAATTATAATAGGGGCCTATAAAGTATGTATTATTAAAAAAAGGAGATCATTTAATTGGAATTAAGAACCACTAACATACTAAAGAATGCAGGCTTTGGAGTCAGACTTCCTGTGTTTGTATCCCAGCTTCACTCTTTTCTAATAGTTACATGATTTTGAATAAGTTACTTAAAGTTAAAGCTGAGTTTCCCCATAATAAGAGTAGTACATACTACTCTTAGTAGTACATAAGCTTATGAAAAGGATTGAGTGCATTAGTACATTGAAAACGTTTATGGACAGTGATCACAGAGTTAGTTAGCTGTGATTTCACTAAACCTCACTCACAATTAGAGCTCTGTGCCTTTTGGTAACTGAAATTAGTTTCCCTTGCCGGTTATAGTTGACGGCTTTGAACTAGAAGGACAAAACAGGAGTGAGTCTTGCTGTTAGATACCAGAGTTGCTCTTGGAAGTCCAGTATATATTTTTTCTCTTTTTATCTGCTAAATAATAGCTTTAATAACTGAAAACACTTACCATATAATAAGGTTTATTAAGGAAGGTTTTTTTTTCTTAAAGTCTTATGGATTCAGAATTATACACATTATCTCTTTCTCTCTTTTTTGGTATATATTCCAGCTACCAAAAAATAATATAATATGTATCACCCTTTACTGCACAAATTTATATAATTTTCAATACAGAAAATTTAGTAGATTGATATTTAGAGAGGAGTGTTAATTCAGTTGTAAAGTTCAAAAAAATTTTAAACCCGGATGAATGAAAACAGTATCCATTCTGAATGGTTGAGTAATAATAGATTGAGTGAAAGATGGGTTTTTTTTTTTTTTTTTTGAAAGATGGGTTTAAGTAAATCCTCCAGTAAGGAAGTAGTGCAGAGAAGTGGGAAATCAAACTATCGTTTATTAAACATATATTGGATATGTACCAGTGCTTGCCATCTTTTTTCTTATTTAGTTCTCATAGCCATGAGAAATAGGAATAATTATTTTTTTTTTTAATTGACATGAGGCAGCTTGAGTTTCCTAGGGTTATATAATATTCTCATGATGGCACGGGTAATGATCTTCAAGTTGAGATACAAACCCAGTCTCTCGGTCTCCAGAGCCTGTGTTCATTCTTTACCAGTTGGTCTAGTGGCGCAGTGATTAAGAACCCACCTGTCAGCACAAGAGATGCAGGTTCGATCCCTGGGTCAGGAAGATCCCCTGGAGTAGGAAATGGCAACCCACTCGAGTACTCTTGCCTGGAGAATCCTGTAGACAGAGCAGCCTGGCGGGGTACAGTCCATCAAGTCTCAAAGAGTCAGATAAGACTGAACAACTGAGCCCACACTAGTCCTGATGGAAGAGACTGAAATAGCTATCAGTATTGGAATTACAGGAACATTTAGCATCACTGTGTTAAGTATTTGTTACTTCATCATCTAAATTGACTATTTGCATGGGTATTTTTTCCCTCCTTGAGCCGAAGTGCGTTTGGCCATGTAATAAAGTATTTGCTTATGTGCAAAGTAATTGTTCTAACCTGGCTGAGAAGCAGAGTAACTAATAGGAAGAAGAAGCAATACTCAGTATGTACTACGCTGGCTGCTTTGTTATCTCTTGCATGTTAATAGTCTCTATATTTTAATTAACAGAGCTTTACCTTATTTTTTGATTTCCTAAAAACTTTGCTTAGGTTATACAGATAATTGTCACTAAAAGTTTTACCTTTGTTCCAATATATCTTAGATTATTACATCGTGGTTTTCTGTAGGACTTGGAAATTCCGCTGGTAAATTGTTCTTGACAGACACTAGGATTTTCAAGCCCTGCATTAGTGAACCACAGGGTGATGTGCCTGCTACTCAGAGAAGCTCATGTTGCATCATCACGACACTCATTCAGTAAATTCTTAGTGAATGCCCACTCAGTCTGTGATCAGAATTATTCCAGGCAGAGGTAGGAAGACAGAAAACGTGCATTTCTAGTGAATTGCACATAGCTTTGTTGTTAAGTTGGAACATAAAATTTGTATTTGGGCCAAATTTTGGAAATAATTACATTTCAAGGCAAGAATCTTTAGGTACCTGGTTTTTAACCTTTTCAACAACAGAAAGGAGCATGATAACCTCCCTTACTTTTCTCTGGCTAATTCTATTTTACCTTGTGCCATTAGAAAATGACCACAAGGATACATTCTTTGTAAATTTTAATTCTGAGTTTTGTTACCCCTTTTTAAAAACGTGACCTGCTCAGCTTACAGGGGAAGAGGGTGGTATATGGTTAATGAGGATGCTCTTTTCTCTCTGTCTCAAATTATCTTCTAGCCAGAAGTCTCCACGCCATTGGCACTAATATTTTTTCCACTGAAAAATACCTTAACCAGTGCATAGATCCTACCATTATGTTCGTCTACTTACACCTGAGAAGGTTCCCAGTGGGAAGCAGGATTCAGGTGTGGATGGCAGCTGCACTTCTCGCTGTGAGACCAAAGGTCCTGCGGAGGACAGATCCCTACACTAACGTGGACAGGGTCTGCAATATCCAGTGACATGCCACACTCAGTTTTTAAGTTAATTTTTTCTTGATTTTTATTAATTTTTTACTGTAGGATTTTGAAAGAGCTCAAGTAGCATAAAAATAAAATTATAATTCTGCCACCCTTATACGACCACTGATAATTTAGGTGCATTTATTCATTTCATACATATATATGTATACGTTATGTGTATGTATTAAAGTTTTTAATGTAGAATAGACTATAATTTTACTGTTTTAATCATTTTTAAGTGACATTCAGTGCATTTCCATTGTTGTACAATCATCACTACTAACTGCAGAAGTTTTTCATCATCCCACATTGAAATTATGCAGCCTTTAAAGCTCCTCATTTTCCCAGCCCCTGGTCACCAGTGTTCTACTTTCTGTCTATATATATTCTATGTACCTCATTTAAGTAGTAATTTTTAGAGGACATTTTAGAAGACAATTTTGTCTTCTTGTAACCGGCTATTTCACTGTCTTTAAGATTCATCCATGTTTGTAACATGTATCAGAATTGCCTTCTTAAAGCTGAATAATCAAATCACCAAACAGTTTGCATCTTCAGAACTTTTAGAGCTGCTGCTGAATTATTTACGGAACGTGGTGGTCCTTTGCGTTACATCCACTCTATATACCACATTTTGTTTGTCCACTATTAATCTGCACGTGGGCATTTTGGCTCTCTGAATAATGCTGCTGTGAACAGGAGTGTGCAAATATCTGCTCAGCTCCTGGTTGCAGTTCTTTGGGGTATATACCCAGAAGTGGAATTGCTGGCTCAAGTAATAATTCAGTGTTTAAATTTTTGAGGAGCCACCATACTCTTTCCCATGGTGGCGGCAGTACTCTCTGTCTGCACTAGCAGTGCATCAGGGTCGTCTCTCCAAGTGAAGACAGTTGAATTCCTGAGTTGTATGTGCCTCTTATGTATCTTCACCGCACGCTTTTGACTGGAGGCTGGGGCCTAGCCCCAGTCTGAATATCTGACAATTTTGGAATTACTGTATTAGTTCCCAGCCTTCTTTCCTCTTGTCCACTGTCAGAACCTCCAGTTCTTTTAAGGAAGACTTCTGCTAAACAGTCTGCAAATCTGTAAATTCTTACAGAAAAGACTATATGAGATGGCTACACACTCACTGGGCCTGATCCGTTTATGCTCATATTCTTGGTGTGACCCCAGAAATTACAGTTCCTCCAGAATGCAGGCCTCTGGGGCTTCTCAGACCCAGCAGCAAAGTAGTACCCCCTCGTTAAGGTTGTCTCACATGCTGATTAGTTTAGCAGTGTAGTGCTGAAGTCTGCACAAGACGGCAGAAGCCTCCCGTTTCTTTGTGAAACCCTGCTACTTAAAAAGGGCTTGGACCCGCAGCATTGGCATTTCCTGGGAGCTAGCCGAAACAGTAGACTCTCAGACCCTATGCTGTACCTAGTGAATTAGAATCTGCATTTTTACAAGGTCCTCAACTGATCTGGATTCAAGCTTTAAATGATGCTAAAATGGACACAGTTACAACATGTTAGGCAGTGCTGTCCTCCCTCCCTGCACCATGATATTACTGAGCCTCATTGGTCAAATAGAAAAACAATCCACACAAACAGTTAGGGAAGTAATGTTATCTTAAATAGACAGGAACAAAATTTTCTCTTTAAAGACACAGCTGGCATAATAAGAGAATAAAAGTGTTTAAGAACTAATTGGATTTGACATATTTAAATGAGTGAGCTGTGCCCACAAACTGATGACTTTCTTAATTAGATAGAAGCCATTTCATGTGATGTGATTTAAAAGTAAGTTTTTTTTTACTTATAAAAGTAGTTTGTTCTTTGCTGAGGTTAACAGAGGGAGCAGAAACAATTAGAAAATGAGTAGAGTTTAGAATGTCTTTGATGATAATGCTGTTTAAGTGACTTTTATATTTTGTCTACAGAAAATCAGTCTATGCAAGACCAGGCATCTATATTGGAAGGTGAATTAGTTACAGAATGTATATTTGGAAATCTTCGAATCATTGAATATAATTAATGAATGGACATTCACAATTATGCATGTGAACTTCAAAGCAATGATTTCCTAAATCTGACCAGTATCATTTTTTTAAATTTGGCTTCTTAATTGAATCAAATCTTAGAACTGATGAAATTAACATAGTGACACAAATGATCTTGAATCATAAAAGTTGTATATTGGATGTAGACATAAAGACAAGGCTATACGAAGATTGTCTTTTTTTTTTTTTTTTTTTTTTACGAAGATTGTCTTAGATATAAGAAAGATTAGAAGGTGATGGGAAAGGCTTGAATGATTAGTTTGTGTATAGCCAGAAGTTTAAGAATTTGTTAAGTGGATAGCAACATGTGGTTTAATATTTTGTGACTGCCTTCTGAGTGTTTTGAGGCTCATTTGGCATTCTGTCTCCTAGTCAACTTGTAGAAAAGTAATTCTGTTTTTAAAATCAAGGCAAATGAGTTCATGCTGGCTAGGAGAAGATCTTGTTTTTTAAAAGAAATTTCTATGACATTATGTTCTTTGGTTTGCGAAGCAAGTTTGTTGTGACTTAATATTGTGAATATCAATTGAGCAAAAATAAAATGCTGAAAGAATTTTAATTTGTTTAAAGAAGAATAATTTTTTGCTTTTACATATATACATATACAAAACTTAATAAAACGTAAAATGATTATATTGTGATTTAGTGATTATCCTACTTCTGGCCTGTTTTGTTCCTTTTTCTTTAAAGATAAAGGCAGTTAAGTATTCAATACCTTAATGAGTTCTGCTACTGATGTTCATGTCTCACTTTGAGATGACAGGTTTTGGGAGATTCGGGGCAGGGGGGAGAAAATTTACCAAAGATGACAGTAGTTTAATTTTACATTTGCTGCCATCCTGGAATTTTTTCATATGTGTGGCAGTGAAAAAAAAAAAATCTTACTACAGGTATTTGAATGCACTTTTCTACTTTGAGTTAAGACAATTCTTAATGCAAAGGTAGTAAAACATACTGGTGGTGTGTAGTTGGGCTGTTTTTTGGCTTTTAGCAGTGTTTCTACCATGCGGATGATTTGCGTTTGCTGAATTGCTTATGTTTAATTGCTTTCTTAGGAAATAGGAGATTGCTACTTTTATTCTTTTTTGTGTGTGTTAAATACATCAGGAACCTTTTTTTTTTTTTAAGCAGATTCAGGTGATTTATTTTTTCTCTTTTGGGAGAGAATTGTTTGATCTTTGAAATTCATGTACCAGTATAGACATAAAAGCGTCACTATCCTTAAATTTAGCACAGCTATTTCACTTTAAAAGAAATTATATCAAGATAGCCTGCTTCCTAAGCCAGGGCTCTGATTACCAGAGGGTTCGATCATGAGTTTGTGAATCCAGGGCTACATGGTGGTCCCAGCAGCTCAGCTGGTAAAACTTTTGTGACAGTTATCTCAGGGTGAAGGTAGAACTTGAAGGTATTATATGATGGATACAACTTAGTTTTCTCTTTCCAGGATTCTAAAGGAAAATGCTCTCTGGTATCTGTTACAGGTCCTCAGAATGGTTGGAATGATCCGCCAGCTTTGAACAGAGGACCCAAGAAGAAGAAGGTACTAGAAAAAGATGTCTATTCAGTTGCCCCCAGATGTCCTCTCAATCATGTAGCCACGTGAAGCACACCACACTTCACTGTTCTTTAAAGACAAAGCTTACTGACTGCTGTACTTAATACGTGTATTTTAACTTACATCTTCTAATCCATGAAGGGAAGAAAAATACAGAACAGTACAGTGGTATGAATTAAACCCCTTTTAGAAGACAAGATGTAAATTCCCAACATCTATTTCAAAGAGTAGGAAACAAAATTTCAGGTTACTCAAATGAATTTCTTTTTTAGGAGTTACTTTGATTTTGGGTCCCAGCAGTAATCATAAATTTGTAATTATGTTTTGGACTATTTTTGTCTATCACATACGATATGAAAAGAAAGAGCCTTGTTAGCTGAGCATCATTTAGAGCATAGCATAAGATTCTTCTTTCCTTCTTTTACCGCAAGCCATTTTCTCCTTTTTTTTTTTCTTTACTCATAGTGACTTCTGTCCCCCAAATACAGTAATGAGAGGCCAGAACATAAAATTGGGAGATACTAAGTGAACAGAATCCCCAAAATTATGTCAGTGATAATCAGAAACTTAGTCTACTACTCTTAGTGTGATTGATCACTAAGTAGGTATCACTTAATGGTCTCAGGAAAGGGTATTTTATATGATCTCTTGACACACACACCCCCACATCCACACACATTTTTGGCATACTTATCCCAGTATAGCTAAATATAATTCTCCATCCTCTTTCAACAATGCCATGGTTCTGGCCCGTTACGGGACAAGTGTGGAAGGCAGAGGGCGGACTGAAAGATCCAGGTTTGAGTCTCCGGCCCTCTTAGCCAGATTAGCTTTACTTTTACATTTTACTCTAGAATTCTGCATGAAAATCCATTTTGAAAAGTATTCTACTGTTACTAAAAAATTATTTAACCACAGAATGATCTAACTCCCTTATTTACTTTTTAAAACTGAAGTATAGTTGATTTACAGTGTTAATTACTGCTATATAGCAAAGTTAATTCAGTTATATATGTTCTTTTCCATTATGGTTTATCGTAAGATATAGAATATATTCTCTGTGCTGTACAGTAGGCCCCTGTTATTTATCCATTTTATATATAAAAGTTTACATCTGCTCACCCCAACTTCCCATTCCATCTCTCGCTCAGCCCCCTGCGCCTTGGTAACCACCAGTCTGTTCTGTATGTCCATAATTCTGTTTCTGTTCATAAGTCAGTTCATTTGTGTCATATTTTAGATTCTCCGCGTAAGTGATAGCACATGGTATTTGTCTTTCTCTTTCTGACTGACTTCACTCTGTATGATAATCTCTAGTTGCATTCATGTTGCTGTAGATGGCTAACGCCCTTATTTAAAGCTGAGGAAATGTTGTCATGTCATTTTTTTCTTACTCTCGGTGCCTTTTTGTCCATCTTTTAAAAGATGCCTGAGAACTTTACGCCTCCTGTTCCCATCACATCACCAATCATGAACCCCTTGGGTGACGCCCAGTCACAGATGCTGCAGCAGCAGCCTTCGGCGCCAGGACCACTGTCCAGCCAGGCTTCGTTCCCACAGCCACACCTCGCTGGCGGCCAGCCCTTCCGAGGCATCCAGCAGCCCCTCAGTCAGCCAGGCATGCCTCCGTCATTTTCAAAGCCCAATATCGAAGGTGCCCCTGGGGCTCCCATTGGAAATACCATGCAGGTAACAGTGAATCTGTGGAAGTGGGAGACGGCTCTATTTCAGGGTGCTTTTTCAACGTGTTAACTTTGATGGTTATACCTTTATTATTATCTCAGTTTGATTTCAGTTTAGACAAGTAAAAAAGAACTTTTTTTTTAAGATCACATATGTACAGTATTTTCCAGTGACATGGCCATATGCGAACGTTCTAGAAAAGGCTTAAATATTTACTAGTATATGTTAACAGTAACTTGGCAATTGCAGTATTTCATTTCATCTGATCAGTAGCCACAATTTAAGATCAGTTGAATCCATATTGGCATCCAAGGCTGCTCAGCAGAAGCTGTTTCCAAAGGTGTTTTTCCTTTAAAATGTAAAATAAAAATGTAATGACTTCGATCTTTTCTTGTGTGTGTGTAAGAGCTAATAATATAGCCATATCTTTGGATAGAGATGTCAGTTCATACTTGCTTTTCACATACAAGCAGGTAGTTGTCAGAGCTCTCAATAATGAAAAAATCTATTGGATTTCCATGTAACTGACTTAGGCATAAAAGGCAATCTTGATCTATTCATGAAAAATAAAGAGGTTGGGTCACAGTTCAACATAAGAAGATGAAATAAATTCCTGCCCAAGTATATAAAACTAGTTCTTCTGTCATTTTCTTTGACTCATTTAAGTCAAATTTATAAAGATTCAGTCTATCACAAAAGTATGTTTTGCTATTAAGAGAGTTCCTAGATATTAACAGTAGCATTATAAACTCCAGGGTTCTGATGGAGGTGGGAGGACCTGCTTCTTTTTACAAGAAGATATACTTAAGATATATTGTTAGTTTCTATGATTACGAGTCTGTGCCGTTTGTGAAGCCATTCACTTGTGTTGGGACCTGGGAGTTCGTGCTACACTCGTCTGGACCAGAACTTCAGTTACCATGGAGAGGGAGAGCGCCATGGGTGTGTGTGGTTCAGCCAGGCCATGCTACCCAGCTCCCTGTCCACTCGGATGTCTCTGAGGCACCTCATGCTTAGTATATCCCAAGTCCAACTCATAGTCTTCCTCCCGAACCTAATTGTCTTTTGGTGTGTCATTTCAATTAATACCACCCTAATCCTTTCTATTGAATCAAGCCAGAAACCTGGGCATCTTTACACTCGTTTTCCTCTAATCTGTTTTTCGGATCCGTCCCCACATCCTGTTGATGTTACTGTGAAGTCTCTCTCCCACCCCTTCTCTGTTTCCAGTCTGGTCCATGTGACCTGTGTCATAGCACGTAGTAGCGCCTTTGTCAGTTTTCAGCAGGACAGGAGCCTCTGGCCGGTCTGCCAGCATCTGCCATGACCCATCTCTTCTCTGGTCTTAGCTCCTCGTTGCTTAGCACGTTACACTTCCCACTGTTCTCGGAGAAGGACCAACATTTTTCACATTATCTGGAAGCTCTCAGCTCATACTCTTTGCTGTCTCTGCTCCAGCCGAGCTGACCTCCTTCAGTCCCTGTATCATGATCTTTCCTGTGTACTGTTCTGTCTGGAATGCACTTCTTCCCCTGTTTAACTCCTACTTAACCTTCTGATAAAACTTCCTTAAAGAGTCTTCCCCTCAGTTAAATCCCACTTATATTGTCTGTTGGTTCCAGTGATGTGAACTTAACCACAGTTGCTGTTTGACATACATTTATGACATTTTTAAACTTTCCCTTCCGCTAGCCTATAAACTCCCTGAGAGACAAGATTATTTCTGTATTGATTCATCAGTGCCTAGTACATAATTGCCTAATGTTTTCTAGGAATGAATATAATCAATCAAAAGTTTAAGCACTTACACATCCCTTCTTTGTTTATCCGTCTTTATACATTCAGTTAGATCATGGTCTCTTCTATCCTAACCTTTGATTTAATCTCACAGTTTGATAAAAGACCAGTTAACAAATCTCCAAGAGTAAACCAAAGAATGCAAGACTGTTGGAATAAACAAGAAGGAGCCAACATGCAAAGCAAGCAGTCACTCCCACCAGCCAGCTTTATAAATGCCCGGCTCTTTGTTTCCTGCTGGCATGGGCCTCTTGCCCCATCAGTTATATACAATCGTGATCAACATGTGTTCCATGATTAAACAAATACTTTATACCCAACCCTGTTTTTCAAATTAGAAGCTGTAGGAGGACTACCGGTATCTTCTACTGAATATCTCGTTTTTATGTTTGCTTATCCCAGGTGATTCCACTCGTTCATTTTTTGATTTTGAATAACCTATATACAAATTAGTTGTTTTCTCTTTATGACAGATTCAGGACTTTGTATACAGGTAGTTTCTGGTCATTTCTGCTCATTTTAATGGTATTATTTCTTCCAGCATGTGCAATCTTTGCCAACAGAAAAAATTACCAAGAAGCCTATTCCAGATGAACACCTCATTCTAAAGACCACGTTCGAGGATCTTATTCAGCGCTGCCTCTCTTCAGCCACAGATCCTGTATGTGTTTTTTATTTTGCTTAATTAAAAGAATCCATTATGGAGCTCTTTTATATTTATTGCTTGAAGTCTTAAAAGATGTATTTTGAAAGTTTTTACAAAAGTAGTAAAGCAAGCGCTTATGTATGGTTTGCTTTACAGATGAAAGCATACTCAGTTGCTTGTTACATATAACTCCATATGATCCTTAAACCAGCCTCATGGAGGCAGGTCTGTCACACTTGTTTACAGATGAGGGCGTTAAGGGGAAACAGTCACAGTACAGTCCAGGCGGAGCCGGCGTTCAGACAGTCTGGCTCCGGGGTTCACGCTCTCAACCCCCGAGCTGCACAGTCTCATCAGCAGACCTCACGTCTGGCGCAAGGATAGGGCAGAATGCTAAAATACAAGAGACTCAGACTTGGGGTTTCTTTCAGAGTAAACGTCCAAAGGTTTTAGAGGTAGGGACTTCCCTGACAGTCTAGTGGTTCAGACTTTGCCTTCCAATTCGAGGGATGCAGGTTCAACCTCTGGTCAGGAAGCTAAGATCCCACATGCATTATGGCCAAATAAACCAAAACATGAAACAGAAGCAGTATTATAACAATTCAATAAAGACTTTTAATATGGTCCACATCAAAACATCTCTTAAAAAAAAAAAAAGCTTTTAAAAGTAGATAGGCAATCTTTAACTTTGCAAAGTCCTAAACAGTTCAGTGTTTTAGATATTGGAATCATATTCATAGTTAAAGCGACTGATTTGACTTAGTTTATTAGAGGATGACTGTGTATTGTCAACGACAAAAATTCCACAAAGCCAGTCTTGTTTGAGATGAAATTTCATTTTCTGCCAACAAGCATCGAATATGTTTATTTAGTCACTGGCCAGTTGTCTGCTTGAAAACATAGCCTCTGGGATTTGCTGTTTCATCAGACGTTGTGTATTACTGTGTGCCGCCTTCTGCTAGTCTTTTGAAAAGCGGTTCCCTGTATGGACAGTGTCAGGAGAGCAGAGGCAGGGGAAAGTTAACATAAACCTTAGCACCTGGTGTTCTGGGAGTGATGGAAAGACCAGGAGAGGAACAGAGAACAGGTGAAGCTGGTAAACAGGTAGGCGTACACTGTCTCCTGGGCACACCTCTAGACAGAGAGGTCACCATCCTGCAAAGTGGAGCAGTCCTAATGGGGAAACTTCAGTCTTCCTTCAGGCCTGAGTCAGTGTAAATAGAAGCCGGCAGGACACATAGGGCACCGCCTCACTTAGTACACTTTTGTTGAGCTTCACCTCCTCCAGGTCACAGTATCACCTCCTTTCTGGTGACCCAGGACCAGGCAGAAGACAAAGACCATTCCTGTCAGTATTTGGGGAAGGAGTTCTGCTACTGCCCAGGACTTTGAACCGTCCACAAAAGTCCATTTTAATCCAGTGCTCTAAATCATGTTTATTGCATGGCTTTGTTCTTAGTTTCACTTCAGTTCAGTCCAGAGGACACAAAGTAACGTTACAGCCAGGCTTGGTTATCTTTTCCCCACCCAATAGAACATGAGCTCGTGAGACACAAAACCATCCCCAGCATGGCACACAGTAGGCATTCAATGAATATTGAAAAACAGTATCACTTCTAGGCATAATGTAGATCATTAAGTTAATCACAGTATGATTTAAACTTTTAGACTAGTTTTCCCTCACTAAGAGTACTGGGGAGAGGTAGGAGGACTCCTTTAATTTAAGAACTCTTTTTTAATACTCCCCTCTTAATAATCTTAAGACGTCAGAAAATAATTTTCTCCTTTTTCTCTTTTTTTGGTGTTTTAAAGGCCCAGAATAAGATAGGATTAAATGCACCAA
Organism: Cervus elaphus; assembly: GCF_910594005.1. Classification (NCBI taxonomy): domain Eukaryota; kingdom Metazoa; phylum Chordata; class Mammalia; order Artiodactyla; family Cervidae; genus Cervus; species Cervus elaphus. Next base: position 18,972,756 of record NC_057820.1, read on the forward strand.
GTGTGACTGAGTGTATTCTTGAGGTTAGAAAAAGATCCCACAGTTCACCCGTGTGTTCGCTTTCTAGCTCCCATAGCGTTCATCCTATTCACTGTACGGTAACTGCGAGGCCTCCTCTCCTGTCGTGCCTGGCGCACTGCTGCCTGCAGGCGGCCCTCGCCGTCGCTTGTGCGTGTAGTGTAGTTGGCCAGCCACACCTCAGGAGTGTCACAGAGCCCTGAAATCCAGCCAGGCCCCCGCTGTGCACACCTCTGGCCCTCCCTGCCCTAAGAGATTACTGCTCTCTGTTCTCATCATCTGCTCAGGCTCCTCGGTGTGAGGTATTGCCGTTTCTTTACAAAATCAAGTTGTTCAATACCATGACTATAAAGTTTAGTGAAATGAGATGGGGTACGTTTTTGGGATAAAAGTTATTGTTCAAATGTAGCATCTCTGGTTTTTTCTCTCCTGCAGCAAACCAAGAGGAAGCTAGATGATGCCAGCAAACGTTTGGAGTTTCTGTATGATAAACTTAGGGAACAGACGGTAAGTTCGTGGGGAAAAGAAGGGTTTATGGTAAACATTTATTCCTGGTTGCTAGTCATATGTGTCTCTTCAGCACTTGCATGTCTTAAGTGTATCATATGTAGTGTGTAGTATGTGGTACGGAGTGTGTTTGAGGGCAGAATGATCATGATGACTACAGACTGAGCTTTGCTCTGCGTAAATCTTACATTTCAGTTACTGGGGATAAGGGCGTAGGGCTGTGTGTGTGTGTGTGTGAGAGAGAGAAGTTTTAGCCTTTTTATAACAGAATATAAACTGGCCTGCATTGGCCCTAAGGTGACTGGCCTTCTGTTCGTTTTTATATGTGCCTTCAATTAAGAAATCAAAGAGTGGGCAGATACTCTGTTTTTCCAGAGACAAATCTGTCATCTTTCTCGTAGTCTTAAGACTCTGACCCTTTTCTTTTACAATAGCTGTTACCCAAAGGCAAAGCCAGATGCAGCACAGGTTGAGCAGGTCAGGGTGTGTAACTGTGAAGACAGTCAGCAGTAAGGAGCGGACAGTCTGTGTCTTCACCACCTCTCCATGCCTCTCTAGCACTGTTTCGTTTTGTTAATGAAAACACTTGGGCAGAAAAAAAAAATTGGAGTTTTTCATACTCTTTTATTTTAGCATTCCTCTTCCCCACTCCCCATATCAGTCCCATCAGATAAAAATAACCACTTAGCGTGAGAACCCAACCAGAGAAAGTTACTATAGCGGTGGAAAGGGAGTGTCACCCATGGACTGATCCCCCCCAAAAAAATCTTCTCTGAAAAGTATGGGAGCCAAGTAATGACATGGAGAGGAAAAACAGATATAGGTCTTATGATTTTAAGAGATGCCAGGACTATAAACAGCAGTTAAGAATGAGCAAATTGAGTCCATAATGACTGTTGCCCTCCTAATGAAAGTGGACCAGGAGTACAGGGTTTCTGTTGTCAACAAGGTCTTACAGTAAATTGGGTCCCTACTTTAGGATGTCACAATTAAGACTCTTTAACCTCTTCATGTACGTAGGAAACACTTTTCAGAGGTGTGAGGCTATATTTAAAGCAAAGAAGATTTAAAGCTGTTAAGTGGAGAAAGACATTAACTTTCTAACTTAAGGGAGGAAATCTGGCTGCTTTTCTGTAAGAAAATACCTGCCTGATCATATGTGTGTGGTTCGTAAATAATTCCTTACATAAATCATTGTGTCGTGGTTCCATTTTGTAACTTGTATGTTGTTTGGTCTGAGAAACTTTCTAGAAATGCTCACCAGTTTATCCATTTTTTAAAATAATGTGTATTTCAAACTCCTAGTAAATGCCAGGGTTTCATGTTTATAGCAGGTCTCATGGAAGATTCTCCTTTAATTCTCTCTATTCCACCTTGATTTCAGCTTTCACCAACAATCATCAATGGTTTACACAACATCGCGCGGAGCATCGAGACCCGAAACTACTCAGAAGGCTTGACTATTCACACCCACATAGTTAGTACTAGCAACTTCAGTGAGACCTCCGCTTTTATGCCAGTTCTCAAAGTTGTTCTCACCCAGGCCAACAAGCTGGGTGTCTAAAGGACGGCTTTACTTGCAGCCAATATTGCCATTTTTCCAAAGAAACATGTTTTAAACGATGATAAGATATGGACCAATCTTCATTAGCATGTTTCCATAGCAGCCAGTCAAGACCATTTATGTTGTTTCTGCAGCTGTATTCACGTTACTAGACCTGCTCAAAACCCTGGTGCTTGCTTTTGTTTTAATCTTTTATTGCCCGTGATGATTTTCCTGTTCTGCAAATAATGTATTTCCTGGATTACACATAGTATGCTTTCCCGAAATACTCTGATAAAATCTGGTTTTGAAACCTCAGTTTGCTCTTTGGAAAAGGAGCCTTTGGTTACGCAGAAGGCAGAGCCCAAACACAGTTTCTTTCATGGCCTCCCAACTTCCTCCATGTCGATCAGATTAAAGCGTGTAATCCTATTTATGTGTATGTAGTCTTTTTTTTTTTAAACAGCTACTCACAGTTTAAAGTTTTATTTTTTGTGTCTTTGGCTTCACTTTGGTTCTGAACAAATAGATTTTGAACAAAAATCTAGAAGAAGCTGCTACATAGATTTTAATTTTAGCAAATACTAATGAAAAGTGGGATCACTGGCTTTAAGTATCTATAGGAAAAGACAACATTTTCATTCTGTAGAATGCATTAAACTTTTTTCTATTAATAAATGTTTTTAATATTCTGTTTGAGACTTTAGACTGAGTTGTCTCCATTTTATATTTAGAAATTTATTCATCTTTTTTTTTTTAAGTTACCTGTATCTCTGAGGTTTAAGTTCAAAAAGAAAACTTTTTTTTTTGGCCATGCCATTCGGCATGTACACGTCTAGTTCCCCAACCAGGGACGGAACTCACGCCGTCTGCATGGGAAGCACGGAGTCTCAACCACTGGACCGCCAGGAAAGTCCTCAAAACCTCAACTTCTATCAGCTTCCTGAATCAAAGCCAGACATTTTTTTCATCCAGTTTTTCTGTCAAATGATTTTATTGTAACCTATCTTAAGAACAGTGTGGTAAACAAAAGATAAAGGTCCCCACAGACTCTTGAGGAGAATCAGATTACTAATAATGTTCATTGTTTAAGCAGTTTTACCTAAGTGAGTTGGAAAATTAGAAGGTAAAGAGCATGGCTACTGTGGAGAGAGAGATGCTGTTTCAAGGACTAAGAGGAGTTACCAGGCATTTTGCAGCCTAAGTGAATTAGTTTGCAGGACCCTCTTAATTGCCTTTGCTAGGATTCCCTGCTCACGACATAAAACCCCTCTTTTAAAAATAAACGTCGTTTTGTAACTAAAAAAAGGAGGACCTCAACAGCATGTATGAGCATTGGAGCCTCACGAATAGGGTGATGTATCTGCTCCCTTGCCCTCAGCCTCCTGGGAGCTTGGTGGTCTAAGTCAGTCCTACGACTCACTGAACTGGCAAGTGTAACTTCTAGACCTGACCCTCGACTGTGGTGTCAGCCCGAGACCCCGTCCGAACAGCAAGCTGGCCTCTAGTAATTGTCTTGGTGTTTTGCCCTTACAGTTAGGCTGCCGATGACCTTGACATAACAATGGCGCAATAGGCAGGGCTTTACAAAAAAGCATGTTCCAAAAGGTGAGAAACTGGAGTAGGTGATAGCAGGGCCCTGACCAACCCCAAAGATTTCACAAGTAAGAGTATAAAAAACTATTTGCCACCAATATCTGAACAGCTGTTAGCACTCCTTTTTCAATACAGTATTGTGATTTTTTTTTTCCCCCACCATGGAGACATTTTTCCACATGGCTAATAAGCCTGGAGAAGTTTCATATAAACGGATGCAAGTAAGACTTGAGCCCAAAGTACTGTTTAGTTTCTGAAGTATGAAGATACCGGGAGATGAGGGGAAAAGAGCAGTTTGTTTTCCTTTTAGGGAAGCAAACAAAGAAAGGGGTGTGAGGGTGGGTGTCAGCTGGGAGATGGACCAGATCTCTGGGGACGGGCTTTCTTATCCTCTCCTCCACCTGCTCCTCTCCTCCACTCTGTGCGTGACCTTCTGGGCTGGGTAGGGTGGGTGTACCTTGGGCCCCTCGGCTGATGGAGACAGTTGTTCATTGGAATAGTGGGGCAGCAGGAAAGAAGTTGGGAACAACCACTCTGCACCTGATCGTTGAGAGTCCAACAAGCCTATATTTCCTTTGGAGTCAGAAAATTCCCATGGACACAGGGAGGACAGAAAGACGCAGGGGGGTTCCTGGCAAGCAGGTGTACGCGGTCCATGTAATCCCTGCCTGAAAGAGAAAGTGGGGGATGCTGACCAGTTCACGCTTTTCTCATAAACACTTATTTCCTGGACCTGGGTTCGTGTAAGAATGGCTGCAAGGCCGTCTGTTGACTGCTCGGCCATAGTGGAGACTTCATTCGAAACTTCTCTAAAGATGCAGCATATAGCGTGCACACACCTACATATGCACACATCCATATTTCAGTTGTCTCTACTGCTGTGGTGGGCAGCTGACTTCCCAACCATCAACCCTGACACATCTTGAGGGGGGGGGATGTTCATCAGATGCCAAAGGTGTCTGTCACAAGCAGGTGGCATCTCCAATTATCCAGTGAAAGGGCACTGTCTGTGCAGGGAAAATCTCAACTGTTTCCTCTGATAAATAAATGCTCCAAACTAGATTACAAAGAAAAAGTGATCCAATTAGCTTCCTGGCAGTCTGGTTGCTCTCCACACCTCTCTGTAGCATCTTTGCTGCTTGGGGCTTTTAGTGACCACACCATTCCCCCAGGCTCAGCCGAACAGTGCGCTTACGAACTGACTGGGGTCAGGCTGTGCCATTCCTTAATTTCCAGCTGTTTGCCTTTTTCCCCATCAGGAGATAGGGAATGTGTGGGTTTTAAACTGTTGAGACAGATCTTGAAAAACCTAATAAAATCAAATAAAAGGAAATAGACTTTGGTTTGACCATGGTACATGTTTTTTGCACTCCGGATTAACGTTTCCAGTGGTCTGCTAAAGTATTTACTTAGCAAACAGTGTTGATGAATCACCTCAAATGACTTTGTACAGATATCATTACTCAGTAATCTCTCAGATCATTATTTTAATGGAGCGGCGCACCTTGCTGAATTTGAATCTGAGTTTTGACTGCCGTTCCACAGGCTCACCAGCCTGTTGTTCATCAGGTCGGCCTGACTGCTTTCATTGCTGATGCCTTATAATGTCCCAGTCCGTGAATTTCTAAAGCCACCTTCTGTGTATCAGTGGGCTCCCACTGTGCAATTAGGAGAGGGAGAAGCCTTGTGAAATAGAGCAAACTTTCCTGTTTCCAAAAGACCCAAGAGCGTGTTGGATTTTTGGCTATTATATATGAAGTTAAAGGTAATGAAACTTGTGTCTCAAGTATTTCCATGTTATCACTTATATATCTTTAAAGGCTATCACATTTCCTGGCTCCTGAGAGAGGCCTCTTGGTGTTGTCATTAACTTTGTTTCTTTACTTCAGTAAATACTTATGAAGTCCTTTACTCAGTTCAGTAGAGACTTCATGTCCAAATGGATATCCTTCCAAGTAGGCAATGTAAATGAATCAGTAGGGAGCCTATCATAGAAACAGAAAGGATTCAGATTTGATGAGAAGAGAAAGCGTCCAGATTTTTTTTTTTCTGAATAGTGCAAGGGTAGTAGTGAGTGAGTATATAATTTAAAGGCGCCACTAAGGATGACCAGTAAGTATGATTGGGCTGATGGTGAAAAATAATTTCATCTTGTACCTAGTCCAATAAAGGAACTACCCACTCCAGGAAAATTAGAATTTATGGTGGAATCAAATCTAAAAACAGATCTCAGTACTAAAGAAGGAAAGCAACCACCTCCTAAAAGTGACCTAAAAATAAGTTGCTTTCTGGATTGTTGTTGCTTTAGTCCTATCCGACTCTTTGCAACCCCGTGGACTGTAGCCCACCAGGCTCCTTTGTCCATGGGATTCTCCAGGCAAGAATACCAGTGTGGGTTGCCATGCCCTTGTCCAGGGGGTCTTCCTGACACAGGGATTGAACCCGGGTTTCCTACAATGCAGGCTGATTCTTTTCTCTCTGAATAACCAGGCAATTTCAATTGACTCTGCTTGGGTCTCATGCCCACCACCTACCTGATCAAGCTCCTGCCCAGAGACGTAGGGTATCAGAATTGGCTGGCCTAGGTTACCTGCTCGCCCAAGCAGAGTGATGTTAAACCCACCAGAACCATATGAAGTGGTTTCCTGAAGCAAAGGGTGCCATTTTCAGGAGAAGAGTGGAGAAAAGAGTACGCAAAATGCCCCATTACCTCCTGTAGATCACAAAAGGGAAGTTACGGTACCAGGGTTCTAGACTAGAGAGTCACAATAAAAAGCTATTAGGGAAAATAGATAACAAGGACCTACTGCATAGCATGGGGCACTCTATTCAGTACTCTGTAATTACCTATATGGGAAAAGACTGAAAAAAAATAGGTATATGTATAACTGAATCACTTTGCTGTAACAACATTGTAAATCAAAACATTGTAGTCCAAAAATAAATAAATAAAAGATGTGTTTTAAAAGAAAGCTATTAGGGAGCCCACTGTATCCCAATGGCTGTACCTTCACAAGGGATAGTGCAGGACAGCACATATCAGAGTCAAGGAGCTGGGTTCCGGTATCTTCTCTGCCACTTACTGTTAGTCCAACCACCTCACTTCTTTCTCCCTCCATCTCTCACCTGTAAAATGAGGGGGTAGGGTCATCCTAGGTGGCACTAGTGGTAAAGAACCCCCCTGCCAATGTAGGAGACTCAAGAGACTTGGGTTCAATCCCTGGGGTGGGAGGATCCCCTGAAGGAGAACATGGCAACCCACTCCAGTATTCTTACCCGGAGAATCCCATGGACACAGGAGCCTGGCGGGCTGTAGTCCATAGGTTCACAAAGAATCGGACACAACTGAAGCGATTTAGCATGCTTCAGTGCTAAGTTCACTTCCAACTCTGGGAGCCTGTGACCCACCTCCTTCTCATAGCATCTTTGTATCAATATGTTACATACAAGTTTCAGAAGGAATGGAAAACAAATTTTGTGATAAGCACCGAAGCTTTGAAGAAATAGGATGAAAACAACTCAGGCCTATTTATATTTGGAAACCTTTTTTCCTCTTGTAGAGTTTCTAATCTGGAAAAAAGTCAATGCAACACTTTCCTTTGTTGGAAATGAATAAGCAGGCATTTAAGAAATAGTTGGTAACTTGCAGACTGGGGACAGATGTATTTGCTCGGCCTTGAGGTCCTTAGGTAGTGAGTCCGGCAATTAACTTTTCTACAAACCCGTTTGTTCCTTCACATCAAGAATATGCCCCATTTGACTACACAGGATATTCGCGATGAGCCAGTTTTCCCTCTGGTGCTGCAAATCTGGGTCACCCCTTTGACATTCCTGAACTCCACTGACAAATGCCCTCTCTGGGCTGGAAAACCACAGGGCCTTCGCCTTCAGAGCAGCCCATGGTAACTGACACAGCGGGAAGACAAAGAGGTCATTGACACAGAAACAATGACAGCAGCAAAGGCTGAGAAGTAAATAAGAGCTTCTCTGCATTTATCTGCCCGTGGAAAACCAAAATAACGATCCTGAACGAAATGGGGGTGGGTGCTGTGGGGAGAAGGGAGCTGGAGAGCTGGAAGCGATGTGGGTGAAAACTCAATACTGTCTTTCTTCTGCCACAACAAAAGGGATTGTTCATTTGTTTCAGGGAGCTGGCATTTAGGGGCTGGGAGAGAGACAGATAGAGGAGGAGTGTGTTTGGTTTGTGGACCTTGTTTTGAGCCAGATGTTGGTCACAGGGGGACGTGGTAGAATATTAACAAACTTCACGTGTCATGGCTGGGTCATAAAAAGGATGATTCCTCCATAGCATTTGTTAGAGTTTGTGGCATACACTCCTTTTATTTTTTTAATTGGAGGATAATTGGACAATATTGTGTTGGCTTCTGCCATAAAATGACACGAATCAGCCACAGGTATACATATGTCCCCTCCCTCTGAAGCCTGTCCACACCGCCCCTCTAGGTTGTCACAGAGTACAGCATTGGGCAAAACCTGTGTTAAACAGCCACTTCCCATGAGCGATCTAGTTCACATATGGTATGATGTATATGTTTCAATGCTTCTCCCTCAATGCGTCCCACCCTCTCCTTCCCGCTATGTGTCCAAAGTCTGTTCTCCATGTCTCTATGCCTGCCCTGCAAATAGGCTCATCAGTACCATTTCCTGACCATTTTTCTAGATTCCATATACATTGTGGCAGACACTTCTTGGAGTGATCATTTGATTCCTCTTTGCCTCCCCTCCTGGGCAGTGAGTCCAGGAGCAGAGTCATGTACTCTTCTGTCCCTGGAGCAGAGCTCTGCTTGCTTCTGGAGGAGACTAAATAGATACCTAATGAAGGACTGTTCATTGGGTCAACCTGAAGACAACTTGGAAAGATGCTCGAGGCAGGATGTCACTGACAGGTGATATCAGAGCCAGGTTTGGGTTGGTTTCAAAACTCAGTGGTTTTTCATTAAGTAGAGCCCCTCTGATCTATGAATTAGCAACTAAGGGCCTTCATGGGTTATTTCCAATGCCCAGTTTCCTGCTGCCAAATTGCAGCACTCTCTGAAGAGTGGTCAGGAAAGCGGGGGAAGGGTCTGAAGCACTAAGGCAGGGGGTTTTTGTTAAAGCCCCTTCCTGGGCTTCCCTGGTGGCTCAATGGATAAAAACCTGTCTGCCAATATATAAAATCTTAATGGGAAAATTTTTCCAACCCATTTAGTACAGAAGCAGGAATGCCAACCCTCCTGAGAATGGAGGAAGCTGAGAAGATGCATTTTCTATCCTCCGTGGTGTTGCTGTATCTCAAAACCAATCTTCCCCTAATCTTGGAGGCTAACTTCCCAACTTTATGCTCCTTTGAAATCACTCTCATCTAAAGCCTGTGAGTGGTTTTCTCATCCTGGGAGCAGAAAGAGGTTTACGTTTGAAATTTCTGTCCGTGCACCTCATCCGAGAGGCAGGCTTTCTCCTCACGCTCCTGCCCCCACCCCCTTCATCCAGAGCCCATTCCTTCCTGAGCTGGAGGAGTTGCCCTAAATGATTACCTCGGATAAAGGAGAGCAGGAGATTTTATTTCATAGTTCGCTTAGGGTTAAGTGAATCCTGAACCCCTCCAGCTCACCCAGTCTGGGGCCCACAGAAGCACCGCAGCTTCCTGGCCAGGCAGGTTTTGTAACTGCAAGGAGCCTATCTCTCTGGCCTGATTAAAAAACCATCAAATACCCAGCACTTATGAGGTATCAAACCCCATCCTGCGCTCTAGTCCTGTGAGGAAAGGGAATGTCTCCATTTCGCACATGAAAAAAAAAAAAAGTTAGATCATTAGGTAAACTGTACAGAGAGCATTCCCAGCATGGAGCAGTCTTAATTTTTATATTATGTAGGATGAAACTGAAGAGTTTCGAGACCTTCATGGTCCCCAAGCCACCAGAGTACTCAGACTGGCTAATTCAGAGAGGTGAGGCCAAACTCAAACCCAGTTTTCAGATGCCAAACCTGGATCATTTTCTCAACACTGTAGTTCCTGTCACCAAAATATAGGTTTACTTAAGAAAACCATAGGCATGTAAATCCACAAGCCAGGGATTGAGCTTGCGCCCTTGGCAGTGAAAGTGCAGAGTCCCAAGTGCCGAACCACCATGGAAGTCCTTTCCCTCCACAAACATCTCTTTAGTTGGAATATAACTGCTTTACAACGTCATGCTGGTTCCTGCCGTACAACAACGTGAATCAGCTATGTGCTGCGCTCTGCTTGGTCGCTCAGTCGTGTCCAACTCTTTGCAACCCCGTGGAGTGTAGCCCGCCAGGCTCCTCTGTCCATGGGGATTCTCCGGGATCGTCCAGGGGATACTCAAGTGGGTTGCCATACCCTCCTCCAGGGGATCTTCCCAACCTAGGGATCGAACCCAGGTCTGCTGCATTGCAGGCAGATTCTTTACTGTCTGAGCCCCCAGGGAAGCCCTGAATCAGCTATAAATATACACATATCCCCTCCCTCTTAAGTCTCCCTCCCATCCCTCTACGCCATCACAGAGCACTGGGCTGAGCTCCCTGGGCGATACAGGAGTTCCCCACTAGTTAACTATTTTACGCACGGTAGTGTATACATATGTCAGTGTTACTCTCAGTTCATCCCAACTTCTCCTTCCCTTACTGTGTCCACCGTCAAATATTTTGATGCATTTTAAAAAAATTTTTGTATTTATCCTTTAGAGGAATACAACCTTAGATAGATAGTCAATCCTTTGCCAGGCTCACTCCAGTCTCTGAGCCGATCCTTGCAGTTTTCCAACTGGGAGTCACTACCAGGTCATTCTATCATTCAGGGCCTGGTTGACTGCCATCCCCTCTGTGAAGCCCTCCTGACCACGCCAGACCACACACCTCACCAGCAAGTCTCACTCACAGTTTCTATAGGCAGTGTTACCATCCAACACCTTCATCTTCTGTCTGCTTTCTCTCTCCTTCCCTGAAGCAACCATACTCCAAGGCACATACTACTGGCCAGAGCCTCCCCACCTGGCTATGACGGTTTTCTTCCAGTACCTCTCAGAGTTGTTTTTTCCAGTAGTCATGTATGGATGTGAGAGTCGGACCATAAAGAAGGCTGAGCGCTGAAGAATTGATGCTTTTGAATTGTGGTGCTGGAGAAGACTCTTGAGAGTCCCTTGGACGGCAAGGAGATCCAACCAGTCCATCCTAAAGGAGATCAGTCCTGAATATTCATTGGAGGGACTGATGCTGAAGCTCCAATACTTTGACCACCTGATGCAAAGAGCCAACTCATTGGAAAAGACCCTGATGCTGGGAAAGATTGAAGGCAGGAAGAGAAGTGGATGAGATGGTTGGATGGCATCACCAACTCAATGGATATGAGTTTGAACAAGCTTCAGGAGTTGGTGAAGAACAGGGAAGCCTGGCGTGCTGCAGTCCAGTCCATGGGGTCACAAAGAATCGGACACGACTTAGCAACTGAACAACCCACAAAATACATAATCCTGTAACCACTCAATGATATTTGAGAGCTGTTTCCTGTCCTGGTTTTGGATGCGTCCCCCTGACCTTTGGGCACCTGACTCACCATCTTCTCCAGTTAAACCTGGATGCCACCCTGTGGGACTTCAGTCCCCTGTGGAGGTGCTGTCTTGATCCTTCGGCCTCCTCAGCTCCAGCCACTGTCCCTCCTCTAGAACCCTGTGCCTCACCTTGGAGTTTATCAATGGGAACTCTTCCACCACTGTATGTCTGAAGTTCCAAATCCCACTCCTGGTGCACAATGGCCACTGCTTCCTTTTTCTTTTTTTTTAGCTGCACCGTGCAACACGGGGGATCTTGGTTCCTCGACCAGGGATTGAACCCACGCCCCCTGCATTGGAAGTATGACGTCTTAACCAGTGGACTGCTGAGGAATGCCCTAGTCTCATTTCCTAACAAATAGAAATCCACCTTTCAACTTCTTTAAAACTTCAGTGCCTTTGCTTCCTCTGCTACCTGTGAGTTCTTAGCTTCCTTCTGATCACATTTCCTCCCCCTCCCCCTAGTCTGGACTCCTTACAAACTTCTGACTCACCAGCCACTCGGGTGCCTGGGTCTCCTGTCCCCCTCTTAAGCCCCTACCCCTACTTCAATCTGGAGATCCTGTTAGACGCGAGTGAGACTGTGTCGCTGTGACTGCAGACTGATGCCATGCCAAGCTCATAGCATCTGTTCTATGTTGGGGTCTTTAATTTGACTCAGTAACCTTTTTAAGGTCCTCGATCGGCTTCCTTTCTCATTCTGCTCAACAGATCTTGGGACCTTTCATCACTTTTCTCCAACTTTCCACCAAATTCCCACTCTGTTTACCTGGCAGGTGATCTGACCTTCCCTTTGGAGCCAGCCAGCCATCAGGGCACCCCGCCTCACTGTAGTGGCTCCTTCAGCAAGCTCAGTCTACCTTCATCCTCATTTCCTTCCATGTGTGTGTGCTAAGTCGATTCAGTTGTGTCTGACTCCTTGCGACCCCATAGACTGTAGCCCTCCAGGCTCCTCTGTCCACGGGATTCTCCAGGCAAGAATACTGGAGTGGGTCGCCATTTCCTTCTCCAGAGGATCTTCCCGACCCAGGGATTGAATCCAGGTCTTCTGCACTGCAGGCGAAATCTTTATCACTGTACCACCACTAGGAAGCCCCATTTCCTTCCAGTCTCCAAGAAAAAATTGTCCCTCTGTTCAAAGTTAGGCCAACCATCTGATCACCTGGTCCCATCCTGTCTAACCTTCCCCCAACCCTAGGAAAATAGCTCCATGAAGCATCCTCTTTCTCATACTTTTGAACTTTGACCTTTCATTATCTTTCCCTCCCCAACATTTGAATATATTCAAATCCCTCCCATTCAAATCCATAGATGCACACTAAACTTCATCTCTCTGTTCTTCTCTTCTTCGCTGCCAAGCTTCTTAAAAGTTAACTTATACAGGTATACCATGCTGTCTCCTCCTCCTTATTTTTTTTTAATATGGAATGCTTCACAAATTTGCACAACAAGCTTACGAAGGGGCCCGTGTTAATCTTCTCTGTATCGTTCCAATTTTAGTATATGGGCTGCCAAAGCAAGCATCTCCTCCTCTGGCTCTGTGTAAGGACTGTTCCATCACTCACTGAAAAGGCCTTGGCAAAGCTCAGTGATGACCTCTCTGCAGTGGACTCCTCATTCCCATCCTGCCCAGCCTTTCTGTAGTGTTCAAGGTTGCGCTCCCACACTCTGCTCCTTCTTCCCCATCTCTCTTCTGTCCTCAGTCCACACTGGCTTCCCTTTCTTTGCCAGTCTCGTAGATAGCAGTTCACTGGATGTCTATTCTGAGTCTCATTCTGACCTTCCCTGGGCGACTGCTTCTACCACTGGGATTTTACTAACTGAGCTACAACTAAGTTACCCTCTCCAGGGACTTCCCTGGTGATCCAGCGGTTAAGACTTCACGCTCCCAATGCACAGGGCCTGGGTGTGATCCCTGGTCAGGGAAATTGATCCCACATACTCATTTGAAAAGACCCTGAAGCTGGGAAAGATTGAAGGCAGGGAGAGAAGGGGACAACAGAGGATGAGATGGTTGGATGGCATCACCGACTCAATGGACATGAGTGTGGGTAAACTTCGGGTGTTGGTGATAGACAGGGAGGCCTGGCGTGCTGCGGTTCATGGGGTCACAAAGAGTCAGACATGACTGAGTGACTGAACTGAAATGAACTGTCATTAAGAGTTCACATGCTGCAACTAAGACCTGATACAGCCAAATATATATATATATTAAAAGTTATTTTCTCCAGCCTAAACCTTTGCTGGGTTCCAGGCCTATATGTATATTTAACAACCTACTGGACAGTTTCACTTGGATGTCCAAAACAAGACTTTTTTTTCCTTATTGAGCTTGCTCCTATTTCTTCAGTCCCATCCCCCAAATCATTGATAAGATAATAATGCTGATGATGACTAATGTTTATGGATTCCTTACTTCATGCCAGATACAGTTCTAAACTTCAGTCACCATGAAAATATTGTAAGAGAGGCATCATTATCCCCATTTCACAAAAATGGTAATAAACACAGTATGATTTGTTACTCAGGAAGTGGCATTGTTTTTTACCTGAATACCCAATCCAGAGACCCCCCCAAAAGAATCCTGTCCTTTTTATTTCTCCTCCTTCATGTTCAGTCAAGCATCAAATCCTGCGGTGCTTCTCTTTGCATTTCTCTGGCTTTATCATCTCCTCTCTAACACTTCTTTTCCAGAATCTGTACCTGTGTCTTACTTCAGACCCTCCTCAGCAACCGACCAGATTCTTAACACGGTGCCCTAACAGGTCCTCTTGCCTCCAGTCTTAGCTCCCTCTACTTGCCGTCCAGTCATTCGCCACAGCTCCTCTAGAGTGGTCCAAGCTTGATCCTGTTATTACACTGCATAAAGCCAATCAGCGACTCCCCTCACCTACCACGTTGCTTGCTCTGCAGGGCACGAAAGACACTCTCCATGGGCTGCCCACTGCATGACTTTTCATCTCCATCTCCCACTCTTCCCCTGCTTTCGCTTTGGATATTCCAGATACGTCTCTAAGTGACAAAGGCAAAAGCTTTTGCTCACACTGCTTTCTCTGCCAGGAATGCCCTCCACCATGTCTCTGTCTAGTAAACTAGTCATCCTCCAAAACTGTGCTTTCTAATATGTAGCCAGTAGCCACGTGAGGCCACTCCGAATTAAGACGTGCTATGCTATAAGTATGCTCACGCTCAGTCGCTAAGGCGTGTCTGACTCTTTCGTGACCGTGTGGACTCTATGGAATTTTTCCAGGCAAGAATACTGGAGTGGGTTGCCATTTCTCACAAAATGGAATATTATTTGGCTTTTTTTTAAAAGGAAGGAGATTCTGACACATGCTATAATATAGATGAAACTTGAAGACACTAAGTGATCTGAACCAGTCACAAAAAAGGCAAATACTGTATTACGAGATATCTAGAGGAGTCAAACTCAAAGCAACAGAAAACACAATAGTGGCTGCCAGGGAGCAGGGTCACAGAGAAATGGAGAATTGTTTGATGTGTATAGGATTTCAGTTTTGCTAAGTGAAAAAGTTCTAGAGATTAGTTACACACCACTGTGAATATATTTAACACTACTGAAGTGAACACTTATAAATGGTTAAGGTGGTAAATCTTATGTTCTGTGTACTTTTACCACAGTGAAATTAAAAAAAAAAAAAAAAATCAGCTTCCAAAAAAAGAAAACCTTTCCCAGTTACCACAAACCTCCTCCTCTCTAGTGTGAATTAACTACTCCTTCATCATGTCCCCCCTTTATCCTGCACATACCACTATTAGAACTCTTATCACATTTTTGGTAATTATTTGTTTGACAGGATAAAAAGGTTACTCTTCAATGAGTGAGATGACCACTCATCCACTTCTAGGGTCTTGACCAGAAGCTAAGAAAATATACTGGGGTCTTTGGCAAGATGGAGAAAAGAGACAGTCGTCCTGATGGCATAATATACTACGGGCGATGTTCATTATCAGCAATAGGATACCTTGTTTCTGTAGAGGTTTCACTCTGAGGCTAGAACTGGAGGGGCTATTTGCTGTCACCCCTCTTTCGTAAGTATTATCTGAAGGGCCTGAAGAGCACTTCCTCCCACCTCCAAAACATAAAAACATCCCCCTCCCCATCCTGAGTTCAACCAGCTGAAGTGGTTGGCACACCCAGTCTGATCTGTGGATGATGCTCACTTAAGAGAGATTCAAGCTAGAGTACTTTAACTAACAGGATAAGGGTCTCTGAGGCCCCCTGAAGAATGATTTGGCCACCCCCCTGGATTCTGTATGTACTGGATTAGGCAAAAAGTTCATTCGGGTTTTTCCAAAAAGTCTTACAAAAACCCGAACGAACTTTTTGGCCAACTCAATACACTTGATGCCTGACAAGGTGTTTTTTTTTTCTTCCCCAGATAATGGACTGGACCTTGCTGCCCTTCCCAGTTCATAGCCAAGAGGTTACATTTCTTTGATCTGTCTTCTCTCCTAGATGGAGAGCTCCTTTAGGGCAGGGACCACATCTTATCCATCCTTGTATCCCCAGCATCCACCAGTTCTAGCACCTAGCAGGTACCTAATACTTGCCCAACCAATAACTGAATGGTTACAGTGATGGTGGGGTGAGTCATTACGATAACCCAGAGAGAGGCTTTTGACAGAGCAGCTAGTTCACCCTGAGATGAAGGACAGGCTGAAAAGAGAGCCACAGAGAGTATGTGGGTCTGGGGGTTGTGGGGAGCAGAGGGAGCGTGAGAAGTGGTTCAGTATGAAACCAAGGTTGATGAAACTGACATCCTCAAGTTTCCTGTTCTGTTGTCTCACGGGTCTATTCTTGCCTGGGGGATCCCATGCACAGAAGAGCCTGGTGGGTCGCCAAGAATCAGACACGACTGAAGCAGCTTAGCATGCACACAGACGTTTCATGTTCTGCTGTCTCACTGGTCTAATGACAGTGCTGATGTTTATCTGGTGGCCAGGCAAGTATCCTTTCATTCTATAGTTTCAGCTTTGTCTGAAGCAACACCCTAACACTGACTCAGGGGCCCCCATTCCATAAGTCACATATCTTGGGTCAGTTTTAAATTATACATTATTTTCTTCTGGCTGATTGGACTGATTCAGGTCTGCTAACAACAAGACGCTCATGTGTGGCCCTTTCAAGTAATCAATTCTGGGTAATATTTTTTTCTGTCTCAGACAATGCGAGAGGGCTTCCCAGGTGGCGCTAATGGTCAAGATTCTGCCTGCCAATGCAGGAGATGAAAGAGACACAGGTTTGATCCCTGGGTCAGGAAGATTCCCGAGAGAAGGAAATGGCAAGCCACTTCAGTATTCTTGCCTGGGAAATCCCATGGACAGAGGAACCTGGTGGGCTACAGTCCGTGGGGTCACAAGAGTCAGACATGACTGAGTGCACAACATGTACGACAGAATGCTGGAAAGAATCACTAACAATGGTTGATCCCAAAGTCAGCTTTGTCAACCTACAGTCTCCTTTCTAACTCACATTTATAGAATTTGCAAGCTGGAAAGAAGAGCAAAGATTAGATGGTTAGATAGCATCACTGACTCAATGGACAAGAATTTGAGTAGACTCTAGGAGACAATGGAGGACATTCGAGCCTGGGGGGCTGAAGTCCATGGGGTTGCAAAAAGAGTGGGACAGGACTGAGCAACTGAAAACAACAAGGAAATTCGTCCCTAGGGGACCGAGCTGGGTCACAGTGAGTGAGAATTAGAATTCAGGGCCCCTGGCTTCCATACCTGGGCCTGCCTCCTGCTCACTGCGGGTGCAGCCACGGCTTTATGGGGCACAGTCAGCTGCCCTTTCTCTGCACTCCTGTGCCATCAGGGTACTCTCTGGGGAGCTCTAAATTATCTGCCTTAGGGGGAATGAGCAGACAAGATTTTTTCTTAGGTTCATTTGCCTTGGAACGTTCTGGTGATTTTTTTTTTTTTTCCTTTCCTAAAGCCACATTCTCAACCGGGGCTGACTTCAAGGCTTAGACAGTCCAGAAGCCAACTGGCTAGGGGAGAATTTGCCAGGAACAGCTGCAAGGCTGATGGGCTGCGCAAGTGGGCCGGGCCGACTGGATACTAACCGGCCCCTTGATCATTTATCATCTAACAGGCGCTATCTGAGCACTTTCTCTGTGCCTGGTTGCAGTTATTCAAATAAGAACCGAGCGAGCTGCTGCCTCCATCCCCTCCACACAAGGCCCAGAGCCGTAGGAGCCGGGAGACACAGGAACTTCTGATCGGCATCCCAGATCTGGCCTTAACTTGTGCTGAGATTTGGGAATAGGATTGCAAATTCTCCAGCCTGTAGCTTCAAAGAGTGGGGGGGAAAAGAAGTCTTTTTCAACAGGGAAAGGTATTTCGGGGAACTGGAGAAACCACCGCAGCAGCAGCACAAGTGGTTTGGAGGCTCTGCGGGCTCCCTGACCTTGTAGCCACAGCCCCCTCGACCCACTCCCTGGCGCCCCGACCCCGGCGGAGGCTGCCCACTGCCCTGCGGACTGCCCCGTCCGGCCCCGGGGAGCCCGGGCAGCCGAGGCCAAGGGGGCGCCTTTCTCTTTAAGAGCCGCAAGGGCGACCCTGATTGGCTGTAGCTATGCAGGTCTTTCTTCCCCGCTCCCTCGGAGCAGTCCCTCCCCCGCCGCGCTCTCCGCTCTTTCCACACCCCCTCCCCTCCCCCGGCGCCCCCTCCCGCCCCGCGCGCTCGCCCCCTCTTCCTCGCCGCCGCCGAGTTCTTCTCCGGCAGCCGAGCGGGTGATGCGCCAGCAACAGATGCCGGGCGCCAAGATTGGCATCCTTAGGCCACGCTGAACGCCTGAAGAAGCGAGAAGGAAGCAGAGAAGGGCCGGGAAGGCGGGGACAGGAGGTGCCGGAGATCCCCCCCACCCAATCCCCTCAAAAAAAGGCAGAAGCCGCCGCCCCCATCGGAGAGCTCCGCGCCCCGGAGATCGCCGGCTCGCTGCCACTGCCGCGGGCGCCCAGGTCTCCCCAGCCATGCCAGGCCCGGCCGTGGACGCGGAGAATGTCCCCTTCCGCAGCGCCAAGGAGGAGATCCGTGCGGGGGTCGGGGTCGAGGGCTCGGAGGGCGGCGGCGGCGGCGGCGGCCCGGAGAGGCCGGGCGCGCGCGGGCACCGGCAGGACATCGTCTGGAGGAACGTCTTCCTGATGAGCCTGCTCCACTTGGCGGCCGTGTACTCCCTGGTGCTCATCCCGAAAGCCCAGCCGCTCACTCTGCTCTGGGGTGAGTAGTCCCGCCCGAGCCCCCCTGCGCCCCCGGGCACCGAGGCGCGGCGAGGCCGGCGGCGCCGAGGCGCGCGAGATCTCGGGTCGCCGCTGGCTGCGGGCGGTGCGGAGCTCCCGCGGCTCTCGGTTCGCCTTCTCTCCTGCTCCCCCCACCTCCTTCCCCCGCCCCCAGGCCTGTAGTTGTCCGGCCTTTGGGACGGGAAGGTATTTCTATCCAGGTATTTTCAACTTCTGCCCCCTCCGCTGTCTCCTTGAGTAGGCGCCCTTGGCGACCCCTGGATGGAGAGCGAGAGGGACTCGGGGTCCTGCGGCGCCGGCGCCGGCGCCGGCGCCGTGCACAGAGGCGCGCGAGGGGGATGCCGAGCCCGGGCTCCAGGGCGGGGAGACCAACGCGGTGACTGTGTAGCCCCTGCGCGTCCCAGGGGCGCTCCAATCGGCCGCCTTGCAGCGTCTCAGCCTCCTCCGTGGGCCACGGACCTTGAGGCCGAGTGAAGGACTAGAAAGGGAGTTGTAGCGGGGGGTGGAGAGACCACCCGCACCGGTTCAGCGTTGATTTTCGCGCAGGAGGTGGAAGAAGCCAGTTCCCTTCCTGCCCCTGTAAGGCCCCCGTCCCGGCCCCCTCCGGGATCTCATGTGCCCTGTTGCAGTTTTCCAGTCCCAGAAGTTTGTCGGCTAGCTCTGGCCCAGCACAAAGCTCCGAGGTGGCTGTGTAGACCCCTCCAGGCCTGTCCCCTTCTGACCAGGTGCCAGTCTGTCACCGCACCTGTAGCGCTCCCTCGCGCCACCCACTTTCCTAGCACCCCCACCCCTGCCAGCATGGGGGCGGGGAACCCCGGACCCAATTCCCCTCCAGTCCGCCCCCACCCCCAGCTCCTGGAGGCGGGGAGACAGGGGCGGGGGGTGCTTCAGAGCCTGCCCCGCATGACTCTGATGGCTGACTCAAAACCACTTCCAAACCCCCTGCCCCAGTAACTGGTTTTGGCCTCAGTCACTGTAGTGGCTACCTTAGGCGGGACAAAAAGGTGCCGGGGGCTTTGCTATCCTGGGCTGAGTATCTGGTGAAGTAATCCAAAAAGCCCTTTAAGATCTGTCCGAGATGGGCAAGGAACGGGGCCGGGGGGCGGGAGGGCGTGGGGTGGTGTGCAGGAGAAACACAACCGCCTTTTATTTCCAGAGGGGAAGAGGAAGGAAAAAAATCTGAAGACCTCTTTTGGCAAAGCTTCCGACTTGGCATAGTGCCAGCTCCAAGTGCCTGGGTTCAGAACGGGGCCACTCTGTTTTAAGCTGTCCCTTGAAACTGCAGGCTCTGCTCTTGGAAGCAGACCCTTCCAGAAGATGGGTGCCTTTTGGGGAGGGTGCGTGGCTGAGCAGAGTTGAGGAATGTTGGGAGGGGCGGGGGTCTTTGGGAATCTGTGAAGTCTTTGAAAGTCCCCTGAAAGCTTTGAGTAAGCTCTCCCAACATCAGTACACTTCCTCAATTCAGTGTCCTTTTCTCCATCTTTTTTGTTATGTATTGGTTTCCTTCTCCTGTCTTCTTTCTACCTTTACCTCTAGATGATTAGATCGTAAGATGCTCAGCCATTGCTTCCTGGACACACTCCCTCCACCAGCCAACCAAAGCTCTTATTGCCCTGTATCCCCTAGAACAGCTCCCTCTGCACCCCTCCTCCCCCCCCCACCCCACCCCCCAGTCCAAAGACTGTGCCTTTGGACTTCAGAGCCCTCCTGGCACCAGGGAATTAGAGCTTAGTCTTAATAGCCGCAGTGTCCGAGAAAGCTCAGGGAGAAGTGAGCACTTAAAATATTGTCTTACATGCCCGGAGCTCCACAGGCCCACAGGCTCCACCCGTTACAGCCACTCACCCCCTGGTTTTGGCCTCCCACCAGGAGCCACAAGGACAAGGCCTCCTCTCCAGCTTCGCCAAGTCACCTCTGCCCTTTCCCGGCCACTCATGGTGGTGGAGACAGAATCTTTGTTCTGAAAGACCTTGGCTGGAAGATAGCATCCTGGCCCCAGACTCCTCCGGCTCCCTGGAGAAGTCAACACACTGCAGGAATCTGGGATCCACTTGATGATGGGTGATGCTGCCAGGCCCATCCTTCTGCCTCCCTGCAGAGTCTTCTGCTTTAGCTACTTTTCATCAGTTCCATTCTCGATTCTCTCCCCACCTGAGCTTCATGGCCCTTCCCACCCCTGCTCCCTCCCCCCACCCCCCAAAAAAAGGGCAGACAATGGTGGATGTTGTAGCTTCAAGATCCCAACTTGTGACTTAGAAACATTCCAAATAAGTGAATGTTACCTGGTGGATATCTTGTGAGAGAAGGAGTGAGGGAGAGAGACAGCCAAGATCGGTGTGCTGGCGGTCTCCTGGAGGCCTGTTGATCGGGATTATTCTTGTTGAAAACCCCCGGCCTTGGGCTGCGGGCCTCCCCACTGGAGCCTTTGCCATCCTCACTCCCGCCGGCTCTGTCTACTGTTAGGGCTGAGCTTATGCACCAGTGGGTGGTTCATCCACTTCAGGGACCTGGGTTGTCAAGGCAATAAGGCTTAGCCAGCCCATCCGTTGCTTGCCACCCTCCACCCCAGGTATGGTTGCCCCGGAAACAGGAGGCATCCATGCAGTGTACCCAGCAAAGGATGTGTTAGGTGTGCAGTGTGCGCAGAGTAATTTGCTTGGCGGTGAAATGTCATCCATGAAAGATCTCATCAAGTTGTTCAGTCCAAACCTCCTCCACTGCCTCATCCCCCGCCTTTTTATGACTCTCCTTGGGGCCAGAGCAAGTTGTTTACTCTCCTTATCCTTGCAGTTTTCTGAGTGGGCAGGCTGTCAGAATGGAACAGTCTTGGTGCCCACAAGTCCTAAGGGATGAGTTTTTGAGTTTCAAGGACAGAATGTGAACTCCAATTGGAGGAAAAATCTTTACCTGAAGGTTCAAGCTCACAAATGGGCCTGCTTTGAGGATTTTTGACCAAAGGGGCAGTTAGTTCATGCCCTGACTCCCAAGATGAATAGAATAAGGGAGTGAGGAGCAGCAGTCATGATTCAAGGCCAAAGTCCTAGTGATTTTTCCCAGCAAGCTTTGCCCTGTGTCTAGGCATTCTGGCCATTGGTTTCCAGAAACAGGAGGAACTTTTCTGGTTTCCCTTGAAATGTCATTCGAGTCCCCTGAATATGCCTTGGTGACATCATGACCACCTCAATCAGAGGATCAGGCATGCGAAACAAGTCACCTGCCCTGCTCCTTTCCATCTTGCGGTTATTGTTGTTCAGTCGCTAAGTCGTGTCCAACTCTTTGCGACCCCATGGACTGCAGCACTCCAGGCTCCTCTGTCCTCCACCATCTCCCAGAGTTTGCTTAAGTTTATGTCCATTGAGTCAGTGATGCTATCCAGCCATCTCATCCTCTGCTGCCCCCTTCTCCTCCTGCACTCAATCTTTCCCAGCATCAGGGTCATTTCCAATGAGTTGGCTCTTTGCATCAGGTGGCCAGAGTATTGGAACTTCAGCTTGGGCATCAGTCCTTCCAATGAATATTCGGGGTTGATTTCCTTTAGGATTGACTGGTTTGATCTCCTTGCAGTCTATGGGACTCTCAAGAGTCTTCACCAGGATCACAATTTGAAAGCATCAATTCTTCAGCTGTCAGCCTTCCATCTTGCCCCAGGCTGAATGTGTCCATTGCTGAAGTAGATAGAGAATTCACTGGTGCTCTTTTGGTTGCTGAAACCCAGCTTATGAGAGGAAGCTGAGACATGGCAGAGGTGGATAAGGTAGTCTGGCAGGAGCTTGGGTCAGGAGAGGCAGGGGTTTGGAACCTGCTGGTCCACTAGTCAAATTCTGTCCAATCCTGTGAGCTGCCCAGAAAATAGCTGTGAGCTATTTTCTGTCAGGCATTGGATAGCCTGAATCCACACCTTCGATGGTCCTAACGTCTTTGTTGAGTTGTGCTTCTTTTTCTGTCAAATCCCTAATATTGTTGAGGAGCTCCAAGAATGCATGGCCATGGACTTCTGTTTCACCTCCGGGTTTTCTAGGGTGAGCGCGGCTCAAAAGAGAAACAGCTCTGAATGTGAATCCCTGCTCTCCTACTTGTTCACCAACTGCATAGCCTGATGGGATAAATGAACATCTCCAGACCTCAACTTTCTCACCTGTAAAATGGATAATCGGTACTTCTTGCTCATGAGGTTGTGAGAACTAAATTCGATAATAGGTGTAAATTACTTGTCACAGTGCCTGACCCTTGGCTGATGTCCAGTAACTGTTAGCTGCCCTTATTATTCCTGGTCCTGATACTGGCTTTTTTTTCTTTAGCAGAAGGAAAAAAGGCCCTCTTGCAACACAATCAGTTCTACAAAGCTGGCATACAATGTGGCTTCGTTGCGTCTTGCATGGAAAAGATTGCTTTGGTTTGGGAAACAAGGGTTCTTTCTCAACGTGTCCAAAGAGAAATGAACACAAATAGCCCTGTTCCTCCTCCCTCCCCCAGTCCCTTCTCTTTCATCCTCTCTTCCTCCATTTTCCTCTAAAAGGTCACTGTTTTGTAAATAAGTATCTTTTTGTTCAGCTGGACAACTCACCTGGTCTCTAGTGTTTTCTTTGGGGCTTTTTGAGCGGAGCCAATCGCTGTAAAAACAGGGCTTAATCATTTCTCTAAATGTCTTAGGTTCTCAGTGTTGAATTTTTCCCGCATTTGTCTTCTTGAGTCATCTTTTAAAAAAAACCAAAACTTTAATGTACAAACTACTAAAAAAAACTGAAAAACATCAAGGAAACTTCCCTTTAAAGTCTGTAATTCCCAGCCCATTGTTGCAACTCTTCCATTTTTAATAATGGGGCAAGCACTAAGGGCCGCGCCCCAGGCTGGGTGGAGTACAGAGAAACCTGGAAGAATGGGGTGTGCTTTTTACTGGCTTCATAGTCTCAACAAGTATAAATATAGGTTGAGATTAACATTATTAACTCAGTTCTTTTTTTCTTCTAAAACTGGTCAAGGTCACTGCCAACTGCACTGTGATCCTAAAATGTGAAGTCCTCCTGCAGAGTAGGAACCAGGGCTGAGATCCCAGCCTCGCCTCTTAGTTCAGCTTCAGCCAAGTCTCTTTCCAGTCTGTGAGCCTTGGGTTCCTGGTCTCTGAAACAGGGATGATAATACTGAGCTGGAAGTTCCTTTAAGCATCAGGCCAAATGTCAAAGTGGAGCCGCAGGGTAGACAGTTCTGTCTATTGAGCCTATCCCCCTACGGTGGGAGCGGCATCAGGGAACTCACAGGGCTTCAGTGTTTGTCTGGGACCTGGAGTTCTTCTGGCTCCAATGTAATGCACAATGTTTAAATCCAAATAAAACATCACGGCCTTTCCTGTATAACATTTAGTTCTCATCTTGTCCTGACTTGTGTATTGTAGAAAATTATAATAATTGCTTTAAAAAGCCAGTGATAAATTTACAGAAGGGTGACATAATGTGAAAGTGTTAGTCACTCAGTCTTGTCTGACTCTTTGTGACCGCGTGGACTGTTGCCCACCAGGCTCCTCTGTCCATGAAATTCTCCAGGCAAGAATACTGGTGTGGGTAGCCATTCCCTTCTCCTGGGGATCTTCCCAACTCAGGGGTTGAACCTGGGGCTCCTGCATTGCAGGCAGATTATTTACCACCTGAGCCACCAGAAATTTTATAAAAAGCACCATTATCTTTGGCCAGCATATTTCTTGTTGAGCAACTATTTTGATGTTCTGTCTTCTTTGGTATGCAGTCTCCCCATCCCTCTGCTGTGACGTGCCCCGTTTCTGTGGAAGTGGCACCAGCGTGGGGTTGAGAGTATGGGCGTTGGACTCTGAGGGTCTGGGTTCAAAGCCTAGCCCCCCAGGTAGGGTCTTGGGCAGCTCAGTCGCCCTCTCTAGCTTAGGCATCCCTAGTTGCCCAGTGAGAATGACAGCTCATCCAGCATCAGTTCACAGCTGGAGTGAAATGAAACAAGACGGTGAGGAACTTGACCCTTGCTACTTCCCGTCACTCCTTCCCTTCCTGCAGCTCCTCCTTGGCTGGAACAAGTCCTAGCCGCCACACCACCACCCCCCCACCCCCGGTTGTCAGAAAGCCCTGGTCATGGATAAAGCATGGTTTCTGACTTCATTTCCCCTGGCAATGGGTTGGTGGCTACTGAAGCAGGGATCTGTTCTCCCTTGTAAAGAGAGCCTCACAGTTCCACACGCAGTCATGTACTCATTTACCCACGAATTCATTCATTTTTCCCCATTTCAACTATTGTCAAAACATCAGAATCACTTGGATGTCCTTTACAGTATTCAGAAGGCTGGGCCCCTACCTGAACTTACTGAATTGGAATCTCTAGGAGGGAGGCCCTGACTATTTTATTATTATTGTTTTAAGGCATTCGGGTGTTTCTGAGGCACAGCTGGTGCATTTGATTCCCTGCTCCATATTCAGTTACGCTTATTATCACCCATGACTTGCCAGGCACCCACGCCATCCCTCTCTGACTTCATGGCTCTTCAGGCCAGTTGGGGAGACAGAGAGGGGAGAACCGCCAGGGCAGCCTTAGCTGCAGAGCACCAGCCTGGAGGAGTCAGGGGGGTGCCCTAGACGAGGGGGACTTCACAGGGGGCTCAGTGGTAAAGAACCCACCTGCCAATGCAGGAGATGCAGGTTCGATCCCTGGAGAAAGAACTGGCAACCCACTCCGGTATACTTGCCTGGGCAATCCCATGGACAGAGGAGCCTGGCGGGCTCCAGTCCATGGAGTTGCAAAAGAGTTGGACATGACTTAGCAACTAAACAACACCAAGAGGAGGAGGTGGCTGAACTGAGCCTGGCTGGAGACCCCGGCCGGGGGGTTCTGGTGAGATGGCATTGTAGCCACAGGACAGAGGTCCCCAGGGGAGAGAGAAGAGCCGGAGCAGGGCCAGTCCAGGACCTGAAGACTCAGCGAGGTTGAAAGTGATCGGGGCCCAGATCCAGGGCGGGCAGTCAGTAGGACCAGCGGGACTGGGAGGAGGTCGGGCTTGTGGAGCGGCTGCCCTTCCATCCTCTAACTGTCTCTCACCTCTGCTCGCCCATCACACACACCGGTGGTTCTGAGCACATAGTTTCTAGACCAGACACATGCTGGTGGGATGAGTGAGCCTGAAGGTTTTCAGGAAAGACCCTGGGGCAGACATCTTAGAGCGAGTGTGCAGTGGGGCTGGGTGCCTCCCTCTCAGGCTGGCCAGAGTTCAGGGAGAGCTAGGAATAATGTCTCAGCTGGCCCTTTGATCTCACAGACTCGGGGGCATTGTCCCAGGACTAGATTACTAATGTGCCCCCAAGGGTATAATAGCTCTGGCTTACCAGACCCCGGGCGCTCTTCTCCTCTTGTGCTTGTCTGCGCTCTTTCCTCTTTTTCTCAAAGGTACAGGTGTGTGTGGGGTTCATCTGACTTCCCTTCCTCCCTGGAACCTGAGTTTAAACAGCTAGTTCTCACTATCCTCCTTCCTACGTCCTGCTCCCCTTTTCTGCAGTGTACTGTTAGAGGCTGATGCTTACATGCTGAGTCCTTTTGGTCATATTCTTTGCATCCCTAAGGACTGTAGCCCACCAGGCTCCTTGTTCATGGGATTCTCCAGGCAAGACTACTGGAGTGAGTTGCTGTGCTCTCCTCCAGGGGATCTTCCCAACCCAGGGATCCAACCCGCATCTCTTTTGTCGCCTGCGTTGGCAGGCAGGTTCTTTACCACTAGTGCCAGCTGGGAAGCCAGTTAGAGGCTGAAGGGTTCTGCAAGTCCCAGCAGGCTGTAGACCACCAATCAGTAGCCCATCAGCTGGGAGCTTGTTAGAAAGAAAGACTGTCAGACCCCATCCCCGACCTATTGAGTCAATACCTGCCTTTTGATAAGGCCTCCGGGTGACCCATCTGGGTTGAACTTAAAGAAAACACTCCCTCAAGTTGGGTCACAGGCTGATGGGTCAGAGAAACTGGACACAAGTGGGATTTGTCCACCCTTTCGTCGTCCATCTAATGGCCTCTTCCCCTTGGTGTCCCCTCCTCCCCTCCTGCCTCCTTGTAGCTTATTTTAGAACATGTCGGGATCCTGCCTCTCTTGCCAGCAAAAGGCTGTTGCTAAAATCTTTCAGCCGGCAGCCGTGATGTTTAATTCATGGGCTAGAAAATTATTTTTATTTTCATGAGTAGAGCTGGGGAAAAATAACAGGGAGGCTCAGTGCATGGCCTTTGGGAACTCAGCTTGTCTCTTTAACAGATGAACTGGTAAAAGTGAGGAGGCCTGGGGAGAGGGCCGCCTTCCACAAAGAATGCTTTTGGCTGCAAGTAGCACAAAACTCCGTATGCCGTAAAAGACAAGGAGAATTTCTAATGTCACAGAGAAGTAATCCTAAGGTAGGGCACTTGTGGAATGACTCAGAAGTGACATCAAAGAGCAGATTTCATTTCTGCTATGGTGGTCCTGTGGAATTTAGTTTTCCACGTGGTTGCAAAATGGCTGCCAGATTTCCATCAGTTACAACGATGTCCTACAGAAAAAGAGAGAGACTCCCCCTTCCTGAAGTTTCACCAGAGAAACTCTCTCCTGGTTGTCTCACAGCTGTTGTCTCCTCAGGATCATCAGCAGGACTGGGTCCCAAGTCCCTTGTTAAGCCACCATTGGCAAGGGATTCAAGCTAATCAAGGTTGGCCTCTGAGCCACGTGCCACATGAGGTGGGGTTTAAGAACCAACCAAAACCCAGGCTCTGGGGGAAGGGAGAGAAGGGCCTGGCTGCTGGGACAGCCAACACCTCTGCTCCAGGGCCTGCCTTCCCTCCCTCTCCTGACCTTCCCTCACCGGTGTCACCTCCATTCCACGAGAAGGTCCTGGATTCATGTTTTACGTGCCCTTCCCTTCTGCTGCCTACCGGTTTGGCTTGTCCCCACGCCTGCTGTCATCACAGTGACTTGTCAATGTCTGCCTTTTCCATGAGGCTCTGAGCTCTTTCCTGGCATATCTGCCTCCCCAGGACCCAACACATGGCTTCTGCTTCATATACATGGTGCTGGAAGGGTGGAGGAAGGAAGAGTTGAATGAATGAGTTTGATGTCTGTGTGGCCATTTTTAAAAAATTGGAATACAGTTGCCTTACAATGTTGTTGTTAATTTCAGCTGTACAACGAAGTGACTCAGCTACATGTATACATATATCCCCTCCCTCTTGGATCTCCTTCCCACCCCCACCTCCCCTATCCCACCCCTCTACATCAGCGCAGAGCGCAGAGCTGAACTCCCTGTGCAGGTTCCCACTAGCTGTCTCTTGTACACACAGCAGTGTGTATATGTCAGTCCAATCTCCGGATTCATCCCACCCTCTCCTTGCCCCGGGCGTCCCTTGAGGCTCAGCTGGAAAAGAATCCGCCTGCAGTGTGGGAGACCTGGATTCAATTCCTGGGTTGGGAGGATCCCCTGGAGAAGGGAAAGGCTACCCACTCCAGTATTCCAGCCTGGAGAATTCCATGTCCATGGGGTTGCAAAGATTTGGACACACGACTGAGTGACTTTCACTTTCTCCTTCCCCTACCATGTCCACATGTCCATTTTCTACATCTATTCCTGCCCTGAAAATAGGTTCATCTGTACCATTTTTCTAGATTTGTGTGGCCTTTCTAAGGAAAGTTTTCATTTTGTCCCAACTTTAGAAGTGTTGTTTTTTTTTTTTTTCCTCCTGTAAGAGAACGTTCCATGTGATTTCGGAGGATGGACTGGGGAGAGAGAAGTCATTCTCAGGGCCCCCAGGATTCTGCATGTCCACCCGGGAGTCACCCAGACTTCAGAAGGAGCTTGCAGAATTATCTGTCACTCTTCTGGGTTTTTTATGGGGTAAAACGGGGCTGGGAAAGGTTGCTCTGGGCACAGGAATTTGTTAAATGCCTTGTGGGAAAACGAGATTAAGAAGAAAAAGATGGACAGTGAGTGACTTAGAATGTGTTCTTCCCCAGAGTTTTCCATGGTGACACACTTTCCCCAGATCAATGAGTGGTTTTCTTGGCTGATCCTTGTCTTCATCTTTCAGGTGATGCAGTGATGTAAGATGTCAGTGATGGCATCACGGCCAGATTTCTGTCCCGTGTCACCTCACCCAGAAAGTACTTTTTATCTGCACAAACAAGCTAGAAATGAAGCATCAATTACTCTGGAGGAAAGGGCTAACTCTGTGATCAGGGAAACAAAACAGTAGCTTTTGTCTAAAGAGTATGGCAAAGTGCATTTTAAAAGATGAGACATGGGGGAAATGTGTCAAGCAGGTGGTAGTGAAACTGCTGTGTAAACCTTTGAGTCAAAGGCTGCATGCAGGGTGCCGAGTTAAGGTCAGCGCTTAATCGTCTCTAGGTGGTTGCTGGATGGCTTGTTAGGAGCAGGTCATTATTTAACATACACGTAGGTGACATTGATGTGGTCATTAAGGTCTTTGGGGATTGTAGAAGTATCCTGAGGTTGCCTTTGAAATGGGAAAAAAAAAAAATCAAATACCAGTGGACTCAGAAATGAAGAGGTATAAGAATAGTGTTTAGAACTCAGGTTTAAAATAGTTTTATTTCTGTATCTCTGTCTGTTGTATGAATACCGTCATGCACTCACAATTTGACTGTCATGGTGTGACTTTTTTAATTTTTAAAAAGAATGTTTATTTGGCTGTGCCAGGTCTTGGTTGTGGCATGTGGGATCTAGTTCCCTGATCAGAGATCAAACCCAGGCCCCCTGCATTGGGAGCTTGGAGTCTTAACCACTCGACCACTGGGGAAGTCCCTGCCTGTATTGGTTTTAGCCTGGTTCCCTAAAGAGACAATGATTGTAAATGCAATCTGTGACCTAAATGAGCAAGGCCATCTCACAAAGCATCCTTCACCTTATCATCATAAAGCATTTATCAAGCAAGCAATTAATTCCCTATAGTCTTGAGTCAGGCGCTACGTTAAAAAAAGAGAGAGCTAGTCTCTCAGTCAGTTCAGTTGCTCAGTGGTGTCCGACTCTTTGCAACCCCACGGACTGCAGCACACCAGGCCTCCCTGTCCATCACCAACTCCCGGACCCTACTCAAACTCATGTCCATCGAGTCGGCGATGCCATCCAACTGTCTCATCCTCTGTTGTCCCCTTCTTCTTCTCTTTCCCAGCATCAGGGTCTTTTCCAGTGAGTCAGCTCTTCACATCAGGTGGCCAGAGTATTGGAGTTTCAGTTTCAGCATCAGTCCTTCCAATGAACACCCAGGACTGATCTCCTTTAGGATGGACTGGTTGGATCTCCTTGCAGTCCAAGAGACTCTCAAGAGTCTTCTCCAACACCACAGTTCAAAAACATCAATTCTTCAGTGCTCAGCTTTCTTTATAGTCCAAATCTCACACCCGTACATGACTACTGGAAAAGCCATAGCTTTGACTAGATAGACCTTTGTTGACAAAGTAATGTCTCTGCTTTTTAATATGCTGTCTAGGTTGGTCATAGCTTTTCTTCCAAGGAGCAAGTGTCTTTTAATTTCATGGTTGCAGTCACCATCTGCAGTGATTTTGGAGCCCCCCAAAAATAAAGTCTCTCACTGTTTCCATTGTTTCCCTATCTATTTGCCATGAAGTGATGGGACTGGATGCCATGATCTTAGTTTTCTGAATGTTTAATTTTAAGCCAACTTTTTCAGTCTCCTCTTTCATTTTATCAAGAGGCTCTTTAGTTCTTCTTCACTTTCTGCCTTAAGGGTGGTATCATCTGCGTATCTGAGGTTATTGATATTTCTCCCAGAAATCTGGATTCTAGCTTGTGCTTCATCCAGCCTGGCATTTTGCATGATGTACTCTGCACAGAAGTTAAATAAGCAGGGTGACAATATACAGTCTTGATGTATTCCTTTCCCGATTTGGAACCAGTCTGTTCCATGTCCAGTTGGTCTCTACCCTCCTTTTATAACTCAGAGGAACAGTTGTTTTTTTCCCCAAGTAGTATATACAATTTAATGTAAAAGTTCCATGCATGAAATTAGAAATGAATCCCTAAAATGTAACTGTTCCCTGGAGTAGTTTGTCAATTTACTCTTCTAATAAATACGTTCACAAGAAGCTTTTACAGATGGTTACGATGAAGATCATCCATATTCCCAACCTATGAGTCACTGGAGTGTCCCCAAAAGCAAGCGGTTTTGCCCTAGAGTCTCTATAAGCAAAGGAAGATGTTTATTAGCAAGTGTGAATAATACCCACATCTGTCCCCCTCCCACACCCGCCCCCAAACCCATTGTGTTTGGCTCCCTGGCTCCTGACAAGTGGACAAGTTATTAGCATCTCTGAGCTCTCCTGGAATTACTCTAGACTCTCTTGACTCTAATGTGGAGCTCTGGGGAGATTTGTCACTACCCTCTGAGTATAGGCTGGATATGAACCTAAACTTAGCAGAGCTCCCATAGGGTTGGGATAAACCACAGTTATTAGTGCTAATATTCCTTGATGCACAGAGCTGATATTCAGTCAGCATGTGCCCAGTGGTTAAAATCATTGAATAGCATGGTACTTCCCTGGTACTCCGTCAATTCCCAGCAATACAAGAACTGCAGCTGCAAAGCTTAAATCTGGAACTAAATTTGTTCTGATTGGTTTTGATTGGGTGGTGCCCTTGTGGGTTGTTAATTTTTTTTTTTTTTTGTTAATTTTTTTTAATTGAGGTACAGTTGATATGCTATATTGTGTTAGCTTCAAGTGTATAGCAAAGTTGTTTGGAGATACATACATACATATATTCTTTGTTCTGTTCTTTTCTATTACAAGTTATTATGATATTGAATATAGTTCCCTATGCTGTATTCAAATATTTTTTTTTTTTTTTTGGGGGCGCCAGGACCAACGATCACCAGCTGCCCCATTAGCAAAAATTATGCTTCCGAAATCTCTTGATGTCGATTCCGCACGTAGAGCAAACGAGCTGCCCTACGTGTGCCACTCACGACAGAAGCCCTTTTTTCAAATATTTTTATGTCATCTCCGCATGTGCATTTTCTTGTTATCATATGATCTGAATAATCGTTACTTTATATCCTTGTCTAATTGAATGAGAACTCTAAAAAAAAAATCAGTTGATCATTCTGGCTGAAATTTATATTCTAAACCATGTAAGGAAAGGTACTAGGGCCCAATTAAAATTCTGGGGTTGAAAGTAACTCACCCGTCCTGATAAAAAGTTCTTTTGTGATAGAAGCAATGTATATCTAAAAGGTGATTTTTATTTTCTAATTTATAATTACCTTTATGTAAGGTTTCCCCCAGAGAGATTTGATACTAATTTTATTATCAGGAAAAAATGACATCGTAAAAATAAGGTTGTAAAGGTGTATCTCTAGGTGTTGGGAGTGGGAGGCGCAGAATTGGAGGACCTTGCCACTAATCTAGGTGGTACTCCTAGCTCACAGGTCATTGCTTGTGATGTTGTAGATGAATGATATCTGGGCACCCAGCAGCCCAGGATTCCTGCCACTGAAACCATACCTGAGGCTTGGTACAGGAAACTGTCTTACTGATGCAAAATTCCAAACATACACAAAAGTAAACAGAACGGAGTCTGTATTCTCCCACACCCCCTACTCATCTGGGGATTTGTTTTTCCTTGTAGCTTTTTACTTAGATATATAATTTCAGACACACAGAACCAGTGTTAAGTTCCCTGTTAGTACAGGGAACTTCCATGTACTCTAGGCAGACTGAACTATTTGCATCTTATCCCATTGACTTTATCATATTCTCTATGCACATGCGTACACATATGTGTGTGTGCTGTTTTTTTCTGAGCCATTTGAGAATAAATCAGAGCTATCTGTCCCTTTATCTCAAAATACCTTGGTAAGTATTTCCTAACAGCAAGAATACAACCAAGGGAATTTCCTGGTGGTTCAATGGTTAGGGCTCCATGTTTTCACTACCAGAGTCGAGGGTGGGGATCTGAGATCCCGCAAGCAGGGAGGCTAAAAATTAATAAGTAAAAATAAAATATTTTAAAAAGAACACAACCACTGTACAGTGTTCAAAACCAGAAATTTAACTTTGATATTATCTAATCCAGGCTTCCCTGATGGCTCAGCGGGTAGAGAATCAATCTGCCTACAATGCAAAAGACACAGGAGATGCAGGTTTGACCCGGAGTGGGGAAGATCCCCTGGAGGAAAGCATAGCAACCCACTTCAGTATTTAGCCCAGAGGAGCCTGCTGGGCTACAGTTCATAGGGTTGCAAAGAGTCGGACACGACTGAATTGACTTAACATGCACACAGGCGTTGTGTATTAGTTGGGGTACTTCTGGCTACACTGTCCACATAAAACACCTCGGGGGACAACTGCCCCCAGCTCTTTGTGTGAAAACAGCTTTGAGGGGCAGTTTTCAGAAGCAGAAAGGAGTAGAACCCGAGAAGCCGGCACAGGTAATGAGCGAGACAGTGGTCCCCTGCTCGGAAGAGTGCTCTGAAACCGTTTCTTAGGACAGCGGTGAGGACTAAGTTAGGTGCGGCCGCCAACTGCGCAGCCTCAGCGCCTCCCCTCCCCCGGCTTGCCCTCAAGGAAGGACCAGCCCCAGAAGAGTCGCCTTGGCATCATTCTTACCGTTCCCAGGACCAGACATGCGCTTTGGTGCTGGAAATCTGCTATACAGATGTGATTTCATTCAGTAAATGTGTCCTTTCTAAATATGGAGGTCGATGGAGCCCTGCTCTCTGGGCCCTTTCATCTCTGAGGATGGGTGACTTTCCAGACATCTTCATTTGCGGAGGAGCAGATACTGCTTGGATCAAGCAGACGGGGATGCAGTGCAGCTCTACCTGGGACAAGACACCCTTTAGGGACATCCTGGACCCAGGCTCCTTGGCCACCTGAGATATGAGGGCCCTTGGAAATGTTTCTGACCCACCAACGGATGGCAGCCATTGGGAAGGCACTCTAAATCGGGGGTCCCTAAGCCCGGTGTTAGGAACCCAGCCACACAGTCGGAAGTGAGTGTCGGACAAGCAAGAGAAGCTTCAACTGTGTTTACAGCCGCTCCCCATCACTCACATTGCAGCCTGAGCTCCGCCTCCTGTCAGATCAGTGGTGGCGTTAGATTCTAATAGAAGCTCCAACGCTCCGGTGAACTTCCCACCCGAGGGACCTAGGCTGGGTGCTCCTTCTGAGGATCCAATGCTTGATGATCCTGCTTTATGATGAGTTGTAAAATTATTTCATTATATGTGTGTGTGTGAGTTGCTCATTCGTGTCTGACTGTTTGTGACCCCATGGACTGTAACCCACTAGGCTCTTCTGTCCATGGGATTTCCCAGGCAAGAATACTGGATACTGGAGGGGGTTGCCATTTCCTCCTCTAGGGGATCTTCCAGACCCAGAGATGGAATTCAGATCTCTTACATTGCAGGCAGATTCTGTACCGTCTGAGCCGCCAGGGAAACCTACCACAAGGTAATAATAATGAAATAAATAAATAAATTCCCTGGCAGTCCAGTGGTTAGAACTCTGAGCTCCCAATGCAGGGGTTTGATCCTTGGTCGAGGAACTAAGATCCCACAAGCCACACAGCATGGCCAGATAAACAGACAATAAATGTAATGTGCTTGAATCATTCAGAACCCCCTCCCCCAACACCGCGTCCATGGAAAAATTGTCTTCCGTGAAACCAGTCCCCGGTGCCAAGAAGGTGGGGGACCCCTGCTCTAGATGTTCGCTGTGCATCCAGTGGAGCAGAGGGTTAATCCTAACCCGCATCCTATCAGCGTGGCCATGTGACACAGGTGACCCCCTCACCTAGGACAGTAATCCACGTGGCTGCTTCAGTCCCCCCTGCCGAGGAACCTTCCCCTCTGTTCTCCTGGCAAGTTGCTGCTCTCTCCAGGTCGTTTTCCCTTTTAGCACGCGTGCATCTCAGGCTGCAGCCGGCATCTGTGTAGACAGCTGCCTGTGTAGACAGCTGGGCTGGATTTCTCACAGTGATGTGTGTGAAGAGGCGGCCGAGAGCCTTCCAAACCTAGCCAGGCCTGGAGTCTTCCCGGCGAAAGAGACACGCGAAACCCTGAAAGCAGAGCTCCTGTTGGCCCTGTGCCCAGGCAGCCAGGCGTGTGGGAGCGGCCCCCGGAGCGGCAGACAGACAAGCTGGCCTCACTCGGCTCCCTGCCCAGGCCGCCAGGTGCTTCTTTAGTCTAAAGGTTGGAGGCAAGACTTTGGACTCAGATAAATTTTTGCTGGTTAGCAAACTCCCAAGTCTCTCCCTGATCAGAGCCATTCCTAGTGGTCATTAATCGGGTTTATGACAAAAAATGCTTTAGGAAATTCCCTTGTGATCCAGTGGTTAGAACTCTGAGCTCCCAACGCAGGGGTTTGATCCTTGGTCAGGGAACTAAGATCCCAGAAGCCACACAGCATGGCCAGATAAACACACAAACCGATAAATACATGAATAAAAATGTGTTCCTCTGAGGTTATTTTTTTTTAAAAGCTTAAAGTATTTTAAAGTGTAAAAGAGTTTCCCCTGCACCATGGTGATGTTGCTGAATAAGCAGATTGGTTTTTGATGTGTGCTCGGGTTCTAGGAGCAAGTGAGGGAGTGCTTTTGGGATGCACTTTTCCATCTTCTTGGAGACAGGGAGGTGGAGAGATTTAGATGTATAATTAAATTCTGTTTCACACACATTTATGAACATGTACCTGAGATTCCCAGGTGGCACTAGTGATAAAGAGTTCATGCACCAATGCAGGAGATGTAAGAGACGTGGGTTTGATCCCTGGCTGGGAAAGATCCCCTGGAGGAGGGCATGGCAACCCACTCCTGTATTCTTGCCTGGAGAATCCCATGGACAGAGGATTGGCAGGCTACTGTCCATAGGGTTGCAAAGAGTTGGACACAACTAGAGTGACTTAGCAGGAGCGCTAGCCTAGTGTGGGCCAGCTGCTGGGAATACACGGATAAGCTAGCTGTCATTCCCACCCACAAGATGCTTGAAATCTAGTCTCACCCACAAGATGCTGGAAATCTAGAAGGGGAAACAGACTGAGAATTGTAATTCAGTGTGATAAACTCTAGGACAGAGTGGGCCTGAGGTATGCGGATGGCCAGAGGAGGTGGGCATGGTAGCTCTTTTAATCCACACAATAGTGATCCTCCAGGGTGTTCGTATCTTCAGGGCATTTCTGAACAATAGCAAAATTTGCAAACAAAATTATTTCACCACTAAATAATAGTGGGGAAGTGTAACCCAATGAAGCCATTTGGTGGCAAAGCCTGACCTAAACTATTTATTCTTTTCAGCCTGAATAGTCATACTGATGTGCTTAGGACTTCCCAGGTGGTGCCCTGATAAAGAATCTGCCTGCCAAGTAGGAGACTCGGGTTTGATCCCTGGGTTGGGAAGATCCCCTGGAGGAGGAAATGGCAACCCACTCCAGTATTCGTGCCTGGAAAATTCCATGGCTGGCTACACAGTCCATGGGGCCTCAAAGAGTCAGACATGACTGAGCACGCACACTCGCCATTGATATGTCTGATGACGGATCCACTATGGGTATTACTGTAATGGCTAGGCACTCTATTACCTTTCTCAGGTCTGAACAATTCTGAATCTTGAAGCACATCTAACCCTTGGGTTTTGAGGAGGGCCTGGGGACTTGTCCTGGCATCGTCTGCATTTTGCACCTGAGAAGGCAGAATGCAGGGCAGACTCATTTGCCCGAGATCTGGAGCTGCAAGGAGCAGTCGCGGCTGGCGGGAATGTCCTTCTATTCCCAGGCCCTGCTGGGCACCCCCAGGTGGCACTGCCTTGAGAGACTCCGACTTACACTGCAGTGGTTTGGGCACCAGACTCCTGGGCGACTCTGGAGTGGTGATGGATTGAGGTGGCATTGCCCACGGATGTCCCCAGGCGGCTGTGATGGGCACGTGCGTGTCAGTTTCCCCCCTTGGCCTGGGCTCAGCCACCTTGCCCTGGGGGTAGTCAGGTCCTGTTTGACAAGGAGTGGGTTTTCTGTGCTTCTCTGCCCACAAGACCTGCTGTTGCCCTGTCCAAAAGCTGCCCACCTCCCCACCCTGGGCTCTCTCACTGCTCCTCTCTGCCATTCGTCTCACATTTTGTTCCCATCACTGGCTTCCGGTCTGTTACCCCTAAGGTCTCTTCGACCAGCGGGAAAGAGGTACTTGCAAATAATTATGGAGTTTTGTAGGTCAACCCCAGGATCAGCTTTGTGTTCAGACAGGGCGTAGCCAATGGTGAGAAGTGGTTTTAGGGACCCAGGACAGGCCTGAAACAGCCCTCAAATCACCTTCCCCAGCTCTCCTACCCATTGAAGCAGGGATTCTGGACTGAGACTGCATGCTTCAGGGGTTTCATGAGCCCCTGAAATAGATTTTGTGTGAGTTGGCATTTTTCTTCTATTGGATTCTCAGCGGAGCCTGTGACTTTAAAAAGGTTAAGTGCTGCTGGACTGGAAAGAGCCTCATTAAACATGCCAGTGTTTCCTAAAAGGATAAACAGTAAATGAGTGTTCATTTATATACTCTCATCCATTATCGCATCCTGTATCTATAGTCAATATGACCACTTTCATGCTTTATTTAGTAGGCAGGGTAATTAAGCTTTGATAGGCTGAAGGGTGGGGGCTTCCCAGGTGGCGCTAGTGGTAAAGAACCTGCCTGCCAATGCAGGAGATGTAAGAGATGTGGGTTCGATCCCTGAATAGGGAAGATCCCCTGGAGGAAGGCATAGCAACCCACTCCAGTATTCTTGCCTGGAGAATCCCACGGACAAAGGACCCCATAGGGTTGCACAGAGTCAGACATGAGTGATGCGGATTAGCACTAGCATGGGCTGAAGGGAAAACCTGACCGATTCTGGATTCCATAGGTCTTTATCGGGTAGATCTTCATAAAGCACACCAAACCCCCTGCCAAATGGGCTTCCCTAGTGGCTCAGAGGGTAAAGAATCTGCCTGCCATGAGGGAGACCTAGGTTCAGTCCCTGGATTGGGACGGTCCCCTGGAGAAGGGAATGGCAATCCACTCCAGTATTCTTGCCTGGAGAATTCCATGGACAGAGGAGCCTGGTGGGCTACAGTCTATGGGGTCGAAGAGAGTCGGACACGACTGAGCGAGTGACACTTTCCCTTTGTCCACCCCACCTCCACCACCAAATGAGGCATCCGCTTGGATTGTGGCACATGCCAAGAACAAAACGCATAGGGTGTTTTTCATCATTTTATTTCATTCACCATTTTGCCAGGTCTTCTCGTTACGAGGGAAGCAGTGATGGTTCCTCCAGGGGCCTTTTCCTGCCTCTGCTTTGCTGCTGTTCAGTCGCTCAGTGATGTCCGACTCGGTGACCCCGTGGGCTGCCGCCCGCCAGGCTTCTCT
This sequence comes from Cervus elaphus, assembly GCF_910594005.1. Classification (NCBI taxonomy): domain Eukaryota; kingdom Metazoa; phylum Chordata; class Mammalia; order Artiodactyla; family Cervidae; genus Cervus; species Cervus elaphus. The sequence continues at coordinate 19,010,627 of NC_057820.1, forward strand.
TTCCTTCACCATCTCCCAGAGTTTGCGCAGAGTCATGTTCATTGAGTCAATGATGCCATCCAACCATCCTCTGTCGTCCCCTTCTCCTCCTGCCTTCAGTCTTTCACAGCATCAGGATCTTTTCCAATGAGTTGGCTCTTTGCATCAGGTGGCCCAAGTATTGGAGCTTCAGCTTCAGCATCAGTCCTTCCAATGAATATTCAGGATGAAAGTCTCTGCTTATCTCTGCTTATTAAAAACACTCTGGCATCATCATCATGAAACTCATAATAGTTATTGAACAAGAGCCCTGTAGTTTCATTGTACACTCAGCCCTGTAAATTATGTAGCTGGTCCTGATACTGGGAAAGTTTCTGGGTCACCTTCTCCCTTCCTTCCCTGTCCCCAGCCTCAGGGCTTCCTGTAAGGCCAGGACTGCATACAGTCACAACAAAGGGTATGTTCTCAGAACTTCCCCGGTGGTCCAGTGGTTAAGACTCTGCACTTCCAGTGCAGAGGCCACGGGTTCAATTCCTGGTTGGGGAACTATGATTCCACATGTGACATGGTACAGTAAAGTTAAAAATAAATAAATGTTTAAAAATATCCCTTTTCGGTGATGGCAGAGTATTTAGCCAGACTTGGGGCCTTTCTACGGCCTTGGATTCTCACCCTGGTCATGCACCATGAAGCGTGAAGAGGCCACTGCCCAAGATAACGTTCGAGGTGTGTGTCCTTGGCTCCCTCTGATATCACAAGGGATGTTCCAGGACTGTTTCTCAGAGAACTGCCAAGACCATGGGCCTTGGCCCTGAGGACTTACTTTCTTATCATAGAACTTCTCTTGGTTGCACTGGATAAATAGAATAATGATGCCACTCGACAGGCACTTTGCTGTGTTTGCAGGAACCCACATTCTAGGAGCAGGAAGGAAGAGGGCTGTGAGGAGGAGAAACTTGGGATGCTCGGAGCCTCCCGTTCTGATAGTGTGACCTTGGACAAGCACTGGAGATTCTCCCCATCCCTGTTCTTCATCTATAAGGTTACTGACTCCAAAGTGACTTCATGGGGCTGGTTGGTTAAGAGGCTCTGAGAGGGGCCAGGACTGTGGCTGGCGTGTGGGGCCGCCAGTTCCCCTACCCATCCAACAGGTCTCTGGCCAGAACAAATGGCCACAGAGTCTGCAGATGAGTGTGGGCACAGTCCCTGAGGACCAACCTCATTCAGTGTGGCTGACCTGACTTGCTTGTCCCCCTGCTGCCCTTTACCTGCCCTCAGCACACCTACACCCACACACCCACACCTGTGGAGATGCTTTCCTCTGCAGGACCGGGAGCCACTGATCTGAGCTTCCCCAGCCCCAGCCTGCCCAGAAGCCTTCCAGCCTGAAGCAGACATCTGAGAAAGACTCAGGATGGACAGGGGAGGGAAACCTCGAGGGAGGAAGAAGACCCTTGTGGTCCAGTGAATGGGGGATGGCCAGATTTTCATCTCCACAGACTCATCCCCACCAGCACTTGGCTGCATCTTTCCCAGCAACTGGTTCATGGGCACTGGTGGTGAGAGGCAGAAGCAATGGCTGGTATGTCATCTCCCCACCCACTCAGCTCTGGCCAAGTCTGGGGGGCTAACCAGCAGTGCAGAGGCAGGCTGTGTGAAGAAGGGTGTGCCTCGAGGATCTGGAATGTGTCAGAGGAGATGTCCCTGCTGCAGGGAGTGGACCGTGGAGAGCCTGGGGCACCCAGCCCCGGCTGGGGCAGTTAGCGCGCCTCTGAATCTCTGCTGGTGGGTTGAGTGGCCGGTGCCTCTCTTCTCCCAGCTGATAGCCTCGCTTTTAAGGGGCATCCTCGGAGGACAGGGTGGGTGGAGCATTGAGCAGGGTCAGAGAGACGCAGAAGGGGAAGACTTCGGATCTGGTTAACAGCTTTCTTCAAGCAACACAGTCCTTTTACCAAATAGGAGGAGCAAAGAGTGGGAGTGGGGTGGGGCTGGAGATCTGAGGCTGCTCTTTTTCTCTCTGAAGAATCTTATTTTATATCTTCGTTGTTGTTGTTTTAACACATTTATTTATGTTTAAAATTAATTTTTATTGGAGCATAGGTGCTTTGCAATGTTATGTTAGTTTCTTTGTTGCTTAGTCGCTAAGTCGTGTGCAGCTCTTTGCGACCCCATGGACTGTAGCATGCCAGGCTTCCCTGTCCTTCACCATCTCCTTGAGCTTACTCAAATTCATATCCATTGATTTGGTGATGCCATCCAGCCTTCTCGTTCTCTGCTGCCCCCTTCTTCTCCTGCCTTCAATCTTTCCCAGCATCAAGGTCTTTTCTAATGAGTCGACTCTTTGCATCAGGTGGCCAAAGTATTAGAGCTTTAGCTTCAGCATCAGTCCTTTTCATGAATATTCGGGGTTGATTTCCTTTAGGATTGACTGGCTTGATCTCCTTGCTGTTCAAGGGACTCTCAAGAGTCTTTAATGCCTCAGTTAGAAAGCGTCAATTCTTCAGTGCTCAGCCTTCTTTATGGTCCAACTCTCACTTCTGTACACAACAACTGGAAAAACCATAGGTTTGTCTAAATGGACCTTTGTTGGCAAAGTGATGTCTCTGCATTTTAATACTCTGTCTAGGTTAGTCATAGATTTTCTTCCAAGGAACAAGCGTCTTTTAATTTCATGGCTGCAGTCACCATCCTCAGTGATTCTGGAGCCCAAGAAAATAAAAGTATCTCACTGTTTCCATTGTTTCCCCATCTATTTGCCATGAAGTGGTGGGACCGGATGCCATGATCTTTGTTTTTTGAATGTTGAATTTTAAGCCAGCTTTTTCACTCTCCCCTTTCACCTTCATCCAGAGGCTCTTTAGTTCCTCTTTGCTTACGGCCTTAAGGGTGGTATCATCTGCATATCTGAGGTTATTGATCTCTCTCCCGGCAATCTTGGTTCCAGCTGGTGCTTCATTCCGTGTTGTTGGTTCCTGCCATACAGCGAAGTGAATTGGCCATACGTTTACATATGTTCCCTCTCTTTTGGATTTCCTTCCCATTTAGGTCACCACAGAACACTGAGTAGGGTTCCCTTATTTTATATCTTACAAATACTTATTCCTTGTAGACAGCCTAGGAAAATGCAGGCATGCCAAAGTAAAAAAAAATATCTCCCCATCTGAGAGATGCCATTCCTTCTCCAGGGGATCCTCCCGACCCAGGGATCAAACTCGTGTCTCCTGCATTGCAGGCAGATTCTTTACTGTTTGAGCCACCAGGGAAGCCCACATTGCTAACATTTGGGGCTGTATCCTTCTGGACATTTTTCTCTGTGCATAACGAAGCTTCTCTCTCTGCATTTATCCTACAGTGCTGTTTTGTTATCAGCCTTCGTCCCTTGTTGCCACATCAGAGACTCATTTCATGCCCATAGAAGTGGATCCTGGAATTTTTAAAATGGCACTGGAATTTTGCCAAGTTTGGGTGGATTTATCCAACCAGTCCTTCCTAAAGATCAGTCCTGCATGTTCACTGGAGGGACTGATGCTGAAGCTGAAACTCCAGTACTTTGGCCACTTGATGCAGAGAGCTGACTTATTTGAAAAGACCTTGATGCTGGGAAAGATTGAGGGCAGGAGGAGAAGGGGAAGACAGAGGATGAGATGGTTGGATGGCATCACCTACACAATGGACATAGGTTTGGGTGGACTCCGGGAGTTGGTGATGGACAGGGACGCCTGGTGTACTGTGGTTCATGGGGTTGCAAAGAGTCAGACACGACTGAGCGACTGAACTGAGCTGAACTGAATCCCCTGTTGTTGGAATTTAGGTGGTCCTTTTCTTGCTGTTGTTACTCTTATCAACAGCACTCTGTCCTGGTAGCTTCGTCTTTATTCATGTCCTTAATTATTTCCTCAGAAGACATTTCAATAAGCTTTCCATAGGATATATTTCATTCTAAACTTATTTTTTTCAAAATTGAAGTACAATTGATTTGTAATATTGTGTTAGTTTCAGATGTACAGCAAAGGGATTCATATATATATGTATGTATATTTTCATATTCTTTTCCATTATAGGTTATTACAAGGTATTGAATATAGTTCCCTGTGCTATACAACAAATCCTTGTTGTTTATCTATTTTATATAGAGTAGTTTGTTCATCCCTTACTCCTCTAATTTATCCTTCGCCCTCTCCATAGGATACATTTCTGTGTGCATTTTAAAGCTTTAGACGAGTGGTTCTCCAGCAGAGATGACACTTCCCTGGCAAGGGGCAGTTGGCAATGTATAAAGACAATGCAGGAGACCTGGGTTGGATCCCTGGGTTGGGAAGATTCCCTGGAGGAGAGCATGGCAGCCCACTCCAGTATTCTTTCCTGGAGAATTCAATGGACAGAGGAGCCTGATGGGCTGCAGTCTATGGGGTCTCAAAAGAGTCGGACATGACTGAATGACTAACACTTGCACTTTTAGAGACATTTTTGTCTGTCACAGTTAGAGGTGAGGTTGCTGCCAGTATCTAGTGGTAAGGAAGCATGGTGCTACTAAACATCCAGCAATTACAGGACAGCTCTCACATCAAAGAATTATCAATTTCAAAATGTTAATTAGCACCGACGTTGAGAAACTCTGCTTTGAACACATGAATTCCACCTCTCCCCACCCAGCTTTATTAAGATATCATTGACACATAACATTGTATAAGTTTAAGGTGTATAATGTATTGATTTCATCTATTGATATCTTGCAAAATGATCACCACCATAGCATTAGCTAACACTTCCATCCTGTCTCATAGTTACCATTTCTCTTTTATGGTGAGAACATTTAACTTCTGCTCACTTGACAACTTTCAAGTGTAGGTAGATCCCCAGAGCTCGTTAATAACTGGAATTTTGTACCTTTGACCAACATCTTCCTATGTACCCCTGGTAATCAGCCCTTTACTCTCTGGACCTCTGAGTTTGACTTTTTTAACCTCCACACATATAAGAGATCATGTGGTATTCATCTTTGTCTTACTTCACTTAGGGTGATGCCCTCAGTGTTCATTCAAATTATCCCAAACAGCCAGATTTCCTTCTGTCTCGTGGCTGGATAATATTCCATCACACACACATGGATATTTTTATTTTTGGTAATATTTGTGGTGCTGGAGCTTGCAAGCCTCCAAAGAAAACAAGGTCAAGGTACTCAGTTTAATTGGCGCACAACTCAGACCAACCCAGTCCCATCCTGTCTCCCACTTGCAGAGTGCCCGCACTGTTCTGGAGAAGGGAAATGACTAATGTGAGCCACTTGGAGCCTGTCCTTGCATCTAGGAGAGAAAGAGGGGCAGGATGCCCCAGGAGGAGGTGCAGGAGAAGGGGGCAAAGAGAGAGATGGAATGGGGAAGGGGGTGGTGCTGTCTGGACAATGCCATCCTTGTTGCAATGAAAAGAGAATTGTATGTATTCTTTAGGGACCTGAAGGCCAGTTCCGGGCACTGAGGACCCAGGCAGGGAGAACACAGGCCACTGCAGGGTGCAGGAGCAGGGAGCGATCAGAAAGCCTCTATTGTCTCCCTGAAGCTGGCATAGGGAGCCAGAAGGCCTGTGTCCTGGGGCGCTGGCCAGGGCCCACCCGTTGGGAAGGGAAAACATCATCACTCCCCTTACTGTGTGTTATGAGGCTGTGCGATAACCCAAAATGTTATCCTATCCATAAAGTCTCCTTTTCAGGCAAACCCACGGCTCTAATGGAAGCCAGCTACTTCATTTATCCATCTTTGAAATGTGCTCTAGTTGTCCAAAGTGAAAATGAAAAGTTAACGTGTTGGTTGCTCAGTTGTGTCCTACTCTTGGCGACCCCATGGATTGTAGCCCACTAGGCTTCTCTGTCCATGGGATTCTCCAGGCAAGAATACTGGAGTGAGTTGCCATGCCCTCCTCCAGGGGATCTTCCAACCCAGGAATCAAACCGGGGTCTCCTGTATTGCAGGTGGATTCTTTACTGTTGGAGTGACCGGGGAAGCCCTATAGTCATCCATTCATAAGATAAATATTTCCTGAGCTTCTTTAGATGCCAGGCCCCATGAAACCCAGGGAATAAGACACAGTCCCTGTCCTCATGGAGCACAGACCCTCCAACAATGTGTCGGGCAGGGTGCATGCTATGAAGAGGCACGTACAGGGTGGAGCCCAGGGTGGAAACACCCTACCTAATGGGGATGTCGAGGTGGGTGGAGGGGGCCTGGTGTCAGCGAAACTTCTCTTAAGATGTGGTATCTTGGTAGGTACAGAGACCAGGGTAGTGGTGACCCGAGGGGAAGGGGCCTGGGGAGGGGGACAGGGAAATGTGTGAAGGGGGTTAACTGTATGGTAATGGATGGAAACCGAACTTTGGGTGGTAAACAATCTGTAATGTAGTTGTCACATGTGAAACATATAGTGTTATAAACCGGAATAAAGTGAAAGTGAAAGAAGTTACATCAATTAAAAAAAAATCAATTAAAAAGAGAACTTCCCCGGTGGTTCAGTGGTAAAAAAATCCACCTGTCAATGCAGGAGACAGGGTTCAATCCCTGATCTGGGGCGATCCCACATGCTGCGGAGCAACTAAGCCCGTGTGCCACAAGTACTGAAACCCGCAAGCCCTAGAGCCTGTGCTCCACAACCAGAGAAGCCAGCACTGTGAGAAGCCAGTGCATGGGAGCTAGAGAGAAGGCCCACCTCGCCACCACTAGAGAAAAGCCTGCCCAGCACTGAAGACCCAGCACAGCCAAAAGTAAAAATAAATAAAATATTTTTTAAAAAATTAAAAAGAAGTGATGTCTAAATCAAGAACAGAAGGACCAAATGGAGTTCGCCATAAGCAGAGGAATATAAACTTTTCTCTGGAAGGCTTTGAAAGTAAAAAAGGTTCTGGTCTCCCCCAGGCCATTTCAGTGTGGTCCTCTATGAAGGAGTGCAATTGGACTAGGTATGCCTTCAAATGGAGAAGGCAATAATCCCAGGGACGGAGGGGCCTGGTGGGCTGCAGTCCATGGGGTCGCTAAGAGTCACACACTACTAAGCGACTTCACTTTCACTTTTCACTGTCACGCATTGGAGAAGGAAATGGCAACCCACTCCAGTGTTCTTGCCTGAAGAATCCCAGGGACGGGGGAGCCTGGTGGGCTGCCGTCTATGGGGTCGCAGAGTCGGACACGACTGAAGCGACTTAGCAGCAGCAGCAGAAGCAGCAGCAGCCGCATGCCTTCAAAAATCAAGGTTGGGGACTTTCCTGGTGGTCCAGTGGTTAAGACTCTGAGCTCCCACCACAGGGGACATGTGTTTGATCCCTTAGTTGGGAAACTAATATCCTGCATGCAGCTTGTTATAGCCAAATAAATGAATAAATAAAGTGGAAACAGTGACAGACTTTATTTTCTTGGGCTCCAAAATGACTGTGGACTGTGACTGCTTAAAAGACGCTTGTTCCTTGGAAGAAAAGCCATGACAAACCTAGGCAGCATATTAAAAAGTAGAGACATCACTTTGCCAACAAAAGTCTGTGTAGTCAAATCTATGGGTTTTCCAGTAGTCATGTATGGATGTGAGAGTTGGACCATAAAGAAGACTGGGAGCTGAAAAATTGATGCTTTCGAACTGTGGTGTTGGAGAAGACTGTTGAGCATCCCTTGGACTGCAAGGAGATCAAACTAGTCAATCCTAAAGGAGATCAACCATGAATATTCATTGGAAGGACTGATGCTGAAGCGCCAATACTTTGGCCACCTGATGTGAAGAGCTGACTCATTGGAAAAGACCCTGATGCTGGGAAAGATTGAAGGCAGGAGGAGAAGGGGACAACAGATGATGAGATGGTTGGATGGCATCACCAATTCAATGGACGTGAGTTTAAATAAACTCTGGGAGATAGTGAAGGAAAGGAAACCTGCGACCCATGGGGGTCGCAAAGAGTCGGACACAACTGAGCGACTGAACAACAAATGAAATACGTGTTAAAAGGTAAATTGAGGCATAGTTTTAAAAAAAAAGAAACTTTAAAAAAAATCATGGTCTTCTTTAGTCATCTTTTCATCACTATAAATATTTCCATCATATATAAAAGTGAATGGGGTAATAGAGAAAACACTTTTAGTGCTACTACCACCCCAGTCCAAGTTACCCTGAATGATTCTCCTCCTGTAGTGTCTCCCAACTGCCGCTCTTCCTCTTTAGTCCATCCTCAACACAGCCTCCAGAGTGGTCCTATTAACACGGAGCCTTGTGCTATGGTATGTTTAGTCGCTCAGGCATCCCTGACTTTTTGCAACCCCATAGACTGTGGCCCACCAGGATTCTCTGTCCATGGGATTCTCCTGGCAAGAAAACGAGTTGGATTGCTATGCCCTCCTCCAGGGGATCTTCCCAACCCAGGGTCTCCTGCATTGGAGGCAAGATTCTTTACCAGCTGAGCTCCCAGGGACTCTCATGGTGCTCTGATCATACCTCTTCTCTGCTCAGACCCCTCGTACGGCTCCCATCTCACTGTGTACGTGCTGTTCCTGCATGGTCCCCCCCCCGAGCTCATTTCTAGTCCATTCCACTGGCCTCCTTGCCCTTCCACGAGCATCCCAGGCACAGTCCCAGGAGAGGCTGTTCTCTCTGCCCTGTGATCCCTTTGGATGGGATCGCTTTGGATCACTCTAGAAGCTCAGTAGTGTCCTGACTTTGTTCTGGAAGTATAGTAGGAGCAGCTGAAGAGCTGTGAACGTTGGTTAAGTAGACTCTCAGCCTGACCTCCTTATCCTTTGGTGCTTTCAGACACTGAAACCACACACAGTTAGGGAGAAAGGGGATCCGGAAGAGAAAATGATGTGGAGAAAAATGTCACAAATAGTCCCTTTTATATTTGGATATGACAGCAAGTTTACAGGAAGGGTATGGGAGGAAAATAAATTTCAGTTAGTTATTTTTCTGAGCATTTTTTTGTTTTGTTTTGTTTTGTTTTGGGGATGTTCTCTTATACAACCATGGTGGTGGTTTAGTCACTAAGTCATGTCCGACTCTCTTGACCCCAGGGACTATAGCCTGCCAGCCTCCTCTGTCCGTGGGATTCTCCAGGCAAGAATACTGGAGTGGACTGCCATTTCCTTCTCCAGGGGATCTTCCCTACCCAGGAATCGAACCTGTGTCTCCTGCATTGCAGGTGGATTCTTTACCATCTGAGCCACCACAGATATCTGAAGCCCTCCTACCACAAGATATCATTTACCAAATGGGTTGACTTGGCACACTTGTCAATTTTTATCCAGTGGGATACTGAAATGCAGGTTATGGCTCAACAGAGCTTCCAAATTCTATTGATTTTATTTCAATCTGTAAAAAAAAAAAAAAGAAAGAAAAAGAAATCTAATCCTCTGTAAAGTGGTGAAACATTTATGGGCTTGGAAAACACTGCCTACTTGGCTAATATCCTTTTCCCTTAATAGCCTGCTTCAGTGCAATGGTATTTTATTAATTTATTAACCATCAGAATCCTATTAAGAGACAGTGCTAGAGCTGGAAGGGACCTTAGAGATTTTTCCAGCGTGTGCATGCAAAGTCACTTCAGTCGTGTCTGACTCTTTGTGACCCCATGGACTATAGACTGCCAGGCTCTTCTGTTCATGGGATTCTCCAGGCAAGAATACTGGAGTGGATTACCATGCACTCCTCCAGGGGGTCTTGCCGACCCAGGGATCAAACCCAAGTCTCTTGCATTGTCAGGTGGGTTCTTTACCACTAGCACCGTCTGGAAAGCCCTCTTCTAGCCTTCTTTACAATTAAGCAAACCGGGGACCAGAAAGACACAGCCCTAACAGTCTTAGGGCAGTGCTTGGGACTGGAGCCTAGAGATCTGAACTCTAGATTTGGGAGTCCTTCCGAGAAGACCAGTCTAGTGTCTGGGAGGGGAGCCTCTGGGGCTCCTGGGAACCCACTGGGCCCTAGAGAGGGTATGATGAGTGAGGAGAGCCACACCTCAGCTTCCAGCTGCCATCTGAGAGCCTTGCTTCCTCTTTTGTTTTACATATACAGCTTCTGCATAAGATTTTTTTTTTGTAAATTAATTTATTTATTTTAATTGGAGGCTAATTACTTTACAATATTGTAATGGTTTTTGCCATACATTCACATGAATCAGCCATGGGTGTACCTGTATCCCCCATCCTGAACCCCCCTTCCCACCTCCCTCCCCATCCCATCCCTCAGGGTCGTCCTAGTGCACCGGCCCTGAGCGCCCTGACTCATGCATGGAACCTGGACTGGCGATCTGTTTCACATATGGTAATACACATGTTTCAGTGCTATTCTCTCAAATCATCCCACCCTCGTCTTCCCCCACAGAGTCCAGAAGTCTGTTCTATACATCTGTGTCTCTTTTGCTGTCTTGCATATAGGGTCATCCTTACCATCTGGGCTCAGTATTACCCAGCAAGTGGGTATCAGGGCCGGGTCGCCTGTCAAGTGCATGTCCTGTTCCACCTCCACACTGCAGAGCCGCCTCTCAGCCATCTTGCTTTGCTTCTTCTTTTCAAAGGGAAATATTTGCTTTGGGGGGGAGCAAAGAGCAAAATATTTTAAAGAAGAGTACCTCTTAGCAAAGGATAACTTCATTTCTCCAAAGCCCTCTGCCTACCATCCATTCCTCTCTCACATGGACCTTCACTGTGACACAGACCAAGACTCCCAGGACATGATTCTCAAGACAGGACATGAATCTTGCTGCCCCAGATGATCTCAGTGTTTTCATAATAACACATTTCATTGCAGATCAGCCACATCACTACTACTCTCATTTGTAATGCCAAACCCACCATCCTTCGGAAGTCTTACCTTCACCTTTCACCAACTAGCTATATAAAAGGTGATGCCTTGCTTTTCATTGCCTTACTTTTCCTCATTATTGGTCAGACTTTTCTTTTTCATCCAATAGAGACTATTATTCCTTATTTGAATTGTTATTCTAATAGTTATTTTAGGCCCATGTTATTTTTCCTCAGTCAGGCAGTAGTGTTTCTGACTTGCCAGACCTCTCCAATTTATGACGGGTTTAGTGTCAAGAAGACTTATTACCAGCTCACCCATTAACTAGTGCATGTCCCTAAGCTAATCTTAAGTCTCCGTTTCCTCATCTGTAAATGAGAATAATTATACTATTTAGTTTGTTGCTGCATTATACTAAATTCATATAAAGTACTTCGAAGAGTATGTGATATGTAATGAGTATTTACTATTTTTATTTTTTATTGGAGGATAATTGCTTTACAACGTTGTGTTACTTTCTGCTGTACAGCAATGTGAATCAGCCATATGTATACATATCCCCTTCCTCTTAAGCTTCCCCCACCATCCCACTTACTACTTTTATATAGGAGCAATTTTTGGTTCATCTCAGTTAGCCAAATAAAAGAAAATCCAGGGTTGTTTTTTTTTTTCCTTGTAAGGATGAATCATATAAGATACCTGGGATTTACTTTTCCCTTCAGGAAGTGAACATATGGAGAATGTTCATGTAGCATGGGGTGAGTAACCTGGTGAGACCAGGGTTTCTCTGCAGCCATGCAGCTTATGGACTTGCCAGATTGATCACTGCTGCTAACATCCTTTCTGGTAAACTCCATCGTTATCTTGTGATGTGTGTTTCCAGAGTGATACTCCGTTTCATGTGCCTTTAGTTTTCAGTACCAATCAAAGAAGGAAGAGGCAAAGGTAACGTACAAAAGACTACTTTTAGAAGAACAAGGAGATAGAGTTTTCAGGCAGCAGAGGAGTGGGAACCCAGGTGATGTCTGACCTTGAGTTGAGGATGTGGAGCTTAACTAACCTTGAGTCTAACCCAGATGATGTCTGACCTTGAGTTGAGGGTATGGAGCGAGGAATTCAGGGAGGCCAGTGTGGCTAGAATTCACAGAGAAGAGGACCAGACAGCAGACAGTTGCACGAAGGGAACCAGCGCGCTGGAGATGCACAGGGAGTCCTCCCCAAGTGCTCTAGCCAAGTGCTGACGGTGTCTGCCTGTGAGGAAGCTGCCTGAGGGCAGAAAGGAAGCCACACAAGAGGGGCAGAAGGAACAATCCCGGGAGCTCACACAGGGCTGGAAGTAGCTTGTCTTCCCACCAGCCACAGTGGGAAACCACACAATTCAGCGTTGGGTACAGTACTTAGAGAGATATTGCCTTGTTAGTGGGGTATAATTAGCCCTAGACTAAAGATTGCTCTAGTCCCACCTCACAGAGCTTGAAAAACTTGAGGTATAGAGATTCAGTTTCAGAAGTTGAAAAGAGTTCTGGAGATTGGTAGCACAACAGTGTGAATGTACTTAACACTACTGAACTGTTGTTAAGACGGTAAATTTTATGTGTATTTCACTACAATTAAAAATAATATAAAAAAATAAAAATAAAAATAATATAGCCCCCACACAAAAAGAAGCCTCAAAATGATGAAACTATTTATAGGTAATGTAACTGCATCCTAGAACTCAGCTCAAGAGTATAATTATAGGATGTAATTTTATACACTGAGATATAATTTATAGAATAATAATATTCTATAAAGAAACAAAAATATCTAGCACCAGACAAGGAAATATTCACAATGTCTGACATACAATCAAAAATTACAAGACAAATAAGAAGGAAAAAGACAGCCTATAAAGAGGAGAAAAGTCAATCAAAAGAAACAGATCCTCAAATGACACTTATATAATGGAATTATTAGACAAGAACACTAAGACTATATCCCATATGTTCAAGAAAGTAAAGAGTGAACATGAAAAGTAAAGAGGTGGATGACATTTTAAAAGACCAAAATCAAGCTTTTAGAGGTGGAAAATATAAAATCTGAGGTTAAAAAAAATACACGAGGTTGGACTTACGGCAGACTAGACACTGCAGAAGAAGAGATTAGTGAATTTGAAGACACCACAATAGAAATGATTAAAAGAAAAGCACACAGAGAAAAAAGAGCTGAAAGAAGTGTGACTCACAGCATCAGTGAGCTGTGAAACGGTTTCAACTGACCTAATATAGCGTGTAATTAAAGTCCTCAAGCAGGGAATGGGGAAGAAAATATTTGAAGAAATACTGGCCAAAATTTTTAAAATTTGATCAGAATGAAAAATCCACTGGTTCAAGAAGGTCAACAAACCCAAGCACAAGAACTATGAAAAAAAAATTGGAATTGCTTAAAACCAGTGATAATCAGAAAACCTTAAAAGCATACAGAGGGAAAAATAAAAAGAACATATATTACAGACAGAGGAACAACAACAAGGAAGAGAGCAAGCTTCTTGCTCGGAACAAGAAGATAGTGGAAAAATATCTTTATAGCGCTGCAAGAAACAAAATAAAGCTGTCAACTGAGCACTTTGCATCCAGCAAAGATATCTTTGAAATAAGAGGCTAAAATGACTTTTACGGACATGGAAAAACAGAGAATCCATTGCCAGGAAACCTGCACTAAGAAATATTAGAAATAAGTCCTTTAGTTATTAATAGATGGAAAATCTACCGGTTTGAAAAATTGATCAACATAAAGGAATGCTATTTATTTCTGATTCTGTTTAGCATCAAAAATGTGAATATAATGATAAATATGAAAGACTTTTTCTTATCTTTAAAAGATAATGACTTTTTAAACAAAAATGGTAACTATGTATTTTGGAGTTTAAAACATATTAATATGTAGAAGTAAAATATTAAATTGCACAAAGGCCAAGAAGTAGATTACTATAAGATTCTTATGTGTTAAGTGTTATAATTATTAGTTGAAGGTAGATGATAATAACTTAAAGATGTATACATACTATTAACACTAAAACAACCACTGAAGAAAACAAAACAATTATCACTAGTAAATCAACAAAGGAGATTAAATGAAATCATGAAAAATGCTCAAGTAATTCAAAGAAAACAGAAAAAGATGAAAAAATGAACAAATAACAGTTGGACAAATGAAAAATGCATAGCAAAATGGTAGAGTTAACCAGCCATAATAGCACCAAATATAAATGATCTAAAGCAGGTTACCCAGTAGAACTGTCTGTGATGATGAAAATGTTCTTTATCTGTCTTCTTTACTGCTCAGTCACATGTGGTTATAGAGTGCCTGTGAAGGGAATTTTAACTTTTGTTAAATTCTAGTTAATTTAAATTAAAATAACTACATGTGGCTAGTGGCCCATTGGCAGCATAGTTATAAATACCCAAATTAAAAGGAAAAATTGTTAGATTGGATAAGGAGCGAAACCCATCTATATGCTGGCAAAACAAACTAGTTTGTTTTAAGGTACAGCATTTTAAAAAAATTAATGAATTTATCTTTGGTTGTGCTGGGTCTGCATTGCCTTGCACAGGCCTTCTCTAGTTGCAGTGAGCGAGGGCTTCTCTTGTTGCCGAGCACGTACTCTGGGATGCACGGGCTTCAGTAGTTTCAGCTCATCAGCTTAGTTGCTCTGCAGCATGTGGAATCTTCCCGGACCAGGGATCAAACCCATGTCCCCTGCTCTAGCAGGCAGATTTTTATCCACAGTACCACCAGCAAAGTCCAGAAACTCTCTTTAAATCTACAGACATTAAATCAATTAAAAGTAAGAGGATGGAAAAAAGTGTATCAGGCAAGCATTAAAGGCTGAACTTTTTATGTCAAAGCCAACATCAAGAGAACATCACAACTCTTGTGAGGACAAACATTTTATTTTTGTCATCCTTGGTATTCCATTGTTGCTGGTGGGGACAGCCAAGGAAAGAAGGGTGGTGTGTTAGTTTGCTAGAGCGGTTTTAACAAAATACCATGGACTTCGTGGCTTCAACGATGGGCATTTGTTTTCTCACAGTTCTGGAGGCTGGAAGTCCAAGATCAAGATATCAGCAGGGTTGGTTTGTTCTGAGGCCTCTCTCCTTGGCTTGCAGATGGCCACCCTCTTGCTGCCTCTTGACTTGGTCACCCCTCTGTCCATGTGCACCTCTGATGTCTCTCTCACACAAGGACACCAGTCATATTGGATTAGGGCCCAAGTCATGGCCTCACTTTAACTTAATTGCCCCTTAAAGGCCCTGTCTCCCAAAGCAGTCATATTCTCACATAATGGAGGTTAGCGCTCAGCATATGAATATTGGAGTGGAAGGGACACAATTCAGCCCATAACAGGAAGGGAGATTATTCATCACCACTGTTCTCCCAAGAACAGTGTCTTCCGGCTTCCATGGTGTGGTGTAATTGTCTGGGAACAGGCAGAGACCTCCCTCTTGAGATGACCATGAGGCAATAACCAGCCCAAGAAGAGAGGAGGGCCCAAGGGCGGGGGGCTGTGGCTCACCTCTCAAGAGAGTTGTGGAGGAAGATAGAGGGGGGAGGAAGGGAACCCTGTCCACCCAGAACCTTGTGTGACTCCTATTATTTATGTTGAACCTTCTGACAACAAATTATGCCTCTCAGATATATCTTTTTTGTTACTTGAAGTATTACTATGTATTTTTCCCTTTTGAATAATGAAAGAGAAGCTTCAAATATGCACTGTTGTTTCTTCTGATGTGGAAGACAAGAACCAACTGAAAATGCTGACCCTTCCACAAACCTACCAGCTCTCCTCACGCACAACCAGCTGCCTCTTGTTGCCATGACAACATTCATGTGGAGATGCTAGTTTTGGCTTTGCTTTGTTAACGTTGGGAGACTGGAGCAAGTTGATCAATTTAGCCCCTAAGGTGCAGGGTTTCTAGGTGAGGCTTGACATTTGGAAGAGATGTAGGGGAAGGAAGGTCCTGTGGGAGCAAAGGCTTTGGGGGCTCTGGGCTACATGGTCTGTGAAAGAAGGTAGAGCAGGTTTATAGAGCAATTTAAAAACAGATGGATATCCTGAAGTCACCACTGTGTTTCCATGGTAACATCTCAGCTGACTCTATCAGTTGCTCTAAAGTGTTCTCCCCTCTCTGTGGACAGAATCTGGGTGTCAGTTGGAAGAGAGGACTCAGGACAGAATATATTAGACTAACCTTAGAAGGGAGAAATTTGGGTTAGCGTCTAGGGCTTTTTGGGCTTCCCTAATGGCTCAGGGCTTTCCTGGGGCTCAGACAGTAAAGAATTTGCCTGCAATGCAGGAGACCCTGGGCTCAGACAGTAAAGAACCTGCCTGCAATGCAGGAGACCCTGGTTCCATCCCTGGGTCAGGAAGATCCCCTGGAGAAGGGAATGGCTACCCACCTCAGCATTCTTGCCTGGAGAATTCCATGGACATAGATGCCTGGTGGGCCACAGTCCATAGCGTTTCAAAGAGTTAGACACGACAGAGAAACTAACGTACAACATGTGTATTAGGGCTTTGGGAGAAGTCTCCCAAGAGTCAGGCCTCACATCCCCAGAGTCACCTGCTCTAATGACTTATGGGAATGGCAACAGCAGTTCTTGGGCGGAAAAGCTGTGGCGCCTTCCTGCCTGCCTCTAGGCTTTGTTAACCAGAGGACACCGGCCAACCTGTAATTTGTTCATTTAGTAAAATATTTATAGAGTGGCTCACATTAAATTCTGCTCGAGTCATCCATCACATGGTGAAATGCATGCCCGTCATGATGAATGTTGGTTGCCTACACCCTCCTATGATAGATCTACAGCAAATAAAAGCTAATATTTTAAATCCTCCAAACAGCCGCTTGCTTCCTTTCACCCACAGTCTTGTGATGCTTAGGGCACCGTGTTAGCTATTGAAGTTACAGAAAGGCATGCAACCAGGTACATTTCCTGCTCATGGGATGCTTACAACCTGGATGGGATGATGAACATTTTCCTGACAAGAATAAGTGTCACGACCAGCTGGCATATGCTCCACATGCATGGTGCAGACAGTACGCTCCATAGGAATTCCAAAGAGCAGCCTTTCTTCCAGGGCTGGGGTGATCAGGGAGTTCATGGAGGGGTGGGACTTGAACTGGGTTTGAATAAAGAGCAGTGCTTGAGTAACAGGAAAGATCTTGGAAACAAATAAGCAAGCAGAATGGCCAGAAAAGAAGTACTGAGACAGGAGTCAGTGTGGGTGGTTGTTCAGGAGAAGGAGCAGACTTACTTGAGAATGGTTTGTGGCATGGAGGGTGGAAAATAAATGTGGCAAGGCAAAGTCAAGGGTTTTGGTTGTCGGGATTCTGAAAGGCATGGCAGGGAGTTTAGACTTTATCCTGTAGGCAGTATGGTTTGTCAAAGGTTTTAGAGCAAAACAAACAAAAACCATAATAATGTAGTAAGATGCTTAATCTGGTAGCTGTGTATTGGATTGAAGGAGGAAAGAAAGAGCCAGAAAGGTTGAATGGAAAACTGATTGAAGGGTTTGGATGGTGGTTGAGGAAATGGAAAGAGGGATGCTTGGGTGCATGGATGGACTGAATGGATGGGAGGGAGGGACCCCAGGGATACAGAGAAGGAATAGACAATAGCTGATTGGATACAGCAGAACAAGTGAGGGAAACTAATGTTTGAGCTTCGGTGAGTAGCAAAGCAGTTCATAACTTTAAAAGAAAGGATGCTTGTGAAACCCTGCATTAATCAAAAACACAAGAGGAAAATTCTTGCCCTTAAGTAACTCACAGCCAAGTAGGAGAAGACCACTGTGATTAGAGATGCCAGGACAGAAGCATGTGCAGAGTCCAGGGAGGGGCTCACAGGAAGGAGCGGTCCTCGATTCTGGGGAGGAGGCAGATTGTCAGGAAGAGGTTTATAAGAGATGCACTTGAACTGAATGCTGAGGGACAGCTTGTTTGAGGAAGAAATATGATAAGTTAGGGGTTGTATTTGACTTCAGAGTTGACTTTGAGGTGAAGCAGAACATCTAAGTGGAAGCATGCATTCATTCATTGCATTCATTGTTACAGAGGGACTTCTGTGTGAGGCTGCCCTTGGGCAGGAATGAAGAGATGAGTGAGGTTCGCTCCCCACCCTGGAGGAACTGCCCATCCAGGGCAGGGAGGAACATTTACTATATCCTTCAAAGGTCTGTGTAGAGACCCGCAACGAACTGTGTGCTGTGGGGGACACTGGATCACAGGAGTGAACAGAACGGACTAGATTCCTCCTCTCACAGAGGCCATCTGCTAGTTAAGAACTTTCTCATCAACAGGCAGAATTAGGCTAGGTAAGAAAGGACAGGTTGAAGGGAAGTGCCAAAGATGCAAAGAAAAGGAGTAGTGAATTCTTCTCGGACCATCTCCATCACCAGAAGGCCGGGGAGTCAGGATGTGCGGGCCACCTGATGAGTGGTTTCATTCTCCTCGGTTGGAGCCATGGGTCTGTCAGTAGGGGCTGGGGATGGGGTGAGAGTCAGGTGGCTCCGCGGGATGAATCCCAGTGTTGCCTCTGCCTCCTGATTGTGAGGTGATAGGCCTGTTCCTTTGAGAAGGCACCTTTGTAGCTAGCACCCTGAGTCTGGCATGCACGTCCTCTGTGTTTTGTGCACCAGGGCGGTGCACCACCACCCATGAACGGTGCGTTCACCTGCTCCATGTCCACGGAGCCCTGGCACCAACACCAACATCTGTCACAAGACCCAAGGCTCGTGTCCTGGTTACAGAGTGGTCCCTGGAGAGTGGATGTTATGGGCTGAATTGTATCCCACCTCTCATTTATATGTTGAAGTCTTAACTCTCTGCACCTCAGAAGGTGGCTGTATTTGAGATAGGTCTTTACAAGGTAATCAAACTAAACCATTAGCTATGGTTTTCCCATCCATGTACAGATGTAAGAGTTGGACTATTATAGTCCAACTATAAGGCTGAGCGCTAAAGAATTGATGCTTTTAAACTGGTGCTGGAGAAGACTCGTGAGAGTCCCTTGGACAGCAAGAAGATAAAACCAGTCAATCCTAAAGGAAATCAACCCTGAATATTCATTGGAAGGACTGATGCTGACTCTGAAGCTCCAATACTTTGGGCACCTGATGGGAAGAGCTGACTCATTGGAAAAGACCCTGATGCTGGGAAAAATTGAAGGCAGGAAGGGAAGGGGGCAGCAGAGGATGAGATGGTTGGATGGCATCACCAACTCAGTGGACATGAGTTTGAGCAAGCTCTGGGAGGTGGTGAAGGACAGGGAAGCCTGGCTTGCTGCAGTCCATGAGGTTGCAAAGAGTCGGACACAACTGAGCTTCTGAGCAACAACAAGGGTGGACCCTATTTGAGTAGAACTGATGTCCTTATAAAAAGAGGAAAGTTGGGCATAGATGTGCTCACAGGGAGACGCCAGGTGATGATGAAGGCAGAGGTGAGGAGTGATGGGGGCTGAGACTGAAGAACATCAGAGGTTGCCCACAAACCAACTTCGAGGGGAGAGGCCTGACAATGAACCTCCCTCCAGGTTCTCAGCAGAAAGGTTACTTGCCCATACCTTGATTTCGAGCTTCCAGCCTCCAGAGCTGTGAGAATAAATGTCTTTATTCTTGAATAAATGTCTTAAATAAATTCTTCAAGAATAAATGTCTTGAAGCCACCCAGACTGTGGGACCTGCTGTGGTTGCCCTCGTAGACTCAGACAAGGGGTCAGGTGCTCTGAACACTTTCAGATCAGGAAACTGTGGGCCCCGAGACATGGTCCCTGAGGTCCCTTCCCCTCCCCATGCTGTGGAAATCCGTGTTTTCCTTACGGCTTGGAGAGTCTCAGTCAGAAGTTTCGCTGTGACTGGCCGGCCCTCAGCTCCTTCAGAGAAGCTGTCGGCAGACGTGGGGGCCCGCCTTTCCTGCTTGTTAATCTTTCTCAGGATTGTTGTAGTTCAGTTGCTCCATCATGTCCAACTCTTCAGGGTTGATTTCCTTTAGGATTGACTGGCTTGGTCTTGCAGTCCAAGAGGCTCTCAAGAGTCTTCTCCAGCACCTAAATACAGCAAAACCTCTGCAAATGCTCTGCTGGACAGGTGTTAAAGATTTGTGAGTAGGCGAGTTAGCAAAGAAAAAAAATTTCATACATGCTTGTGGTGGCGTTTGGCAAGATTTACTCCGTTGTGTAGCATTTTAATGAACTGAGAGTATTTCCACTCCAGGTCCTGGCGTGAAGGGCAGGGAATCATTTCTGATCACCTTCACCCGCCGCTGACTCTGCCGGGGCTGGAGGTGTAAGGAAGTCATGGAAACACACATTGGTTAAGAAGGTCCTCTGGGCAAAGTATGGATCTGTTACCCGTTGTTAGAGTTTTGGCAAAGCTTAGCTCTGGAGAAGGCTTCCCTGGTGACTCTGACAGTTAAGAATCTGCCTGCAATGCAGGAGACCTGAGTTCAATCCCTGGATTGGGAAGATCCCCTGGAGAAGAACCCATTCCAGTATTCTTGCCTGGGAAGTCCCAGGGACAGAGGAGCCTGGTGGGCTACAATCCATGGGATCGCAAAGAGTTGGACACGACTGAGTGACTAACACTCTAGCACTGGAGAGTTTATCTGCAATTGTAGAGACTAGCAGGAGGGTCCAGGGATCTGTTGCCCACCGCCTGCTGGGAGTGAGCATCTTGCCCTGGGCTCACTGTCGTCCTCCGGAACTCTCCAGATGTGTCCGCTGGCTCCTCACAGGGACTGCTCTCACTGACCCAGTCTCTTGGGAATAGAGCGTAATCACTCCACCTGCTGATTCAGCCCTTTTCTCTCGCTGACTTTTTGGAAGTCTCAGAAGCAGCCAAATGGCATAGCCATTTGTGAGTTCTGCCTATAAAACTAAAGCTAGTGGTCATCCTTTTTTTTAAAATTTGCATTCTATTGCTATTTTTCATTTGTGAGAACTTTCCCCACTCCCTTGAAGTTTATATATGAGCTTAGGCTGTGCCAGGCACCAGGCTAAAGACTCTGTTAAATTAACCTTGTTGTTTCTTCACAATACGTCTGTGAAGGAGGTACTACAGTCATCTCTGTTTACAGATGGGGCCTCACAAGGTCAGTGACACGATCAAGGTCATAGAGCCAGTAAGTGCAGGGTATGTGTCCAGTCCGTGGATTCCAGAGTCCATGTCCTTAATCCTTGCATCACACAGTAATCTGTTTGGGTTTGAATATATTAGAGTTACAAAGGTGCTTGGGATGAGTCCTGCTCTCAAGTTTCATTCTAACTTGGTGAATATGGAGCAGGAAAAATGCACAGGACTTTGGGAACCCAGAAGGAGGAGTTTGTCCAGCGTTGGGAATCTGGAAGTGAAAATGTTAGTCTCTCAGTTGTGTCCGACTCTTTGCGAAGCTAGGGACTGTAGCCCGCCAGGCGCCTCTATCCATGGGATCCTCCAGGCAAGAATACTGGAGTCGCCGTTTCCTTCTCCAGGGGATCTTCCCGGACCAGGAATTGAACCTGTGTCTCCTGCATTGGCAGGTGGGTTCCTTACCACTCAGCCACCAGGGAGTTCTGGAAGGCTCTCTGAAGGTGATGATGACTAAATTGGGACCTGGAGAACTTTTCCATAGAGAAATCACACAAACTCAGCCATTGGAGGCTGGACTCCGCAAGATGGGGGATGCACAGCAGCTCAGAGGAGCAGGGTAGCGGGGGCATGGAGAGGAGGGAGATGAGAGAGGAGTGGCAGAAATGGAGATGGAGAGAAGGGGGGAGGGCAGGCTGGGGAAGGCGCTGTCTTACACACTAAGAAGTCTGGAAATTTCTTCCTGTGGAGAGCAGGGTGCCGCTGAAGGGCTCTGAGAATGAGTGAAATATTTGGTTTTGTGCTTTCTTAATTTATTTAAAAATATTTACTTGTCTGCACCGGGTCTTAGTTGCAGCATGTGGGATCATGTAAATGCTTAGTCGAGGTATGTGGGATCTAGTTCCCTGAATGGGGATTGAACTTGGGCCCCCTCTTAGCCGCTGGACCCCCAGGAAGTCCCCGGTTTTGTGTTTTAGATACGTCAGTGCCATTGTTCTATGGAGGATGGATTTGAGGGAGCAAGAGTACAGACAAGGAGACCAGGGAGGAAGATGTTAGTCCAGGTGGGAGGTGGTGAGGGCTACGAGAGGAAAGAGGATGTTGAAATTGACAGGTCCTGACAATTGAGTCCACGAGGGTCTGAGGGCCGGGAAGTCTGAGTGCTTAATGTGTTCCAGGTCTGGTTCTAAGTGACATATTTTAATTCATTTACTCCCACAACAGGGCTTCCCTGATAGCTCCGTGGTTAAAGAATCTGCCTGCCAATGCAGGGGATGCAGGTTCGATCCCTGATCAGGGGAGATCCCCTGGAGAAGGAAATGGCAGCCCACTCCAGTATTCTTGCCTGGGAAATCCCATGGATGGAGGGGCCTGGCAGGCTACAGTCCATGGGGTCGCAAAGAGTCAGACACGACTGAGTGACTCGACAACAACACTCCCAGCTTTCCGAGGTTTCACAGGTGAGGACGTTGAGGCACAGAGAGGCTAGGTGACTTGGCCCAGGGCAGGCTCATGGCCAGCCAGTGACGAAGCAGAGGCTCAAGTCTGGCTCTGTCACCTCCCCTCTTTGTGACGCTTCTGCACCTGTCCTGTGTGAGCTTGGGGGGCACGGGGAGGCATCTAGATGGCCCCTCCTCCCCTCCCCACTGTCGCCCTTGCTGATGACCAAGTGCATGGTGATGCTGTTGACCAAGGGTTTAGAAGGCAGCAGAGGAAGATACCGGGCTCTGATTTATGTGTTTTCAGTGGGGAGATGTTTGGGGAACACCCAGTGGAGACCTTAAGCTCAGTCCCTTCCTCTCAGAGCCTCTGTCACGGAGCCCCAGGGCCTTTGTACGCCTCCACTAAATCATTACACGGCTTTACATTTAGATGACAGCCAGATAAGCGAAAAAAAAATCGGTGGTGTCGAGTCTAAAGTCTCTCATAATCTGAAGTGATTCCTCTCTGTTTCCAGTTCACTGACTGGTTGGCAGATTAAAATGTGAAGGCTTGACGAAAAATAACGAAGTGCTGCCAACCTTCAGTGTCTGAGGCATAAAATTAAATTTAACGTTGTCTTACATGTCTGAAGCCTTGTCATCAGAAGGCTGGCCAGACAAATATGATTTAGAGGGTTAGGTTTTGAGAAATGAGTAGGAAAAATAAAATATGGAATAAAAGAAGAGTGGGGATAATGCATTAAAAAAAAGCATATCCAATGGTTTTAAGCAGTCCTGTCTGATGGCTTTGTTTAATATCGCTTCTTCTTTTGCCTGCTTGGCCAGAGAATTCTGCTGTGTTGTGTAAGTTATCCTACTGATACTGGGAAATTCAGCCACTCCTTTACCTCATCCTGACCACCTTCTTCACCTCTTTCACCTCTCCTAATTCTCTGTACATCTCCTATTGATTTTCTCCTTTCTTGGGCTTTTAGTCCCTGCCCTCCTCCCCATATTTTTTTTTTGTCAGCTGCATGTTCAGTCTGGCTGTGGGCTAATTTCCAAGCTCTGAAGTTAAAAGCTAAGATCTGGCTGTCCCCTTCCATCCTACTTGAGTGAGCCCTTTACCCAGCTACCCCGTCCCCTTCTGTTTCAGCCCCGGGTCTCTGTCCACACTGAGATCTGGTGTCTGATGTCTACTGCTCCTCCGTGTGAAGTCTTCAGAGGGTGTGGGCCAGCTCTGTGTCCTGGCCTTCGAGGCTTGTCATTCCTGTCAATGTTAGAAGTGAAATATAGGTCGGCCTCACAGCTCCCAGTGTTAAAAATAAAAGCTTCCTCCCCAGGCCGTGCGGGTTTATAGATGGACATGGATTTTCCCCCTTCCTACCAACCTCCTTTCTCAGTTGCTTCTTGGAGTCTGGCTGATGCTACTCTCTGTATAAGCGTGCTAAGTCGCTTCAGTCATGGCCGACTCTGCGATCCCATGGACTGTAGCCCACCAGGCTCCTCTGTCCATGGGATTCTCCAGGCAAGAGTACTGGAGTGGGTTGCCATGCCCTTCTCCTGGGATCTTCCCGACCCAGGGATTGAATCCAAGTCTCTTACGTCTCCTGCATTGGCACTCAACGTTCTTTACCACTAGCGCCACTCTGTAAGAGGGAACCTGAAAATAGAAGAGGAGCTGGAATCATCTCCCTCTCAGACTCCATTCCCAAACGTGAGGCTGGCCTGATCGGAAGTTGTGACTGGAAGCGCTGAGCAGCTTTCCTCCCAGCTGTGGGGGGAGGCACAGTGACTGCTGGTAACCGGGGGAGGAAACTCAGGTTCCTTTTTCTGCAAAAGGCGGTCCTGGGATGGAGCCCGGCAGAATCCCTCCGCTCCAGGACCACCCAGCACAGCGCTCCCGCCGCAGCCACGTGACCGGGCAGTAGGATGCCTTAGACCGTTGCTGCCAGGACCTGCCCTCTCAGCTTGCTCATCCTTCATCCCTGCGTTTTGCACGATCTCAGGGGCCTCGGCCCTTGATCTATGATGTGAAGATCCAGGAGGCGAAAGCAGAGCCTTTTAATGTATTGTTAATAACGGTACACTTCTCTCCTCCTGCCCTCTTCTTTCCCTCTTCTCCTTCTGTCTCCTCTTCTAGTCTGATTTGCCCTCTGATGTCGTTTCACCTTCATTCCATTTTGGCCTTCGACTCCTGCAAAACTTGGAGATCAGTTTTCCTCCACATGGAGAGCCATAGAACTCTGAGACTGGAACACGTAAAAAAAAAATTTTTTTTTTTGTTATTTGAGTAAAATTGCTTTACAGTGTTATTTTCTTCTGGACAACAGCGTGACTCAGGCATAGGTATATACATATATCCCCTCCCACCCCCCCATCCCAGCCCTCTAGGTCATCACGGAGCCTGAGCTGAGCTCCCTGGGCTATCCGGCAGGTTCCCACCAGCTGTCTCTTTTACACCCAGAAGGGTGTGTGTGTGTCAGTCCCAGCCTCCCAGTTCTGAATCTTTGAGTAGATCTTCACCTCTGCATTTCTCAGACGAGTCTCCTTGACCAGGGACTGCAGTGTCTGCGAGGGGACCGCAAAGAGAAGGCTGCTTCAACTTTGGGGCTGTTCATAAACCACCTCTGGAGTGTCCCGGCCAATCTCAAAACCCAAACTCATGCCTTCCTTCCCACAGCTGGAATCAGTGTTGCTTTTCTGGTTGAAAATGGAACGCCCGAGTCAGCCTCGGATGTAAGCGTTTTCCAGGGCTTCAAGGAAATGGCACGTATCCTGATTTGTCTCTCACCCTTCTGAGTTGGATTTTCTCAGAGATTTCTGTTGGGCTGGTGTGTGTTGGTTGTTTTTCTTAGAAATAGTAGAGGAGAGGAGGAGAGAAAAACAGCTAGGAGGACAGGCAGCTATGAATGCATTTAACACATATATGGTGGGTCA
Source organism: Cervus elaphus (assembly GCF_910594005.1). Classification (NCBI taxonomy): domain Eukaryota; kingdom Metazoa; phylum Chordata; class Mammalia; order Artiodactyla; family Cervidae; genus Cervus; species Cervus elaphus. The sequence goes on from NC_057820.1 coordinate 19,035,827, forward strand.
AGCGGAAGTGTTATGGGTATCTGGTTTTCTAAAGCTGTACTCCAAACTGAATATGGTTTCTTAGGGAGTAGACGAGGAGGGCTCCTAAAGGAGTGACTGGGGGGAACCCTCTGTGAACACAGGGGGCTTCCTAGGTGGCGCTAGTGGTAAAGAATCCTTCTGCCAATGCAAGTGATGCAGCAGAGGCAGGTTCGATCCCTGACTCAGGAAGATCCCCTGAAATGGGAAATGGCAACCTGCTCCAGCATTCTTGCTTGGAAAATCCCATGGACAGAGGAGCCTGGTGGGCTACAGTCCATGGGACCTCAGAGACTCAGACACAACTGAGAGACTCAACAGCAGCAGCTGAAGGAGTAGCCTTCTCTCTCAGCCCGACAAGAGCCAGACTCCTGAGGGCCCAGGGAACAGACCCTTCCACGGCTGGAGCCCACCCTCTGGAGGAAACCCTAGGGCGCATCACTTTATGGATTCAGCCTGACCCCTGGTTTACACTGAGGCTTTGTCAAGTCACTTGGCTTTCTGCAGTTCCATTTCTTCATCTGGAAAATGGGAGGGTTGGGCAGGAGCTGTGCTACTTGATACCGGCTGCAGAACAGAATCACTGGGGACCCTTTAACCACCCTGCATCCAGAAATATGCCTGGTTAATTTGCTCTCAGATAAGGGAGGCCTGAAATCGGTGGCTTATAAACCTCCCCAGGTGAGGCTCTTGGCGAGCCAGGCTGAGAAGTGCTGCCCAGCTCAGGGTCAGAGTGTGCATGTGAATTACATGGATATTGTTCAATTTCAGACTCTACTCCCGCGAGTTCCTGGGGAGCCAGAGGTTCTGTCCTTCCAACAGGCTCCTGGCAAGGCTGGTCCTTAGACTCTGCTGTGAGCAGCAAAGACGGGGATGGTCTTCAAGGTCTTTGCAGCTCTGATATTCTACACTTCCTTAATTATTTTCTTGGCAGGGAGAGGGCAGGGAGTAAGTGAAAGAGACATTATTTTAATGGTGTAGTGGGAGTAAGTTCCCGTTCGTCACTGGGGCGAAATGATGTCTTTGGGAAAATGTGACAGTATTTGGCGGGTAGGGTTCAGTTTGTATCTGTTTTCAATATTGAACTCGGTTTAATTAGGGAGAAAAAATAAAACAGATACATCTGTATGTGCGTGCGTGTTGCGGTGTGTGTGATAGAGAGAGAGAGAGAAATAGAACTTGCATACGTGCATATGTGTGCTTAGTCATGTCTGACTTTTTGCAACCCCATGGACTATAGCCCGCCAGGCTCCTCTGTCCATGGGATCTTCCAAGTCAAGAATGCTGGAGCAGGTTGCCATTTCCTTATCCAGGGGATCTTCCGGACCCAGGGATCGAACCACATCTCCTGTGTTTCCTGCATTGGAAGGTAGATTCTGTACCACTGAGCCATCTGGGAAGCCTGAGAAATAAAGAGACAATGAAAGGGGGCAATGAATGAATGTATGAGTGTTCCTAGGGTGAATGTTCTGAATAAATCAATTTTAAGAGGGGATCAAAGGGCATGTGTAGCTTCTCCAGGCCCAGTTATGGTGAGGAGACTAGAAGAGGGGCAGGTTTTATTCACCTGGGATTGAAGGTGGAGCTCTCGCTCCCAGAGCAGTTCAGAGGCCAGGAGACTCCATCTCCTCAGCACTGTCTTGTTCTTGTGCTAAGCAGCTCTTTGCTTAATTTATTCCTGAATTCTAGGGACAGCTTCGGACTTATCAGAACTTCCCACCATTTGAACCTAGAAGTGAGATTGTGCCTTTCTTGGTCAGAAAATTTCAGCTGGCTGCTTTCAAAAGGCTCTCTCCTCGTACCTCCCCAGCCCTTCAGCCTGACCATGAGCCACGGACACTATCTTGGAATGTGAAGACTCAGTCCGACTTCTGCACAATTAAATATATATTTTAAAGTCAAGGTCAGCCTTAGAGATGTTGCCTGTATTTTTGCCTTTTGCTTCTCCTCATCTTGATAGAAGTACAGATTCATATACATGAACAAATTCCCCCTGGTTTAAAATTATATTTAATTCAGATTAAACACTTCAGACTTTGTGATAGTGATTCTCCTGCCCACATAATTACGGGGTTTGTTTTGCTTTAGCACAGGTCTCACGCAGAGCCGTATTTCTTGCTAGAATTCACAATCTAGGATTTTGTCACTGTCCTATTTTCAGAGATTCCTCCAGCTTGTGGTTAAAGGGAGAAGAACGTTTTTGTGATAAAGATATTTTCCAGTCTAGAGAAAGACAATTTCTCTCTCTCCATGGCATCATTTTAATCCCCTCCCCTCCACAAGAAGCGTTCCTCATAGCCTCAATTTACACATCTATCTAATGGGAATAGCAATTCTACCTCACCTCTTGTGAGGATCAGCTGAGATAAAAGTCCTGAAAATGAGGCTAAGGCATCAAGTATTAGTCATGTCTTTTCCTTCTCCTTCCTTTCCTCCAATTCTTGTTTCTTTCTGTGCCTCAAATGCATTAGCTCCTGGCCTCCTTGGCACTTTGATCAGTCATTAGGTCATTCAAGAAACATTCTCCAAGCACTTATGAGACCGGCCTTATGCTAGGTACCAAGAAGGGAGCTGAAAGACCTCTGTCCTTGAGGAGGACATGTTACAAGGGGGTGACCCGGATATTAAATACAGGATAGCAGGTTGGATTATAAAGGAGGGGCGCCTAACTCAGCCTGGCTGAGGATGGAAGGAGGTGGGTGTGGAGGGCCCAGGTGGTCGGGGAAGGCTTATAAGGAAGAATGATAAGTGGGAGTTAGCCGGACAGAGCGAATGGGGAAGTGAAAGAACATGTGATTTCAGCAAAGTGAAAATAGTTTCGATGGTTCTTGTGGGGACCAAGCAATCAATAATAAGATTCCCTGAAGGTTAGGATTGAGTTTAGGGGCTTCCCCAGTGGCTCAGTGGTAAAGAATCTGCCAGCCAGTGCAGGAGACTGAGGTTCCATCCCTGGGTCAGGAAGATCCCCTGAAGAAGGAAATGGCAGCCCACTCCAGTATTCTTGGCTGGGAAATCCCATGGACAGAGGAACCTGGCGGGCTACAGTTTATGGGGTCACAGAGAGCCATACATGACTGAGTGAGCACTTGAGACACAGCAGAAACCAAAAGCAGGCTTGGTCCCAGTTCTTGTGAAGTTTGAAGGTAGTGAGATAGACAAGCAGAGATAGAGGAGAATGCAGCTGTGCGATGTGAGGAAGGAACACAGGTCTCTGAGTGTAGAGCAGAGATTCCAGCTTAGACTGTCTTTCTCCAGTCCAGGGCCTCTGGGGAAGGCACATTCTTTGGGATTTGCTGCAGAATTCGAGAGGAACTTTGTACCACAGAGCCCTCGGCAAACAATTTCCACCTGACCCTTAAACATGAACTTAACGCATGTGGTCTTCAATATATGCAAATCAATCAATGTGGTACACTATATTAGCAAATTGAAGAATGAAAACCACAAGATCATCTCCATAGATGCAAAAAAAAAGCTTTTGACAAAATTCAACATTCATTTGTGATAAAAAAAAAACTCTCCAGAAAGTGGGCATGGAGGGAGCCTTCTTCAACATAATAAAGGCCATATACAACAAACCCATGTGTGTGTATGTGCATGCTAAGTCACTTCAGTTATGTCCGACTCTTTGCAACCCCATGGACTGTAGCCCGCCAGGCTCCTCTGTCCATGGGATTCTCCGGGCAAGAATACTGGTGTGGGTTGCCATGCCCTCTTCCAGGGGATCTTCTCAACCCAGGGATCGAACCAGCATCTCTTAACGTCTCCTGCATAGGCAGGCAGGTTCTTTACCACTAGTGCCCCCTGGGAAACCCACAACAAACCCGTAACAAACATTATTTTCAATGGTGAAAAACTGAAAGCATTTTCTCTAAAATCAGGAATAAGATAAGGGTATCCACTTTCACCACTATTATTCAGCGTAGTCTTGGAAGTCCTTGCCATGGCAATCAGAGAAGAAAAAGAAATAACACTGCATGTGATATGGGCTCCAAACCCTCCCCTCCTGGTCAGCCCTCAGATCTTTTAATCAGAGCTTTCTCTTCTTCCCCTCAATACCCTCTCTTAAAGCAGACATAATTACCTGCCTTTTGATCCCACAGCTCTTTTTTTTGCTACCCACAGCTCTCTGGTGCAGGCGGAAATAAAGCTGTATTCTCTGAGACTCAAAAGGCTCTTCACAACTTCCCTGAATCTTTAAGAACATTTTTCTGGAAGCAGTTTTATTAGCCTTGAAGCATCCTCTCATCCATTGTCCCTATCACCCTCTTTTATCAAAATTTTATAATGTGGGATTTAAGTATTTTTGAATGTTGTAAAAAAATTTTTATTGAAGTATAGTTGATTTACAATCTTGTGTTAGTTTCTAGTGTACAACAAAGTAATTCAGTCATACATATTCATCACAGTCTTGCTCTTTTCAAAGTGTGCTTATTTATTTCTAACTTTAAATTTCTTTTTCTCATCTCTTGTGTGTATGGACCAATAATTCCTTTTTTAATCAATATTTTTTATTGAAGTGTAGTTATTTACAACGTTGTGTTAATTTCTGCTGTACAAAGCATGATGCAGTTATACATATATACATTCTTTCTTAAAGTATTCTTATAAAGTATTTTTACGGTTTATCATAGGATATTGAACATGGTTCTCTGTGCTATATGGTAGGACCTTGTGGTTTATCTACTCTATATTTAAAAGCTTACATCTGCTAAACCCAAACTCCAACTCCATCCCTCCCGCAACTCCTCACCCTTGGTAGGAGCTACCACCAGTCTGTTCTCTGTTGGACCAGTAATTCTTAAGCAGACGTATTGGATGTGTTCTTTCCCCATGTGTTGCTCACTCAGACTGTTAGGCGCCTCTTCCCTGTTTCTAGTCCGTGCACTCACCTGCCTTTACACGACTGAGAAGGGGGAGGTGGGTCCCAGAGTTCCCAGCGCAGGAGACCCTTGGCTCTGCAGTGCCCTGGCCCCTGCCAATGGCCATCTCACACCAGCTCTGGCCCTTAGCCACCTTGTTGAAAATAGTCACGAGAGCAAGTGTTTCTGTGGACTATGTGCCATCCATGGAGCTGTGTACTTTATGCACTATCTATTCCTCACCATGATTATATGAGGCAAATCTTTTATTCTTGCTTATAGATGAGGCAATCAAGGCTTAGAGGAATTAAGTAACCTGCCACAATTACACAGCTGAAAAGTGTAGAAATGGGATTTGAACCCAGGAAATCCGTTCCATAGTCCTTACTCCTAACTACTAATTTATCTTGCCCTCATAAATAGAAAACATCGTTAGGAGTATAAAGCCTAAGTATAGTCATTTCAGATAAATAACTCCTAAATCAGCATGTGGCTAAAACTGACCATTTTAAACAGGACATAAGGCGATTTTTTTTTTTTTTAAATTTTTTGGCTGCACTGGGTCTTCATTGCCGCACAGGCTTTTCTCTAGTTGCGGTGAGCAGGGGCTACTCATTGCAGTGGCTTCTCTTGTTGCAGAGCACGGGCTCTAGAGTATGTGGGCTTCGGTAGTTTTCCTGAGTCATGTGGAATCTTGCCAGACCAGGGATCAAACCCGAGTCCCCTGTATTGGCAGAAACTTTCTTAACCATCAGACCACCAAGGAAGTCCAAGGCAGTTTTTTGAACGACTTCCAGGGCAGTGATTCTTCATGTCTTAATCTCACAGGTCTCCTTGAAATGTGAGTCTGTGGTGTAGGTGGATGAATTAGAGTGAAACTGTATGGTGTTGGCACTTGAGGCCCTTCCCCTCTAGAATCATGGTGTGGCTTCTGCAAGTTGGGTGTGTTTTTGTAACATGGAGACACGCAGCAGTTTCCAAGGAGGACACGTTACCCATCTGACCCAGTTTGTATTGTTCTTTATTTCTTCTGTTTATGGACATGCTTTGTTTCCTTAAATAAGACCCTAAGCTTCTTGAGAACAATGTCCTTGAATGACTCACACGTTGCGGTGAATGGTGCTTATTGATGCTGGCGGTAACAACAGCAGCTACCGCTGGCCTTTCCCACTGAAGGGTGTTGTTCTCTGAGTTCGTGACCGGCTGCCTGCTAACCCAACCCAGTTCTGCAGCATCTGATGATAAATCGAGCACACTGAATCCTCTTTGTTTCTTCCGAACATTTTGTGGTCTTCTTCCACTAACCTCTGTAAATTCACTTGCAGTGTTTCTTGGGTCTCAGGGTTGTTTGGAACCTGCTACAGTAGGGTCCGGGGCTTCCCTGGTGGCTCAGTGGTAAAGAATCCGCCTGCCAGTGCAGAAGACTCAGGTTCAGTCTCTGGTCTGCGAAGGTCCCCTGGAGAAGGAAATGGCAACCCACTCCCGTATTCTTGCCTGGGAAATTCCATGGACATGGGGCCTGGCAGGCTGTAGTCCATGGAATTGCAAAAGAGTCGGACACAACTTAGTGACTCAACAGCAACAACACAGTAGGGGCCAGACTATATATTATATCCCAGCATCTGTGGACTTCATAACAAATTTTAAAATTCCACTTGGTTGGAATAATAAAGATGCTTTGCAAGCTTTTTGCCTCTGTAGCTCAGAGATTACAGCAGTTGTGGTTATCCTCAGCCATGCAGGTGTTAAAAGTAAATGTCACCCCCAATGGATTGTTCCAACTTAAATTTAAAATCTTGGCATCTTTAGCCTGGCAATTAGAAGTACACACAGCTGAATTTGATGTCCTCTTCTAGGTGTGTCTATGTGTGTGGAAATAACCATTCATTCCTGTGTCTCTCCCTCATCAGACTCCCTGCACTGTGCCCTGTGCTTACCGAGTTAAATTCACTCTTAGACCTGAGCCCAGTAAATTCTCCCTTCTGGAGAAACGTTTATTTAGGTCTTCTGCCCATTTTATGATTGAGTTGTTTGTTTTGATGATATCGAGCCTCATGAACTGTTTGTATTACTGAATTTTGGAGACTAATCCCTTGTCAGTCACATCACTTGCAAATATTTTCTCCCAATCTGGGGGTTGTCTTTTCATTTTGCTGTGCAAAAGCTTTTTGAGTTTAATTAGGTAAATTCTCCCTTCTGGTTTCTGGACAGTAAATGGGCCCTGCTCACCTTTTCCCTTCTCCTAGTTTGGCTCTGTCTAAATTCTGGTTCCTATTTAAGTCTTTGAAAGTTAAATCCATCTCCTTGAGGTTAGAACGGGGCTCAGGAAACTGATTAAATTCTTCCCAACCCTAAATCCTCTGCTCTTCTGTGGGGTTACTTCTTCGTGCAGCAAAATGAGCCAAAGCCTCCACTCAAATCCCCAAGTAATTTCTTCCTGCCTTCTGCAGTTTATTGAATTCATCCTTCTTGAGACTGATTTGACTGTGGTCTCAAACATCAGCTCTGCCTTTCTGTCTTCCCAGCTCCATAGGCTTGAGCTAAAACCTTCCAGGGGTGCTGGTTTCCTTACTTTACCCTGCTTCTCCATGCTTTTGCCCTCACTGGTGTCTGATTTTCTCCTAATGCCAAGGGCAGGAGTGCAGTGCCATGGAAGATGCCCTTGTTAAAAAATAAAATTTTTTTTTTTTGGCTGTGCTGGGTCTTCGTTGCTGTGCAAGGCCTTTCTTTAGTTTCGGTGAGCAGGGAGCTACTCTCTCGTTGTGGTGCATGGGCTTAGTTGCTCTAAGGCATATGGGATCTTCCTGGACCAGGGATCGAACGCATGTCCCCTGCTTTGGCAGGCGGATTCTTAACCGCTGGATCACCAGGGAAGTTTGGGAAATGCTGAACTTATAGAGAGGGAGCTGAAGACAGTTGACCAAATGGCTGGCTGACCCGGTCCAGCAATTATCCATCCATATGTAAAGTTTACAATTATAGGCAGTCTTGCAGGGGCTGGCATAACAATAGGGAGAGTTGAGAGTTACTATGTGCCAGATATGATGTTAGATACTTGAATAAACATCTCATTTAATTTTTAAAAAATCCGATGAGGAAGCTACTGTTATCACCCCCTATTTTATGTGTGAGGAAATTAAGTGAGGTTTGGAGAAGTTGAATAGCTTGTAAGTGGTATAACTAGAATTTAGATCCAGTGGGTCTAGTTCTAAAACCGTTGCAGCATGTTAAGTGAAAGGCATGAGCTTTGGAATCGAGGAGTCTCCATTTGAATACTGGCCCTCACATTTCCTAGCAGCGAATCGGGCAGTTGTTCACCTTCTATTTATCTGTTTGTTTACTTGGCTGCACCAGGTCTGAGTTGTGGCACATAAGATCTTTAGTTGTTGCATGTGAACTCTTAGTTGCGGTGTGCGGGATCTTGTTCCCTGACCCGGGATTAATCTTAGACCCCTTGCATTGGGAGCACAGAGTCCCAACCACTGGACCACCAGGGAAATCCCAGTCCCTTATCTTCTAAGTGTCTCTTTCCTTATTTGTCATTGTAATTAATGTCATCTGTCTGTAAGAGGCACTGTGAAAAGTCATGAAGTGCTTAGCACTATGCCTGGTGCATAGTAAGTATTCAGTCTACATGTATGGTCAATGTTATAATTATGTTAACTTCTGCTTGAATATTATCAAATCTCTCCCGTTTACCCTATCATATCTTTGGAGAAGATGTTTTAGTTTAGCAAACATGATTTAGTCTCTTGCCTTTACCTTGTCAGTCACCTTCTCTTTGTCCAGATTTTCATGGAATGTGTAACATGTATGAAAGAAGGACTTGTTGTGTGGGATGGAATAGCCAGTTGATCATAGCTGATACTATACAAAATTGAGATGAGAACCTGCCTGATCTGAACAGAGGAATTTTATAAGTTCAGGTTTAAACTTGATGATTCATTCTAGCACATCAAAATATGTCATCCTGGTCTCAGAAGAAAGCCAAAAAGAAAGAAAAAAGGCAAAATGTACATCAGAGAATGAGAAGTCTCTCCAGGAAAGAGAGATTTATAGCAACTCATTTCAACAACATTTTTTTAAAATTAATTGCTTTGCAATGTTGGGTTAATTCCTACTGTATAGCAAAATGAATCAGCTCTTCATATACACATATCCCTTCGTTTTTGCATTTCTTTCCCATTTAGGGAAGAAGTCACCACAGTGCATTAAGTAGTGTTCCTGGTGCTATAGAGTGTGTTCTCATTAGTTACCTATTTTACACATACTATCAATAATGTATATGTGTCAATTCCATTTTCTTCTTCCTTCCCTGAAAAGCATTCCTCAACTTCTGAGGGCTCAAGCCTGGTCAGCTGGGATGTCCTTTTGGGTAATTTCCTCCACTTCTCGTTTTCCTGCAGCCTGGTCCTGCTTCCATAATTCTCTAATTCGAATACAATGGAAACCACCCTTCAAATACAAGCGAAACTGCTGTCCCTCTCAGCATGTCTGACTCCAGTTGTCGTAAGAACTCAATTCTCATATCTCTGGTGTGGGCAGTAGTTTCACAAAGCAATTCTTCCTAATAACGGAAGCTTATACAGTACTTTTGGGGAGCCAGGAATAGTTCTCTGCCCTTTAGAGGCATTAAGGCATTTAATTTTCACAGCCAGCATGGGGCTAAGTGCTATTACATCCCCATTTTTGCAAACAAAGAAACTAAGGTATAGATTCAGTAACGTACTCAGGGTTGTACGCCTGGTGTTTGGCCAAGCCCATGTTTGATCCTCTGGACCCTGCCTTGAGTGTCTGTCCTCTTCACCACCCCTCTTTACTGCCGCTTATCCCTCTCAATTACGTGCAGTGCACTTTGATACTTTCTACTCTATAGTCTATTTTTTTTTTTACATATTTTCTATTTTATTATACTTTACATGTGTTAGTTTCTGCTGTAGCAAAGTGATTCAGTTATGTGTATACATATATCCCCTCGTTTTTGGATTTCCTTCCTCTTTAAGTTACCACAGAGCGTTGAGCAGAGTTCCCCGAACTGTGAGGTGTGTCCTCATTAGTGATCTGTTTTATACACAGCATCAGTAGTGTACATATGTAAATCCCAATCTCCTAATTCATCTCACCTCCTCCTTCCCCCACTTGTTGACCATATGTTTATTCTCTATGTCTCTGCCTCTATTTTTGCTTTGCAAATAAGACCATCTGTACCATTTTTTCTGGATTCCACATATATGTGTTAATATGTGATATTATTATTTAATGGTGTCTCAGTGTGACTTGAGAAATAATTTCACAGCTCTGATGGTACTGGCACGAAGCTTGAAAACCATTGGCTAGACCCTCTGTATTGGGAAGGGACCTGCCAGGCTGCCTTAGTCCGGTGCCTGAAACATTCCATTCGTGTCTCTCCTTGTTCGGAAGCCACGTTCACCCAGCAACGTGAGGCTTAGAATCTGGTCTCCCATAGAGGTCTGTCTGCAGGGAAAGAACTAATGTTATATGGACTTCAGGTATCCCTGTGAATTAATAGATTGCCCCTCTGGTTCAGGCTCTAAGGCTGGAAGATGTGACTCTGTCCCCAGGAAATGGATTTTTGAGAAATGAAGTCATCAGATCAGACTTCAGTGCCCAGGAGGCTGAAGGCCACACCCTGGACCTTGTCAGAATCTTCAAGGTCTACCCTGAGATGTCTTTTGTAGGACAGCCTGCAAGATTTCTTCCTGGGGTGGTGATTCCCAGCATTGAGGAGGGAATGTAGGAGCATGATTTATGTTTCCACGGCACTGAGCATCATTTGTTGCGCAGTCAGAAATAGAGCTCTGTGCCCTTGTTCCTCGTCTAATATATATCCTCATTGACTCACATCGCTTTCCACAGAAAAGAAATGGATGCTCCTTTCCCACCTGAGCTTTATTATGCAGCATGAATAAATGTAACACATAACCTGCAAATAATTGATTGAAATGCAATCCCCCTTTTCCTCTCACATCAGCAATCTCTCTCTCGGAAGATGGTCTCCAGTGAGGCCAGGTCTGCATGCATTATGCATCCCTATGATTATGCATTAAATTCTGGAGAACTAGCAAGTGATACCTAAATTCTTCAAGCATGTTTGGTTATGCTAAATAATTGATGGCATCTTTTATTTATAAAAATTTACCTGCTGGAATTTCAGACCAGAGAGGTTCTGCCAACCCATCTTCTCTCTTAGATTTCAGCTTCCCAGCATGAAGTCCAAAACCTCACCCACAGATCTCAATCTTTGAAAGCTCTTAGGCGGGTCACCAGGTTGAAGTCCTGCATTTCCAGACAAGGGAGACGGACGGGCCTGAAACCAACAGACACCTGTCCTGACCTCTTCCCACAGTCATGGGGACAAAGCTTACCAAGACCTTCAGTACCTGAGGAACTTACTTTCAAGTTTATCGCCTCAGTAGCTCGAAGATCCTAAATGGTGAGCAGCGAGGGGCTTTCTGGATCTGGACAAATGTAATCGTGTAGTGAGAAAAGTTATAAGCCCACCTAGTTTGTATGAGAGGAAGGATCACGTGAGCAAAGAGAAATATGAGTAACTGTCTTGGGAAAAGGAGACTTGAACAAAGAGGATGTTTTTTGTCTTGAAAAGTATATTCTGCATGGAGAAGGTTGGGAGGAATGGGGAGTTTGGGATCGACATATATGTACTATTGATATTAGGTAGAAAATAGGTAGCTAATGAGAACCTACTGTATAGCACAGAGAACTCTGCTCAGTGATCCGTGGTGATCTAAATGGGAAGGAAATCCAAAAAAGAGGGGATATATGTATACATATAAATGGCTACCCATTCCAGTATTCTTGCCTGGAGAATTCCATGGACAGAGGAGCCTGGCGGGCTATAGTTAGTCCATGGGGTTGCAGAGTTGACTGACTAACACTTTGACTTTCAAAGAAGTTGGTATAAAAAAAAGCAGAAAGAAAAGTATATTCCGGAGAAATGGTGAATAGAATAAATGTAACTAGCACGTCCAACAAACACAGTGGTGTCATCAAAATATTGCTTTTTCTCCCTGTCGCCCTTTAAATTTTATTGAATAAAGGAAGGTGGATGTAAAAGCTCAACAGGCCTTTGACTTTTCAACTCGTTCTTAGGAAACAGTCCTTGTGTCATTCTAAGTTGCACTCTGTCTCAATTCAGAAGTTAGAATGTCCAGGCCAAGGTGAGAATCAAACCTTCGACCTTGATTGAATGTTGACCCTCTTTTCCTTTCTGTTCTGAAGCCTGAATCAGGCTGGGAGTCTGCCTTGGGAGCGATGATGGATGAGTGACAGGCATCTGTGGTCTCTGCCTTATGCCTTTCCCCTCCCTATAGTTTTCAATTTGCCAGCTAGTTTCTGAGTCCCTGAGGATTGGGTGGGCAGGTTAGGGACAAAGAACTCAGCAAAGTTGGTTTCCCACTCTCTGAACCAGGCCAGTGTTTGATGGACTCTTTGCCTTGTTGTGCCCTGTGACGGGATCTTTAGAAACCCACGTTACTGGCCATCTCTCTCCTACAGTCCTCTGGGCATTGTTGTTGCTGTTCAGTCAGTAAGTCATGTCTGACTGTTTGCAACCCCATGGACTGCAGCACGCCAGGCTTCCCTGTCCCTCACTGTCTCCCAGAATTTGCTCAAGTTCATGTCCATTGAGTCGGTGATGCCATCCAACCATCTCATCCTCTGCTGCCCCCTTCTCCTCCTGCCCTCAGTCTTTCCCAGCATCAGGGTCTTTTCCAATGAGTCGACTGTTCACATCAGGTGACCGAAGTATTGGAATTTCAGCTTCAGCACCAGTCCTTCCAATGAGCATTCAGGGTGGAGTTCATTAAGGATTGACTGGTTTTGTCAGGTGAGTGTATGCTCCTCGGTTCTTTGTCCCGTCACAACAAAAATTTGGAGTGACAGACATTAAAGCCCCCTCGGTGGGCCACAGCTCTCGGAGGACAGACCGTGGTATAGCTCTTAAATAAATCAGTGTTACAGCTCTATTTTATTTAGATAACAGCAGGAAAATCCATCTTCGAGGCATGAGGGCATGTCGATCCAAAGATGTGAAGAGAAGAGTGCCCCATTGCGCGGGGGCCGGGGAGGGGGGTGCAGAGAGAGAGAAAGAACGTACGCATGTGTGGGAGAGAGAGAGAGAAAACCCTTTGACTCCTGTTTTTATATGTTTTTTCCTTCCCCCTGGGCCTGTCCTGTGCAAATTGGGCTCAGGCAGGAGCGCTGTTCTGCCTGAAGTCCTCGCTCCGGTCCTCGGACCTTCTTTGACCTTCCTCTGTTCTATTTTCATGGGCTTTTCCCTTCCTTGTGTTTTAGCCACCGCCATTTTGGACTCCTTTTCCCTATTCTAACTACCTAACAGTTTGATCTCCTTGCAGTCCAAGGGACTCTCAAGAGTCTTCTCCATCACCACAGTTTGAAAGCATCAGTTCTTCAGCGCTTATCCTTCTTTATGGTCCAACTCACACATCTGTACATGATTACTGGAAAAACCATAGCTTTGACTACACGAACCTTTGTTGACAAAGTGATGTCTCTGCTTTTTAATACGCTGTCTAGATTAGTAATAGCTTTTCTTCCAAGGAGCAAGCGTCTTTTAATTTCATGGTTGCAGTCACTGTTTGCAGTGATTTTGGAGCCTAAGAAAGTAGTCTGTCACTGTTTCCACTCTTTCCCCATCTATTTGCCATGAAGTGATGGGGCTGGATGCCATGATCTTCATTTTTTGAATGTTGAGTTTTAAGCCAGCTTTTTCACTTTGTTTTTTCACCCTCGTCAAGAGGCTCTTTACGTCCTCTTTGCTTTCTGCCATAAGGGTCGTATCATCTGCATATCTGAGGTTGTTGATGTTTCTGGGCCTAAGAAGGTGCATCTGTATTCCAGGAGATCTCTTTTGTTTTCTTTCTAAGATCCTCTCTGTCCAGTGCACATCCCTACTTTCTTGCTGCTGAGGTCTTTCTGCCTCTGTAGGTGGTCCTATGAGACAGGAGCCAAGCTGATCCTACCCCAGCTTTCTCTTTGGAGTGATCACATTTGGTCCACAAGACACACTTCAGCCAGGAAACCCCGAAAGAGCATCCCAGCCGCACCCCCCCCCCCACGCCTCTACCTTACTGCCACAGCCCTCTCTTCGTATAGAAAGCATGAAATGTGTGCCCTTTGCCAGCTCTACAGTAAGTCCCCTACGTACACACCTTCAAGTTACAAACTCTCAAAGAGGTGACTGTGCATCTGATTCCCACAAGGAACCAAAACCTGTGCGATCAACGTCAGACATGAGTGACGTTGCAGCTCGCCCCTCGTCTCCTACTGCTGACCATCCTTCAGCTCTGCCATCTCCCACCTCCTGTCCTCCACTCAGCAACTCTCCTTGTCTGTTCACTCGATGCCAGCCCCGTATGCCAGCTGTTGTACCGCACTACTGTACTTTTCAAGTCACTGTACTGTAAGATTCAAAATATTTTCTTTATTTTTCGTGTTTGTTTTTTATGTATTATTTCTGTGAAAAGTATTATAAACCTATTACAGTACAGTGCTACATGGCCTACTGTGTTAGTTGGATACCTAGGGTAACTTTGGATTTACAAATTGGGTTTATGAATGCGCTCTCGACGTGGAACTTGCATATGAAGTGGACTTACTGAATTTCAAAATTCTCCAAGGGGTCCACGTAAGCCCACTTCACTGGGTTTGAGATGAAGGAGTCACGGCTCTCTGCCCTCTTTCCTTGGGAGTATTCAGCTCACAGCTCATTCACATTTCTTTCTAACTCTTTGCTATTCTTCATCTGAATGGGGCGTTCGGGAATGGTGGAGCCAGGTCTTGATAATTTCCTTTGTGAATTCTGTATAAGGGGTTTGTTTCCCATTCACATGGGTATCTGATATCTATCATATTGGCGCCTTGGGCAAAAGAAATGCAGAAAGAATCCCATTCTGGTATTTTATTCCATAAACCAGAGAGAAAAAACAGTAGTGTACATTTTGGATATTTCTTGCTGCCAAAACACCCCAAAACTGAGTAGCTTTAAATAAGAGCGATGCATCCTTTCTCTTGCTTCTGAGGTGGCTGGCCTGCTTCTCTATTGGTCTCACCTGGGCTGGATGGGTAGTCATCACTCATGCTCACACAGCCGGTGCTGGGCGCAGACTGCTGGCTGGGTGCCTCGGTTCTCTTTCTCAGGGCCTCTCATTCTCTGTTAGGCTAAACTAGCTTCCTTTCATGGTGATCCAGGCAATGTTTCAGGGAACCAAAGCAGAAACTATACAGTCTCCTAGGCTCTGGAAATCACACAGCATCACTAACCTTACATTGTGTTGGCCAAAGCAAAATCACAAGGGTAGCCTAGATTCAAGAGGTGGGAAAAAGACTCTACCTTTAGCATTTCCAGTTTGGGGCTCTCCCTAGTCCACTGTAGAAAACCTGCCTCTGCTAGCTCTGGTTCTAAAATTTTCCTGAGCAGATGTGGAGTTAGGGGAGGAAGAAAAATGAATTTATATTGGTTTTAGTTGGCTAACATTTGGAAGAATAGAAAGGAAGAGAAAAGATCCAGGAGATGGGAGAAGAAGCAGCCACTGTGGCTGACTTTGGGCAAGCATTCTTGGGGGGAACGGACCACAGGTTGGGGACTGGGAGAACAGGCTAAACTTCCGATCATGACAGTAAGAGCAGGTCAGCATCTCTGTGAATTGGGCCAATGAGACCTTCTGGCCTGGGAAATCCCATGGACAGAGGAGCCTGGCGGACTCTAGTCCATGGGGTTGCGAAGAGTCGGACATGACTTAGAGACTAAATAGCAACACCTAAGACCTTCTGGAGCCTATTGTGAAGTGGACTTCAGCACAGATTGAGTTCCCCTTGGGGCCTGGCCTGAGTGGACACCATAGGATGCTATCTTGATACTAGCCGTGATGCTCAAACCCTGTTCCTTCCACCGGTCCCCTTGGGTGCAACTCCCCCCCTCCCCCCCACTCCACCCTTTCTCTCCTCTGATCTTGTGCTCACAGGGGGAGGTGAACATCAACAAAGAGGGGTGCAGGGTGCTAGCAGCACAACTCCGTCTTCAGGTGGGGTTTCAGGACCAGGTGAGTGGGAGAAGCAAGGTGACTGAGGGATGATCAAGTCCATTGCTCTGTCTACTGTGGGCTGCAGATTCAAGGCTCAGAGTTTATCATTTAAAAAAGAAAATTTCTAAAGCCTTTAGAAATGGTGTGGACTCCCCCAGCGGCTCAGAGGGTAAAGAATCTGCCTGGAATGCAGCAGACACAAAAGATGTGGGATCGATCTGTGGGTCGAGAAGATTCCCTAGAGGAGGAAATGGCAGCCCACTCCAGTATTCTTGCCTGAAAAACCCCATGGACAGAGGAGCCTAGCAAACTACAATCCAAAGGGTTGCAAACAGCTGGATACGACTGAGTGATTAAGTACCTCTCACCTCAAGAAATGGTTTTAAAATGGTCTTTTAAAAAAATATGTGAATACTTTATGTGTGTTTATCTAGAGTGTAAGTTGAAAGGGCCCACGCTCCCCATCAGATGCTCGCACGAGGAAGGGAGCCGAGGCGGGAGACCTTGGAAGGGCAGGTTGCCTTGCTGAAAAATGAGGTGCCTGGGGCTTGTTTTCAGCCTGCAAGGTGAGCAGGCTCAGAGGACAGACTCTTGAAGCTGATAAGCACAGCTTAGGGGGAAGCTCAGAATCTTTACTTGCCTGATATTTCAAACCAGCACACACAAAATCTATAAAAGAATTTTTCACTTTCACAGAATAGATGTATACCTGCCTTGGAGAGAATATTTCTTTTTTTTTTTTTAAGCGTTTTGTAACTTGTGGCTTTTTGTTATCAACAAGACTGAGCACAAGATTTTCTAGCTGCCCCGCCTCCACCATCTGCTCCTGCTGCTGCTCAGTCGTGTCCGACCCTTTGTGACCCCATGCACTGTAGACCGCCAGGCTCCCCTGTCCGTGGGATTTTTCAGGCAAGAATACTGGAGTGGGTTGCCATTCCTTTGGCCAGGGGATCTTCCCAGCCTAGGAATCGAACCCGCGTCTCCTGCATTGCAGGTGGATTCTTTACCGTTGAGCCACTGGCAAGGTACTCCACCATCTGACTCCCACCTAAATGATTCTGTAATCTGTTTGTCCCCTTTGAAACCTTTGCCCATCTGATTTCCAAGCACGTTTGTTTCATCGGAACACAGGGCATTTTAGAGAGGGGAGGAACGGAGCGGAGATGAGCTGAGGGCGAGTCTGAACCACTTGCCCCCTTGCTGCCCTTCCCCACGGTCCTGCCAGCTCCCCCAGCTCCAAGGCAGGACCAGCAGGCAGAGCGTGTGACCACGGCCTCACTGCCCAGAGGCTGCCGGTAGGGGGTGCTGTGTCCACACCTCCGGGCACCACCAGTGCGATGACACTCCCAGGCTTCATCAATCCTTAGACATTTAAAAGCTGGGGAGATGTTTCCTTTTGGCCATGAGGAACCTGTGGTCCAGAGAGGGGAGTTCGTGGTGGGAGTAGGGCTGAAATAAAAGCCTCTTGACTTCCGTGCTGGGGTCCCCACCCTCCATCTTCCTCCTTCACACATTCTCACCCCCAACCCCTAGCATGATGTCAGGGATCTTGGCAGTGTTGAGAGGAAGATGGCTTGCACGTGGAACTATTAGAAAAGAACAGAAGATGGCAAGGTGCTTCCCGCGGTTGGCCTGGGAAATCAGTCTGGGGCTTTTGCATTTGACTTCACAGGAACAGTCATTTGGAAAGTAGGAGGGATCCCGTTAAAGTGCTTTTTTTTTTTTTTTTTTTTTTGTAGTCAAACCTAACAGGCTTGTGGGAAAAGTTCCAATTGATTACAAATCATCAAAAAGTGACAGTACCTTGAGAGGAGATATGTTACGATGTCTGTTCCCAGTTGTTATTACTAATACTTAGTGGGTGATATTGGCTAAGTTTGTGAATTTCACTTTGTCTCATCTGTAAAATGGGTAAAATAATGTTGGTGAAGATTCAATGAGATGGGCATATAACTGCTCATCTCAGCTCATGGCTCATTCTAGGCACTCACTAATTACTGTTGTGCCAACAACACAACTATTATTGCACACAATTATTGCAGCAGCAATAACAGTAATAAGAACACCTATTTGGCATCTGTAACTTGGACTCTCAATGTGGCTGTGTCTAATTCAGTGGAGAAATGCCCCTGCCGCTCACCAGTTGGGTAGACAGGTCTCCAGAGTAGCTTCTCTGTCATCTCCTTGGGGCATCTCCGCAGACCAAAGTGGCCAGGAGTTGGCAAGGGTGAGGGAGGGGCTGTGGAGGGGCGGAAGTGATGAGTGTGTGGCTTTATAGTGACGTTTGTAAGTCAGAAAGAATTGAGTGAGGAAACAAGCTGGGGTGCAGTCTTCCCCAACTGAGGATCCTCATATAGGCAAGGGGAAAAAAAGCCAAGAAATGAACAACACTGACTTTAACAAAATAAACAAAAAAAGAGAGAAATCTTTTGGCCGTTTTTTATCAAGTAATTTGATAAATGTTTAGCATGTCTTGTACAGACAGAGGAGCTTGGCGGGCTATAGTCCATGGGGTCATAAGAGTCGGACACAACCTAGTGATTACACTGTACAGTTCTTAGTTTTTGTTGTTCTTGTTTTAACCATCTTTAGTGATGCCCACAAACGTGAGATACATTTCTAGATAGTGGGTATTCTTTGAGCTAATTAAATTGACCTTATGTCCATTCTATAACGTGTTTCAAATACTTAAATTAAAAAATTTAACAATTGAGATATAATTAACATAGAACATTGTTTTAGTTTTAGGTATACAACATAATGATTTGATGTGTGTGCTCCGAGTGCCCAATTTCTCAGTCGTGTCTGACTGTTTGTGACCCCATGGACTGTAGCCCTGCCAGGCTCCTCTGTCCGTGGAATTTTCCAGGCAAGAATACTGGAGTAGGTTGCCATTTCCTCCTCCAGGGACTCTTCCTCACCCAGGGATGGAACCCGAATCTCTTGAGTCTCTGGCATTGGCAGGCAGATTCTTTACCACTGTGTCAATGATTTGATATACATAGAGCTAAAGGATCATCATAGGAGGTCTAGTTAACATCCATCACCCCACATAGTTACAGTTTTGTTTTCTTGTGATGAGAACTTCCACTCTCTTAGCAACTTTCAAAGATACGTAAGATAGTATTATTAACCATTTACTACCCTAACGCTCAAATATGTTCTGTTTTCATTTGTTTCATTTCATCTTGTCCGTGACCTTGTTTTCCTATCCAGCCCTCCTACTACCAGAGATGACATCTTGACTTTGGTTCCTTCTTCTCTTTTCAGAGTCTGACCCAGTAGGTGTAGAATGCGTGGAGACCACAGTATGTAAATGCTACCTGGCAGAAAGGCACAGTTATTAGCCAGGGATGGCCAGAGAGGCAGGCATGAAAATAGCACCCTTGATTTCTTTTTTCCAGTAGCACATGATACAACATTGAATAATTGCTGGCTATATTTGACAAATCGGGAATACAGTTCATTAGGGAGCTAGGGGACTCAAAAAGCAGGCTGCCTTCAGGAAAATTTATGAGGGGATTACTGTGTGCAGCCACCAGTAAATAGGGCACTGGGAATCTGAGCTGAATTGATGGTCTTCCGCCTGAGTGGGACCTGCGTCCACCGAGCAAAACTTTCTTGAGTCAAAGTGACTTAGAGGAGAAATTGTGATTTAAAAAAAAGGATGAAGAAAAAAAGGAACATTCAGAGTCTCTAGGGAGTGGAACCACATCCGTAAGAGCAATATTATTTCAACTACTTTCCTGGTCAAGAAAATCAGAATGCATGATTCACACAAGAAAACAAATCCTTGCAAAAGGATGTGGCCTCCCTAGTAATCGTGGGAACTTAAAGCACAAAATTATACAATGCCAGCGAAGCTGGTAAAAGTACATTATAATTACAAAATCAAAATCTGGCAAGGCTTTGGAGAAGGCTGCCTTCTCATACTGACATCAATTAATACAATATTTCTGGAAAGCAACATGGCAAAGCATAGTGAGCCATGGACTATCACGTCCTTTGGCCTGGTAAACATGTGTCTGAGACCATATCCTGGAGAAATAACTCAAAAGAAGAAAAAATAAGGGGAAAAAACAGAAAGAAAGAAAAACCAATACCCAAAAATTTAAAATAAAAACAAACTACTGTATGAAAATGAAATTTAATATTACTATTAAGGATAGTAAGTTTGTCTATTATGAAAGCAAATAGAAAAGTTGATATAAAATAATGCTAAGTGAAAAACGTGCTGTGTGCTTTGTCGTTCAGTTGTGTCCGACTCTTTGCATCTCCATGAACTGTACCCGCTTTGTAGTCCATGGACAGGTTCCTATCTCCATGTGATTCTTCAGGCAAGAACACTGGAGTGAATTGCCATTTTCTTCTCCAGGGGATCCTCCTGACCCAGGGATGGAACACTGGGTCTCCTGCCTTGGAGGCAAATTCTTTACCATCTGAGCTATTAGAGAAGCCCAAGTGAAAAACAGCTTTTTTGAGCTCACACTTTTTGAATATTGATTATAGATATGTAAAAAAAATTCCCCAACAACAATAAAGCTAAGAAGAGATCATCCGGTTTTGTCACATCACAGGGTGAGAAGTGAATTTGAGTGTCTGTTGCTTTGGTGTCTGTGTTTCGTCTCTCATTACAAGATGGGTTAAAAACACGGTTTTATAGGCTGCACTGTATATTGTAATTTATCAAGGACAGAAAAGAGGTAAACGCTTCCATCTCCGTCTTGTGGTTTTTGACAGCTGCACAGATTGTAAACACAAGCTGGAATCACACCAAAACAGCACCCCTTGTTGTTCAGTCACTCAGTCGTGTCCAACTCTTTGCGACCCCGTGGACTGTAGCACGCCAGGCTCCTTTGTCCTCCACTGTCTCCTGAAGCTTGCTCAAATTCATGTTCATTGAGTTGGTGATGGTATCCAGCCATCTCATCCTCTGCCGCCCTCTTCTCCTTTTGCCTTCACTCTTCCCAGCATCATGGTCTTTTTCAGTGGCATTCCCTGCTGATTGTACAGAGAGGGGACATGTGATTACCAAGAGCCTGAGTGTTTGCAGGAGAAAATCAGGTCGGGTTAACTGTGCAGTTGGCTCATCTAATGCCAGAGCTTTACCTCCTTGGATCTCATGCTTGGACTGTTTGGGGGTTTCTGGAGGCAAAGCGTCCACTCCTTTCTCCCCTTGTAAGAATCTCCCCCTAAATTAAGCTAATCTCACATTTCCCAGTCACAGGCCTCTTTTTCCTTCTGGTCTGATCCTTCTTGTCTGTCAAGCTTGGCATCCGCTTATTTTTCCTCGCATCCACCTCTGACAGCAACAGTAATCCTAGTAAAATATAGTCACACATTTTCTCAAAGTTGCAAGATGCTCTGAAGGTTGAGATAGAGATGTCATTTTATTCAGTAGAGGCCGTTTTTCTTTTCATCCTTACACATGTGTAAGCAGGCCTTACATTTCATCGGTTTGTCTCACATTTGCCTCTTTGCAGCAGCAGAGAATCTCTGTGCTTGGACACAGAATTCTGCTTGCATCAGGCAGTTCTCAGAGACAGAGGCTGGCGGGCCTGTTCAACACCATCTGCTTTCACGGGAGGATTAAACACACGCGTGAGACCAGGATGGACGCACCCTCACATGTGCACAAGATGCTTCATTAGCGTGTGCTTCGCAAGCAGATGAGAGAACCAGCAGGGCCCTCCATGACTTTTTACCAGAGAAATTGTTGGAGGGTTTCCAAATTCTTTCTTCCCTCTGTTCCTTGTCTCATATTTTTCTTCCTTTTTCTTTCCTCCCCTAATTAGAGGCCTTTGAGATAATAAGCTAACACTTACTAAGTATATGCTCTGCGTCAGGCATGCTGACATATATTAACCCATTTTAGCTTCACAAAATATGAAGATAACCCATTTTATCTTCCTTATGAGGTAGATGGGAACAGTTAGTATCACTGTTTCTTTATTTTTATCTCATTTATTTATATATATATGTTTAATCGATGTATAGTTAATTTACAATGCTGTGTTAGTTTCTGGTGTATAGCAAAGTGATTCATATATATGTATGAATATATATACATATTTGTTTTCAGATTCTTTTCCATTATAGATTATTATAGGATGCTGTATATATTTCCATGTGCTGTACAGTAGAACCTTGTTATTTGAATATTTTCTATGTATTTAGTGTGCATCTGCTAATCTCAGAATCTTAATTTACTGAGAGGTCCCCCCCAACCCCTGCTATCCCCTTTGGTAACCATAAGTTTTCTATGCCTGTGAGTCTGTTTCTATTTTAAATAAGTTCATTTGTATCATAGGTGGCTTCCCTGGTGACTCAGATGGTAAAGAATCTGCCTGCAATGCAGGACACCTGGTTTGATCCCTGGGTTGGGAAGATCCCCTGGAGAAAGGAATGGCTACGCACTCCAATATTCTTGCCTGGAGAATTCCATGGACAGAGGAGCCTAGAGGGCTGTTCATGGGGTCACACAGATTTGGACATGACTGAATGACTAACACACATTTGTATCATATTTGAGATTCCACAGATAAGTGATATCATATGATACTTGTCTTTCTCTGACTTCACTTAATATGATAATCTCTGGGTTCATTCATGCTACTGCAAATGGCATTATTTCATTCTTTTTATGGCTGAGTAATATTCCAGTGTATATATATATCACATCTTTTTTATCTGTTCATATGTACTACATCTTCATTATCCATTCTTTAGGTTGTTTCCATGTCTTGGCTATTGTGAATAGCACCGCCATGAACAAAGGGATATATGTATCTTTCTGAATTAGTTTTCTCCATATATATGCCTATTTGTGGGATTTCAGGATCACATGACAACTCTGTTTTTAATGTTTTGAGTAACCTCCATACTGTTTTCCATGTGGTGCTAGTGGTAAAGAACCTGTCTGCCAATGCAGGAGACTTAAGTGATTCAGGTTCGATTCCCGGATCAAAAAGATCCCCTGGAGAAGGGCATGGCAACCCACTCCAGTATTCATGCCTGGAGAATCCCATGGACAGAGGAGCCTAGTGGGCTCTAGTCCACAGGGTCTCAAGAAGTTGGACACGACTGAAGTGACTTAGCACACGTACTGTTTTCCACACTGGCTGCACCAATTTGTACTCCCACCAACAGCATTTCTCCACACCTCCTCCAGCATTTGTTACTTGTAGACTTTTTACTGATGGACATTCTGACTGAGGTGATACCTCGGTGTAACTTCGATTTGCATTTCTCTAATAATTAGCAGTGTTGAGTATATTTTCACGTGTTTATTGGCCATCTGTATGTACTTCTTTGGAGAAATGCTTACTTAGGTCTTCTGCCCATTTCTTAATTGGATTGTTTGTTGTATGAGCTATTTGTGTATTTTGGAAATTAAGCCCTGGTTGATTGCACCATGTGCAAATAGTTTCTTCCAGCCCATAGATTATCTTTTCATTTTCCTTCTGCACAGGAAAGGAAACCATAAACAGGTTTCCTTTGCTATGCAGAAACTTAATAAGTTTGACAGAGGTCCCATTTGTTTAATTTTGTTTTTATTTCTATTGCCTTGGGAGACGGACCTAAGGAAACATCATGACAATTTATGTCAGAGAATATTTTGCCTATGCTCTCCTCTAAGAGTTTTATGGTGTCATGTCTTATATTTAAGTCTTTAAGCCATTTTGAGTTTATTTTTGTGTATGGTGTAAGGATGTGCTCTTAACTTCATTGTTTTACATGCAGCTGCCCAGCTTTCCCAACACCACTTGCTAAATAGACTGTCTTTTCTCCATTGTATATTCTTGCTGTCTTTGTTGAAGATTAATTGATCAGAGATGTGTGGGCTTATTTCTGGGCTCTCTTTTCTGTTCCCTTGGTCCATATGTCTGTTTTGGGACCAGTATGATGCTGTTTTGATTATCGTAGCTTTGTAGTATTGTCTGAAGTCTGGGAGCATTTGCCTCCAGGTTTGTCCTTTTTTCTCCATATTGCTTTGGCAGTTCTGGGTCTTTTATGGTTCCATATACATTTTAGGATTATTTCTTCTAGTTCTGTGAAAAAATACTGTAATTTGGTAGAGATGGCATTAAATCCCCTCTGCCCATTTTATAACTGAGGAAATAGGCACCAGAAACCTAAGTGACTTGTCCAAAGTTAAGATGTGGTAGACACAAGCTTCAGATCCAAGCAGCTGGCCCTAAGTGCAAGCTTGGAGCCACTAAACTTCACCATCTTATGGCAGTGAACCAAGCTTACCTTGCCAATGCTCTGGGAAAAAAGACCAAAGCCAGAGGAGTGAGGTAAAGTGGTGTTTTTTTTGTGTGTGTGTGTGTGAGATTGTATGTGTAGAGCCTGACCTGCTGTTCTGTCATGTACTCTACGATTAAACCAAGTTGCTGAACCTCTCCATTTCTCAGTTTTCACATGGGTAAAATGGCAGGATTTATGAATAGTACTTAACTCCTCCGAGGGTTGTTGTGATGATTAAATATGCTATAAAGTTCTGAGAACTGGGGCTGGTACAGGGCGCCTATGCTTAATCAACGTTAGCCATTATCCTCCTGCCATCGTTCATGCCAGTGCTTGGGGACCACTGCTCCACCTCTTTCTCCTAGACTGATGGTGATGCAAAGAGCACTTCTAACACATTCCGGGGCCGCTGCTGCCTCTAGCCTGGGATCCACACCAAGGACCACTGAGGAAGACGATCCAGAGCTCTCGCTATCCTAGCAGCCCACGTTCTATTTCTTTCCATGAGCTCTGTTGGAGTCTTTTTGCTTTCCAGAGTGAAGCGACCCAGGGACTGTGCCCCAGCCTGGAGGGCTGTCAGTGACCAGTGATAGATGCCATCTCGGAACCTAGCCAGGGCCTGAGTTTCAGCAGCATCCGACAGGTGGTGAGTTTCAGCCACAAGGAGACTCATGTCAGTGGGGGCTAGCAAATGTGGAACATGAAATAGGCAGAGAAACACTCCTGGAGGAGCAGCTCTATGGATAAAAACTAGATGATTTTAGAAGTAATAGGAGAAGAAAGAGAATAATTTTCCTCCCCTGAAAAAAATGGCCTTTGAGCAAAGATGCAAGCAATGAAGGAATGTCAGGAGAGGAGGGGAGGGACCCTGATCACAACATTCATAGTTGTAATTGTGGGGCTTGTAAGAGGCAAAAGTTGGTCTGACCCAGGCAGATGACAACTTGTCTTTTCCAAAGTAAAAGGAGAGATAATATAACTGAGAAAAAAGTGCAAACTGCAGTCATTTTCCTACCTCTGGGGAGGAAGGGGAGTGAGGAGTGAGTTGGCCTGTTCAGGGTCCTTACATGGTCTGGATTCTATCCAGCTCACTCTCTGTCTTAGTAGGTGGAGTGTGATGGGGTTCCCCTCCCTTGGCTCCAGACCCTGGAATCCCCCCTGCATCCCAGCACCTGGAGAGGCTCTCTGCGGGATGCAGAGCTCTGAAGAGAAGGGCTCCGCTTCCAGACTGTGAGCACACAGCTGGATGTGGTCTGCACTGTGGCTGCTGCCGCGGTGATGCTTGCTGGTCCAGGGCTCTCACAGCCCCAAGCCCTGTCCTGGACTGACTCACAGCAACGGCTGTGAGAAAGCTCCTCTGTGTTGGCAGGAGAGAGAGGGAGGGAGCTGGTGCCCTCTCTGGGTGGCCTGCTCTGCCCTCACTCGCCCTTACAGACTCCTCAGAGCTGTCCTAGCCAGGCTGGGTATGTGCCAGGCCTTGGCTCAGCAGCGGCGATCTGCACCTTGGATTCCTGCTGCTGCTGCTGCTGCTGCTGCTGAAGTCACATCAGTCGTGTCTGACTCTCTGCGACCCCATAGACAGCAGCCCACCAGGTTCCCCCGTCCCTGGGATTCTCCAGGCAAGAACACTGGAGTGGGTTGCCATTTCCTTCTCCAATGCAGGAAAGTGAAAAGTGAAAGTGAAGTCGCTCAATCGTGTCCGACTCTTAGCGACCCCATGGACTGCAGCCTACCAGGCTCCTCCATCCATGGGATTTTCCAGGCAAGAGTACTTGGATTCCTGATGAAGGCAAAATAATTGCCAGTCCCAGCCACAACCAGCTGACTACCAGGAGAAGGCACTGAGCAGAATCTGCTGTACCCTCCACGCTTCCATATCCTCAGCTTTCGGCTCTCGAGGATGGCAGACTTGGCTGGTCCTCCGCACATCAGTCGTCAACTCTCACTGAGTTGAGAGTGAAAATGAAATGAAAGGAACTGAAAAGCACTAAAACACCTAAATATCCACCAGCAGATGAATGGATAAAGAAGATGAGGTATATAAATACAATGGAATATTACTCAGCCATAAAAAAGAGTGATGTAATGCCACTTGCAACAACATGGTTGGACCTAAAGATTATCATACCAGTGACATAAGCCAGACAGAGAAAGGCAAATATATGATATTGCTTATAGGTAAAATCTAAAAAGAGAAAATGATACAAATGAACTTATTTCTGAAACAGAAATAAAAACTCATAGACCCAGAAAACAAACTTTTGGCTCCCAAGGGGGGAAGAGGGTGTAGAAGAAGGGACAGATTAGGAGACTGGGATTAGCATACACACATATGCACACACTATGTATAAAACTGATAACTATCAAGGACTTACTGTATGGTACAGGAAACTGTACTCAATATTATGTAATGACCTATACAGGAAAAGAAGCTGAGAAAGAATATATATATATATAAAACCAAAGTGCTGTGCTGTATACTTGAAATTTACTGATATTGTAAATCAACTTCCCAGATAGTACTGGTGGTGAAGAATCTGCCTGCCAATGCAGGAGATGCAAGACTCCAGCACTGGTTGGGTCCCTTTAGAGATCTGCATATTTGTGCTGAGAAGAACTGGCTTGATTTTATTTTTTATTTATTTTTTAATTTTTAGGGACAAGTGATTTTATTTTTATTCTTTTACATTTTTTCATTAATTAATTAGGCTGCACCAGGTCTTAGTTGTGGCGCTCGGGATCTTTAGTTGCGTCATGTGGGTCCCTGTGTGTGTGTGCGCGTGTGTGTGCTAAGTCGCTTCAGTTGTGTCCGACTCTGCCACCCTATGGACTGTGGCCTGCCAAGCTCTTCTGTCCATGAGATTCTCCAGCCAAGAATACTGGAGTGGGTTGCTATTGCCTTCTCCAGGGGAACTTCCCAACCCAGAGATCAGACCCACGTCTCTTACGTCTCCTGCGTTGGCAGACCAGGGATCAAACCTGGGCCCTCTGCATTGGGAAGGCCAGAATATTAGCCACAGGACCAGGGCAGTCCCCTTGGTTTTTATTTAAAAAAACTGTTTTTTGACATGAGATCTAACCTCTGCAAGTGACATTCCTAGACAATGAGGATGAAATGATCTTCACTCTGGAAATTGGAGCATCTGCTCTCCTACTGGCTGAAGAAGCATCTTAAAACATAAAACCTGCTGTAAATGGGAACAATAAACAATGATTCTCAATCTTGCCTACACTTTGTAATCACCTGGGGAGCTTTAAAAATACCAGCATGGGGCCCCAACGCCAGAGGTCTGATTTAACTGGTTTGGGTGCATCTGTGGCTCCAGATACGTTAAAAAACACCCAAGTGACTCTGGTCTGCTGCCAGGTTGGGAATAGCTGTTTGGACGGCCGCCCGCTGACCCTTTTCAGGCAGGAGAAGATCTTTAATTGGTAACTTCGGGGACACTCAATGCCAGGGAGAACTGTGAAAACTAAAGCGCTGAAGAATTGATGCTTTTGAACTGCAGGGCTGGAGAAGACTCTTGAGGGTCCCTTGGACAGCAAGGAGATCAAACCAGTCAATCCTAAAGGAAATCAACCCTGAATACTCATTGGAAGGACTGATGCTGAAGTTGAAGTTCCAGTACTTTGGCCACCAGATGTGAAGAGCCCACTCATTGGAAAAGACCCTGATGCTGGGAAAGATTGAGGGCAGGAGGAGAAAGGGGTGACAGAGGATGAGATGATTGGATGGCATCATCGACTCAATGGACATGAGTTTGAGCAAGCTCTGGGAGTTGGTGATGGACAGGGAAGCCTGGCATGTTGCAGTTCATGGGGTCGAAAAGAGTCGGACACAACTGAGCAACTGAACAGCAATAACAGAATATATTACAGAAAAAAAAGGGGGGCAAGGAGACAAAAACAGGACCTGCATAGGTAAATTTAGAGCGATGATTCTTAAATGGCCTAAACTTCTAGACTAACACAAGGTGGCAAATGGTGCAGAGGAGATGAGAGACAGTCTTGCTCATGAAAAAGTTCGAGGCCAACGAGGAGACACTGAGAACGGCTGGACTTCCCCAGACCAGGGAACGTCTGATCTGGGACGCGCCTGGGGAGCACCAGATGGTGAGGGATTTACCTGTGGAGTCAGAGCAGTCTTGACTGACTCTTAGGGGATGTCTAAGGGGCAGACAGGAGGGACCATTTGTTCTCAAAACAACCAAAAGGGAACCAAAGCCTAGAGCAGGCCCTGTCCCTGGAAGATGAAAGGAGGGACGTTCACAGAGGCTGGGGATGCATGTGAGCCATAACCCCTGACTTGAGGAGCCCTCGGGGGGGGGGGGGCGGGGCTGGACTCTCAAAGAGGGTGAGGATATGGGACATCCCTGGTGGTCCAGTAATTAAGACTCCATGCCTCCAATGTAGGGGGCTGCGGTTCAATTCCTGGTCAGGGAACTAAGATCCTACATGAAAAAAAGCAAAAGTGAAAGTGTTAGTCACTCAGTCGGGTCTGACTCTTTGCGACCCCATGGACTATAGCCTACCAGGCTCTTCTGTCCATGGGATTCTCCAGGCAAGGATACTGGAGTAGGTTGCCATGCCCTCCTCCAGGGGATCTTTCCAACCCAGGGATCCAACTGGGTCTCCCACATTGCTGGCAGATTCTTTACTATCTGAGCCACCAGGGCAGCCCAGATCTCACATATGCCCCCCATAACAAAAGACAGGATGAGACAAGTGCCTCTCT
Source organism: Cervus elaphus (assembly GCF_910594005.1). Classification (NCBI taxonomy): domain Eukaryota; kingdom Metazoa; phylum Chordata; class Mammalia; order Artiodactyla; family Cervidae; genus Cervus; species Cervus elaphus. Next base: position 19,064,776 of record NC_057820.1, read on the forward strand.
TGAGTGTTCGGCCACGGGGCTAAGGCACCACTCTCTGTGACCGGGAAGGCTGGCCTCCCTCCGTGGACTATTCCAGAGACAATGCAGAGTGTATGCTCTGCAAGGGTGCATCACTGTGGCACGTCCACTGCCTATCACTGTTGCACCCAAATCCCTACGTCCTGTAGTCAAGCTCAGGTTTCCCATGAATCCAAGGATGAGGACACGTGAGTTGAGCATCTGATGGGTCTTCTGGTGGAGAAGTCTCTCCTCACTTAGATGTGAACCCAGGAGTCTCAGACACAAGATGGAGTTTCCCCTTCTATATAACTCACCATTCATTATTCCTGTAAGGGAAAATAGACACCCTCCCCCCATTAGACATGGGTTAGCCTCCATGATGGTTGCCCTTCAGGACTTTGGAAATGTAGAGGAAAAAGAAAAGCTATCTTATTTTTCTTGACCAATCAAGATGGGTTTCTGGCAGTTCCTAGGGAAAGGGTGAGGAGGGTTAAGATGTGACTGTACTGTACCAAGAAGCCCAGGCTTCATCCAGCCCAGTGTATTTCAAACAGCACATTGTAACCTAGCAGATGGTATGAAACACTTTAGTTTGATCGTGACTAACATTTTAAAAAACAGTAAACAGAAAGTATCAGTGCACTGCATATTGTAAGGATTAAGGATTGTTTGGGGGCTTTTCCCAGGTGGCGCAGTTGGTAAAGAATCCACCTGCCAATGCAGGAGATACAGGAGACGCAAGTTCAAATCCTAGGTCAAGAGTATCCCTGGAGAAGGGAATAATAACCCACGCCGGTATCCTTGCCTGGAGAATTCCATGGGTAGAGGAGCCTGGTGGGCTACAGTCTGTGGGGTCAGACACGACTAAGAGTCAGACACAACTAATCAGGCACGCAAAGATTGTTTTCTGAAAATTTGATTCAGTTCTGTGTGTCTGTGTTCAGCATTGCAGTGTGTAACACGTTTTACTGCAAGTCTCTATTAAATACATAAAAACAGCTGCCTCCTTAAAGGCAGAATAAAAATAACCATTTTTTTCCACTCAGGGTCTGAGAAATTCAAGTTTGCCTGCCTGGGAGAGTTCTATTAGCCTTGCTGTGAAAATTCAGGGCTGTTTTTTAGCAATGGACATGCTGGTAGTGGAAAGTCGTTTGTGCCTCTAAGAGCCTTTGGGCAGGACGCTGTCTCCACCCCTTTGGTTCAGGCCCCTGGGAGCTTCAGAAGCTCGTCAACCTTTCAAGTGGCTTTTCCTCATTTTTTTTTTCTGTGACTCATCTTGTCACTTGTATGCTGCTCCCCTTAGGTTTGGACCCAAATCAAATGCCTCTGGAATAGGGCTTTATCTTCACAAGGCGTCACGTCTTAGAATTTTCATGGATGAGCCAGAGCTGTCACAATAACAAATGGGGGGGAAAAAACCCATGCCACCCAAAGCTGCCATTTGAGTTTGCTTGGCGAGACAAAAAGGTACCGTGGAGGTACTTTTGAGTAGTTGATGGTGAAATGAAAAGAAAACTGGGACTTGGGTTTTACCTTCAGAAAATTAGTGTCGGCTGACGGGGAGTGACAGCTCTCTTGGGGTTTGAATTGAATTCACATTCAAGGTTTTATTTGAAACATCAAAAGCCTTTGTCCTTCGGCTCCTTCCATTCCAAGAATAGCCTAACGTCATCTACATTGCATGTGAAATGGAAAGGTTTCTTTCTCTTCTAAAGCTCAGGGAAGTGTGTGTGTTATTTTTTAAGCAATCCAGTATTTCAAGGTCTTGACGTAGATTACAGGAAAACTTTGGCCTCTTTCTTGTGGAACTATTCTGACTTAGTTTTTCTTTTTTGTTAAAACAGACCTTTGAGAAACCCCTCTTGAAAGGCAAGTGTGGGAGGTGGGATGAACTGGGAGATTGGGATTGGCACATATACACTGAAAGTGTTTGTGGTTTAGTCATGTCCGAATCTTTGCGGCCGCAGTGACTGTAGCCCTCCAGGCTCCTCTGTCCATGGAATTCTCCAGCAAGAATACTGGAGTGGATTGCCATGCCTTCCTCCAGGGGATCTTCCCAACTTGGGGATCGAACCCAGATCTCCTGCATTGCAGGTGGATTCTTTACGGTCTGAGCCACCAGGGAAGCCACGACTGTGTATAAATAGATAACAATCTATTCGAGATTGAGAACCTACTGAGAGAACCTACTGCATAACACAGGGAACTCTATTCAGTGCTCTGCGGTGACCTAAATGGGACGGAAATTCAAGGAAGAGGCACTATATGTATCCGTATAGGTGATTCCCCTCACTGTCCAGCAGAAACTAGCACCCCACTGAAAAGCAACTGTACTCCAAGAAAAAAAGGAAAAAGAAACTCCTCTTGAATTCTTCCTGATTATTATCCTAAGTGTGACGTGAGCCATCTGAAATGTAAATGGAATGTGTGTCCACTTTTCTCTGCCTGGAAGAGAGTGAACTGCCCTCTGAGTTACCCTTGTTGTGCTCATTAGAAGAAAATGCATGTACAGTTTCTCTCAGAGACAGTATAGCCCAGCACCACCTGGAGGACAGGCGCTTGGGCCAGGATGTCTGGGTTTTCACCTTCCTGTTGCTGCCTGGCTGCTGCCACCACTCACAATCAGAGTAATAACAGCAGTTCAGAGGATATTTATCACCTGTCTACTGTGTGTCAGCCACTGGGCATCCCTCATCTTTAATCCTGAAAACAACCCTTCCTGATTTGTTTTATTCTCCCCATTTTACAGAAGAGGAAACTGAGACTCAGAAGGGATCAGAGGAGACAGAAACATAGCCACCTGTACACCTTTTTACAATATTTCTTGTTATCTGACTTTGCATTTCACGCTTGTCTTAGAGCCTGCTTAATTGTGAGCAGAAAAGTGCGGTAGTCGCTTAGTCATGTCTGACTCTTTGTGACCCCACGGACTGTAGCCCTCCAGGCTCCTCTGTCCATGGGATTTTCCAGGCAAGAATACTGGAGTGGGTTGCCATGCCCTCCTCCAGGGGAATCTTCCTGATCCAGGGATCGAACCAGGGTCTCCCGCATTGCAGGAGCATTCTTTAAGTATGAATGTATTTAATTTCTTGAATATCATAAAGCCAGCACAAAGCAAGGTTTAACCCATATTCCCACATTCTGGCTCTCTGTGTTCAACTGGTTGGTATGTTAATGTGTGAAGCAAAAGAAGAAAGGTGACATTTAGTGTCTGTGTATTGGTTCTCAGTGTCATTTATTTCCTCCAAACATTTAATATGAACATTTTCAAACAGAGAATTTTAAAGAATAATACAATAAACACCAGCACATCTGCTACCAAATTCGACAGTTATTAATTTTGCCACACTTGCTTTATCTGTAATTTTTTTCACGGTCATTTGAAATCTCTGGGATCTAATACCTCTGATCTGAGTGGAGCTGATGTAATAATAATAGAAATAAAGTGCACAATAAATGTAATACGCTTGAATCATCCCAAAACCATCACCTCCCACCCCCACCGCCCTGGTCCGTGGAAAAATTGTCTTCCCCAAAACCAGTCCCTGGTACCAGAAATGTTGGGGACCACTGCTTTAAAACTAAGTTGCATATGTTGTGGCCCTTTATTCCTAAATAATTCTACATGCATCCCCTATAAATAAGAATATTATCATAACTTAATAATAATCTATCTCATTTATATTCAAATTTCTACAGTTGTTCTCAAAATATCTTTTTAAATTTATTTTTTGAATCCAGATTTAATCAAGATTATTGCATCCCATTTGATATTTGTTCTCTGTCTTTAGAAAAGGCTCTCAACTTTGACATAGATGTTTTGAAGAGACCAGGACAGTTTTTTTTTTTGTAGAATGTCCCACATTTGGAGTTGTCTGATTGCTTTCTTTTCTCCCTATTTTCTGTATACCAGGAGCTGAGAATACAAGCATGTGGAGATTAAAGTTAAGCCTAGGTGGCAGCAGTTCCTCCAGGGTGATGCGATGTGCTTCATATTCATTGTGTCCAAAGGCATCTAATGTCAAGTTCTTCCACCATTCCCGATGCTAAATTTCTTGGTTAGGTGCCAGGTGCCTCCCTTGTAAACTTTTATTTTCTACTTCACAATTAGTCTCAGTCCAAGGGGTGATGCTCTGAGACCTTGAGGGTATCCTGCTTTGCATCACGTCTCTCATCTGATGATCTGAGTATCTGTATTAGTTTGCGAGAGCTGCTATAACAAAGAACCGTAGGCAGGGTCGCTTAAGCAACAGAAGTGTATTGTTCCTCTGTTCTGGAGGCTGGAAGCCTAAAATCAAGATGTTGGCAGGGTCTGTTCCTCCTGAGGGCTCTGAGGGAAGAATCTGTTCCAAGCTTCTCTCCTTGGCTTGAAGGGGGCTGTTTCACTTTATTTGTCATCCCTATGTTTGTGCTTGTGGGTCCAGATTTCCTCTTCTTAGAAGGACACCAGTATACTGGATCAGGGCCTAGCCTGTCCTACACATTCCATCTGTAAAGACTCTATGTAAGGTTACATTCTGGGTGCATCTGGCAGTTAGGAATTCAATACATCAATTTCAGAAGGACAAAGTTCAACTCATAACAGCATCCATTGATGATTCTTCCCAGAATCCATTACTTATTGGGATCTTAGGTTGGGTTCTTTGGGAAACAGATTTTGAGATGCAGATTCAAAATCTGTTTATCAGGGGCTGGTATATCAGGGACTGGGCTTGGTTATGACTTTCGCTGTTATGGGCCCCATGTGCCATCAGAAAAATTAGAAATTATATTTTATAACTGTTGGTGTAAAGAACCTAGGCTGGATTCATTATTATATATTTACTGTTATGTTTGTTTGCCTTCTGAAGAAAATATATTGTGGACTTTCAGAGCTATGTCTTCTGTGCCTAACAGATAAGGCCGTGGCCCTGTTCCAGATCAGAGGCTGGGCGGGTGATAAGCAAAGAGGGTTGATCCTAGGGTGTCCTTGTGTATGCGGTAGTGGGGGTAGCGTCAGAAGGGAAGGGCCAGTTAGCTCCTGATGTTTCCAGATCGCTCTTATTTTTCAGAAGAAGGTAGAAACTGAGATTTTAAATTTTGCATCAACAGAAACCAACAACATTGTAAAGCAATTATCCTCCAATTTAAAAAATCCTATGATTAAAAAAAAAAAAAATCCTATGATTAAAAAAAAACTATAAAATAAATAATTCACAAGGATATCGCTTCTAGGCCTTTTGGCTAAGATCAAGGGTACAAGGATATACAGGGAATACAGCCAATGTATAACTATAAACGGAATATAGCCTGTAAATTTTTTAATCACTATGCTGTATGCCTGATGTGTTGTTGGGGTCCTTTAATGGACCGGAACCTTGTGGTGCGGAGTCGATGATAAGAAAGTGAAAGAGAGAGAGAGAGAGAGACAAAAAAGACCCGGGGACCTAAGCTCTGATGGAGCAAAGGTGCTTTAATGATTTTTCTATGAGTATATATAGGCTGCAGTACAAGAAACTTCTTTCGGGAATGATAGAGATCAGAAAACCAAATGTACAGCAACCGTTACCAAGGGAACAAGGGGTAACGTTAGTCACAAGGTCAGGAGACAATCTATATCTCAAGTAAGGGGAAGGAGATTAAGCTGTTTTGTCCTAAGGAGAATGTTTACTAAAGGAGACTCATGCTTGCCTCACATAATGACCTCAGTCCCTGGGAGCAGCGTGCTGTTCCGCTTGAAGAGGGACAAAGGACTCATGAGAGACAGCATGTAGGAATCCTCCCGTCAAACATTCCCTGACAATTCCCCCTTATTTATTTATAATATTTGTAAGAAGAGTTCTGACCATCAGAGTTTATTTAGTTTTGACAATCTTTGCATGAAGGCAATGATAGACAACAAATATAATTGTTAAGACAATCACCAAAATTATGGTTCCATATCCAATGCTATGAGTAAGACTTTGAAACCATCCACGTGGGTCTAGCCCAGATAATTGATCAGCCAATTGTTTAGCTAAAGTTTCCATATCAATGGAAGAGGGCAGATTATTAGAAAAGGTTTCAAATTTTTCTTTTTGTAATAATTGTACATTCAGAGAGGCGTTATCATGTATGTTTTGTAAATGAAACTTGATTTGTTCCCAGTTGTAGGCACTATTATTAAAATGAACAGGAGTAACACAAAATTGAGTAGAATGCCAGTCACATTTTAGCATCACCTGTTTTTGTACATCTGTTAATTGATCTCCAACCCATTCGATGGCTGTTTTCAGTTCCTGTATTTCTTTTTGAATATCCTCATCTATTTGAGACTGAGTGGCCCACATAGTATGAGCATTTTTAGTCCAATTTTGGATAAAATTATGTGTTTGAATTGAGGTTTGTAAAGTAACGCTGGTGATGACAGCAATGGTGCAAATAGTTATTAATCTTATAATGCCAAAAATCAGCCATCCAATGAATCGTTTACATCGCTAGAGCAATTTAGTAAGCAACCGGGAAGCAAGTCCAGCCATGGGACCTTCTTCCCAGGGCCGTTGGAGATTTATTGGTAACCATAGACTACGTCGAGATCGAAGAATTAAAAGAGAATCATATCTTAAGGAAATAGAGGAGTTAAGACAAGTATATAACCTGCAATTTATGCAAGTTACAAAACGTATAGTCTTATTGAATTGTAAGTTTCCTATAGCTATAACAAAAGGAAATGGAACATAGGCTTGTATAAAATATGATCGATTATAGCGAAAGAAATAATTGCTATAGCTATGATTGGTCCCTGTGGAATGTCTGGTCCAAGTCCCAAGTTCTTCGGTGTTTGCAGCAAGTTTTCAGATGTCCCGTTGTTTAGGCCCAATCTGTTTATCAAAGATGATTCGAGGACGAGGTGGGGGCCATTCCATCGTCAAGCTAGCCAAGAAGTCCTCTGTCATGGTAATGTTCCATTGTAGTATTAGTAACCTTCCATGTTACTTGAGTAATATAATCATACATAGTATTGTTAATATCATCTGAGCAGTTCAATAACCACATACTATGGGTTCCCCAATTGACAATTGTATGATTAGCTATAAACATTAATTTTGCTGATTTGGCCTGACATTTGTCCCAATGATCAGGAATATATTTAAAGTTCTTATTAGTAAACCCTTGGCATGTTGTTCTTTGTTCTTTCCCTAATTCTTTCCCTAAAGTTTCAGTAGTATAAACATGGTTTACTGACAAAGAAAGGGCAGTAAATAATCCAAGTAGTGTCCGAAAATCCTTTTCTGGAGTCAGGACGAAAGCCCAAGTTTGTCGACTAACGTTTATACATAATTCTGCTGGGCCCATACATAAAGGAAGGACTTCATAACCTAGAACGATATTAATTAGTTTTTCTTTTTCTTCAGGATGAGAGGGCCCCTCCAGTTCCAAGGAGGGGGCATATGTGTTGACTCATTAGTGGATGTGATTGGTTCTATATCTGTCCATTTTACAACCTACAATAAAAAAGGGGGGTTAGGTATATAAGCCCAGTAAGTGTGATCAATCAGGTCAGCCTGAGCGGGGGAAGCAAAAGCAAGCAAAGCAAGCATAGCGAAGAAAAATATTTTTAGGATTCCGAGGCATTCCCTGTTGAGAAATCAGGTTTTCAGTTTAGTTAGTAAGGGTTTTTATCTGTCCCCAAGTAGGGAGATCATAAGGTCGATGACGTCGAGTGCGGCGTTTTTTGGAAATTTTTAATGTCGCCATGGCTTATATTGGAATTCTTTCTTCCTGGGTTTTTTTGCTGTTTCATCTCTAGTCTGAATGCTAGGGGCCCCCTTAGGTTGAATCTTCTGAAGAGGAAGTCATGTGAGTTCGTTGGATCCATCTGGAGAAATAGAAGCATATCCTTTCCCTGTAAGATTAGTTTCTTAGATTTCTATTGATTAGTTAACCCGTCTTGATATCAAATGGGCAAAGGAAAGGAAGTGTCCTATAATGTTTCAAAACTTCTTTTTTTGTTTGTTTGTTTTTTGCTTTTGTCAAAACATCTCTTTGTGGTAAGTTTAAAAACTATAAAACAAATAAGGCTATATTAACAATAGTTATAAAAAGAGAGGAAAGCGATAATGATGAAAACATTCTTAGGAAATATTTCAGTCCAAAAGAAAAAAAAATCATTCAGAAATCTGTTTGGGACTGGTATTTGGCTGTGGTTTGTGTTATTTGGGGCAAAGAATTAGGAGTAACCATTCAAATATTTTTTCCTAAGTGAAATTATTGAAAATGTGATGCAGAACAACTTGACAAATGAAATGTTGCTCACATCCAAATATATTTGACCTTGTCCTTGAAAAAGAAATGCAGCTTAGCAACTGTTGAATCTCACTGTTCAGTGTGTTAAAGAGGATGACTACACTTCCAAGACAGACTTGAAAAGAAGGCAAACATTCCACATTTCTGATATTTTTAGGAACAAATAATCCATTCGGGAAATGGTGTCTTTTTTTTTTTTTTTTTATGCCATTTTCGCCGTGCTTTAAGAATCCTACACATTGGGAACAGAAATAGTCATACCAACAATAGTTATAGGCTTAAAGACTACATTACACCAGAATCTAGCAAAGTTTGCTCTGGACAAAGAAAACAAAAGTGTTCCTGTGTATTTTCTCTTATTTAATTTTTTATTTGTAGCTACAGTGTGTAATGTGTTTGTCCAATCATGTCTTGTGTTTGTGGACTATGAGGAATGTCTGCAATCTGTTTAATAGAGAATGAATGTAAAAATTGTTTGAACTGCTTAGAAATATAGGCAGAGTCATTGTCTGTTTTTATAGAATTAGGTGTTCTCATTATTGTGAAGTAAGTTGATAGGTGGGTTATAACATGTTGTGTAGTCTTACCTTAGAGAGGTGTTGCCCCTAGAAAAGAAGAATTTGTATTGATCGAGACATGTAAGAAGGAAGAGGAAGAAAGTTGAGGACAGTGAGTTACATCAATTTGCCATAAAATTTTCTTTCATTTGTCATAAGCCTTTTTAAAATTCTAGCACTAAATATCTTTAAAAGTTAAAAGGCCAAAACAAAGTATGATATCATAATAAACAAATCCAATGTTTATTTTAAATAAACATACCATACTTTGTGGTTTTCATTGTGATCCACCCAAGCATTTCAACTGCATTTTCTAATATAGTTGCAGTCTGAATGTATCTGCTGACCAAAGTTAATTCTGTTAAATATTGTTTTCCTAGAATTTTTCTCTTGTTTCCAATTTGGTTTAATTTGGGGAAAGAACATTTGCTGTAGCTAGAACGACAATGAAAAACTAGTCTAGTAAAGTTTATGCAAATACCACTTTATTCTATAATAAATGTTTCAACAATTAAAAAAATATTTTTGTATTCATCATTTTATTTGCCATTTCTTATATCTTTCTATTAAAAGCATATATTTTACTTTTCTATAGCAACCATGAAATGTCTTGTATGTTAGCATTTTATAGACCGTTGAACATATTTCTCAAATCATATATTATATATATATCCATTCATATATAAATATATATTTATATTCATTAACAGCTCAAAATCTCTTCAGCTCTTCTGCAAGAAAAACCCCTTTTAAGAGTAAGCCAATGTTCAGCAATTAACGCTTCAAAATCCTACTTCATTTGGAAATGACCCAGCCATTCAACAAACTTCTACTACTTAGTTCAGCACAACTCTAGAAACCTAAGTCACTCCAATCCCAAGAGACGGCTCCAGATTATAGATAATAGATCATTCTATCAAAAATACAATTATTTCTAAGAGCTTATCTAAAAGTTTTTATCTCATCTATATATTTGTGTATATATATATATATATATATATAAAGAGTTACCTTTTTGTTGACAAACTTAGTTTACCTTAAACCAAGGCATAATAAAAGTATTATATAATGTTGATGACTCAAGACATGTCCCAACTAGATTAACAAATAATTATATTTAAATCACATTCACATTTAAATAAACATTATACCCAACATTGAACACCCTTCAGTTCAAAAAGCTGAATCCAAATAGAGCTCATTAATTCCACACTACCCAAAAACAAAGACATACATTGAGACATAGATAACTTTAGATACATAGGCATAGTTCTCTGTTTGAAATTTAAAATATCCTTTTGTTTTATTTATTTTGAGCTCCACCAATTTGTTAATGGCTGGAGTCCTAGATAGAGTGGGCTGTGTATCCCAAGGACATGATAAGAGTTAACTTAAGGTTTTTTCTTAGGCCTATTTTTGTTTCCCAGGCAGAACTTTAGCTCAAAAAAAAAAATATTTTAACAAGTTAACCTTTTCCTAACTGCACATGCAAGAAGAACCGGTTTTGCAATTTCAAAAAATATTTTATTTTCATCAGTTTCCTCTGGAGTCTAAAGAATATCATAGCCATTCAGTGTCAAAAATATAATTTTTCTTTTTTGTAGCTATAGTATATTATTAATGATATATGTATGAGGGAATTGTTGTCACATAGGAAGTAAAGCCTTGGCTACAAAATTTTGACAAATACCAGGACTGTTATGGAGACAGCGATGGCATCCTATTTCAGTACTCTTGTCTGGAGAATCCCAGGGACGGGGGAGCCTGGCGGGCTGACATCTATGGGGTCGCATGGAGTAGGACACGACCGAAGTGACTTAGCAGTAGCAGTAGCAGGACTTTTAAGCATACCTTGAGGTAACATAGTCTATTGAAATCTTTTATGAGGCCCGATATGATTAGGATAAGGGAGAGAGAAAGTGAATCTCTGCCGGTCTAAAGGGTGTAAAGGTATATTTAAAAAGCAATCTTGTGAATCAGTAATAATAATGTGCCAATTTTGAGGAACAGTAATAGGTGATGGGATCTCTGGTTGCAAAAAAGAGCAAGATTCTTCAATATGTTTCAATTTTAATTGTGTGTTTATAAGTTCTTTAGTAGCTTGTAATTTTTCTTTCATAAGGGGCCATTGCTTTGTCCAAATAGGCTCATAATTTTTCTTAGTTATATTAATAATTGTTTTGTTTGTTAAATGAGCAGTGGCCCCTAGGAAAAATGTGGAATGCATATCTGAGTTTGCCATTGTATAAGTAAGTCCCTTCCTATTAGATTAAAGGGTACATTTATCACATAAGGTTTTAATGTTGCAGGTTGGCCTTCTGGTCCCTCACATGAGTATATTTGAACAATTTGATAAACTTCTTGTACTTTAGTTTGAGAAATTCTTGCAATTTGGCGAGAGACCTTTTGTACAGGCCAGGATTTGGGCCATAAATGTTTGGAAATAATAGTAATATCAGATCCAGTGTCGAGGAGACCAGAAAATCTTTTACCATTAATTTTGATATTTATATTTGGTCGGGCATACTCAGATACTAATGATGTCCACAAAGATTGTTTTTGATCTGTACTTTCAAACCCATCTGTCCATACATTATTAGAGGAATTAATAGAAATGTAAGGAAAAGAAGTAATTGAGCAATTTTGTCCCCCTTTTTGAATTGCCATAGAATCTGAGATGACATCAGAATTTGAATCTCTCCTTTATAATCTGAATCAATTATTTCAGGGTGAACAGTAATTCCTTTAGAAGTCAGACTAGATCGGCCAAGCAAAAGACCAAAAGTTTGTGGGGGCAGGGGTCCAAAAAGTCTGGTAGGCACTCTAGTAGGGACTGCTTGAGGGTAAGGAAAAAATCATTTAGGGCTGGTATATCGATGGCAGCACTGCTGGATGTTGAGGGTTTGAGGGAAAAGATAGAACTTGCCCCTTTTTAAATGATTTTTATCTCCACAGTTAAAGCATCTTTCATTTTCCTTTCTAAAGGTAGTAGCCATTGCCTCAATCAGCATTTGTATCTTTTGAGTTTCTGATCCTAGATTGCAATAAGCTTTCAAATAATCAATAATAATCTTAGTCTCACAAATTGCAGCTATAGCTCTTTGACATTTTTGATTTGCATTCTCATAAGCAAGTAATTTCTCTAGCTGTTTTTTGGTTTCTTCTCCGATTACAGTACGGGAAATAGCAGCTTCTAATCTAGTTTAAAATTTAGCATAACTTTTCATTAGGTTCCAACAAATGAGAGACTTTTGGAGTTGTGACTGTTGGCAGAGGAGAAGCATTTGGAGCAGCTGGGGCAGGGCTAGTAAGAAAATTTTGAGATATTTTGTATTGTTTTAATTGGGCCTTTTGTAAAGTTTAATCATTTAATTTATATTTATGTAATAAGTGTTCTGTCTGTTGCTAAATATTGGAAGGGCTAGAATGTACCTTGAAATGGCAAAATTATAGCTTTAATAAGAGCCCATAGGGGCTAGAGATCAATTGGAATATTTTTTCCTTGTTTGGCTGCTCATTTAACATTTTCTTTGACCTGGAGCCAAATTTCTATATCAAAACTGCATTTATCAGGAAACTAAGGATTATGTTCAACTACTGTTTAAAGGCAAGCCTCTATTCATTGCTGTGAAGCCAGAAGTCCCTGAAATTTAAACAAATGGTGAAGTAAAGTAGAAAAATAATGGGGCTGGCCAGCCGTTTAACCCATGCCTTAGTACTTACCGACCTCAATAGGTCCCTGAGTCAGTCCGCCCGATATGCCACGTATACCAGTGTCCCTGTTCGGGCGCCATTTGTTGGGGTCCTTTAATGGACCGGAACCTTGTGGTGCGGAGTCGACAATAAGAAAGTGAAAGAGAGAAAGAGAGAGAGAGAGAGAGACAAAAAAGACCGGGGACCTAAGCTCTGATGGAGCAAAGGTGCTTTAATGATTTTTCTATGAGTATATATAGGCTGCAGTACAAGAAACTTCTTTCGGGAATGATAGAGATCAGAAAACCAAATGTACAGCAACTGTTACCACAAGGTCAGGAGACAATCCATATCTCAAGAAAGGGGAAGGAGATTAAGCTGTTTTGTCCTAAGGAGAATGTTTACTAAAGGAGACTCATGCTTGCCTCACATAATGACCTCAGTCCCTGGGAGCAGCGTGCTGTTCCGCTTGAAGAGGGACAAAGGACTCATGAGAGACAGCATGTAGGAATCCTCCCGTCAAACATTCCCTGACAATGTGTGTTAGTCGCTCAGTCGTTATCAGACTCTTTGTGACCCCGTGGACTGTATCCCTCCAGGCTCTTTCGTTCATGGGATTTTCCAGGCAAGAATACTGGAGTGGGTTGCCATTTCCTTCTCCAGGAGATCTTCCCAACCCAGGGATCGAACCCGGGTCTCCCACATTGCATGCAGACTCTTTACTCTGAGCCAGCAGGGGAGTGCCTGAAACTAACACAATATTGTGTATCAACTATACTTCAATAGAAATAATCCTAATAAATGGGCTTCCCAGGTGGCTCGTTGGTAAAGAATCCGCCTGCAGTGCAGGAAACACCGGATCGATCCCTGGGTCAGGAAGAGCCCCTGGAGAAGGGAATGGCAACCCACTGCAGTGTTCTTGTCTGGGAAATCGCATGGAACCTGCTGGGTTACAGCCATGGGGTCACAGGAGTCAGACACGACTTAGCAACTGAACAACAACAACAAATAAATAAATAAAATTTGAAATCCTTTTTTTTTTTTGCCACACCACTGGGAATGTAGGATTTTTAGTTCCCTGACCAGGGATGGAACCCACGCTTCCTGCAAGGGAAGCAAAGACCTCATCGCTGGACCACCCAGGAATTTCCTGAAATCCTGTATTTTTAACTTTAGTTTTTTTTTTTTTTTTTTTTTTAATCTGTGGGCTGATTGTGGCCTGAGGGCTGCCAGTTTGAGGAGTTGTCCTGCCATGAGACTCCTCGGGGACGGCTGTTGGCTGTTGATCGTTTCCGTGCTGAGTACCTTATAGACAGCCGGGCATATGGAAGGTGTTGGTGCATGTTTGTCGAGGAGGGAGAGAACCAGATATTTTGCTAAGGCAACTTATAAAATCAGGTTGGACTTTTTGCTTCAAAACCCGTGAAGATCAGAAAATCAGGCCCTGGACTATGCTGCAAAGAAAAGACAAACCCAGCCCGCCTTGGGTTATTCACAATAACTTAAGGAGACTTGGCAGGAATAGAAATGTGTGAAGGAATCTCTTGAGACCGGAGCTCTTGAACTAGGTCAGGCTGCCCTGACGATGCGGTCGCCAATCAGAGTCGAAGGGGATTTCTTGATGTCTTGATAGAATGCTGTCTTATGAAAATTTTAACCCTTTTCTTTAAGGCAGAAACATTATTGTGGTAAAATAACGTTGGAAGGACTGTGTTTCGTCATTTTCCCCTTTGGGGGCATCAAGGCACCTCCACCACCAAATGTGTTTTGTCTTTGTCCTATGGCTGCTCTGTGGAGAGGTTTGTTCCAACCCTGCTGTATTGACGTGGAGCCCTGGGGAGGACCCTTCCCTGATCAGAAGAGTGAATGAAGATGGGGAGGAGATCCCTGGGGAGGAATGAAGACAGACAGAAAGCTGTGGCTCCCAGAAGCTTTCCCTCCTCGTCATTTTAATTCCCAGCCCTTTAAAGGGCTCAGACATCAAAGCAACAGCAGTGCCTTGCGCTTCTGCTGTCAGAACTTTCCTCCGAGACACCCCTCCAGGCTCAGCACTCAGCCCTCTGAGGGTCTGGTTGACACACCTTCCCGGTTCACTGCTGCTAATGCCTGCTGACGCCTGCCTAAGCCTCTGGCGCGGGCTTCAACCTCTGGCTGTCTTAATCCCAGTAGGGAGATAAATAGCTTCTTAGGGGAGAGAGAATGAAAACTCATAAGTACCCGGATAATTCAGATGAGAATGGCAGAAATTATTCTTTTTTCCAGTTCCCTCAAATGATCAGTTTGGGTGCTATTTCTAAATTTTGGTCTTCCTTCCTTCAGGGGGATTGACATTTTCGATATTGCAGTTTTCTATTTATGGTTAAAGACATTAATGAGCGTGCACATACTTATAACCATATGATGTATATGAATCCTCTCTGTCTCACTCTCTCTCCTGTCTCTCACACTCACGCAGTTACTGCCGAAGAGAAAAATCACAACTGAATAATTAATGAAAAAGGAAATTCAGTGTGCCTATAGTGCCGTGCATTATTCTCCTTGTATTCAATTATCTCTAATTCTAATTTTGATAGTTTTGTCCTGATTTTGACTCTGTGTGTGAGCGAGAGGGAGGGAGGGAATGATGGGAGTTATTCTGTATCATGAACTCTGCTTGCTTTTGCCAAATTCACCTCCAAGAAGCTGGGAGGGCTGAGAATCAGCATAAGGAAAATCGTTGCTTTGAAACTTGGGGCATTCTTTCCTCTGAAGACCCTGCTTCCTGGTCTCCCAGCCTCTGTCTGAAAATCTTTGCCTAGAAATAAGAATAATGGTGTTTTCAGTAATGTTGATTAAGGTATTACTATTTGTTAAAACCACCTTATATATATTTTTTATTTGTCTCACGATAACTTTCTGAGACAGTCTTTTGTTAGCTTGTGTGTTTCATAGATAAGGGAACTAAGACTAAAAACAAGGAAGATGGTATCCGCACTACCCGCCCCCCCCATCCCCAGCTAGGAGACAATAGGCAGGCAATTCACTTGTGAATTCTCGGATTTATTTATGCACCCCTGTACTTCTCTATATAAAGAACCAGCATTCTCCATGAGCTGTTCCAGGGAACTCTGATTCCCACACCTAATAAATGATCCCCTCCACCCCAAAGAAGCTTTGTGTTATTTGAGGGAGAGGAGAAGTCTTGAGAACTTCCCTGGTGGCTTAGTGGGAAAAATCTGTCTGCCAATGCAGGAGCTATGGGTTTGATCCCTGATCCAGGAAGATCCCCTGGAGGAGGAAAAAACAACCCATTCCAGCATTCTTGCCTGGAAAATCCCATGGACAAAGGAGGCTGGTGGGCAGCAGTCCATGGGGTCACAAAGAATCGGACATGATTTACTGACTAAACAATAACAAGAAGAAGTCTTGAAGAAGAAAGTAAGAAGCACAGAGGGAGCAGAAAGCCACGCTGAAAGATCCCATTCTGAACTAGTTTGTGCTCTGAAATAGTTCTCTCTCAAGGACTTGCTTCGGTGTCGAGTTCTTGTTGTTCAGTCCCTCAGTCATGTCTGACTCTTTGCAACCGCTTGGACTGCAGCACGCCAGGCTTCCCTGTCCTTCACTATTTGCCTGAGTTTGCTCAAACTCATATCTGTTGAGTCAGTGATGCCATCTAACCATCTCATTCTCTGTCCCCCCCTTCTCCTCCTGCCTTCAATCTTTCCCAGCATCAGGGTCTTTACAAATGACTCGGCTCTTCGCATCAAGTGGCCAAAGGATTGGAGATTCAGCTTCAGCATCAGTCCTTCCAATGAATAGTCAGGACTCATTTCCTTTAGGATGGATCTCCTTGCAGTCCAAGGGACTCTCCAACACCACAGTTAGAAGGCATCCATTCTTTGGTGCTCAGCCTTTTTTATTGTCCAAATCTCACATCTGTGCATGGCTACTGGAAAAAACCATAGCTTTGACTATACAGACCACTGTCGGCAAAGTAATGTCTCTGCTTTTTAATATGCTGTCTAGATTGGTCATAGCTCTTCTTCCAGGGAGCAAGTGTCTTTTAATTTCATGGCTGCAGTCACCATCCACAGTGATTTTGGAGGCCAAGAAAATGAAGTCTATCACTGTTTCCAATGTTTCCCCATCTGTTTGCCATGAAGTGATGGGACTGGATGCCATGATCTTCGTTTTTTGAATGTTGAGTTTTAAGCTAACTTTTTCACTCTCCTCTTTCACCTTCATCAAGAGGCTCATTAGTTCCTCTTTGCTTTCTGACATTAGGGTGGTGTCGTACTGAACAAATATTGATAAATCATAAATCTTAAAATAATCCTGATTTTTATTTGTTTTTTGCATTTCTAGTTAAATGTTACATGATTGACAGCTCCAAATATAGCTCTTCTTATACATGTGGCCACTTGCATTAGATGCCAAATATTTTTAGAAATGAACTGGAAGCGGAACAGTGTTAAGTTTCTGACATTTTCTTAAGACCAAAAGAAAATAAACTCCTCTTCTCTCTTCCCCCAACAATTCAGCTTGGTCAACATGTTTTACATACTTTCCTTCAGGGGAAAGGCTGTCAACACCATTCACTGATGATTAAGAGCTCTTAAGATTCTGTTTAACAAATTCTTATTCATACCCAGGGACCTTTTTTCTTTAATCAGACCTCTTCCACACCAAGACATGAAGGTATTGCAGTGCACAGATGTCTTCAGCCATTGTAGTTCAGTTCTTGTGTTTTTATGTCATGGAATTGTTTTAGTGATGCTTTGAAGGCAGCCCTTTTCTTGTCTTCTAAATTTTAAAATCTACCTGAAATAAGGATTTCCATTGCAGTCCAGTGGTTAAAACTCCGAGCTTCCAATGCAGAGTGAGTGCATGGGTTCAATCCCTGGTCGGGAAACTACTAAGAACGACATGCTGCGTGGTGCAGTGAAAAAATAATAAATAAAAAATAAATTTAAATCTACCTGAAATAAACTTTTTCACTCTGTACCTGAGAAAAGAAAGAAAGCAAGGAAGAGAAGGTAGGAAGAGTGAGCACAGGTTGTGGGTAGGGAGGTGCGACCTCGCTCCTGGGCTTCTGTCCTAAACATCCTTTTGCTTGCATAAGAAGCTGAGAGGAGAAGCTGGGTTTCCTTGGTCCTAAATTCTCTGCAGGAGTTACCCAGTGTCTTGCAACTTGGGATAATAGCAGTGGCATTACCTGGGAGCTTGTTGGAAATGCAGAATCTCTAGCTCTGCCCAGACCTACTGGATTAGTATCTGCAATTTAATAAAACCCCTAGGTGATTTGTGGGGCTTTCCAGATGGCTCAGTGAGTAAAGAATCTTCCTGCAATGCAGGAGACACAGGAGACCTGGATTTGATCCTTGGGTTGGGAAGATCCCTTGGAGAAGGGAACGGCTACCCACGCCAGTATCCTTGCCTGGAGAATCCCATGGACAGAGGAGGCTGACGAGCTACAGTCTGTGGGGTTCACAGAGTCAGACACGACTAAGGGACGGAGCACACCTGCACTAGATGATTGATGGGCAGATTAGTTTAAGGAGCGCTCTCCTTGTCCATCACTCCCATAATGGGCTATGTAACTGGACCACCTGGAGTTACGTACTCTAGTCTCGTGGGCATAAGGATCTAGAAGATGTGTACAGATTTTAAAGCTCCTCAAGTAATCCTGATGCAGCTAGTTCAGCTCCAGAAGGAGCCCTTTGGTCCAGCTGATAGAAGCCAGCGTCCGAGGGCACAGAACAGCAAAAAAAGAGAAGGTGTGTGTCTGCAAGAGCTCGTGGAGAATATTCAGCACAAGCGATAGTTTCAGCCTGCTAGATTCCATCTTCCGTAACACGTTCACATCTGTCATTCTAAATTTGATCATATAACATTATTTTTAAATTTTGTTTCTTTATTGGTTGAGAAGGCTCTTCATTTCGGCGTGCAGACTTTCTGCTTCTGGTTGTGGCACACGGGCTTCTCCAGTTGTGGAGCATGTGGTCTAGATCGTGCAGGCTCTCTAGCTGCGGTGTGAGGGTTTAGTTGCCCCGTGGCATGTGGGACCTTAGTTCTCCCAACTGGGATAGGACCCGCATCCCCTACCCTGCAAGGCAGATAGATTCTTAACCACTGGACCACAGGGAAGTCCCTGACTATGTAATATTCTTTAGTGGAACCCTCTTGTCCTCAAGATTAAATCTCTTTATAACACTAAGCACCTTCCTGGTCGGGTCACTGCCTGTTTTTTGCATTTCATTTCACCCCACATCCCCTCCCAGGAGCCAGACCCCACCACTTGGCAGGGCTCCTCCCAGGAGCCTTCACACCTCTGTGCCTTTGTGCACAATGTCACCTCTACATGGAATGTCAGTTCCTCCTTTGAGGGCTCCAGTAGCACCTCTTGCCTCTCCACTGTGTTCATCACCCACGTATTGACTTTCTTAATATACATCTAGAGATTGCCCACAGGGAAAGGGACCACATCTGTCTTGGCTGGAATGGTGGGAGCAGTTTTGATTGGGATCAGAAGTGAAGATCTGTAATCCAGAATCAAGAGACAATCCATTCAATGAATTCTGTATAAAGAGGAACAGAGAAAGCGAGTAGGTTCTAGATGGGGGAGGGAGGTGTCAACAGAGGTTTTTTAATTTTGTTTCTTAAAATGAGGGAAATAACAGCTTGATTGTAGGCTGTGGGAATAGTAAGAGGGTATTCCCCATGCAGAGAGAGGGGGAAATGGCAGAGCAACTGAGTAGGATGGAGTGGATAAGACGCACAAGAAAGGGCCAGCCTTAAAGGATGTGTGGACTGGCCATCTGTAGGAATGGAGAAATGGCAGGATGCACAGGCTCGGGTGCTGAAGGGTGAGTGGGTGGAGGTGGTGGGGCCTGGGGAAGTTCTGCCCTCAAACAGAAGCGACGTTATCACATGCAGTGGGGGAGGGAGGCTGGAGGGAGGCAAGGTGATCAGAACAGGTATGAAACAGTTAGACAACTGTTGGAGGGAGGGAGCCCATGTGGACCAGGGGAAAGTAATATGATTTCTGGGTAATATGCAAGCTGAACTGTAGTTATGGTTTATGAATTTTAAAGTGAAACCAGTCAGCATGGTTGCATATTTTTCCCTAGCTAAGTTATTATAATGACTTTCCTGATAGCTCGGTTGGTAAAGAATCTGCCTGTAATTCAGGAGACCCCAGTTCAATTCCTGGGTCGGAAAGATCTGCTGGAGAAGGGATAGGCTACCCACTCCAGTATTCTTGGGCTTCCCTTGTGGCTCAGCTGGTAGAGAATCCGCCTGCAATGCGGGAGACCTGGGTTTGACCCCTGGGTTGAGAAGATCCCCTGGAGAAGCGAAAGGCTACCCAGTCCAGTATCCTGGCCTAGAGAATTCCATGGACTGTATAGTCTATGGGGTCACAAAGAGTTGTTATACAATTATATATATATACACCTTATATAATAGTTGCACAAGTACCAGCTGACAATGCAGGCAAGGACCGACAAGATCCCTGCCCTCCTGGAGTTTATGTTTTAGATGGTATTAGATGAACAATTCCTTGTTTAATTACAATGTGATGATTTGCATGTTGGAAAACACAGAGGGCCAGAGAGCATCTAACAGGGATGCCTGACTTAGCCTGAGTACTTGAAGTGAGACCTGTGGATACAGAATGAGGTCCTGGAAAAGACTCGAATGCTTGCCTTCTTTTTTGTTTGTGAAAATGAAAGAGGAGAGTGAAAAAGATGGCTTAAAACTCAACATTCAAAAAACTGAGGTCATGGCATCCGGTTCCATCACTTCATGGCAAATAGATGGGGAAACAATGGAAACAGTGACAGACTTTTATTTTGGGGGTCTCCAAAATCACTGTGGATGGTGACTGCAGCCATGAAATTAAAAGACGCTTGCCCCTTGGAAGAAAAGCTATGACCAACCAAGACAGCATATTAAAAAGCAGAGACATTATTTTGCCAACAAAGGTCCGTCTAGTCAAAGCTATGGTTTTTCCAGTAGTCCTGTATGGATGTGAGAGTTGGACTATAAAGAAAGCTGAGTGCTGAAGAATTGATACTTTTAGACTATGGTGCTGGAGAAGACTCTTGAGAGTCCCTTGGACTGCAAGGAGATCAAACCAGCCTATCCTAAATATTCATTGGAAGGACTGATGCTGAAGCTGAAACTCCAATCCTTTGGCCACCTGATGTGAAGAACTGACTCATTAGAAAAGCCCCTGATGCTGGGAAAGATTGAAGGCAGGAGGAGGAGGGGACAACAGAGGATGAGATGGTTGGATGGCATCACCGACTCAATGGACATGAGTTTGAGCAAGCTCCTGGAGTTGGTAATGGACAAGGAAGCCTGGCGTGCTGCAGTCCATGGGGTCCCAAAGAGTTGGACACAGCTGAGTGACTGAACTGAATAGATAGCAGGGTGCAACAGCCAAGAGGAAATATGCTATACTTTGTGGTTGTTAGTGATCTGCTATGACTTTTATACTACCTGTCATATATTTTGTAAACCGACCAGGAAAAGGAGGATTTGCCCAGGACTTCAGAACAGTCTAAGTGACCCTAACTGAAGGCAGGAAGGATGCTGGAGGAAGTACATGTGAAACGCATGAAATCTATAGGCAGTACATGTGAAACGCATGAAATCTATCTTCTCCCTTCTGTTCTGTTCCCTTTCCGTTGAATCTAGAAGATGTGGGCACTTCCTTCAAGATGCCTGCTTCTGTATCTTCCTGCAGCCCGTTTGCAGCAGAGGAGAAGGTGGCCAAGAGGAAGGAGGTGGGGATCACAAAGGCTGTTGGTATATTGTGCTGTATGCTGAAATTACTAAAACAACACTGTAAATCAACTCAATTTTTAAAAATACGACAGGATTTGGAAGGTTTAATAGTCAAAAGAAGCCCTTTGCCTCTAAGCCCACACAGTTCTCGTGCCCTTGTAAAAACCTTCTGATTTGGAGTCAAGTGTTCAAATAGTATCTAGGAGGAAACTGCCCCGGAATCTCAAGTGTTATAAATACAAACCTTTTACTGGAAGACCTGAGGTCTAATTGCAACTCTTTGTTACAGCGTCTCATGAGGTGAGTGGCCCTGGAGTGCCTTGCCCTGTCACTGCAGCCTCTTATTAGCCCCCCTGTCTCACATCTGGTGGGTCAGCTGAACACTCACCGGTGGGTGGGCTAAACACTCAGACCCTGGAGCAACAGCACCAGAGCCGCCTGCAGACTTGTTAGAAACAAAACTTCCGGGTCTCTCCCCGGACCTACTGAATCTCTGAGAGTGGAACTGGGCATCTGCATTTTAGCAAGATCCCTGGCCCTTTAAAGTTCAAGAATCAATGACCTAAAATACTATGGGCTTTTTTGTCCTAGTTCTTTGTTCTTAGCTTGTTTATCATATGTTGTATTACATTGGGTTGGCCAAAAAGTTCATTCGAGTTTTTCCATACGAGGTTACAGAAAACCTCAACAAACTTTTTGGCCTATGTTGCATTGCATTACATTATATTATGTGTATATGTGAAACATGAGTTACTCCTATGACTCCCCGTGAAATCAGAGGTGTGAGGAAGCAAGGCCTGTGTAGGCACACTAGGTTTCAAGAACTCTCCCAAGAAATCAGAACAGGATTCTCTACCTCAGCACTCCTGACATTTTGGTCGTGGTCCCTCTTTGTTGCAGGCAGCGTCAGGGCATTGCGGGCTACTCAGCAGTATCCCTGGCCTCTACCCAGTAGATGCCAGTAACACCCTTCCAGCTGTGATTTGTGACAACGAACAATGTTTGGAGTCTTTGCTAAATGTCTCAGGAAAGGGAGTAGGCAAGATCGCCCATCCTCTTGAGAATCTCCAGCTCGGAGTGATAAAGAGCGGGGGAGTCTTCAGAGGGATTATCCGGGAAAGGGCTGGTTTCAGAGGCAGTGGGCTGGCGTTCACAGCTGGGGCAATAGCTCCTGGCGGTGCTGCTTGCCAGGCCTGGCTCACATTGTACGTTCCCTGCTGCTTTCAGTCCTTACGGCAAGCCTCTCGGGCAGGCTGTGTTCCCATTTTGTGGATGAAGACACCAAGGTTTAGAGAGAAAGTCACGCTGATAGGTGATATACCAGGGATTCGGCCCAGGTTCATCTTAACCATAATGCCATAGCACCCGTCATTTACTTATTTTATTTTTTGTAAAGACTTTCTCCATTTTATGGATAAAGATATAAAGCCCAGAGAAAGTTTCCTTTTCTACTGTTAACTTACTCATTTTGGCTGCCTTGGGTCTTCCTTGCTGAGCACCTTGCTGAACGTGGGCTTCCTCTAGTTGCAGCAAATGAGAGCTACTGTCTAGTTGGCGGTGCACAGGCTTCTCGTCGCAGTGGCTTCTCTTATTGCGGAGCACAGGCTTTAGGCGGGCAGGCTTCAGTAGTTGTAGCCCACGGGCTTAGGTGCCTCGTCACATGTGTGATCTTCCCAGACCAGGGATCAAACACGTGTCCCCTGCATTGGCAGGCAGATTCTTAACCACTGGACCACCAAGGATGTGTGCTAAGTCGCTTCAGTCGTGTCTGACTCTTCACCATTCCATGGACTGTAGCCTGCCAGGCTCCTCTGTGCATGTAATTCTCCAGGCAAGAATACTGGATTGGGTAGCCACTCTCTTCTCCTTCGGATCTTCCTGACCCAGTTCCTTCATTAGCAGGCAGGTTCTTTAACCACTGGGAAGTCTGCATTATTTACTCATATGTGTATTTGTATCTCTGTGTGTATCTCTCGATTCATCTATGGCTTTCTCTACTGAGCTGTCAAATCTAGGAAAGACTGGAGAAGAGAAACAATCATTTGTTGGCCAGAGCCCCAAAGTGACCTTCAAAACACTTGAGGCAAAAAGGCAGATATCTAAGGGCCTTGTTTTCTCCCACACAGGCTCCGCCCCGCCCCGCCCTCCCCCCTCCTATCCCCCTGCCCGCCCCCTCCCCTCCCCCCTGCCACCCCTGCATGTGGCCCTGTCACCAGGAGCCTTCACCCTCAGATTCCTGCCCCTGGTGGAAAACAAGTCCCTGCGAGCTTGGGTCCTCCCGCCTGGGCCCCCCTGCACACCCGCCTTCCAGTCCAGTGCGTGGATATCAAAGGCTCCAGCGAGGGCGTCTGGGGAGCATCTCACACCATCAAAGGGAGCCGCCGGGAGAAGAGCACAGGCGGCCTGGGTTCACATGAAAGGACAGCTTGGTGTCTCCTGCTCCCAAACCGCTGGGCATTTACCACGCCCCGTGGGAGTCAGCGTGGGGTGGGGCGGGGGGTTGGAGGGAGTGCAGTGCACTCGGGGCCTAGGTTTCTCCCTTTGTAAGTTCAGGGGATGGGACCAGATGGTCTCTAAGGGCCCACATACCATACAGGGCAGTGGTTTCTCAGCTCCGGTTGTGCATCACAGTCCCCTCTGCAGAGAGATGCCTGCTCCGTGAATCTCTGATTCACTGGGCCTGATGGGTCTCGAAACTGTTAAAGATCCCAGATGACTGCAGTGGGCAGTCAGGGCTGGTGACCAGGCCACCCGCAGGGAGGGCTGGGCTGGACTGAGCCGGTTTTGGGGCCCCAGCTCTGTCCTTGTGAGATCCCGAGGCAGTTAGGCTCTGGGCTTCAGTCTTACACATCTGTGAAATGAGGATTAGATATCTACCACATAGAAACAAAACAATAAAATTAGACATACTGGTAGAGTGCGGGTCTGTGGCAGGCAGGCAGTGAGAGCTGACCCCCTTCTCCAGCCTCCCTGCTGACACTGTTAGGCAGTGCAGTGCATTTTTCGTTTTTTAATTGGAATTTTACTGTGAGTTCATTTAAGAAATTATAGAAACCAACTTGTTTTTGCACACTCTGTCCCCAAATACCGATTTTTTTCATCTTTATCGCTTCTGTAATAGAGATTGCAATGGTCTTACGTGTGCAGAGTATTTGAGGGTGGACGAAAAGAGGTTATTTTAAGATGTACTATACACACTGAACTGAAAATAAAGTGAAAGAGTCGCTCAGTCATGTCCGACTCTTTGCGATCCCATGGACCGTAGCCTGACAGGCTTCTCTGCCATGGAATTCTCCAGGCAAAAATACTGGAGTGGGTTGCCATTTCTTTCTCCAGGGGATCTTCCCCACCCAGGGGTCAAACCAGCATCTCCTGTACTGCAGGTAGATTTTTTTTACCATCTGAACCACCAGGAAAGCCCAAACTATACACACTACTATATATAAAATAAACAGAGAGCAAGGACCTACTGTATAGCATTATTAATCTATAATGAATATATACATACATACCCTGGTGGCACTAGTGGTAAAGAACCCACCTGCCAATGCAGGAGATGCAAGTTTGATCCCTGGGTCGGGAAGACCCCTTGGAGAAGGAAATGGCAACCCGCTCCAGTATTCTTGCCTGGAGAATCCCATGGACAGTGGAGCCTAGTGGGCTACAGTCCATAGGGTTGCAAAGAGTCAGATATGGCTGAAGTGAGTTAGCACACACATATGTATATATATATATATATATACACCCGCCCCCCCCACCCCCGGACTGTTCTCTGGTTTTGTGGTCCAGAGAGGGTCACTTCAGTTATTCTCCACACATTGCTCCAATGGAGGAATCTAGATCGGAAAGAGACTCTGCCTTCCACCATGGAACCCAAAGAGACCATGGATTCTCTCTCTTTTGTTGGTAGAGCGTGGTCTGTGATCCGAACACTGGCAAGTAGGTGATTCTGCCTTGGAATCTTTGGTCTGGATAGATTCATGCAGAGGTGTAGGGTCAAACAGACACTCTTCTTGGCAGCTATGGAAGATTTAAGGGTCCATGGTGTGATATGTGTGCCCGCTGGTAGCCTACCAAGTGTCCATCCTAGGCAAATGATTGATTTTTTGGTTTGTTTTGTCATATGTTCTTTTGTGACATGTCTATTTTATTTACACTGAGAAAATATACGTAATAACAAAATCTAATAGAAGCTGAGTCATTTTTTATAGTAATGACTTTATTGAGCTATAACTCATACCATACAACTCAGCTATTCAAAATATGCAATTCATTAATTTTAAGTATATTCACAGTTTCATGTAACCATCACCAAAGTCAATTTCAGAACGTTTTTATCACTCTTTAGCCCCCAAACCCTATACCTATTAGCAGTCACCCCATGCTGCTTCTCCCTGCCCCCCACCCCATGCAGTTTGAATCTACTATCCATTCCTATAGATGGCAAAACATTTTTACACTGGGATTTAGACTGTACCTTCCTTCCCTCTTGGGAAGTTTCCTATTCAGGTCTTATATTAATCATTTCCAACTGCAGAACAAAGTACTCCCAAAGTCAGCAGTTTAAAACAGTATAGATTCATTTTCTCATAGTTTATATGGAGCAGGGATCCAGATTCAGCTAGGCTGGACTGTCCACTTCAGGATCTCACATGAGGTAGCAGTGTGCTGGCCAGGACTGTGGTCTTAACTGAAGGCTTGACTGGGGAAGGTCCTACTGCCAAGCTCACTTACATTGTTGTTGGCGGGACTTGGTTCCTTGAGGACTGTTGAACTGAGGCCCTCATTTCCTCACTGACTGTTGGATGAAGGCCACCCTGAGTTCCTTGCCAGCTCAGCCTTCCCAATATGGCAACTTACTTCTCCAAACCCAAGGGAAGAAAGAATCTGCTAGCAAAATAGAAGTCTTATCTTTTGTAACCAAATAATGGAACTGATATTCCCTCAATGTTGCTATGAGTCTTTGGTTAGAAGAAAGTTACTCAAGGGGAGAAGACTACACAAGGCCGTGAACTTCAGGAGGTAGGCAGCACTGGTGCCATCTTGGAGGCTGTGAACCAAAACCCTCTCCTGCAACCTCCTCGTGAGTGCCACAGACTATTTAATATCTATTTAATGCATGTCTTTTTGGCTTCAGCTAACCAGAATTGGTGACTCTAATTTGCATACAGACCAGCCCATGTGTCACTTACTGTTCTGTGATTTTGTGATTCTAGTTTCAATTACTTTAGCACTTTGCTCTGTGAGGTATGAGTTACTTGGTAAAGTTATTGACACTGCCCATTACTCCTCTTTTTTCAAAGTCATCAATTCTGTATCTGATTATTCACTACCTCAGAGCCAACTAGCCAGCATTCATCAAAACTTGTTTGGATATTACTCTCCACAAACCTCACAGAAGAGAGGTTAAGAACCTCTCAAGATAACCCTGTCAAAGTAGGAAAACTGAGACCTGTAAAATGGAACATCCCGTAAAGCCTCATAACCAGCCCAGGATTTTTGCTGTTTATCCTCATTTGGACTATGACCAAAAGATTGCTTTCTTTCCAAACATTCTGCAGAATTTTAGTTATCAGAAACCTAGTGCAAACTAGCAAGAAAAGGGAATTTGTTGGCTCACATTACTGGGAGGAATACTGGGGAGGCTCACAGGATGAAAAGAACAACTATAGAACTCCGGGGCCTGCAGCCAGTGGCTCAGTGCAGACAGCTGTCCTTCTGTCTCTTGTAGAGCTGGCTCTGTCTGTCATCTTCACATCTTGCTCTCCAGGCCTCATTCTTTACTGTTTCAATCATGCATTAATCTTTAAGCCAAAAGAGAGAAAACTTGGGTCAGGTTTGTAGTCCCAGAACAAGGTAGATGGGGGTACAATGCAAGGCCAAGGCCTGGGTCAAACAGCTACATCCTTGTTGCCAAAAGAAGGACCATGGGAAACCAATAACCACTACTGCCCAGTGCAGGCTCTGACTCAAACCCATTGTCAGGGGCCCAGACATGAACAGATCAACAAGGTAAATGACTCCTGAAATATTGAAGATCTTGAAAAGGACAAGACAATGCCATAGTCATGGCAAGGCCCTGAGAACCATGGTTTGGAGGGATTGCTTTTAGGCCAATATGTTTCATGGAGCCTGGGAATTCATCTTATTGCACTCAAGGTTCAGTATCTTAGCCACTGGCACGATAGGATCTCATTGAATTTTTCCATCATAGATTTCACTTGACAGTTAGAAAAAAATTATTGGCAGAGCCATGAAGGCCAGGAGTGACATGGGAAATAGCTGTCCATTTTATGGACTCATGACCAAGGTTAAATTATGATAACAAAAGAGGTCAGAGCATTTTATTTACTGCTACTTTCTGTGATTTATGGGCAGATTGTTGCTTTTTGTTTTTAACCTTTCAAGGAAGGAATAATTTGTCAAGTTCATGAAAACCACACGTACTCAGACTCATTAATCTTAGTGCCAAGGGTGAGTCTTGTTTTTAGACCCATATAAATATCGGGGTCAAGATCAGTCAGACTTGACTTTTGGAAGCTATAATATTGTGCTCCCTTTAAATACGTATATTGACACTGAAGTTGCCCTAGTAATACTTCCAAAGAAGTCCTACAAGGGCCTTCCTAAGGACTTGGCCTGCGTACCGTTCATGACTACTCATGTATCTACTCACAGCTGGTCGCTTGGTCTTCTGCACTTCTTTATGGAGGGCCTTGTATGTGCTAAGTGGTAGAAACAATTGTCTGTCTGCCTGACCCTGCTTACACATAACCTAGTTCAGGACTCTCCCCTCTAGTAAGGAAGCAACTCACTTTTAAATTTAGATTGGGATCCAACATTAAGGACATAGGGCTTCCCTGGTGGCTCAGATAGTAAAGAATCTCCTGCAGTGCAGGAGACCCAGGTTTGATCCCTGGGTGGGGAAGATCCCCTGAAGAAAGGAATGGCAACCCCCTCCAGTATTCTTGCCTGGAGAATTCCATGGACAGAGGACCCTGAGGGGCTATAGTCCATGGAATTGCAAAGAGTCAGACGTGACTGAAGTGACTTAGCATGCATGCGTTAAGGATATAGGGCGTAGAGGTGGTGGTGGTGGTTTAGTCGCTCAGTTGTGTCTGACTCTTGAGACCCAGGGACTGTAGCCTGCCAGACTCCTCTGTCCATAGGGTTCTCCAGGCAAGAATACTGGAGTGGGTTACCATTTCCTTCTCTAGGAGGGTGTAGAGAAATGAAGATAAAACTTACCTGATGTCTCCTGGAGGCAAAGGAAAGTAGAGAGGGCCAGCACTCAGTTCTTAGTTCTGGGTTTGACTTTTAGCACAGACACTCCCCAACCTTGTGATACTGGGAAATTAGTTAACTTCTTTAAGCCTTTGACCCAATAATAATATAGACCTATAAGGTTTGTTTGCTATGTTTTAATAAGATAATTCAAGTAAGACATTTAACATTTTGTGGGAACATTGCTTTAAAACTACTAGAGGAAAATAATCTCAGGAATTGTGATTTTTCGTCTCCTTTCTACCATGCACTCAACCTTTCCCAAGTCTTGTACAAAGAACAAATCACCACCACCACGTGGGGTCAGCGTGGGGTCTCTGGGCAGAGGCTTTAGAACCAGGCTGACTTTGGCTTATATGAAGGAGTTAACTCAGAGATTTAGTTTCTCAGCTGTAAAATGAGATGCTAACACATGTTATGAGGACTATATATATTTAAGTGTGTGGCAGATAATAAGCTCCACTGTAGGCTGACTTTAAGAAAATTCCCACCCAGTGTGGAGAAAAGGGAACCCTCCTACACTGTTGGTGGGAATGTAAACTAGTGCAGCCACTATGGAGAACAGTATGGACGGTACTTAAAAAACTGAAACTAGAGCTGCCATATGATCCAGCAACCCCTCTCCTGGGCATATATCTGGAGAAAACCATAATTTGAAAAGACACATACACCCTGGTGTTCACTGCATCACTATTTACAATAACTAGGACCTGGAAGCAACCTAAATGTCCATTAACAGAGGAATGGATAAAGAAGATGTGGTACATATATACAATAGAATATTACTCAGCCATAAAAAAGACCAAAATAATGCATTTTGCAGCAACATGGATAGAACTAGAGATTCTTAAACTGAGTGAAGCAAGTCAGACAGAAAAAGACAAATATCATATGATATCACTTATATGTGAAATCTAAAAAAACAGGCTATGAGTGAACCTGTCTATAAAACCAAAATAAAATTACAGATATAGAAAATAAACTTCTGGTTACTGAGGGGTAAGCAGAGGGAGGATAAATTGGAAGATTGGGATTGACACATACACACTTCTATAAATAAAATAGATAACTAGTAAGGACCTACTGTATACCACAGACACTATTCAATTCTCTGTAATGGCCTATGTGGGGAAAGAATCTAAAAGAGAGTTGATCAATGTATTTGCATAACAGATTCGTTTTCCTGTATACCTAAAACTAACACAACACTGTAAATTAATTATATTCCAATAAATTTTTTAAAAAATAACTAGATCCCCACCTGGCCATTTCTACCAGCCCAGTCATAGTGATGGTGATGGTATAAGTGAGGAGTGCTAGAAGACAAATCTCAGCTGTCCTTGATGTCAGTTTTAGTCTCATTCTTACTGGCCCTGAGCCAGACTTCATTGCTTTTAGGTCTGGCCTGAGTTCCTTCAAACCATTTAGAAGAGCCCTGAAAATGGGCACTGCCATTTAAAAGAGCCATCCTGGCATGGGTGCCAATTAAGAAGCAAGATTAGAGATCTATTTCAGCTCTACCAAGAGTGGACACGTAAGAATTACAAATGCACTCTAATAGGGCTGTGATTTTGTATCAAGACTGGCAAGAAATAGATTCCTTTGACATAGAAAAAATGGCTGTTCCAAGTTCCCAGTTTCTTAGGAAAAGTCTCTCTATGTCTCTCTGGTACTGAAAAGCTAAAAACCAATGAAAAAAAAGCCTGCCTTTTCCCAAGTTATTGATTCTTCATGCTGCATATGCTTCTGACATCATTCCGCATGGGTCCCTATTCGGAAGAGAGAAAAGCTGGGGGGAGGTCAAAAGCTCTGTCACCTGCTGACTCTGTCCTTGCTTGTGTCTTGCAGCCTACTTCTGCTTCCTCCTGACTGCTCTGGGCGTGACAGCTGGTGCCCATCGTTTGTGGAGCCACAGGTCCTACAAGGCCAAGCTGCCCCTGAGGATATTTCTGGCTGCTGCCAATTCCATGGCTTTCCAGGTGGGAATGGAGGGTCCTCGCTCTCAGGGACTTGGCACGGACGGCAGTGTGGGAGGAGACACAGACGCACTTCCTGGACAGTGGACATCCTCTACACCCATTCTAGGCCCAAGCACTCGCTGCCTGTGTCCAGTTTTTATCTTCTTGTGGCTTTCGATACTATAAAATATTCCCTGAGGGTTTTAAGCCCCAAGGCATGCTGAACTACAGAGGAGGAAAGGAGATTCCTTCATCCAGAGTCCATACTCTAAACATGACCCTGAAACCCTCAACATCTGTCTGGCTGTAATGAGGGTCAGTTTCTATGCTGAGTGTGCTATATGCATATGATATGCCTTTGATCCTCACCATAACCCCACGAGCTAGGTGTAATGCATGTCCCCATTTTACAGATGAGGAAACTAAGGCTTCATGATGTTAAAGAACTTTCCTAATTATATGGCTAAAAAATGGTACATCTAGAAAGGCCAATGCAGGTCTAACTCCAAAGTCGTTGCTCCTACAACACATATTCTTGAGGTCATGCTTTAGGTTTGTGGTGAAAAGTCTGTTACTCAGTGTGGATTAGGAAGACTCAAGATTTAATTCTAACTCTGATGGTTGCTGGGCTTCCCTGGTGGCTCAGATGGTAAAGAATCCACCTGCAATGCAGGAGACCCAGATTTGATCCCTGGGCTGGAAAGAGTCCCTGGATAAGAGAATGGCTACCCACTCCAGTATTCTTGCCTGGAGAATTCCATAGAGAGAGGAGCCTGACAGGCTGCAGTCCATGGGGTCACAAAAGAGTCAGACATGACTGAGTGACTCTCATGGTTGCTAGCTTTGATTCATTCATCTCCAGTTTCTTCATCTGTAAATATAAGAATATGACTTCAATTTCAGAGTCGTTATGAAATCATGACACAAATGTAAGAGAGGTCATGACTGCAACTAGGATTGGGCCATATACTTGAAGAATTTGCCTATCCTAGACTGTTTCCCACCACCGCAGGCACTTTCTGAGCTGCTGGAATTTTGGATTGATCATGAATCTCTGTTTTCCCAGTTCCTCATCTGATCCAAACAGGGTAGGTGAGAATAACTTGCTTTCAAAATTTCTGCCCATATTATGAGGACAGATGATTTCAGGCCCTGTGTATTTTCAATCTATTGGGAAGAAATGGTGATTCCCCAATCTGCTTTAGGACCCAGGGAGACAGGTGACCCGGAAGTCTCTCTCTGACCCTCAGATGTGCAGGTCAGGTGGCCACCTGTACAATGGGCATCCCATCCCTACCAAGACAGCCTGACCTTGAATATTTCTCTAAGTTGTTCTTGTGTCTTAAGAATTCATTTCCCAATTCAGGCTTCCCTCCTGTTTGTGCATTTATAAAGCAAAAAGGATCTAGCAGAATACATCACTTAGGGATCACAGTTAGTATTATGAATATCTACTGAACAATTCAAGTGCAGTTGGGAATAAGCACCAGGGTCCCGGGAGGAAGCTGTTTGCACAGAGGAGCAGCTGGCGGCTTCTCAGTTCCACGTCCTTTTTGTTCACTGTTGGCAGTGGGAACTATGCTGCCCTTCACTCTGAATTCAGCCATCTTAGTTCAGTATTGGGCTTTGTTTACCCGAACAATGAGTTATGATAATTATAATTTAGAAACTCACTGATTTAGGTCTTAGATGCTATTCAGGACTTAACTCAATTTTCATTTATTTTGTTCAAGCAATTTATTATTTTTAGCCTTCAACTACGTGAAGCCTTCAAGCCTTCATGTAGTTACAAAGCACCTCTATTACTAGAATGTTTTCCAACATAAATAACTTGAAGTCTAGAGCCTAAACCTCTTTTTCCAAATGAAACTTGGAAAACGTGTTTGTAACTCAGTTTTTAAAAACTTAAGTTTCCTTAACAAAACATCACATAGAGAACATCACACTGTGATTTTAAATTTACTGTGAAGAGAAAATATATTGTCAAAGGAAGTATCCAGGCCATTGAATAAATTCTTGGCTTTGCCATTTGCTGGATGTAGGCTTTTGTTAATGTCTCTGTTCCTTTATCTGGAAAAGGTGAGTGAGAGGTGTAATGATATTTACCTCACACAGTTATTGGGAGGATGAAATAATGAATAAGTGCCTAGCTAATAGTAGCACTCAGTGAATATTGTTCCAGTCTTCTTTTTGAGAATTGGCAACCATCTTACTCATTTCTGTATTTCAGTACCTATCACACAGAAAATATTCAGTGACTGTTAAATGAAATAATAGATGAGGGTAAAAGAGGAGAGTGGAAAAAGCTGGCTTAAAACTCAACATTCAAAAAACTAAGATCATGGCATCCAGTCCCATCACTTCATGGCAAATAGAAGAGGAAAAGTGGAAGCAAGGACAGATTTCATTTTCTTGGGCTCCAAAATCACTGAAGACTGTGACTGCAGCCAGGAAATTAAAAGATGCTTGCTCCTTAGAAGGAAAGCTATGACAAACCTAGACAGCATATTAAAAAGCAGAGACATCACTTTGCCAACAAAGGTCCATGTAATCAAAGCTATGGTTTTTCCAGTAGTCATGTATGGGTATGAGAGTTGGACGATAAGGCAGGCTGAGCACCGAAGAATTGTTGCTTTTGAACTGTGGTGCTGGAGAAGACTCTTGAGAGTCCCTTGGACATCACGGTGGTCAAACCAGTCAATTCTAAAGGAAATCAGTCCTGAATATTCATTAAAGATTGATACTGAAGCTGGAACTCCAATACTTTGGCCACCTGATGCAAAGAGCCGACTCTGATGCTGGGAAAGATTGAGGGCAGGAGGAGAAAGGGGTGACGGAGGAAGAGATGGTTGGATAGCATCACCAACTCAATGGACATGAATTTGGGCAAACTCCAGGAGATAGTGAAAGACAGGGAATCCTGGCATGCTGCAGTCCATGGGGTTGCAAAGAGTCAGACACGACTTAGCAACTGAAAAAACAACAAAGTATTTTTAGAAATCATCAAATTTGAATTATGTATGCATGCTTCTTCCAGGCCCACATCTGTAGTGGATTTCTTCATTAATTCAGCATGTACTTACTGAGCACCTGTTATGTGGCAGGCACTGAACTAGGCACACTGGATACAGTGATTGCAAACGTGGTTACAAACCTTGCCTTTATGTAGGTTTCCATCTAATGAGATGTTTCCCAGTGGAAATGTAGGTGCTTTTGGTGTCTGCCATTTTGTAACAATGGCACTTTGACCTAGATGAACAGTGTCTTCCGTAAGATCAGCAAAGGGCCAGATTCAATATAATGCCTGAGTCAGAGGAAAGAATGCAGTTGATTCAGGCCACTTAACCTTAGGAAGAGAACCACCTGGGAAAATTAAAAAAAGTGTGCTGTGATCTCCCAGTCTAGAGTATTGGCCTACAACTTTAACTTATTGCAGCATCATTGATTCAGTTTCCCTTTGATGTCCCCTTGCATTTTAAAAGCTCATTTCAAAGATTCTCTTCTGCTTTCTTCCATAAGAATAGTCATGCCTTTGGCCAAAATAGACAAGTCATGCCATGGTTATCTCTGTTTGAGGATCAACAGGGCTTTTGCTAGATGCTGCCAATGAGATCTTGATAATCAAGAGCAATCTTAAAAATATGACTGAAATGTTCGAAACTTCTTTTTCTCTTTCTTCTGCAGAGGACTTGTGTATGGGGGAGAGGGCAGTAGTGGGAAAGCTGAATCTGAAAAGATGATGATGGGCAAGGAATGCCAGATAAGGGGCTGTAATAATCCTCTGTCCCCTCCATACCCTTGCATTCAGCAAAGACCCCATGAATTCCTGTCTGGCTTGTTCTCCTTCCTCCACTTCAGTCGCTCAGTCGTTTCTGACTGGTTTGATCTCCTTGCAGTCCAAGGGACTCTCCTTCCTTACCAGTAGGATATAAGTCACTCAAAAGGTTGCTTGTGAACTTCTTATAATTTTCTCCAGTCAACTATGGACGTGAGTGAGGGATTCCTGCCATCCAGTGGTCTCCAAGAGTTTGGTTTTCACAGAGTACCCACAACTTTGGATTTGGGCTGTCGTGTTCATGCACACAAACCCCTGCTGGCTGCAGCTGGGTCTGTTGTGACCGCAATCCAACCAAAAGCACCTGTAGATGCTTTAGTCCCCTCCCTTACTGTCCACATTTACTCATCAGACCCTAGTAGAGAGGCACTGGATTTCAATCTGTAAGGGAACTACAGGGATTTGGCCTATGTCCTCCTGTTTTATGGAAAGATAAAGAGAGGCAGTGGGTATGGGGTTTGATTTTTTTTTTTCCAGGTTTTTTTTTTTTTCATTTATTTTTATTAGTTGAAAGCTAATTACTTTACAGTATTGTAGTGGTTTTTGCCGTACATCGACATGAATCAGCCATGGATTTACATGTGTTCCCCGTCCCGATCCCCCCTCCCGCCTCCCTCCCCATCCCATCCCTCTGGGTCTTCCCAGTTCACCAGCCCTGAACATTTAATTTGTCTCATGCATCCAACCTGGGCTGGTGATCTGTTTCACCCTTGGGGTTTGATTTTAAATGCACTTTTGCCCTGCCTACCATCTTGTTGATGGGCTTCCTTCATATCTCAGTTGGTAAAGAATCCACCTGCGATGCAGGAGGCCCCAGTTTGATTTCTGGGTCGGGAAGATCTGCTGGAGAAGGGATAGGTTACCCACTCCAGTATTCTTGGGCTTCCCTTGTGGCTCAGCTGGTAAAGAATCCGCCTGCAATATGGGAGACCTGGGTTTGATCCCTGGGTTGGGAAGATCCCCTGGAGAAGCGAAAGGCTACCCACTCCAGTATTCTGGCCTGGAGAATTCCATAGACTAACTCCATGGGGTCACAAAGAGTTGGATACACTGAGCGACTTTCACCGTCTTGTTGGGGCTTATCCTTTGCCCTTGGATGTGGGTATGTTTTTTTGGTGGGATCCAACTTTCTCCTGTTAATGATTGTTCAGCAGTGAGCTGCAGTTTTGGAGTGCTCAAAGGCGAAGATGTGCGCACATCCTTCATCATCATTTTGTGTAGGAAAAAAAAAGCTATAGTCAAAGCTGTGGTTTTTCTAGTAGTTGTGTTTGGATGTGAGAGTTGGACTATAAAGAAAGCTGGGTGCCAAAGAATTTATGCTTTTGAACTGTGATGCTGAAAAGTCCCTTGGACAGCAAAGAGATCAAACCAGTCCATCCTAAAGGAAATCAGTCCTGAATATTTATTGGAAGGACTGATGCTGAAGCTGAAGCTCCAATACTTTGGCCACCTGATTTGAAGAACTGACTCTTTGGAAAAGACCCTGATGCTGGGAAAGATTGAAAGCAGGAGGAGAAGGGGATGACAGAATATGAGATGGTTGGATGGCATCACCAACTCAATGGGCATGAGTCTGAGTAAGCTCCGGGAGTTGGTGATGGACAGGAAGCCTGGCCTGCTGCAGTCCATGGGGTCGCAAAGAGTCAGACATGACTGAGCAACTGAACTAAACTGAAAGAATATCAGGGACTTGTTGAAGGTCACAAACTAGTTAGTGGATAGACTAGACTGAAACTTAAGTCTCCTGACCCTTGGCTTACACATGGATGTTCTTTTGTGATGCTCAACAGTGTGATTTGTAAACGACTTTTAGTTGGATCTTATTCTTTTATCCACCCCAACAGTCCCTGTCTTTTTCTTTTTGAGTCCCTGTCTTTTTTTTTTTTTTTTCATTTATTTTTATTAGTTGGAGGCTAATTACTTCACAACATTGCAGTGGGTTTTGTCATACATTGACATGAATCAGCCATGGAGTTACATGTAGTCCCTGTCTTTTAATTGATATATTTAGACCATTCACACTCAAAGTGATTATTAATATATGTGAATTAATATCTACCATATTTCTGTTTGCTATTCATTGCCCTTGTTCTTTTGTTTCTTTCTTTTGTCTTCCAGTCATTTTTTTGTCTTCCCTGGTTTTATTTGAACATTTTACAGGATTCTATTTTCTTTCCTCTCTTGATATGTCGATTATACTCCTTTTCAAATTCTTTTAGTCGTTGCTCTAGAGTTTGCAAAATACATCTAAAGCTAATCCAAGTCCACTTTCAGATAACACTGTACCATTTCATGGTACTGTGCTAATATTCCCACTTCCTCTTTCTTGTTCCTTATGACATCACTATCATTCATTTCATACATCCATAAGCTATAATCACCAATTTTATTTTTGCTATTATTATTGCAAGTCAATTATTGTCTATTAGATCAATTAAGCATAATAAAATTTGAAGATTTTATTTTACCTTCATTTATTCATTCTCTAATATGCTTTCTTTGTGTAGATCTGAGTTTCCAACCTGGGCCATTTTCCTTCTCTGTAAAGAATTTCATTTCTTACCAGGCAGATCTACCAGTGAGAAATTTCTTCAATTTTTGTTTGTCTAAGAAAGTCTTTATTTCCCTTTCACTTTTGAAGAATAACTTTCTGAGTACAGAATTCAAATATGTGGACTTTTCTTTCAACATTTATAATAGTTTACTCCACTTTCTTCTTGCTGATATGTTTCTTAAGAGGAGCCTGGTATACCTGGTGTAATTCTTATCCTCACTTCTCTACAGGTAAGGTGGTTTTTTCCCTCACTCGGGTTTTTTTCAAGATTTTCGTTTTGTCTTTGATTTTTTTCCAGTTGAATATGATATGCTCAACAATAGATTTTTTGCTATTTATCCTGCTTAGTGCTTGCTCTCTGAAATTCCTAGATCAGTTGGTGTCTGTCTTTAATTTAGAAACATCTCTTTCAGCCATTATTACTTCAAATATTTCTACTGTTTGTTCCTTCTTCTCTCCTGCCCACCCTCTTTTGCTCTTTCCCACCTTCCCGCCTTCCCTCCTTTCTTTCCTTCCTTCTCCTTTTGGTATTCCCATTACAGACAACTTACACCGTTTATAATGGTCCCACAGTTCTCAGATGCTCTATTACATCTTTTCTCTTCTCATTTCAGTTTGGGGAGACTGCTGTTGATATGTCTTTAAGTTCAGTGATTCTCTCCTTAGCCATGCCCAGTCTAGTGATGAGCCAATCACAGATATTCTTCATTTGTTACAGTTTTTCTGACTTCTGTTGGTTTCTTCTTATTCTTTCTTAGACTTTCCATCTCTCTGCTTGTAATATCCGTATGTTCTTGCATGTGGTTCACTTTTTCTATTAGAGTCCTTAGCACATCAATTGTAATTATTTTAAATAGCCAGTCTGATAACTCCAACATCTCTCTCATATCTGAGTCTGGTTCTGATGCTTGCTTTTTCTTTTAAGATAGTATTTTTTGCTTTTTGACGTATTCTGTAATTTTTTGTGAAGAGCTGGACGTGATGTACTGGGTAACAGGAACTGGGGAAATAAGGTTTTAGTGTGAAGTTTTTTGTTTATCTGGCTAGGAATTAGGCTGTGTTACTGTGTGCTGCATCTGTAGTGTTGAAGCTAAAATTTCCTCTAGTGGCCTTCTTTTTGTCCCTGCGTTGCTGGGTTTTCCTAGAGACTTCTTAAACAGTAGTTAAGGCTTTCAGTTCTTTCAGCTGAATCCCCTGTTGTACAAAATCCTTTGAGGGAACACCTCCTCCATCCCATGATTAGGTCCCAGTCTTCCATTGACCTGGAGCTGAGTATTTCCCTCCCCCGCCCCCAGATTAGTCAGGTTTTGGTAAAATCCTGGTTGATTAAGCTCTGCTGAAATAATTTCTCTTAAGAACAGATCTTGCTAAGGGCAACAGAGAGCTCTGTCTTGTATTTCAAAATGTTTACTTTTCTCCTCCTGCTGGAAGAGCAAGGGGATTTTTCTTGGTTGATCATAGTGAGAACTTGGTAGGGCTCCTGGAGGGAAGATTCATGAAAGTGTGGGGGTGCCTGGACTGGACCCCCCATGAGCTTTTCACTCTCAAGCTCGCCCACACTAAACCTCCAGCAATTCGTCAATTACAGCTTAAAGTATTCCTGCCAGGCTGCTGCCAGCTGCAGGCTTTTCCTCCTGGCCTCTGCTCCTGCTAGTGGGTGATTCTGTCTGTCCATCTAGGCTGTGATTCTGTCTGTCTGTCTGTCTGTCTAGCTTTTGGTCCAGCAGTTTGCCCTGTGGCCTCAATTTTCTGGTAGATCTAAGAAGACTTGTTGATTTTCAGTTTACTGGGTTTTTTTCTTTCTTGTTACAAAAGATAAGAGTAAATAACTTCCAAGCCCTTTACATGTCAGACCAGAAAGTGGAAGTTGCAGTGTGATCCGTAAATACGGTCAAGTGAATCTCAGAGTCATGGGCCATGAACTTTGGCAATGATATAACCACAAAACAACAGCAGTTACTGAGCACTGACTACATACCAGCACTTCATTAAGTGTTTTAGTCATCTGACAATACCCGTACAAAGTAGATACTGTTCTTTTCCTCGTTTGATAGATGAAAACATTGAAAGAGGCTATGTAATCTGTCCAAGGACATAGAAATTTAAGCGACAGAAGGGGAATTCACGTGCAGGCACCTTGACTGTAGAGGTCACCCTCTCACTGCAGTGCCCTCATGCCTCTCCCAGCATTCACATGTCTATTTATCCTTCATTTGGCAGATGCTTGTGCCAAACGTCATTTCCAGCACTGGAGAAGAAGAGGCCAAGGTCTCTGTTCTCATGAACATGTATATTCCAGTGGGAGAGAAAGCAAATAAACAAGCAAGGAATAAACAGGCTTATTCAGAAAGAGATGAATTCTCTAGGCCAGAATTCTGGAGTGCCTTTCCCTTCTCCAGGGGATATTTCCATCCCAGGGATCGAACCCAGGTCTCCCACATTGCAGGCGGGTTCTTTACCAGCTGAGCCACAAGATAAGCCCAACGAGCAATGAATAAACAAGTTTATTTAGAAAGAGAGAAGAGCCGAAGAATTGAAACACAATGTATGATAAAGAATGCCAGGGAGGGTGACTCCTTTAGAGAGAATGGTGAGGGAGATTGTCACTTAGCGGGTGACATGAGAACTGAGACCTGAGGGAGGGAACAGGTAGGGGAAGAGCATTCCAGATAGAAGGAGTCAAAAGTGAGAACAAGTATGGTACGTTCAAGGAGGAGCCAGATGGCCCGTGTGACTGTTCCACGTGAGTGAGGGAGAAGGTGATCATAGGAGAGGCTAGAGAGGAGGGCTGGGCCACACCAGTGCAGGGCTCTGCCAGGAGTGGCAAGGAATTTGGATGTTATTCTAAAAGCCCTGGGGGCACTTCCCCATTGGTCCAGTAGCTGAGACTCTGTGCTTCCAATGCAGGGGGCATGGGTTCAATCCCTGGTTGGGGAACTTAGATGCTACATGCCATGTGACATAGCCAAAAAAAATTAAATAAAGCACCGGGAAGGCACTGCAAGCTTTTAGGCAGTGGAGCCACATGCCTCATGCGTTTTGATGACACATATGAGCCTCAGGCCGCCGTCATGGGACCCCAAAGAGGTTGTACCAGATTCAGGATCAGGGACCCACTCCTCCCATCCAAGTACTAACCAGGCCTGACCCTGCTTAGCTTCCAAGATCAGACGAGATCGGGCGCGTTCAGGGTGGTATGGCCGTAGACCGGGGACCCACTCCTGAGGCTGGGTCTCTCTGGGGTGTGCGTGTCGAGGAGGGAGACTGCATGTGAGGCAGTGCCCTCGAGGATGACTCGGGGTGTTAGCAGCAGCATGCAGTGACTGTTGGTTAGAAGGAGAAGAAAACCCCAGAGCATGCCACAGGCTCAAGAATCCTGAAGCTTACATGGCTCTTGGGTCCTGACTGTCAATGCCGAGCTCCTCTTTCAGGTTCTACCGCCTTCCCTACCAGCTACCTTAAGTTTCAGATACACAACCTGTCTTCCACATGGCAGAAACAGGTTCTCCTTCTTCTGTTGAGATGGGTGAATGTGGTTGGTTGTCCTCACACTGTGTCAATAGCCAGCGCAGAAGTGGTCCTGACCCCAGTGCCCAGAGAAGACTTCCTGGTGTGGTTTTAGATGACTCACATGCCTGCCTCACACCATCTCCTTCTTGGAGGGCATCTTGTCCTCCCAGTCACCTCTGGTGTCAAGTAGAAATAGGGCTTCCCGGGTGGCTCAGTGGTAAAGATTCTGCCTGCCAATGCAGGAACAGCAGGAGATGCGGGTTCAATCCCTGGGTCAGGAAGATCCCCTGGAGGAGGAAATGGCAATTGTCTCTGGTGATATGTGGATTCGTCAAAGCACTGTTATATACATGCTGCTTTGTGACTCCATCAGGATCAAGAGACACTCCAAGAGATGACGGGGAGGAGGTGGGAGGCAGAAAAGAGAAGAAATTCTTCCAGGGCTACTGCATGGGGCTCAGCATTTTCCTTCCTTCCTGGTAGGATAAACTACATATTTCCTGCCATGAAAAATCTACCATTTAAGGTAGAGATTAAGATGGCTCTGCCTGCCTAAGATGCTTCACCTCCTTCTTTGTTATGGATCTAGGTCAGTGGAAACAGGTTATGTGAGGGAAACCATCTCAAGGGAAGGAAAAGGTAATTGCCTGAGGTGGCCTGAGAAGAGAGAGAGTAACTGTAGACGGACATGCCAACCAATAAGACTAGTCTGGTCTCTTGTGTTATCCTTCCCAAATATAGCAGAGACTTTTTATAAAATCTTACCCTCTTTGTACTACAGATGTGTTCCTAAGCATTTCAAGGTGATTAAATTTTGTAAGCAAATAATGACAGACTTTCAAGGCATACAGAGAGTTTTTATTGAAAGAAACACTTGGTAAAGTTGAGGGTATCTTTGCAAACAAATAGCCACCAGATTTTTACTTACACCTGTGAATTTGGCTCCACATCTGCAATGAAAGATACTTTTAAGATGAACTTCACATGCAGTTCTGTCCATTTGCAATCTATCCTGAAACATATTTTCAAGCGAAATGTTTCTCTCTTCTTTTCACACCTAAGATGTTTAAAAGTGCAGAGACAGGGCATCTTAACAGTATTCTGTCCCTACCCTCTCTCCCCACCTCCACTCCCCCCTGCCAGTCTCTTCTGAAACCACAAAAGTTTGAAGCTGAGGGACATTAAAAACAGTCGTATCCCTTTCCTAACAACTGAAAAGTGCTGAGTCTCTCAGTTGTGTCCGACTCTTTGCAACCCTGTGGACGGTAGCCCGCCAGGCTCCTCCGTCCATGGGGATTCTCCAGGCAAGAATACTGGAGTGGGTTGCCATGTCCTTCTCCAACAACTGATAAACAAAGGGCCAAATATCATACTTATTTTTGTTTATAGTTTCCACACTGTCTCCAAAAAATGCTGGTGGGTGTTGAAGGAGGCTGTGTCATAGTGCAGTTCCTTGACAAGCCATTTCTTTCCGTACCTGCCACCAAGCCTTGGGGCTGAGCCAGCAGATTGTCACTGCTTATTCCTTATTCCTGCTCTCCTGCCAGACGCTCTTATGTTGCTGCTTTCTAGGTTTCCCAACCCACTGATTATTTTGCATTTTGGATGATTTCTCTCCCAGCTGCCTTCATTTGCATTTTGCCTAAATCAAATCTCATTGTGATCATTTCTTTTCCTATTTCTAACCTCTTTAGATCCATCTGTGTTATTTCTCGTTCCCTCAATGATGTCTGCAGCACCCTCTAATTTGGCACCAACCAAAAATGTTATTAAATGTGTACGGCTTGTTCCCAGTTATTAATGAAGATGCTAAATAAAGCTAGAGCTAACAGCTACTTTGGAGCCTTCCATTAGCTGCATCCCCCACCTGATCCCCATAGACTCTGAGCTGTTTTTCATCTCTGGTTCTTGTTTATTAAAGTTCAGGCTTTTCAATCATACTGTTCTAGTTCCTTCTAGTGCCAACCAGAGCTCTTGTTATAGGAATGTCTCAAGGATGCTGTTTTATATGCTTTATTAAGCTCCAGAGGTACAATAGCTACAGAAGTCATTGAGTCAAGAATTTTAATTAGCAGTAAAATTTATAGTTTCATATGCCGGAGGAAATTTTTTGCCTTTTAAAAGCTCTTTTGCAAGGCAAACACATTTGATTACCCTTTATCTTCTCCTATTTATTCTTTAGAGTTTTTTGTGTAAATCTGCTAGTTAATTCTCTTTGAATTTAAAGATGCATAAACCATTATGTGCTGATGCAGAACACAGACTATGAAAATGAAATGGCCCTTGTCATGAGAAACTTATGATCTGCTAGAGCAGGCTAGGTTCATGTATAATGAAGAAGGACTCTATCCAGATGATGTGGCATTAAGTTGCTTGAAAGCTTCAAACTGACTCTTAGGGCTGCAAAAATAGGAGTATGGGTTAGGGTATTAGGATAAAGCCTAATGCAGAAGGAAAGTTTTGAGCTGAAAACTCAAAAGGTGAAAAGGATTTGCAATGGCAAGGAAGAAGCAGGGGAAGATAGGGAAACATTTGAGCAACAATAGAGAGAGAAGGGCTTCTCAGGTGGCGCTAGTGGTAAAGAACCCAACTTTGAAAGGGAGACGTAAGAGAGGCAGATTTGATCCCTGGGTTGGGCTTCCCTTGTGGCTCAGCTGGTAAAGAATCGGCCTGCAATGTGGGAGACCTGGGTTCAATTCCTGGGTTTGGAAGATCCCCTGGAGAAGCTAAAGTCTACCCATTCCCGTATTCTGGCCTGGAGAATTCCATGGGCTTGTCCATGGGATGGCAAAGAGTCAGACACGACTGAGCGACTTTCACTTCACTCACTTTGGGAAGATCCCCTGGAGGAGGGCATGGCAACCCACTCCAGTATTCTTGCCTGGAAAAATCCCATGGACTGAGGAGCCTGGCAGGTTGCCAACCATAGAGTCACACAGAGTCAGACGTGACAGAAACGACTTAGCATAACACAGCACTGAGAGAGAAATGATTGTGATACACTGCGTCGAGTCCCTGAGTAGTAGAACATCCGTCTGATTGAAGAAAAATCTGGTGTGGCGCATTGCAGATGTATGGCATCTCTCACCAGACTGTATGGCATCTCTCACCAGATGTGTCTGAGGCATCTTAAAACCAACGTGCCTTGAATCAAAGCTGTTACTCCATTCTCTCCCCGAAACTACTCTCCTAGCTTTCCCCGTCAGAAATCTGGATGTCTTCCATGATTTCTCTAGCTCCCTAATCATCCCTCACCCTATATTTTAGCCCATCTCTTTAGGTTCTGCTGCACAGTTTTATCTTGTATCTGTGTGCTTCTCATGTTTGCCACTCTCTAGCTCAGCCTGGACTCCT
The DNA here is from genome assembly GCF_910594005.1 of Cervus elaphus. Lineage (NCBI taxonomy): Eukaryota > Metazoa > Chordata > Mammalia > Artiodactyla > Cervidae > Cervus > Cervus elaphus. The sequence continues at coordinate 19,108,558 of NC_057820.1, forward strand.
GCAAAAACCCCACACACGTGTCTTCCTCCTCCAGCACTTGACCCCCTCCATACCGCAGCCACACAGAACTTACTGAAAATGAAACCACTCTCTAACAAGAAAAGAAAATCTTTGAGTGACTGAGCGGTGCCTTTGAAGTGAAATCCAACCTTGTTATCATGACATAGATAGCCTGGTGCAGTCAGGCTATTATACACCAATGTTTTTTCCACTCCACATGGGTGCACTTCAATATAATTCTAATACTAACCACTCGCGTTGGCTTCAGATACACAAGGAGAGACACCACTTTGCTGACAAAGGTCCATCTAGTCAAAGCTATGGTTTTTCCAGTAGTCATGTACGGATGTGAGAGTTGGACCTTAAAGAAGGCTGAGCACCAAAAAGTTGATGCTTTTGAACTGTGGTGTTGGAGAAGACTCTTGAGAGTCCCTTGAACAGCAAGGAGATCAAACCAGTCAACCCTAAAAAAATCAATCCTGAATATTCATTGGAAGGACTGATGCTGAAACTGAAGCTCCAATACTTTGGCTACCTGATGCAAAGAGCTGACTCATTGGAAGAGACCCTGATGCTGGGAAAGATTGAGGGCAGGAAAAGAAGGGGAGGGGGCAGAGGATGAGATGATTGGATGGCATCACTGACTCAATGGACATGAGTTTGAGCAAACTCAGGGAGATAGTGAAGGACAGGGAAGCCTGGTGTGCTGCAGTCCATGGGGTCACAAAGGGTCAGACTTAGTAACTTAAGTCAAAAAACAACACAAGGGAAAGCCCCAGTCTTCCATATGGGTGCTCCTACTTCATATGCCAGCCACAAGCAGGGGTCTCCAGACCCCTCATACCTACAGATTCAGGGCTTGCCACAATTCCCTCAGGTTTAATAATTTGCTAGAACAACTCACAGAACTAGAGAAAGGGCTATACTTACTCTTACAGTTTTGTTATAAAGGGTACAAATTAGAACCAACCCAGTGGAACAGACACGCAGTGGGAGGTCTGGGAGGATTCCTCATGCAGAGCTTCCTCACCTCTCCCCATGGAGTCAGGGACCTCACTTTGCCTGCCTATCCATGGGTTCACCAGCCGGGGAGTTCCTCTGAACCTCAGCATCAGAGCTTTTACTGGAGTTTCATTACAAAGGCTTGGTTGATTAAATCATTGGCCATGTTACCAAACTCTATCTCTGGTCCCCTTCTCCTCCCGAAGTGCCAGCACTCTAATCACATGCTTGATCTTTCTGGTGACCAGCCCCAATCCTAAAGCTATCCAGTGGTCCCTGCTGAGTCAACTAATTAATGCAGTAAAATCACTTCTATCGTTTAGGAAATTCCAACAGATTTTGAAGCTCTCTGCCAGGAACCACTGGGGACAGGTATATCTTTATTATATCGCAATACTTCTCAGATCTCATCTTGCACCTCCCTTGCACCCCACCCATCAGACATGCCGGTCTTCTCTTAACTCCTGGGCTGTGCCAACTCCTTTCCTCTCCCTGAGACAATTCCTTCTTCCCTGTTTCATTCCCGCCCTCTCCCCCAGCCTAAGAATATATGTCCAGTGCAATGGACATGAACTTGGGCAAACTTCGGGAGATGGTGAGGGACAGGGAGGCCTGGCCGGCTGCAGTCCATGGGGTTGCAAAGACTCGGACACCACTGGGCGACTGAACAACAAGATTATCTGATTAGAAAGCCTTTGCCTATCTCAATGTCGTCCTTTTATCTCCCCATACTTATCTGCTTCATGGGACTAATTCCAATCTGAAATGATTTGATTTATGTTTATGCCTCCATAAAATGTAAACTCCTTGATGACATAGCCTTGATTGTCTTGTTCCTTCTTTATCTTCTAGCACATACCAACATTCAGTAAATATTTGTCAAACTAAAGAAAGTGGGAAAGTGGGAAAGATAATAATCAGGCCAGTTGAAGTTATTTGATTGCTAAGAAGAAATGTTTAGGCTTGATGAGAAAAGTGATATGGTGAAGTTGTCAAATCAGAAGCAAGAGAGCGATAGATATTTGGGGAGAATGAGTATGTGAAGTGTGATCACACTTTATCAAATGTGTTGTGGAAGAGAAAGGACTAGAGGCAGGAGGCCCTTCCAGGAGTCCAGGTAAACTGATGGAAGTCTGAACAAGGGTGGTGGAGTAGGAATGGGGTGAAAGGGGGAAACTGAGGTTTTTAAGAGAGATGCCGTTGACATTTTTTCTTTGTAAGTTTAACTTTTTATTTTGAAATAATTTCAAACTGACAAAAAAGTTGCAAAAACGTTATGAAGGACTCCTGTGTACCCTTCACCCAGATTCACTCATTGTTAATATATTGCTTCATTTGCCTTATTATTCTCTTTCTTTCTTTGTATATGTGTAGAGTATGCATTCTTCTGTGTTATTTTTTTCATGAATCCTTTGCAAGTAAGCTGTCAACTTCATGCCTCTTCATCCCTAAATATTTCAGTGTGCATTTCCTAATGGGAAAGACATTTCACAGTAACACAATGCTTGTACCAACACCAGGGAAATTTAATGTTGATACAGTACTGTATCCAGGGTTCTAGCCCAGGAACCAGTTCAAGATCCTACATGACAGTGAGTTGACCTGTCCCTTTAGTCCCTTTCATTTGGAATAGTTCCTTGGTCTTTGAAGTTAGACATTTTTTGAAGTATGCAGACCAGTTATTTTGCAGAATACTGCTTATTTTTGGTTTGCTCAAGTTTTCTCATAACTTAACTCAGATTGGGCACTTGGGGCAGGAATGCTACATTAATGATCTTGTGTTCTAGCATCAGACAAGAGGCCCATGATATCACTGTGTCATAATATTGGTGGTATGAACATAAATTGCTTAGCTAAGGTAGTGTCCACCCTGTTTCTTTATGGTAAGATTACTATGTTTCCATTGGTAATTAATGGGTAATTTATGCTGAGATCCTATGAGCCGATGTATTATGTTTTTTATTTTAATCAACCTTTTGATTTTAGTAATTTTAGCACACCTTGGTGAGTCTTGCCTGAATCGGTTATTGCCAAGGCACCTGCAAAATGGTGATTTTTCCATCTCCATTATTTCTTCTACACTTGTTGGTTGACATTTTACTTCTTATTTATTTATTGTGGGTTCATGGGTTCTTATTTTATTAATCCATTCCTGTTAGTATGCATCTTAATGCACCCACATTATTCATCAGAGTACCCCAGTTTGTTCAGTGGGAGCACTGCAGGTGGACTCCTGTGTCCTTCTGACAGGTCCCCGTCCTATTTTGGAGCAATCCCTTACTTTCTGGCATCACAAAATATGCCAGGTTCCTTTTGTGCTTTTCCTGCCTTTGTCCTGGCACCAGCCATTCCACTGAAGAGTTCTGATTCGTTTTTAGTGGGGAATGGTATTTAAAAACCAAGATCTGGGAGTGAGGTGTGTCTGTGGTGACTGGACTGTCATTGTCCTCCAGGTCCTTTCTTCCCTGAAATTTTGACTCATCGACTGAGAGAGATCTAGGTTAGGAGACTAAACAATGGTCACCTCACAGACCAAAATCATCCAAAACCCAAACTGGAAAGATTCACAGAAGGCAAACTAGTCTACCAAGGTGCTGGTGCTAAGTCTGACTCTTTGCGACTGCATGGATTGTAGCCTGCCAGGTTTCTCTGTCCATGGGATTCTCAAGAATACCGGAGTGGGTTGCCATGCCCTCCTCCAGGGGATCTTCCCAACCCAGGGATCGAACCCACATCTCTTATGTCTCCTTGTTGGCAGGTGAGTTCTTTACCATTGAGCTACCGGAGAAGTCTACCAAGAGGACTACCCAAGCCATCTTAAAAATGTGTCTTAAAAATATGTCTTACACAAACATATTCTTTGTGTAAGAATTTAAATACTGGAGGAATAAAAGAAAACATGAGTCACCCCTGCTGTCTTTAAGTTTTGTCAGCAAACACTGTTTAAATACTAAAACTGGTTTTTCAATGTTTAACTGGCTCCTAAAACTTCCCCAGGCTTAGCACCGCATGAGGGCCAGACAGCAGGTGGGGACTTGTTCTGTCGAAGCTGCAATTTGCCAGGTGGTGAAGGCTGATGCCAGGCCTTCTTGGGGACTTTCTAGGCCCTTCTTACAGATTGTCAGTGTTATCTGGAGGGAAATCAATACTGACCCAGTATCAACTGTGGGGAAAGCACCGAACGTTCTTCACTGTTTGAATAGCGCAGTGTTGTCATCTGAACTGGGGAAGATGAGGTTCAGACTTGGAGACTGAGATAAAGTCTGTTTCGAATGAGACTTCGGGTCCCTAAAGACTGGAGGCCCCAGCGTCTTTCCCTCTTTGACCCGCTTGATAAAACGACTCTTTTCTCAGACAGGATGCCATTACTCACAAAGGACTCATACACATACACACACTCTACTCTAAAACTTGCCTGTTCAAAGCTGACATGTTGGTCCTACTTTCTTTTTCACTGCTGACTGGAAACGAAGGTGTATTATGAATACAAGTGGCATTACCTGGGGGAGTGTTTTGAGACCACCTGGTAAACTTTCCCTTTTGGAATTTTAAGCAGCCACACAATTGAATTAGGGGACAGAACAGCCACATGGGTGTCTGATCAGAAGCAAGCATCTGTTTGCAGTTACTCTAGGGGAAAGGCAGCCAGTGATGCCAGTCTCGACAGGGAACTCTGCTCAATGTTACGTGGCATCCTGGAGGGTGGGGGTGGTGGAGTTTGGGGGAGAATGGATGCGTGTATGTGTTTGGCTAAGTCCCTTTGCTGTCCGCCTGAAACCATCACACTGTTAATTGGCTGTACTCCAATACGAAATGAAAAGTTAAAAAAATGATTCCGGTCTTAGATCTGTTGACTGGGACAAGCTAAATGCTCTTCACACTTGGCCTTCATCTTACTCCCAGAGCAAATGAGGTGGGCCTTAAAAGACAGGTTCCCCTACTGCCATTTAGAGGATTAGACTCAAGAATTTATTTTCAGTATAAAAGGAGGTTGGGAGAAAAGCAGTTCTGATAGAGCAGATTCTTTCTAATCTGCTTCAGTGAAGCTTTTGAGATTGATTACCTTTACTCGAGTCCCAGAGAACACGCAAAGGCTGAGCTTATGGAGAAATATCACCACAGGATCAATTTCAGTTTCTACAGTCTCAGCAGGGACCTGGTTAGGGATATTATCTATGATGGAGAGTGAAGTAATAAAGGTACGGGACCCAGGGTGGGTTTCAGCGAGGGCACTGTCAGTATACTTGAGTTGGGACTGGCTTATTAGTGCTCATAAGAACAGAGATCGAAGAAGGGTGATATAAAGATGTTTCACTGACTGCCTTACTAGATGAATATTACTGCTTCATCATTTTTTCCTAACATGGGGCTGGTGGCAGAAGGTGATTGTTTTGATTCCGGCATGCAGAAACTTAAAAATAATTTGTTACCCTCATATTACAGAAGAAAAACCTGATTATTTATAAAAATGTAGAAAATACAACAAACAAAGAAAAAAGTTAAAAGTCACCCACTGCCCCCGCTTCCTAGGGAGAACAGCTATAAACAGGATGACACATATGTAAACATTTTTCTATGCTTAAATACATATTTTTATTAAGAATCCATTCATTCCTGTGTTCATGCTTATTTGTGTCTGACTCTTTGTGACCCTATGGACTGTAGCCCACCAGGCTCCTCTGTTCGTGGGATTCTCTAGTCAAGAACACTGGAGTGGGTCACCATTTCCTCCTCCAGGGTATCTTCCTGACCGGGGGGCCAAACCTGTGTCTCCTGTGTCTCCTGCATTGGTAGGCAGATTCTTTACCTGTGAGCCACCAGGGAAGTCCAGTGCATTCGTTAATCTATCTCTTATTTTCTTTCTATCTCACCTGTCCATGTCAATACTACAGTATACATTTTTTGTCAGTTTTTTAAAAAGATTCTTTTGGTGTGGACCATTTTTTAAAGTCTCTATTGAATTTGTTACAATATTGCTACTATTTTATGTTTTGGTTTTTATTTTTGGCCCCGAGGCATGGGGGTTCTTAGTTCACCTGCCAGGGATCAAACCCATACCCCCTGCATTAGAAGTCTTAACCACTGGACCACCAGGGAAGTCCCTTTTTGCTAGTTTTGAAATACAAAACCAACAGATGCTCTTGTTAGAAATTTCTGAGTATAGAATAAAAAGTATTTCTCCTATCTTCCAGTCTTCCTTCCTTGACATAATCCTAAGACTGTGTACTTCATGCTTCTCTCCAGAAAATTTCTATGGACACACACACACGCACACAAATATTATTCAATTAATGAATGTATCACAAGGTAGTAAGTAAAACTCTGTTTTGTGGAAAATCAGGGTTTTTCCAAGTTCGGTGAACATCTTTGTGATTAAGCATTTGCACACAGCCATGCTTGTTTCCCTAAGATAAACTCCAGAAAACAAATTGCACTACTTTAGCACGTCTGATACATGCAGTGCATTCACCGTTCACATGATTTATGCCACTTTCTCACTGTCATCCATAAGCAACTTTGACTTTTTAAAAATCTTTAAAAGTATAACACATATAGAAAAGTGTCAAAGTCATGGGTTAAGCCTGCCCTGTCCAATATGGTAACCACCAGCCACACGTGGCAGCTGAAGTGTGTGACACTAGAAATGTGGATGGTCCAAATTGAGGTGTGCTGGAAGTGTAAAGTACCCAGTTTCAAAAGAACTGGTCCAGAAAAAAGTCCTGTGAAATATTTCATTAATGATTTTATGCTAATAATATATTGAATGACATGTAGTCATGATGTAGTCTGTTTAGTAAAAATATATGAGTAAACCTTACTTCATTTGTCTAATTTCACTTTTTTAGTGTAGTTACTAGGGAAATTCAAGTCACATGTGTGGCTTGCACTGTATTTGTTGTGGACAGCAGAAAGTAGGGCACCGTACGGATCCTTAGATAATAAACCTGCCACAGAGGGATGCACTCCTGATAAGCTCTCTTCCTCTCCTGCTCCTACCCCACATCCACCTGTGCCTCAGTTATAGCCAGCACTCTTAGAACTAATGTAGCCCCCTTCACCACCAAAAATCCTCTATCAGGTTCAGTTCAGTCGCTCAGTCGTGTCCGACTCTTTGCAACCCCATGGACTGCAGCAGGCCAGGCTTCCTTGTCCATCACCAACTCTCAGAGCTTGCTCAAACTCATGTCCATAGAGTCGGTGATGCCATCCAACTATCCCATCCTCTGTCATCCCCTTCTCCTCCTGCCTTCACTCTTTCCCTCTGTCAGGAATGATCAGTAAACATGTGGTGAGTGCCCACTTTTGAAGATAATGGGGTATTAGGACTGTAATCTACCAAAACCGACTGGGAAGTACAAGCTGTAAGTTGCATCATTTGTTAATTGATTGGTGAGAAAGGTATTTAGACTTCAGGAATTGCTGCTGGATTCAACATCATGCTTCTGCTAAAATGTCCACACAGAGCATGTGCAGACGGAATATGCAGACTTGATGGACAGTTCATCGATGGAAGACCGCCATCTCTTATCAGCCCTCAGCTTTCACTTCCTCACTTATTGATTGTACCAAACAAACCCTTGCTGCACACACCTTTTCATCAAACACGAATGCTGTTCCCACGTTGGCTTCCACACCCTACCACTTCAGGGTGGAAACAAAATGCAGAAAAGTAGGAAGAAAAAGCCCTAGGGATTAGCGTGTGACTCTTGCTTCCTTTCTGCCCTATTGTTGGCTTATGTCTTGTTCTTTGAGTCACTCTTTCATTGGACTCAATTTTAGAGTAAAAAATAAATAAAAGATTTTTCAAAGTACATCATAAAGTATTTGGGCTCGATTGTATGCTCAATTATTTGGAATGTGGCCAAAATCCTTGCTTCATTCCATTGCTTCACTCAGAGTAGCTTCTGTAGGGAAGGTCTCCAGGTGAGAGGAATTAAAAAAAATCTCTGTTCCAACTTGTCCTCATTATCACTCTTTTGTTGTTGTTATATCTTGCTTAATTTTATGAGAATAATGTTTCTAGCCCTTTGGAGCCCTCCACTTAGTTTTTGTAAAATTACATTGTAATAAATTCAAGAGTCAACATAACCTTTTAACAAGAAAAATGAGACTTAGCTTTCAAAGATTCCCTCTCCCCTGAACTTGAAGGATAAGGGAAAGATCTTGTTGAATGAGTGTGAACTAAGAACCGAAAGAGCTCCATCTTTGTTCCGTGATTGGTTTGACTTACTAGATGAACTTGAATACATATCTTCTAAGCCTTAATTTCGTGAACTGGGGACAGAGTGTTGCCCCTCCTTCCTATATTCAGATGGGTTTGCAATAAAAGCAATAAATTGGATGAAAAAGTAATAAATTATTCCCCAGGCTGCAGTCATCTTGACATTTGCAATTCCTTCCTGACTCCAGATTCTGTGATTATAAATAATGAATGCTTTCACTCTTTCCAGCCACTGTGTTTCAAAACACTGGTAAAATTTAAAGACCTCTTTCTTATCACAGTAAGCCAAGCTATAATTTTCACCTTACACAGACTTCTAAGCACCTTTTTTCCCTCTTTGTATTCAAAGCTGAGCATATACTTCTTAAGGTCTTTCTACTTTCCCTGTTTGTCCCATTACCCAAGTGTTAAGCAAATTTTTAGTTATAAGATAAACAAGATCAAATCACCTTCCAACAGCACTGGGTGAGCCAGACACACACACAAACATACACAAAACTCCATAAATACTTTTCTGATTAAAAGAACTGTTAAAACTTTGAGAATAAAGCAATTCTCTCTTATCATCATTAGGAAGAAGCCAATATCTGTGAAATGACAGATTCCTAATGAAAGCATGACTCAGTACTGAATAATACAGTATAAAACATTATTATCTCTTTTTAAAGGGCTTATACACTATATACATTTGTTTTTATTTTCAGATTACAGTTGACCCCTGAATAACTCGGAGGTTAATCCACCTATAATTTTTCTTTGAATTTTCCTATCTGTGGTTCCTTTACATCCTCAGAGTCACCCAACCTCAAACCATGAAGTGCTATAGCATTTCCTATTGAAAGATATCTGTGTAGAAGTGGACCTGTGCAGTTCAAACACATGTTGTTCAAGGGTCAGCTGCGATTTTCCTATCAAAAATGCTACTTCCCGACTTAATTTGCCATTCTCAACGTTTTGAAAGCATTATCAAATAAGAGCAAAACAGAGTATAAACTGAAAAAAATCTATAGATCTCTCTGGCCCATGGCTATAGCTAAGGTTTCATTAACAGTTTGAACTGAAATACTTCCTCGGATAGCTCACCGAGGACCTCCAGACCCTGACACTGTCTCCCGTCATGAGGTCAACAGCTGATCGCCCATGTGTGCCCAAGCCACGCCTCCATCTGTGGGTTTGGCAGAACCTGCTGGACTCCGACGTGTCTGCTTCTTTGGGCACCAGAATCTCTTATGGGATTCCAGTGAGTGCCGCCTGCCTCTCCACCTGGGATGCTGCCAAGCAGACCAGATTCCTCAAAGAGCCAAGTCCCCTCCCTTCCTGTCTGTGACACACTATTAGAGCAGTCCTCAGACAATATTATTTGTGCTTTGGCATTTTGCAGAGATTTGGTGAAGTAGCTGTTTGGGTTTTTCTTTACTGACTTTCTATTCTCTGGTGTGTTGGACAGGAAGCCCATTGAGGAGAAGGAGGACGGACAGAGAGAGTCAGGTCAACAGCTAACCCCCTTCTATACTCAGGGTTGCCCCTCTCCTTGAGGATGAATGTCTCTTTTCTGGACATGAATGATCTCCCAGTGGGCTTCAGTAGTCCCCACCAGAACTTGCTTCTGACTTCCTTACTAGTTCACTCAACAAGCCGGAACCTCCTACAGTGGGCACACCCTAATTCCCTGGTGGCTCAGTCAGTAAAGAATCGACCTGCAATGCAGGAGACCTGGGTTCAATCCCTGGATGGGGAAGATCCCCTGGAGGAGGGCATGGCAACCCACTCCAGTATTCTTGCCTGGGGAATCCCATAGACAGAGAAGTCTGGCAGGCTGCTGTCCGTAAGGTCTCACAGAGTTAAATATGACTGAAGTGACTTAGCACACACACAAGGACAAGCTAAGATGCCTACTAAGTGAGAATCCCCTGCACAGAGGAGTCTGTGCTGCAGTCCGTAGGGTTACATAGAGTTGAACATGACTGAAACGACTTAGCACACACGCAAGGACAAGCTAAGATGCCTACTAAGTGAGGATGTATTTTTGTTTGGATGAAAACCATCCCAGACCAACCCCCGGGGACTGAACTTGAGGTTGAGAGACTGTGAGTTGAGGATGGGCGCAAGTCTGCCAGTGGTGAGGATGGAAGTGGGGGTGGGAGTAGGCAGCGGGGTGGGGGAAATTGGGGAACTTTCAGGAAACGCCGGGGTGCTTGATCCCTTCACTCAGGTCTGCATTCTCCCTGCAGAACGACATCTTTGAGTGGTCGAGGGACCACCGAGTTCATCACAAGTACTCGGAGACGGACGCTGACCCGCACAATGCCCGCCGGGGCTTCTTCTTCTCCCACATCGGCTGGCTGTTTGTCCGCAAGCATCGGGACGTCATTGAGAAGGGGAGGAAGCTTGACGTCACCGACTTGCTGGCTGACCCTGTGGTCCGGTTCCAGAGAAAGTAAGTGAGCATTCACCATCGATATCCCTGAGGGACAGGACCCAGAGACAGAGCCCAGTGGGGTGTAATAATATCCCCAGGCAGTTCCCCTGCAGATTGGATCTTCTTGTTAGGGTCGCTCTCTGTGGATTCATTCCCTTTTGATCATGATGTTTTTCCCCTGCTCACACATTTGTTTTGAATTTGACCTTGATTTTGAAATGGAGTTCCTGTAAGCTCACTTGTCATTTCTTTCCGACCCATCTGCGTGGCTGATTTCATGGAATGTCTCTGTTGTTTTCCTCACTTGCTCGTCCGAGCTTCCCTGGGCTGGCGAGGAGGGCAGAGAGGATTTGCTTTATTTTAGTGACATGCTGGACTCCAGTGGGACTGGCCTCCCTCTCCGTCCCCTGCTCTATTCTCCCGGAATCCTCTCCTAGTGAAGTCTCCCCTCCCCCACTCCTGGAACTGTTAACGCCAGAAGGTTTCTGTGCAGAGAAAACATGACCGGGTAACAAAGAGCCTCAAAATGCTTGTGTGCGTGCATGGTGTCAGCTGAGCGGTTTCAGCCCGTCAGCATTTACAGGGTGAATCTTCTTTCAACAACCCCCCCAGTGACAGCCTGCCTGTCACTGTGCTGCAAGTGGGGAGCATCCAAGGTTCACATTTCCACTAGGAAGCCGGCTTGGGCTGCATCCCTGTTGCTCTAGATCTGCAGAGTTGGCCGCAATGTGTTAGTCTTAGTCGCTCAGTCATGTCTCACTCTTTGCGACCCTGTGGACTGTAGCCCACCAGGCACTTCTGTCCATGGGATACTCCAGGCAAGAATACTAGAGTGGGTTGCCATTGCCCTCTCCAGGGGATCTATCCGACCCAGAGATCAAACCCAGGCCTCCGGCATTGCAGGCAGATTCTTTACCATCTGAGCCACCAGGGAAACTCATGTTGGTTTAGATCAGCAGAATTGGCCACAATGAGAGCACTTATAAATAGGTTCCTTGCCCCCCAAACAATGGATTTATGTGCAAAGAGAGATGACTTGAGTATGGCATTCTAGTGAGGGTCTTGAGATGGTATGGTGGACAAGTGGTCCCTGGAGACCATCTCCACTGACAGGCAGGAATCATTTGAAGCATTCTCTCAAACAGAATCTCCTGATAATGGAAATGGAGTCTGTACCTTTGATGCAAAGTTCCTTGCATGAGAGGAAGTATGGCTTAGAAATGTGCCCCTTTGATCCTTAGCCTCAATTCTCACGTCGAAGATGGTGGTGAGAAAAGGGAGGGTGGAAGAGACAGATTGCACAGACCTGCACTTGAGCACCTCCACATCCTTGCAAAAGAGCTGACTGCTCTCAGGGCTCATCTGTGGCTGTAGGATGGGGGTAACAGTAGTACCTGTCTCTTACAGTTTTTGTGAGGACATAATGAAAACAAAAAGGATGGGAAATGCCTGGCACACAATGATAGATTCATGATGACTCATGTCCTAGGCAGGAGCTACTCCAGTCCATCCTCTTCTTCCACGGCCTTAGTTCCCCAACCAGGGATCAAACCCGTGTCCCCTGCATTGGAAGGCTAATTCTTAATCACAGGACCGCCAGGGAAGTCCGCTAACCTCTGCTTCTGTTGGCTTCACCTCTGGGTCTTCTTTGTCTCCTCCAGACAGTTCTTTCAGGTGGACGCAACCAGTATCAATAGCCAAAAGTTTTATAGCAGAAAATAATAAGATGCTTTCAATTAAATGACTTCTTGATTCTGATTTTTTAACCTGAGAGTAAAATAGGAAAACCTGCAGAATTCAGAGAAGTAGAAAGAAAATCACCTACAGTTCTAACACATAAACACAACCACAGTTTAGATTCTATAATATCTTCTACATTTATGCTTACATTTGACATATTTTTACATGGTGAAAGTCATACTGCTTATGTAATTTTATGTCTTGCCTTTTAACTTCAGATTACGTTGTAGACACCATTATCAAAGGCTGCACGGGTTCACTGTTTGAGTGTCAGAGTTTATTTAACCATCACTCCACGACAGGAAATGTATGTCGTTTCTAATTTTGTGATATAAATGATGTTGCTATACAATTAGTAATGCTTTGGGACAATCAGACCTGAGAGTAATTTGAAGAGCTCAGATGAGAAGGCAGAGGATCTTCTATTTTATTCATGAGAAGTGAGCCGAGTATAATAGTGTGGTTTCTCTGACCATAAAAATGGAAAATTTTTTTCAAGTTTTCTCTTTTAAACAATGTGGTAATCTGATTCATTAGGTGTATACTCATGGTACATATGTCCAAAGACTATCTCTAAAGGCAGGCAGAAGAACAAAGACTATTTCAGCATATTTCCTGAATAGATGTCTGAGAACATCTTTCATCACCAGTTCAGTGACTGAAGAACTGTAGTATCAGAAACCATTCATTCACAGTATCATTTCATATATCATTGAGCTCCTGCTGGAAGTCAGAGCTGAGGATATAGTCTGAAAGATTGGTCTCAGTTTCCCCAGAATTTGCAGACTAACAGGGAACCCACAAACTAACTTACAGATAATTATACTCTAGAAGGAGGAGAACGATATATAATAGAGTAGAGTAAGGAACCATGGGAACACAGAGAGGGGTCTCCTAGCCCACCCTGCAGGCTAGAAGGAAGTAACTCCCAAGCCAAGACCTGAAGGATGAGAAGTTAGATAAGGATGGGGGCAAGAATATTTATTATGTCTGTCACTTCATAGAAGTCTATAGAGCCCTTGAGTTTTAGAGCCTTTTACAAATCAGTTAACCCCTGCCTTCCATTTTTCCTATGAGAAAACGAATAAACAAAATGTAAATAGAAAGTTGGGAATAGAAGTACTGTCAGTCTGTTTGCACTACTATAACAAAAAATACTGACGACCAGGTGGCTTACACAACAGACATTTATTTCTCACAGTTTTGGAGGCTGGGAAGCCCAAGATCAAGGCACCAGAAGATTTGGTGTCCGGTGAGAGCCTGCTTCCTGGTTCCTAGATAGTTGTTGTCTTGTGTCCTCATAGGGCAGAAGGGGCAAGAGAGCTCTCTGGGGTCTCTCTCATAAGAGCCCTAATTCTGTCCATGAGGGCTTCACTTTTATGACTTATTCACCTCCCGAAGCCCGTCATTGCCTTGAGGATTCGATTTCAACATATGAAGTTCGTTGTTCAGTCGTATCCAACTCTTTGTGACCCCATGGATTGCAGCCCGCCAGGCTCCTCTGTCCATGGGATTCTCCAGGCAAGAGTACTGGAGTGCGTTGCCATGCCCTCCTCCAGGGCATCTTCCTGACCCAGAGATTGAACCTGCATCTCCCGCAGCACCTGCATTGCAAGCAGGCTTTTTACCACTGAGCCGCCAGGGAAGCCCTAAGATCCGATGCAGCCCCATAAATAAATAAATGATAATAATAAAAGAATCACTGAACTACAGCAAGAGAGCTACATTCATGAGGCCAGCTTTACCAGTCCTGTCATTCAGGCCCCATAGAGGACGTAGGTTCCTTAAGGAATGAGTCCTTGCTCATGGGGGTGGGAGCTGGAGCAGTGGGTCCCATCACGGGTGGCACGGCCATATCGGGTCCCAGACCTTGCTGTTCTGTGCCAAGTGGGAGGGGCATCTTGAAAAACAGAAGAAGATGCTCACTCGTAGCCCAGTCTTGTGCCATGTCAGCAGCACTCCTTAGAGAGTCCCTCTCCTGGACAGAATTCCCATCCCCTCTGGGGTCCTCTGAGGGCAACAGTCCTTGTTCCAGTTTTAGTGGCCGGGATTTGCCACTGATTCCACTGCCTCCTGGAGAGCAATATTTGTGCAAAGTGACCTAGCTAAACACTTGGAGAGTTTTCTCAAACAGGCAAATGTGTAAATGACAGAGACGCAGGGTTTAGAGACTCCTCCTTCACTCAGAAGGTTTCCCAGGTGGCACAATAGTAAAGAATCCAGCTGTCGAGCAGGAGACTCGTATTCAATCTCTGGGTTGGAAAGATTCCCTGGAGGAGAAAATGGCAACCCACTCCTTATTCTTGCCTGGAGAATCCCATGGACAGAGGAGCCTGGTGGGCTACAGTCCATGGGGTCCCAAAGACTGAGATATGATTTTAGCAACTGAGCAGACACACACCTTCAATCAGAACACGAGCACTGATAATTTTTGTTTTATTTTATTTATTTTTTTGGCCACTGTGTGCAGCATGTGGGATCTTAGTTCCCCACCAGGGATTGAACCAATACCTCCTGCAGTGGAAGTGTGGACCACCAGGGAAGTCCCCTAGCACTAATATTACAGTTGATGGAGCCACTGTGCTTGATCATCCTAATGACAACCCATCAAAAGAAAAGCTTGCCTGAGAGCCAAGCATGCTCAGCTTTCCATTATACAGTCTAATAAAAGAGAGAAAATAGAGGCCTTAAGGGTAATAGGGCTTCCCTTGTGACTCAGCTGGTAAAGAATCTGCCTGCAATGTGGGAGACCTGGGTTCCATCCCTGGGTTGGGAAAATCCCCTGGAGAAGGGAGAGGCTACCCACTCCAGTATTCTTACCTGGAGAATTCCATGCACTCTATAGTCCATGGGGTCACAAAGAGTCAGACACGACTGAGCAAATTTCACTTAAGGGTAATCGGAAAGTGGCACAGTTGTTTTAGTTCCAAACTTTTCCTCTAAGAGGTCATTCTACCAAGGTGATTACAAGCAGGTAGCTGGACAACTTCAGGTTTCGCTCTGTTGTCAAGTTGTGAACGCTGAAAGGGCAGGCATTAGGAGATGAGAGGGTGAGAAGCCCGTGGTATCACATTTAGATCATGGTGGTTCGGGTCCCTGCCTGGCTCCTGTGCCTTCAAGAGCTGTGTTTGTCCTCGCAGGGCAAGAAGATCACAGAGCACAAGGGTTTGCCACCTGGAACCTCCTTCCACTTCTAGACCTTGCCTCAGGGTCCTAGGATCCTGGAATTCCCTGCCCAAGTGTCTCTGAGCTCACTTTCAGAGTCTGCACCAGCCTCTTCTAGGCTCTGTCCTCCTGAAGGGAAGTGTGTGCGCCCTAGACCCAGAGTGGCCGAGGGACCGTGTTGGCCTGGGGAGGAACCTAGACGCTTGGGCCTGGATTTCCACACAAAGAAGACAGGCGTGGGAAGAGAAGGGGTTCAGCCACAGCTAAGGGCCCCCACCTCTTCTCTTGGCCTGGACCCTGAAAATGTTGGGGGTGAGCCTAGAAAAAGGGCTACTCATCAGGTTGACAGTGGGTCTATCAGGTGGGAATTGTGTTTGTCTTAAGATAGAAGTTCGTTTCTCTCACATATGGAAGAATTGTACAGGTCCAGGTTATGGCAGCCATACAGGGCCAGGAGAGGACTGGATTCTTTCATCTTTCTGCTCCGTCCTTAGCTGTGACTTCCCATGTTTCATTCTGTGGTCCAGGGTTACCACTGGAGTTCCACCCAAAGGAAGGTGGGGTGGGGATGGGATTGTGCTATGTTTACCCCTCAGTCATGTCTGACTCTCTGTGGCCCCATGCACTGTAGCCCATCAGGCTTCTCCATCCGTGGGATTATCCAGGCAAGAATACTGGAGTGGGTTGCCATTTCCTCCTCCAGGAGATCTTTCCAACCCAGGGATTGAACCAGTGTCTCTTGTAGTCTCCTGCATTGGCAGGAGGGTTCTTTATCATTGAGCCACCTGGGAAGCCCTTAGAAGAGATGAAAATGTGTAAATCTTGCCATTTCAGGAAGAAAGGCATTTGAATCTTTTTGAGGTTGATTTCACTTCAATTTGTCTCCTAATTTGTTATCATTTGTCTTTTTTTTTTTTCCTTTTTAAAGGACAAGCACCAAATCTCTCAATGATACTGTCCTTCTTATGACTTTATTTTAGTCCTTTCTGTGTAAACCCTAAGTGTATTTCTCTGTTGCATGACTAAGACAGAGCAGTCAGACAACAAGTCTACAATTGACTTATCTTCACTTCTCTATCCTTAAAACTTCATCTTCCACTTGGGGGATTCCCCAGGTGGGTGGGATGAGTCAGCTGGGAATTTACGATCAGCTTGGTTCCATCTCTGTTGACCAAATCCATTGCTCTTTGGTTCTGGCTCCATGCTGGGTCTTGGGGAGTCTCTCTCCACCCTGAGTTCTTTTGCCTTGCAGCCCTACTCTTAACTGTTGCTAGAGTGATACAACAATTCTTGTCTAGAATTTAGTGACTTTGAATGGCTGAGCACATTGGTTGGCTAATTGTATTTTGTGGAAAATTCTATAGAAATTACCCCCAAAGGAGAGATTCTAGATAATGAGACATTCAAACATCCAGACATGGATGAGATGTTGGGGACAGAGTCTTTCAAGCACAAACGCCCTCTGCACTCCGTTGCTCATCAGTCACTTGTGGTTTGAGCACTGCTTGTCTCTCTTGGGTCCTTGATGGTCTTGCAAGAGCTGAATCAAACTGTCCCCAGGGTGAGCATCACTCAGGCATGCTGTACGCAGAGCCCAGCTCTTGGGCATCGTCTCTGCCCACTCACACCTCGATAATGAAAGTCTTTGGACGTTCCCCTGTGGTTCAGTGGCTAAGACTTTGAACTCCCAATGCATGGGGGCCAGGTTTGATCCCTGGTCAGAGAACTAGATCCTGCATGCTGCAGCTAAGAGTCCACACACAACCAGAAGATCCCACATGCCTCAAGGAAGATTGAAGATCCTGAGTGCCACAGCTAAGACCTGGCACAGCCAAATAAAGAAATATTAAAAAATAATGGAAGCCATGAGGCACATGGGCTTCCCTCATGGCTCAGATGGTAAAGAATCTGCCTGCAATTCAGGAGAACCTTGGTTTAATCCCTGTGTTGGGAAGATCCCCTGGAGAAGGAAATGGCAACCCACTCCAGTATTCTTGCCTGGAGAATCCCATGGACAGAGGAGCCTGTCGGGCTGCAGTTCATACGGTGGAAAAGAGTTGGACACGACTGAAGCAACTAATACACGTATGAGACACATGGTGTTTCTCAGGGCAGCCAGCCTCCTTTTCTTTTCTACATGTATCGCTTTTCATTCAACCATGAGTGAGCATTCGGTGCATACCAGGCTCTGCTGTAGATGCTGGCAATGGAACAGGAACAAGAGAACCAGATTCTGGACAGAACTTGCTCTTTCTGTCTAGAGCCTGATTTGGGTTTGGGAAAGTGAGAAAGGAAGCCTCGCCATGGCCTGACTGGGGTCTCTCTCCATGGATGCCTTGGCTGCTCCTGGTTCCACCTCTCCTGTTACTCAGGCCTGTCCCCTGAAGCTGTTTCCAGTTCATGCCATCTTGTTGATGGGCCTCTTACCATCTTGGCTGTCTTTGTCTCTTTCCCTGCCAGGGGGCTTTGTTCCTTGGTGCCCTTCTCTGCACAGGGACATTTTTCCCTCTTCTGTCACACAGTGTTCTCACGTCTTTGTTGTTCCCCATGTCTTCCTCTCCCCCAGCCTCTTGAGAGAACAAAAGCCATTCAGCCTATTGCTCAGATGTTTTATTTTGATGGCATGAGGGTTTTGTCCTCTTATTTCCCCTCCTGGCTCCATCATCTTGCTCAGGTTTATTCTTTTCACATGTTCGTTGTCTATGTAAACGTTCCTTTTCCTTGAATCTTTTCTTCCACTTGAGTGCTCAGTCGTGTCTGACTCTTTGTGACCCCACAGACTGTAGCCTGCCAGGCTCCTCAGTCCATGGAATTTTCCAGGCAAGAATACTGGAGTGGGTGACCATTTCCTCCTCCAGGGAATCTTTCCAACTCAGGGATCAAACCCACATCTTTTGGGTTTCCTGCACTGGCAGGGAATTCTTTACCACTAGCGTCACCTGGGAAGCCCTGTGAGAGACAGCCTATCTCTGGATAACAGCTTGGGCCCTGGAAGCTTCTCTCCATCTCTGTCCTCACTTTAAAACTGTCACATCTTATCCTGGCTCTGTAAGACTTTTAAGAATGAAATAATTTATTTCTTAGAATTGTTTTCTCTACATCCAGCTGTCGTTGACAGGAGTTAAAATTCTGAAATTCTGAGGTACAAGGACTTGATAAAAATTAGTGGAAGAGGTATGAGCTGTATTCAGTCAGGTCTCTTTTGTTAAAAGTCAATAGGAAGAGGTGAAACATCCCAAGCTAAACTTCTGGCCTTTCCTTTTAAAAAATTTTATTGGGGTATTGTTGCTTTCCAATATTGCTTTTGGCCTTTATAAAGAGACTCTGCGGTAGTCAAACATCTGGATGGTACTCTGGGATACAGGACAGATGATTCAATATTGAGGTGGCAGAACCAACAAAGTTTCCCTGTTTTAGTGGCTAAAAATTTGGACAGGGGAGAAACCGTATGGCACATAATTCAAGAATTCATTTTGACTTTTTAAAAATTTCCAAGTGAAAATGTCATTTGTTTGCTTCTGTAAGAGGTACTTTTCCTACTAGGACTTTGGGAGAACGTGCCTCTGTGTGTGTCTGTGTGTGTGTTTGAACACACACATCTACTGCATTAGTTTCACTTTTCTTTCCCCACACTGACCATCCATGTCTGTGTGTGAAATTCCCCTGCAAGATGAAGAGACAGTGTCTCGAATGTCATCTGAATATTCCAGTCACGAGCATGTTAGACATATTAATCAGTAGGTGTCAATGGATTTTGGAACTGCTGTTTGTAAAGTATTATCTTAGCTTCATTGCTGATGGCAACAAGGCATCTTCTTGCATCTTCGAGTCAGTTCAGTAGGCAACAATCAGTTCAGTTCAGTCGCTCAGTCGTGTCCGACTCTCTGCAACCCCATGAGTCGCAGCACGCCAGGCCTCTCTGTCCATCACCAGCTCCCGGAGTTTACTCAAACTCATGCCCATCGAGTCAGTGATGCCATCCAGCAATAATAGCTGCTGTTTATCCTGGTGGCTCAGATGGTGAAGATCTGCCTGCAATGCAGGAGACCCGGGTTCAATCCTTGGGTCTGGAAGATCCCCTGGAGAAGGAAATGGCTACCCACTCCAGTATTCTAGCCTGGAGAATTCCATGGACAGAGGGCTACAGCCCATGGGGTCGAAAAGAGTTGGACATGACTGAGCAACCAACACTTTCACTTTCACGAACTGCCCACTGTGTACTTACATTATATCTTTGTTATTGTTGTTCAGTCTATTTCTGATCCTTTCAATAATTCTGTCATGTAAATGATGTCCTTGAATTCTAAAGATTCGGGCTCCCCATGGCCTTGATTAACCACATCAAAAAAAGAGCACAGTAAAAATTCTTAAAAATAAAAAAATGTAAAGAAGAACAGCCCATATATCTGCACAAAATTATTCTTTCAAAATCACTGTGGATGGTGACTGCAGCCATGAAATTAAAAGATGCTTGCTCCTTGGAAGAAAAACTATGACAAACCTAGACTGTATTAAAATGCAGAGACATCACTTTTCTGATAAAGGTCCATCTAGTCAAATTTATGGTTTTTCCAGTAATTATGTACTGATGTGAGAGTTGGACCATAAGGAAAGCTGAGCACCAAAGAATTGATGCTTTTGAACTGTAGTGCTGGAGAAGGCTCTTGGGAGTCCCTTGGACTACAAGGAGATCAAGCCAGTCAATCCTAAAGGACATCAACCCTGAATATTCATTGGAAGGACTGATGCTGAAGCTAAAGCTCCAATACTTTGGTCCCCTGATGTGAAGAGTCAGCTCATTGGAAAAGACCCTGATGCTGGGAAGGAATGAAGGTAGGAGGAGAATGGGATGACAAAAGAAGAGATGGTTGGATGGCATCACCAACTCAATGGACATGAGTTTGAGCAAACTCCAGGAGGTGGTGAGGGACAGGGAAGCCTGGTATGCTGCAGTCCACAGGGTCACAAAGAGTCATACTTGACTTAGCAGCTGAACAACAAGTAAAATATTGATGTGCTCAGTTGTGTCCGACTCTGCAACCTCATGGATTATAGCCCACCAGGCTCCTCTGTCCATGGAATTTTCCAGGCAAGGATACTGGAGTGGGTTGCCATTTCCTCCTCGAGGGGATCACTCCAACCCAGTGATTGAACCCATGTCTCTTGTATCTCCTGCATTGGCAGGCAGATTCTTTTACCATTGCACCACTTGGGAAGCTATCAAGACTAAGAAGAAGTCTTAGTTAGTTTCCATGTAAATTTTGAATAATTACAGAGATGTCAAAGCAAAATTAGAATGACATTTGAAAGATTGACAAAATGAAAGACATTTTGGTGCAAGTAGATAATATTCTCACTAATATTTAGACATTATCAATTCCTGGCTCTCTTTCTAGACCATGTAGAGATTAGTCTTTTAATATTTTCTTGGAATAAACAGTCCTTCAACTCATGTATATGTCTCCAGTCCCAAAGTTTAAGCTTGCAGAAAGAACGTCCACAACCTTTCTAAGAGGCTTCTAGTTAATCCTTATTTATTATCTAGAAACTTAACTTTATTACTATTGGCTTATGCAGCAAAGAGACCCTTTTTTTCTTTTCTTTGCCTCTTCTTTCCCATATAGTAGGAGGAAAAAAAAGTGGGAAAAGTCTTTTATAACAGAAAATTTATTTCCTAGTATTATTTCTTCTAACAGTTAACTTAGAAAATTTCTGTAACCTCTGAGCTCTTGAAATCTGCACATTGTCTTTAAAATATATTTTTAGCACAAAATGTAATATAAATTCGATGCAAAAAATTCAGAAAGTGCAAATAAGCTTTGTAAAGAATAAAATAATATGTAGCCGTTCCACTTAGAAAAAATTAGTTGAAAATTTGGTGTACAACCTTCTAAAGATTTTTAAAGTGCATTATGCTGTTCTTTCTACAAAATATATCCATACTGTATATACTATTTAAAAGTGATTAAAATAAGAAAAATATATTTATATTTCCCTTAATTATATCCTTTCCAGCCTGTTTACTGTATGTATCCTAATTTCCATTTGATATCATCCTTCTGCCCAAAGAACTTTCTTTACTATTTCTTGTAGCACAGTTTTATTGGCAATAAATTCTCAACTTTTGTTTGTCTGGAGGTCTTTATTTTACTTCCATCTTTGAAAGGTATTTTTACTGGACATAAAACTCCGGATTAACACAATGTTAAAGCAGACTTTCAGAACAATAAGATGTCAATCTTGCCTTGTATAGCATCTGAGAAGTCTGCTGGAATTCTTAGCATTATTCCTGATCTAGTTCCCTGACCAGGATTGAATCCGGGCCCCTTGCACCGAGTCTTAGCCATTGGACCACCAGAGGTCCATAAGCAAGCTCCAGTGTTAGTCACTCAGTCGTGTGTGACTCTTTGCGATCCCATGGATTTTAGCCCTCCAGGCTCCTCTGTCCACTGAATTCTCCAGGCAAGAATTCTGGAGTGGACTGCCATTTCCGTTTCCAGGGGATCTTCCCGACCCAGGAATCAAATCCGTGTCTCCTGTATTGCAGGCAAATTCTTTACCTTCTGACCCAGGTCCACATGTAATGTTTTTTGCTGCCTTTAAGATTTTTTTTTTGTCTTTGGTTTTAAGCAGTTTGACTCTGATGTGTCTAGGTTTGGGTTTTTGGGGTTTTTTTTTTTGAGTAAGGGCAGAGCAGGAGAGTGCTATCCTGCTTGAGAGTCTTTGAGCTTCCTGGAACTGTGGCTGGTTGTCTTTCATTAATTTTTTTAAATATATTTTTTATTAACGTATATTTGAATCACAATACCGTTTATTATAGGATACTAAGTATAGTTTCCTGTGCTGTACAGTGGGACCTTGTCGTTTATCCATTCTACATATACCAGTTTGCATCTGCTAATCCCAAAGTCCCACTCCTACCCTCTTTCATCCCCCCAAGCCCTTGGCAACCACTAGTCTATTCTCTCTGTCCCCTGATTCTGTTTCTGTTTCATAGGTTTATTTGTGTCATATTTTAGATTCCACATGTAAGTGATACTGTCTGGTGTTGGTCTTTCTCTTTCTGACTTACTTCATTAGTGTGATAATCTCTAGTTGCATCCATGTTGCTGCAAATGGCATTATTTTTGTTCTTTCTTATGGCTGAATGTGAAATGTGTATATGTACCACATCTTCTTAATGCAGTCACCTGTTGATGGACATTTGTTCCCAGGTCTTGGCTGTAGTGAATAGTGCCACTATGACCATAGGGGTGCATGTATCTTTTTGAATTATTGTCCAGGTATGTGCCCAGCAATGGGATTCCTGAATCATATGATAATTCTACTTTTAGTCTTTTCTGAGGAACCTCCCTGCTGTTTTCCACAGTGGCTGCACCAATTTACATTTCCACCAACTGTGTAGGAGGGTTCCCTTTTTTCCACGCCCTTTCCAGTGTTTGTTGTGTGTAGACTTTTTAACGATGGCCGTTCCGACCAGCATGAGGTGGTAATCTCATTGTAGTTTTGATTTGCATTTCTCTAATAATTTAAGATGTTGAGCATCTTTTCATGTGCCTGTTGGCCATCTGTATTTCTTCTTTTGGGGAAACGTCTCTTTATGTCTTCTGCCCATTTTTCAATTGGGTTGTTTGTTTTTGTTGTTGGATTGTATGAGCTGTTCGTTTATTTTTTCATTAATTTTTGAAAATTTTTGGTCATCATATCTTCAGATTATTTTTGACCTTGTTTTCTATCTTCGTCTTTTTCTGGGACTCTAATTACACAGATGTCCTACTGTTTCATGTTCCACAACTCTTGGAAGTGCTGTCCTGTTTAATTCACTCCTTTTTATCTTTATATTTCAGTTTGAATAATTTCTATTGACATATCTTCAAGTTCATGAATTCTTTCCTCAGCTATGCCCTAACAATAAGCCCATCAAAGAAATTCATCTCTGATACTGTTTTTTATGTACAATATTTGCATTTGACACTTTTGTACTTTCTGTCTCTTTGCTGAAATTTCCCATCTGTTCATGCATATTGTCCATCTTTTCCACTAGATCCCTTTAACATGTTAATTATAGTTATCTTAAAGTCCCTACCTGATAGATGCAACATCTGGGTCATCCTTGAGTCTGGTTCTATTTATTACTTATCTCTTGATAATTTTTTTTTCTTGTGCTTTTGTGTGATTCATAATTTTTAACTATATGCTAGACACCATGCCTGGAAGAACAGAGAGACTAAGGTAAATATCGAGAACGGGCATACCTATTCTTTCAAGCCGTCAGTGTTGGAGGTATGTGGCAGAGGGTGGAGGCTGAGTCAGTGAATCAAGAGGTGAGCTGGATTTGGGTTTCACTGTTGCTATGGTTACAGTTAGTGCACCACAGACTTCAATTGATGGTTGCTGTCAACTGTGTGTGTGAAGTGGAGCCTGGGGTGCCAGAGGAGTTTTCTAAGCATTTAGGCACTCACTTCTGTTGTTTTTTCTCTGGGCGTGGCTTGTTGTAGGGGTAATGGGGTTTCTTTGTTGTCCTGGCCTTGTATCAGTCTTAGGCAAGCCTGAACCTTCCAGGTTAAGGCTTTCTAAACATTCCTGCCTTTCTCTGCAGTGAGAGACCTGCTTTGGAGCAGGGCATAAGCCAGTGGACAGAAGATTTTTGCTTCCACCCTTCGCTAAGGTGCAGTGGCTTTTTGCTTATGTTTGCGGGCAGAGAGTTTCCTACTCCTCCCTCAGAGACAAGCAAGTTTTGCTTTTATTCTTCTCCCAGAAGCAATGGACTTCTGCCTGGTCCTAGAGGCCAGAGGGTTTTCTGCCCTCCCCCAGGAGCTTGAGATTTTGGCTTTGCAAGAGAAGGCTCTGGGAAAGAAGACGAGGCTGGCTTGTCCCCCAGCAGCGGCTGCTTGTCCGTGTCACCTCTTGCATGCCTATGAAGGGCAGGGGGCCTCTCTCCAGTTTCTGTCTCTGCCTCTAACCTTTCTTATGAACACCCAGTGGAGGTCTGTAGAAAAGAGCTTGAGAGTGAGTGCGAACTCCCTCTTGTCTGAGACGCTAAGCTATTCCACACTGACACACTCACCCACACTAGGCATTTAAGGATGCATTAAATGTTTAGCTAATTACACGGTGACTACCTCTTGTGCATGTGCTCTGCCAGAAGTGAGGCAGTTCAGGGAAGGGCCTCTCGTTCTTTGGAATTCAGTTCACTTGGCTGCCTTGTGACCTCAACTCTCTGATGGGCTCAAGAAAAGTTATTATTTTGTAAATCACTCCACTTTTTCTCGTCATTCAGATGGAAACAGCATTCTCTTAGGACTTTCCACATTGTTAAGTAGAAGCAGAACTCAGCATCCTGCTTTATAATCTGCACTTTTCTCTTAACAGAATACTGGGAAGTCTTTCCAGTTTTAATTTTTTTTTAATTCATTTTTTAAATTGGAGTATAATTGCTTTACAATGTTTTGTTAGTTTCTCCCTTACAACAGCATGAATCATCCATAGGTATACAAATATCCCCTCCCTCTTGGGCCTCCCTCCCACCCCCCATCCCACCCCTCTAGGTCATCACAGAGCACCCAGTTGAGCCCCCTGTGCTATATAGGAGATTCGCACTAGCTATCTACTTTATACATGACAGTGTATTTATGTTAATGCTACTGTTTACATCGTCCCACCCTCTTTCCCACCCTGTGTCCACAAGTCTGGTCTCTACATCTGCATCTCTATTCCTGCCCTGCAAATAAGTTCATCAGTACCATTTTTCTAGATTCCATATATATGTGTTAGTATGTGATATTTGTTTTTCTCTTTCTGACTTACTTTGCTCTGTATGACAGATTCTAGGGTCATCCACATCACTACAAATGACCCAAATTTTGTTCCTTTTTATGGCTGAGTAATATTCCATTGTATATGTGTACCTTATCTTCTTCATCATTCCTCTGTTGATGGATGTTTGGGTTGCTTGCATGTCCTGGCTGTTGGAAATAGTGCTGTGATGAACATTGGGGTAGTCATTCCAGTTGTAATGCTCGCTTAGTATCTCATTGTGAAGATGTATTGTAACTATTTCTGATGAACAATGAGGGATTCCCACCCCTTTAAATTCCCACCATGCTCCACAGCTAGAGAACTAAGCCCATGCTCCACAACTAAAGAACTAAGCCCATGCTCCACAGCTAGAGAGCTAAGCCAGTGAGCCACAGCTAGAGAAGCCTGCATGGCACAGTGAAGACCCAGCAGAGCCAAAAATAAATACACTGCAAATGCAAGAATTTCATTTTGTTTTTTTTAAAAAAAGAGATACCGTCTCTTCATCTCTCTTCCTTTCTTTTTGTTGTTAAAGAGAGATATCTGACAAAGCGAGGTGACAATGCCTACTTTTTTTTTTAATGATTTTATTTATTTATGGCTGTGCAGGATCTTCATTGCTACATGGGCTTCTCTCTAGTTGTGCACAGGCTTCTCACTGTGGTGGCTTCTCTTGTTGCAGAGCACGGGCTCTGTGCTCACAGACTTCAGTATTTGCAGCTCCCGGGTCCAAGAGCACAGGCTCGGTAGCTGTGGCGCATGGGCTTAGCTGCTCTGGGCCGTGTGGGATCTTCCCGGAGCAGGGATGGAACTCACATCTCCTACATTGGAAGGTGAGGATCCTTTACCACTGAGATGCCAGGAAAGCCCTCAGGCATATTTTAGATTCTAGTTTTCCACACTCAGTATCTGGTGAGAGAGGCCAGGATGAAGAGGCCTGGGAGCCGGGAGTCTTCAGCCACAGTTCTGGCTCTGCCATCAAAAGCTCTGGGGCCTCTGGCGAGCACCTGCTGCTTCCTCAGTCATGTCTAACTCTTTCAAGCCCATGGAATGGAGCACCCCCAGGCTCCTCTGTCCATGGGATTTCCCAGGCCAGACTACTGGAGTTGGTTGCCATTTCCTTCTCCAAAGCCTACTTTTTAAAATCCAGAATCCTGCCTATCATGGCACAAGAAGGTAGAACAGTCACAAATGAGTCTGATGTCTAGATAGGCAAATTCACCCATGGAGTATGTTACACGTGTCTTGTTCATCCTCCCTTCAGTGGTCTGAGCTGGAATATGTTAACACAGGTAATGAGTCATTTTAGTGCTGTTTTTCTCCATGCAAGACTTTCTTGTTCCAGCTCCTCTCCACATCTGGAGAGAACTACTAAGCTAGAAAGAGCAACAAAGAAGAAGATGTTTAAACAGAGGCATCTGAAACCACCAGTGCATACACTTAAAGTAAGAAATAGACTAGTTAACCGGAAACAGATCCATTACTTATCATACGACCGTAGTTCTTGCTGTGAAATGATTTGCAGAGTTTATGTCGTTGTGACAGCTGTTTTGTGAAAATTTTGAATGAGGCTGACTCTGTCTTTGA
This sequence comes from Cervus elaphus, assembly GCF_910594005.1. NCBI lineage: Eukaryota > Metazoa > Chordata > Mammalia > Artiodactyla > Cervidae > Cervus > Cervus elaphus. The sequence goes on from NC_057820.1 coordinate 19,135,491, forward strand.
AACTGAAAGAGTGTGATGTCTGCGTATTTGTGAAATTCAAGTATGTTTTGTTCTCTTACTGATGCTGATTGGTAACGTATTATGGAGCTCCCTGTCTGTTGACAGTTGAAGGGAAAATATTGTCTTAAGTAATGAATTTATTGGTAGCTCTTCCATTACCCAAAATGAATGTTTAGATTACTCATGAGAGTCTGTCATGTTAGAGTTACCAGGGAGCTTTTCCTGTGACACAATTTATTCTAATTCCTAAGCCCCCATCTCACCATGTTATAGCCTATTAAATGTGTCATAGGATGATTAGGTAGAGAGATACGAGGTTTTGTTATTAACACAATTTACACAGGCGCACTGGAGAAATGAAACCCCTGCTGAACAAACTTGGGTTGAACTCTTAGCCATGTTCTCTGTTTTTATCAGTACAAAGGATGTCCAGAGACAAATCGGGATTCTCAACCATGAGGACGCACTACAAGGTGCTCTGTGAATTGCATCAAGGATGCATATTGAAAAGTAACTCTCATGGCTTTATTATGGATTTCTTGAAACCGCTCCAAACAGTGCTTCTTGATGCCCCCTCCCATGCCCCTTCTAACATTCCTAGAGGTATTTTGAAGGTCAGAAGAGAGACAGAACATGGTACTTGTGGCATTACATAATGTAACATTAGTGGTGTATATATTACATGTATTGACATTATATACAATAACAGACGTGCATTCAGAAACCAAGCCATTTTTGAAACTATGTGAAGCATAGAGAGAATTACGATCTGTGTTAGTAGTGAGTCATTCATTCATTCATTTAGTTGACCCAAAGAGGTAGTTTTGGAGAGGTTAAATACAGTCTTGGAATCAAAATATCTGGCTTTTGCATTCTCTGAGATTCTGTTTCTTCCACACCCATAAAATGATGATAGTGATATCTGCCTGACAAAGTTATTGGGTGAATAAATTAATTTATATGGAAATGTGAGGAGATATGCAGTAAACATTTGTGTAATTAATTACACATCCAGCACTCCATGAAAGCCATACTGTTTGTGAAGACCTTAAGGGTTTTGTTTTTGTTTTTGTTTTTTTAGTATTCTAGTTATTTTGTTATTTATTTATTTATTGGCTGCTCTGGGTCTTCATTACTGTACACGAGCTTTCTCTGGCTGCAGTGAGTGGGGGCTCCTCTCTAGTTACAGTGCACGGGCTTCTCATTGCGGTGGAGTGTAGGCTCTAGGCACGTGGGCTTCAGCATCTGCAGTACTTGGGCTCAGTAGCTGTGGCACACGGGCGAGCTGCCCCGCATCAAGGGGATTCTTACCACTGGACCACCAGGGAAGTCCAAAACCTCAGGTTTTAAAAGCCTGTTCATTTGCCCAGTTTTCGCATAAATCCAAAGTGACTGAGGTTTTATATCTCCATAAATAAAAACATAAATGGATCCTTCACCTTCAAAGCTTTAAAACCAGAGTATGCTTCTCTTTCTTGCATTCGATCCAACATTTCCCCCCAGATGTGGACCTCTCAGAGCTTGCTCAAACTCATGTCCATTGAGTCAGTGATGCCATCCAACCATCTCATCCTCTGTTGTCCCCTTCTCCTCCTGTCTTCAATCTTTCCCAGCATCAGGATCTTTTCCCCCCCAGCTGTGGAGCTTATTTTTTGGGCTCCAGAATCACTGCAGATGGTGATTGCAGCTATCAAATTAAAAGATGTTTGCTCCTTGGAAAAAAAGCTATGACTAACCTAGACAGCCGGATACGACTGGGCGACTTCACTTTCACTTTTCACTTTCATGCATTGGAGAAGGAAATGGCAACCCACTCCAGTGTTCTTGCCTGGAGAATCCCAGGGACAGGGGACGTCTATGGGGTTGCACAGACTGGGACACGACTGAAGTGACTTAGCAGGAGCAGCAGCAACCTAGACAGCATATCAAAAGCAGAGACATTACTTTGCCAACAAAGGTCTGTCTAGTCAAAACTATGGTTTTTCCAGTAGTCATGAATGGGTGTGAGAGTTGGACTATAAAGAAAGCTGTGCGCTGAAGAGTTGATGCTTTTGAACTGTGGTATTGGAGATAACTTTTAAGAGTCCCTTGGACTGCAAGGAGATCCAACCTTTAGTCGATCCTAAAGGAAATCAGTCCTGAATATTCATTGGAAGGACTGATGCTGAAGCTGAAACTCCAATACTTTGGCCACCTGATGCCAAGAGCCGACTCGTTGGAAAAGACCCTGATGCTGGGAGGGATTGGGGGCAGGAGGAGAAGGGGACAACAGAAGGTGAGATCGTTGGATGGCATCACTGACTCGATGGACATGAGTTTAAGCAAACTCCAGGGGTTGGTGATGGACAGAGAAGCCTGATATGCTACAGTCCTTGGGGTTGCAAAGATTCGGACTTGACTGAACAGCAGAGCTCAACCGAACTGAACTGAACTGAAAAGACACAGTCCTTGTTTTTATTTATCTTATCATTTAAGTAGAGAAGACTCTTCAGAGTCCCTTGGACAACAAGGAGATCAAACCAGTCAATCTTAAAGGAAATCAACCCCTAATATTCATTGGAAGGACTGATGCTGAAGCTGAAGCTTTAATACTTTGGCCACCTGATGTGAAGAGCTGACTCATTAGAAAAGATCCTGATGCTGGGAAATCTTGAGGGCAGGAGGAGAAGGGGATGACAGTGGATGAGATGGTTGAATGGTATCACTGATTCAGTGGACATGAGTTTGAGCAAAGTTTGGGAGATAGTGAAGGACAGGGAAGCCTGGTATACTGCAGTCCATGGGATCTCAAAGAGTTGGACAGGACTTGGTGACTGAACAACAAAATCATTTAATTGGGAAGACACTCATGAAATTGCCAGCGACCTCAAAGTCCACGTATGAAAGTAACACTAGTAGATGATTTTATCATGAACTGAGAAAATCCACAATAAAGTACGGAAGAAAGAACAGGGACCTTGAAGTCTGCATGAAAGTGATGGTGCTTTATACCTGGTGGGGTGAGGGCATTCTCCTGATGCTCTTTGTCCAGGAACAGAGTTGATTCCTTTGTCATACTGTCCTTCAGTAAATGTTCATAGTTTTCTAAATATAGATCTTACGTGTTTCTTGTTTGGTTCATTCCTAGACATTCTATAATTTTTGTTATTGTTAACAGTATCACTGAATTTGTATCCGAGAGACAGGAAGTGGATGCCCAGACCTTAATCATTTCCCCAGGTATCTCAGGTAAATGACAGGAGCTGGTGAGTTACTAGAAACTGGGGAGTTACCCGGACTTTTCGCACAACGCCTCTGAGGCTCATACCTGTAGAGAACGTGGAGGTTGTTGCCCCAAGGGGTGCTGGCAGGAGGCATGCATGCATGCTCAGTCATTGCAGCCTCATGGACTGTAGCCTGCCAGACTCCTCTGTCCATGGGATTATCCCAGGCAAAATTAACTAGAGTGAGTTGCCATTTGCTTCTCCAAGGGATCTTCCCAACCCAGGGATCGAACCTGCATCTTTTGCATCTTATACATTGGCAGGCGGATTCTTTACCACTGAGCTACCTGGGAAGCCCCTCTGGCTAAAGGCAGAGGGCACCAACCCAGAACCATCATCAAGACAGGTAGCTTCCCCAGCTTTAGAAATTAAAATTTCACCCTCCTTCATTCTTTGCTTTCTTTCAAGAGATGCTTTTGTGGATTCAGGAATTCTTAAAATGGAGACTTCCCTGGTGATCCAGTGGCTAAGACTCTGTGATCCAAATGCACGGGGCCTGGGTTCTATCCCTGGTCAGGGAACTAGATCTCACATGCCACAACTAAGACTCATTGAAGTCACATAAATAAATATTAAAATAAATAAAACAAAGTAAAATAGAGCACAGGCTAATTCTCCCTTTGTGAGAATTTCTAAGAGCTAACAGCAAGGATGTTCTAAGAGCCAAGTTCTTGAGTAGAATGCTGAAATTACAAAGATTCAGTTCAGTTCAGCCACTCAGTCGTGTCCGACTCTTTGCGACCCCATGAATCACAGCACGCCAGGCCTCCCTGTCCATTACCAACTCCCAGAGATTACTCAAACTCATGTCCATCGAGTTGGTGATGCCGTCCAGCCATCTCATCCTCTGTCGTCCCGTTCTCCTCCTGCCCCCAATCCCTCCCAGCATCAGGGTCTTTTCCAATGAGTCAATTCTTTGCATCAGGTGACCAAAGTGTTGGAGTTTCAGCTTCAGCATCAGTCCTTCCAATGAACACCCAAGACTCATCTCCTTTAGGATGGACTGGTTGGATCTCCTTGCAGTCCAAGAGACTCTCAAGAGTCTTCTCCAACACCACAGTTCAAAAGCATCAATTCTTCGGCACTCAGCTTTCTTTAGAGTCCAACTCTCACATCCATACATGATCACTGGGAAAATAGCCTTGACTAGACAGACCTTTGTTGGCAAAGTAATGTCTCTGCTTTTTAATATGCTATCTAGGTTGGTCATAACTTTCCTTCCAAGGAGTAAGCGTCTTTTAATTTCATGGCTGCAATCACCATCTGCAGTGATTTTGGAGCCCAGAAAAATAAAGTCAGCCACTGTTTCCACTGTTTCCCCATCTATTTACCATGATGTGATGGGACCGGATGCCATGATCTTAGTTTTCTGAATGTTGAGCTTTAAGCCAACTTTTTCACTCTCCTCTTTCACTTTCATCAAGAGGCTGTTTAGTTCTTCTTCACTTTCTGCCATAAGGGTGGTGTCATCTGCGTATCTGAGGTTGATATTTCTCCTGGCAATCTTGATTCCAGCTTGTGCTTCCTCCAGCCCAGTGTTTCTCATGATGTACTCTGCAAATAAGTTAAATAAGCAGGATGACAATATACAGCCTTGACGTACTCCTTTTCCTATTTGGAACCAGTCTGTTGTTCCATGTCCTGTTCTAACTGTTGCTTCCTGACCTGCATAGAAAGATTAAGAAAGATGAATTCCCAGTGATTTAAAAGACCCAGGAAATCACCATCAGCCCCCTAAGGGCTGAGGAAAGCCTTGTCAGAAATTGGCTTTGAACTGTCTCCCTGTCCGAGTCACTTATTTCTCCTCACACTGCCTATTTTCATATAAAGCAATAACAAATCACTCACACAGATACAAAGACTCGTAGCACTGAGATAATGTGGTTTGTCCAGACATGCTCATTGACGACTCAGCTGAAGTGAGCTATCTCTTCTGACATTTGGCTTTCTCTCATAAACCTCCTCTTATCTTGTCTTTCCTTTCAAAGTAAAGAAAAACAGTTCCTCAGATATCCTATCAAGAGATTTAGACAAACCCTATATATGTCTTTTCTTCAAGATAAATAAATAGGCTTTCAAATTCTGCCCAACTAAGAATCTGTTTTTAGGGTAATGGAAACTTTAATGTACGGTCAGACAGCCAATGGTTGCTCTAATGGAGTGAGAAAGTGACAGATCATATGTGACTTCTGTAACTCACACTTCAAGCCAAGAATGAGGTATTAAGAGTCTCAGAATCCCAGGTGGTGCTGAGGGAATTTCTGGATCCTGCAAGCCAAGTGTTATAGAGAAAGAGGACTAGAAAGACCTAGTGTGAGTGCTCAGGCAGACAGAGAGCTTTTAAAACTGTGGTGGCTATATTTCATATGCATAGATTTTTTTCCTCTGTGCCCTTAGTATTTTTGCCCATTATTATCTGCCATTGTAACCACCAGGAAACCAGAAGGGGGAAAAATATAAGATTTAAACCCTTCAAATTTTGTTTTGGATCTTTGGGTCCAAGTTGTATTAAAAGAAAAAATAATTAGCTTGAGGCCTGAGGTCCTTCTCTTCCGATCGTCAACAGCATCTAATGTCTCTCTCCTCTTCCATTACTTTTTTATTTTATTTTTTGGCCTCATCTTGAGGCATGCAGAACTTCCCAGATCAGGGATCAAACCCATGTCCCCTGCAGTGGAAATGCAGATTCGTAACCCCTGGACCACCAGGGAAGTCCACCTCTTCCATTACTAAGGATGACTATGGGCTGACACTGCCTGGCATATCAGTAGGAAAACATTTACTTTTAGGTGATTCCCCTCTGGTCTTCATTCTGAGTGTTTTTGCTCTTGAAAAAAACAAAATCCTTAAGCTCAATTGTCTTGTTTCATGCTTTCATCTAATATTAAAATAACAGTAATAACTTCCAGTTTTTATTTGTTAAATTATCTCTGTAACAATTCTTTATTCTATTCATTTCAGTGTTTTGAGTACCTACTATGCACCAGACTCGTTCTCTGTGCATGTAATTCATATCTTTTTACACGGCATGGGATCTGAAGCTCTGAAATGTTGACTCGGTAACATTTTGAAGAGGGCAAAGCTGGAATTTAGACAAACTCGATCCTCATCCAAAGCACATGTTCTTCCCAATAAATTCTGTTGTAATAACATCCACGGAGAATATTATCTTCCTACCCTTCATCCTTTTCATGCTTCAGTTCAGTTCAGTCGCTCAGTCGTGTCTGACTCTTTGCGACCCCATGAATCGCAGCACGCCAGGCCTCCCTGTCCATCACCAACTCCCGGAGTTTACACAAACTCATGCCCATCGAGTCGGTGATGCCATCCAGCCATCTCATCCTCTGTCGTCCCCTTCTCCTCCTGCCCCCAATCCCTCCCAGCATCAGGGTCTTTTCCAACGAGACAACTCTTCACATGAGGTGACCAAACTATTGAAGTTTCAGCTTCAGCATCAGTCCTTCCAATGAACACCCAGGACTGATCTCCTTTAGGATGGACTGGTTGGATCTCCTTGCAGTCCAAGGGACTCTCAAGAGTCTTCTCAACACCACAGTTCAGAAGCATCAATTTTTTGGCGCTCAGCTTTCTTCACAGTCCGACTCTCACATCCATACGTGACCACTGGAGTTTTCATGCTTACTTTGCTCATATGTCTTGTGTTTATTGCAGTTCTGAGTTATTTATTGTTGTTCATTTGCTAAGTTGCGACCCCATGGACTGCAGCATGCCAGGCTTCCCTGTCCTATACCATCCCCTGGAGTTTGTTCAAGCTCAGGTCCATTGAGTCAGTGAAGCCATCCAACCATCTCATCCCTGATACTTCGTGTGAGCCAGACTTGTCTCCTGCTTAAGACCTTTTCATGGCTTCCCTGTGGGAAAAGTTAGCACTGTCATCTCCGAGCCCAGGCCTGCTTCCCTCATCTCCGGAACTGCCCTCCTTGTACTCATCTCTTTAGTCAGGCCATTCCCTCGCACTTCAGTCTGCTCCCTGACACTTTGCCTTCGATTCCTGCTTTTTCGCTGGCTTAGATTTATGCTACTCAAACTGCGGTTCTGGGGACCAGCAGCATCAGTATCACCTGGGAGCTTGTTAGAAAAGCGAATTCCAGCCCCACCCCCAGATCCCAGGTAATCAGGGTGCACAGTGATTGTTTGGGAAGCACAGACCTAGAACTGGAGGAGGGCATGGCAACCCACTCCAGTACTCTTGCCTGGAGAATCCCATGGACAGTGGAGCCTGGTGGGCTACAGTCCATGGGGTCTCACAGAGTCGGACACGGCTGAAGCGACTTAGCACGCGCACATGACCTAGAATGTGCTTGTCTTGTTTTTCACCTTGACAACTCTCACTTATTCTTCAAAACTTCCCTTTGAGCTGAGGTCAGTTTTCAAGGTCCCTCTGGGTGAGAGGTCCCCAAGCATACAAGTTTTATATGTAGCATATAAGCTCTTGCCTTTCAGGGAGGGGGGTGTCTGTGATGTTCTTCTTTCTAAGCACAGAGCTGTGTGAGGCAGCTTTTCTTCAGAGACATCAAACAAAACAGTATATTGCGGCAGACTGACTGCAGGCACAGATACGTCAATCCAGCTGCCTCTATTAAGCCAGACATTAAAGAGAGTTGCAATTATGTAAAATGAGGCCATTCTTCACACTAAAACTCTTTTTTTGTTCTGGAAAATAGTTATTTTTCATCAACATATGTTATTTATGCTAACATGTAATAGGCTTATTGTTATTTTAATGAACTGATCAATGTAATATTACTGTATGACATGAACAAACACATTTATTTACTTTATATGTAATCTTGTCTTATTAACTTATATATTAACTTTAGTATTGATTCAATCAAGGAGATATTTTTATTTTAATTTCCCTTATAGTTAATGTTGGGCTTCCCAAGTGGCTTAGTGGTAAAGAATCTGCCTGCCAATGCAGGAGACGAAGAGACATGGATCCTATCCCTGAGTTGGTTCTCAGCATTTCCTTCCCTGGAAAAGGAAATGGCTCCCTGGCAACCGGTTCCAGTGTTCTTGCCCGGTCCACTTGTATAGTTCTCTCATTAGATCATGAGCTCCTTGAGGACTATGACTATGACCTATTCAGCTATTTATTGAGACTAAAGAAACATGTAGCATCCTCCCAGAATACTTTGGGGACTAAGGAGTACGTTTACTCTCCAGTTTATAGAGAGAGCCCTGGGCAGCCTACAGCTGAGAACTGGCTTCAGGGGTGGTGATTTGTGTATGATGCTCTAACCCTCAGTTGCTAAAGGAAGTGACACATGGCCATCACCACCAGCCCCAGGGTTACTCCGCTGCATGTTTCAGCTGCTGGAGTCCCACCTCCCGCGGGAGGTAGGGGAGTTCCATGAGCAGCAGCGCCCATTTGTGCCGGGCATCCTCACACCAGCAGGCATCTTCTCCTGTGTCCCTGGTTCTCTGACCTGTAAAGGTACAGTGAGAGGACTAGGATTACAGAAACATAGATGGCGCCACAAGAGACTCGTTTGGCCGTGTATGCTGGGAACTGACTTTGGCCAACTCAGTGAGAGGATGAAGAAGCCCATGGGAATAGAATCCCACATCATACTAAATTCTACCACTATTAGGGACAAAAACAGCCACATACCCCATCTGCAGGCTTCATGAATCCCTGCCTCCTACCCTTTAAAAAAATTTTTTTAAATTTTGTATTGTAGTGTAGCTGATGAACAGTGTTGCGATAGTTCCAAATGGCCAGCAAAGGGACTCAGCCATACATGTACATGTATCCATTCTCCCGGCAAACTCCTCTCCCATCTAGGCCGCCACATAGGCAGAGTTCCCCATGCTATACACTAGGTCCTTGTTGGCTATCCACTTTAAATATAGCAGTGTGTACATGTCCATCCCAAACTCTTTAACTATCCCTTTCCCCTATGCTTCCCCCCCAGCCCCCGCAGCAATCTTAAGTTCATTCTCTAAGTCTGCCTATCTGTTTCTGTTTTGCAAGTAAGTTCATTTATATTTCTTTTTAGATTCTGCATAGAATGTGTTTGTCATTTGCTATTTCTCCTCCTCTCTTACTTCACTCAGCATGACAATCTCTAGATTCATCCATGTTGCTGCAAATGACTTTATTTCATTCTTTTTAACCCTGCTTCCTTCCCTTGTGAATGCCTCAACAAGCCCCTTGCATGGAAGCCATGATGCAGTCGTATCCTGTTCCTGTTGGAAGCCAGCAACAGAATTCTGTCAGTGGCTGGGCACAGGGTGGAACAAAAGCTTAGGTGATGCCTCTCTGATCCTGCCAAGAGGTACCTATCTAGTATTTCTGGCCGACCCACATGTTTTGACCACTCATTTTACCAGTGAAAATGTATTTTCCTTATCCTAATTACAAACTCTTTAGGGCTGGTTGGAGATAACAGTAGTTGAACTCTATAACAGACCTCTGGTTTATGAACTATGAGAGTCTGTCAAATGCTAACTAATGAAGTGTGGGTTCCTGATGAGGGTACTTCAGATGTTAATGGACATCCCCTAGGGTGAAGAATAAAGTGCGCACATGTGTGCGCGCGCTCACACACACACACACACACACACACACACACACACACCCCTGTCTCACACTGTTTATGCTGAAGTATCTTCAAGTAAATCACAGGCAGTATAACAATATCATTAAGTTCAAATACACACAGCATAGTGAAAACCAAATATGGTAGTCTCATTTATCTGAAATTCAGCTATGCCATCATTTCATTTAACTGGAATAAAGGCAAGAACCTGTGAATAAACAGAGAGAATCATCACGATAGATGCTCAGTACCAGATTCACCATATTTCACGGAATCCTGTAACCTCCCAAATACACGTTCCCCCCTCTGCCTCCATAGAAGAGATCTTTGAATAAATGTCACACTCCTAGTAATTCTGCATTTTCAGTCTCAGCCCCGGTTACCCTCTTTGGCCTCACTCAGCCTGTGTGTTCTCCATCTGCGTGCAAATTCAAGTTCAGCTCTCTAGGGTTTTCGGACCCTTCACAGATTAAGAGGAGCAAGCTAGGAGGAGACAGGGAAGCTGCCGCAGGTGGGAAAACTGACAAACGGAAGTGGCAGCTTTTCAGTACCTGCAAATAGAGGCGGAATCAGCAAAATTTAATAAGTAAATATAAGAACTCAGTTCTTGTAATGGCTGAGTCATATAATAAGTCAGTTACTTGAGGCCAAGAGCTCTTCATACCTTAACAGACCCTGTGGATGAAACAGAGTCTAAGGCTCATGCTCATTGTATCAGACACCTGTTAGGCAACATTACAGACGTCTGGACCTCCCCTGTCCTGAGGCTGAGGCCCCTCATTCTCGGCAGTTCTCTGCGCTCCAGCTGGTTTCTGGCAGGTTCATCCTGACAGCACTATCCTTATGCCCGAGCCTCCTGCACTGGGGTGTCTCTATTGGTGCTGGAGCCTGTGACACCTCTCAGCACCCATGTTTACAATCCAGAAGTTTCTGTGTGGTGGTAGTGGCGATGTGGGCAATGTAGGGGGGCTGGTAGATGCACTCTTCCTCCCAGAGGGATTGTTCCAAGTCTCCTTCACCCATTTGGCCTCTTGGAAGATGGAGCCACCAGGTTGAGGGATCAAGCAGTGGCCAGCTCAGGTCAGCCCCCTGACTTTCTCTGCTGCCCACATTCTGTCTTCCGGGACTGAGCCCTCTTTATAGAATAATTCATAGACGCTTTGGCTTAAGACTTGCCTTTTGAGAAACCCAGGCAAAAATACTCATCACCATCATGGAAGGTCAAGTTATTTCAAAAAATTGATGGTAAAGAATCTGCCTGCAGTCAGGGAGACCTGGGTTCAATCCCTGGGTTGGGACGATCCCCTGGAGAAGGGAACAGCTACCCACTCCAGTATTCTTGCCTAGAGAATTCCATGGACAGAGGAGCCTGGCAGGCTACAGTCCATGGGGTTGCAAAGAGTAGGACACGACTGAGCAACTTTCACTGATTCAGTTCAGTTCAGTCGCTCATTCGTGTCCGACTCTTTGCGACCCTATGAACTGCAGCACGCCAGGTCTCCCTGTCCATCACCAACTCCCGGAGTTTACTCAAACTCATGTCCATTGAGTCGGTGATGCCGTCCAGCCATCTCATCCTCTGTCGTCCCCTTCTCGGCCTGCTCTCAATCTTTCCCAACATCAGGGTCTTTTCAAATGAGTCATCTCTGATTTCACTGATTAAGAAGGACCGAAAAATGGGCACTGATTTCCACGTACTATTTATTTGGCACATAGAAATTCCCATTAAAAATTTTTTGTTATTTATTTTATTTATTTTTGGTTGCACTGGGTCTTAGTGGCTTTGCTCAGGCTTTCTCTAGTTGTGGCACATGGGGGTTACTCTTCATTGCAATATTCCGGCTTCTCATTGCGGTGGCTTCTCTTGTTTCAAAGCATGGGCTCTAGGGCTCAGGCTCAGCAGTCATGGTGCACAGGCTTAGGTGCTCCATGAGCTTAGTTAGGTGCTCCATGGGTTTGGCTGCTCCACAGCATGTGGAATCTTCCCAGACCAGGGATCAAACCCATGTCCCCTGCATTGGCAGGTGGATTTTTAATCCACCATGCCACCAGGGAAGTCCAGAAATACCCATCTTTAATGAAGTATAATTGACATAACATTATATTAGTTTCAGGTGAACAACAACATGCTTCAGTATTTTAAATACTACAGAATGATCACCACAGTAAGTCCAGTTAACATGCCTCACCATACATAGTTACAAATCTTTATCTCATGACGAGAACTTTCAAGATCCATTCCCCTAGGTACTTACGAGCATACAACACAGGTATGTAACACAGTTTTATTAACTATAGTCCCCATGCACATTATAGCCCCAGGACTTATTAATTATAATGGGAAATATGTGCCTTTTGTCCCCTTTCATGTAGAAATTTCCATTTTGATTCAGATTCCATCTGATGGAATTCCGTCTTATCCTTTGCCACAAACAATTTAAAAGAAAGTAGGGGTAATTAAACATTTATACCTTCAGCTAGCAAGAAAACTCAGCCGTCTAAAGTAGTTGTCTTCTTGAGTCATGACAGCACAGTTGTAACTGAGGGCTATTGGAAAATGCAATCAGCAGACTTGGGAGGAGATTTACCAGGATAGGCTTTCTTTCTTTTTTATATTTATTTACTTTTGGCTGCGTTGGGTCTTAGTTGTGGTTAGCAGGCTTGGTTACCCCGCAGCTTGTGGGATCTTAGTTCTTTGACCGGGAATCGAACTGCAGTGGAAGGTGGTTTCTTAACCCCTGGACCACCAGGGATGTCCCAGGATAGGCTATCTGAAGGAAGTCAGACTTCAGCTGAGTTTGGAAGGCCTGGGGACCTTTGGAAGGATGGTGCAGCTTGAATTTAGGAATGGAACCCATGGACTAGAAAGTATGCATTGTGCACAAGGGTGATACTTCTTCCACTCGAAATGGAAAAAAACGTGTTTTGTCAGCCTGTTCATTTTTGCACACAACAAGGAAAATAGTCAGCCCACCTAAATCAATTCATCTGTAGCAGTTGATCAGTTCAGTTCAGTCACTCAGTCGTGTCTGACTCTTTGCCACCCCATGAATCTCAGCACGCCAGGTCTCCCTGTCCATCACCAACTCCCGGAGTTTACTAAAACTCATGTCCATCAAGTCGGTGATGCCATCCAGCCATCTCATCCTCTGTCATCCCCTTCTCCTCCTGCCCCCAATCCCTCCCAGCATCAGGATCTTTTCCAATGAGTCAACTCTTCGCATGAGGTGACCAAAGTACTGGAGTTTCAGCTTCAGCATCAGTCCTTCCAATGAACACCCAGGACTGATCTCCTTTAGGATGGACTGGTTGGATCTCCTTGCAGTCCAAGGGACTCTCAAGAGTCTTCTCCAACACCACAGGTCAAAAGCATCAATTTTTCAGCGCTCAGCTTTCTTCAGTTGATATTGATCATGCAAGTAGCCAGAATTACTCCAGTGGCTTCTTTCTTATGCAGAAATCAGCTGCTGGTGAGTAACTTATCATTGATAAGTTTGGGAATCAACCTTGCTCCCTTGGGTGGGGCAAGAGGATTGTACTCTTTTCACTTGGCTATTGTCGTTTCAGCACAAAATCCACATGTGAGCACACACACACACACATACACACACACACACACACACACACACACAGAGTGCTATCTTCTGTCACTAATTCCATAAAAAATTTTACTGTTAAATAGAGAAGGGAGGACAATCTTGTATTTTAAAGGACCACTCTTAAAAAAATTTTTAAATACATCAAAAGACCACTCTTTAAAATGAATTAAATTTTTCTTACTTAAATCTTAGGCCAGATCCTAAAGGAAACAGAGAAAATAAGACTTAAATAACAACAGCATGATCAAAGCAAAAAGTAGTAACCTAACATATTGGACTTTCATTCTTTTGGGAATTGAATATCTCTTTGAGAATTTGCTGAAATCTGTGGACCTTGAACCCCAGAAAAATGAGAATACCAAAAAAAGTTTGCATGTAATTTCATGGGTCCCAGGTTAGAGAAAATGCTTATGTTTTCCCCTGTGATGTTCAGTTTATCTCAGATAGCAAGAGTCGAGGTGAAATGCAGTTTTAAGGGTGCAGTTTTAAGAGAGAAAGTAGACATGAAGTGACTTTGTTTTAAAGTTATTTTGTAAATAATTGTAAATGTGCATCTTAGTCATCGTATTCTGTTACCATCGGGAGTTAATCTGTCATTCTTATAATTTATTGAGAATGATTGGTAACTAATTAGAAAAGGAGGGAGGAGAGTGAGGGGAAGGAAGGACAGAGACGAAAAATCCTCAAGAGAGACACAGATTGACATAGTGTCTAATCAACTTACATTTCTAGAGGAGACTGGAGAAACCCTAAATATCAAACAATTGAGGGTGAACTGACTTAATTTTTTTGGCCACAGACAGGTGGATTTCTGTCACGCAAGTCAACAATTCAGCTACTTATTGGGCACCTGCTGTGTTAACCAGCATTTTGTGTTCAAGGAACCACAAATGATGTGAATTAGATCAAGACAAAGCCTAACCTCAAAGAATTTGTCCTGCACTCATTATGATGTAATCAAAGCTTTGAAAAGGGAAAAAGTCCTTTTAACCTTCCTTCCATGGTCTTAGCAATCAATATGTCTGGGCATTTTCCTTCAAGTCCTTCATTGTTAATGAGGTAGGGATAATGCTCTTTTGTGTTAAAATTCTGCAGTGATGGTGTTTATCTTTTGATAAACTGCTTAGTGAGCTCATGCAAGCTGTTTGTACAAAGACAAATTAAAATCAAGTAGATGGATGCAGCTAGCCTCCACATGCAGACCTCAAAAGCAAATAAAGCTGAAGTTGGAGAGAAAATAAAAGTATGTCTTTTTTCCCACAAGTTGCAAGTTTCCGACAGAGATGCTTTCATGGAGAGGCTCGTTGCTATCTCTGATTCCTCCATGGGAGGAATTTATACAGAATATGGGAATTATGCTCCTAGGTAGTCTAGTTAAAGGTTTTCTTCTAAGGGAATGCTTATTGTGAAGTAGCACAGGAAAAGTGATGTCAAGACTAACTGAAGGTCAAAAACAAACCTGGAGTGATTAAAACTTTCTGAGAATACTTCAAATGCAGCCATCATGAAACACTCTCACTTAAAGACACTGAAGCATCCGAGAAGCAGACTCCAGGGTACAGCGGTGAAGCCTATTTTCAACTTAATTCAGAGAGTCTGGAAGATTTTCTGAAGTCCATCAGTGGACTTCTGTCTTCAGATCTGCCTCCAAACAAATCACATATTCCACCTCCTGGTGGTCGATAACAGAGGAGACAAAGGAAGAAGGAGGGAATGGTCCGTTCATTTAACCAGCTGCCAGGGCAGATCATCTGTCCTCAAAATAAATGCTTATTGTAAGCACCCAGATGACTTTGCCTGGTCCCCTACAAGATGCGAAAATTGCAGGGAAGATGAATTTCTGACTTGGCCGTAAGTGGAATCACAGAAGCAAACATGTTTAATCAAGATGCCAGTGACGGCTCATCCCTCATCATTACGATACATTTGAGGGCTGTAATTTCTCTCTCACCCGTTATATTTGCTTCTTTTCACATTTCCTGAGCTGGCTCTGTTTGGAAGTCAGCAGGTCACTTCCCCTTCTTTCATGCTCTAATAGATTTCACTCTCAAGATCTCACACCCCAGCAGCAGTGGACCGCTGTGCAAGGGTTAGTCAAGCAACAAGAAATGCTTGCAGACAGAGAACAGCAATTTCTTTTTCATCTGAAGAAAAATGAGCGTTGTAAGATGCTTATCACACCCAGATTTGAATACACACACATACACACACACACACACATATATATATATATATATGAAATCCCTGATTCTTCTCCATAGAAAAAACTTTTGGTCTCAAGGCCTTTTAATATTTCAGTTCTTATTGTGATCCAGTTTATTGGAATAAGGATATTCTTCAAAGCGTTGAAAGGTTAGGGCCTGTGTCAATATCTGTGTCTTTTAATCAAAGCCTACTTGGACAGGGGTGTTGTGGCGTGATGGCATTTGATGTGTGAAAATAGACCGCACATGCATGCTTGGTCAGTTCAGTTGTGTCTGGCTCTGCAACTCCATGGACTGTAGCCCACCAGGCTCCTCTGTCCATGGGATTCTCCAGGCAAGAATACTGAAGTCGGTTGCCATGCCCTCCTCTAGGGGATCTGCCCCACCCAGGGATCCAAACTGCACCTCTTAGTCTCCTGCGTTGGCAGGTGGGTTTGTTGTTGTTGTTGTTTTCACCACTAACGTCACCTGGAAAGCCCAGTGGACTGCAGATTTTGAGCTAAATGCTGTAAACCATCTTCCCATGTTGATATTAGTGTCATGAGCAACTGTGAGATGGGAACTGAAAGGTTTCCAACATCTACTTTGGGTCTCCTCTTATAAACTGTCACCTTAAAGCTCTAGGACACTCCTCCCAAGTTACTGTAAGGTGAGCTTGAGTGCTTTGACTTGTGATTTTGGCTTAAACGTGTGGGTCTCTGGTTTCAGATCTGTAAAGGAGAGCTACTCTTCTTTGGGTCATTCTTAGATTCATACCGCCCCTTCTCTCTTTCTTCACCCCTTCCTTTTTCTTTCTCTCTTGATGATTTTAGGAGGCTTCTCCTATCTCCTTTCTTTTCCTATCAGATAACTCCCATCTGAGTGTTCACAGAAAGGCAGAGAGGAAGTCACTCACATTCCAAGAAAAGACCAAACCTGTTAGACTGGCTGTTAATCTTAAATGTTGCCAGAAACGCAGCATATTTGGCAGCTCAGAGAATGACCTAGAAGCTCATGCCCAGAAATCACTCATTAAACTGGAGGTAGGATGTAAGATATCCTACCGAGGCAGGAAAAAAGGAGAGATGACCTCAATGGAGGTAGGTTACCTTTATTCAGGCAAGGATGGGCAACAGTCAGCCTAACGACCAGGCTGAGCGAGCGAGGGATCAGGGAGGCTTCATATTTAAAGGGAGGTTTGTGGAAGTGATAAGGGAAGCGTTAGTCAGGCGGGACATTTTGGGTGATCTTTAGTTGAGACGGCATTTATAGTTGAACAGGGGGTGGGAGGTTTCTGGGCAGGGGGTGATAAGTCCCAGGTAGATGCGACTGGCCCGGAGCATCAGGGAGGGACTTAAAGTTCAGTTTTGTTTTCCCCAGAGTTAAATGATTCAGCAAGGGCCTTTGAGACTGTTGTTTTCTTTTCCAGGTCCAAGGACTCCTCCATAGGAAGCCTCACAGTGAAACCTGTTAGTGGAAGCTGGGGGTTGGGTCTCAGGGAACACAAACGTCTCTTTCATCGAGTTGTTGACTTCATATACACAATCTTGTGTTGGCACCAGTCCAAGAGGTGAACATCTAATGAGGAACCCGAAAGCAGGCTGAACATTGATTGTGCAGTTTGTGGGTGTTTTGGAAAACCTTGGCATCTTATCTGTCATACTCTGAACAGCCCTGCTGAAGTCACATGAGTGTTTTTATTTTTCTGAGCTGAGAACTCATCATTGACTAACCGATCATGTAAACATATTTAGGGGTGGCTGTTCTGTGCAGGGCTCTGTGCTAGACTCTGGAGAGTCTGACTTTATGCCTCACTCCACAGGCCCGGTGGTCTATCCTTGTGACAAGACAGGTTGCCTGTGAGATGGATATTACATTGTAAAAAGTTTCCTGGGGAGGGTTGTTGGGGCCAACACCTGTGGAAGAAGGGACAGAAACAGGATTGAGGAAGGGAAGAAGCTGGGCCTTGACTCAATGGTCTCAATGGAGGCTTCAGCCAGCCCGACAGTGGTTTATTCTTCAGAGTCATGGTGAGTCGGGGCGGTGGTACTCCGCCTGCGTAATGGACTTCTGCCCTTTTAGGTCAGTCACTGGATAGGGTTGTTGGGAGAAGGCATGACTTAGGGCAAGATGACTCCATCGGGCAGAGACAACATGACTCAATGGTCTCAATGGAGGCTTCAGCCAGCCCGACAGTGGTTTATTCTTCAGAGTTATGGTGAGTCGGGGCGGTGGTACTCCGCCTGCGTAATGGACTTCTGCCCTTTTAGGTCAGTCACTGGATAGGGTTGTTGGGAGAAGGCATGACTTAGGGCAAGATGACTCCATCGGGCAGAGACAACATTGTCATCGCCTGGGACATGAAGCCCTCTGATCCTAAGAGGAATCTGGATGGCTCACCGTAGTGTCTACTACATTATTCTAGAAGGTTTTCGGCTACTCCACAGAAGCACTTGACTCGCCTGGCTTGTCCCAGAGTAATACCTCAGGGATAAAGCCATTCTAGTGTTGGTTAATTTGGTGGATCAACAGCATATTCAAGAGCCTTTCCATCTTTCTGTTCTGTCAACCCAAGAGGTCTCCTTTTTTTTCTGAACCTTTTTCCTGTGACTGTTGCAAGGGTTGTGACTGGAGCAGGTCCAGGAGACTCTGTGAGGAAAAGAGACTCCATCTTTCCCTCTGAGCCCTTTCTGCCATCAAGGAAAATGTTGCTTCATCACTCTTTTTTTTAATTGAGGTAAAATATACACAACATAATATTTATTATTTTAACCACTCATAAGTGTATAATTCTGTAGCCTTAAGTATATTCACAGTGTTGTATGCGGGCTTCCCAGGTGGCGATAGTGGTAAAGAATCCGTCTGCCAATGCAGAAGACCCAGGTTCAATCCCTGGGTCTGGAAGATCCCTTGGAGAAGGGCATGGCAACCCACACCAGTAGAATCCCCATGCCTATAGAATCCCCATAGACAGAGGAGCCTGGTGGGCTACAGTCCATGGAGTCACAAAGAGTCGGACATGACTGAAGTGACTTAGCACATAGCCAGTGTTGTATACCTATCCTCACTTTTATACTCAAATCTTTTTCATCACTCTCAAAAAAAAAAAACAAAAAAAAACCCTATACCTATGAAGCAATAGGTATTGCTTTTTCTTTCCTCTTCCTTCCCAGTTCCTAGTGACCTCTATTCTACTTTCTCTCTCTATGAATCTGCCTTTTCTAGGTTCCTTGTATAGGTGGAATTGTAACCATATTTGTCTTTCTGTGCCTGGTTTCTTTCATGTTTTCAGGTTTCATCCATGTTGTGACTTGTATCAAAGGTTTGTTCCTTTTTATGTCTGAATAGTATTCCATAGTATGGATGGACAGCATTTTGTTTATCCATTCATCTACTAATGGACACTTGAATTGTTTCCACCTTTTGGCTATTGTTAATAATGTTTCTATGAACATTGCTGCTCAAATGCCCTGTTCAAGTCCCTGCTTTCCAACTTTCTGAATAGATACGTAGATGTGGAATTGCTGGGTCATATGTTAATTTGATATTTAACCTTTTGAGAAACGTTTAATTTTTGCAGCAGCAGCCTCACCACTTTCCATTCCCATCAGTGATGCATAAGGGTTCCAGTTTCTCTACATCATCATTAACACTTGTTATTTCCTTTTCAAAAGTTATAGCTATCCTTTCTCTCTGAGAAGTACAATAACCTGGGGCATCCTGCCTGGTCCAAGGGGGCTATAGAAATCCCCCGAGAGGGAAGAACGGTTAGACTGAAGCTGAAGCCAGTGGGGGGCAGTCAAACCAGAGACGGTGGATTCCATAGGGTGGGGGCAAAGCAAGAGAGTCATGGCAAGGGCCAGGCTTCTCCCCGGGGAACCACAGCCCCTCTGCACCACGACACAGCGCCCTCATTGACAGAGTGTGTCCATCCTGAGTCCATGGCGAGGAGTAAATGAGAGAAAGCATATGGCACGCTTAGCCCAGCATCCAGCACAGAGTCAGCCGCCAATACGTGATTTCTGTCTCCTTTCCAGGAGCAAAATGAGGGTCCCAGACTGTGGCTCAGAACAGGACTAGGGGGACTTCCCTGGCGATCCAGTGGTTTAAGAACCTGACTTGCAATGCAGGGAACATGGGTTTGATCCCTAGTTGGGGGACGAAGATCCCTCATGCCATGGGGCAACTAAGCCCTGACACCGCAAAAGGAAGGAAGGAAGCAGCTGCCTTTTAAAAAAGAACAGGACTTGGAGAGGCTCCTTTCAGAGATACTGGATTGTAACACAGAGTGGAGGGATGGAAGGAGCCGCCTGAGTTGCAGGATGCCCTGCGGACAACATTCAGCTGCTTCCTGTCCTCCCCAGAGGCGTCCAAGACAAGCAGCCACCGCAGACCATCATCTCTGGGCTTCCCGTCAGAGCCCCCGCCTCCTCACACACTCCCACAAGCTCCCAGGACCATTGGCCATGGCCTGCGTGCTTCTTGCAGATCCCCTCTTCGGCGGATGCTCCCACCCCAGCTGCTGTCCTTTCGGGGGAGTTGCCCTTGTGCAGAGATTCACCCAGCCCAGGAGGCACCCTGAGGCCAGGGGCTGGATGATGCAACGGTACCTTTCCATCCGGGAAAGGAGCTCTAAAAGAGTCACCCAGCTCCACGGGATCTGCCAAGGCTCACTGTGCATGAGCTTCTCCCCGGGCCCATCCTGCCTTCCTCGCTTCAAGCATCACCCCAAAAGCCTTCTGCATCGGACTCTGGGAGCCCAGACTCAGACCAGCAATCTCTTCTTCACTGTGTGTTGTCTTTGCCCCTCCAACTACAGCCACTCATCTGACCTCCCAGGCACCCTCCTTCCACTAAAATGCAGTCATATCTTATGCCGAAATGGGTGCTGATAGGTTACTGTGCGTGCATAATAAGTCTCTTCAGTCACGTCCAACTCTGCAACCCTATGGGCTGCAGCCCGCCAGGCTCCTCTGTCCATGGGATTCTCCAGGCAAGAATACTGGAGTGGGCTGCCATGCCTTCCTCCAGGGGCTCTTCTTGACCTAGGGATCGAACCCCTCTCTCTTATGTCTACCTGGGTATTGGCAGGTGGGTTCTTTACCACTAGCACCACCTGGGAAGCCTGATGGATTAATATGTTGCCCAATAAAAACAGTGATAATTATGTGGAAACTGACCCTTACGTGCAGCTACTGCTGCTGCTGCTAAGTCACATCAGTCGTGTCCGACTCTGTGCGACCCCAGAGACCGCAGCCCACCAGGCTCTGCCATCCCTGGGATCCTCCAGGCAAGAACACTGGAGTGGACTGCCATTTCCTTCTCCAGTGCATGAAAGTGAAAAGTGAAAGTGAAGTCGCTCAGTCATGTCCTACGATTCTTTGCGACCCCATGGACTGCTGCCCACCAGGCTCCTCTGCCCATGGGATTTTCCAGGCAATAGTACTGGAGTGGGGTGCCATTGCCTTCTCCGTACATGCAGCTAGCAATCTGCAAAACCTACATGATTTTATTTGCAAAGCAGAATAACCTGATAGTCTCTGAAGTGGTTCTGCCTGGATTTGAATCTTGGTTCTACTACTTATTAGCCTTGTGACCTTGACCTTTAAAATGTTCAATTTTCCCGTCTGTAAAATGAGGATACTACTGGTCTGCTCCTCCTAAATTTTTGTTAGAATTAAATGAGCCTGTACATCAGTGGGTCTCAGAATAGCCACGACACTTAGTAAGCACATAGTATCCATTAGGTATTAGCATTTTATCAAATTGGAGGATAATTGCTTTACAGTGTTATGTTGATCTCTGCGGTACAGCAAAGTGAATCAGCTGTGTGTACACATATATCCCCTCCCTCTTGAACCTCCCTCCCATCTCACTCCCATCCCGTCCCCCTAGGTCATCACAGAGCCCTGAGCTGAGCTCCCCATGCTGGCGTTAGTATTTGCTCCTCACAAGAACCCCATGTGGTATTGTAATTCCTGCCTGTGTTGGACACCTCTGGTGCCCACCTCATACTCCCAAACCCGCCTTTTCACTCCAGCTGTCCCTGCAGCTGCCTGCGGCACAAGTGTAACTCACCAGCAACATGCCCAGCCACACTGCCTACTTCCTGCCCTGGCCTCTCTGCCACCCCCACCTGAGATGCCCGTGACTACACTCAGCCATTCTGACCCAAGCAAACCTGGAAGTGTGAGAGAGCTGACATTCCACGTGGACCCCTTGACCAAGGAGGAACTGGAACCTACGGGAAAATAGTCCCCTTTTCATTCCTGGAGAGAAGAGTTCTGAGCCCTCTTGTGTCCCATGGAGGTCCCGCAGCGGTGGGCACCCACAGCTTACCTCTTCTCTCCTTTCACTTCCCTCTTCCCAGCTACCCACTCCTGTTACTTGAGGTTACTTCCCCAAATAAACTACCCGCATACAAGCCCTTGCCTCATGCTCTGTTTGGGGAACCATCTCACTGTGTACACAAAGAATGAAAGAACAAAGAGAGACTTGTTTTCTGTGAAGAATCAGACCTGGACTCAAGTCAGATTTCTTCCACCTCCCACATCTCATTTCCTCAAGCTGTGCCCCGTCCCGGTTCATACATGCGCCTTTTAACGGAGGCCTCCCACGAGCTGGGTCAGCAGAAGGAAAACCGAGGAGAAAGCAGTTATGAACAGGCAGCTTTGTTTTGTTTTGTTGTTTTGGAGTGAGGCAGGCGTTGGTTTATTTTTTAGCCAAACTGCACAGCATGTGGGATCTTAGTTCCCTGACCAAGGATCAAACCTGTGGCTCCTGCAGTGGAAGCATGGAGTCTTAACCACTGGGCCTCCAGGAAAGTTCTGGAACAGGTAGCTTTGGACATTTTCATTTCACAGCCCCTTGATGTCCCCGCTAAGAGCCTGTCCCACACAGCCAAAGATTTCACATGACCGGAGCAGGGACTGTTGTCAAATTTGTCTTGGTACCACTAGCCCTTGGGGCCTGGTATACAGGAGGCGCTCAGAAAACACTTGCTGGGTACACAAGTCCAGCAATCAAACTATTAATGGTTTATTTGTAATCTTTGCTTTATACGTAGCCCTGCTTGTTCCTATACTTGTTTATTTTTTTGCTGGTTTGGAATGTAATTGCGGATGGACAGAGAACATTTAAGGAAGGGTTGTTTACCTTTTTTCCAAGCTACATTAAAACAGATTCACATGCCTGCAAGGTATTCAAAGAATATTGGATATTTCTTGAAATTATGGTTTAAAAAAATAAAAAAAGACTGTTGGGTTGACCGACTGATGGAAGAAATAGAAGCCATCACACTGCATCTTGTAGGACACATATAGCTCTGAGATGCATCGGTTTTACCTGTATCGATTGTTTAACACTTGAAATTCTGAAGTTTGCCGCAGGTCCTACCACTTCATATAACTTCTGCCTGCCCTAATTCTCAAGTTGGTGTTATCTGCCTAGCCTTGGTAGGTGGATGGGTTTGTGACCCCCGTACAGAGACACACAACAGGGTCCAAGAGCTGACGGAGCCGACTGGCATCATTCCTGACTCCCCTGCAGCTTGTTCACCACCGCCCCACCACCATCAACAGGTGCCCCGTGACAGCGTGGCCTCCTCCTCTTTCCAGGTACTACAAGATCACCGTGGTGCTCATGTGCTTCGTGGTCCCCACGCTGGTGCCCTGGTACATCTGGGGAGAGAGCCTATGGAACTCCTACTTCCTGGCCTCCATCCTCCGCTACACCATCTCACTCAACGTCACCTGGCTGGTCAACAGCGTCGCCCACATGTACGGAAACCGGCCCTATGACAAGCACATCAGTCCTCGGCAGAACCCGCTCGTCACCCTGGGCGCCATCGGTGAGTGTCGGGTGGGAGCCCCTGGGGACAGTGGGTGTGTGGACCTTCTTGGCTTCTCGGGGGTTTTGCAGGACATGTCAAGGGAGGCAAGGGAGTGGAGAGGACTGGAATGGACTTGGGCTTTGGTGTTAGAATCCTGGCTCTTGGACAAGCCTCTTACTCTCTAGTTTATAGCTCTCTTATTTGTGAAATGGAAACAGGAATACGTGCTTCATAAGGGTGTTACGGGTTCGATCCCTGGGTTGGGAAGATCCCATGGAGAAGGAAATGGTAACCCACTCTAGTATTCTTGCCTGGGGAATTCCATGGATGGAGGAGCCTGGCGGGCTACAGTCCATGGGGTTGCAAAGAGTCGGACCCGACTGAGCGACTCACACTTCACTTTCAAGGGTGTTACAATAATTAAATAAGATACTATATATCATCTGCTTAGTATGGTGCCTGGCACATAGTAGGTAATCGGTAATTAGCAGCTGTTTATTTTAATGCTGGCCATTTCCCTAAAGGAGGAGTAGCAGTTGATGTTGCTCTCAAACTGCCTGACCGCTCTTAGCCTCAGCTGTCCAACATTTGGCTGACCACTTAAAAAGGGCCCTCAAACAGAGGGATGGAGAGAAATGGGACCTTGACAATCTCGTGGGACTGCAGAATGGTTAAGAGTCAGTCTGACAGGCTTAGTTGAGGCTTAGTTCCTCTGCTCAATCTCCGGGCAAGTTATCTGGCTCCTCCCCACCTTGTGTTCTTATCTAAAGTGGGGACAAGAGTAGCGTTGACCTTCGCCCGGGGTCGCCAGAGGGTTAGATGAGTTAATACCTAGTGTTTGCAGCAGTGCTTAGCAGGAAACAAGCCTTCAGGGATGTTGTTTTCCTTACTAGCTTAATGGTCTTAGGCAAATTACTTGTCCCTTCTATGTACTTCCATCCTCATTTTAAAATAGGATTAATCATAGCAGCTAGCTCAGTGATAATGAGGATTATAGTCATTAATACCCTTTGAAGAATTCAGCCCTGTGGCTGTCACACAGTAAGTGATTAATAAATGTTACTGGGACTTCCCTGGTGGCTCAACTGGTAAAGAATCCACCTGCAATGCAGGAGACCACTCCTGCAATGCCAGAGTTCGATTCCTGGATTGGGAAGATCCCCTGGAGAAGGGGTAGGCTACACACTCCAGTATCCTTTGGCTTCCCTGCTGGCTTAGTTTGTAAAGAATCCACCCACAGTGTGGGAGACCTGGGTTCGGTCCCTGGGTTGGGAAGATCCTCTGGAAGAGGGCATGGCAAACCACTCCAGTATTCTTGCCTGGGAAATCCCATGGACAGAGCCTGGCGGGCTATGGTCCTGGGGTCACATAGAGTCAGAGACAATGTATATATATATATATACACATGGTAGTTTAGTTGCTAAGTTGTCTCCAACTCTTAGCTCCTCTGTCTGTGGCATTTCCCAGGCAGGGATACTGGAATATATATATGCAATTATATATATATATATACATATATATATTTAATATTGCTTATAATAAGTCTCTTTCTACCTAAATATTGGGTATATTCTGTAAGATCATATGGAAACCTGACTGAACTTTTTGGCCAACCCAATATATATCCATATAGAAAACAGTATATATCTATATCTATATAAAGGTAGATGTATTCTGTTTCTGTGTGTGTGTGTATGTGTGTGTTTACGGGAACAGGGCGGGGGAAGGAGGAGAGATTTGTGATGAGGAACTGGCCGGTGAGATTACGGAGGCTGAGTCCCACCGTCTGCCATCTATAAGCAGGAGACCCTGGAAAGCCAGTGGTATAATGAAATCTGAGTACAAAGGCCTGAGAACTGGCTTCCCTGGTGGCTCAGACGGTAAAGTGTCTGCCTGCAATGTGAGAGACCCAGGTTCAATCCCTGGGTCGGGAAGATCCCCTGGAGAAGGAAATGGCAACCCACTCCAGTACTCTTGCCTGGAAAATTCCATGGACTGAGGAGTCTGGTAGGCTACAGTCCATGCGGTCACAAAGAGTCAGACACGACTGAGCGACTTCACTTTCACTTTTCACAAAGGCCTGAGAACTAGGGGAGCTGATGATGCAGATCCCAGCCTGAGGGCAGGAGAAGATGAAATAGACATTCAGTCAGTGTGTCCGGAAAACAGGGGGCAATTCCTCCTTCCTCCAGGCCCTTAAGAGACTAGCTGATGCCCACTCACGTGGAGGAGGACCATCTACTTTACTGACTCCACCACTTCAAATGCTAATCTCACCCAGAAACACCTTCACAGACACCCAGAAATAAGGGTTAATCTGTGCACTCCTTGGCCGGTCAGATTAACATGTAAAATTAACCATCACAGAGAAAGAAAGTAGGACTGGAAGGATGGGGGGATGGATGGGGCTCAACATCCATCCATCCTTGGGGAGTGGGGTTTCTTTTTAGGTAGTGAAAATGTTATAAAGTTCGTTGTGGGGATGCCTGCACAACTCTGCGAATATACAGAAAGAAAGCCATTAACTTGGATACTTTAAATGGGTGAATTGTATGGTGAATTACATCTCAATAAAGCTGTTTGAAAAAAATGAAAAAAGATGTGAGACTCCTCCTGAAAACACCCTGGGGGAGGGGCAGTAAGGGAGAAAAAGTTACTCACTGTGAAGGGAAGAGTAATATATAGGCAGATTTTGGATATTTAAAGATCCAACTCCTTAATTCACTTACTTATAGGGTCGATTATCATTTATCTCTTCCGAGCTCTCCCAAGAAGTCTTCCTTTAATCCCTTTAGTCGACAGAGGCTATTTTTCTTTTATGAACATACATCAAAATGATGATCTGTTATCAGCCATTGGGCATTTAGCTTCCAAAGTACAGCTCTAAAGTCATGGGAGCATGTCACCAGTTCACAGGGAAAATTCATCTTGAGACTTTATGCTGATAACTTTATTATTATTTTTCTGTTTCTATCATTTGTCTAGCCAATTCAGTGAACGCTCCCAAAGGGCAGACAGCAAGTACAGTAAGTCCCCTACATACAAACACGTTCTGTTCCGAGAGCAAGTTCGGAAGTCCAGATTGTTCAGAAGTCCAACAAAGTTAGCCTAGGTAGCCAGCTAACACAATTGGCTATATAGTACTGAACTGTAATAGGTTTATAATACTTTTCACATAGATAATACATACATAAAAAGCAAACACAAAA
Organism: Cervus elaphus; assembly: GCF_910594005.1. NCBI lineage: Eukaryota > Metazoa > Chordata > Mammalia > Artiodactyla > Cervidae > Cervus > Cervus elaphus. The sequence goes on from NC_057820.1 coordinate 19,162,142, forward strand.
AATAAAGCATCTCTAATCTTACAGTCCAGTACCTTGAAATGTATGCACTGTACAACAGATGGCATACAACACATCTTTGCAGGTTTGTACATAGGGGACCTTTTGTAGGTTTTCTGTGTCTTACAATCTCATTGCATTTAAGAACTCTGCAGAGAGGTGGTGATAGTGTTATTTCAAGCCTACTTTGTCTTCCAGGTGAAGGTTTCCATAACTACCATCACACCTTTCCCTTTGACTACTCTGCGAGTGAATTTGGCTTAAATTTCAACCCAACCACCTGGTTCATTGACTTCATGTGTTGGCTGGGGCTAGCCACTGACCGCAAACGGGCAACCAAGCAGATGATCGAGGCCCGGAAAGCCCGGACTGGAGACGGTAGCGCCTGACTCTGGACCCTCCATCCGTGCCCGCTGTCAACGACGCCTCGGTTCATGGCCTTTGTTACCACACTTCTCTTGTTCATTGGATCGTGGGAGGGGGCGCAAGCTGGGGAGAGAACAGAATCCACACAGTTTGGGGATTTTTTTCGTTGGTCTCAAAATAATGTCAAGATACAAACTATCAACGAAAAGAATTTTTTAAAAGTCAGTGTAACTACGCTTTAACACTAGAACGCGGACATGTGATTTAATCGCTATAGCTACAACATGTCATTCAAACATACATCGTCATGTGCTTGTCCTTGTACGTGATGTTAACCCTGACAGGATGAAGGAATTTCATATTCTTTCAGTGTGATTCAGGAGAGCCTTTGTTTTCTCTTTCTGTTTTAAACCCAACCTTATTTTTAAACAGACTATCTGAAGGAGCAGAGAGAGGCAGGGTAGAAGGCAAAAGAGAGGGTCTAAGTAGTAAGGAAAGAATGTTTCTGCTTTGTAATTATTGTGTGTGTTTGTTGTTGTTTTAAAGTAAGAAAATTGAAAATGTTAAAAAACGAGAATACAGGAAATGGCTCTCTTATTTTGTTGCCCTGTTTCCAGCTTGTTAATGTTCCCCTTTCTTTGCTTCAAGGGGTCTGTTCACTGCTCAGCTAGTTTTGTCCTGAGCTGTCCGTCCAGCTGAGCCTATAAATCAGTGCCTGTTTTAAGTGTTTGATTTTGTTCTCTTTGCTATTGTCATTTTAAGGTGTAGAACTCAGAAGTGCCAGACATCAAATGAAGCTCAAATGAAGCTCTCATTTAAATGTTTAGACACCTAATTTATATTCTAATTGATCCTAGCCACTGATGCATGTACTTTACCTACTCCTGCTAAATAAGCATATTAATTTTCCGTACCAGGTCATCAGATCTGAATAACCAACAGTTATCTAGAACTCAGTGTCTACAAATGTTTCACCTGCATGCGGCCTTCATTGATTTTGCAGCAAGACATAAAGTGATCATTATGTAGCCTCTGGATCTTAAAAAAAAATTTGTGTGTTAAGTTGCCTTGTAAAGAGCATGTCGAATTAATGGGACAGCGTGCCCTTTGTGTTAGATGTTAGAGCAAAAGAGAGCCTTATAGTTTGGCATCAGAGCACTTTGAAGATAGTGCTGCAAAGATAGGGAAGATGTAGGATTTAAATTTAAATTTTTTAAAAGAAGTGACGCCGGTAGGGAATTGTCATAATAAAGTTCTTCATCCAGCAGGTGTTTAACGGTGTTATTTTTGCCATTAATAATGTGTAAACTATGAGTGATTCACAATAAATGATTATGAATTCGTTGGTGTTCCTGTCCTGATACTTAAACCCTGTTTGAATGTCCCTCAAGGGTGCCTTATGCTTTGTGATGACCACATAATGCACATTTGATTTGGGCTCTGGGCTAACAACAGCCCCTAAGATGGGACCTCTCCTATCCCATCAGTCTTATGCATAACCAGAGGGAAAATCAGCAGGTTTTATTTGGATTGTAGAGCTTAGAGCAGCAGTCCCCAACCTTTAGTACCAGGGACTGGTTTTGTGAAAGACAATTTTTTCACAGACTTGGGGTGTGTGTGTTGTGGGGGTGGTTTCGGAATGATTCAAGTGCATTACATTTATTGTGCACTTTATTGCATCAGCTCTACCTCGGTCATCAGGCATTAGATCCCAGAGGTTGGGGACCCCTGCTGCCCCAGTGGTGTCATTTCTCACTCATCAACACCTTCGCTTGTACTGCTTCGAGCTGACACATGGGAACCCAGCTCCTACATGTCATCAAAACATCATGAAGCATCCCTTCCTCCCCACAGCCCTGCCAGGCCCCGCAGGGGTGATCGAGGTGGGCAGATGGACTGAACTCTCACTCCAGACCTGCCTCTCAGCTCTGCCCTGCACCATGCTCCTCACTCTCTGCCCATCTTTTGCCCCCAAAGCGGTGCCCTGGCTATCAGCTCTCAACGTCCTAGCCTGCCTGCAGCTGAGTGGGAGGCCAGCCCTTGGTGGGGGCCAGACCAGACTTCATTTGTAAGGACTCTTAAGAGGCACTGTTCAGCTGCTTCGTACCCCAGCCATATGTTGCTAAGACCTTGTATGCAGTGTTGGTAGAGTGTAGATATAGTCCAAGATGAATCTATATCCACCTGAACTAAAATGACCCTGATTGGCCATATTTCTGTGAACTTTTGACCCCTCAAAGTACTAAACTTATTTGCTTGTCCATTAATAGAAAAGATTACACTTGGAATCTTTGTAATCTCCTCATGAAAGGAGGCTGTTTCACAGCTAATCCAAGTAAATCCAGAACCTCTGGATTTACACTCCTCTGAACTTGAGTGCCACATTTTTTTTTTTTCATCTATTTTGGTTGTGCTACATGGAATGTGGGATCTTAATTCCCCAACCAGGGATCGAACCTGTGCCCCTGTATTGGATGCAAGAAGTCTTAACTGCTGGACCCCTGGGGAAGTCCTGGGTGCCACATCTTTACCCAGGAATGAGATAAGAACTGCAATGGTTTTTTTCTTTTTTTTCTTTTTTAATCAACCCCAAATTACACATTTTATTATTTTTTTTATTAGAGGATAATTGCCTTACAACATTGTGTTAGTTTCTGCTGTACTATGAAGCGAATCAGTTATATGTATACATATAGCCCCTCCCTCTTAGATCTCCCTCCCACCTACCCCCATTCCACCCTTCTGGTCATCATAGAGCACCAAGCTGAGTTCCCCATGCCACACAGAAGCTTCCCACTAGCTCTCTACTTTACACACCGGAGTGTATATATGCCAGTTCTACCCTCCCAATTCATCCCACCCTCCCCTTCTCCCCACCACTCAAGGACTGTTGATGGAGCGGATGAAGGTTAGAGCACGCCAGAGTCCTCATCGTCACCTTCCCTGCAGGTCTCCGCAGCATCTAAGGATGCAGTTTTCTCATCTGTGAAGAGAAGGGATGAAATCAGACTCTGTCTCAGGTCCCACCCAGCCCTAACATTCACTGGCAGCAGCAGAGACAGGAATATGCCTGCGTTCAGATTGCAAGCACCTCTCAAGCCTTTCTAGAACCTAGGAGGTCAAAACTGAGGGAAAATAATCGAGTCTGAGTGGGAAACCACAGACTGAGGCCGAAAGGAAAGAATGTTCTCGGTAAAAATAAAAAGTGTGTGTCTCATTTATTCCCAACATATAGTGAAGCAGTAAAAATAAGTATAACCCATGAAAAATAATAAAAGAAAGTACTTACTGCCAAAGACTCCAGCTTAGTAGAGTAGTAGAAATAGCACTGGACTCAGAGACCAGGAAGTGGGATTCCCTAGTGGCTTAGACGGTAAAAAATCTGCCTGTGATGCAGGAGGCCGAGGTTTGATACCTGGGTTGGGAAGATCCCCTGGAGAAGGAAATGACAACCCGCTCCAGTATTCTTGCTGGAGAATTCCATGGAAAGAGGAGCCCAGCAGACTACAATTCATGGAGTTGCAAAGAGTCAGACATGACCGAGCAGCTAAGACTTACACTTTCAGAGACCTGAGCTTGAATTCACTTTTTTTTCCCCCAACTGAGATGAAACTGACATACAACATATTAGTTTCAGGTGTAGAACACTGTGATTTGATATTTGTATGTACTGCGGAATGACCACCATAGTAAGTCTAGTTAACAACCATTACCACACATAGTTAAATAATGTATTTCTTGTGATGAGAATTTTAAAGATCTCCCCTCTTACAAGCTTTCAAATAATACAATCAATCAGTCAGTTCGGTTGCTCAGTCGTGTCTGACTCTTTGTGACCCCCATGGACTGCAGCACGCCAGGCCTCCCTGTCTATCACCTACTCCCGGAGTTTACTCAAACTCATGTCCTTTGAGTCGGTGATGCCATCCAACCATCTCATCCTCTGTCGTCCCCTTCTCCTCCCGCCTTCAATCTTTCCCAGCATCAGGGTCTTTTCAAATGAGTCAGCTCTTCGCATCAGGTGGCCAAAGTATTGGAGTTTCAGTTTCAGCATCAGTCCTTCCAATGAACACTCAGGACTGATCTCCTTTAGGATGGACTGGTTGGATACAGTGTTATTAACTCTGTCAGGGAAGAGTCAGGCGTGACTGAAGCGACTTAGCACACACCCACACACACCCACGTGAGGGTGCCATTACTAATCCCCAGAGTGCTCTGACCCTGAGTCCTCATCTGCAGAAAAAGAGTAATACTATGTATCAGAGAAACCCCAGAGGCCTGGAGCATAGGGCCTGGTGCTTCCTAGACCACCAAGGAAACAGTCACCCCGGGTGAGTGGTTGTCCTGAGAAGGAAACTGAGATGTAGTCAAATAACCACAGACCAGAAGTGAAGAGGACCAACTTCCAGTTCTTGTTCTGCTCCTAATTAGCTGGATGGTAAAAGGCAGCAGAATATGCCCAAAGGAGCCAGTTTGACATAAGATTATTTTGAGTTAGAGATACTTTAAAAACAACAAATGCAAGAAGGCGCCCTGACTTCCTTTTTCCTTCTTAAAAGCAGAAGACAAAACTCCCGTGTGAAAGATGCGCTCTCTGTACCAAGAACAAAGAAACGTTCTTATCTCCACAGACAGGGAGAAGGTGCCAAGAGAAATCAGTACAAACAAACCTTGTTCAAACAGCCCTTATCTTCCTTGAGTAGCCCCGTATACTTTAGTTACCTTTCCACAATTACTACTCTCTGTTCAACCGAGTGCTGTGCCGAGTCACTCTGTTGTGTCCGACTCTTTGGACCATGGCCCACCAGGCTCCTCTGTCCATGGGGATTCTCCAGGCAAGATTACTAGAGTGGGTTGCCATGCCCTCCTCCAGGGTATCTTCACAACCCAGGAATTGAACCCAGGTCTCCCGCATTGCAGACGAATTCTTTACCATCTGAGCAACCAGGGAAACTAGTTCAACCTAGTATATGAGCACTTAGACCCAGCCATTTTTGGGGTCTGTTTTAAAAATTTATTTATTGAAGCATAGTTGATTTACAATGTTGTGCCAGTCTCCATTGTACAGTATATTGACAGCAACACACATATACATTCTTTTTAAAATATCTTTTCCATCATGTCTATCCCAGGTGATTGGATATAGCCCCCTGTGCTATACTGTAGGACCTCGTTGTTTATCCACTTAGAATGGGGGGGTATTCATTTTTTCTGTGAAGGCTCCCAAGTCCATGTAACAATAAAATCTGTATGCTTTTCTCCTGCGAATCCATCTTTGTTTTTCAGTTTCTTAAGTCATGTCTGACTCTGTACGACCCCAAGGATTGCAGCACATGGCTTGGCCAGGTGGCACAGTTGGTAAAGAATCTGCCTGCCAATGCAGGAGACACAAGAGACACAGGTTCGATTCCTGGGTTAGGTACATCCCCTAGAGAAAGAAATGGCAACCCACTCCAGTATTCTACCTGGAAAATCCCTTGGACAGAGTGACCTGGCGGTCAAACACAGCGCACATGCACGAAGTGCTGCACACCAGACTCGTCCTCCATGATCTCCCAGAATTTGCTCAAATTCATGTCCATTGATCCATGGTCACGGAGATGCCATCCAAATATCTCATCCTCTGTCGCCCCATCTCCTCTTGCCCTCAATCTCTCCCAGGATCAGGGTCTTTTCCAATGAGTCGGCACTTTGCATCAGGTGGCTAAAGTATTGGAGCTTCAGCTTCTGCATCGGTCCTTCTGGTGAATATTCAGGGTCGATTTCCTTTAGGATTGATTGGTTTGATCTCCTTGCTGTCCAAGGGACTCTCAAGAGTCTTCTCCAGCACCACAATCCATCTTATGTCAACTTAACTCTGCCCTGACGGTAAGAGGGTAAGAGAAAAGTTTTGCCTTCCCTGAAATTCTAACCTCTCAGCGCTTCTGTGTCCACTCCCCTCCCCCCCCAAACCGACTGGATTGGGTTTCTGGGTTATCCTTGGTGTATCCCGTCCATCTCTGTAAGTCTGTCCTCTCTGCAGACAGAAGGCCCCACGGGCTGGCTCTGTCCAGCCCCAGGCGGTTCCCGCTGTACCTCTGCCTTCCTTCCTGAGCCTTCACGCTCCCATCAGAGGACAGATCTGGCTTGCAATGTCCTTTATGCTTCTGTAGCTCATTTTCATCCTCATCAGGAGCTCGGATAGATTTGTGCAGGGGAGAGGTTGAAGCTAATGGAAAAGAATGAGCTTGGGGATTACCTGGGAGGTTCATTTATCCATTTCAATCCTGTCCCCAATTACACAGGAGACTGAAAGCCAGTTGTGTTCTCCATGGCAGCTCATGTGAAAAACAGGGAAGAAAAGAAAGAAACCTTATAATCCTTTTTTAAATTTCCCCATTTTGGGGTCAGGGTATGAGCCCCGCAGACCCGTCTTTACCCTTCCTCGATGTTGGGGGTTGAGGGGGGAACTCCTCTTGTTCTCCCTGGGGAGCTGTGGCGTCCACCTCCCCATCCCCCACCCTCCACCGCCCCAGGAATGCTCCTGGTCCTAAGTCTGCCCCATCACAGGAGGAAGGCACGTGCTTGCCCAGGAATGCTCATGATGCACAAAGCCCGTGAGCAGCTTCTGTGGGCTCCAGGACAGCAGCCTTTTTCTTCTCTTTCCCCGTCCCCCGCCCCCGCCACAAAACCTCTGACTCTCCGAGTGAAGGATCAGCCAGCTGCCTCCTGCCTCCACTTCCTCGCAGGATTCAAAACGAAAAGAGTGGCTGAGAGCACCGGAGCCGGCTGGCCTGTGCTGGCTTTGGCCCCAGAAAGTGCCCTTCCTCAGAGGGCCAGTCGAGCCAGGAAGGACCCTTCCTGAACCACAGTTACTGGCGGAAAGAGACTCTGCCTGCGACCATCTGTCCAGATCCCTATAACTCGGGGTTCACTACCTCGGCATCCCCTCTCCACCCCCCTTTCCTCCCTTCCCGTCACTGAGAGAAATCTCCCAAGTTGCTTTTCTAATAGAAGCGCCAACTGCTGGGCATCACCCCTCCCTTCCCACCCTGCCAACCCTGCGGCCCGTGGACAAAACCACCAGTTCCCACTGGATGGGGTGTGGTTGTCTTTTTAACACCAGATTTTGCTCAAGCCTGTGCTCACAGCCTGTGGAAAGAGAGGAGCTGCGTGTGGACAGCGCTCCTCTCCTGGGACCAGGGTTCTTCGCCTTCCCCAGTCAATGGAAATTGACTAGAGGCCAGATAAGAAATTCAGGCAAGGGTTTACTGGGGTCCTGCTGCAGTGTGTGTGTGGGGGGTGGTTGGAGGGGTGGGAGAACAGACAACAGGTTTCCTGACTTGCTTATTCTCCGCTAGGAGGGGTGAGCTTGTTCCTTATATGGGGTGAGGGTGGGAGTGTGCCCAGGGGTCTGGCAGAGGAGTAGCTTAGGTGGTTTGCCCATCCCTCAGGTGATGCAGTGTGCAGGGGGCATGCGCCGTAACTTGCTTTTGCTCCTGACACTGTTTTTGCTCCAGGCTCCTCAAAGGTAGCAGGTAGGTTTTTTGGTCTCTTTGCCAAAATTTGCCCCAATTAGGCATGCACGCAGTTATTTTTAGTCCCATATAGTTTCTTTGTATTTTGTTGCTGGAGGAGAGGTGTGTCCAGGAGCAAGCATTGCCGCACTGCAGCACAGGGTCCCAGGTCCCAGCCCGTCTCAATGTGACAACGCTGTATGTGAGGCTGGGTGTCTGCACCAGGTTCATGGTGTGGTCATTGTGATCACTGGCGGGAGATGACCTGGGCTGCTCACTAGGATCCCCAGGGCCTCAAAGCAAGAGTGAATGAGCAATGTGGGTGATGACCTTCTGGTTCCAGTAAGCAGGTTTCTCACACCTGACGGGGAGAGGATGGGAAGAAGATCCACTTCAGCTCCTTCCTGGCCCCGGAGGAACTGTGCATTGAACGCACACACAGCTCCTTGAGAGCCAGAGGGGCTCCCTCAAATCCCTTCTGTGGACTAAAAGGCACTTAAGCGCTCCTGACGTCATAAAGTGCTTGTTCCAGGTGAGCCAAGCGATGAGCCCAGATGTTTGCACTGCTCTCTACACCTCCTGCTAGACCGAGCCGTTTGTAACACACAGGATCCGGATTCTGAGAGTCAGCTTGTTAGAATAAGTACAACTGAGGTGAGATGGGAAAAGTGATCTCCAAATGGATAGTTTGTCTTTAGTGTTAGTTGCTCAGTCCTGTCTGACTCTGCGATGCCATGGACTGTAGCCCACCAGGCTCCTCTGTCCACGGGATTCTCCAGGCAAGAATACTGCAGTGGGTTGCCATGTTCTTCTCCAAGGGATCTTCCCAATTCCAGGGAATCAAACCCGGGTCTCCCGCATTGCAGGCAGATACTTTACTGTCTAAGCTACCCGGGAAGCCCTATATATACTTTGGCCTGGATGGTTTCAAAGCACTGTTCTAAATGTGAAGACCTTGGGACTTCCCTGGTGGTTCAGTGGCTAGGAATCCACATTCCCAGTGCAGGGGGTCTGAGTTTGATCCCTGCTTGGGGAGCTGGATCCCACAAGCTGAAACTGGATCCCATGTGCCACAACTAAGACCCAGTGCAGTCAAATAAACAAATATATTTTTAAAAAGTGGAGTCCTTGCTTTTGCCTTGATGTGGGAGATTTTTAAGCAATGATACTTTGGAGCCTTTTCCACCACCTGCTTGTTCACTTTGAACCCAGGGGCCTGAATCCATTTAAAGGCACTGAAATGGACAGGCCATTTTCATGTGATTTTGTTTAAACATTACTTGACTCCTTGGCCTTCATTTACACAACCCAGGGATGGCTGCATTGTCAGCTGGGAGACAAACAGCCTAAGGAAAAATATGCAAAATCGCTGCTTCTCCATCGATAATATATAAGAGCTATTAATAGAACAATGATTGCTGCATCCATTCTTAGGTCAGAAACTACAGGAATCGATTGCAAGCAAGCTTAGGAAGTACTAGATTCAGCTTTACCCAAGCAAAAGATGTGGCCAGAAACCATCCTAGTTGTGTATCCCTAAAAACGGAAAGAAGGGACAAGTCTCAAAGACAGCAGCACTCAGAAAACTGACCCTCTTTCCAAGCCCATGTGAACAGCTGGTGGAGATATTCATGAGGCATCGTTGGGATGGCTAGATATTTCTGCACCATCTCGGGTTTTTTGTTTGTCTTTGTTTCTCTTTGAATTGTTTTAAGTTCCCATCGAAGAGATGCCCTTAAAATAAGCAGTGCTGTGTCCAGGAAATTGCAGCTTTATAACACTTGGAAACAATAACATGCTTCAGAATAAGGTCACCACCCATCATATGCCATGGGGATTTGGCTGCCAAAGCTCCCCACTCCATGTTAGAATCGGGTTGCTCAGCGATCGTTTAAACCTTCCAACCAACTTGTCTTGGTTAATCTGATTTTTACAATGTCTTCTGTTGTAACAGTCAGTCTGTTGTTTTCCCATTTGCTTTAACTTGAACACTGCCACATCAGAGAGAGAGAGAAAATAGGACAGCTTGAGGAGGTGTAAAAATATAATTACTCTTTGAAAGTATGCATATGTATCTATTTTTTTGCTACTCCCATTTCGCTTGTCTTTTCAGCTCTAAATAGGAGAATGCTCCTGGCTTGTGGGTATGTAGTACTTAAGGGTTATTTCTAACTGAAAAGAACATCCTTTATTACAAGTTCTAGGCCAATGATTGTAGTGCATTTCTAAAATTTTTTTTCATTAGAAAGAAAGCCAAACGAAAGCACATCAGGTATGACAGACCACAAGTGGTACATAGAACCTTAGCAATGTGCGTGCTACATGCTAAGACGCTTTAGCTGTGTCCAACTCTTTGCAAGTCTGTGGACTGTAACCCACCAGGTTCCTCTGTCCACGGGACTCTATAGGCAAGAATACTAGAGTGGGTTGCTGTTCCCTTCTCCAGGGGATGGATCTTCCTGACCCAGGGATGGAACCCGTGTCTCTTGTGTCTCCTGCACTGGCAGATGAGTTCTTTACCACTAGCTCCACCTGGGAAGCCCTAAATCTTAGCAAACCAGTCTGCAAATGACACCTCAGATCACTGAAATTTTGCTCAGCACACCATCTTTCAAAAAACAATGGACAGAAAAAAAAGGTGGGGGGGAGGAAAACTTCATTAGAAAGAAAGGTATTTCCCCAAATTCCACATAATTCTGACCACATTTGGCTCAGTTTTCTGAATGTATTACAGCTGCAGCTATAAAATAATAGGCAAAGAATTCACATTTCCCATTTAAGAGCCATGCAGATCACGCCAGACTTAATCACCAGTGTTTTCCCAGCAGGCAGAACAGGGCCTGAGGTGGGAGGAGTTCCATAAAAGTTACTGAATGACTGGATGAATGAATGGATGGGTGCAATGCCATGCAATGCAATGCAATGCAATGCGAAAGAAACTATTTAGTATTGCTGTCTCAGGTTTGTAACTCACTCCGTTCTTTACCTTGTTAAACGTGAAACCCCAGGCAGGCAATCCCAAATTCGTGATGTGCTCACCAGGTTCCTAAGCCCCCAGCAGAGAGCTTACCATGTACCAAGGCCTCAACATTGTTGGTTCAGCTGTCACTGTTTGTGAATACAGATGGGATGCAGCAATCCAACCTACAAAAGTAAATTGTGGACTTAAAAAAAATATTCACAACCTCCAAGTTGAGAGTTTATGTTTTATTTTTTGCTTTTCAAACTTTTTATTTTGTACTGGGGCATAGCCAGTTGACAAACAATGCCGTGATAGTTTCAAGTACGCCGAAGGGACTCAGCCACACGTATACATGCATCCATTGTCCCCCAAACTCCCCTCCCATCCAGGCCGCCATAACATTGAGCAGAGTTCGCTGTGCTATACAGTAGGTCCTTGTTGGTTATCCATTTCAAATACAGCAGTGTATACACGTCGATCCCAAACTTTCCTTTCCCCTCATCCTTCCCTCCCCTCCAGCAACCATAAATTCATTCTCTAAGTCTGTGAGTCTCTTTCTGTTTTGTAAGGAAGTTCATTTGCATCATTTCTTCCTAGATTCCACGTACAAAGGATGTCATATGATGTTTATCCTTCTCTGTTTGACTTACTTCACTCAGTGGGACAGTCTCGAGGTCCATCCATGTTGCTGCAAATGGCATTATTTCATTCTTTTTATTGGCTGAGTAATATTCTATTAATGGCCACCCACTCCAGTATTCCTGACTGGAGAATCTGATGGACAGAAAAGCCTGTCAGGCTACAGTCCATAGCATCGCAAAGAGTTGGACATGACTGAAGTGACTTAGCAGAACCACATCTTCTTTATCCATTCCTCTGTCAGTGGACATTTAGGTCACTTCCTGGTGCTATTTAGTCACTAAGTTGTATCTGACTGTTTGCAACCCCAAAGAGTGTAGCTTACCAGGTTCCTCTGTCAGGGGGATTTCCCTGGCCAGAAAGTTATCTTCAGTGGGAATTTTTAGCACTTCACGCCTGGGAGATGGCATCTCAATAACCCTCAGAGAAAGGAGGTGAGGGAATGAGCCAGGTTACATAGAAGTTTTGCAACGAAGGGCAGGTAGTCTGAAAGCAAAAGATTATTATTAATTATGGCTACATACTGAGCCTGCGCGCGCGCCACGGCCATTGTGCCCCCTGGAGCCGTGCTGGTTCTGCAGCTCTGCGGTAAGCCGCGGAATCGGGGTTCTGTTCCGCAGGATGGGGTTTGTTAAAGTTGTCAAGAACAAGGCCTACTTCAAGAGATACCAAGTGAAATGCAGAAGAAGGCGAGAGGGCAGAAATGACTACTATGCTCGGAAACGATTGGTAATCCAAGATAAAAATAAGTACAACACACCTAAATACAGAATGATTGTTCATGTAACGAACAGAGATATCATTTGTCAGATTGCTTATGCCCGTATAGAAGGAGATATGACAGTTTGTGCAGCTTATTCTCATGAACTCCCAAAGTATGGTGCGAATGTTGGCCTGACAAATTATGCAGCAGCGTATTGTACCGGCCTGCTGCTGGCCTGCAGGCTTCTTAATAGGTTTGGTATGGACAAAATTTATGAAGGCCAAGTCGAAGTGACTGGAGATGAATACAATGTGGAAAGTATTGATGGTCAACCTGGTGCCTTCACCTGTTACTTGGATGCAGGACTTGCCAGAACTACTACCGGGAATAAAGTTTTGGGACCCTAAAGGGAGCGGTCGATGGAAGCTTGTCTATCCCTCACAGTACCAAATGGTTCCCTGGTTATGATTCAGAAAGCAAAGAACTCAGTGCTGAGGTACACCGAAAGCATATCATGGGACAGAATGTTGCAGACTACATGCGTTACCTGATTGAAGAAGATGGAGATGCTTACAAGAAACAATTCTCTCAAGTACATAAAGAACAACGTAACTCCAGACATGGAGGAGATGTATAAGAAAGCTCATGCTGCAACACGAAAGAATCCAGTGTATGAGAAGAAGCCTAAGAAAGAAGTTAAAAAGAAGAGGTGGAACCATCCCAAAATGTCACTTGCCCAGAGGAAAGATCGGGTAGCTCAGAAGAAGGCAAGCTTCCTTAAAGCTCAGGAACGAGCTGCGGAGAGTTAAACGAAACCACAATTTTCTATCAAGATTTTGCAGATAAGACAATAATAAACTTATTGAACAAGCAAAAAACAAACAAAAAAAAAGATTATTATTAATTAGAGAAAACCAGATGGCTCAACTTAAGAAATTTAGCACTTTTCTGTGTATGGGAAGATGCAGGAGTCTGGGCTCACTGAAATCATTCCTCTGTTCCCCTCAGCTATGGTGGGGGAGGTGGGTAGTATCCTGTTTTCACATCCTGCTTCCTCAGGGCTCACCGTGGGGAGTGGCTGTAGTCTGACGGCTGCTAGACGGCAGGTATTCTTTCCTTCCTGAGTTCCCCCAGGGTGCACCAGCTCACTATCTGTGGTAGCTGCAATTGCTGGTGACTGTGACATCCTTGTTTACTGATATGGCAGGAAATAGTCCATTTCTCAAAATCAATTAGAAGACAATTCATAGTAGTATATATATATGTCAATCCCAAACTCCCAATTCATCCCACCCTCCTTCCCCTCTTGGTGTCTGTAAGTTTGTCCTCTACATCCCAGTCTCTCTGTTTTGCAAATAGATTCAACACCAATACAGTTTATTAATGCATATATATGGAATTTAGAGGGCTTCCCTGGTGGCTCAGATGGTAAAGTGTCTGCCTGCAATGCAGGATACCCGGGTTCAATCCCTGGGTAGGAAAGATCCCCTGGAGAAGAAAATGGCAACCCACTCCCGTACTCTTGCCTGGAAAATTCCATGGACAGAGGAGCCTGAGGAGTCCATGGGGTCTCAAAGAGTCAGACACGACTGAGCGACTTCACTTCTTTTCTTTCTTTCACTTTCTTGTACCACTTTTTCTAGAGTCTACACATATGCGTTAATATATGATATTTGCTTTTCTCTTTTGGACTTACTTCACTCTGTATGTATGGCCTTTAGGTCCATCCACATCTCTGCAAATTGTACAATTTCATTCCTTTTTATAACTGAAGATAATATTCCAATGTGTGTGTATATATGCACATGTATATATAGGATATATATTACATTCCATATATATATATATATATATATATATATATGCCACATCTTCTTTATCCATCCCTCTGTCAGTGGATATTTAGGTTACTTCCATGTCCTAGCTATTGTAAACAGTGCTGCAACGAATATTGGGCTGCATATATCTTTTGGAATTATGGTTTTCTCCCAGTATATGTCCAGGACTGGGACTGCTGGGTCATATGATAGTTCTATTTTTAGTTTTTAAAGGAACCTCGACATTGTTCTCCACAGTGCCTGCACCAATTATTTCTGACTCTTAGGAAGGAAACAAATTCTTGTGGAAAGGAAGGAATCTTCCCCATCTCCCATCCCGGCGTCCCAATACCGTCACATGGCTTAGACATCTTTCACAATCACTTTTCTAAATGTGTAGGAAAAAAAGTAACTTAGTAAGTCCTGAGCCTTCACTTACGGATTTGACCCTTGATTAAATGAGGGCCAGGGGAGGTGCTTGGAATTATAGACAAAAAGAGTTACATGCTTTCACTGAAAATAGGCCAAGCATCAACAAGCAATTAAATACATTATTTCCCTTTAATAGAAGCTCAAATCAAATGTCTCACTCAATCAAACTAAGTTAGGAGAGAAACCATCTGTCCACTCCGGGTTCAACTCCAGCAGGCCTGTATCGAACACCATTGGCTGAGGCCTGTTTGTATCATTAAAAATTATCTTAACTGCTCGCTGCCAAAAGTAATTTGCCTAGCATTGTCCACTCCTCGGAAGCAGAACTAATGTTTCCTGTGGCTGTGAATGTCTGTGAAATAACATCACAAAATAAATGCCTACAGGCAGCTAGAGAGAGTGAGCTGATAATGGAGAGAAGCCCTCTGTAGGAACTGATAAGAAAGACCTAAGGGGACGCGTGTGCCGATGGCCACAGGGTACTCTGAGAGCCGCCAGACCTCTGAAAGACAGACTGATCTGGGGAGTCTGGACCACACACACAGGTTTATAAGTAGTCTGGGGCATGTCACTGACTTCAGATTCTGGTTCCCTCAGTGCCTCATACTCAGATGTAAGATCTAGGAAGTACTGATAGAACAAGATGTGTGGTGTGTGTGAGGGCATGTTCTCAGTCTCTCTCTGTCTTCCTCCCCTTCCTCCTCCTCCTCTCCAACACCATGACCGTCACCATCCTCTTTCTCCTGCTCCTCCTCCTCTTTCTCTCCATCTCTCTCATCTCTGTCTCTATCTCCCTCCCTTCCTTCCTCCACTTCCAAGGAATTGTTGATGTTCAGTTGATCAGTTGTGTCCGACTCTTTGTGACCCCATGGACTGCAGCATGCCAGGCTTCCCTATCCTTCACCATCTCCCAGCGTTTGCTCAAACTCCTATCCATTGAGTTGATGATGCCATTCAACCATCCAAGGAATTACTTGGTCATCTGCCACTGAGGACCTTGCTTTGGGAAGTGCAGCTGCTGAGAGCCGTGGTCTAGAACCTGGCCAGTGATCACAGGAAGCACTCAGGTGGGGAGAAGCACAGCAAGGCAACAGCGTGCCCTGACTCCTGCCTTCTCCAAGGCTGGGTTATCTCTCCCTCTGTAGTTGCTCCTTGGAAGTTGCCCTCGGATGCTGGATGCACTAGTTTGCCTTTCCACCCCGCTCTCTTCTTGGGGAGGCTGATGGGCACACGTGATATCAGCAAGCTGGCTGGGACTGGCGAACAGGAGCAGCAGCAGGATGGAGGGCAGTGAGTGAGGTCCAGGCATTGATGCCCCGATTCCCTCCATCCTTGTTGCATCCTTGAGCTGACGGTCATGGTCAGTCTCTCTGTCCTTGGAGCTAAGGGGGCTCGTGGTGCCCCTGTCTCACTAGCTCCATTCTGTTGCTTCCAGTGGCTTAACAACCCCATGCTCCATACTTTTTCAAGTAGCCCAGATGACAGCCATAGAGGTGTGTCTCTCAAATCTTCTTTCAAGAAAGAATTTGCCAGGACTTCCCTGGTGGTCCAGTGGCTAAGATTCCGCACTTTCAGTGCCGGGGTTCCAGGTTCCATCCCTGGTTGGGAAACTAGATCCCGCATTCTGAAATGAAGATCAAAGATCCTGCGTGCTGCAACTAAGACCCAATGCAGCCAAAAAAAGAATTTGTCACTGAGCTGCAAGGCTGCGGCTAACCAATGGGCTTCAGACTTCGAGATCAGAATTGTTGCCATTGTTTCCATCTTCCTGAATAGCCCCAGATGGTGACTGAGCATCATGGGCAAGCCTGGCCGTTTCTGCCCAACAAGAGGGACCCCACTAACTGGCAGTCTTTGCTCACCATCCCTGTTGAATCAGTTAAGACTCTGTCAGGTCTGAATGGTGCTCTGAGGCTTCCCTGCCCAGTCCTGCTTCCCCCTCTGTGTTCTTTCATAGGGATCAGATCGGCATCAAAGAGCACAGCGTTTCCCTGTTCATTCCTGTTTCCTTCCCCTTCATCTTCCACAGACATCACCCCCAATAAGTCAGTTACACCCTAACTCCACCCTAGCATCTGTTTCCTGGAGAATCCAGCTAAGCCATCCCTTTTAACACTCTCTTCAGATGACCCTATTTGACTGTACCCCCTCTTGCTTCCCAGGCCCTCGATGGACATCCTTAGTATTCATTAAATACGTTTCCCCTGGGATCACAAACTGACTTGGGGGTGGGGAGAAGCCCCTGAGAGCTCCCAGGACTGCCGTGCCCACGACACTGGACAGAGGGAAATGACACTGTGAGGCCCCAGTTTCAGTCACTTCCTGGCTTCCTCACCACATTTCTTCATCATCCACTGCTGTGCTTCCATCCTGGCTCCTCCGGGCCTGGGAATAGCATCCCAAGACAACAAGCTGGAGAGACAGGGAGAATCTCCTGGAATGTGGGAACCAGCAGTGACAGAAATAGGAAGTGCAGGTCTCTGGTTTTTCTCAACAGAACCTTAGAAAAGCACATTTAATCTTAACCCTCCCTCGTGGCTTGTCTGGTAAAGAATTCGCCTGCAGTGCGGGAGACCTGGGTTCAATCCCTGGGTTGGGAAGATCCCCTGGAGAAGGGAACTTCTCTGAACTTCCCTGGTAGCTCAGAGAGTAAAACATCTGCCTACAATGCCGGAGACCCAGGTTCAATCCCTGGATCGGGAAGGTCTCCTGGAGACGGAAATGGCAACCCACTCCAGTATTCTTGCCTGGAAAATCCCATGGATGGAGGAGCCTGGTAGGCTATAATTCATGGGGTTGCAGAGTCGGACACAACTGAGTGGCTTCACTTTCACCCACTCCAGTATTCTGGCCTGGAGAACTCCATGGACTGTATAGTCCATGCGGTTGCAAAGAGTCGGACACGACTGAGCTACTTGCACGTTCACATTCATTCACAATCTTAACCAGTTGAAAGAAAATGTCCAAAGTCGTTGAAGACAGCCAAAAACAGAAACCTCCAAAGTCTATTCATTTTCCCTGGAATCCAAACATGTTCCATTTGGGAGCTGGACTGTTCGGACGTCCTGGGCCTGACGGGTGCTATAAAGAGAGGAGGTTAAGAAGTGAGTATTCTCTGTAGGGAGGAGATTGTGCATGGCTTGGGTTAGGACCGGTGATGACCAAGGCACTTTGGGACAATATCTGGCTTAGTCACTTCTAGCGCTATCTTTACAACATTCCAAATATTTCCTAATTCGAGATGGAGTGAGTGTTACGAAATCCTAAAAACAGAATTAACTTAGTTATAGAAAGTGAATATGGGGGTTTCCCTGGTGGTCCATTGGTTAAGATCTGCTTTGCAGAGGGAGGGGACATATGTATACCTCTGGCTGATTCATGAGGTTTGACAGAAAACAACAAAATTCTGTAAAGCAATTATCCTTTAATTAAAAAATAAATAAATTTCTAAAAAGAATCTGCCTTGCAATGCAGAGGACACCAGTTCGATCCCTGGTCTGGGAAGATCCCACATGCCATGGGGCAACTAAGCCCATATGCCACAAATACTGAGCCCTTGTGCTGCAGTTACTGAAGCCTGTGCACCTAAAGTCCAAGCTCTGCAACAAGAGAAGCCACCATCATGAGGAGCCCATGTACTGCAACTAGAGAATAGATCCCACTCTCCACAACTAAAGAAAGCCTGTGCTCAGAACAGCCAAAAGTAAACATTTTTCTTAAAAGTGTGGATGTCCTAGGCAGCCTACATTTGAGGGGGGTAGGGCAGGTCTAATTTCAAGAATTCTGGCTTATTAACAAAAATACACTTATGATCAGAGCTTTTATTGTCTTTAGGGTTCAGAAAATTTAGTCCTATTGTTCATGCATCATTTTTAGGAGAGGAAAAGAGACAAGGAAAGAGGAAATATGGCTGCGATACTCTGGAACTTCAGAAATGCTCAGATTTATCCTAATCACATCAGACATTGGTTCTTTCATGTAATACATGGAGCTAAGTAACTCTCCATTTGTGGCCTCCACCCCGAAATCCTTAGATTTGTGATTTTTCCTTGATTTTCTTATGACTGCAGGGGTGCCTAAGGAAATACCAAGTGAAGGAGAAACTGTACCTCTCTCCAAAGAGCCTGGTAAAAACCCTAATTCTCAGATACCTCAACCTTGGGCCACTTTCTGATCCTGAGGTTCTTCACCGAGAATCTTGCTTCCATTTTTGGATTGAGCTTCCACATGTATGGGCTTCCCAGGTGGCGCTAGTGGTAAAGAACCTTCCCGCCAACGCAGGAGACATCAGAGACGTGGGTTCGATCTCTGGGTCGGGAAGATCCCCTGGAGGAGGGCATGGAAACCCTCTCCAGTATTCTTGACTGGAGAATCCCATGGACAGAGGAGGCTGGCGGGCTACAGTCCATGGGGTCACAAAGAGTCAGATGTGATCCAAGCAACTTAGCACACAGGATGCCTCCTATATGATACTGGAGTCAGAATCAACATTTGTGACTAGATTCATCCTTGCTCCTGTGCACAAAAGTGTCCCTGAACAGCAGCAAAAATGCAGAACCTTTTCAGGCTCCAGTTCGAGCCCATGGGGCTGTGTTGCCCTCAACCACTGAGCCTCAGTCAGTGGCTGAAACACTGCAAGCCTTTCTCTCTGTGCTTCTGTTCTTTCTAATCCTCGGACACTTTGCCCCCAGAGGCAGCACTCCACGCTTCCTCCCATCCTCTCCTCTCTCTTTACCTCAATCTCATTTTCTGATTTATTTCCTCTGACTCTTCCCTTCATTTGATAGAGCTCCCCTGTCCATTTCAATTATTTTCCAAAACTCCCACTGGCAACAAACTCTTCCATTTCAGCCTTCTGGCCTAGAAGCTGCTCCTCTGCTTCACCCCACAATCACTGGGGCCAGGCAGGGGAGATAAACATTCTCCCACTGGCTGCCTTCCACTGATGTTTCCAACCCATTACTTCTCCACTCTCGTGCGAAAACTCTGCTCACTTGATTCCCCCAACATTCACACATTCTCATAACTGCCACCGCCCTCTTGCTCCACTCATCTGCGACCTCCAAGTCACACCCCCTGATACACAAAAAGCTTTGCCTTCTTGTTTACGTACTTTCTTTCTCTCTACACCGTGTCCAGCAGAAGCTCCTATTGTTATGTCTGTGTGAACAGCATCTCTGTACTGGTTACAAGTTTGTGTGCATGCTAAGTCGCTTCAGTCATTTCCAACTCTTTGCAGCCCTACAG
This sequence comes from Cervus elaphus, assembly GCF_910594005.1. Classification (NCBI taxonomy): domain Eukaryota; kingdom Metazoa; phylum Chordata; class Mammalia; order Artiodactyla; family Cervidae; genus Cervus; species Cervus elaphus. The sequence continues at coordinate 19,181,801 of NC_057820.1, forward strand.
ACTACATAGAGGCGGATAGGCTCCAGTCAAAAATATTGGAGTGGGTTTCTCCAGTCAAGAATACTGGAGTGGGTTGCCATGCCTTTCTTCAGGTCATCTTCCCAACCCAGGGATCGAACCTGAGTCTCCTATGTCTCCTGTATTAGTAAGCAAGTTCTTTACCACTAGCACCATCTGGGAAGCATAATAAGTTTAGCTGTACCTAAAATCCCCAAATAAGTGGCTTAAATAATACAGAGTTTGTTCACATAAAGCAAGTCTAGGAACTAGGCAGATCAGGGTGAAAAGGGTGAATCCATGTTACTGGGGACTCAGTCCTTCTGTTCTTAGCCTTCGTTTTTATCCTTCAAGTGGCCTCAGGGTTCAAATTGACTGAAAGGCTAAAAGAAGAAAAGGGGGAAACAAAACGGCAAATGGGTGTACCTTCCAGGTATAATTGCTCACTTCAATTATCCCAGGTCCCCTTCCCCTCTGAGGACTTCTACTTACATATATTCTTTGCTGTGCCAACTGCGGAGAAACCTGAGAAGGGCAGTCTCTTAGCTGTTCTGAGTAAAATCAGTGAAAACTAATATCCTTGCCTTGTAGTTTTTGTCCAATGTCACTGACCTTCACTTCTACTCTGCTTCACCCACCCTATTCTTCATGACCATTCTTGGTAGTTTGTTACGCCTCACCTCCTGATCAACTAAGTTTTAATATCCTCCTCTCTGGGCTTCCCAGTTGATTCAGTGGTAAAGAATCTGTCTGCCAATGCAGGAGACCCAGGAGATGTGGGTTCAGTCCCTGGTTCGTGAAGATCCCCTGGAGGAGGAACTGGCAACCCACTCCAGTATTCTTGCCTGGGAAATCCCATGGACAGAGGAGCCTGGTGGGCTACCATCCACGGGGTCAAAAAGAGTTGGACATGACTCAGAGACGGAGCGCACACACACATCTTTCTCTCTGATCCTCACTGTCTCCCCTTCCAATCCTTGTGCTCTCACATCTGTTCTTCCACCACATCAAGTCCCTTGGTCCTTTTTTTTTTTTTTTAAGATCTTTTTTATGTGGACCATTTTTAAAGTCTTTATTGAATTTGTTACAATATTGCTTCTGTTTTATTTTTTGAATTTTTGGCCACAAGCCATGTGAGATTAGCAGGAGATCTTAGCAGGGATTTAATCCCTGGTCAGGGATTGAACCCGCACCCCCTGCATTGGAAGGTGAAGCCTTAACCACTGGACCACCAGGGAAGTCCCTCCCTTGATCCTTTTATCCCCTGCCCCTGCATTTGGGTAACTTACAAACTGTTACATCATTCTGGATCCTTGATGAGCCAGACACAAAGATGGAATTAGATGTACCAGAGATTTATTGAGGGAAATGCCTGTAAAGATAAAGGTGGGGGGAGTAGGAGTCATCAAGGAGCGGTTTTGAGCCCTGATGCCGGTGTGACCCCTGTGGAAGGAGACAGGGAATGTAGGTCCTGACTGCAGCACAGTTCTGAAAAAATCTCCATCAGGTCACTGGAAAATCCCAGAGCCAAGATTGCCCATTAGAGGGACCCTGTGTTTGGCAGAAGCAGCCCAGATGCAGTGTGTCCCCTGCACCCAACTTCCTGTCCCTTGGGTCGCCCACGCTTTCATCTACATCCCCTACAATTTCTACACCTCTCCTGAAATCCCAGCAGAGCTCTCCTCCCTGTCTTCCTGTGTCTCTGATCACTTGCTTTCTATGTCTTCCAGGTTCTTGCCTCATTCATTAGTCCACTTGCTCCTGCTTCTTCAACCCTACCAGCAAGAGATGATAGCAGGAGCATAAAACAGCACAGGGAGAGGTCAGGGAACTGCCAGGGGCTGGCAGGGCTGGGGCAAAACGTGCGAGGTTGGACATCCTTCATCATGTCAGCAAGGGCCACACAGAGAGGGCTTGAGGGCTATGCCCAAGGGCTTGAGCTTCATCCCACAGTGGGGAGGAGTGAGCCGCTGAAAAGCGTTAATCAGGAAATGACATGGAAATGTCATTTAAGGAATTAATCAGGAAATGGCAGATTAGCATTTCATTTGGATCCCTCTGGGGGCAGGATGAAGAGAGAATTTCATGGAGCAGAGACCAGAGCTGAGGCCAGGAGAAGAGCTATTAACAGATTGTCACAGTGGCCTTGGGAAAGTGAGAATAACAGAGAGACCCAGAAACAAAAGTGAGGATGTTTTGTTGGCAGTAGGATGCACTTCAGGTGTCCTGAACTCCTGGCTCAGCTCGGCTTTTGCAGAGCTCTCTTGAATGTCCCTTCAGGCAGCCCACACTCAGCACCTCCCAAACCCACAATTTTATCTTCCTACCTCTGACATCCGTCCTCTCCTGCTTGGCAGTCAAAGTCACCCCACCTAGTGCCTCTGGGATAATCTATCAGATCTTTGCAATTCTTCCTCATAAACACTTCTAGAGCATGTTTTCTCCCATCTGCACCCTGGGTGTCCCATCATCAGATCAGGCTTGCCTGGACCACTCAATACACTCTTCGATTCTCACCTGCTGCCACTCTTCCACCCTGATTTATCCTCCATGTTGCCGTCAGCCACTCATTATCCCCTCTGATTGCAATCTTGCAATGGCTTTCATTTGCTACAAGAAAAAAACCCAAGCCTTTTATTACTGTATATGGGGCCTGGCTGTAGTACATCTACACACAGCCTTAGCTAAGATGAGTCATCAATCTGCTATAACACATGGTCTTTTACTGAAGTTACACTGTTAGTTACAGAGGTTTCCTCAAAGTAAATGTTGGATGGCTAGATGAATGAATGAATGAGGAAATGAATAAACATAAGCCATCTAATTTTGACCTGAACTTACTAGATCACAGGTATTATGAATAGTACAAAGTTGCTGAGCTAGTGCTATGGTCTGAATGTTTCTGCCTCACCTCCAAAATTCATATTTTGAAATCTTGACTCCCAAAGATGATATACTATATTACTATTTATAATATTTGGGTTCTTTTTAGTCACTAAGACATATCTGACTCTTTGCAACCCTATGGATTTCCCAGGCAAAACTACTGGAGTGGGTTGCCATTTCCTTCTCCAAGGGATCTTCCCAAATCAGGGATCAAACTGACATCTCCTACATTGGCAGGCAGATTCTCTACCTCTGAGCCTCAGGGAAGCTCATATTATAGTACACTATGCTACTATATACACAGATAGTATACTATATTGCATATAGTATATATATTCTAATATATATAGTATATATACTATATGGGACTTCCTGCGTGGCTCAGATGATAATTTGCCTGGAATGCAGGAGACCTGGGTTTGATCCCTGAGTTGGGAAGATCCCCTGGAGGAGAAAATGGCAACCCACTCCAGTGTTCTTGCCTTGTCGCATGGACAGAGGAGCCTGGAGGGCTACAGTCCATGGGGTTGCAAGGAGGCAGACATGACTGAGCAACTGAGCACATATAGTATACTATACTACTATAATACTAATATAGTATTAAGAGATAGGGCCTTTAGAAGGTGCTTAAGTCATGAGAGTGGAGCCCTCTTGAATGGGCCCCTTCGTCCCTCCCACATGTGAAGACACAGGGAGATGGTTCATCACCCAACCCTGTGGGTAGCCTGATCTCAGACCTCTAGCCTCCAGAAATATAAGAAATAAATTCCTGTTGTTTGTAAGCTATTTTGTAATAGCAGCCCAATGGACTCAGCTAGGAAAGATGATCTGCTGGTTTCTTACTATATTGGAAACAAAATCATTTTCCCAAGTTCCTCATTTCATTTAGAAGATGACTTTAGGGAATAGCTAAATTCAGAATAGAGCCAAAATCATAGAGTATTATGGATTTTCCCTAAACTAAACAAACAAAATTATCTATTTAAAAACCCTCACATTAGAGCACAAGGGCTTAAGCAAAGGAAAATCTAAAAGCTGTGCTGAAAGAAACATTTAAAGAATCACACTCAACAGATGAAGATTCTCTTAATCCATGAGTCTTCTATCCTATCAGTACGGAAATGGAGACTATGAATAATGTTTAGATCACAATTTTCATCTTCACAGAGTTAAAAATCTGGGTAGTTTTCATGACTCATATTTTTATTAGGACACCATCCTAAATCCACATATGAAAGTCTTCGAGGATAATGACAGTATTAGTGAAAAACTGTTAGGTGGAACATCCACTAAAATCCAGCTGGTGAATAAAATGAGAGTATCATTTTTTTCAATGCCTCATCACAAGGTGTAAAAAAAATTTCCCTGAGTCATCAAGTGATTGTTCATATTAATCAAGATAAAACTATAATAAGCTGCAGACAAAAGCCCCCATGGCACACCCGAGCTCTCAGAGGCGGGGCCCACGGAAAGAACTCAGGAAGTGCCTTGCAGTCCAGGTTTCCTTGACAACCGCTTCCAAAGAACCAGGCGTTCAGAGATAAACTCCAACCAAGCAACAAGGAAGACTAATTGATGATCAGACTCCCACGTCTAAGGAGGCCTTGCGTTTTGATGGTATCGTGCGAACTATTTCTCAATTTAAATGGAAATTTAGGTGGCAGTGTGTTTTCAACCTTACTTCTCTTCTTTCACTGTTATTTTTTGTGGAATTCCCCCTGCTTCTTTCTCAGTTCCAGAATAAGACATCCCTTCTTAAAAAGGATAACCACCACAGTTAAATTGCTACCTTGAAAAAATCTAACCTAGAAAATAATTCTTTCTCATGTAAAACCAAAATTCCCACCAAAGGGCAGCAGGAGAGCCAGGCAGAGGTGAGTGACAAATGGGGGGAACTTTGGGGGAGATTTAATCAGACCGCTTTCTCCTTGTGTGTGTGTGTTGGGCGGCGGGGGGGGGGGGGGTGTGTGGAGGGGTGTGATGGATGCACCAACAATCCTGGTGTACTGCCAAACACTGGGAAATTAGTTCATCGCCCAAATTGTCACAGAAATGCAAACACAGGCTGAGAAAGAGAAGGCGACACTCCTACTGAAACAACCTCTTTTCAATTTGCTTGCAGACGGAGATGTCTCAGCAAACAATTCCAGGTGCAAGAAGAAACCAGTGTGCGAACAATAGGAAATCTGCAAAGGGGTGGAGGGGACAGAGAAGTGATGAAAGACATTAAGGACAGACAATCCAAAGGAACTGAATATATTGGAACAAAACAAAACCTTTGAGGTGTTGTAAGAATCTTACTAAGCCAACTCTGAAGAAGAAAGCCCAGAAATGCAATTACTACAGCCCTGAAGAGTAAATACATAAAATCAGAAGCCAGACAGAAAGCAAACCAGAATTAAGACTTAAATTAATGGAAGCACCCACAAGAAGTCACCTTTTTCTTCTCTCATTTTCTCAGTGATATTTTAGCTGCCTTTTCCCAAATGTGCAATTATCATAGCAGAACAAAGTGAGAAAAATGAAATAGCAATGTGCACACCCCAGAGTGGATGAGTGCAAACCCAGAAACTGAGAGCTGAAGGACAGTTGCTAGGCACAGGCTCTGCTGGTCACCCGGGTGGACCGTCATGTGGGAAATTCAACAAGTCTTTGAAATACCAAGCCTTAGAAAAGTGCTTTGAATCATTTCGTCTTAGGTAAAACAAACAACTATTCCTCAGTGTCAACAGCAACAGCAAATCCGCAAGAAGCTAGAGTCCTTTCGTTGTGGGAGGGCAAAGTGGAAGGTCCAGGTGGTGAGCCACTTCCAGTTGTGCGATTTGACCTTGTCACTTTTCTAATGTGGTTTGAGAGAGCAGAGATGGGCCTGAGTGCAACACGAGGTCAGCTCAGCAATTTAGTCATCCCAATGGACTGATGGTATGCAGCTCACAGCTCTTGCCTACTAAGGGAGGGGTTCTCAACTCCAAGGCATTTCTTGTTGTTTGGTCATTTCGTGAAATAACTGACTCCCTCCAAAGAGAAATAATGTGAATTAACTTTCACTTCTAAAATTTTAAGCAATACATTGATTCACTGTTGGTGAAGGTATAGAGAAAGTGGTTTAGTTGCTAAGCCGTGTCCAACTCTTATGATCCCATAGACTATAGCTCGCCAGTTCCTCTGTCCATGGGGTTTCCCTGGCAAGAATATCAGGTATCTCCCGACCCAGGAATCAAACCTGAGTTTCCTGTATGGTCGGTAGATTTTTTACCAACTGAGCTACGAAGGAATCCCATTAAATTGCCCATCAGTTCAGTTCAGTCGCTCAGTCGTGTCTGACTCTTTGCGACACCATGAACCGCAGCATGCCAGACCTCCCCATCCATCACCAACTCCCGGAGTTTACCCAAACTCATGTCCATTGAGTCAGTGATGCCATCCAACCATCTCATCCTCTGTCATCCCCTTCTCCTCCTGCCCTCAATCTTTCCCAGCATCAGGGTCTTTTCAAATGAGTCAGCCCTTCACATCAAGTGGCCAAAGTATTGGAGTTTCAGCTTCAACATCAGTCCTTCCAATGAACACCCAGGACTGATCTCCTTTAGGGTGGACTGGTTGGATCTCCTTGCAGTCCAAGGGACTTTCAAGAGTCTTCTCCAACACCACAATTCAAAAGCATGAATTCTTTGGCGCTCAGCTTTCTTGATAGTCCAACTCTCACATCCATACATGACTACTGGAAAAACCATAGCCTTGACTAGATGGACCTTTGCTGGCAAAGTAATGTCTCTGCTTTTTAATATGCTGTCTAGTTTGGTCATAACTTTCCTTCCAAGGAAGAAGTGTCTTTTAATTTCATGGCTGCAATCGCCATCTGCAGTGATTTTGGAGCCCAAAAAAATAAAGTCAGCCACTGTTTCCACTGTTTCCCCATCTATTTGCCATGAAGTGATGGGACTGGATGCCATGATCTTAGTTTTCTGAATGTTGAGCTTTAAGCCAACATTTTCACTCTCTTCTTTCACTCTCATCAAGAGGCTCTTTAGTTCTTCACTTTCTGCCATAAGGGTGGTGTCATCTGCATATCTGAGGTTATAAATTGCCCATAGCAAGTACTAATCAGCACAAGTTTTCTGGAAGAAAATGTGGCTACTGTATCAACACTGAAAAGGGAGTAATCAGACAAGTGTTTCCATCTTCAAAATATATTTATAATCTGACCTCTTTTCATCCACTGCCAGCTCCCTGATCCAGGTCACCATCTTCTCTGGTCTGCTTTTCTGCAGAAGCCTCCAGATTATTCACACAGCTTTCACCCTTGACCCTTCAATCTCTACTCAACAAGCTGTCAGATTATATGATACCTCTTGCCACACCCTCCAGTGTCTTCCCACTTCATCAGGTTAAAAGCCAAGACCTTACAGACCTTTTATTTCCTACCCCAAGCTGCTCAATCTCCACCTTCTGCTCCTCTCCACTTTGCTGGCTCTGTTCCAGGCAGATCAGACTCTGGGTTCCTGAACTCACCGGGCATGGGGCCTTTGAACTTGCTGGAAAGGTTGCACCCTCTCTGTCCTACCTCCAGCCCCCCTGCATCAACTTCAAGTCTTTTCTCAAAAGCCACCTTCTTGGGGAGGCTTTGTCCAGGATACCTAACACTCCTCTGTCCCCTCACTCCCTAGTCCTCTGTCCTGCTTAACCTTCCCCACAGAATTTGTCAATTCATCACTATCTGATACTCTATGTAGTTAAAAATTCTTATTTAAATATTATCTAACAGAGTGCCTCCCACAATTCTGGAATATCTGGGGTATACCCAGGCAACTGATCTCCAACTTACATAAACTAACAAAAGAATTCATAACAGTCATTAAAAAATCAATTTTCTTGCTTTTTGGTTACCTCTCCCTGGTGACACAGATGGTAATGAATCTGTCTGCAATGCAGAAGACCTGGGTTCGATCCCAGGATTGAGAAGATCCCCTGGAGAAAGGAATGACTACCCACTCCAGTATTCTTGCCTGGAGAATTTCATGGACAGAGGAGCCTGGTGGGCTATAGTCCATGGGGTCGCAAAGAGTTGGATATGACTGAGTGACTAACACTTTCACTTTCTCGCTATAAATACCTATAGTTGATATTTACATATGTCATGACTAATTTCTCCAGCAGGGAAAAACAATTAGCCCCCATGACATCTAATCATTTGTTAGTTCCAGGTCTGCTTATTTATCTTCCTAATGTGGAACATATCTTAGTGTCAGATGGAAGCTGGATCTTTCAGTACAAGATGAGATCTGAGAAATGTAAATTATTATGTGCAAATTAGAACATATCATAGTTAATTTAATACAGGCAAGATATCTTCTCAGAATCCTATTTGATGAATTTAACCATTAGCTTTAGGGGTAACTAAATAGGACAACCTCAGCCATGGCCTTAACCCCACTCTGTTAATTTTGCAGTCTTATGATTGATGTGGGCTTTCCAGATGGCACTAGTGGTTAAAAAAAAAAAAAAAAAAACCTGGAAAATCCTACAGACAGAGGAGCCTTGGAGGGCTGCAGTCCATGGGGTCGCAAAGAGTGGGATACAGCTGAGCAGCTAACACATGCCAATGCAGGAAACATAAGAGATGCTTGTTCCATCCTTGGGTCAGGAAGATTCCCTGGAGGAGGACATGGCAACCTACTCCAATAATCTTGCCTAGAGAATCCCAAGGACAGAGGAGACTGGCAGGCTATAGTCCATAGGGTCACAAAGAGTTGGACACAACTGAAGCAACTTAGCGCTGATGATTGATGCATTCTTGTTGATTGCTTTCATTAGAGGTAAACTTCAAGCCCAAGCTTGTGTGTGTGTGAATTTTCTGTTTCCTTTAGTCTGTGTAATTGTCAGGAATTCAGTTTACAAATATTTCCAGATGACTCCCTGTGTGTTGATGCTGGGGATGTGGCATTGAGCAAGTTGAATAAGGGCCCTCCAGCAGAATGGAGAAGACAAGAAGTTGGACTGGAACCATGAGTGTTACAAACATGAGCAAAGCAAAGTGTGTGTAACAGAGGGACCAAAACTCACTGCAGGTCCAAGGCAGAGGTGGTAGAGTGGAGTGGAGGGGTGGGGACCAGGGTCCAGAAATACCTCTCTGAAAAGTGGAGTTTAACCTTGAACTTTCTTGGCAAAGATGGCGAAGAAGGGAGGGCTCTTCAGGCAGAGGGAACAGTTTGTGCAGAGGAAAACCTGGAAGGAGCAGAAAATGTCCCAGAAGCAGAAAGAAAACCTGTAAGCCTGGAAAGGTGGACAGGGTCTTGGAGTCTGGGTAAGGACTGTTAGACTTGACCCTGAGGGCACAGAGGCAGTGAAAAGTTTTAAGTCAGGGATGGTTTGTCCTGTGCCCTGGGGCCAGCTGGGTCTCTGCAGCCTTTTGATTTTCTAACCATGTCCTTGCCTAACAGCTGTGTTCTTATGTAAGAACAATTTCAGACTCATTTTTCCAGGACTTTAAGGGAACGTATTACTCTCGATCATGCATATTTGTAGGATATAAAGTAGATTTTAAATAACACCTAATGGGCACTTTCCTGGCAGTTCAGGGGTTAAGACTTCATCTTCCAATGCAGGGGTGCAGGTTTGATCCCCGGTTGGAGAGCTAAGATTCCACATGCCTCATGGCCAAAAAACCAAAACATAAAACAGAAGCGATATTGTAACAAATTCAGTAAAGACTTTAAAAAAAAAGAATGGCCCACATCAAAATAAATACTAAATAGATAACATCTAAAGCACCTAATTACTTAACAAAAAGTTGTATTTCACTTATAGTATCTCTACTCTTCCATATTCCTCTACCAGATGTAGTGCAAATGTATTGTTTAGTGTTTAGGAGAGCATGGATTCTGGAGTTTGGGTTCAGGTCTCAGCTCTGTCCCTCACTTCCTTGTGTGAACTTGGGCAGGTTCTTGAATTGCTCTGTGCCTTGGTTTCCTCATTTGTAAAATGGGGGATAGTAATCGGACTTCATGGGGCTTCCTCAGTGGTTCAGTGGTAAAGAAACTGCCTGAAAAAAAAAAAAAAAGAAAGAAACTGCCTGAAATGTAGGAGACTCAGAATCGATCCCTGGGTCAGGAAGGTCCCCTAGGAGGAGGGCATAGCAATCCACTCTAGTATTCGTGCCTGGAGAATCCCATGGACAGAGGAGCCTGGCTGGCCACAATCCATAGGGTTGCAAAGAGTCGGACACAACAAGTGACGAAGTGCATACACATACACACACATACAGCCACACACACAACAGGACCTCAGAGTCAGGGTAATCGCATAATTGATTATCCACACTAGACATTTTGGAGACGAAGAGGGTTCCAGCCCAGGTCAATGTGTAAACGCACAGAATAATGCCCAGCACAGAGTAAGGCTGATCATTATCATTATCAAGGTTCTTTCATTTATTCCTTAGAAGACTAGAACCACCAGCTAATTTTAAACATCAACATGGTTAGAAGGAAGAATTGAGAAATAAACTTCACAGGCCTGTGTTCTGTAACTTGAAGAGGATTATCTTTTGACAGAAAATAAAACAAAGAAATAAAAAACTAAACAAAAGCAAACCATAGCTATGTTTAGAAAGACAAATACATTTGGTGGGCAATACTGACTAAACCAGTATAAGTACTTTTTCTTTTTAATATTTATTTGTTTACTTATTTGGGCACACCAGGTGTTGGCATGTGGGTCTTCAATCTTTGCTGTGGCGTGTAGGATCTAGTCCCCTGACCAGGGAGTGACCTCCAGCTTCCTGCATTGGGAGCACAGAGCCTCAGCCACTGGGCCACCAGGGAAGTCCCTGTAAGTTCTTTTAAAAGTGGGGTTTACATGGAATATTACTCAGCTGTCAAAAAGAATTCATTTGAATCAGTCCTAATGAGATGGATGAAACTGGAGCCCATTATACAGAGTGAAGTAAGCCAGAAAGATAAAGAACATTACAGCATACTAACACATATATATGGAATTTAGAAAGATGGTAATGATAACCCTATATGCAAAACAGAAAAAGAGACACAGAAATACAGAACAGACTTTTGAACTCTGTGGGAGAATGTGAGGGTGGGATGTTTCAAAAGAACAGCATGTATACTATCTATGGTGAAACAGATCACCAGCCCAGGTGGGATGCATGAGACAAGTGCTCGGGCCTGGTGCACTGGGAAGACCCAGAGGAGTCGGGTGAAGAGGGAGCTGGGAGGGGGGATCGGGATGGGGAATAAGTGTAAATCTATGGCTGATTCATGTCAATGTATGACAAAACCCACTGAAATGTTGTGAAGTGGTTAGCCTCCAACTAATAAAAAAATTAAAAAAAAAAAAAAAAAAAGTGGGGTTTAAAGCAATCCGATTTACAGATTTGGGTGTTAATATGCCAGAAGCATCCATTAGAGGAGCAGTTAATTTAGTTCTGATTATTAAAGCAATAACTGCTGGTTGTAGAAAAACCGAAGGAGAAAAAAGAAGGAAATAAAAGTTGATCATTTTCGTACCACTAAAAATAACCACAGCTAACATTTTGCTACATGGTCTTTGTGTAAGATCCCACTTTTTTTGTATGCCTTCCCCTGTGAAAACACATACAGGTACTTATCTATCATTCTTGTCAAAGTTAAGATCATTCTATAAATGCATGTGTATTAGTTTCCTGGGACTGTTAGAACAAAGTACCAGACCCTGCCTCTGTCTTCACATGACTCTTCCTTGAGTGTCTGCTCCTCTGTATGTTCACATGGTCTCCTTATAAGAACACCCGTCACTGGATTTAGGCTCCAGCCTAGTCCAATATGACCTCATTGTAACTAATTACATTTGCAAATACCCTATTTTCAAATAAAGTCACATTCTGAGGTCTCAGGTGGACACGAATGTTGTGGGGGGGGGGTCACCCTTTAACCCCGTAGAACCTGTAATGCAGATATCTGACTTTATAGTATAAGATGGAACACAATCCCTCCACCCCCTGGTTTCCCAAAGAGAAGTACTTGAATCTCTTACCAAGGTTCACAGGAAGTCCAGTCTGGCTTCCTTGCAACACTTGTCACTCCAGGGGTGTCTTCCTGCCTACTGGGGTGGGGGTGGGGGTGACTCTGATGTCATCCAGGGCCCAGGGGAGATAGTAACAGTGAGTCTCCCTCGGGTCCCAGAGACTACAGCCTGTATTTAACCACCTTGCAGAGTTAAGCATGGCTGAGAAGTTGGCCACTAGGTGGACTATTTGGTGAGGTCAGCATTCTCAGAGCCACATCCCTGGCACGGGCCTGCCTCCAAGACCCTGTGCCCTGGCACACTCCCCTGCTTTCATGTTCATGAGCCTAGAATGGTCACTGACGCGTGCCAGCCCAGGACGCAATAGGCTACCCATTCTATCTCTTTCTACCCTCAAGGTAATTTTCTCAAAAGACCCTCTGCCTGTGCCAACTGCAAGCCTTAGGGCCCTTCCAGCCTGACCCAACAGACTCGTTTAACTTTGAGTTTCAGGGACGGTCACTTCGCCTCAGAAGGTCCTGGGCTCCTCATGCAAACAAGAGCACTTCCTCTTGAGGATGAATTGCTCGAAGAAGCACCCGACAGAGAACTTGGCTCAACCACAGAAAATACTCTGTCCTTCCCTCAGGCAGCAGATGCCTAACTGCCTTCTTATGTTTCAGAACAAACTAATGACTGTTAATCATTCTTCCCAGAGAAGAAAAACTATGTGTCAGGAGGCCGGTGGTCTCCTCCTGCAGACCTGGCATAATTTTGAAGTCCTCCCACGGTGTATGGCTTCGGAACTTAGCACCGCATCATAACTCGTGCATTATTCTAACACATGGCTATACTATTGGGTTGGCCAAAAAGTTTGTTCGGATTCAATAGCCTACCGTAAAAACCTGAACGAACTTTTTGGCCAACCCCAATATAACTTATTTAATTGTTCCCATATTTTTATACATTTAGGTGACTTCTCACCATAAATCAATTGGGATAAAAATATTCACTTAAACAAATATTTGTTACATATCTACTAGATTCCACTCAATGTTGTAGGTCCAAAAGGTCTTACCTGTACATGGCAGAGAGAGACAGCAACAATCCAATGTAAAATATAATGCCCTCAGAGTGACCATGAAGTAAAAGAGAGCCAGGGGTCAGAGTAACCTGGGGTGCTGTTCTGCAATAGGGTAAGCAGGAGGGGTCTTCCTGAAAAGCTGGGGTTTGATCCGCCCAATCCAAGAGCTGGAAAAGGTTCTATAGAAAGCACTGGGACACAGGAAGTTCTGTCTTTTTTGTTTTTGTTCTTTCTATGTCATGTTTGAATGTAAATAAATTGGAGCTGTCTCTGTCAATTGAAATTACCACTTAAGTCAACCTAAGTGCAATTTGCACAAGCAGATGATGAATAAACTGGATTTAAAAAATCAATGGATGCTCAAGAGATTATGATTAATTTATCTACTTGGTGAAACATGCATATTACCAAATGAAAGGATGACACTGAAAACGATGAAAAGTGACCACTAAATCACATTTAATTGAGATATGGCTGCATCTATCTGTGAGCTGTTTGTGTTCTTTTTTCCTAAGAACTTTTGACAGTTTTTGGTCCCTTTGACAGTTTTTAGTTTTGTCAGCAAAACTGGTACCCAATGAAGACTAGTAGAACTTCTCAGACTCTGAAAGTCTTTCACAACCTATCATTACAATTTACTTACTAAAAAGACCCAGTCTGCTTTTATAATACTGTCCTGAATTTCAAATACTTAAATAAATTTGTCACACTAAGAACCAAGCTCTTCATAATTTTATACCTTCGTTTGATCATGCTGCAACATTTTAGGTAGCCAGATGTTTAAATGTCTCACACTTCATTTTTAAAGTAAGTATGTCTCGGAAAAGAACATTGAAAAAAGAATAACTGAATCATTTTGCCGTATAGCAATAAATAGAACAATACTGAGGCTTCCTTGGTGGCTCAGTGGCGAAGAATCTCCCTGCCAATGTAGGAAACGCGGGTTTGATCCCTGGATTGGGAACATCCTCTGGAGAAGGTAATGGCAACCTGCCCCAGTATTCTTGCCTGGAAAATCCTATGGTCAGAGGAGCCTGGTAGGCTATAGTCCATGGGGTCATAAAGAGTCAGACATGAGTTAGCAGCTCAACAACAACAACAAATCAGCTATATACAAATAATAATAATATAAAGAAGTAGGTATGTCCACATGTGTGTTATCCCTCTACTGTTGTGTAACAAACAACCAGAAAATTTGGTGCTTAAAACAGCAGTAATCCCACTATGCTCACTCTCTGGGAGGCAGGAATTTTGACTGAGCATGTTTAACTGGGCAATTCTCCTGCTTTATAGAATGCAAAAAGGTGCATTTTATGAGGTGTAAGAACTAAGTCACTCAGCGGTATCCAGCTGGTCACAGGGCTGGGCCGGTGGGGACAAAGATGGCTTCATTCCCAAGGAGCTGGGCTCCTCAGTGGCAACGGTTGGAAAGCTGAGCCCCTTTCCCTCTCCATGTGGTCTCAAGACCACTCCTTACGGTCTCTCAGCAGGAAAGTCAGACTTCGCACATGGCAATTCCAGGATCCTGGCTTGTGTCCCAAGTGACAGTGGCTAGAAGTTGCCAGTCTTTTAAAGCCAAAGTCAGTAAACTAACAGAGGGAGGGTCCCTTCTACTGTATTCTGTTGATCAAAACAGCCACCAGCTTAAGGGGAGGAGACATAGACACCACCACTCAAAAAGAGGGAGCATCAGAGAATTTGTAGCCATCTTTATTCTGCTACTATATATATGTGTGTGTGTGTGTGTGTGTGTGTGTGTGTGTTTATCTTTTATTATGGAAAATGTTAAACATATCCAAAAGCAGGCAAAATAGTATCTAAACCTCCAGGTACACATCATCTAGCTTCAACAGTTTTTAACTTACAGCCAATTTGTTTCATCTACACTCCCTACCTACTTCCTCTAGCCCTACAGTGTTTTTAATCAAACCTCAGACATATTAATTCATCCATCAATGCTTAAAGTGTTATAACAACCAGAAAATAGAACAACTTTTAGAAGGAAAATCTATCCTTTTCAGAGGCTTTCCTTTATTAATACCAAATGATTCTTATCTCTTAGAAGATACCTTCCTTCCAAGAAATCTCAAAATATTTGAACAGCAAAGAACAGCCACTGGGACTTTCCCAGTGGACCAGTGGTTGGGACTTAGCCTTCCAATGTAGGGGATGTGGATTCTATGCATGGTCAGGGAGCTAAGATTCTACGTGCCTCAGGGCCAAGAAATCAAAACAGAAGCAATATTGTGACAAATTCAGTAAAGACTTTTAAAAGATTCATGTTTTTTAAAATCTTACAAGAGAAAAGGAGCAGCCGCTTTCCTGCAGAGCTTCTGGTGAAGTGCACACTGGACTAGGAATCTGAAGACCTGGGTCCTAGGATTCAGACACTGACCAATCATAGAACAGCGGCTAACTTTCACTGAGGCCTCATCTGCCACTCCACACTCACCATTTCAATTCTATTATTATACCAAGGTCACAGATAGGTTAGAAATGCTAAGCGGTTGGCTCAAGATCAAAGAATGGCAGAGGTGGGATCTTAGCCAGATCACCTGGAGGCTGTATTCGCTCCTCCATCCAATGGAGAATGTTGTCCAAGTTCAACTTACTTCCCTGGAGAATAGTGTAACAAATGCTCTCAACAAACCAGTTTGAAAATATTTCAGATTCTAATCACAGAAGCTTTGGAACAGGTAATCCATTTTCATGGCTCAGAAATCCAAACAATAGAAAAGTGGTGAAGAGTCTGCCTGTCACCCTGGATCCCATTATTTCGATTCCCCTCCTATTTTCTCTGTACAAGTAACCGTCAGGTGGTTTAGTTGCTAAGTCGTGTCGAGCTCTTAGCAACACCATGGGCTATAATAGGCCACCAGGCTCCTCTGTCCATGGGATTTTCCAAGCAAAAATACTGGAGTGGGCTGCCATTTCCTTCTCCAGGGTATCGTCCCCACCCAGGGATTGAGCCTGGGTCTCCTGTATTGCACGCAGATTCTTTACCAACTGAGCCACAGTGGAAGTCTGAGTAACTGTCTAATTCTGATTTATTTATGCAAATTCATCAATATGAAGAAGTATATCACTGTATGGCTCCTTCTTAAACAGCGGGTAACACCTTTGTGTGTTCAATCTCTATGGGAGTTATTCCTGTGCCAGAAAATAGCCTTCTTGTCCTTTTTGATAGCTGCCTAATACCTCATTGTGTAGACATTCTATTGTTTATTTCACAACTTCCTTGTTGATAGACATTAGGTTTTTTCCCCCAACCTTTTGCTATTGCAGACAATCAAGCACAAAGTTTTATTTTTGTGGGAAAACTAAGAAATAGAGTGTTTATGTGCATATATTGGGTTGGCCAAAAATTTCACTTGGGTTTTTCTTTGAAATCTTATGGAAAAACCCAAGTGAACTTTTTGGCCAACTCACTGTTACGAGACGGACAGTCAGTAGCAAAGCCTGCTAGTTCACTGTTTTGTTCAGGGTTGTGATTCCTTAGCTGCTTTTGACATTTAACACAAGAAGTTCATCAGGCTCAACTAAAGAATCTGTACGTTCTTTTGGAGTCTTTGTATGAGGGAATCCCCAGGGACCAAAGAATGAGAGCCCATAATATATATATATATATAGTTATAATAAGCCCATTTAATTATAATAATTATATATAATAATAATAAGCCCATAATATATATAGCATTATCATTGTCTCTTTTTATCAAGCTTCTCTGGGTTTGCTTCCTTTAAAATTCTGCTTATAGATCCTTGTGAACATACTGGTCCAAAGTCTGATATCTTAGAAGAACTGCTTTTAAGGAAAGGTATCCTGGGATATGTGTTTCTTTTATCACAGTTTGTACAATTATAAGCCCAGCTGGATTGACTAAGGACATAGGCCAGAGATAACCATGACCAGTGACATAAAAAGAGTAGGCAACACCTAAGGCAAAGGGGGAAGCATCCCATGGCTTTACAAGAACAGCATCTCCGGGAGGGGGGATCGGATGTGGAACACATGTAACTCCATGGCTGATTCATGTCAATGTATGACAAAACCCACTGCAATGTTGCAAAGTAATTAGCCTCCAACTAATAAAAATAATTGAAAAAAAAAATAAAGTATAAAGAAAATATGGAAAAAAAAAAAAAAGAACAGCATCTCCTGTTTTCCCCTCTACTTCTTTCCTAGCTGCGGAGGTGTGACTCTCTTGCTGATGAGTTAAGTAGCTCGTTTGTTGTGGCCTAAGCGGCTGATATCAAAGTTGTCCCCAGACTTCCTTCACCTTCCTTCCTTTGTCATTGTTTGCCAAGTCTTCACTTTCATTGCTCTTTGTCACTGCCTAGAGTTCTACCAATTACAGATCCGTTTGGGCTAAAAGCATCTCATTGAAAAGGTGAAATATCAGGATTCCCTGGTAGTCCAGTGGCTACGACTCTGTACTCCTAATGTAGGGGGTCCAAGTTCGATTCCTGGTCAGGGAACTAGATCCAACAAGCCTCAACTAAAGATCCCACATGCTATGACTAAGACCCAGAGCAGCCAAATAAATAAATATTATAAATAAATGAATGGCAAATATCTTTGGTCATTTATGCCTTGAAGTAAATTGATTTACCCAACTACTCTATCCTAACACCCAGTGTGGATTAACCGTGCTGAGCTGGAACAGACTGAGGGTTGCTAGGAGAGAGGTGGTGGTGCTTGTGATAATTTATGAACTAGAGTGAGGGTTGAGGGTGTGGAGACCAGTGGGAAGAATTCATCCCAGAGGATGCTAGTGTTGGAGAACACTTATTATTCCATCAGTAGGAAAGAAAGGCAGCAGGGAACAGAGACGCAGAAGAGAAGTTAGATAGCCCCCAAAGGGGCACGATCATCTTTGTAATTTTACTCAAGAGTCGCCCTGCTTATTAGGACGTATTAACCAAGAATGCATCAAGTTGCTTAACTCTGGCTATTTCCTCTGCATTGTTGGCCCTGGTTTACTATTCCAAATATAAATTCGCATCTAGAGGTGGCAGAACAAGGTACCACCAGAAAGTAAATACTGGTATATATGGTTATTTGGTCAGCGATGTTCTCAATGACACTACCCCACTAGCACTGTGGCTTAACCACAGAATATTTTGTTTCATGGTCTGCATTTCAAAATTCTCAAACATGTTATTACACCCACACCAAGAACATGAAGAAACTACTTAGGCTGGAGCAAAGATTTTTAAGAAGGGATGGAGTCGGGGGAAGAGAAGCAATACACATATTTTCAAAGAACTGAGTTAATTATTTCCAAAATGATCCGAGAAAAAAAGAATCTCAGTTTCATGCACACCTCAGTCTGCTCTCCTCTGCAAAGACTCTCCAAGTGCAGTCTTTGAGACAAGGCACCACGCGTGCCTGTTTGTGTGCTAAGTCGCTTCGGTCGTGTCTGACTGTGACCCCATAGACTGTAGCCTGCCAGGCTCCTGTGTCCATTGGATTCTCCAGGAAGAACACTAGAGTGGGTTGCCATGCCCTCCTCCAGGGGATCTTCCCCACCCAGGGATTGAACCCCTGTTGCTTATGTCTCCTGCATTGGCAGGCAGATTCTTTACCAGTAGTGCCACCTGGGCTGCCCTACTAACGACAAAGCAGCCTAATACAACATCTGTGTTTTGACAGATCAACTTCTAGGAATCAGAAAACAAAAACAACAACAACCATCTTGTAGCACCACGGGCACTGAACGCTGTGCAAGCCTGACAGACGTTAAATAACAGCATCCGATTTCGCCAATGTCTCCTGCTAGGGCTTCTTTCAGCATTGTGCACCTTCTCTGGGTCTCCATTTGGTTTTTTATAACATTTCACCCCCATTTAAGTGTTTCTTCCTTTCCTGATCATTGCAAGTACTTCCTCCATTCTCCCCCACACATCATAAATAGTATTCCTCCAGCAAGAGTCCATTCCATTTCTGCTTTATATTTACATCATACCTTCTCCTTACCCACATCACTGGTGGCTCAGATGGTAAAGCGTTTGCCTGAAACATGGGAGACCCGGGTTCGATACCTGGGTCGGGAAGATACCCTGGAGAAGGAAATGGCAACCCACTCCAGTACTCTTGCCTGGAAAATCCCATGGACAAAGGAGCCTGGTAGGCTACAGTCCACGGAGTCACAAAGAGTTGGACATGACTGAGCGACTTCACTTTCCTTCTAACCCTCTTCCTGGAAGACTCCCTGGCTGAGCCCCAGGAAACCGGATGACGGGAAGTGCCAGCAGAACCATCACCTGTGGGGCACAGCAGCCAGCTCTTCAGATGGCTTCTGGACCACCTGGGTGAGCTTGATGAGAGCATCCCATTTTCCTGTGCCTTCATCTTTCCTTCTGGCTCCAACAGTAAAGAGGTAAAATATCTGCCTACAATGCAGGAGACCTAAGTTTGATTTCTGAGCCAGGAGGATCCCCTGGAGAAGGGAATGGCAATCCACTCCAGTGTTCTTGCCTGGGAAATGCCGTGGACAGAGAAGCCTGGTGGACCACAGTCCGTAGAGTCACAAAGAGTTGGACATGATGGAACGACTAGCACTTTCATTTTTCCTTCTGTAAAATGAAATTCTAGAGAAAAATCATATCACTTGTATGTAGAATCTAAAAAAATGATGCAAATGAACTTCGTTACGAAACAGAAATAGATGTACAGGCATAGAACACAAACTTGTGTTTACCGAAAAGGGAAAGGAGGGGAGAGGGATAAGTTAGGAGTCTGGGATTAACAGATACACACTACTAGATAAAAAAATAGGTAACCAACAAGGACCCATTGCATAGCACAGGGAGCTATATTCAGTATTTTGTAATAAGCTATAAGGGAATTGAAAAAGAACAGATACATATACATAATCATATATGTATAACTGAGTCCCTTTGCTATACACCTGAAACTAACACAACATGGTAAATCAGCTATACTTCAACTTAAAAATAATAAAAAGTAAAAATACATGATTTTAGAGTAGTACATAATGTACAGCCCTTCAGCTTACACTATCTCAATGTGATGCACAAAACCACCCAAGGAGGGTGGGTGTTCCTATCCACAAGGCAACTTGACTGGGTTTGCTGCAGTTGTTCTGACCTGGGGCACAGTTAGGTATTGCAGACACTATTGGTTCCCGTACAGTCTTCCTTACTTGCCGCAGAACTCCTGGAAGAAGACCCTCCCCCAGTCCAGTGGTAAAAGCCCTGAACTATCCGAGCCAATCATGGTGACTTTATTCTCTTTGCCAGTGATTGCTTTGTGGCCAATGACCCAGGTCAGCTAATGCAACAGGAGACAAGTCTGCTGGGGAGCTTCTAGGAAAGTCTTTTAGATCTTAGAAAGACACGGGGATGAAACAAACAGTACTTCAAGAGTCCATGGCTGAGTTTGATGTCTAGGACTGTGGAAGCTATCTCATGATTGTGAAGGTAACTACCCCAGAAATAAACCAACAAATTAGGATGACATAGGGAAAAGGCAGAAGGATGTAAGATTTTTTTTTATGGGAAGAACTAATATTTATTCAATCAACAATCGCTGGGTGCCTGCTAAGTCAAGACCTTGCTGTTCATCAGGACACAAAGAACATGTGATTAGTCAATGTAAAACGACGTGATATCAACCTGCCCTTGTTGTTCCCAGACATTACTAAGTGAAAAAATGCACAAAGTTTCAAGAATGTAAGACTTTGATGATGTCATTGAGCCATTGAGTTAACCAAGCCTAGCTTCAATCTACCTTAGACTATTTATTTAAATGAGCAAACCTTCTTATTGATTACTGGGGTCTTCTGTTCTTTGCAACTCAACATAACCTAAACATTGTGTCGAACTTAACAGGTATGAATTGAGGCTCTCCTCAAAGGTCCCAAGCAGGGTTCTCAATTTTGCCTGTGCATTAAAATCACCTGGGAATGTTCAAGGCATGTCTTCACAAGCAGAGTTTCTGGCTCAATTGGTCTAGGCTGGAGTCTGGGGTTTGATTTTTTTTTTAAAGCTCCTTGGACAATTTTAATGCAAGAACCATGGGCCTAAAAACTCCAAAGGACACGGAAGATGGGTATTAGAACACTTTTTCCTTCTTACATCTGTCCTACCTCACTCCTCCTCCCATCCCACATGTTCTTAGGACCTCCCAAACACAGGGTGACCATACATCTGAGTTTGACTGGGACAGTCCCAGTTTGTAACTGTTGCCAAGACATAATTATCAAAAGCAAATCGTTTTACTCTTAAAAATGTCCCCATCTGTATGATTGATTGCTTTTCCTAAAAGGATTCTTAGTGGAACTAGTTTAATCAAGACCCTGAACACCACCCTTTCCCTATTTTACTCTTTTAAAAAGTTATGTATTTATTTTTGGTTGTGCTGGATCTTCGTTGCTATGTATGGGCTTTCTCTAGTTGATGTGAGTAGGTTCTACTCTCCAGTTGCAGTGCTTGGGCTTCTCATTGCCTTGACTTCTCTTGTTTCGGAGCAAGGGCTCTAGGTACACGAGCTTCAGCAGTTGTGTCCACGGGCTTACTAGCCCCATGACATGTGGAATCTTCCTGGACCAGGAATGGAACCCATGTCCCCTGCATAGGCAGGCGGATTCTCAACCTCTGCACCACCAGGGAAGCCCTCCCTCCCCTATTTTAGATGAATGTGTGCCTCCCCTAGTGTTGGTAGAGACCCAAGTTTGCAGAGGACCCAGTCCACTTTTTAATAAGTGCTTCAGTCCCAACCCTGGAGGCTTTAGATTAGGGTAAAATATTGTGGATTACAAGAGAGTCTCCGATATCTTTTAGTGAGATAAATATTTCTTGTTATTTTTATGTGCTGAATTATTTGTGCATGTAATCCCACCTGAAGGCAGAGGATTGATCTAAATCATTCCCCTGGGGTTCTCCCCAACCCCAGGATGCCCTGATATCCTACTGCAGCCCTTCAGAATTAAAAGAGGAAATTACACCATGGGGGCTGCTGAAGCAGAAGAGAGCTCTGGATTTAAGATGCTGGGGTGTCATCCAAAGCAGACAGCCAAAGCATCAGGCAAAAGAAATTTAAATAGGGGATCACAAAATGCAAGGGAAAGAAAGATACTGAGTCTCTTTACAATGAGCTACTGAGAGTCTGAGAAGCTTGCAAAGAGTTATGTTGCTTGCAAAGAGTCAAAGGTTATTAGAGTTGCAAAGAGTTGGGATTAGTAAGGCACTTTGGACATCATGCAAATGTAACTAAGGTGTGGACATCAGAGGGGGCTGGGCCTATCTACCAGGGCTAACTGGAATCCTAATTTCACAGAGATCTGATGAATCTTTGGAGGAAAAAACAGAGAAGATTTGGAGGACTGCTAGTTGGGCTCCTAGAAGCCATAATGAGGACTTCTAAACAAGAAGGGGTCATCAAGGCCTCTCTGGCTCTCTTGAGCAATGCCTTGGAGGTTTAGAGAGATGACTCTGTGGGAGGCAAAGCTGAGGGCCCTAGGTTTCTCTTGAAGCACTGGTCAGTTGTTAAATGATTCTTCTCAATGAGACACTTAAGGACTTCCCTGGTGGTCCAAGGGCTAAGACTCCACACTCCCAGTGCTGGGCGCCCAGGATTCAATCCCTGAGCAGGGAACTAGACCCCACATACCTCACTAAGAGTTCACATGCCACAACTACAGATTCCACATGCAGAAACTAAGACCCAACACAGCCAAATAAATAAATATTGATTTTTAAAAATGAGATACTTAAATGTGCCACTTCAACTTCTGAGTTCCCTGATACAACTCAGGAAGGAATTAGAAATGGGAATAGCAAATTTCTTGCTGTTGCCCCAGAGGCACGTGATCTCCCTTCTATCTCTAGGAGAGAATCAGGGTCAACTCTGGGGGTTGTATCAGTTATATGTTGCTGTGTCACAAACTATTCCAGAAGTTAGTGGCTTAAAACATGAACCATTTATTTGCTCACCATTTTGATATCAAGTCAGGATTAAGCACAGTCAAAGCTATGGTTTTTCCAGTAGTCATGTACAGATATGAGAGTTGGACCATAAAGAAGGTTGAGCACTGAAGAATTGATATTTTTGAACTGTGGTGCTGGAGAAAAACTCTTCAGAGTTGTTTGGACTGCAAGTAGATCAAACCAGTCAATCCTAAAGAAAATTAACCCTGAATATTCATTGGAAGGACTGATGCTGAAGCTAAAGCTCCAGTACTTGGCCCCCTAAAGCTAAGAGCTGACTCATTGGAAAAGACCCTGATGCTGGGAAAGATTGAAGGTGGGAGGAGAAGGGGACGACAGGATGAGATGGTTGGATGGCATCACCGACTCAGTGGACATGAGTTTGAGCAAGCTCCGGGAGATGGTGAAGGACAGGGAAGCCTGGTGTGCTTCAGTCCATGGAATCACAAAGCGTCAGACACAAATGAGTGACTGAACAACCCCAAGAGGGTTAAGCCTGGGACAGGTCATCCTTCTTGCTCCATGTAGCATCTGCTGGGACAGCTTGACTGGGAGGAGGGTTACTCTCAAGTCAGACTCCTCCCACAGCCAGCTGTCAGCTGAGCATTCAGCCTGGGTGGCCACCAGGGGCCTCAATTCTCTTTCAGAGGGACCTTGGCAAGTGTCCAAGCTCAGGCTCCCTCACAATATGGAGGCTGGGTTCCAAGAGAGACAAAGAGGAAACTGGGACAGCGTCACTTCCGCTATATTCTTTTGGTCAAAACAGCCACAAGCCTGGCCCAGCATACAGAGCAGCAGAGAAATAGCTCCTACTTTTCAGCGTCAGAAGTGACAGTAAGTTTCCTGCGTTTTGTGTGTGTGTGTGGCAACACCAGGTCTTAGGCGCAGTGCAGGATCTTTACTGTCTCAGGTGGGATCTCGTTCCCTGACCAGGAATCGAACCTGGGCCCCCTACATTAGGAGCACAGAATCTTAATCACTGGACCTCCAGGGAAGTCCCTGCTGCCATCTTTAATGCCTTACATGGACCATGGGAAAGATCAGCCATAGAATGGCAGGATGAACGGCTATTTAAGTAGAACCTCACAGTTGTCTGGCCCTACCAGGTGGAAGGAGAAAGAAATTTTGGGACTTCAATATTCCTGGTGATTTGCTGACGAGGAAGAAGAGACAAAGGCCGGTTTCATTACTTGCTACTGTAATTCACATTCTTGGTCTTATTCCTAAATTTGTAAAGCCAAGGGGAAAAAATATACGTATGTATATATATTTGAAGCTGAAAATGTCAAAATTTAATATTGACATATGACAAGTGATTTAATTCAAAACTATTAAGTTAAAATATTTACTATGTGCAATATAGTATAATAGGTCTTATAATGATTATAAAGTTTTATAGGTCATGGCTTCTGCCCTTGAGAAACTTTTCAGTTTATTTAACAAGCATGAGCCAAGCAGGTGTCAAACACTGTCTAGGAGCTACTAGCTGGTAGACACAAGATAGGAAACACCATCATCTCTGCCTTCATGGACTTCATAATCCACTAGAGGTGAGAGGTGAACATAAATATGTCACGTGGCAAGTGTGATCCAAACTCTGTAAATATAAGTAAAATATGTGTATAATAGAAGAAAAAATCAAAATACTCAATCCAAAATGTTAAAAATGAGATGATAAGTGAGCTTTTGTTTTGGCTTTATACTTTTACATTTTCAAGAAATTAATTTTCAAATAGGAAAAAAAAAATTATATTAAGTGCAATGTGGTGTTGTAATAGAGAAATTCTAGGATGTTCTGCAAGCTGAGAGGGAGTCCGTAGCCTCTCCTGGAGGGAGGAGAGAGAAGTTGATACCAACCTTTTAGAGGCGGTGACTTCAAAGTCATGGATTGAAGAGGAAATAGAAGTTGTGGTTGACCTTTGTCTTTTGCGGGGTATAACCTTGCCTAGCTCTCTTATTTGAGAGAAAATCTTTGTTGTGTGTGCACTTTTGGGTCTCTAGAGCTTTGTCTCCTGCAGGTAAGAGGCTCCATTTAGACTTCTTTCCTTCCTGGAAGCCGAGGCAGGAGCACAAGCCCTGGGTTCAGCCTGTCAGGCTCCCTGCCCACAATATTGAATCTGGTGGCAGAGGAGCAAACTGGATAGAACTCATCTGTAGCCAGTGTGGGCGATGGTACTGACAGTGCCTACTAATGGCAATAGTGCCCAGCAGCAGCGATGGCAGAATCCTGTAACCAATAGCTGTACTTTTGGGCCTTGGTCCTGCTTGGTTCCCTATTCATGTCTGCATTCCAATCTTGGTCCTCTCAGTTCAGTTCAGTTCAGTTCAGTCGCTCAGTCATGTCCGACTCTTTCTGACCCCATGAATTGCAGCACACCAGGCCTTCCTGTCCATCACCAACTCCCAGAGTTTACTCAAACTCATGTCCATCGAGTTGGTGATGCCAACCAGCCATCTCATCCTCTGTCGTCCCCTTCTCCTGCCCCCAATCCCTCCCAGCATCCGGGTCTTTTCCAATGAGTCAACTCTTCGCATGAGGTGGCCAAAGTATTGGAGTTTCAGCTTCAACATCAGTCCTTCCAATGAACACCCAGGACTGATCTCATTTAGGATGGACTGGTTGGATCTCCTTGCAGTCCAAGGGACTCTCAAGAGTCTTCTCCAACACTACAGTTCAAAAGCATCAATTCTTCGGTGCTCAGCTTTCTTTATAGTCCAACTCTCACATCCATACATGACTACTGGAAAAACCAGAGCCTTGACTAGGTGGACCTTTGTTGGCAAAGTAATGTCTCTGCTTTTTAATATGCTATCTAGGTTAGTCATAACTTTCCTTCCAAGGAGTAAGCGTCTTTTAATTTCATGGCTGCAATCACCATCTGCAGTGATTTTGGAGCCCAGAAAAATAAAGTCTGACACTGTTTCCATTGTTTCCCCATCTATTTCCTAAGAAGTGATGGGACTGGATGCCATGATCTTAGTTTTCTGAATGTTGAGCTTTAAGCCAACTTTTTCACTCTCCTCTTTCACTTTCATCAAGAGGCTTTTTAGTTCCTCTTCACTTTCTGCCATAAGGGTGGTGTTATCTGCATAGCTGAGGTTACTGATATTTCTCCCAGCAGCTTCCTGTTATTCCATGAGTCCTTGCCAACAAATTCCTTAAGGAAAGCCAAGCCTGGGTTCTGTTGTTTGAAGCAACTGACTGATATAGGTGAGGGTTGGGCAGGCGGAGTGCCGGGTGTAGGGGCGCGTGGAGGAGATAGGTATAAATCACAGCGTGTGCAAAGATGGAGAAAGAGTAAAGGTAGTGCCATCTAGAAGGAGAGATGAGATGTCTGCTCACACATCCGTGGGAGGGAAAAATATCCATGTGAAATATTTTGGAGGTGCAGAAGAAGGCACGATCACTTCTTTTTAAAACAATTATCTAGTTATTCAGGCTGCATCAGGTCTTCGTTGGAGGAGTGGGCTTCTCTCTGGTTGTGGCACTTAGGCTTAGGGCCCCAACCACCATCACCCCACCCCACCCCTCAACACTCCCCCACATCCTCCCAAGCACCCCCTCGCCCTGGCATGTGGCATTAGTTTCCCAATCAGGTTTCAAACCCGAGTCCCCTGCTTTGGAAGGTGGGTTCTTCTTTTAAGTTAATTTATTTTAGTATTATTATTGATATTATTATTTTCGCCGCACTGGGTCCTTATTGTTGCCTGTGGGATTCCTCTAGCTGCATCAAGTAGGGGCCTCTCTTGTTACAGAGCACAGGCTCTAGGGGCGAGGGCTTCAGTAGCTGCAGTACATGGGCCTAGCTGCCTTGCAGCAAATGGAATCTTCCCAGATCAGGGATGGAACCGGTGTCTCCTGCATTGGCAGGCAGACTCCCAACCACTGGACCACCGGGGAAGCCCCTGGAAGGTGAATTCTTGGCCACTGGACCACCAGGAAATCTCCACAATCACTCCTTACCGGGTTTATTAGTAAAGATGCAGTGGAAGAAATAGAATTAGCTTGATCATTGGAGAAGAGGAAAGAAAAGTAATCACTCTGGGCCGAAGGAGAATTATATCCTGATCGAAAAGATTCATGTGTATTTAGGAATCTCGTAGTAAAGTAGTTCAATTTAGCTGATGCATGGCAGAGAAGCAGAGAAGCTTGGGTAGTTGGCAAGTACTAAATTCCCTTGGCGTTTTGTGCTAGGACATAGACTTTGGACTTTAGTACATAACAGGGAAGCATGGAAGGTTTGTGAACAAGGAGGGTCATCATGCAAGTGACGCTTTAAGATGCTGAATCTGGTGGTCATGGATAGAATGGTCCATCAGGGCTGCTGCAATAACTTAGGAAGAGCTGAATGTCCTGAATTAGGCTGACAATAGTGGGAACGGAAAGGACCAACGTGCAAAATAATAGTTTGTAAACTGATGGATCCTCTGTTTTAAAAAAATCTAATTTTAAACATGCATACGCACACAATCACTGTGTTTATAAATGGGCTGTATTTACATATATACAGAGTATAACATACCACATATGCTGGCTGTAATTCTCTCCAACAAATAGCGTGGTGAATTTATTCCATACATTATGCAAAACAAATAAAACAAATATAGCCAGCAGCCAGACAAAGATGTTCTGCATCATTTCATGAAAGTGTTTGGAATATATGTTAGTGTGTGTGTGTGTGTGTGTGTGTGTGAGCGTGTACACAAGCATGTGGATTTGAAATACAGCAAAAAGCTGGGACAATAGGTGGAATTCTCTAGTTCCTCTGAGGAATCAGGCTGTTTCCTGTAACTCCGCTTTTATTGCAGTTGACGTCCGTGTGTGCTCAGTCAATCAGTCACGTCCAACTCTTTGCGACCCCATGGACTGCAGCCTGCCAGGCTCCTCTGTCCATGGGATTTCCCAGACAAGAATACTGGAGGGGGTTGCCATTTCCTTCTCCAGTTGAAGTTGGTGGTTAATACAATGTATTATTGCTGAGGTAGGTGGAAGTTCCCTGGTTTTGTCTATAGAGAAAATTCTGGTATTCCCAAGGACAGTGAAGTTGAAAAGTTTCCTTAATAAATAGGATGAGCTAAAACAATGATGAGACAGACTGAGATTCAGCCTACAACCCTCCTTCTGTCATCCAATCACATTTATTGATTCTTCCTCCTAATTATATTTGAAATCTACATCCTATTCTAGTCTAACCCCTCACTGTCACCCCAAAACTCAATTCAAAAACACCTTCTTGACCACAGCATCCCTAGTCTAAATCTTAAGTCTCTTGCTTTCCAACAAAGGAGATGCATTGGTCAGTTTGCTTCCAGATGCCCCTTTCTAGTGAGGCGGGACCATGGCCCTTCCTGAGTAGACGGTAGGCTACATGACCCTGCCCTCAGCTGTATTTGGCCCTGATTCAACATTCACCTACTACATTCATTTTCTTAGGAATTTGAAATTGGAACCCAATGACTCTAATTACCTGTAAGTGTTAGATCTGAAGGTCATACAGAGTCTGGAACTTGGCACCATTTGAGGAAAGCCATAGGGATTTTCCCGGTAGCTAAGCTGGTAAAGAATCCGCCTGCAATGCAGAAGACCCCAGTTCAATTCCTGGGTCAGGAAGATCCCCTGGAGAAGGAATAGGCTACTCATTCCAGTATTCTTGGGGTCCCCTGGTGGCTCAGATGGTAAAGAATCCTTCTGCAGTGTGGGAGACCTGGGTTCGATCCCTGGGTTGAAAAGATCCCCTGGAGGAGGGCATAGAAACCCACTCCAGTATTCTGGCCTGGAGAATCCCCTTGGACAAGAGGAAGCTGGCGGGCTACAGTCCATGAGGTCGCAAAGAGTCGGACATGGTGCATCATCCATGGTGAACCTTGTGAAAACCAAGTAATGAGGTGAGTCCGGAGAAAGGAATAGATGCACCAAGGGAAGTGGAGACAAAAGACCCCATTATCCCCAAAGAAATGAAAGAGATAGAGATGGAGAAAGAGAAAGAAATGGCGAGACTGCAAGCTGCTCTGATTCCTAAGGTATTTCAGATGGGCTTCCTGAATCCCAAGATCCAGGATACACTTCCTTCTTAGGTTCCATGACATTTCTCTATGCCCTTACATGAGCCCTCCTTGATTTCAAATAGTCTGAAGCCTCCTATTCTTTTCCCCTAAGGAACCTTCCCACACATCTAGTCCACGCTCTGCCATAGCAATTACCATATCACACTGTAGCTGTTTATTTGCTGTCTCCCTAACCTGCTGGGCTTTGATCTCCCTTGAGACAAGAACTTCATCTTGTTCCCTGTTCACGCTTTGTATCCCCAGCACTTACGGCAGTGATGGGCATATTAGCAAATATTCAGTAAATGTTTAGAGAGTACTTCAGAGGTAGGGGTCATCCCTTTCACCACTTGTATTGATTCTGCTTTATTGTAACTCTGTTTTTCCACAGGGTTTTGATAGCACAGACAATATGTACGAACAATTGCTTCTGAAGCTGTCCTGGGAGTCTCAGAGTGCAGAGCTAGGAGCTGGAAAATCCCAGACTCCTGGGCTGAAAGAGACATGGAGAAGCCATTGTTCTAGAAAAACTGAGAGTTCTGCAGTGAAAGATTAGCTACTCTCCTTATTTAAGAACATTATTTGATTTCACACACACACACACAAATATTATAGCAAGACTAACGAAAAACTAAAAATTTTAAAAATTCACCCATGATGTCATCATGATCATAAAATAGCCTGTTTTCATATGTCTACATATTTCCCTGCCAGTCCTTGTCTGTATGCATTTATGTAACTTTTACAGAGTTAATGTCATCATTAAGATTAAAACATGTTTTTCTTTTTACTGAACAATTCATCATAATTAGGGACTTATTTGGCAGTCCAGTGGTTAAGATTCCTTGCCTCCACTGCAGGTGGTCTGGGTTCGATCCCTGGTCAGGGAACTAAGATCCCATGAGCCACAGTTGCTCATTCAGTCACGTCTGACTCTTTGTGACCCCATGGACTGCCACACGCCAGGCTTCCTTGTCCTTCACCATCTCCTGGAGCTTGCTCAGACTGATGTCCATTGAGTTGGTGATGCCATCCAACTACCTCGTCCTCTGTCACCCCCTTCTCCTCATGCTACATGGTCCCTTAAAAAAAAAAAAGGAAAAAAAACCATGATTCATCATAATTATTTTTTCCGTGTTGTTACAGAGACTTTCTAAGTTTTAATGGACACATATATATTAT
The DNA here is from genome assembly GCF_910594005.1 of Cervus elaphus. Taxonomy (NCBI): domain Eukaryota; kingdom Metazoa; phylum Chordata; class Mammalia; order Artiodactyla; family Cervidae; genus Cervus; species Cervus elaphus. The sequence continues at coordinate 19,211,946 of NC_057820.1, forward strand.
AATATCAGAATTGATTGGATCTGCTTTAAATTGCTTAAAATTTCCTATCATGAAATCCCATTGTTTTTCTTTCTTTCCTTTTTCTTTCTTTTCTTCCATCGTTCTCTCCCCCTCCTTTCTTTCCTTCCTTCTTTTATTTTTTCCTTCATTTCTTTCTCTCTTTTTCTTCCTTCCTTCCTTTCTTACATTGGACATTTTTGTATAAATTCTTTTCTTCTTTGGTTTGAGTCAGAATAATTCTACCCACAGCCCAGTTACTGGGATAAGGCTCTGTTTTCATTTAACAACAAATACTTACTGAGCACCTACTGCATCAGCTGCTAAATGTTGGGGACACAGTGATGCATACGATGCCTGCCCCTCCAAAAGCTCTCCTCCTGGTAATGGAGAGACACATTAACAGAAAACTCAGAATATACCACATCAAACACTGTAACATAGATAAGAACAAACTGCTACAGAAGCCCAGGTGGAGTTTTTTTTTGGGGGGGGGGTGCTTGATTTGCTGCATTTCTTTCTAAAAGGATGCCGATGGTCCCTGCCCCCAACACACATGGGCGTACATTGCAATCTCTCCAACCACAATATCTTTAATAAAGACATTCAGAGAAGAACATTTGCAGCTCTGCTAATGTAAGAATCACTTACTAAGCTCTCATCACATTCTGGGGGCTTACAGGCCTAATACAATTCCCTCAACAGCAATATGAGGTCTTTTTTATTATTGTCTCATTGTACAGAATAAGAAACAGAGCCTCAGAGGTGTGAAGGAGCCAGTCTGTGGATCCACACAACTGAGATGCGGAATCACATTCTTATTCACCGCCACGGTTTGCTCCGGCGCCACACCACAGCAGGAGACCCCTTTACCAATGGAGAGCCCCTTCTCATTGGAGACAGGACTCAGTTGAGCTCCGTTCTCCATAAATGCAGTTCCTTCTTTCCCGCAAGGAGCTTACTGGAAAGCATTGTGCTTGTTGTGCTCGGAGGCTTTGAGGATGAGGTTTTCGGTTTTGTTTCAAATATTCATTCATATATTTGCCTGTGCTGGGCGTTAGTTGTGGCATGTGGATTCCTTAGTTGAGGCATGCAAACTCTTAGCTGTAGCATGTAGGATCTAGTTCCCTGACCAGGGATAGAACCTGGGCCCTCAGCATTGGGAGGATAGCGTCATAGCTACTGGACAACTAGGGAAGTCCCAAAGATGGAGTTTTTGAGCCTACTCAAACCGTTCTGTCTTTTCTTTTCAACCCACACTAACGGGCCCTCTTCCCAACCCTCATCCCAACTTCAGGGGCTAAAGCTGAGCTGGTTCAGCAGACGGCATTTGGATGATCATGCAGAAGAAGCCCGTTCTGATTCGGCTGTGCTGCTAGATCACTTGTGTGGATGCTGCGGCAACAAAGAGCACATATTTTTAGCCTCTCATTATGGGTCAGAACAATCTTCATAGGACTTCCCAGGTGACACAAGTGGTTAAGAACACCCTTGCCAATGCAAGAGACATCAGAGACACGGATTTGATCCCTCTGTAGGGAAGATCTGCTGGAGAGGGCATGGCAACCCACTCCAGTGTTCTTGCCTGGAGAATCCCCATGGACAGAGGAGCCTGGCAGGCTACAGTCCATGGGGTCGAAAGGAGTCTGGCATGACTGAAGTGACTCAGCACACAAGTATGCACATGATCTTCAAAGCAGGTAATATATTTTATCTTTGATATGTCTATTTCCAGTCACTGCAGAAACTGCATACAGAAATATATATGGGAACTTCCCTGGGAGTCCAGTGGCTAAAACTGCACTCCCAATGCAGGGGCCTTGGGTTCTATCCCTTGTCAGGAAATTAGATCCCGCATGTGGCAACTAAGACCCAGAGCAGCTAAATAAATAAATAATTTTTTTTTAAAAATAAAAAATTGTTTTACTATCTTTTTCTCTAACAAAAGAACTTAACTTTATGAACTTAACTCTATGAAAACACATCATAGTCTCATAAATGTTTCCTAGGTAAGAAATTATTAGCAAAAACCTCTGCATCTAAATAGGAAAAACAAGTTGTCCTTGGTTAGGTTCACAAGAAACAACCTTTGACACAACAGTTCATGAGCAAGTGATTTACTAGGGAAACCCTTCCAGAAGAAGCCAGTGAGGGAGTGGGGGAAGCGGGCCAGGGATGTGGAAGATGCTGAACAAGGACCTGATTTCAAATGATGCTTTTGCTCCCACCTGATCCCCAGGGGAGCTCAGATATGTTCATTATTCCTCGGAGTTCGTCTCAGAACCTCTGTACTCCAGTGCACAGAATCACTGCCTTTGGGCCAGTTTATAGGGATGTAATAATCTCTGAGCACTGTTGGCTCTCTGGGCTTCAGCAGAGCAAACCCTTAGGAGTCTGAAACTCTCTGAAGAAAGTCCCAGGTGTGAGATGCTAGATCAGAAGCAGTCAGAAGTGGAGGAAGGACACCCAGAACCTGAACAAAGCATCCTGCTTGGAACAGCATCCAGCTGGGAAATCTGACTGCCCAGGGAGTCAGCACATTCTTTAAAAGCAGATGTGGATTTGCATCCCAACTTCACTTGCGAGACATGCAACCAAGTCCTGCTAGGCTTTGGTTCTCTCCTTCATGAAATGGAAACAGTATCTTCTGGGGGAGGAGTAGAAATTCCAGGTATTTTAGCTGAAGAATTATTTTGATGAATATAACAGACAGGCACTCAATGGTGCATGCATGTGTGCTCTCTCAGTCAATGTCCGACTCTTTACGACCCCATGGACTGTAGCTCGCCAGGCTCTTCTATCCATGGCATTTCCCAGGCTAGAATACTGGAATGGGTTGCCATTTCCTTCTCCAGGGGATCTTCCCAAATCAGGGATCGAACTCACGTCTCTTATGGCTCCTGCATTGGAGGTGGATTCTTTACCGCTGTGACACCTGGGATGCTCAGGTGCTCAGTAAGTTGTGGTTGTTGTTCAGTCGCTAAGTTGTGTCCAACTCTCTGTGGCCCCATGTACCACAGCACACCAGGCTTCCCTGTCCTTCACTATTTCCCAGAGTTTGTTCAAACTCAGGTCCGTGGAGTCGGTGATGCCATCCAACTATCTCATCTTCTGTCATCCCCTTCTCCTCCTGCCTTCAATCTTTCCCAGCATCAGGGTCACTTTCAATGAATCAGCTCTTCGCATCAGGTGACCAAAGTACTGGAGCTTCAGCTTCAGCATCAGTCCTTCCAATGAATATTCAGGGTTGATTTCCTTTAGGATTGACGGGTTTGATCTCCTTGCTGTCCAAGGGGTTTTCAAGAGTCTCAATAAATGGTAGTTATCAATTCTGATTTAATATAAAGGTAATTTTAAAAATGTATTCAGCTCAGCTGTTTCATATACATAAAAATATCCATTCTCACATCATGAAATAAGCATGCATTATATAAAGAGATGATATATCTTTGACACCACTTTACCTGTATAGACTACATCTCCCCTCAGAGAGAGTCATCAGTTGGGAAATAAAAAATAAGCTTCTTTTAAATGTGCAAGCAGGAAGAAAATTTATTCTTGCTCACCGATGCTTTTTATTTTTAACTTTTTATGATGAAAATCTTTGAACAGACACAGAAAGGGAGAAGAGAGCATACTGAACCCCTGGAGAGTGTAAGACACCTAGTTTCAAAAATTATCAACTCACAGCCAATCTTCTTTTATCTGTAGCCTACCACTCCCCTCCCTCTCACATTATTTTGAAGCAAATACTAGATACTGTATACTTCAATATGTATCTCTAAAAGGTAAAGGCTCTTTTGAATTTTACTTTTTAAATGAACATGCAGGACAATTGCCTTTTTGCAGTGTGTATGTTTCCATGAATTTTGATGCATGTGTAGATTCGTGTAACCATTATTACAATCATGATACATAATAGTTCTACTACCCCAGAAGGCTTCTTATCTACAACCACAATCTTACCATCACATCTTTAAAAACAGTAACAAACTTTTTAAAAGAGAAACATGATCCTGTTTATCTATAATCATGGGACAACACTCTAATTCACAGTGTCCCTTTTACAGTAGAAATGTTCCTATCTAGGCATTCAAATGTACCATGAACAGAACATGTTCTAAACATCCTTCACCCTTCTCTCCAACAAGTGGTCCAATCCAACATTATCCTTTTGTAACAATTCACTCATTCTCTCCTGCATACAATTACGTGTATCTCTTTTTTGATAGATATTTCATAACACCTTCAGTTCTCCCAGTTACAGAATTATTCACCTTACCATGATTAACTCTTTAGATTCATAGAAGAGTGGAGTTGTCAGTTTTTATGGAATGATACAGCTTTATCTGAAATAATTCAACTACATTTCTCAAGAAAATAGTTTAGAAACTAAGATCTGGAAGAGAGTTCAAAAACCATTCACTGGAATCCCTTCATTTCATGGATGAGAAAAGCAGCTCAGAGATATTTTAAAATTTACCCAAGGCACACATCTGCTGGAGTCAGAACGAGGTGTCCTGATATTGAGGGCTCTTTCTATTTACACCATATTGGTGGCCATCCTTTTTCCTTCATTTTACTGTCAGCTGGGTGTGGGTTTCTTTACCATCTGTACATCCATATGTCATTTTATGAAATGTCCAGAAAAGGCAAATCTATAGAGACGAAAAAACAAACTAGTGACTGCCAAGAACTGTGGGTAAGAATGAAGATTGACTGTAGACAGGCACAAGGGACCTTCTGGGGGCGATGGGAATGTTCTAAAACTGGATTGTGGTAGTGGTTGCCCAACTCTGTAAATTAACTAGAATAGTATGCTTAACATGGGTCAATTTTATGGTCCCAAAATTAAATTATACCTTGATATAGCTGTTTATTAAAAAAATAGCTGCCTATGGATATTTGATTATCTCTTATAACTGGATGTCTGAAGTGGGTGATTCTCAGCTTCATCCAGCAGTTTCACGATGTCATCAGACTCACGCTCTTACCACGCTTTAAGTCTGCTGTCCTGATCACATTGGCCTCTGATTCTCATGTTCATTGTTTCATGGCCCCAAAATAGCTGCCACTGCTCCAGAATCAAATCCATATATACAGCAAGAAAAAAAATGGTATCTGTAAGTTCTTAGCTCCCACCAGTCTCTTTTATAAGAGGATGTCCCCCAGTCAGCTCCTCCTGGTCTCTCACAGGGCAGAACCAGGTCACATGCCATCCCTACATGCAAAAAGAGGCTGAGTATATGAGTAAAGAGCAAATGGGAGTGGAGTTACCAGGACTGGCTTAGTGCTGGGGCTGGCCACACTGCCTTGCTGGACCAAAGAGGGATTCTGTTGGCAAGAGTCAAGGGTGCAGGAGGTTGAAGTGGATATTGAGTTGGGCAGCTGAGAGTGTCTCCACATGAGAAAACGAAAAATGTGCCAAATATGTTCTTCTTTGTTCAGAGGTTTTACAGCATATGGGTTAAGAGCACAGACTCTGGAGAAAGTCTGCTAGGCTTCAATCCCAGCTTTACCTAACTTACTGTGTGAACTTAGGGGACATAGGTAATCAGCCTGTTGACTCTGCTGTGAACTGGAGATAATAATAACACCTATTCAGAGTTACATGAGAACTGAATGAGTTAACAGGTAGAACATTCTCAGAACAATGCCTGGGGTATAATAAGCACTTTATTTGATGTTGTTTTTGTTTAGTCACTAAGTCGTGTCTAACTCTTCTGCGACCCTATGGACAGTAACCCACCAGCCTCCTCTGTCCATGGGATTTTTCAGAATACTGGAGTGGGTTGCTATTTTCTTTTTTTAGAGGATCTTCATGACCTAGGATTGAGCCCATGTCTCCTGCTTTGGCAAGGGTATTCTTTTTTTTTTTTTTTTATTAGTTGGAGGCTAATTACTTCACAACATTTCAGTGGGTTTTGTCATACATTGATATGAATCAGCCATAGATTTACACTTATTCCCCATCCCGATCCCCCCTCCCAGCTCCCTCTCCACCCGATTCCTCTGGGTCTTCCCAGTGCACCAGGCCCAAGCACTTGTCTCATGCATCCAACCTGGGCTGGTGATCTGTTTCACTATAGATAGTATAGATGCTGTTCTTTTGAAACATCCCACCCTCACCTTCTCCCACAGAGTTCAAAAGTCTGTTCTGTACATCTGTGTCTCTTTTTCTGTTTTGCATATAGGGTTATCATTACCATCTTTCTAAATTCCATATATATGTGTTAGTATGCTGTAATGTTCTTTATCTTTCTGGCTTACTTCACTCTGTATAATGGGCTCCAGTTTCATCCATCTCATTAGGACTGATTCAAATGAATTCTTTTTAACGGCTGAGTAATATTCCATGGTGTATATGTACCACAGCTTCCTTATCCATTCATCTGCTGATGGGCATCTAGGTTGCTTCCATGTCCTGGCTATTATAAACAGTGCTGCGATGAACATTGGGGTGCATGTGTCTCTTTCAGATCTGGTTTCCTCAGTGTGTATGCCCAGAAGTGGGATTGCTGGGTCATATGGCAGTTCTATTTCCAGTTTTTTAAGAAATCTCCACACTGTTTTCCATAGTGGCTGTACTAGTTTGCATTCCCACCAACAGTGTAAGGGGGTTCCCTTTTCTCCACACCCTCTCCAGCATTTATTGCTTGTAGACTTTTGGATAGCAGCCATCCTGACTGGCGTGTAATGGTACCTCATTGTGGTTTTGATTTGCATTTCTCTGATAATGAGTGATGTTGAGCACCTTTTCATGTGTTTGTTAGCCATCTGTATGTCTTCTTTGGAGAAATGTCTGTTTAGTTCTTTGGCCCATTTTTTGATTGGGTCATTTATTTTTCTGGAATTGAGCTGCAGGAGTTGCTTGTATATTTTTGAGATTAATCCTTTGTCTGTTTCTTCATTTGCTATTATTTTCTCCCAATCTGAGGGCTGTCTTTTCACCTTACTTATAGTTTCCTTTGTAGTGCAAAAGCTTTTAAGTTTCATTAGGTCCCATTTGTTTAGTTTTGCTTTTATTTCCAATATTCTGGGAGGTGGGTCATAGAGGATCTTGCTGTGATTTATGTCAGAGAGTGTTTTGCCTATGTTCTCCTCTAGGAGTTTTATAGTTTCTGGTCTTACATTTAGATCTTTAATCCATTTTGAGTTTATTTTTGTGTATGGTGTTAGAAAGTGTTCTAGTTTCATTCTTTTACAAGTGGTTGACCAGTTTTCCCAGCACCACTTGTTAAAGAGGTTGTCTTTTTTCCATTGTATATCCTTGGCAAGGGTATTCTTTACCACTGAGCCACCTGCAAAGCTAAGCACAGTATGAGTGATATTATGTGTGCAAATGCATGTAAATGTGTTGTTTTAGCACATCTTTTATTCAACAAATATTTATTGACTATTTTATATGTGCCAGGCAGTGAGCTAGACACTTGGATAAAACAAGATAGATTGCTCCTGAACTTGCTGAGCTTGGGTTCTGATGAAAGAAATCTATAATAAATATCAACAAATGCATAAGATTTTAGATTTTGATAATGCTATGAAGGAAATAAACAGAGTGCGGAGATAAAGACTAGAAGAAACAATTATCTTAGAGCAAGAAGGAGCAACGGAGCTGAGATCTGACCAGTGAGAACGAGTAGTCATACGAACATCCAAGAGAAGAACTTTCCAGCTAGTAAGGACACTTAATGCCAGGTCCTGGGGAGCAAAAGAATTTAGCTTATTCTAAACTGGTTCATAGACTCAACATGGCTAGGACAAGATGAGCAAGGGGGATGGGGCTTAGGTGAGGCTGAAGAGGAGGCCAGGGCCCAGACCGCATCGTGCCTTGCAGGCAGTGGGAGGTCCTTGAGCTTTAGTCTTAGTGCAGTGAGAAGCCGTTAAAGACAGAAATGGTTGGTATAATGTGGTGTTTCTGTAAACTTTTTAAAAATTAAAATATAGCTGATTTACAATTAGGTGTACAGCAAAGTGATTCAGCATTTCAGATTCTTTTCCATTATAGGTTATTAAAAGATACTAAATAGAGTTCCCTGTGCTATACAGTAGGTCCTTGCTGGTTAGACACGTGCTACGATCAGTCGCTCAGTCGTGTCCGACTCTTTGTGACCCCATGGACTGTAGCCCGCCAGACTCCTCTGTCCATGGGATTCTTGACTCCAGTCAAGAATACTGGAGTGGGCTGCCATTTCCTTCTCCAGGGGATCTTCCTGACTTCAGGAATCACACCCGTGTCTCTTGCGTCCCCTGCATTTGCAGGCAGATTCTTTACCACTAGCAGCACCTGGGAAATTTTATACCTAGTAGTGCATATCCCAAATTCCTAATTTACCCCCCTCCAAGCCTCCCCTCACCTCGCCCCGCCCTTCCCCTTTCGGTAACCATAAGTTTGTTTTCTCTGTCTGTGATAATGTGTTTGTTATTAATCACTGGAGCTGCTCTGTGGGTTGAAGGGAGACAAGAGTAGCCTCAGGGGAACCAGCTGTAAACAGCGATGATAGATTGAATGAGGATGGTGGCAAAGAAAATAGAGAAAAGTCCAGGGAACTGTGCGTGTAATAAGAACCATGTGTTCCACCATCATGCTGCCTCAGTGGAGGATTTCAAACCGTTCCAGATTTTCTCACCTGGGTCAGGGGCTGCTGACTTGCCCTCTCAACCCACCATCCGTCCTTGACGTATCTAGAGACCCACTTCACCTCTAAGTACGGCTTCCGGGTGGCCAACAAGGGTCCAGGGCTGTTGAACAGGGAGGGAGTTGTCCGCATGAGGAGGTCAGGGAAGAGGCAAGCATCGCTGTCTGAAAGATGGATGGGTGTGTGCTGATCACTGATAACTGGAGAAGCTCAGAGAAGATGACCGGGTGCTGACTTGGAGACCCACTGGCGCTGGTGAGCAACAAGGCTTCCTCTGGGAGAGGATTGACATTTCTCAGACTTACGATCTTCTGTCCTCATTATCCTTGCCCCTCCTCCTCTTCTCCAGGCCCATAGTGAAAAGAAAGTGAAAGTGTTAGTCACTCAGGCGTGTTCGAGTCTTTGTGACCCCATCAACTGTAGCCCGCCAGTCTCCTCTCTCTGTGGGATTCTCCAGGCAAGAATCCTAGAGTGGGTAGCCATTCCCTTATCCAGGGGACCTCCCCAACCCAGGGATCGAACCCAAAGTCTCCCACATTGCAGGCAGATTCTTTACTGTCTGAGCCACCAGCGAAGCCCCCAGGCCCACAGTAGTGATAGGAAACTTGCTGCACAAAGTCATTTGAATCTCTGTTTTACAGGTAGATTTAATGACTCAGTATTTGCAATCTTGGTTTGCTGTGTCAGAAGTTGGTCACTACTGTCTCTACCTAGGGCAGGGACAGGTCCTCAGGGGCAAATGGGGAAGAATCCCATATGATGGGGAATGCTGCAGTAATTAATACTTTCAAACAGTAAGCAGACACATATATACACGTATGATAGGACAATGGCTAGAGCTGTTCTTTTTCTTTCTTTCTTTTTAATATCTATTTATTTATTTTTGGCTGTGACGGCTCTTAGTTGTGGCACACAGGATCTTTCATTGTGGTGTCCAGGTGCCAGACCACGTGGGCTCTATACTTATGGCCCAGGGGTCCTCTAGTTGAGGCATGTGAGCTCAGTAGCCTGATAGCACACGGGATTTTAGTTCCCGACTGGGGATCAAACCTGAGTCACCCTGCATTGGAAGGTGGATTCTTAACCACTGGACCAGGGAAATCCCAGGCCTCCTCTCATAGAACAAGAAATTAGTCCCATTGCTCTAGTCTGAAAACTTTGGGATTAGGGAAGAAGTAGGAGTGTCTCTACACTCCCAAGAGGATGGTTTGGGTGGAGCTCCACAGGATTCAAAGATCTGGAAGAAGGCCACGGAATGGCTCTACCAACTGCAGCTAAAAAAAGACCCAAGTCGGTCCCACCCCTCTGCCAAAAAGGATGTCTGATAGTCCTCTGGCAACCATGATGCTCCCTCCCCTTTTAGTATTAGAAGCTTTAATTAGTCACCCAAGTTGCTGTTGATGTTAATTTCTAATCAAGTTTCATCTGTGTAAATCTATCAATGGGAAAGGACAAGGGATCCCACAGTGACTTACCTCTGCTCCATACCAAGTAGCTGACACTAATCTAAGTAATAGAGAACAGACTTGTGGCTGCTGAAAGGATAGGACGTGGGAGGGAAGAACTGAGAGTCTGGGATTAAGAGATACAAACGATTATATATAGGATGGATAGAAAAACAAAATCCTACTGTATAGCACAAGGATCTATATGCAATATCCTGTAATAAGGCATAATGGAAAAGAATATATTTATCTGTATCTCTGAGTCACTTTGCTATACAGCAGAAATTAACAAAATATAGAAAATTAACTATACTTCAATAAAAATGTTTTATAGGACAGCAAGGAAATCAAACTAGTCGATCCTAAAGGAAATCAACCCTGAATATTCATTGGAAGAACTGATGCTGAAGCTGAAGCTCCAATACTTTGGCCACCTGATATGAAATGCCGACTCACTGGAAAAGACCCTGATGCTGGAAAAGATTGAGGGCAGGAGAAGAGGGCGACAGAGAATGAGATAGTTCGACGGCATCACTGACTCAGTGGACATTAGTTTGAGCAAACTCCAGGAGACAGTGATGGACAGGGAAACCTGGTGTGCTGCAGTTCATGGGGTCACAAAGAGTTGGACACAACACAACTTAGCGACTGCACAACAAAAACAAAAATGTTTTAGATGAAACAAATAAAAATAAATACAATCATAACCTATAAGACTTTAATTTTACAGCTGAGGCCCAGAGAATTTGGCTGACTCAAATTGACACAAGATGGCCTGAGAACCATCTTAGACTAACTCAGACTAACTAGGAGGTTGTTGGGTGGAGTTTAATTGAACTGGCTTGACTCCAGCCGGGACATCCTTCTCACCAGGTACTGGGAGCCTGAAAGTTAGTTGTTCAGTCGTGTCTGACTCTTTGCGACCCCATGGACTGCAGCCTGCCAGACTCCTCTGTCTATGGAATTCTCCAGGCAAGAATACTGGAGTGGGTTGCCATGCCCTTCTCCAGGGGATCATGGCAACCCAGGGATCAAACTCAGGTCTCCCGCAGTGCAGGCAGACTCTTTACTGTCTAAACCACTGGAGTGCAAACTCCCATACTTGTTTATAATGCAAAATGGCCTTTTGCTAAGTTGTGCTCATGGAGAACTGAACTTAAACTTAGTCTCACTGACTTAGAAGCAGGAGAGCCAAGTGGAAGAATTTGTAGAAGATATTAGAACAAGGACAGTTCTGTTACTTCCAAGTACTGTATCTATAGTGACAGAAACTTAACAACAAAGGGCAGCCAAAGAGAGGTCCAGCCAGCACTCCTGGGGCAACGATCGGGCCAGCCTGCCTCTCCAAGGCTCTGAGCTCTCTGAGGGGAAACTGGAAGACTGGTGCTGTGCAAACAGGATCTGAGGACGCCAGCAGCCAAAACTGCCAGAGGGTCGCATCGGATACCTAACTTTCAGTTAGCACATGTGCTATGCTTAGTCGCTCAGTCCTGTCTGACTCTGCCACTGCGTGTACTATAGCCCGCCAGGCTCCTCTGTCCAAGGGGATTCTCCATGCAAGAATACTGGTGTGGGTAGCTGTTCCTTTCTCCAGGGGATCTTCCCAACCCAGGGATTGAACCAAGGTCTCCTGCATTGCAGGCAAATTCTTCATCGTCTGAACCACCAGGGGAAGCCCAAGAATACTGGAGTGGGTAGCCTCTCCCTTTTCCAGGGCTGGGTAGCCTATCCCTTCTCCAGGGAAACTTCTCAACCCAGGTTCCAACCGGGGTCTCCTGCATTGCAGGCGGATTCTTTGCCGTCTAAGCCACCAGGATCTGTTAGTACATATAAAGGAGCAAAAGGTGAAGGAGATAATTAGGTGTGTATTTGCAGCACTGGGCTGCATATAAAAACCTGACAGAGTCACATAGTGTTAGCTGCGGCCTGAGACAGCATGGTCTGGTTCTCAGGAACCTGTTCTCCAGAAAGGTACAGTTAAAGTTTTAGTAGTAACTTCATCCTAGGAGATGGGCCCTGGTGAGTCTGGAATCCAGGATGGGTCAGATTCTGCGTGGACTGGCCCTGTACAGCTTCTTCCACTGGTCACTGTAGTTCAAATGAAGGTAGAGGCAGCCTTCACGGATAAAAGGGCAAGAAAAGATGTTGGAGGGGGCTTCCTTGGTGGGAAGACTTCCCTTGGTGGGACTTCACTGGTGGTCCAGTGGCTAAGACTCTGTGCTCCCAATGCAGGTGGCCCAAGTTTGATCCCTGGTCAGGAAACGAGCTCCCACATGCTGCAACTAAAGATCCCACATGATGCAATGGAGATCAAAATCCTGCATGATGCAACTAAGACTCTGTGCAGATAAATAAATAATTAAAATAAGAAAAACATGTTGGAGAAGGAAACAAATAGCCTGGAGATAAAATAGGGCTTTGTTAGCAAGAGACAGGCCCGGCTTTTTGAGGGGGAAGATAGAAGTGTTTTTGCAATTTGGAGAGCAATACCTGGGTGCCTGCTTTATGTGTCAGGAGCTGTGCTGAAGCACTGGGGTGTATCAGGTGCCTGAGGTTAGTAAGGTGAACAAAGCGGAGGCCCCCCCCTTCCACTGGCCCACACTCTGCTCTGAACGCGTGTGTCTGAAGTATACTTTCTCCTGTGTATCGATTGGTTCTTCTCATCCCACTGCTATCTTCAACAGCTTGGGGCCTTCCACACTCCCGAAAGGAAGAGGGGGAAGTTGTGATGGCAAATTGTGGAATATTATAAAGCTGTCAAAAAAAACCACTTTGCTCAACTCTCCTTTTTTTTTATTCGATTCTTTTATTACATTTCACAACTAGTTTAGCTCTGAGAGTTCACCATGGTGTCACAAGATTCAAAGTTTGGTCTTATTGAAACGTGCTATTAAATGTGTTTAAGTGGTCACATCAGATGATGAGAACTATCTCCTGGGAAAATATTTTAGGTCAATGATTCTTTTTCTTAATTTTTAAAAAAATTATTTATTTTTAATTGGAAGATGATTGCTTCACAATACTGTGCTGGTTTCTGTCATACTCAACTTGCCTTTCTTGAGGCCAGATTATCCTAACATCAAAGCCAGACAAAGACATCACAAGAAAAGAGTTGTAAATGACCATACCTTGTTAAAGGGGCCTATTCATTTCCTATGTTTACTTGGCTTTTTTTGCAGAGTTTTATCTTGGCATACATCTAATTTTAGGGATCTAGAATCCATGTTTGTGTTAGTTAACATGGCCTTAAATCCCATTTTGTTTAACAAATACTTATTTGTCACTACATGCATGAGGTTTACTGAAGGTGTCTACAGGAGCCTTCAGCATTGTGTGAAAACCATCTGCATGTGAGTCTGAGCCCCCCTTCCACAAGGCAGCATTCATGTCTCACTCAGGCCTGTCTCCAACACCTCACACAGGCCATCCCCATGGGACTAGACACTCAATACATATTTGGAGACTGTATGTCAAAATGTGGACACACTTTTAATAGGAGGCTGAGCCAACAAGAGTGCCAATAGAGTGATGGGGATTGGGTGATAAATTCAAGAGAGATCTAGGTGGTCGGGCTTGGGGCAGGGACAACAGTAACGGGAAGGAAGCCTGGGAAGTGTGATAAAATCAGATTGCAGTGAGGCTGAAAGCCCATGCTAAACAGATGGAATCTAGTTTTGTATCCAAGGGAAAGATTGAAGGGTTTGGGGACAATAAAAGGTCATCTCCATTTCAGTTTTTAAAAAGAAAATTCTTGTAAAGTCCATATGTATGTCAGTTAGGGGTCTTTCCATTGAGAGTAACAGAAAACCTGATTCTCATGAACATAAAAAAAGGGAATTCAGTGGTTTATATGGCTGAAATTTCAGAGGTAGGGCAGGCTACAGGCACACTTTCATTAGACCCCAGTTTTATTTCTCTGTGATTATCTTGGCCTTGTCCTCCTCCATGTGCTAGCATTCTCAGGCTAGTTATCGCTATGGTTGCAAGACTGCTGCCACCAGGGCTAGTTGCTATTTCTCCCAGCATTTAGTGAAAAGTCCAAAGTTTCACTCCAATTAGACCAATACAGTTCTCATTGCATGAATGAATTCATGACCCAGAACCAGAGAAACAGGATTAAACTGATGCCCTAGAACAACGGAGGCATGGCCAAGAGTGGATCAATCCATCCGAACTTCATGGCTGCTACCCAGTAGGAGAGTGATGTTTGGAAAGCTGCGAAAGCAACCAACAATGTTCACTACAATATCACAGAATAAACGTTTAATTACAAGGACAGAGTTTATGCAAAAGAAGACAGCAAGGGAGAATTTGCCTTACTTTATTAAAATGATCAAAAATAGAATGATGTTGGCACAAAGAAACCAGAAATAAATCCAAGTTGATTTTAAAATTAGTCCCATGACAAATGCAGCGATTTGATGGCAGTTTATTTAATGAAAAGTATTGACATAATTATCAACTGAACTGGAAAGAGATCAAGTTAGATCCCTGGACATTGCAACATAAATAAGAAATTCCAAGTGTATCAGAAAACCAACTGTAAGAAACAAACAAAACAGTAAAAGCATTAGAAAAAAATTGGAAGAAGAAAATTCAATCAGCCACCAATGACCAGTGATATAATCAATCACACCTATGTAATGAAGCTTAAAGAACAGTGTTCAGAAGCTCCATTTTCCTTTCCATATATCTATCTTACTCTATGTGTCTCTTCCCTACGGCTATTCCTGAATTATATCCATCCCTGGTGGCTCACAGACTGGTTCAAAATTGAGAAAGGCGTACGTCAAGGCTGCATATTGTTATCCTGCTTATTTAACTTATAAGCAGAGTACATCATGTGAAATGCCAGGCTGGATGAAGCACAAGCTGGAATCAAAATTGCCAGGAGAAATAGCAATAACCTCAGATATGCAGATGACACCACCCTTATGGCAGAAAGTGAAGAGGAAGTAAAGAGCCTCTTGATGAAAGTGAAAGAAGAGAGTGAAAAATCTGGCTTAAAACTCAACAATCAAAAAAACGAAGATCATGGCATCTGGTCCCATCACTTTATGGCAAATAGATGGGGAAACAATAGAAACAGTGATGGACTTTATTTTCTTGGGCTCCAAAATCACTGCAGACAGTGACGGCAGCCATGAAATTAAAAGACGCTTGCTCCTTGGAAGGAAAGTTATGATAAACCCAAACAGCGTATTAAGAAATAGAGACACCACTTTGCCAACCAAGGTCCACCTAGTCAAAGCTATGGTTTTTCCAGTAGTCATGTATGGATGTGAGAGTTGGACCATAAAGAAGACTGAGCACAAAAAAATTGATGCTTTCTAATTGCAGTGCTTGAGAAGACTTTTGAGAGTCCCTTGGACAGAAAGGAGATCAAATCAGTCAATCCTAAAGGAAATCAACCCTGAATATTCATTGGAAGGACTGATGTTGAAGCTCAAGCTCCAACATTTTGGCCACCTGATTCAGAGAGCTGAATCACTGGAAAAGACCCTGATGCTGGGAAAGATTGAGGGCAGGAGGAGAAGGGGATGACAGGATGAGATGGTTGGATGGCATCATCAACTCAATGGATATGAGCCTGAGCAAACTCTGAGACATAGTGAAGGACAGGGGGGCCTGGATAGCTGCAGTCTACGGGGTCGCAAAGAGTTGGACATGACTGAGGGACTGAACAACAACAATTGTTGGCTCAGATGGTGAAGAGTATCCCTGCAATGTGGAAGACCTGGGTTCATTCCCTGGGTTGGGAAGATCAATCTCCTGGAGAAAGGAATGGCTACCCACTCCAGTATTTTTGCCTGGAGAATCCTATGGACAGAGGAGCCTGTGAGTCCATGGGGTTTCAAAGAATCAGACACAACTAACACTTTCACTTTTTCATAAAAACTAATAATCTAGTAAGTAAACTCTTCTCCTGAGTTCAATGAGCAGCTCTAGCAAATTAACTGAACCTGAGGTGGGGGTCACTGGAATCTCCAATCTACAGTTTACTGGTCAGAAGCACAGGTAATAACCTGGACTTGAAGTGGGCATCTGAAGTGGGGAGGGAGGACTTTCTTTTTTTTAATTAATTTTTATTGGAGTTTAGTTTCTTTACAATGTTGTGTTACTTTCTGCTTATAGTAGAGTGGATCAGTTATATGTATACATATATCCCCTCTCATTTTGGATTTCCTTCCCATTTAGGTCACCACAGAGTATTGAGTAAAATTCTCTCTGCTATAAAGTAGGTTCTTAATTAATCATCTATTTTATACATTGTATCAATCATGTATATATGTCAGTCCCAATCTCCCAATTAATCCACACCATTTCCCGCCTTGGTATGTCCCCTGTACTCACAATATTCTTCTACAGCACTGCTTCACTTTTGATACCAGACATGTGGGTTTTCCACACATCAAATAGTCCTCTGACACCAGTCTTATAAACTCTATTCTTACTCCTTGGAAGGAAAGTTATGACCAACCTAGACAGCATATTTAAAAGCAGAGACATTACTTTGTCAACAAAGGTTGTCAACAAAGGTCTAGTCAAGGCTATGGTTTTTCCAATAGTCATGTATGGATGTGAGAGTTGGACTATAAAGAAAGCTGAGCACTGAAGAATTGGTGCTTTTGAACTGTGGTGTTGGAGAAGACTCTTGAGAGTCCCTTGGACTGCAAGGAGATCCAACCAGTCCATCCTAAAGGAAATCAGTCCTGGGTGTTCATTGGAAGGACTGATGTTGAGGCTGAAACTCCAATATTTTGGCCACCTGATGTGAAGAGCTGACTCATTGGTAAAGACCCTGATGTTGGGAAAGATTGCAGGCAGGAGGAGAAGGGGACGACGGAGGATGAGACGGTTAGACGGCATCACTGACCCAAAGGACATGAGTTTGGGTAAATTCCAAGAGTTGGTGATGGACAGGGAGGCCTGGCGTGCTGCGGTTCATGGGGTCGCAAAGAGTCGGACATGACTGAGCGACTGAACTGAACTGATAGATATACCTGGAGGTAGTGTTAGATCTCACATGTTAAGGGTTTAATTCCAAAAGAAAGTCCCCTCTCCACCTCTCTACAAATGACCCAGTTTGTAGAGACATAGATAGACCTAGAGACTATTATACAGAATAAAGTAAGTCAAAAAGAGCAAAGCAAATATTGTATATTACTACATATATGTGGGATCTAGAAAAATAATATAGATCTTATTTGCCAAGCAGAAACAGAGATACAGATGTAGAGATCAAACATATGGACACCGAGGGGGAAAGGAGGATGGATGAATTGGGAGATTGGGATTGACATATATACACGATTGATACTATGTATAAAATAGATGATTAATTAAGAACTATTGCTACGATGACAATATCCCCTCAACTGATCTATAGGTTCAATGCAATCGCTATTAAAATAGTGGCTGGGTGCAAGCTGAGAATAATTTTTACATTTTAAAATTTTAATTTAATTTTTATTTTAGATTGGAATGTGGTTGATTGACAATGCTGCATTGATTTTGGGTGTGCAGCAAGGTGGTTCAGTTGTACATGTGTGCTTGCATGCTCAGTCGCTTCAGTTGTGTCTAACTCTTTGCAGCCCTATGAACTATAGCTCCCCCGAGGCTCCTCTGTCCATATGATTATCTCTGGAAGAATACTGGAATGGGTTGCCAGTTCTTCCTCCAGGGGATCTTTCTGATCCAGGGATCGAACCCATGTTCTTCCATAGCAAGTGGATTCTTTATCACTGAACCACCTGGGAAGCCCATACATATACATGTATCTATTCTTTTTTGGTTTCTTTTCTCATATAGGTTGTTTATGAATATTAATAGGAACACTGAGTGGTTTTTACATTTTTTTCAACTTTGTTATTACTTATTTTTGGATCTTTTTTAAAATGAAAATTGTAGAGGGAGGTCCAAGAGGGAAGGGACATATTTGTATCTACAGCTGATTCATGTTGATGTATGGCAGAAACCAACACAATATTGTAAAGCAACTATCCTTCAATTAATAATAAATAAATGTTTAAAAAATTGTGCATATTTAATGTGAAATATGTCCACACTGATAGATGAAGAGAATGAGTCAGTGGAGAGGGAGGGGTTAGATACCCTTAAGAAAGTCTTGGAAGCAAGAATGACGAATAACAAATGGTAGATTTGGGCTTGGAAATAAAGTGAGGAATTTCCTTTTTAAGAGAAAATGACAGGGAGAAGAATTATAGAAAATAAAAAGATGTTTTTTGGTGGAGAGAAGTTGAGCCTCCATCGTAGGGGTGAAATTTTAAATATTTAACGATGAGGGCAGGGTGAACCCCAACTGTCCAGACACCACATGGAGGCCCTCTCCTCCATCTGTGTTAACTCTTTAGTTGCTGATCAAGGTGAGGTCTCGGGGTAGAGGCTGGGACAGACAGCAGAGGTGGACAACAGAACACTGGGGCTGAAGCAACATCTCCTAGTTAGAAATTTAAAAGACTGAATACAAGTGATCCAAATTCCTCAAAAACAGTCACTTGTGACCAAGAGAATATCATACCATCTTATGATTAATATTTAGCTCTGTGACTGAGGAGGGGTTTTTTAGGTTTGTTTTTTTAATCAAATAAAAAATGGATGCTTTTCACAAACACAATGTGTGTTGGCAAAAGGTCTGAAGAGAGAGGATTAACTGAAATAAAATTGTTCACACTCTTTTGGCTGATTCTCTCATAGTGAAAGACAGTCTCATAGTTCAAATGGGGGAAATGGGGTGAATTTCAGGACGCAAAATCTGGTGTTTATTTGAGGTTCTTCTTCTGAACACCAGCCACAGAACTTTTTGCAACTCTGCTTTCCCACTGGAGGAGGAGAGCAAGATGATAATACCTTGCACTCAAGAGAATACAGGAAGGTGTTCGGGGATTCCCAGATCACGGCTGCCAAGCATATGGTATGGAAACCATCACCAAGGTAATCACGTCAACCTCAGCCACACGTTGATCTCCCTTTACTTGTCTGCATTTCAGAAATGTTTTTCCCTCCTTACTCCAAAGCATTGCAGTCCTCTAGCACAATATATGCTGGCCTGAGGGCTGCTGGACTGGTGGAACAGAACCCAAAGAATTAATTTTTTAAAAACTATTTCTTTTGCCTCATTGGGTCTTAGTTGCAGTGTACAGGCTTCTCCCTAGTTGTGGCGCCCAAATCTTAGTTCCCCCACAGCATGTAGGATTTCAGTTCCCCAACCAGGGATTGACCTTGCGTCCCCTGCATTGGGGGAGAAGGGGTTTTCTTAACCACTGGGCCACTAGGGAAATCTCCTGAAGAGTTAATTGGTCCCTGATCTAGGGCATGCTGTATGTGGCTGTAACCTTTTCAAAACCTAGACTTTCCTGACTAAAAGAGATCTTTTATTGAATCCCAGGTCCCTCGAAGAGGAAACCACAGCAAAGGTTAAACCAACATTTAGATCCATTTGGATCTTTTAATCCAGTATCCTTAATTCTTTCTTGTTAGAAAGCTTAACTATAATTTATCACACATGAAGGGAATTTCTTGACACATACCAGTTATTTGTAATTCAGATGAGATGGCCACTTGAGACATTCCTAGGGGTTTTAAGGCATAATAGGGAACACATTATATTTGAATATACAGCTGATATATTGACCCAGCAGGACTCATGGTGTAATCAGAAAACAGCTCAATGCCCTTCTATCATGCCTGCTCAAACCTTCTCTGTGGGGCTAGTTGTTTTCCTGCCCCTTGTATAAGTTAATGTGTAGGTATGGTGACATTGGGGTCACTCTCAATTGAAAAATAAATGTAAGGAAAAAAAGTCTTTGAAAATAGACAAATATCGTAAGATAACACTCATATGTAGAACCTTTAAAAAATGATATAAAAAGACTTATTTATAAAACACGAAGAGACTCACCAACATAGAGAAAAATCTCATGGTCACCAAAGAGGAAAGAGGGAGGAAAGGGATAAAATAGGAGTTTGGGATTAATATATACACACTAATAGATATAACATAGATAACCAACAAGAATTACTGTATAGCACAGTGACCCATATTCATTAACTTGTAACAACCTACAATGGAAAAGAATCTGAAAAATATTCATAAATACATATAGCTGAATTATTTTGCTGTATACCCAAAACATTGTAAATCAACCATGACTGAGTGAGTGAAAGTTGCTCAGTCATGTCCAACTCTTTGTGACCCCATGGACGATACAGTCCATGGAATTATCCAGACCTGAATACTGGAGTGGGTAGCTGTTCCCTTCTCCAGGAGTCTTCCCAACTCGGAGACCAAACCCAGGTCTCCCACATTGCAGGTGGATTCTTTACCAGCTGAGCCACAAGGGAAGCCCAAGAATACTGGAGTGGGTAGCCTATCCCTTCTCCAGCAGATCTTCCTGACCCAGGAATCGAACTGGGGTCTCCTGTATTGCAGGCAGATTCTTTACCAGCTGAGCTATCAGGGAAACAGCCATACTTCAATTTACAAAACACACAGAACAAAAGGCTTCTCATTACTTACAGTCAAAAATAGTCTTATACCAGGACTTCCCTGGTGGTCCAGTGGTTAAGAATTTGCCTTCCAATGCAGGGAATGCAGGTTCTATCCCTGGTTGGGGAACTAAGTTCTAGAATCCACGTGGCATGACTAGAGAGTCCAACAAGGATCCTGTGGGCTACAACTAAGATCTGATGCAGCCAAATGAATAAATATATTTTTTAAAAAGTCATTAGCTGCTAAAATAGATTCCATATGTTGCTTTAAAAAATAGTCTTATATCAGTAATTAATATGTCTGGTATAGTCTAATGATAAAAACCCCACACTTTAGTGGGGTGCACTTCCTGCACCTGAGGGAGGCTGTCTGACTCCTCCAGGAGGAAAGTGGGGAAGAGAGAGAGCTAAGGAGGCAGAAAGCTGGCTGCAGGTGGGCAGAGCTTCCTCTGGCCGCGGAGGTGACACTCTCTCTCATCGGTGCTTTCATGCGTTTGTCAGAACCACCCTCACCACCAGCACCCTACTGGGCCTCTCACCTCTCACCACTCATTTCCTTGGCATGGGCAAGTTCATTTTGCTTCTGACTGGTTGCCTGAGATTCTTTTGCCTAGGCTGTGGACTTCCGGAGGCAAACCTCCGGCTTCTTTCTGCTGAGGTCTCTTTGCCCTTCCAAGCAGTCCTCTTGATCAAAGTCAAGCCCACACTGTCTCACTATCTCAGACTTGTCTTCCGTGGGTGTAAATTACTTCCCCTACCAGAGTCCCTACCCTCTGTTCAGGCCACTTTTGCCAAAGCTGGCCCTTTAGATTTCTCAGGCATGAGCCAGACAATGGTCCATGGCGTTCCCCAAATTGCAGGCATCACACTTCAAGCTCTCAGTCCCTCTCATCAGGCTCCAGGTGAGAGAAGAGCCTTCTTCGCCCTCCCGATAGCGGCTGCACAGGAGGGCCGCTTAGGACACTTACAACTCCTTCCACAGAAATCCTTCTTCAGCAGCTTCCACCTCAACCCTTTTATACCTTCAAGGTGAGTGAGAGGTTAAGGGAACATTCCTTCTAAGCCTTACTTGGTGGTTCTGCACCTCATCTGGAATGTGAGAGTGGTTGGCAACTATTATCTGGGGCCACTGTCAAAGTGGAAATAAAATAATAGCTCACATTTAACATCCTGTTACCCGATGTTTTTTCACTGGCTTTCCAATTACCCCATGAGGTTTTCTTTAACAAGTTGTTTTGTTGTTCAGTCTCTCCGTCGTGTCCAACACATTGTGACCCCATGGACTGCAGCTTCCCGGACCTTCACTAGCTCCTGGAGTCTGCCCAAACTCGTATCCATTGAGACAACGATGCCATCCAACCACCTCATCCTCTGTCGCCCGTTCTCCTCTTGCCCTTAATCTTTCCCAGCATCAGGGTCTTTTCCAATGAGTCATGTCTTCCTATCAGGTGGCCAAAGTAGATGTTGGTAAAGATTAAATACCATTTCAATGAACTTTGTATGGTGGTGTTTTTCACCAAAGATGACCTGAATGATCAGCGGCTGGATAAGGCTTGGCAATGATTTTGTTACAGAGAGATTATTACTATAACGAGATTCACTGCAATTGAACCAGCAGCAGGATTCCCAGAATCCTGGGAGTGTTATTTATGAGTTGTGCTTCTCAAGTCTGTTTTGCCAACTGAATAAAGAAAATGATCTGAATCTTAAGCAACAATAAATTGGCTGGTGAGAGAAAGGAAATGAGAATAGAGAATTTTTTTTTCCCCTAAATGTTCTGTGGCTTCGGTTAGATAACAAGTTCTCTTATATCTGGAAAGCTACAACCCCTACTCAGATGCAGGATACCTGTGCTGTGAGTCGGGTCAGTGGACCTGGCAGAGCCCCATGGGGTCTGAATCACAGTACCGCACGGTGGTCCTGGGATATGATCCTGTCCCTGAGTACCAATCACCATCTTACTCACCAGGTTTATGCTGGCCTCTCATTTCTGGGTCTTAAGTCCTGTTTGCTCTGTCGTCAACAGATTGTGTTAGAATACAGGATGGGACTACCCTGGTGGTACAGTGGCTATGACTCTGCCTACCGACGCAGGGGACACAGGTTCGATCCCTGGTCTGGGAAGATTCCACATGCTGCAGGCAACGAATGCCTGTGTGCTATAACTACTGAGCCCTCAGACTGCAACTCCTGAAGTCCATGAGCTAGAGCCTGTGTTCTGCAATAGAAGCCACCACAACGAGAAGCCTGTGTGAGGCAACAGAGTAGCTCCCGCTCACCACAACTAGAAAAAGCATGCTCATAGCAACAAAGACCCAATGCAACCAAAAATACATAAATAAAAATAAAATTAATTAATTAACAACTAAAGAAACTTTAAAAAAAGAATACATGTTGGATTTTTTTTCCCTAGCTGTACTGGGTCTTTGTTGTGACATGTGGGCTTCTCTTGTGTGGAGCATGGGGTTAATTGCCATGAGGCAACATGGGATCTTGGTTCCCCAACCAGAGATCAAACTCACGTCTCCTGCATTGGAAGGCAGATTCTTAACCACTGGACCACCAGGGAAGTCCCAAGGATGGATCTTTAAATACATTTTTAAAAAAGAGAACCAGCTCCAGGATAGCTTTTTACTCTTACACCCATAGATGATTTAATATATCTAGATTATATTGAGTACGTTGTGGATGAATTTTTCACGGGTGGGATACCAAGACCAATAAAAGAAAGATCAAAGCATAGATAAACTTCTATTTTGTTTGTCTTCGGTTCTCTTGAAGCTTCACTAGAACTCTCGTGACATTAATGGAATCTGCTTATAACAACCAACTCCCGTTCATAGCCAGCATCTTAACATAATATTTCAGCTGTCAATATCCCAGTCTGGAAGGTAATTTATTCCACTCTTTGAGTTAACATTTGGATGGACATTTTAGGGATGAAACTGGCAAAGATTTAGTGCTGCTGACAAATGGCGCTGAGCCTGATGCCACAAATTCAAGTTTGTTTCTTAAGCACAAGTGGGCCTGGCTTTAAGTGAAAATGAAAATGTTCAAATAACTTTAACGTAGCGTAAGGGTTCTCAATCCTTCCATAAAGACAAAGAAAAGTCAGGACATTTTACAAATAGGGAACCCTTCAAAGAAAGGCAATAACTTAGTCTTGGGCATGTCAGAATCACCTTTGGCTCTTTTTAAAAAACATAGCCTTGCTGAGTTTGCTCTTCTCTGCTCAACATTCCCCACCCCAGGTTCAGACTTGGTGGGATCTGAGGTAGATCGAGGTGTTTCTGTTTTTTGAAGCTCCCACTGGTGATTCAAATGTGCAGACAGTGTTGAAAGGGACCACTAACTGTTTGGATGAATTCAGAAGTTTTCAAAGAAGGGACCGGAATCAAGGGTAACTAGAGGGTTCCTTCAGTTATTTCAGAGAGAAATGATTGGCATTAGGAGAGATGGAGTTGGGAGAAGGTCCTCCCTTCAGAGCTGGGGTTCATTCAGGAACTGGTCTCAAGCAATTCTGAACTCTGGAGAGAGACCACTGAGGAGATGATGAAAGCTACTATCACTCTCCTCAGAAAAATGGGCAGAGACTCACCCCTACAAAATGCAGCAGAGGATTTCAAGTTTTTGGTTTGGCTGTTTTACCCAGATGTTTTAACCTTAAGGGAAGGGAAACAGAAGAGGCCAGATTCCTGGCCTCAAGAAGCTCACAGTCTAGTTAGCCAGGAGAAAACAGCAAAAACAAATCAATACACAGATAACAGTGTATTGTGGGGGAACAGTATATCGTGGGGGAACAGTATATCGTGGGGGAAGGAACAGTTCTGGAAGGTTGAATTGGAGGATTTGAACCACGTGCTTTGAGAGGCAGCAGAGAAGAGGCAGGTGTGGCAGGGAGGCCCCCCCCCCCGCCTCCCCCTCCCAGACCGTCCCCCCGCCCCCTGCCCCCGCCCAGCAAAAGAGCAGAGGTCAGCCCAAGGCAAGTTAATAAAGGGGGTTCTCTTGTGGGAGCACCGTAAGGATGCCTTTGGAAGAGAAGTTAACCCGTGAGCGCGTGATAAAAATAATTGATCCACGCCGCTGCCAGAGGTCACCGACATGGTGCCCCTGATAGGCTGCGATCCCGGGTGGGGAAAGCTACTCAAATGCCGATGAAGACAGTTTTAAGAGAGACGAGACTCTGGGAGGAAGACAGCAAGCTGTCGCTGGGAGGGCGCCCTTGGAGTGCCGCTCTTCGCCAGGGTCAGAAGTTGGCCCTGTGTTTGTTCTTCCCGATGAAAGAAAACCGCGGGAGAGCGCCGAGCGGCGGCGAACTGCATTCAGCCGATGGGCACGAAAATGAATTTTAGCTGCTCTGTGCAAAAGCCCTAGGTGTGGGGACCGAAGGGAGCCGACCAGAAGGTTACAACAGGTCAGGAATAAATAACCGCCAGGCGGAGGATCCCAGATTCCGTCCTTCCTTTTGTTGGGTGAGCGGCAAGCGCCAGGCGATCGCGTCCACAAAGGCGAAAGAAGCGGTCCCACCGGCGCCGCTCGGCTCCAGCCCCGGGTAACCACGCGGGGCCCCGAGGGGTGGTGGGAGCCGGAGACCCGGGGTGGGGAGAGCGGGGGGTGAGGTGGGGGGAGTCTCCCCGGGTGGCCTGGCAGCCGGGACCCCAGAATAAGTCGGGGGCGGGCCGCGGCGCGGCGCGGCGGGCGGGCGGGCAGATCCCACCCCTTCCTGAAGGAAGCGCCCTCCTCGCCGCGACTGCTGCTGCCGCCGCCGCAGGTCACGGCCCCGCAAGGCGACCGCGGCCCCGCCGCACCGGGAGCAGGTAGGCGCGGCGCCCCCTCCTCCGCGCGGGGCCGCTGGGCAGCCCGGGGTCATCGGGCTCGGCTCCGCGTCCAGCCCCGAGGCGGAGACCCCGGGGGCGGCGGGCGCCGCAGAGGGGCTCGGGCGGCGGGGTCCTCCCGGCCGCGGGGCCCTGCTCGGCTGAGCCCCCTCCCCGGAGCGCCTTGGGCGCGAGGCCGCCCCCGGATCCCCCGCGGGCGCACGCCCCGAGCGAGGCGCGGTGGCCGCCGGCGCTCCCGGTCCCAGCCGCCGCCGCCGCAGTGCCGTCCGCCGGGCCCCGGCGCCGCCCGCCGGCTGCGGCTCGGGTCCGGTTCCTTTGACAGGTGTCCCCGCCCGCCGCCCCATCGGGGGCCCGGGCCTTCGGTGGTGGTCGGGGGCAGGCGGGGGGGAAGCGACCCCAAGTTCGGCCTCCCGGGTCTCCGCGCCGCGCGCCGTTCTCCACTTTCCCGTTCGCCGCGGCGGGCTGGCGCGGGGAGCCGGGCAGGGGCTCTAAGTTGCCTTGCCCTGTGCGCAGCCCTCCACTCAACCAACAGCCTCGCCGTCCTTCCCCGGTGCTCCATGAGGAAGAAATGGGATTTTCGGTTTCTCCGGCGAGACGCCGGTGAGTGGGTGACGACCGAGGCTGTCTGATCCTTCGCTGCAATAAAAGAGTGATTAGCTGTGGATTATGGAGAGAGCCGTTGTGGAACGATTCTCTCCTCCTTAAATGAATCCAACGGAGAACCAGAGGGTTATTTTCCCATTCTGAATCCATATTCCCTTTTTCTACTCATCCCTCTCCTCCGTCCACCCCTACCTCCACAGCACTTTATTATATCCCCGACACTTCCCTGAATTTTTTTAAGTCAGGTTTTTTTTCCCAGCCAGACTGTCTTTCCCTGTCGAGCCAGGATTGTGACTACAAATGTGAGAACACAGCCCAGTTGGGATGGAAACCCTTCTCCTGGAGTGAGACGGTTCCCACTTCCTGTGGGAGACCAGGAGAAGTCCTGTTAGGCAGCCAAATATACTAATAATATATTTTTTTAAGTTCTTGGATCAATTACAATAACACAGCCTAAACGGTAATATTAATTTCGGCTTCTGTGTTTCTGTGCTTGAATCAAAGGCAGGTTTTTTAACTCCATCCTGGGCTGCAGTTCATCAAAAGGATAGGCAAATGTGAATGTATAAGCTCCATGGCAACAGTTAATAGGTTGACCTACTTAAAGTTTTTAAGGAAAAATTGTTAGTTTTTTTTAATCATAAAAAATATGATATTTGCAAATCAAAGTATTTTACAATTTCAGCTCTCGTGCATTAAATCCCAAACTTTTTCTTCCATGTGTCCCGGAAACACCATGTTTCTAAGATTAACTATAGCTACCGTCTCTTAATAGCTAGAAATATGAGTTTAATCTTCAAGGCATAAGCATAAGAATTTTAATGGTGGTTTTTATTTATACAGTATTTAATAAATATTTTGCAAACTCCCCAAGTTGGAAGTTCATAAACTGGACATGGTAAATAAAAGGATGAAGAAGTTTTGCTGACAATAATGACAGTTGGTAGATGTTATGACATTGAACAAACATATTAAAGTATTTGGGAAACGCATGTTTATTATAACCTGCCATTTAGCTGAAGGCAATTTGTTTGGATTATTTAAATTGACCTTAAAGTGTCTTTATAGCAGTTGCTTAACTCCTATATTTCTCATCAGATGCCTTTCACCAGTTGCTTTTGGGGGGAGATAGGTTACTCTGTGGAGTAATTTTTTTTTTTTTGGCATGAACATAGTAATGCCTTATGTTTAGGCTTTGTTTTAGAACTATCATGGTCATGCTTATGATGACCTTGCAGGGTTTTCTTGTACTCACTTTATCTGCTTGTGATCATCAAGAGTGATGGCACTTGCCTTGACACTCCTGTGGGTCTTTCTTCTTTGTTTTGCCTGTGATCTAGGCATACCTGTGCAGTACGGTGGCCAGATTAGCAGGGCAGCCTGGAGACATGAAGGACGAAAAGCTAGCTGGCCCCTGCAATCCTAGCCATTTGGTTTCAGCGTAATCTGGCCGCTTGGGATCAGTTCGGTAACTGACTAAGCAAGACAGACACTGACAAGATAATGCATGACCTCTGTTTTCCCCTTCAGGAGAAGAATCTACAACATTCAGAATCCACGCTAGAGTGCTGATCAGGTGCTGTGAAGCTCAAATGATACATGAGCTAAAGTTCTCAACATGTGATGCAAAAACCAAATGTTACAGAATCTGAGTCTAAATTCATGAAAAGGCTAGAAACAGACCCATGTGTGTAATAAATATTTTCTTTATCCTAAGGGCATCCCTACTTGTTTTAACTATAAACTTTTATTCTCAGAGCTAATGGTGCCATGTATCTTTATGGTTTTATTTTTTTCCTTCATAATTTTCTCTTAGCACTAGCTCATAAATTAGTAGAACTTTAACAAGTTATTATTATCACCAAATATCATTTCCTGGCATGTATGAATTTTGAAAGATAACTTGTGGAAATGGAAAATCTTAATGCAGAGAGATATTTGGCCAATTGGAATGATACTTTGAAATAATAATGACATCTTTGGCAGTAACCTTCACATTCAACCCCACAGTATTTTAAGTCATGCCAGCTCCGTTAGGTAGCATTTGGAACTCTTTATGAAGGGAGAAATGGATAATTTTCTTTTTAACATCTGTGAATGGCCTTTGTCTAGATCAGTGCTGTCCAATAAAACTTCCCACAATTATGGAAATATTCTACAGTCTGCCCAGCCTGGTAGCCAAGAGCCCCATGTCACTGTTGAATCCTTGAAATGTCTCTAGTATAACTGAAGAACTGAATGTTAAAGTTTATTTCATTTAAATTAATTTAAATAGCCACACGGGGCTTGTGGCTACCATACTGGACCCTGCAGCTTTAAATTCTACCCCACCCCCATTTCCTGCAGAGATAGTACTTAGTGGCAATTACCCTTAATTAGAAGAAAGTAGAGATCAGCCTTAATAGAACCAGGGATTAAGATTTGACTCTAATCCTGTTGTTATGAAAAAATATTCACAGTTACCCTGAAGAAGGTGTGTCATGCTGAAGTTCAACTCTATTCTATAAGTGGTTTTTCTTTTTTAATTTCCATATGTCTGCTGGCGACAAAAATAAGCATCACTCAGATTTGTTTAGATGCTTGTCCCCATGTGTCTGTGTTCTTAAACTTGTTTTATTATTTGCTTGTTTACCCATCATGGAATCATTCATTCTTAGAGTCAGTTTCTATATTTTTCAGTATTTCAAGGGGAGGGTTAAATAGTTTTATTGATTGATTTTTTTTGGCTGCGCTGTGTCTTCAATGCCTTGCGCTGACTTTTCTCTAGTTGTGGCGAGTAGGGGGCTCCTCTTGTGGTGTGTGGGCTTCTCTTGCTGGGGAGCGGAGCTCTGGGCACGTGGCCTTCAGTAGCTGCCATACTGAGGCTTGGTAGTTGTGGCCCACAGGCCTAATTGCTTTGAAGCACATGGAATCTTCAAACCCCCACCCCCTGCATTGTCAGATGAACTACCATCCACTGCACTGTCAGGGAAGGCCAAGTGGAGGGGGATTTAGAGAGGCAGAAAGTCGGTGCCTCACCCAGCCTAGGTACCTGGAATACCTCTCCCCAGGCCAGAGCTCGGGGGTTCTGGGTGCTCCCCTTCTCTGGAAGGGACTCTCCTTCAATCAGTTATCTAAAAATGTGACACAAATGTTCATGCATAGAGATGGCGAATCCACCTGCCATGCAGGAGACGTGGATTTGATCCCTGGATTGGGAAGATCTGGAGGAGAGCATGGCAACCCACCCCAGTATTGCCTGGAAAATCCCATGGACAGAGGAGCCTGGCAGACTACAGTCCAGGGGGTCACAGAGTCAGAGGAGACTGTGTGACTAAGAATGCACAAAATATAAAGTAAATTAACCCCCAATTTGTCCCTGCCCTTAAGGTCTTAACACTATAGGATAAGATTTCCCAAATTAGTGTCCATTCCACAAGAGGATAGAGATGCTCGAGTGAATTTAGGAACTGTTCCATATAATCCACCCCTTTTTTTGAGATTTTCAATGCACTACCTCATGTTAAGTTTCTAAGATGAGATGCATATACTTATTTAACTTTTTTTACTGTTGAGGTTTTTCAAAAATCTTTTCATACAGCACTTACCATAGTATTTTTCAAACCACATAGTCTGAGTCAGAAAATCAATTTGATAGGTTTGTATCAGCATTTAAAAAAATATATATATATATATGCATATATATATATATATATATTTGGCTACGTCAGGCCTTGGGCTTCCCTGGAGACTCAGCTGGTAAAGAATCCGTCTGCAATTCAGGAGACCTGGGTTCGATCCCTGGGTTCAGAAGATCCCCTGGAGAAGGGAATGGCTATCCATGCCAGTATTCTGGCCTGGAGAATTCCATGGACTGTATAGTCTATGGGGTTGCAAAGAGTCGGACATGACTGAGTGACTTTCAATTCACTTCACTTCCCGTCACGTCTTAGTTTCGGGATACAGGATCGTCCCTTGTGGCTCAAAGGCTCTAGAGGACACAGGCTCAGTAGTTGCTGTACTCAGGCTTAGCTGGTTCATGGTATGTGGGATCTTAGTTCCCTGACCAGGAGTCGAACTCACATCCCCTATGTTGGAAGGCAGATTCTTAACAACTCAACTGCCAGGGAATGAGATGGAATATATATCTTAGAATAGGAATTATCACTGTGCATCCCTCTTAGTGGGAGTTACTAGGGTTTGATGAAGTGTTTGGTTCCCTCATGTATGTAAGTGCAAGGCCATGAGATAATGGAGAGAGGTGGTCAAAAGCACTACAGAATCGAGACCCCTGGGCTCCAATTCTGACTGTCTGTGCAATAAGCACTGTGTAAACCTACTCATTGTTCATTTGTTTATTTATTTTTGGCTGCACTGGGTCTTTGTTACTGCCGGTGGGCTTTCTCCAGTTGTGGCTAGCAGGACCTACTTTTGGTTATGGTGCATGGTCTTCTCGTTGCAGTAGCTTCTCCTGTTGCGGACTACAGGCTCTTAAGCGTGGTCTCAGTAGTTGTGATGCCCAGGCTTAGTTGCTGCTTGTCATGTGGAAGCGTCCACCATCAGGGATCAAACCCCTGTTCCCTGCATTGCAAGCTGGACTCTTAACCACTGGACCACCAGGGAAGCCCTATGCATTTGATTATTAGGTAAATGTATGTATGTATCCTGGATCGTGATGTGAAATACTGCCTCTGAAACTAGGCTTGAGACTCACTTTGGGAAACACCCATCTGAGACAGGACTCCATGCAGAACGCTGAACCTGGATGTCTGGTGACAGAGTCCATAAAGTTCAACTCTTTTGGCTCGCATGTTGTGATGCAGTAGGGATACACAGATGGGTGTCTGCAGACCTGTGAGGCTCCAAAATTGTACAGCATTGCACAAGTGCGGAAACGAGCTGACGACAGTTGTTTTCTGCGTAAGACGAGGCCTGATGAGTGAGAGGGGAGTCGTTGTACATTTTAGCTGAAGGAGACCTCACTGCTGCCAGCCTGTGGCCTCTAAAGTTTAATGCTCTTTAACTGACAGGCAGTCTGGGGCCCAAAGAAACCCAGATGTCCCAGAAGCTAGGAACTCAGTCTTCTTTCCCTCCTGATCACTTCCTCACTTCTACACACTGCTTTGTAGCAAATAGTCACAACAGGTCTAAATATGTCCATCCCATACACCCCCCACTTTTTACTTGTTTCTAAATTATTTCTTTTTCAAAATCACTTTCTACCTGGAAGTGCTTCATGACCTATTTTTCAACATAATAAAAGGAGAACAATGTTGCTTTAAGAATTTCATATAAAAGGAGATGTCCTAAAACTGAGGCTAGGAATCTCCTTGTACCCTTCCTCAGCTCCAGAACAATCTGAAAAGTAAAACTAATTTCACTTTAGAAGTAGAGTTCAGTTTTTCTTAAAGGTCAAACTAAATATGAGCGATCACTTGTTCATAGACTTTGTCAGGTTGAATAGAAAAGGCAACAGCTTGTCATTATGGTTACTTTTCTTCTTTAAAAACTACAGAGGCTGTGTCTAACATCCTAAAAACCCATAAGATATGCAGATTTTGTTCAGGGCTTCAGAACTATCCATCTCTGAGGATAGTGATACAGGCTTTATCTTTGGAATGCAAAGAAATGAGATGACGTGTCTTTGACAAGACATTGAAAGTCATGTAATATTTTTAGGCTAACGTAGACAAAGCTGAAGAAGTAATTGTGATTAACTATGGCAGTAGCGGAAATTAGCCTGTAGTTTAAATGGTGTTATTTAACTCTGAAGTAATTATAATGAATTATAATGGCTTTCAACTAAATGTAAACATAAATGTCTCCAAAGATAGCATAGACTTAGTATTCATCAAGCATTTCATGTATTAACAAAGTAGATGTCTTCCTGGTTTTTTTACACTTATGATGACTTAGCTGCCAAAGAAATATTTTAAATGGTAATAACTGGAAGTTTTGAAACATAAATTAAAACTGTACATAGCTAAAATGACTATTGTATTTTTTAAACTGGGCTGGTTAATAAAATAGTCTTCAAATGATTTTTCATTCTATTGACTCATGAGTGAAAGGTGTTAATTAAGAGGTTTTGATACCATGGTAAAGCAAACCAAATAGAAATATGATTTTTTTTTTTTATTGAACTTGAAGTGTTTGTGAATTATACTTAGAATTATGAAATGTAATTGTTCTGGAATTTCAATGGAAATCTATCTCCTAAAATAAGTTCTACTTTTCACCAAAATTTAAAGTATATTTACATAGAAACAATAGTATCTAAATTGTGCCAACTGTTGTAACAGGAATATTAACTTATGGATGACAGTTTTTCTTCTTTGTGGTATTATGTTCCCACATAGCCTAGACTTCAAAATTATGTCATTTTGAAAAATTTGCCGGTCTTGTCAATAACAGCACAGTGTTTACAAGAATCATATTTATCTCCCTATAATTTTTGCAGCTAATAGAATTGTTCTTGAGAAAGCTGATTATTTTTTCTGTGACATTTTGATTGGTGTTTTTCCACTTTAATTTGAGCTTATATGCAGCATAAAAATTGATTCTATGAAAAGGAGTGGGTTACCACTTGTATACTAAAATTTTGATTGTATGAATAAGAAAAATATCAAATAAACAACCTAATCTATAGTCTAAAAGAATTAGAAAAAGAAGAGCAAACAAAATTTTGATGTATATGTATGCATGTAAAAATAAAGACAACAATTTTCCAGTAAACTGATTTGGGGAAAGAATACCACTGTGATCAAATAATGGCACTCTATGTGTGTGTGGGTTTTTTTTTGTTTTTTTTTTTAAGATCAGGCCACGTGAGTGTTCACTCACTGAGCCATACATTTTGGCACTTCAGAAATGGTCTTCTTTGTTAGTTATTGGGCATTATTTGTGAAATCCTTAGAATGGTCCCTGGCCTAGAGTACCATTTTTTTTTTCACTATTACTTCCCCCTTATTCATAATGTAGGTTTTTTACCTAATGTCATCACATGAAAAATTAAAGAGGATTGTTCTGGATGATAACTGCTCCCCTCTTGAGCATCTAATAGCTAGAAAAACCCTTTGAAAGTCACATAAGTTATTTCTTAGAGTCTTGGCATAACCACAGTCATCACAGAGAGATGATGTGTAGATTTTGCATGTGTGTGTGCTCAGTTGCTCAGCGATTCTGAGTCTTTGTGACCCTATGGACTGTAGCCCGCCAGGCTTCTCTGTCCTTGGGATTCTCCAGGCAAGAATACTGGAGTGGATTGCCAAGCCCTTCTCTAGAGGATCTTCCCGACACAGGGATGGAACCCGCATCTCTTATGTCTCCTGCATTGGCAGGCGGGTTCTTTACACTGAGCCACCAGGGAAGCCCTTGTATAGACGCTATTCTACTTTTAATCTATGAATATTTTACATTAGTTCTTGACATACTGTTTATCCAGGCTGACTTAAGAGGACTCCGACATAGAAGCCAGGCGCGCTTCCATTCCATGTGACTCTTGATTTGCTTGCTTGTTGCTTATTTACCTTCTTTTTCCAATTAAACCATTGTGTGTAGAAATTACTATGCAACTTTTTTTTGTATCCCACTGGGCTGTCTGTCAAAACAAAAATTTTGTTTGTATCCCACTGAAAACAGGAGTTAGCAAATTGCACTATTTTGAAGATAGCCACACCCATTGGTTATGAATTACCTGTGACTATTTCTGCACTCCCTCTCCAGAGTTGAGTAGCAATTGAAACAGAATCCATCTGGCCCATAAAGCTGAAAATCTCTACTCTTTGGCCCTTTATAGAAAAGACTTGTTCATTTGATACTCTTCCTATGGGATTCTGGAAGAAAATATGAAAAGAAAAT
Source organism: Cervus elaphus (assembly GCF_910594005.1). Taxonomy (NCBI): domain Eukaryota; kingdom Metazoa; phylum Chordata; class Mammalia; order Artiodactyla; family Cervidae; genus Cervus; species Cervus elaphus. The sequence continues at coordinate 19,245,816 of NC_057820.1, forward strand.
AGCTTATTACAAATTATATATAACAAATTACTTTCTGTAGGGGCAAATTTCACAGCTGCATGACTAAATGAGTGACATCTCTCTTCCGTCTTCCTGTTTCACTGTTAATGGCTGCGAAAGGTGTTATCAGCATACACTTAGATGTCAAGTTGACCTATGTAACCTTAAATAAGCTACTTAATCCTTTTAAAATCATTCTTTCCTCATGTACAAAGTGGGGATAAGTATGGTACCTGCTGTTGGGAGACAGCTCTTGCGTCCCCTGCATTTCGACAGGACTTACAAAGAGAGGCACTGGCTGCCCTTTCAGTCTAGATTGCCTTTACAAGGATGTTTGTGTAGTAAATTGTCTTGGATGCTTGAGATACTGTTGTCCTCAGAAGTGCAGAGCAGGCTTGCTAAGATTCAATATAATGGATTTGAGTTCTTGCAGCTCAGAGTTCCTCTCCAGTAAAGCTACTCACTGCATATGCAGGTGTTATGGCCCTCTTTGGATGCCCTGGGAATTGGAGCTGGGGAACTAGTGCAAGGAAATGCTGATGCTTTGGCTACCGCTGTTGCTGTGGATGCTAAAGTCCTTTGTCTCCACCCTGGGAGTTTTGTGTCTTCTGTTAACCTCTGCAAGTAAAACCTCAGTTCTTTCACGGTTCTTGGACAACTGTTCTATGGAGTTATTATGTCAAATGAACAAGGCAATGAATATAGAACATTTAACACAGTGCCTGGCATATACTAAGTGCCCAGTAAATGTTAGCTATTACTATCCAGCTGGCTATTAACTCTGCAGTGTGAAATTCAGTCCCAGTTTTGTGTGGACCACTTATGTCTTAAGGTAGTAGTTTTCCAAACTACTGGCCAGCAGAGCTATGAGAACAGTTAAGTAGGTTTATTTTTTTTAATAAATCAGAAAATAGAAAATAATAGAATAATAAAGTATCCAAGTCCAAAATATGTAGTAAGGATAAATATTGATTTGTAAAACTTTTAATTTGTTATATATGTATATATCTGTATACAAGATTATAATGTAAAATATGTATTTTTTACTGTCAGTTGCAGTCAAAAAAGTTGGAAAACCATTGCTGCCCTAATACATAGGCGGAACTGTCCAGGAAAACTTTTGTTCAAAAGAGCATAGAACTCCTTTCTTTGTTCTTATTCTCGGAAAGGGGTGGACTTCCCTGGTGGTCCAGTGATTAATCCTCCACACTTCCACTGCAGGGGCCATGGGCTTCATCCCTAGTCGGGGAACTAAGTTCCCACAGGCCATGTAGTGTGGCCAAAAAAAGAAAAAAGAAAAGAAAATAGGTAAAGGGCCACTGTCACTCATCTGAGAAGGAATGACCAGAGATTCAGTGTGTTCACCCTCTGCATATTGTGTGGCTCATTTTGCCCATGACTAGCAGAAGATGAATGTAACCACATAGATTATTTTCTGAAGAAAGGAATATTTTTGTATCAGCATTTACCAGCAGAACTTTCTATGATAATGGAAATGTTCTGTTTCTGAACTATCCAATACAGCAGCCACTAGCTATTGAGCACTTGAATGTGCAGTTGAGGAGCTGGACTTTTAATTAGAGCAATTTCAAATTTGTATTAATTTAAATTTAAGTAGTCACATGTGGTTATTGGACAGCCTAGTTTTAGTCTGAACACCCAACGGTGGCCTTCTCCAACACAGCTAACTGTATAAACTTGGCTTTAACGTGTTAGGTCCTAAGGTGCAGCACCCTCCCCTGGGGTTATTCAAAAGACCATTGACCCTTGCCCATGGCTGGTCTGGGCAGACATTGGGGTGAAGAAGCGCTTGATGAACTGCTACCTTGGACAGCGCCACAAGCCAGGGGAAAATGGCAAATGGCCAGAGGGTAATGGTTCTCAACTCTGGCTGTGCAGTAGAATCATCTGAAAATCTGTAAAAACGCAGACTGCACCCCAGATCAGTTAAAACAGAGATTTTTACAAGGCTCACCAGGTGTCCTATCACACTCTTTCACTTGGGAAGCATCACAGATGAGCAAGGCAACCCATAGTATCACAGGGATGCCCAGAATCAGATAGAGAGGGGAACAGACGCATGAAAGACAGTAGAACTCAATCTTACCTTAAACAGAAAAGCTCCAGCTTATGTTTAGTGTTGGGAGTTGAGCTGTGTTCCCACCTGGATGCCCTGGCAACAAGGGCCCTCTCGTTCAGTGGTGTCAAAGTATGAATTTGTGTGTGGCCGAGTTGAACTTCAAAGGAGGAAAAGTGCAGGCTTTTATTGACCAACTCACATGTCCAGTGCTTTCCATTTGTGTATTTGGCCCTCATGTATGGAGTTCCTACTAAGTGTATGAGATTTGCTATCCTTGCTCAGTCTAGTGGGGGAGACCAACAGGTAAACAGTTATCAGACAGGAGGGTAAGCACAGTAATAGAAGAACTATAGGGTGCCTTGAGAGCACCCAAGAGGAGACATCAGGGAGGGCTCCCCGGAGGAGGTGACACCAAGCTGAGTCTTGGAGGATCAGAAGTAGTCACGAGAAGAGGAGGAGATGGAAAAAAAAAAAAAAGAGCAGATAGAGTTTGGGAGCAGAGCTTGGCCAACATTTTCTGTCCCTTTAGGACTGAAGACTGTAAGATTGCTTCCTCCTGGCAGAGACCCTACCTGCTATTTTAGCAAACCTCACGGGATATCCTTATCCTAACTGGCCTTTATCATTTATTTGTTTACTCATTCATGCATTCACTCAACAAGTGTGACTTATGGAGGCATTACTGTGTGCAGATATGACTTAAGTGCTGGTGATAATGAAGTGAACAAAGCAGACAGCATGCCTGCCGTCAGGGAGCTTTATATGCTAATGGAGCAAGCTAACCAGAAATAAACAAGGAAATGATATAGTATATGGCTGTTGTGCTAGAGAGAAAAAATAAAACATGGTGAGGAACTTGGAGATTCTGGAGACTGTGCTCTGAGAACCAGAAGTCAAATCACATTTCTCTATGAACTTAGTAGCAGCTTGCTCTCTCTCTGTATATATATATATATATATATAATATATATATATATATGTAGAACCTATTGCTCAGTCATATCCGACTCTTTGTGACCCCATGGACTGTGTAGCCTACCAGGCTCCTCCGTCCATGGGATTTTCCAGACAAGCGTACTGGAGTGGGTTGCCATTTCCTTCTTCTATATATATATGTGTGTGTGTGTATATATATATTTATATATGTATTTGGCTGCACTGGGCCTTAGCTGTGGCATTAGAGATCTTCAGTTTCGGCATGTGGGATCTAGTTCTCAGACCAGGGCTTGAACCCAGGCCCCCTGCTCCACAGCGTCTTAGCCACTGAACCATCAGGGAAGTCCCTTAGTAACAGTTCTTACCACTTCTCTGAGACTGGATTTGGGTTCCACAGTCATTTTCCCTCCTTTGCTCAAGCCTGGCCTTCCACCTGTGTCCATGACCCCATGTCCTTCTGCAGGACCGTAACTTGTGCCAACACAACCTCTCAAACCCACCTGCCCCCCGACCCATGCCTCACGTCTTGTATTTTCACCGTCTCTTGGCATCGTCATTTCCGGTCCTCTGTCGATTTCCCTCCCTCCCTCTTTTCCTCTTCTCCCCAGGGTGAGTAAAGTTCTCAACCTTTTGGCTAATTGCTCTGTCACCCTCTTCCATGGGTCACTGCATGAAAAGGCTTGTTATTCCTCAACTTTGAGGCTAAATGTGGTCAACCACCTTTCACTGTTGCTCACCGCTACACTCCATCTGGCTTCCAGTCACTTTTGTTTGTTGCCTGAAAAACTGAATACCTGGTCTTCCCGTACCTCCCTTTCCTGACTCTGGTCAACCCTTGGGGACAGCACCATCCCAGGTGATCTAAGTGTGAATCTGGCCTCAGAATCACTAGACCTGCTCAGTGAGTCCTCTGAGAACCTCAGCTACTCACTCCCAACCCTCACCCAGATCCTTGTCCAGCTGGTAGATTTTCACCTTCAGGAATTTTAACCTGTGTCTTATTTCTGAACATAGCTATATATCTTTCCGACTCTTCCATGCCCTACTTCTCTACCTCTTTATCCTCATTAAGATGTCATCTCTTGACTTCTTCAGTTACCCAGACTTTTCTCTACAAGTGCAAATATATTGGTGGTGGTGGTTTAGTCGCTAAGTCATATCTGGCTCTTGCGACCCCATGGACAGTATCCTGCCAGGCTCTCTGTCCATGGGATTCTCTAGGCCAGAATACTGGAGTGGGTTGCCATTTCCTTCTCCAGGGGATCTTCCCAACCCAGGAATCGAACCCAAATATATATATTTGTACTCATCTTCATTTCCTTTCCTCAAGGGATGTGGTCCATTTTGACCCATGTTTAAGGTTGGCCCAATACTTGAACCCTGAATGCCATCTGTTCATGCTATCTTTGTGGGGTTTTTTTTTTTAGTTGTTGTTGTTTCACTTTTGTTTTGTTGTTTTAATAAGCATGGTCTTTTTTAAAAAATTTATTTGGCTGTGCCAGGTCTTAGTTGTGGCACATGGGCTCTTAGTTGAGGCTTATAGGATCTAGTTCCCTGGCCAGGGACAAACCTATGCTCCCTTGCATTGGGAGTGGGGAGCCTTAACCACTGGACCACCAGGGAAGTCCCCTCATGCTTTCTTTGGAACTTTTGCTCTATTAATATTCCTCTCTCTTCTGTGGTCTTGCATCTTTCTTAACCCTTTGCTGACTCCTTCCCATCGGCTGTCACAGCTCCTGCCTATCAACCAAGACTTTGCAGGTTTCATCTATCTTAAAAAGTAATTCTCCTAGGTTAAATAAATTAAGGTAGATCTCTACACTGGAATTGAAGGCAGGAGGAGAAGGGAACAACAGAGGACGAGATGGTTGGATGGCATCACCAACTCAATGGACATGAGTTTGAGCAAGCTCCAGGAGATGGTGAAGGACAGGGAAGCCTGGCATGCTGCAGTCCACGGGGTTGCAAAGAGTCAGACATGACTGAGTGACTGATCAACAACTACGTTAGAATACTATAGAGTTATCTGAAATATTGATGGTGGCATATATGTGTGTGTGTGTGTGTATCTCATGTGGAAAGGCGATCCCCAAAAAAATGAGTGAAAAAAGTATTAAAATAGCTTTATCAAGTGAATTTCTTTTTCACATTTTATTTATTTTTCTTTTCTGTGGTTAAAAAAAAAACACATAACATAAACTTTACCATCTTAACTATTTTTAAGTATACAGTTCAGGGGTGTTAAGTATATTCACATAGGTACAGCCAATCTCCAAAATCTTACCATCTTACAAAACTGAAACTCCACCCCTTAAACAACTGCTCACTTTCCCCCCCTCCTCCCACAGACAGCAGTCACCTCCATCTACCTGCGCCTCTATGAATTTGACTACTCCAGGTACTCATATAAACGGAGTTGTATAGCATTTGTCTTTTTCTGATTGGCCTATTTCACTTAGCACAATGTTGTGATGGTTTATCCATGTTGTAACATGTCAGAATTTTCCTTTTTTTCTTTTTTAAGATTTTTTTGACATGGACCATTTTTTTAAAGTCTTTATTGAATTTGTTACAGTATTGCTTCTGTTTTATGTTTTGTTCTTTTGTCCACAGAAGCCTGTGGAATCTTAGCTCCCTAACCTGGGATCAAACCTGCACCCCCTGCATTGGAAGGTGAAGTCTCAACCACTGGACCACTAGGAAGTCCCCAGAACTTTCTTTCTTTTTAAGGCTAAATAATATTTCATTGTATGTATATGTGTGTGTGTTAGTCACTCAGTCGTGTCCAACTCTTTGCAACCTCATGGACTGTAACCCACCAGGCTCTTTGTCCATGGGATTTCCCAGGCAAGAATACTGGAGTGGGTAGCCACTCCCTTCTCCAGGGGATCTTGCTGACCCAGGGATCAAACCCAGGTCTCCTCAATTGCAGGCAGATCCTTTACTGTCTGAGCCGCCAGGGAAATCCACCACACTTTAAATGATTTCATTTTTAAAGAAAAATGTATTTGTTAGTGTAGGTAAATGTGGGCTTCCCTGGTAGCTCAGCTGGTAAAGAATCCACCTGCAGTGCAGGAGACCCCGGTTCGATTCCTGGGTCGGGAAGTTCCCCTGGAGAAGGGATAGGCTACCCACCCCAGTATTCTTGGGCTTCCCTGGTGGCTCAGACATAAAGATTCCATCTGCAATGCGGGAGACCTGGGTTCCATCCCTGGGTTGGGAAGATCCTCTGGAGGAGGGCACGGTAACCCACTCCAGTATTCTTGCCTGGAGAATCCCATGAACAGAGGAGCCTGGCGGGCTACAGTCTACGGGGTCACAAAGAGTCGGATATGACTGAGAGACAGCACAGCACAGCATAGGTAAAATAATATATAAACATATTAATACATACATATATGTATAAAAGATTGTACATCAAAATGTTAACAGGCCATCCTTACAGTGGCCCAGTGTAAATGATTCCCCCAAAGTATCTGAAATGTTTAGCCAAAATGACTGATGGCAGGATATTTAATGTTTGAAATGACTGGTTTTTCAGTTCTAGCCTACGGGATTTGGAACCCTTTTCATCTTCTTTTTCCTGCTGTGTACCTTTTGAAGTGCTTGCAATGAGCACACATCCCTGTTGTAAATGCTGAAGGAACATTCAGTGGAGCCACATCAGCTACACTGTAGTCATCCCCGCCGTGCCAGGCACCTGCCCTTCTCCCAGCTTCTCATTCACCACTCACGGCCTGACCCATTCTGCTCTGAGCACCAGGAACGCAGCTTCCTGCACCCACGGTGGTGGGATGCCCTGCACAGGCCACCACAGGGCATGGGAACCCCCTGCATCCCTGGAGACATAGCTCAGGGTCATTTCCTCCTCGCCTGCCCTCCCGTTGCCCTCAGTGCGGGATCAGCTTCCTCCCTTCAGAGCTCCCTAATCCCTGCACCCATCTGTCACTGCACGTGTTTCCTGATTGTCTGTGGGCCGCCTGGGGGTGGGGACTGCCTACATCTTTGTATCTGCAGCCCTTAGCACGGAGCCTGGGCAACGACGCTGGGCAGCTTGGGGAGCCACTGGTTGTTGAGAGGGGCTGGCTCCTTGGATGCTCAGAAATGAGGCTGGAAGAGTAGGTGGAAGACTCCCCCAAGGCCCTTCATGCTACTCTATCCTTTGTGAACAGTGCAGAAGACATAGGAGTTGTGGGTTCAATCCCTGAGTCGGGAAGATCCCCTGGAGAAGAAAGTGGCAACCCACTCCAGTATTCTTGCCTGGGAAATCCCATAAACAGAGGAGGCCGGCGGGCTACAGTCCTTGGATTCGGAAAAGAGTCGGACATGACTTAGTGACTAAACAACAACAAAAATAGATATTAAACTTATTGAAATGCACTGCATTTATGTCTTAATGACATTGGTCACATGGGCTATGCCTGGTCTCCTGTTGTCTTGGGCTCATAGCACACATTTGGTAAATACTTGTTTTTCAGTCGCCCAATCGTGTCCGACTCTTTACGACCCCATGGACTGCAGCATATCAGCCTCCCCATCCCTCACCATCTCCTGAAGTTTGCCCAAGTTCATGTCCATTGCATCAGTGATGCTATCCAGCTATCTCATCCTCTGATGCCCTTTTCTCCTTTGCCCTCAATCTTTCCCAGCATCAGGAACTTTTCCAATGATTTGGCTGTTTGCATCAGATGACCAAAATACTGGACTTCGGCATCAGTCCTTCCAACAAGTATTCAGGGTTGATTTCCCTTAAGATTGACTGGTTTGATCTCCTTGCTGTCCAAGGGACTTTCAGGAGTCATCTCCAGTATCACAAGGACAAATACCTGTTAACCTCCTTAATAACCCTATTAGCTCCCCGTGATCGAACTTCTCTTCCTTAAATTTGGCTACTTTGAGAGGCTGGGAGGGGATTTATTTAGGGGCTGGGAAGCCATTATTATTACCCTCCAAGTCATATGATCGTGACTAGCTGCCTACACCACATGTGTGATTGATCCCAGTCAGGACCCTTTTGAGAAAAAACAAACAAGTTAAAAGATCTACTACCGGCATGGCTTGAGTGCAGGGTTTAAACATCCTCTGTGTAAAAGCAGCTAATGAATCCTTGCTGCACTTGTTGCCAGTTACTCCTGGGCCAAAAGGGGCTTAAAGTCTTATTGTGTAATGTTCACTCTGAAAGTTGTAATGGGCCAAGTTTTGTGAAACAGATTTTGCAGGCTGGTACAGTTAGGTCGTTTGGGACAATTCTCTTACATATGAAAGAAAGGTTCTAGGCCTCCTTTAGGGAGCATTAAAAGAGCAGAAGGAAAAATGGAAAATGGTTATAATTACTGTGGAACTGAATCTTTTGGGGTTATCGTTAGCTTTGCAGACCACAAGAATTTATCTTGATTTTCCTTGAGAAAAGTGGCCCATTGTAAGCGATTCACCCAAAGTATCTGAAATATGTTTAGCCAAAATGTTTGATGACAGGACAATTAATGGTTGAAATGATAGATTTTCCAGCTGTTGAAATGATTTGTAAATTGGCATAAGTGGTCTGTGCTGTTTGCATCGGAATCACAATAGCTTGGTTTAATGTTTCCTTCTTACCAAGATCAGGCTCTTTTTATAAAAGTTGGGTTAGACTAGATAGTCCTGGTTATGATATTGTTGTTTTGTTTTCTTTTGTTTTTGCCCAGTAGGCCAGCAAAGGAAGTTAACATCATTACCTGGAGTAAGTATTAGAGATGTGATGTCAGCATTTAAGCCCTGGCCTGACCACTCTCTAGCCGGCTGTGTGCTCGGATAAGATATTTAATTTATGGAAGCTTAGAGTTTCTGTTGTTCATCAGGAAAACGTGGATTATCTGTCAGTTTTGCTTACTAGACTGTCAGCTTCTTCAGAGTAGGGGTGGTATGGTTCATCCATCATTGGAAACTCAGTGTGTGGTATGAGGCCTGGCGAGTAAGAACTCTATAAATATTTTTCAAACAAATCAGATTCGTCTTACTTATTTCGTAGGTTGTTTGAAAGGGCAAGTAGGATGAGCAGCAGTAGAGTGTAGTGTTAAGAGCACAGTCCCTGGGCCCCGGTTCTGGCTCCAGGAAGTAGCAGTAACTGTCCTCTGGGCATCTGTGAAAGTGGATGACGCTGCCTACTTCCTAGGGTTGTAGTCAATGTGCCTAAACACCCTAAGTGTTCTATACGTACCAGCTGTTGATATAATATGTGAATGGGCTCTGCAAAGTGTTGCTCACAAAACCGTTGTACTTATTTGCTGAAGTCTTACCAAGTGTTGGACACACTGTGAAATATTGTAAGTATTTTACACTAAAGAAAGTACTGGGTCTTTCTTTACCTTAACTGGGCTACTATTGCCATGGTGGGACTCATAAGTCTCTAGTTCTTGACTTTTATAATGCACGAGACTTTGACTATTGCCATATATCAACATTTCTTCATTATTAAACCATGGATAGGCAATAGAATTAAGAGCCAGAACCCTGAAATCATTGAGGTACATAGTTGGAATTCAGTAGTTATTATGGACAGATTGGTTTATGGTTTATTTTTGGCTCCTCAATGATTTAGTCTGATTTTTTTAAAAAATAAGTTTACACCAGCCCAGGTTGGATGCATGAGACAAGTGCTCAGGGCTGGTGCTCTGGGAAGACCCAGAGGGATGGGATGGAGAGGGAGGCGGTGGGGGGTGGGGATCAGGATGGGGAGTACATGTAAATCCATGGCTGATTCATGTCAATGTATGGCAAAAGCCACTACAATATTGTGAAGTAATTAGCCTCCAACTAATAAAAAATAAATGAAAAAATAAATAAATAAAATAAATAAATAAGTTTAATGCAGGTGGCTCATTGCATAAAGAATTTCACAGGCACTGAAGCATGGAACAGTTTTGTGTCTGCACAGCTGCGAACCCTACGCCTGCCACCGTCCCAGCCCCAGAAAGGTCAGTTCGCCTTTCTGTACTCACATAAAGGTACTACTTATTTGGTAATGTCTTACCGAGTGCTGGGGGCTTCCCAGGTGGCTCAGTGGTAGAGAATCCGCCTGCCAGTACTGGACACACAGGAGACTCCTGCTTGATCCCTGGGTTGGAAAGATCCCCTGGAGAAGAAATGACAAGCCACTCCAGTATTTTTGCTGTCCACAGGTAATCCCATGGACAGAGGATCCTGGTGGGCTACAGTCCATGGAGTTGCAGAGTTGGACATGACTGAGCATGCGTGCATGCTTACCAAGTATTGGACACACTATGAAGTACTAGTCCTGGCTCTTTCCTTATCTTAACTGGGTTAGTGGTAATTCAGTTCCGTTTGACATTTTCTAAAGCCCACTTAGGGTGTCTTTTACCCGGACCCTTTTAGTAACACCCGTGACCACCTGGATGCAAAGTGTAAATTCAGAGAAGGCCTGACCTTACGTTGCCCTGGCCTGGCACTGCTGCATGCTCTATTTTTCGATTGTTTGCTTGGTAGAAAGTGAGTGAAAGTGCAAATCACTCAGTTGTGTCCAACTCTTTGTGACCCCATGGACTGTAGCCCGCCAGGCTCCTCTGTCCATGGAATTCTCCAGGCAAGAATACTGGAGTGTGTTGCCATTTTCTACTCCAGGGGATCAACCCAGGGATTGAACCCAGGTCTCCCACATTGCAGGTGGATTCTCTACCATCTGAGTCACCAGGGAAGGGCTATGTAGAAATAACTGGTCTATTCCCAGGCAGTAGAGATTTTTAAGATGATGTTAAATAATACTGATTTCTTATGTGCAAATACTGCAGTAGTTTCCACTTTGGCTTCTCTGCCTCTTGGCCATTAGAGTCTCCTTCACACAGTGCTGTCTGCCTCATCTCCCCATTATTACATTCTTGTCAGGTCTCCCCAGGCCAAGAACTCTCTTGAGATAGTATCTTACTGTGGGATCAAATCCAAGCTCCTGGTGTGGCCTTTCAAGACCATATATAATCTGAGCCCATTTTATCTATCCATGTTTTACTTCCAACTCCTCTCTAATGTAGAATTTTACTTCCCACTCACTGGAGTCTAATCTTGGCTTTCCTGGTGGCTCAGATGGTAAAAAATCTGTCTGCAATGAAGGAGACCCAGGTTCCATCCCTGGGTTGGGAAGATCCCCTAGAGAAGGGAATGGCAACCCACTCCATATGCTTGCTTGGAGAATCCCATGGACAGAGGAGCCTCGTGAGCTACAGTCCATGGGGTTGCAAAGAGTCAGACACAACCGAGCAACTAACACTTTTGTTCACTGTCATTTGTGTTCTTACTTTTGTTTTCAAGGTTCCCACACTGAAATGCCCTCCCTGTCCCTTCTATTTACACTTAAATAGCTTTTTAAATCTTTATTTTATTTTTTATTTGGCCATAACACTTGTCATGTGGGGTCTTAGTTCCCTGACTAGGGATCGAACTCATGCCCCCTGCAGTGGAAGTGAGACGTCTTAACCACTGGCCCACCAGGGAAGACCTGACTTGTGCCTGTAGCTTTAAGGCCCTTTCCCCATCTTTTCCCTAAACCCTGTCCCCTCCTGAACATTGGTTAGCTTCTCCTGTATTTTTGCATTTGATTATATTTAATTTAGAGCTTTCTTAGGTACCATTTTGAAAATTAGTATCTTCTCATTAATGACTCATACATTAACTTGATAATATTAAAATTTTGTAAGCTCACCAGTTAGGCATTCAGGAAAATTGTACTTGTTTTATATGTAGTATAAGTTTTTAAAAAATGTAACCTTTTCCTCTTGGCAGCTGTAATTCCACTCCACTGCTCATAAATAAAGCCCTGGAGTCTAGACCATATGCAGTAAAACAAAATAATATTGTAGAGCAAGGCAGGACTACTATTGGTATTATGGGACTCATAAGTCTCTAGTTCTTGACTTTTATAATACATGAGATTTTGGCTGTTTCAGTACATCAACATTTCTTCACTATTAAACCATGGATAGGTGACAGAATAAAGAGCCAGAACCCTGAAATCACTTAAATACATAGTAGGAGTTCAATAATTGTTATGGACAGATTGGTTTGTGGTTTATTTTGGGCCCTTCAGTGATTTAGTCTGATCTGTGTGTGTCAATTTACCTTTTCATAACTAATTTAGTAGATCTGCTAAAATATTAGACTTTTTTTAAACTTAAGATATAATGTGTTGGGAAGATATGCTGGAGAAGGAAATGGCAGCCTGCTCCAGTGTTCTTGCCTGGGAAATCCCATGGACAGAGGAACCTAGTAGGCTACAGTCCATGGGGTCACAGAGAGTCGGACATGACTGAGTGACTGAGCGCCATGCACCACCATAATGAAATAAAATTTTATTGCTGGAGTGCAAACATGCTACATACATTGTGAGGATCAACTCCATCTTCCTTCTTCCCTCATTTTTCATTTTTCTTTTCTTTCAATCAATGGGCATCTGAAATGCAGAGAGCATTGGTCTCGACGGAGCTCTATGAGTAAAACATGGCCTTCTCCTGCTAAGAGATCACAGCCTAGCACTGGAAACATATGTGAACAGTGGTGGTCTAACGATCATGAGATTGGATTAAACAAGGGTAAATAGTTACATTCGAAAACTGGGTAAATACAGAGATAGAAGACCACACTTAGAAAGTATATAAACATAGTTAATCACACTTACTAATTTTCTAGTATATGCCAAGCTCTGTGCTAGGTCATAGTTATGTTACTATTAATATATCCTCCCGACAAATATTTGAGTTGGATATATTAATCTACTTTTCAAAAACAAATAAATTGAAGCATACTGTGAAAGAGGCAGAGCTGTGATTCAAATATAGCCCAGCCTTTTACTATACCAGCCTGTCTTTATGCCAGTATAAAAATAAGGTTTAATATGTAAATAAAAAGGTTTTGTTGGGTACTTCAAAATAACCACAAAGCTTTGCAGAGGTTGGCATTTCCCTAGAGGAAATTAGCCAGGATAAAAGGGAATAAAGTATAAAAGATATAATGCATAAGGGAAAAAAAATCTTTAAAGAAAATATCCTTCAATTTTGAAACCTCCTGAGTAATGAATGGTAATATCTTCTCTATTAATTTGACCACTAAAAGAACAGGTAGAGATGTTGAATGAATTATTTTGTGAATCTTCAAATAAAACTAACTTTCTTTAGGCTTACTAAGTAGATTGCAAAAGGGGACTTAGACACAGTTTTTATATATAGTTGTGTATTTCAGCAATTATTCCAGATGAACATTAAAAACACTGTCAAATTCCAAATTAATCCCCTTGAGTTTTTTTCTATTGAATTCTTTGATATCTCTAAATTAATTTGGTGAGAGTGACTTTCTTCACAGCATTCTAATTAACCCTCCAGAAGTGTTTATTCAAACTTTTCTGTCTGTCAGAATTTTGTGAGTTTTTTTCATGTACATTTCTCATTACAGATAGTTCTAGATAGTTTATGGGTTTTGTTGCTCTTGTAAACCTATTATGTTTCTGTTCTGTTTCTTTACTGTATAATAAAAAACTGTTTGAATTTTCATCTTTTATCCAGTCCTTTATATAAATGCTCATTAATTCAAATAATATTTTAATCAATTCTCTGACCTTATTGTTGCAGATAATTCCATTTCTGCATTTCTTATAATGAAGCCCTTTATTTCTGTTTCTTTTTTGATGAATTGGTAAAATCTGCCCAAACAGTGTTGATAGTTGTTTTTTCAAAAAAAAAACAATTCAACTGAGTAAAATTTAAAGATCTTACTGGCTTTATTTAATGATTCTTGAATTGGGCATCATCCCATTTAGAAGACAGAAAGGAGTTTCTAGAAGCTGTACAAAATGGAAGACTTTTATAGGCAGGAGGCAGGACACAAAATTTATTGTACAAAGGGTGGATTGTTTCAGGCAATGTCCCCTTCTTTTGGGAGAAGACAGGAGTCTGTCAAGCAGATTACTGTGCTAGTGCTAACCAAGTAATTCCAGTCTGACTGGTTAAAGGTTACAGCCCGGGAGAGGTTGAAATAGCAGTTAGCTTTGGTATTAACTCTTGGTTTGGTGATGTGGGCTTAGGACAAGAGACTCCATTTGGGGACTGTTGTCTCTTTTTTAACATCATAATTGATTCATCCTTATTTTAATAGGAAAGCTCCCTTTTCATGTCAAAAAAATAATATTGGCTGTTGGCTTATAAGAGATACCCATTATAAAATCCTTCTATAAAAAAATAAAATAAAATCCTTCTAACCCTAGTTTTCCTAGATATCTTGCAAGGGATGAGCACTGAATTTGGTCAGCCTTTTCAACATCCTCATAGGGTTAATCTTATTTGACTCAATAGTGTACTGCATATCTTCGTAATAATAACTATATATTTCCTGAGATAAACTCTCCTAGGCCATGATTTGCTTTTCCTTTACTCTATTGTTGACTTTATGTTCTCCTTTCTGTTTAGGACTTTTTACTCATGCTGTTCATCACTGTTATTCAGAAAATAAAAATAAAAAATAAAAAATTCAAAAAATAAGTAACTGTAATGCAGTTGTATTTGGGGGTGACATTGTACATATGCTTTTGTATCCTGAATTTTACACTTAAGTACAATAGCATTTTCCTATGGCATTAGAAGTTCTTCAAAACATATTTCAATGGCTACAGAATATATTATGGTTTATTATAACTTCCTTAATCTTCCTGTTTTTTTCATTGCTTTAAGTTTCCCTAATTTTGGACTGCTACAAACTGTGGGAGATAGTGAAGGACAAAGAAGCCCGTTGGGCTACAGTCCATGGGATCACAAAGAGTTAAACACAACCTAGCAACTGAACAGCAAAAGCATAAATCATGCAAAGATGAGCGTCTTTATGTGTAAACATTTATTCTCACTGCTGATTGTTTCTGTAGTGTATTTGTTTCCAAAGGCTACCACTACAAATTACACAAACTTAGTAGCTTAACTAGGGCTTTCCAGGTGACCCTAATGGTAAAGAACCTTCTTGCCAATACAGGTTTGATGTAAGAGACATGCATTGGATCCCTGGATTGGGAAAATGCCCTGGAGGAGGGCACGCAACCCACTTCAGTATTCTTGCCTGGAGAATCCCATGGACAGAGGAGGCTGGCAAGCTACACTCCATAGGGTTGCAAAGAGTTGGGTTTAGCACGCACGCACAGTAACTTAATCCAGCAGAAGTTTATTTTCTCATAGTTCTAGAGACCAGAAATTCAAAGCCAAGGTGTTGGCAGGGTCATGCTCCCTTTGAAGGCTCTAGAGGGAGAATCACTCCTGGCTTCTTCCGGTTTCTGGCACCTCCTGGCATTCCTTGTGGTATCGTCACTCCAGTCTCTACCTGTCTTCACATGGCCTTCTCTATGTATGTCTCTCTGTGTCCCCTTCTTTTCTTATAAGAACATCAGTCATTGAATCTAAGCCATATCTTAAATCTATGATGATTTCTTTCTTTTTTTAATTTTTGGATCACATGGCAGCTTTATTTTCAATTTTTTGAGAAATATCCATATTGTTTTCCATAGTAACTGCATCAGTTACCTTCCCATCAACAAGGTACATGGATTCTTTTTACTCCGACACTCCAACATTTGTTATTTCTTATCTTTTTGATAATGGCCATTCTAATGGGCATAAGGTGAAATCTCATTGTGTATTTTGATTTGCATTTCCCTAATAATTAGCAGTGTTGAACAACTTTGCATTTGCCTGTTGGCCATCAGTATATATTCAAGATGATTTGTTTTTAAGATGTTTTGTTAATTATACCTGCACAGGGCCTGTTTTTAAATAAGGTAACATTCATAGGTAATGAGGGGTAGGACTTAGGTTTATTTTACTTGAGAGGAACAATATTTAACCCACTACACTTTTTTTGAGTAGAAATACAAAGGCAAAAAACAGGTATCAAAGTATCTCTTGATACTTATTACCAAATTGTTTTCCAAAATGCATAAGATGGCCTGGTTCATCAGCGTTGTAGAGTACTCATTTACTTACAGCTTCGCCCAATTTAAGTATTACCATTGGGGAAAAAAAAAAACAAACCTTTTTTGGATTGGGTACAAATAGAAACTGATTTTTAAAAGTTCATTTCATGAATTGTTCATAAATTTGACAAAATTCTGTGTACTTAACATGGAAATTTCTTTTTCTGTAAAAAAAAATTTGTTTTGGCTAAGTGGCATGTGGAATCTTAGTTCCCCAACCAGAGATAGAATCTGTGTCCCCTGCACTGGAAGCATGGAATCTTAACCACTGGACCACCAGAGAAATACCTCTGTAAAATCTTTTGCAATGTCTTTGCCCATTTTTACTTTAATGCATTTGCTGTTTTCTTATTTATACAGTCATTATAAATGAAGAATATTATCCTTTGGTTGCACTGCTTATAAATATTGCCCCAGTTTGTCAGTCAGTTCAGTTGCTCAGTCATATCTGACTCTTTGCAACCAACCCTATAGACTGTACCACGCCAGGCTTCCCTGTCCATCACCAACTCCCAGAGCTTGCTCAAATTAATGTCCATAGAGTCAGAGATACCATCCAACCGTCTCATCCTCTGTCATCCCCTTTTCCTCCCGCCTTCAATCTTTCCCAGCATCGGGGTCTTTTCAAATGAATCAGTTCTTCGCATCAGGTGGCCAAAGTATTGGAGCTTCAGCTTCAGCATCAGTCCTTCCAATGAATATTCAGAACTGATTTCCTTTAGGATGAACTGGTTGGATCTCCTTGCAGTCCAAGGGACTCTCAAGAGTCTTCTCCAACACCACAGTTCAAAAGCATCAATTCTTCGGCTCTCAGCTTTCTTTATAGTCCAACTCTCACATCCATACATGACTACTGGAAAAACCATAGCTTTTCTAGACAGACCTTTGTTGGCAAAGTAATCTCTCTGCTTTTTAATATGCTGTCTAGGTTAGTCATAGCTTTTCTTCCAAGGAGCAAGTGTCTTTTACTTTCATGGCTATAGTCACCATCTGCAGTGATTTTGGAGCCCAAGAAAAGAAAGTCTGTCACTATTTCCGCTGTTTCCCCATCTATTTGCCCTGAAGTGATGGGCCTGGATGCCATGATCTTAGTTTTCTGAATGTTGAGTTTTAAACCAACTTTCACTCTCCTCTTTCACTTTCATCAAGAGGCTCTTTAGTTCTTCTTTGCTTTCTGCCATAAGGGTGGTGTCATCTGCATATCTGAAGTTATTGATATTTCTCCCTGCAATCTTTGATTCCAGCTTGTGCTTCCTCCAGCCCAGCGTTTCTTATGATGTACCCTGCATATAAGTTAAATAAGCAGGTTGACAATATACAGCCTTGACATACTCCTTTCCCTACCTGAGGTGTCAGTTCAGTTCAGTCGCTCAGTTGTGTCCGACTCTTTGCAACCCCATGAACCGCAGCACGCCAGGCCTCCCTGTCCATCACCAACTGCCAGAGTCCACCCAAACCCATGTCCATTGAATCGATGATGCCATCCAACCACCTCATCCTCTGTCGTCCCCTTCTCCTTCTGCCCTCAATCTTTCCTAGCATCAGGGTCTTTACCAATGAGTCAGCTCTTCACATCAGGTGGCCAAAATATTGGAGTTTCAGCCTCAACATCAGTCCTTCCAATGTACACCCAGGACTGATCTCCTTTAGGATGGACTGGTTGGAGCTCCTTGCAGTCCAAGGGACTCTCAAGAGTCTTCTCCAACACTACAGTTCAAAAGCACCAATTCTTCAGCACTCAGCTTTCTTTATAGTCCAACTCTCACAACCATACATGACCACTGGAAAAACCATAGCCTTGACTAGATGGACCTTTGTTGGCAAAGTAATGTCTCTGCTTTTTAATATGCTATCTAGGTTAGTCATAACTTTCCTTCCAAGGATTAAGCATCTTTTAATTTCATGGCTGCAATCATCTGCAGTGATTTTGGAGCCCAGAAAAAGAAAGTCAGCCACTGTTTCCACTGTTTCCCCATCTATTTGCCATGAAGTGATGGGACCGGATGCCATGATCTTAGTTTTCTGAATGTTCAGTTTTAAGCCAACTTTTTCATTCTCCTCTTTCACTTTCATCAAGAGGCTCTTTAGTTCTTCTTCACTTTCTGCCATAAGGGTGGTGTTATCTGCATATCTGAGGTTATTGATATTTCTCCCTGCAATCTTGATTCCAGCTTGTGCTTCCTCCAGCCCAGCGTTTCTCCTGATGTACTCTGCATATAAGTTAAATAAGCAGGTTGACAATATACAGCCTTGACGTACTCCTTTTCCTATTTGGAACCAGTCTGTTGTTCCATGTCCAGTTCTAACTGTTGCTTCCTGACCTGCATACAGGTTTCTCAAGAGGAAGGTCAGGAGGTCTGGTATTCCCATCTCTTTCAGAATTTTCCACAGCTTGTTGTGATCCACACAGTCAAAGGCTTTGGCATAGTCAATAAAGCAGAAATAGATGTTTTTCTGCAACTCTCTTGCTTTTTCAATGATCCAGCGGATGTTGGCAATCTGATCTCTTGTTCCTCTGCCTTGAACCAGCTTGAACATCTGGAAGTTCACGGTCACGTATTGCTGAAGCCTGGCTTGGAGTATTTTAAGCATTACTTTATTAGCGTGTGAGATGAGTGCAATTGTGCGGTAGTTTGAGCATTCTTTGACATTGTAAATTTTAAAAATTTCATGTTTTCCTGGTGCATCAACATCCAACAGACAGGCTGTGGGCACCCTGCCTGGATGACCAAGTCAGTGTGATAGGCTGGAGGTGCCATAAGCTCCCCTCTGACCCTCCCCTGACTGTGACCTCGTGACGTTCAAAGACACCAATGAAATCCCCTGGCATCTTTGGCATGTGCACTTTCCCCGAGCCCCTGTGAAGGCACTGCCCTCGGGGCCGCATTGTCTCGGCTGCTACCTGCCCGGTTGAGCCGCTCCCTGGGCACTCCTCCCGCGTGGTCCCCTCCGCGTCCCGCCGCACCTCCCTCTTCTAGGACTCCTACGTCTGACCAAGCTCTTTCACTTTCATACCCCTCCCCATGGTGGTGTTACATGTCCTTGTCAGACTGATCCTCCATAAACAAAAAACACCCCAACAACAGTTTAAGTAATGTTATGACTCCTTGCAATGCATTTGGCGTGGAGGATGGGATGATCTAAGCCAGGGATGGAAAGCCCCACGGATATGCCCCAGGACGGCTCTGGATGATGAATGGGCTGTGGCACCTGGGCTCAGGCATTTGAAAGGCTCTGTCTTGGTATTCAAGTGCCACCTAGGCTCCAAGAATCCCCACCCTAAAGTGCAGACCATGCCCTGAGCCCAGTGGAACGTCCCAGGATCTTGTTTCCCAGTTGCGAGCCTCACAGGAGAAGGCTGGTCATCTTGGGGCTGCAGGTAAGCAGAGCCACTGGGCAGCTAGCCTGTCATTTTGCCTGCATCCTGGTTGTTGTCATTCAGTCGCTAAGTCATGTCTGACTCTTTGTGACCCCATGAACTACAGCCGGCCAGGCTTCCCCGTCCTTCACCATCTCCCTAAGTTTGCTCAAACTCATGTCTGTTGAATCATTATTGATGCCTTCCATCCATCTCATCCTCTGTTGCCCGCTTCTTCTCTTGCCCTCAATCTTTCCAGAAATAGGGTCTTTTCCAAAGAGTAAGCTTTATGCATCAGGTGGCCAAAGTATTGGAGGTTGAGCTTCAGCATCAGTCCTTCCAATGAATAGTCAGGGTTGATTTCCTTTAGGATTGACTGGTTTGATCTCCTTGCTGTCCAAGGGACTCTCAAGAGTCTTCTCCAGCACCACAGTTGGAAAGCATCAATTCTGCACTTAGCCTCCTTTATTGTCCAACTCTCACATCCATATACGACTATTGGAAAAACCATAGCTTTGACTGGACAGAGCTTGGACTAATTAGGCCGTGCTGTGCTCAGTCGTGTTTGACTCTTTGCGACCCCACGGACTATGGTCTGCCAGTCTCCTCCATGAGATTTTCCAGGCAAGGATACTGGAGTGGGCTGCCATTTCCTTCTACCACCTGTATGTTGGTTAAGGCACCATGAAGTGGTACCAAGGGCTGAGTGTCAGCGCCCACAGCCGAGGGGTCACTGTGGCCCGTGGTATCGGCTCATGACCCCGTCCACACTGCCCTGTGGCTTTGATTGACACCAGGAGTACCCCTGCCTCCTCATTTGGTCTCGGGAGACCCCGCACAGAGTGTCAGCCATGAGGTCCTGTAAGGATCCGTCCTGCTGGGGATGGCAACCCCATCTGCAATATCCCTCTTTCAGCCCCCAAACCCATAGAGTATCAGGGATCCCGTTTATGCAGACAGGTGGCCCAAGTGGGGAAAAAAAAGGGCTGTGGGATGTGTAGGGGGAGGGGAGGAGCACTTTAATCCTGCCCCCCTAAAATACCTGAGATCTCTGGGTCCACTTAAGTGCTATTGACATGCTAGTAGTCTCCTTAGAATTAAATTGGCACAGAACAAAGAACTTGAGGCTGCTCCAGATCTCCTGCTTATAGACCCCAGCCCCTCTAGAGGGAGGTAGATGGGGACCCCCACCCCAAGAGAGGACATCTCCCACCCCCTTCCTCACAGCTGCAGTCACTGGAGACCACCAGGAGTTTGTCCAAAGACAGAGGGAAAAAAAAAATAGCTGCTGGGAGATACAAAACACTCAAAAAAATTTTACCAAAACAGCAAAAAAAAAAAAGAGGGAACGAAAAAATGGGCTGATTATCCTGTGGTTGGTTGGGGGCAGGAGGGGAAGGCAGTCCCAGAGAGGCTTCTGCCTGGAATTAAGCCGGTCCTTCCTCTTCTCCCTTCCCCTTTATCACAGCTAAAGACCAGTGCTAGCAGGAACCTAAATAAATAAAGTGTTGGGTAGACAAACTGCCACTTTTGGTGGCTACAAGCCCAAGGGAAAAGGAAGGAAGGGAGGAAGGAAGGAGCTGCAAACCTTATGAACCCAGCAAAAACCAGAGGTAGCAAACATCATCCTAGTCCAAGATTACTTACTGATTAAACCAACAGTGACAAAAAAAGAACTAAGTAGAGGAAAAATAACAAATCACAGTCTCCTCCAAGGGCATGCACAGGACACACATTATAGTGTATGTTAGTAACTAAACATCATTTTGTCCCTCTTTGGATTCTGATGACAACATACTTCTCATTTATGAATTTTACTTACAAATTGAAATCTATAGGCACTCCTACCAGTGTCTTCAAAAACTCCTCCTATAGAGGCTTTGGCAGCCTCTTGAAGTCTCCAGACCACTTATTAATATAATGGCCATTGGTTGCCCCAGGGCTTCTGATGCAAGAAACTGCCCCCTTGGTCTTATGCTACACACCATTAAAACAACGAGTGATGGCTACTTGCTGAGCTTTCCTGAAAACAGAAGCTCTCACAGACCTGGAGCCTGTGACCCTCCATACCCAGCTGTCCCTTCTGCTTTGTATGTGTGGTTTGTTGCTCAGTCATGTCCGACTCTTTGCGACCCCATGGGCTGTAGCCCACCAGGCTCCTCTGTCCATGGGATTCTCTGGGCAAGAATATTGGAGTGGGTAGCCATTTCCTTCTCCAGGGGATCTTCCCAACCCAGGAATCAAACCTGGGTCCCCCGCATTGCAGGCAGATTCTTTACCATCTGAGCCACTGGGAGTGCTTCTGCTTTGGATCATAAGCATGCCACAAGCTTAGCACGGCTCCCAAGGCCTCCTTAAGACAAGAGGGCGCCCCACTAGGGCCTTTTGGTGTATTCCACCTACAGGAGGGGTGGTTTCCCTAGACCTCTGTCCCTTGCCAGATGCCAGGGTACTGGAGAAGGTCACCCCCAGACCACTTGGCTACCTGGAAGGCGTCTTTGGATTAACTGAGGGAAGAGCAGTGGGAGTTCACGTACGGTACAGGTGGCGCTTCTCACTTCATACAGGATGGAGTTCAGTGGGATGCTGCCCCTTTCCAGATCGTCCTGAGCCAGATTGTCTCTGATAAAGCAGGGGACCCAAGCAACAGCATACTCAGCCACACTCCAGGGGGTCATCTCACTGCCTGGAAACCCAGGCCAACAATGGCCCCATCTCATATTTATTACAAACTGTTGGGCTATAGCCTAAAAATTATCCCCTTCAGGGTGAAATATTTTAGAAATCTCTTGCCTCACTGATACCCAGAATATAAACCACAATTGCACAGGTCTCTACATATACTAAGAGGCTTCCCGGGTGGTACTAGTAGTAAAGAACCTGCCTGCCAATGCAAGAGACATCAGAGACACGCGTTCAGTCCCTGGGTCAGGATGATCCCCTAAAGGAGGGCATGCAACCCACTCCAGTATTCTCACCTGAGAATGGAGAATCCCATGGACAGAGGAGCCTGGTGGGCTATAGTCCATAGGGAAGCAAAGAGTCTGACGTGACTGAAGTGACTTAGCACACGCACACACTGCATATATTAAAGCCACAGTACAAGGCTTTGCCAGGACACTCCTTGCCTTCAGAGTTATAGACGTTACTGGCAGTAACCAAGATGCACATTTTCAAGGTTCAGAATTCACAATGCAGGACACTTGGAAAAGTAGCCGATAGGACCTTTTTTTTGGCTGTCGGATCTTAGTCATGGCACATGGAATCGTGTGGGATCTTTTCAGTACGATGCACAGGCTCTCTGCTTGTGGAACACAGGCTCAGTAGTTGCAAGTTGCCAGCCTAGTTGCCCTGCCCCATGAGGGATCAAACTCAAGTCCCCTGCATTGCAAGGAAGATTCCTTACCACTGGACCATCAAGGAAGTCTCCCACAGAATGTTTATGTCCCTGAGAGATTCCAAATAACCAGTTTAATTGAGAGACATTTGGTCTCTCAAATGGGCTTCCCATGTGGCACTAGTGATAAAGAATATGCCTGCCAATGCAGGAGACACAAGAGACGCAAGTTCGATCCCTGGGTTGGGAAATGACAACCCACTCTAGTAATCTTGCCTGGAAAATTCCACGGACAGAGGAGCCTGATGGCCTAGAGCCCACGGGGTCACAAAGAGTTGACACGACTAAGCACTCAGTACCCCTTTTCAATTCTAGTACAACCAATAGTAAACTCTCAAGTTCTCTATGTTGCCCCAAGCCTTAACTTATTTTTAGAAATTTTCAATCTACCTTTCACCACTTCAGGCTAGAAGTCAGATCAAGGGCACGTACTTTCCTAGGAGTCATTAACCACAGCTTATTCCACAGGCCAGGCCCCTGCTCGCCTGAGAAAGGACTCATTTGAACCAGAACTTGCACCAAAACTAAAACAGCCACACACCACTCTGCTGACCATTGGTCTTATTACTACTGGCCTAGGCATTTCCGCTGGTTTACAGTCTGGAAGTTCACAGCAACTCACGTGGGTACCCACTTGGAAAGGGTCCCCCAGTCCCACATCCCAGACAACATCGTCCTGGCCCAGAATCTCATGGCTGGAGATGACATCGCCCCAACACAAGACCACAGCATTGGAGACAACTTCACCCTCTGTGTCTGAGATGTCTTCACCTCTTACACTAAAACCTCCACCCCAGGGACACCCACGGACCACCTCTCCTGTGGCACAAAGTGGACGTGGGACATTTTTCTTTCCTTCCTGAGCCTGCTGTCTGCTTAGCCCTCGATTCTAGTATACTCCTTGCTCTCTATTAAAGCATACACCCTCTGCCTCCATGGCTAAAGGGCGAAATAGAGGTTACTAATATAAATAGAGAGACTTCCCTTGTGGTCCAGCGATTAAGACTCTGCACTTCCAATGCAGGGGTTTTGGGTTTGATCCCTGGTCTGGGAAACAAGATCACACACACCAAGTGGCACAGCCAAAAAGGGAATCTTTGGATTTTCTTAGTGGTCCAGTGTTAAGACTCCACGCTTCCACTGCAGGGGGCTCATGTTCAATCTCTGATCAGGGAAGTTCCACATGCCGTGCTTTGCAGCCAAAAAAAATTTTTTTAAATTAAATTGATGCAGATTGTTACTTTCTCCAAGAGACACATGTCTCACATCAACCAGCCCTTTGACTTCCTGGGGAAAGGACCGCCCATTCCCTGATACCTTTTCTTATACCCTCCCCGCACCCAACTTGCAACCACAGTCTCTTGCCTTCTTTCTCCAACCATGACCTTCTTTCCCCAACCATGACCTTCTTTCCCCTCCCCATTGGTTAAACACAGTATATTGTGCTCTAAATAGCGGCACCTTCAGGTACGACTGTGACCCAGACTCATTGTGACCCAGCACCTTGTATATTTTTCCTGGTTGGCTCCCCCACCAACACTTTTCCTAAGGAAACCATACCCCAGGATGCAACGGTTACCCTAGGGTTTCCAAGTTCTTTATCCACCAGGTGCTTCTGGCTGCTGTCAACCCAAGGACAATGTTGATTCCTATCCTGATAAGGTTTGCCATAGCCTCAGGAGCAACCAGCCTTGGCACCAGTATAGGGGCTGTTCTCAGACAAAGTCAAGTCCTGACTGCCAACCAGCACCTTTCTGTGGCCTTTTCAGATCATTCAGAGGCTGGACAAAATACTTTCCCTTAGGCAACAAGCCCGTGAGTCCCTAACTCACATGGTGATAGATGACAGACTGGCTCTTGACTACTTACTAGCCAGGGAGGGGTTTGTGCCATTCAAGGTGTGCCCTTCTCCCCAGATGGCGTCTTAAATTAAGAACATGCAGATCAGGGACTTCCCTAGTGGTCCAGTGGTTAAGATGCTGTGCTCCCAGTGCCGGGATCCAGGTTTGATTCCTGGTCAGGCAACTAGATCCCACATGCTGCAGCTAAGACCCAGCGCAGCCAAATAAATAAACAGAAATAAATAAATACTTTTAAAAAGAAACATGCAAATCACAAGGAGGCACAGGCCACCCCTTACCAAGTTGGCAGGTGACTTCCTCAGCATCTGAGCTGCCACATTGGGAAAGTGGAAGCCCGGGTTCTTTTGTTTGATGGTTCAGTTTCAGTACACTCACACAATGAAAGTAAAGTAAAGCTTTATTACTTACAGATCCCAGAAATGGGGGCGTGCAATGAGCCAGGAGAAGGGCAGCCCTCCATAGTGGGGCGGGTGGGGGGAGCAGAAGATAGAGAGCAGGGTAGCAAGCACCTTTTACCGATAAGGTGGTTGGAGCCAAGGTTACTAGCTTTTCTGGGGGCTCAACTCTAATTGGTTATTTATTTTTTATTGCAGGATAATTGCTTTGCAATGTTGTATTGGTTTCTTCTGTACAAAAATGAGAATCAGTTGTAACTATATATATATATATTACATATATATATATATATCCCCTCCCTCTTGAGCCTTGCTCACACCTTCCCCCCATCCCACCCCTCTAGGTCATCACAGAGTGCTGGGCTGAGCTCCCTGAATTATATCACAGCTTCCCACTAGTTATCTGGGGTTTCCTTGGTGACTCAAATGGTAAAGAATCTGCCTGCAGTGCAGGAGGCCCATGGGTTGCCATTTCCTTCTCCAGGGGATCTTCCCGACCCAGGGATCAAACCCGCACCTCCCTGCATTTGCAAGTGGATTCTTTACCACTGAGCCACCTAGGAAGCCCCAAATACCTACTATCAGTGTATAAAATATACTATAAAATGCCTGAGCAGCAACTCAAAATAGCTGTTTTCTCATCACACACCGTACCTCCTACTGTATGGCATTATTAACCCAGATACAGGCCAGACTACAAGGCCTGGGCCAAGAGGTAAAGCTCTCTCATACCAGCATCTTCTGAAAGATTTCTTTAGAATCAGAGACTCTGTCCTGTTCTCTTCTTGGCTATTGCCGACAAAGTGACATGCCTGGTGGGACTGGGTTCCATATTCTCATCATATATTGTCACCTATAGCAGAGTTAGCCTTCCATGGCCAAGTCAAACTGTTCTGCTCACTTTAATACTTCCGCAGCCCAGGTGGCAAACGTCATCCAGCCCGCCTGGTATTGTCAGTGATGTTGCAGCGTCAGAAGGCCGATTGTATGCTATTATAAATTTGTAAAACTTCATATTTTCCTACTTCCTCAACATCCCCACAAACAGGCTATGTGCACCCACGCCCAGGTGGCCAGGTTAGAAATAGGCTGGTGCCTACCACAGTGTCTTTCTTCTTCTTTTCTTCTGATTTCATTTTGTTTCTTTTAAAAATTTTATTCATTTTCTTTATTTTTGGCTGTGCTGGATTCTTCATTGCTGCAAGCATGCTTTCTCTAGTTGCGGTGAGCAGGACTGGTCCCTAGTTGTGGTGTGCAGGCTTCTCATTGCGGTGGCATCTCCTGTTGCAGAGCATGGGCTCTAGGTGCATGGGCTTCAGTAGTTGTGGTGCGTGGGCTTACCTGTTCCTCGGCATGTGGAATCTTCCTGGAGCAGGGATTGAACCCATGTCCCCTGCATTGGCAGGCAGATTCTTAACCACTGAACCACCAGGGAAACCCTCTCCCCTGATTTTGACCTGCTGCTAAGTCACTTCAGTCGTGTCCGACTCTGTGCGACCCCATAGACGGCAGCCCCCCAGGCTCCCCCGTCCCTGGGATTCTCCAGGCAAGAACACTGGAGTGGGTTGCCATTCCCTTCTCCAATGCATGAAAGTGAAAAGTGAAAGTGAAGTCGCTTAGTCGTGTCTGACTCTTAGCGACCCCATGGACTGCAGCCCACCAGGCTCCTCCGTCCATGGGATTTTCCAGGCAAGAGTACTGGAGTGGGGTGCCATTGATTTTGACCTAGTGACATTCAAAAGCACCGTGATATCCCCTCATGTCTTCCGCTTGTGCACACTCCCCTAGCCCCTACTAAAGTCATCTGCCTAAGGTGCCTTCTTTCTTTCCCCCTCTCTGCTCCCTACCCGGCTTGACTAAACCCACTTACTGACTGCCGGCCCCTTCTCCCTTGTAGTCCTCTGCCAGGCCTCCCCCTTCTAGAACCTGTGAATATAATCCGTCTCTTTCACTTTCAAACACTTCCTTGTGGTGTTATACCAGTCCACACCAGACTGATCATCAGCAAAAACCCATTTTAAGTCATATAATTATTCCTTACAACCCAGGTACCTGTGGCCTCCCCAACCAAGTCACTTCCGCATGTAGCATCGGATCATTCCAAACAAAACCTCCAAAGTGGGTGGGAAAAAAAAGATGCAGCAGTTTCCTGGTGATGTAATCATTTAACACACAGAAACAATTATACTTCTGTAACTTAATGCAGGAATTTCTCTTGGGACTGCTCTGTTCAGTTGATTTGTTTCTTGTTTCTTGCAAAAGGCCACATTATTTTTATTATTGAAGTTTTTGATGTTTTTATATGTATTTTTAAAGTTTATAATACACTTTAACAGATGTCAGGGCAGCCCCCTTCTTGGCTCTCATTCCAGATGACGTTGGAATCTTCTTGAAGTTTTATGAAACCTATGTAAAACTGTGGTTGGTAAAGTTTAATGTGTATTAGAATCACTTGGGGCTTAGTAAGAAGATAATTTTCTTGAAAACCTACCCCTCTTGTTTTTCTTTTAAGTCTGGGCTCAGCCCAGGAATCTGAATTTTAATAAGCATCTGAGGGATTGTAAAGCAGTAATCCCTAGACCCCAGTTAAAGATACACTGCTGGGGGTAAGTTGCACGGAATTGACAACTTTTTACTGTCTCTTCATTTATTTGGGTTTTCTTTTTATCTTTTAGTCAAGTTTTCCCTCCATATGTTACATGTTGCTCATTGTGAGTAGGTTTTTTTTTTTCCTATTATATTTTGTAATTGTTATTGCTAGTACATAGGAAAGCTATTGATTTCTTAGATGTTTGTTTTTTATCCAGCCACTTTGCTGAGTTCTCTTGTTAAGTCTAATAGTTTTTCAGTTAAATCTTTTGTAAGGACAAGGGGAGAGCGAGATTGGTAAACCAGCCCAGCACCTGGGAACACTTGATTTTTGCTTCCTTCTTTACAGCATTAAATTTAGTATAAACTATTATATCTAGTTTATATGTCACTGCATTGTCTAGAGTTTCTAGAACAATGCTAAATGAACACTCATAGGTGGTGGTTTAGTCACAAACTTGTGTCCCACTGGAGTGGGTTGCCATTTCTTTCGCAGGGGATCTTCCTGACCCAGGAATTGAACCCAGATCTCCTGCATTGCAGACAGATTCTTTACCAACTGAGCTACAAGGGAAGCTGAACACTCATAGGATTCACCCTCAGTTTATTCCCGATTTTAAAGGGAATGTCTCTGCTATGGTTTCATGGTTAAGAATGGTTTTGGGCCATTGCTCTTCTCTGTGTTAGTCACTCGGTTGTGTCCGACTCTTTTCGACCCCATGGGGTTTAGCCCGCCAGGCTCCTCTGTCCATGGGATTCTCCAGGCAAGAATACTGGAGTGGGTTGCCATTTCCTTCTCCAGAGGATCTTCCTGACCCAGGGATTGAACCTGGGTCGATCCCTGGGTCTCCTGCACTGCAGGCAGACTCTTTACCATCTGAGCCACCAGGTTGCTGTTCTGTGGACCTTTAAAAAAATCATGATAAGGAAATAGCCTTCTATTCCTACTCTTCTTAAAGCTTCCTTTAAAAAAAATTAAGGAATGGGTATAGAATCTGTGGGGAGGAAAAATTCTTTTTCCTTCTACCCTACTAGGTTCCAGCTGAGGCCTGATAAATTGGACTGACAAAAGACAGGGGAACTAGAGGAAAAAAGCAAGTTTATTAGCATGTGCATCCTGCTTTCACATGGGAGTGAGCAGAGATGAGTACTCAAAAGGGTGGTTAGGATCCGGGAACTAATGAGCCAGACGTCATGGAGTGTGAAGTCAAGTGGGCCTTAGGAAACATTCCTGCTGCCCTGCTTAGCAGCTCATGGGTAACCATCCCCTTCTCCAGGGGATCTTCCCGCCACAGGGATTGAACCTGTGTCCCCTGCATTGACACCCAGATCCTTTACTGTCTGAGCCACCAGGGAAACCCTTTACTGTGAACAAAGCTAGTGGAGGTGACGGAATTCAGCTGAGCTATTTCAAATCCTAAAAGATGATGCGATTAAAGTGCTGTACTCAATATGTCAGGAAGTTTGGAAAACTCAGCAGTGGCCATGGGACTGGAAAAGGTCAATTTTCATTCCAGTCCCAAAGAAGGGCAATGCCAAAGAATGTTCAAATTACCATACAGTTGTGCTCATTTCACACGCTAGTAAGGTTATACTCAAAATCCTTCAAGCTAGCAGTGTGTGAACTAAGAGCTTCCAGATGTACAAGCAGGGTTTTGAAGAGGCAGAGGAACCAGAGATCAAGTTGCCAACATTTGTTGGATCATGGACAAAGCAAGAGAGTTCCCGAAAAACTTCTGCTTCATTGACTACGAAAAAGGCTTTGACTGTGTGGATTACAACAAACAGTGGAAAATTCTTAGAGATAGGGAATACCAGACCACCTTACCAGTCTCCTGAGAAACCGGTATGTGGGTCAAGAAGCAACAGTTAGAAATGAACATGGAACAATGGACTGGTTCCAAATTGGGACAGGAGTACGTCAAGGCTGTATATTGTCACCATGCTTATTTAATATATATGCAGAGTACATCATGCAAAATGCCAGGCTGGATGATGCAGAAGCTGGAATCCAGATTGCCAGGAGAAATATCAATAACCTCAGATATGCAGATGACACCACCCTAATGGCAGAAAGCCAAGAAGAACTAAAGAGCCTCTTGAATGTGAAAGAGGAGAGTGAAAAAGCTGGCTTAAAACTCAACATTCAAAAAACGAAGATCATGGCACCTGGTCCCATTACTTCATGAAAAATAGATGGGGAAACAATGGAAACAGTGCCAGATTTTATTCTGGGGGGCTCAAAAATCACTGCAGATGGTGACTACAGCCATGAAGTTAAGACACTTGCTCCTTGGAAGAAAAGCTGTGGCAAACCTAGATGGCATATTAAGAAGCAGAAACATCACTTTGCTGCCAAAGATCTGCATAGTCAAAGCTATGGTTTTTCCAGTAGTTATGTACAAATGTGAGAGTAGGACCATAAAGAAGGCTAAGCGCCAGAGAATTGATGCTTTTGAATTGTGGTGCTGGAGAAGACTCTTGAGAGTCTGTTGGACTGCAAGAAGATCAAACCAGTCAATCCTGAAGGAAATCAACCCTGAGTATTCACTCACAGGACTGATGCTGAAGCTGAAACTCTAATACTTTGGCTGCTTGATGTGACCAATCAACTCATTGGAAAAGATCCTGATACTGGGAAAGAGTGAAGGCAAAAGGAGAAAGGGGCTGGCAGAGGATGAGATGGTTAGATAGTGTCACTCAATGGACATGAATCTGAGCAAACTCCAGAAGATAGTAAAGGACAGAGGATCCTGGCATGCTGCAGTCCATGGGAATCAGATACTACTTAGCAACTGAACAAAAACATTTTGTTGTATGTCAATTACACCTCAATTTAAAAAATGAAGAATTTGGACTATATACCTAACTTCCAAGGGGAGGGGGGAAGGGGAACTTAGGGAAAAACAAATGATTCTGGCTGGATTGGCCTTTCCTTGGGAGAGCAGATGATGTGACAAAGTCTGACTTTTCTACTGTGCATAAAAAAGATTACAGTTGCTTCTGAGAGGATTTAGCACAATCGAGTTCTTTGGGAAATCCCGTAGGCAGAGGAAGGATTTCAGGAACTCCAAAACCTTTATTTCACGATAGTTCTGTCAAAGGGGCAGATTTGGGGGTGGCATATCCTAATCCCCTTAAATCTCACACAGTGCCTTTGCAGTGACTAAGTGATAATATTATTTTCTTTTTTTCTTATAGAAAAAGTATGTTAATGTAATTCCTAAGGCATTTCCACTCTTCTGAAATAATTCATATCTAGTTGTAGCTTCTTCTTTTCTTGCACTCTGAATTTTATTCCTTAGAAAAGCAATCTCTCCAACTGTGAGAATTTTCATTCTAAAAAGTAGCTTTCCTGGCCTAACTACAGTTGACAAGACCAAGGTGTAAAAGCAGATTGCAGTAAAAAATAAATAAAATAAAAGGGGTGGGGGTTAAAAAAAAAAAGGGGGGGAGACTGGAGCAAGGCACCAACTTCAGTTTTGACTATGGAACCAAATTCACAGGGAAAGTTCTAGGTGGTAACCTCTTCTAACACAAACCAGATGTGTTGATGCTGAAACCTGTGTTAATAGACAACCTTTTTCCTGATTCACATTCTTTGTGTGTGCTTGTGTGTGTGAGTGCTCAGTCGTGTCCAACTCTTTGCAACCCCGTGGACTCTAACCCACCAGGTTCTTCTGTCTGAAGTTTCCCAGGCAAGAATACTGGAGTGGGTTGCCATTTCCTTCTCCAAGGGATCTTCCCGACCCAGGGATCGAACCTGCATCTCCTGCATTGGCAAGTGGATTCTTTACCACCGCGCCATCTAATTGAACGAAAACATTTCTGTGATTTCCTGATTCATTGAGAAACTGAGTGTGCTTTGGACTTGGAGTCTCCTTTGTTTTTGTAAATTTAGATAAATACTTCTTAAACTGTGGTCATTTGGGGAGATTATCAGAATATTTACTGGCATGTTTTGGGGTGGTTCCCTAATGGTCAATCTGTGGATTGGGAAGATGGAGCCAAAGAGATTTTTTTTGTCCACTCAGGAAACTCACACACAAGATCCAGGGACAGAAATGATTATTGTCTTTTATTTATTTATTTATTTATTTTTGTATAAGGGCATAAACTGTGGATATTTGGAAAAAAATGAAGAATTTATAATTTTTGGTAAAGAATTATAAAATTTCATCAATTCAAAACAGAGTTGATGTCTTTTGTTTTTATTCAGAAATGAAATTGGTCTATAGTTTTTCTTGGAGATAATGCTTTTCTGTTTTTGGTATCAAAAATACCCTATTTTCAAAAAACTTTGAGTAGCTTCTCATATTTTTCATGTTCTAATATAATATATTCAGTTTAAAATTGACTTTTTCTTAAAATTTTGCAACTGTTAAAGGGATAATATTCATAAAAAAAGGAAAATTTTGACTCACACAGATAGAAAAATGAACATGTGTCATAGACTTTATTATACTCAGTAATCAGTAAGGGAGCCAAGCAGATGTTATAACCAGTTCAAAGTGAACTTTTTCAAATGGACATATTTACAGATCAATACTGAATTATAGACAAGCAATATTGAAATGAATGAATAAATGTACAAATGAAAACACAAGTGTTTTCTCACAGATAAAAGGGGAATCAGTTGCGCTTCTATGAGACACAACAGAATATGCATGTGTATTGATAATAATGGTGTTACTCTTAATTACCTATAATTTATGATTGTAAAATAGCTTTCGTAGAATCAGATAACCTGGAAGGCTGTCCTCTAGATGATAGTTTTCCACTGAACACAACTTTTTTTCCTACAAAAGTGACACAGTAGTAAAGCTAAAGAAATACATTTATTCAACAAAAGTTTAAATTTCTATCCAGCGTCAATTTCTTTCTGAGTTTGA
Source organism: Cervus elaphus (assembly GCF_910594005.1). Classification (NCBI taxonomy): domain Eukaryota; kingdom Metazoa; phylum Chordata; class Mammalia; order Artiodactyla; family Cervidae; genus Cervus; species Cervus elaphus. Next base: position 19,278,310 of record NC_057820.1, read on the forward strand.
TCCATTTGGATTGCCTACATGTAGATTCAGTTTTGGAAATTCATGTATTTCCAGAATATAGTCCATTTCATTGAGATTTTTCAAATGTACTAGTATTCAATTGCTTACAGTATTTTCTTCTCTATTTTCTAGAATTTTCTTTTATATTATTTTTGAAGTCCTATGATTCAAGTATCAAAAATTATGAAGTTACATACTGAAGTGTATCTCTCCTATATGTCCACGTGTGCATGCTAAGTCGCTTCAGTCCTACTCTGTGTGACGACTGCAACCGGCCAGGGTCCTCTGCCCATGATATTCTCCAGACAAGAATACTGGAGTGGGTTGCCGTTTCCTTCTCCAGGGGATCTTCCTAACTCAGGGATCGAACCCTGGTCTCCTACATCTCCTGCGTTGGCAGGCAGGTTCTTTACCTCTAGTGCCACCTGAGAAGCCTTCTCCTCTATGTCCTCTATCTGCCTAATTCCCACTCCTCCCAACAAGTAACTACTATTTGTTTTATATATGCTGTGTATATATAAAAATATACACACATGTATATACACGGTGTACACTGAAAAAGAACGCACAACATGAGCCCTGTGAGTTCAGTTTTATTTGGGGCTGACAGCTTCTTTAATAGGTCCAAGGCCCTGCTCTGGAGAGGTGGGGGTGGGGTGAGGTCAGTATATACATGACTTTGGCCAAAGGGGGTCCGTGCAGTCAAGCGCACATTTTGGCGGAGGCTTCCTGCTAGTCACAAGGAGCAGATGTCACCATTAATGATTTTAGTGCTTTTCTACATGTGAGCAGGTGAAAGAATTTGGGTTCATAAAATTTTCTTCTGAAAATATAAAACTCTCTGAAGGCCTGTTCTTCCAGTTTTCCCCAGAACACAGAATGACCTGATCTCTGCCCTGAATTCCTTTCAGGGTGTGTTGGAGGACACAGCCTGAACTGGTTAATAGAGCTACAGGTTGTAGAGCCTCATGGGAAGTGATACTCTTTAGTTGGTAACACCAGTCAATGTGAATACATATTGTTAACATTTTCTAGCATAGTTTTGCATATTTTCATTTTTAAGATATTTTATTTATTAAATTTTTTGTGGGGAAGGCAGTGGTGGTTTAAGAACCAGCTCTTGGATTTTTCTTTGTGTTAATTTGCTCTTTTTTATAATGCATTGATTGTTGCTCTTAGCTTTATTATAATTCTCCCTCTTGGTTTCCTTATATTTGTCTTTTTTTCCCCTAAATTCATGAAGAGACTGCTTCTTTTATTCTTTCTATGTTTTGTTATTATAATGAAAATATTTAAGGTCACCCATTTATTCCTGAGTGTAACCTGACCTGCATCTTCCTACATACAATATTTGACAAATTCAGAAAGATTATGCCAGTATGCATTATCACCAGCACTAATTCTTGTCATTTTTATTAAAATTTTTCTGACTTAAGAAGCAAGCATGTTATCTCACTGTCTTAATTATACTCTTCTTTTATGTTCCCCACTGGCTTCTTATTCTCAGTTTATATAATCCATTGTGCTGATCTTGCCATAGTTCCCATCCCAAAAGATCTTTGATCCTGGGTTTTCTTTGAACTGTTGCTCCATCTGTGTACTTAGAGCCAAACCTCTTAGAACAGTACTCCCCATCCCACTCCTTTCTCAACCCAATTGTACGCTAGCTTCTGAGCCATAGTCTGAATACCATTCATGCCAGTGTCATCAGTGATTTCTGAACTGCCAGATCCAATGACTTTATCTTGTTTCTGGTCTTTGCTGAGCTCTCAAAACATTTGATGTTGTTGACCATCTTTTCTAACAATATATTCTTCCTTTTGCTCAACCTCCGTGACTGTTTTCTCAGCCTCTCTTTCTCCGCGTGTGCGTGCTCAGTTGCTTCAGCCGTGTCTCTCTTCAACTGTGGACTGTAGCCCACCAAGGTCCTCTGTCCATGGGATTCTCCAGGCAAGAATACTGGAGTGGGTTTCCATGCCCTCCTCCAAGGGATCTTCCCCACCCATGGATCGAACTCATGTCTCATGCATCTCCTACATTGAAGGTAGATTCTTTACCCACTGAGCAACCTGGGAAGCCCTTCCCTTTCTCCCTTGCCTCTAAACATGAGTGTTCTGCAATCTTTTTTCCATAAAATAAAATTCATATTTTATACCAAGATAAGAAAAATTTAAACATGAAACATTTGTCTGCCTTCTGGACTCCTCTCTTTCCCCTACCATACCTTGTATATCTGCATTATGCAAGGACCAAACCTCCCCTATTGGCAGAAATACCTGTTCAACCATAAACAGCAACCTTTTCCCAGCATCAACAAGACAACTCCTTAAAAAATAACATTCCTTCTTGAACTTGTAAGAGACCACAATGATGCTTAGATCTGGATTGTGCAAACTGTCAATAATATGTCATCTGACATTCAGCCTTCTGTCTCAGAAAACTTCCATAACTGTGTTTTGACTTGTAAGGGGTGGAACAGTTCTGGGAGCTTTCTGAGATACTGTTCCCGGATTTTAATCCTCAAATTAAAATTTTCATTTCTTTTCGATAGACTGATTAATTTTCTGTCGACTCTTCTCATCCTAAACTGTCTGAATTACTGGAATGGCTGCCTTGGCTTGAACTTTGAATCTTGACTTGAAACTCTATGGAATTGACTCCCAAACCTCTTGTCTTTAACTTCACCCTCTGTTCTGAGCTGTGTATTTCTTTTCTGAATGTCCCAAAGGCCTCTTAGATGCAGCTTGTCCATATTATCATACTTGTTCGTTTCCTTAGGCATTTTGATTTTCTTTCGGCTACTCTTGTCTGATTCACTTTGCTGTACATCAGAAGCTAACACAACATTGTAAAGCAATCATGCTCCAATAGAACAACAACAAAAACCCTTTCCCTGGCTTCCGCAACAAAACTCTCCCTTGTTCTCCTGTCTGGCTGATGACTCACACTCACTGGCCTCTGCAGTATCCCCTTTGTCCTCTCCTCCTGATGGGCCCGGGTCCTCTGTCTTTGGCCCTGCTGAGCTCTCCCTCTGCTCTGCCCTCTTCCTGCTCCCTCCCCACTCGCTCATCCCCTGCCCTCATCCACACTCTCCTTAAGTGATGTCTCCCTTGCACTTTCATGGCTCCCCCATCACCAGGAGGCTTAACGCCCAAATCAGTTATGTCCAGACTGCCTGCTTTCCTGAACTCCAGGCCTGTATCATCTCCTGCCTTCTTAACAACTCTGCTTTCATCCCTCAGAGACACCATAAAACTTGACTTGTCCAAGATAATGGGCCGAGAGGGCAAAGAAAGTAGAAATAGTAAGAGAAATGGGAGAACAAAAGAAGGAGGGTCTTGGGAAGGAAAAAATTGTCAATGAATTTTTATGCCTCTTCCGCTTTGTCCCTGCTGTGTTGGGGATGCTTACCACCCTACCCACTTTTCCACACTAGAGCCATGGTTTTCAGAGTCTAGTGGTCCAGTGGCTAAGACTTTGTGTTCCCAATGCAGGGAGCCTGGGTTCAATTCCTGGTCACGGAACTAGATCCCACATACCGCAACTAAAGATCCTGCATGCTGCAACTAAGACCCAGCGCAGCCAGTAAATAAGTAAATAAATAAATATTTTAAAAAAAACAAAAAGCTCTCCAGGAGCTTCTGAGGCCTGCTAAGGTTTGAAAATCCCTGACCTAGTGAATTCCCTATTCATCCTTCATGGCCCAGCATCAGTATTACCTCATCTGCAGAGCCCTCCCCAATCCTCTTAGACAAAATTAATGACTTCCTCCTCTGTTTTCCCACAGTACTTTATCCATGCCAATTATATAGCACTTATTCTATTATAGTTAGCTTTTTAAGAATTCTTCCTCTCCAACAGATTATAAGGTCCAGGGTTATTATTGATCTTCATATTTCGAGCACTAGGCCTGGTGCCTGGTATGAAGTAGACATGTTACTTGATCACAGATTACTTTTATTCATTCTGCCCTCCATGACATCCTGTCACTCCCTTCTTAGCCACTCTTTTTCTTCCCTCGCCTTGAACCTGGCTTCTGGGCATGAATAAATCATCACAGTGAGATCTTACTGTTTAAAAGCAATGTTCTCATTGGATTCAAGGGTTCAACCCATTCATATCTATCAGGTGGAGTTCAAAGCAAGCAGAACCACAAATAGAGATATATAGGTGTGTGTGTGTGTATGTGTGTTTGTGTGTGTGTTTCGATGTGGTGTATGTGTGTTTGGATAATTGTTACAGGGATTTGAGCTTATATGAGTGTAAGCTGATTAAACTAACTGTGCAAAGCCACTGTCTTCACTTGCATGCTGGAGCGTGAGTCCATCTGGGCCAACATTTGGGAAGGGAGAGAGAGCTGTAAAGGGAGTGTGTGGGGAAAGTGAAGGAAAACCAGACCCCACCCCACGGTGGAACTCATGAGCGTGAACTTGAACCCAAGGACAGACTGGAACAGGACGGTTCTGCCTCAAACCTTGATGATGTGGATGTCCCACATGTGTAGCCAGTGCCACCGCCATGGAGCTAAAGACACTCCCAACCCAGGAGTCGGAGGCGCTAAAGGAGAATCCGGGAAAGGGGAGCAGCTTTGGCCAGTGGGTGCCCCTCACTGAAGAGAAGGCCAGCAGATAAACACCCACAAGTGGGAGCTACAAGAGCACCTGCCTCAGGGACTGCCCTGGTGGTCCAGTGGTTAAGATTTCCCACCTGTAGTACAAGGGACATGGGTTCAACTCCCAGCATGGAACTAAGATCCTGTATGCCACACAGCATGGCCAAAAAAAAAACACATCTGCCCTGACCTTCTGAGAATGAAAATAAAATGCCTCTGTGCTTCTAAAAGTACTCCAAAATAAACTTTTTTTAAATGGCTGCTGCTTCGCTTTTGCCTCCAAATCTCATGTGAAAATATGCCTTGTGCCCCATTCTCACCAAGAACAGACCAGGAAGGAAATTCAGGAACACTTAGTTTAGGCTGGCAAGCTGACACCTTACAACGTCACCACAATATCCATGAGTCTGATTCTGAAATTGTTGTTGTTGTTGTTCAGTTGATAAATCGTGTCTGACTCTTTGCTGACCCCATGGACTGAAGCATGCCGGGCTTCCCTGTCTTTTACCATCTCCCGGAGCCTGCTCAAACTCATGTCCATTGAGTCGGTGATGCTGTCCAACCATCTCATCCTCTGTTGCTTCCTTCTCCTCCTGGCCTCTATTTTTGCCACCATCAGAATCTTTTCCAATGAGTCACCTCTTCGCATCAGGTTGCTGAAGTACTGGAGCTTCACCTTCAGCATCAGTCCTTCCAATGAATATTCAGGGTTGATTTCCTTTAGGATTGGCTGGTTTGATCTCCTTGCTGTCCAAGGGACTCTCAAGAGCCTTCTCCAACACCACAGTTCAAAAGCATCAATTCTTCAGTGCTCAGTCTTCTTTATGGTCCAGCTCTCATATCCGTACATGACTACTGGAAAAACCATAGCTTTGACTAGATGGACCTTTGTTGACAAGGTGATGTCTCTGCTTTTCAATATGCTGTCTAGGTTGGTCATAGCTTTTCTCCCAAGGGGCAAGCATCTTTTAATTTCATGGCTGCCATCACTGTCCACAGTGATTTCAGAGCCCAGGAAAAATAAGGTCTGTCACTGTTTCCATTATTTCCCCATCTATTTGCCCTGAAGTGATGGGACCAGATGCCATGATCTTAGTTTCCTGAATGTTGAGTTTTAAGCCAGCTTTTTCACTCTCCTCTTTCACTTTCATCAAGAGGCTCTTAGTTCCTCTTCTCTTTGTGCCACAAGTGTGGTGTCATCTGCAAATCTGAGGTTATTGATATTCCTCCTGGCACTCTTGATTCCAGCTTGTGATTCATCCTGCCCAGCCTTTCACATGATTTACCCTGCATGATTCTGAAATACCTGAGATTTACTCTCTGGACTGAAAACTCTGCAATATAGGCAGTATTTTGCAAGAAAAACCCCACTGTGAGCTGAGTTATAAAGGAAAACTCTGCTTAGATTGGCTGGCAGTGGAACTTGTTCCAGAAAGATGGATAAGAATTACATAGGGAAAGATGAGGACATCCCAGGGGAGACAAATCATGATTCTCAACACAAGATCATCTGTCACTAGTGAAAGGTATAATTATGCTGAGGACATTATCTTTACTGAGGAAGAACAGATTTTAGAAAGATTATCAGTAAAACTTAAAACAAAGCCATCTAAATTTAATTAATTAGAATATCCTTTATGCATCATAGTTTAGTGAGGTTTTTTAATACTAGTGAGTGTAATAAAGGATAACAGAGTTTAGTCAAATATAGTGGGTGAGAGCATGGACTCCCCACTTAATAGCCTTGTGACTTGAAGGAAGATATTATACTTTTGTAAGCCTTGGTATTCTCATTTGTAAATTGGCACTAATAATGGTCTCTACCCCACAGAGCTGTTGTGAGGACTTAATAAGAGAATGCATGTAAAGTACTTGGTTGGCAGAATATTAGGCACATAGTATGTTAACTGCTGCCAATATCTCATCGTTGTTGTTGGTGCTGTTATTACCGACACTGATATTATTTCTCCAAGAAATACTTTCCAGGCAGGCTGGTTCCAAAGATTCAGTGATACCTTTGATCTCAGCAGACAGGATCATTGTTGTCAGAAGAAATTTGCTCTTGTTGTTTTTATCTTTCCTTTGGATTCAAATGTTGTTGCCTTTGTCTCTTCAGCTCAACCCCAAAATTCATCCCTCTGCTTTCCTGTAAATCTTTTCTTTCCTTTGCCTAAGTCATGGGCTTTGCAACTTTTCTCTACTAGGCTCTACAAGGCCTTGGGCAAGGATGGTTTGAGAGCCCAGGGCGCAGCAGTTAATATGTCTAGAGCCCCAGCCTCCCAGCCTGTTCACGAGTTGGGTGTCCATGTGCACACCCACCATAGTTGGTCAATTGACACACCCTCAGGTGCTAGCAGGAAGGAATGAGAAGAGGTTAAAGCAATTGAGGGGCAATGCTCTGTGGCAACCTGAATGGGAAGGAAATCCAAGGAAGAGGGTATACAGGTTTATGTGTGGCTGATTCACTTTGCTATACAGCAGAAACTAACATAACGTTATAAAGCAACTATACTCCAATTAAGAAATAAAACAACTAAAAATTAAACAAAAATAAAGCAATCGTAGGTCTTCCCTGAAGCAGAGTGTAGAGATTTGTTCTGTGGAGCCATGGAGAAATAGACTGATGTCCGCCCCCAGCCATGGATTTCAATGTATAACCATAATTAGAAGCTGTTAAGCCTTTTTCTGCCTGAGAGAAAGACCTGCATATTTCTTTATCTTTGTAAAACAATTAAAAACAACAAACAAAATGTTATCCTTTACTTAAAGAGCTATCCTAACCTCTTTTTTTACCCTGATTACATTGTTTTCATAAATCTTTATCTCCTGCAAATCTTCAGTTTCATCCACTCCCTCTACCGCCCCCCACCCCTGCATCTTTAATTAGATTTCCTGGTTTGTGACCACTTTAACTGGAGAAAAATCACTGCAGTGGAATTTGAAATAATTCAGTCCCTTCTGGCTTTATTACTTAGTTTCAGTATTGATTCAGTTCAGTTCAGTTCAGCCTCTCAGTCGTGTTTTACTCTCTGCGACCCCATGGACCACAGCACACCAGGCTTCCCTGTCCATCACCAACTTCCAGAGCTTGCTCAAACTCACATCCATCGAGTCGGTGATGCCATCCAACCATCTCATCCTCTGTCATTCCCTTCTCTTCCTGCCTTCAATCTTTCCCAGCATCAGGGTCTTTTCCAGTGAGTCAGCTCTTTTCATCAGGTGGCTGAAGTATTGGAGTTTCAGCATCAGTAGTTCCAATGAATATTCATGGCTGATTTCCTTTAGGATTCACTAATTTGATCTCCTTGCAGTTCAAGGGACTCTCAAGAGTCTTTTCCAACACCACAGTTCAAAAGCATCAATTCTTCAGCGTTCAGCTTTCTTTATAGTCCAACTCTCAAATCCATACATGACCACTGGAAAAACCAGAGCCTTGACTAGACGGACCTTTGTTAGCAAAGTAATGTCTCTCCTTTTTAATATGCTGTCTAGGTTGGTCACAGCCTTTCTTCCAAGGAGCAAGCATCTTTTAATTTCATGGCTGCAGTCACCATCTGCAGTGATTTTGGAGCCCCCCAAAATAAAGTCTGTCACTGTTTCCATTATTTCCCCATCTATTTGCCATGAAGTGATGGGACTGGATGACATAATCTTAGTCTTCTGAACGTTGAGTTTTAAGCTAACTCAGTATTGATTGGATCCTCAGAATGTACTTTCATTTATATACTTCTCCTTTAAAACAAAATCTATGGATCCTTTCAAAGAAATCATTTTTTTTCTTCTTTAAAAAAAATCGTTTTTTTCTAAGCCCAAATTGATTTTATTCCAATTACAAAAATTCCCTCAGTAGAATAAAGGGTTCCTAGTCATTGAAAGGCGTATTTTGCAGACCCTGTCTCAGCTATGTTTCCAAGAATGAAATGCCTCAAGCATTCTTTCTGGTTTCACCTTCCACCTTCAAAATATTTCTTGGACTTCCCTGGTGGTCCAGTGGTTAAGAATCTGCCTGCCAAAGCAGGGGACACAGGTTCGATCTCTGGTCTGGGAAGATTTCACATGCAGTGGGGCTACTCAGCCTACACTCTGGAGCCCATGCTCCACAACGAGAAGCCCTCACACTGCAACTAGAGAAAACCTGCACACAACAATGAAGACCCAACACAGCCACAAATTTTATTAGAAAGTATCTTGAATTCATGTGTTTCGCAATGTCCCAAGTGCTACTGCTTTGGGTCAAGATATCTGTGTCTCCAGAACAAGCTCTAGGAGTTGGTGATGGACAGGGAAGACTGCCGTGCTGCAGTCCATGGGGTTGCAGAGTCAGACACGACTGAGTGACTGAACTGAACTGATCCATGTCTCTCTCCAAGACTGTGCAAGAGCTTTTGGCTCCCCCAGTACCACAGCCATACCGAAATCCTCTTTGGTGGTAAAACAAGTTCATTTTCTAATCGTGTTTCCATGGCTTTGTTCCTCTGCCCAGGATTCCCTTTCAGCTTTGTCTGCCTGGTGAATTCCTTCCAGACCATCTTAAATGTCACCTTCTCTATTCATCTCTCCCTAGCTTCCTCAGGGGGATTAGGCATGCCTGATTTTGGGCTTGGTAGAGCTTGTTTGTATTATGAAAGCTATGACATTTGCATGTGTAATTATCTGACGCTGTCCCACTCCTCCTCTAGACACCTTGAGAGCAGAATCCTTGCCCTCTTCGTAAATATACCCAGGGAAGGCACTTAGTAAATACTTGTTGAGCGAAGTAGCCTTTAAAATCTCCTTTAAAACAAACAAACAAACAAAAAAACTCCTTTTTTTAGGTTGGTATATAAATAAGAAAGAATAAAGGAGACAATTACTTGTATATTTTTCTGAAGAAACTAGTGAAAGCTGCAAGTAACTTGTTTGCAATTTAAAAGAAATGGGTTATTCTTTCACAGAGGATAAAAAGCAGGGCTCCCAAGATATACTTCACTCTTTTTAGAAATGGATAATATCTGCCTAAATATACAATGAATGTCTTTGTAGAAAAAAAAGGCAGATTTTGTTTTTGTTCAAAAAAGATCAAAGAACAAAATGGTACATCTGAGATAATCTTAGTTTCTGCGACCCTGCTTTGAATTATGGTCGTTTTTAGGTGTTGTGTTTTAATAAAGTAGGTTATTTGACCCTACCCACTCTTTCCTCTCTAAAAAAAAAAAAAATTATTTGTTTGGCTACACCGGTCTTAGCTGTAGTATGTGGGATCTTCGATTTTCATTACAGCATGCAGGGTTTTTAATTGCTGCATATGCGATCTAGTTCCCTGACCAGGGATTGAACCCAGGCCCCTGCATTGGGAGCTTGGAGTCTTAGCCTCTGGATGTGAGAAACATGTTCACCAGCCCAAACTCAAAGAATGGACTTGGAGACCTGAGGTGTAGGGAGAAGCGAGGCTTTAATGACAGTGTTGCGAGATCAGGTGTCTGATGGGCAGGCACACCCACAGTGGTTACACAGAGCATCTTATACCTAGCACACAGATCCCTCCCCCCAGTTCCTCAATGGCTGAGTACTATGGGATGAACAATCTTGCCAGGCATCGCATAAGTTTGTTCCCTCCCTCTTTATGGGCTGCCCCCTCCCTGGCATCCTGTTTCCCCCTTTCCTGCACACCTATTCTCCTTCTTATGTTTTGAAATGAACCTGCACCAAAATCCTAGGCATCCCTCCCTCCCTTTGTTTGCTCAGACTTTCCAGTTTTGTAAGCCTTATGGCTGTCGGCGATTACATCAGCATGCTGTCACTCAAAGCTAGCTATTCTTGAAAATGAACCACTTTAAGTTTTTTATTTCTTACATGGACCACCAGGGAAGTCTTTCCTCCCACTCTTTCATCATCGTATAGAATGCTCAGGACCCTACAGTTGGCTATCTGATGCCTCTCAGCACAGTACACATTTTGATTTCATGCACTAAGATGCCAGGTTTTCTTTGCACCCCAAATAAACCTAGTTCAGTTCAGTCGCTCAGTCACGTCTGACTCTGCGACCCCATGAATCGCAGCACGCCAGGCCTCCTAGAGGCACCTATTTATTTTTGTAAATCCATCATTTAATGCAACAGGAAGTAAAAGTTTATGTGCTATGACCCCCACTAACTTTCAGAATATATTCTGGGGTGTTTTGTTGGTGCTTACTTCCATTATATCAAAACCATTTCATGCATATTCGATGGTTTGGTTTCTCTGCATTGTTTCATTTGGTCAGTTATGGACTTCGGTAACAAGGACAGGGTATGCCTCACAATTCTTTTTTTTTTTTTTTAATCTTTATTGAATTTGTTACAATATTCAGTTCAGTTCAGTTCAGTCACTCAGTTGTGTCCGACTCTTTGTGACCCCATGAACATCAGGCCTCCCTGTCCATCACCAACTCCCGGAGTCCACCCAAACTCATGTCCATTGAGTCAGTGATGCCATCCAACTATCTCATCCTCTATCGTCCCCTTCTTCTCCTGCCCTCAATCTTCCCCAGCATCAGGGTCTTTTCAAATGAGTCAGCTCTTTGCATCAGGTGACCAAAGTATTGGAGTTTCAGCTTCAGCATCAGTCCTTCCAATGAACACCCAGGACTGATCTCCTTTAGGATGGACTGGTTGGATCTCCTTGCAGTCCAAAGGACTCTCAAGAGTCTTCTCCAACACCACAGTTCAAAAGCATCAATTCTTCTGCGCTCAGCTTTCTTTATAGTCCAACTCTCACATCCATACATGACTACTGGAAAAGTTACAGTATTACTTCTGTTTTATGTTTGGGGTTTTTGACCCCAAGGCATATGGGATCTTAGCTCCCCAACCAGGGACCCAATCTGCACCCCCTGCATTGGAAGGTGAAGTCTTAACCACTGGACCACTAGGGAAGTCCCTAGCTCACCATTCTTAACCAGATAACTCCCAAGGCAGAGAAGTGTGATTAGAAATGGGAATAGCAGCCCTTCCTACGGCCTTCTAGCCTTTTCCCCATGTCTTTATGTTTCTGGAGAATACTGTGGACAGATACCGTGGATGTCATCCTCCTAAAGCACTGTCGGAAAGAGCCCCTGCAGAAGAGAATGGCTACCCAATCCAGTATTCTTGCCTGGAGAATCCCATGGACAGAGGAGCTTGGTGGGCTACAGTCCATGGGGTCTCAAAGACTGACATGATTGAGCGACTAATGCTTTCACTTACCGTATTATTGCTAATACAGGACCCGTCAGTACCTCCCCATTACCCAGGAATGTAGTCCCCTCCCAAGTGTGCCTTCCAGGGCCGCACAGCCTGGCTGCAGACCCTCCTGGACCCCACTTCCCACCTCCTGTTCCTCAGCTGAATGCTCCATGCATCAGCCCCACTGCCTCACATGTTCTTCTCCACAAATATTTTCTGTCCTTTTTAGACAGTTTATCTTGCTTGATAACCTTCCTTTTCCTTCCAGCATCTTGCAGTTCTATGCCCCATCAAGAGCAGCTCAAATGCCTCCCTCTCTACCATGGTCTTGATCGCTATGATCAGCATTTTACTGTAGTATAGGCATAGATCTTTGTTTTCAACTTGTGTGTAGCAGTGACCAGGTTATTCCTTAGAGTGTAGTTATTTGTTTTCACACTTAACATTTCTTGGGCCAAGGCTTCTGCTTTTGTTTGCCTTTTAAAATTTTTTTATTTCCCATTTCCTAGCAGAGTGCCTTTCATTCACTCTTTACCAAGTATTCACCCTACCATGGGCCAGGCCTTATTTTTGACACTGGGGATGAAGCCAGAAATAAAATATAAAAATTCCTACCCTCACATTTGGGGTTAGTAGATACAAACTATGACATATGGAATGAATGAGTAAAAGGTCTTATTGTACAACACAGGAAACTATATTCAATGTCCTGAGATAAACCATAATGGAAAAGAATATTTTAAAAAGAATATATATATATATATATATATATATATATATATATCAATCATGTATATGTAGAGCATATATGTACATAGAACATACATATATCTGAGTCACTTTGCTGTACTGCATAAATTAACACAACGTTATAAATCAACTATACTACTATTTTAAAAAAACACCCTGGCCCAAAAGAAAAAAACCCTACCCTCACGGAGCTGATATTTAGCCAAAGAAGAAAGTCTTTTAATAAAATAGATAAATTATCACTCTGGGTTCTTTTGAGAAAAATAGAGCAAGGTGATTCAGGGAATTCTGGAGGTGAGGCGTGAGGGTGATTTAAAATGGGTTTTCAGGGAGGCGGTAAAAAATCCGCCAGCAATACAGGAGACCAAGGTTCAATCCCTGGGTCGGGAAGATACCCTGGAGGACAAAATAGCAACCCACTCCAGTATTCTTCCCTGGAGAATCCCATGGACAGAGGAGCCTGGCGGGCTACAATCCAGGCTACTCTCACAAAGAATCAGACATGACTGAGTGACTAACACTTTACTCTTTCACTTTCACTTTCTCCCCAAGGAGGTCCCATTTGGGTGAAGATTTATGGGGGTGAGAGGGCAATCATGTGCATTTCTGGGGGGTAGCACAGGAAATACTGAAGGTGTCCAAGGTTCACATGGAAGCTTGAGTGTCTGGAGCCAGGAGAAATACATGGACAAATTCAGAGCAGAGTGAGCATTCAGAGGAAGGGGCTGGTGTTACCCTGAGCAGGAGTTGAGCTAAACAGTGATCTGGTCCATGTTTTAAAATGACCAGACCACTGTGGTAAGAAGTGGCTAGGTTTCAGATCAAGATTTCCTGGCATACCAAGTGTAGGGTGGGTGAAAAATTGAGCCACTGAAGGAGACCCTGAGGATTTTGCCTGAGAATCAGAAAGGATGGAGTCACCGTTAATGAGGAGTGGATACTGCAGGTTTGGGGGAACAAGGTCAGGAGGACATCTATGTCTATTGATGTATAAAGCTGCCCACAATATATTAAGTAAAAAAATTTCAGACTTAGACACATGGGGGAGGGGAGCCTGGGAAAACATATGTTTAAGTGCCACCAATTAACTGTTTAGGGTGTGGCATTATTGGGGACTTCACCTTCTATCTTTCATGTGCATATAATCCACAAATCCAGTGATATGAGGAGCACAAAATGCATGACATGGCCCCTCCCTCAGTGCATGTGAGAAGGCGAACAGCAAAGACAGATAAGGTAGGGCCATCAGACCAAGGTCTAAGCTCTCAACTTTGCAGGTTTCCTTCATCATTCACCAGAAAGTGCTCAAACTCTGGAAGGCAAGTCACATCAAAAAATTCATAAGACAGTTCTAAATCAGAATAGAAATATATGCACAATGGGGTGAAAGTAGCCTTAATTGTTTGCTTAGGAAAATTTTTTCTTGTGAGTAACTGCGTTCAGCATACCATATTCTAAGCCAAAATGGGACTTGGTAAATATAGATTTAGAATAGAAGTGAGGATATTTCTATCACGAAAGACTATTTTGGCAAATTGCTATTCTTTTCTCTCGAGTTGTTTCTCCCCAGAAAACTAATCACTTTTAGAATCAACAAAACTTTCCCCCTATTCCGACATACTGAGAATTCTAATGGTTTGAGTTGCTCAGTTAAAGAATCTGTCCTTAATTTACACCGAGCAAGGAACAATTCAAGATATCAAGGGATGTGTAACTGATATGAAAATCTGAATAATATGCTAGAAGTTAGTTATATAAAGAGAGAATAGATTGCCTATTTGCTGATGAGCTCTTTCTAACAGAAAACTATTTTTTCTGCCTGTTTTTTATAAGGGGGCCAAGGGCTGCAGAACCTTTAAAGGAGAATTTTGCAGATACCATAACAAAAGGAATAGTAACACAGGCAAGTGGCACATCTTAAAAGACAGAACAGTACTTTTCCAGAAACTGAACAGTCAGACCACAGTTGGGAAGAGACTTGGTCTACATATGGTAAAGGGAACTGTTCAAAGTTCAGGCGGGAAAAAAAACCAGAAGTAAAACCAATGAATCACTGAAGTAGTCATTAGTATAAGTTTATTGTGCACACACCACAAAAATATAGTTTGCAAGACACGAGCACACAAACCAAGACTTGGAAGGAGGCTCCAAGGTCTATTGTTATTAATATAAAGTAGCTTATACAGTGTGGAGGCAGTGATTGTTTATTCTTCACAGTGTTTCGTGACAATATCAGAATTTCCTTAAATGAAAGAAATTGGTTCATGATGATCTCACATCAATTTAGGGAAACAGTTTTAGTTTTACTTACGGATTCCAGAGGCATAAGCGAGAAGTGACCCAGATCAAGTTAGCGTCATTCATCTTGCAAAATGAGGTAAATTCATCTTTGCTTTTATAACTAAACAGGTTTTGTCCGCTCAAGGAATTTTCAAGTCTAGTTTCCGTCTGTGTTTGATTTTAACAATTACCCACTTTGGTCTTTCTGTCAGCAAGCTCAGAGTCTGAGCAACTTGTCTAGCAACGTATATGCCATAGAATGTGAGCAACTTGCATAACTTGTACAGTACAGAGGATGAGCAAATGGGTAACTTTTGATTACCACTCTTGGTGTAGCCAGGCTGAAGAATCCCATATTCCCTGAATCCAATAGTCATCAGAATTGAGGGTCCTGTAATTGCTGTTACTAGCAGTTGCATCAACACCATAGACCTGGGAGGTTAGATCATTGTATTCCTCAAGTTGTCTCATCCTGGTGGATATCACTGATGTGTGTGTGGCTGCCGAGAGGCATTTAAAACCCTTAAGAGGATACAATACACTAGGAAGGTTAATATAATGACTATAAGGAGGTTAGTAGCCAAGCATTGAAAAATTCCCCAGAGCAGAGATTTTCAGAGGCCAAGATTTCACCAATGAAACAATTCGAATGGGTTATAATCAGATTCAGACTTTACCTTTCTAAGTCAGTCTACCTTTTTTGAGTGATTCACATAGCCCAACATAATGTATGAGCAATCACATATTCTCTTGATTACGTAGAACAGGATGAATGTGATGGTGTTTTATTTCAGGAGGTAGTGTTACAGGTGAGTCTTCACCTAAATTGGGGGTCTGTGTAATGTGAACTATCAGGTAATTTAATAAGAAGTGTTTCTATGGAAACAGAAAGAAAACCAAGGGTAATAGTTTCGGCAAATTATACATTCAGTTTTGAAATTTGGAGAACAGCTAGTTGAGAATATTTCTAGGTTTGAGTTCAAAGCATCTTTAGCAGATGGAATGAGGGTGGCAGTCTCAGTTGGATGGATTTCTCTGGTTTGCAGTTTGACTATCTTTATATATATATGTTAATTGAAGGATAATTACAATATTGTGATGGCCTCTGCCATACATCAACATGAATCGGCCCACAGGCATACATTTGTCCCCTCCCTCCTGAACCCCCTCCCACTTCCCTCCCTACCCCATCCCTTCAGGTTGTTACAGAATACTGACTTTGGGTTCCCTGTGTCATACATCAAGCAGTTTGGCTGTCTTTGATGAAGTTGTCAGCTGTTCTGTTGAACTTTCCTGAGTGGCCCACACAGCAACAGGCCTGAAGGTTGTTCATGTGTAATTTACTGTGCTAATGTCTCTGAAGTTTAAAGTCAATAACACAGCCCCCAAGACAACAAACTGGACCAGAATCTGAGAATGGGTATGCTTCAGTTTTCTATTGAGATACAATTTTTATAGTTACCCATTTTTGCCAAAGATATTTACAGTGAAACTAATTTGTTTGTTAAAACAAAAGGTCTAGTCTTAGTATTCATATCAATGTAGTAACAATTGTAATTCTATGCATATTCTCAAATATAACATTTCAGCTGAAGTTTTATTGATTAAAGTCAACCTTAGTTCTTTAACATTGTCTGGTAATAAGGAATCTCAGATTAGTTTTTTAAAGTTTCTTTAGGATAAGAAACCAATCTAAGAACTTGTCTAATTGTGTCCTACTACAAGAAGAACAGACTCTTATTGGACTTACATAAATACATATATTGTCATGAAAAATAAAAAAATATTTAATGAAGGTGTCTGAATTCTGGAGGGATTGGATAGAGAGAAAAAAATGTTTTCACTTTTGTTTACAAAAGTATGCTTTATCAAACAGGTATAAGTATAAATAGCTTTTTTTTTTTTTTTTTATAAATAGCTTTTTTAAGAGAGGAGAGAAAGGGTCCTTTAAGTCTGGAAAATAAAACATTAAAGAACCAACAGCGTTTTAAATGAAGTTCATAAAAATTATGATTGTCTTCATCAGTTCATTCAGTCTCCTGTAATTAATTTTTGTTTTGCTTCATCTTGGGTTTGAAGCTTTATGATTCTATCAGTTTTCCATTAAACTTCAGAAATTCTTGCTCAATTCAGTAGTATGATCTTAAAGTTATCAGAAACCTGTATTCTAGAGTTCTTGCCAGCATCTTTTCCATGAATCTGTTTGCAGATAAAGCATTTTGCTGTAGTCAATTGTAAATACTTTCAGAGAAGAATGGAGCATAAAAAGATTTAAAAATAACAACAACAAAAAAAAAAGATTTAAAAATAACAATCATTCAGGATCTCATGAGAGAAAGTTCACCTAAATGATACAATTGAGAAGCAAATTGTTATTTTTATGATACAGAGTATTATAAAATAATAACTGGAATTATGACTGATAGCAGTGTACCAGGACATATCAGATTTTTAGGAATTTTGTGTAATTTCTTGAGCACTTATATAGCATGTAAATATAATCTAAGATGGTTAAATGTTACTTTTTATTTTACCATCTTTCCCATGCAAATTAACATATCAAATAAGCCTAAATAACTTAACATTTTTCTTTTATAAGGAGAGAGAGAGTATCTCTTGGGATCTTCCATGGGCCCTCTGGAAAATCCCAAAGTTAGTTTAAGGTCAAAAAGATAACTCAGAATTTGGTTTGGGGAAGTTTGTCCAAAATGTCAAAAGGTTTAAAACACTTGAACAAATAGGATTACAGGTCACTGTAAACAATACCTAGTTATCTATTCAACCATAGTGACAAAGGATTTCAAAGAATAATCGAGGAAGTTATATAGTTGTAAAAAAAACCTTAGCTCTTTTAATAGAGAGAACTCAGTTTTCTTAATCAAAAATGTGATGAAAACAATGTGAAGCCCCAGAAATTATTTGGATAAAACACAGAGTCCTTGTTTTCTAGGCAGGTTACTTTAAGGATAAAGAAAGACCTTGCAGAAGCTTATTAGGAGCAGGCCAATGGTCTAATACAATTTTGTCCGCTTAGCAGATGAAAGCATATTAAGTTTTAGTTTTACATAAGGACACTACTTATTAAAGATTATTTTTAAAACCTTTATAATAATCCATTCAATTTCAGTCAGCTTTCACTTCACAACATAAAATTCCTTTTCCACAAACCTGTGACTTTCTATATTCACTTAGGTCTTGTCTTATTCTTTTCCTTTCTTACTCTGGAACAAGTAGTTACTTTATTTTAGACACCTTTACCCTTTTTTTCCTTAACAAAAACACATTTTCTATTCCTTGCATACTCTGCATATAAAAATACTTCCCATTTTCTTCCCATATTTTGTATGGAAAATTGTTCCTTTTCACTCATTGTTTCTTATAGTTTTGTCCTACATATTAATTATAAAATTTAACCTTTAGTGGCTTTTGCCTTCCAGCAGTGAAGGCTAGGAAAGAGGTATTGTCAATTGTCTATCACATATTAGCATCCTGTGGTGGATTAGCGTCCTAGGTGGCTCAGTGGTAAAGAACCTGCCTGACAATGCAGGAGACACAGGAGACGCCGGTTCGGTCCCCGATTTGGGAACGATCCCCTGGAGGAGGGAATGGCAACCTGCTCCAGTAATCCCGCGTACAGAGGACCCTGGTGGGCTCCAGTGCTTGGGGGTCACAAAGCGACAGACATGACTGAGCGTCTGAGCGCCACACCAGTAGTTAAGCAAATTTATAAATGTATAATTATGAAAACTTGTACTTTTTAGAGACATGTTTTTTATAGTACAATTTTTACTGTGGTAAAAGACATTTATTAATAGACCCAATTATCTTTTGTCTCTCTGTAAAAATTAAAAAGCCAAAAGTAGATAAACATGTTTAATGATCTTTTTTCTTTTTTTACTTAATTTTTTTTCATTTATTTATATTAGTTGGAGGCTAATTACTTTACAATATTGTAGTGGTTTTTGCCATACATTGATATGAATCAGCCATGGATTTACATGTGTTCCCCATTGATAAACATGTTTAATGATCAGTGTCTCAGTATATGATCTTATTTGGAAATAATCTAGATATTCAATGAATATCTATTATTTAGTTTAACTTAGTATAAACTTTTATCTTATTTGTTTATTTAAATTACTTGTTTTTAACAATCATGTTTAGTTGTTAGACATCAAATAACTAAACGTCCTCTTAAGTTATTTTTCTTGTTGACAAATTTTGTGACACAGAGATAGCATGGGCTTATGTGACAAAGAAAACCCAGGTAGGAAAAATTGTATGTTTTTATTACATTTAATGTCGACAACTCTGAAGACATGTCTGTTTTTATTAAACCAATAACCTTAAACTACATTTTTTTCCAAAGTATTCTTTTATTTTATTAAAAATTTTTTTTAGTTTTATACAGTTTTTAAAACTTACTTTCCATTTACAGTTATTACAAAGTGTTGACTGTATTCCCCAAGTTGTACCATACATCCTTACAGCCTCTCTTACACCTAACTGTTTGGACTTCCCACTCCTTCACCCCGATGTTGCCCCTCCCCTGTGCACTGGTAACTGCTAATTTGTTCTATCTCCGAGACTCCTTTTTTTGTTGTTGTTATATTCACTATAACAGTTCAATACAACTGTGTTTGTTGTATTTTTTAGATTCTACTTATAAGTGATATAATACAGCATTTGTCTTTCTCTGACTTATTTCACTTAGCATAATGTCCTCTAAGTCTGTCCATGTTGCTACAGTTGGTAATATTTCATTTTTTATGGGTGAGTAGTATTCCATTATATATGTACACCACATCTTCTTTATCCGTTCATCTGTTGAGGGACAGACACTCTGCTTGCTTCCGTATCTTAGCTATTATAAATCATGTTGCTGTGAACATTGGGGTGCATGTATCTTTGAACTAGTGTCTTTGGTTTTTTCTGATATACAGCCCAGGAGTGGAATTGCTGTGTTATATGGTAGCTCTATTTTTAGTTTTTTGAGAAATCTCCATGCTGTTTTCCACAGTGGTTGCAATAGTGTACATTCCCATCAATGAGTCCACTGGGTTCCCTTTTCTCTACATCGTCACCGACATTTGCTACTTGTGTTCTTTTTGATGATAGTCATTTTGACAGGTGTGAGGTGATATCTCATTTTGGTTTTGAATTTCCCTGTTAATTAGTGATGTTGAGCACCTTTTCATGTGTCTGTTGATCATCTGCATTTCTTCTTTGGAAAAATGTCTACTCAGTTCTGTGCCCGTTTTTTAACCAGATTGTTTGCTTTTTTATGTAGAGTTGTATGAACTGTTTATACATGTTGGATATTAATCCCCTTTCAGTCATATCACTTGCAAATATTTTTCCCATTCAGTAGGTTGCCTTTTCTTTTGGCAGTAGCTCACATTACTATGCAAAAGCTTATAAGTTTTATTAGGTGTCTTTTTTTTTTTCTTTTATTTCTTTTACTTTAGGAGATGGATCCAAAAAAAAAAAAAAATTGCTGTGATTTATGTCAAAGAATGCTCTGCCTATGTTTTCTTCTAGGAGTTAAACTAGCTTCCATTTATCAAAGATTATCCCATATCATATTAACCTGAAAAACCATTTGGGTTAGATTTTATATTCTGAGAATTTTAGGAAAATTTAATTTATATAAACATTACTTTTATTTAATTCAACTAAATATAACTCTTTTTAAAATATCACACAAAAATAATATACATACACATAAACATAGACAGACATGAACACAGATCTTTTAGCCTTCATTTAAAATTTTTAGCTATGTCTCAGGTACAAAACTCAAAAGAATAACTGGATCCAAATTGTGTTTCTGGCAGGTGAACTAAGTTAAGATAACCTGCTTAGATGGACAAAGTCTTCTTTTACAATAGGTTTCTGGGGCATTCTGTAAGAATGCTTTTACAGAAGATACTTTTGTAGTCATCTTGTCTTTTAGAAGCTTCTGCAGGCCAGTCAAAGAATGCATTCCATTGTCCCTGAGAAGTTTGGGATTTTCTCTTTTCTTTTTTTTTTTTTCTCCTTTATTTTTATTAGTTGGAGGCTAATTACTTTACAGGATTGTAGTGGTTTTTGCCATACATTGACATGAATCAGCCATGGATTTACATGTGTTCCCCATCCTGAACCCCCCTCCCACCTCCCTCCCCATCCCGTCCCTCTGGGTCATCCCAGTGCACCAGCCCCGAGCATTTGTCTCATGCATCCAACCTGGACTGGCGATCTGTTTCACACTTGATAATATACATATTTCTCTTTTCAAGAGTGTCTCTTAAGGTGGACTTATCTAAATTGAAATTTCCCTGTAGTGGCCACTATCATTCTAAATCATCTAAAAGTTCACTCGTTTTTCTGGAAAGGCACAAGATCCTGAGCCATAAGATCATACATATATATAAAAGAGGGAGTCTTTAAAGGGAGTAGGAGATTCAGATCAGGTGGAACTTATTTCTACCTTTAGGTTTCCTGAAACAAATAATCTATGCGGAGCCCAGTAATCCTACTGCTAGATAAACCCCGGGGAATCACAGGTTTCTCCCCTCCCACTCAGACTTCTAAAGAAGCTTACACATACAGAAACAGAAAGCAAGAGTGCACAGTCAAGTTGGAGAACTCAGAATGCAAAGAGAGGAGAGCTCAGATCCGAGAGACTTAGCCCTCAAACCCCAGGGTCCGTGAGAAAGGAGCAGGCACAGTGGGCTGTCTGGGTCCCGGCACCTGTTGCTCATCAACCTTGGAGTCATTGGGGATCTTCTTGGGATTCCACTTCTGATGCTGTGAACTGTCAAAAGTTTAGGAAAAAAGCAGAAGTAAAACCAGTGACTCACTGAAGTAGTCGTATTAGTTTAAGTTTATTGTGCACATACCCAAAATAAAGAGTTTGCAAGACAGGAGCCCTCAAACCAAAACATGGAACAAGGTTCAGAGGCATATTGTTATAAAGCAACTTACACGGTGTGATGTGTGTGCTCAGTAGTGTCTGACTCTTTGGGTCCCCATGGTCTGTAGCCTGCCAGGCTCCTCTGTCCATGGGATTTCCCAGGCAAAAATACTGGAGTGGGTTGCACGTCCTCCTCCAGGGAATCTTCCCAACCCAGGGATCAAACCTGAGTCCTCTGCGTCTCCTGCATTGGCAGGTGAATTCTTTACCACTGTGCCACCTGGGAAGCCCAGCTTATATACTATTGGCTGTTTATTCTTCACAGTGGTTGTTTACAATATTAGGATTTTCTTAAATGAAAGGGAATTGGTTAGTGATGACGTCATTATCAATTTCAGAGAACGATTGAAGTTTCACTTTTGACTTTCCCAGAGGCAGAAGCAAGAAGTGACTCAGGTCATGTTAGCCTTGCTTGTCTTGCAAAAGACACCAAATTAAGTTCTACTTGTATAACTAAACTGATTTTGCTCAGGGAATTTTCAAGTCTGGTCCCCATTTGTGCTTGATTTTAACAAAACCAAAAGGAGACACTTGGGAGGGATGGTGTGAGTGTCATAGGGGGTGATTCCCCCTCCTCCACCATGCCCCTTCCTCTTACTCTCAGAAAATGGATAGCATGCAGGATACGTCTGATCCATCTTCACAGGGAAGTAGAGATGGACCACAGAAGGCAGCTGGCATCTGAGTTGTGAGGGGGGCAGCTGGGAGAGCACTGACCTGAAAAAGTAACCCAGAACCCAAGCCAAAGCATCCTTGGTATGGTGAAGGGCATTGGAGCCTTTGGAGAGCCACTGAGGGGCACGACCGACCTCTGGGCCCAGTATACTGTGCAAGTTAGGTAATTTGGATTTTGTTTGTTTGTTTTTGTTTGTTTTGGCCACCCAGCATGTGAGATCCTAGTTCCCCAACCGGGGATCAAGCCTGCGTCCCCTGCACTGGAAGTGCAGATCACTGGACTACCAGGGAAGTCCCTCTTGAGCAGTTTAGAGTTCCAATTTCACACCAGTCATTACTTTCTGAGAGTTGGGAAGCAGACCAGTCTCTTAGCAGATGCTTCCAGGTTGTACAGATTGTGTACTGATGTGGTTGTATGGATTGTGTACAGATTGTACGGTTGTACGGATGTTACTCCGCTAAACGCTAAATGTCATTGTTCACTATGCAGCCACCTTTGTTGGTGATTTTTCTAATTTTGCTCTGAATTCTGCAGTCATGCCCCTTAAGTATACCCTGTAGCCTTCTGAAAGTGAAAGTGTTAGCCCCTCAGCTGAGTCTGACTGTTTGCGACCCCATGGACTGTAGGCCACCAGGCTCTTCTGTCTGTGGAATTTTCCAGGCAAGAATACTGGGGTGGGTTGCCCTTCCCTTCTCCAGGGGATCATCCCAACTCGGGGATCGAACCCAGTTCTCCCACATTGCAGGCGGATTCTTTACCATCTCAGCCACCAGGGTAGCCTTCTAAGTGCTTAAAATTAACAGAGGATGAGATGGTTGGATGGCATCACCGACTCAATGGACATGAGTTTGAGTAAGCTCCGGGAGTTGGTGATGGACAGGGAGGCCTGGCGTGCTGCAGTCCATGGGGTCGCAAAGAGTCAGACATGACTGAACTAAACTGAACTGATAATTTTATTTATTTATTTTTTGGCTGCACTGGGTCTTGATTGCTACACAGGCTTTCCTCTAACTGGGGTAAGCAGGGGCTATGCTTCATTGTAGCGCGCAGGCTTATCATTGTGGTGGCTTCTCTTGTGGTGGAGGACAGGCTCTGGGACGCATGGGTTTCAGTAGTTGCAGCACGTATGTGGGCTCAGTAGTCGCGGCTCCCATGCTTTAGAGCTCGGGCTCCATAGTTGTGGCAAACAGGCTTAATTGCTCCGAGGCATGTGGGATCTTCCCGGACCAGGGATCGAACCCGTGCCTCCTGTATTGGCAGACGGATTCTTTACCACTGAGCCACCAGAGAAGCCCCAAGGCTGATGATTTTTGAGGTCTATTTCAGGTTGTTTTTTGTTCAAGGGAACTGTGTGAAATGAGAAACTGCCTTAGGTCACCTTTCACAGTGTGTGTGGAACACCAGCTGGCTGTGGAAGACTAGGCATCAGGCAAGTTAACGACATTTTATAAGTCCTTGGTTTCACTGGTTTTTATTCTGGTGATGTAGCGCTTCTGAGTGTTCAAGGGAGTTCAGGTTCTGAGTTCTTGATTAGTTCCTCTGGCCTTGAGAAAGATGCAGGATGATGTATGACCTTTACCGGTGCCTGTCTGAACTCTGCAAAGCAACCTCTGGTCTCAGATATTTTATGTTGTTTTTTTTTGTCCTTCCAAAGAAATCATCAGCATAATTTCTAAGAGACCGTTTGAAGGATTTTTGTACAAGGTCATACCCTGCTCCACTGAGAGAACATTAAAAGCCTATCTTCCTTTCTCTTTCAGGTTCCTCACTGAATTCCTAAGCAGTCACTGTTAAGCTGGAATAAATCTGCATTTCTACTTTCTTTTTCTCAACCACAAATGGTTGGGCACTAGGGATAGTAAGGCAGCAATTTATAAAAATGGGCTTCCAGTTACTGAGCTCTTGCCGCATACTTATCAAAGAGCCTGCCGTGGATTAACTTCCTTAATTATCATGGCAGCCCTAGGAAGGAGGTACTATTATGATCCCATTCTATAGATGAGAAAATCAAGGCTTAGAGAGGTTAAGGGATTTGCACATCACCCAGCAACTCCCTGGAGAAGGAAGAGGCTACCCACTCTAGTATTCTTGCTTGGAGAATTCCATGGACAGAGGGGCCTGGCGGGCTACAGTCCGTGGGGTTGCTAAAAGTCAGACACAACTGAGCAACTATCCCTCACTCACCCAGCAACTCAGTGGCAGAGCCTAGATTTAATACCAGAGTGTCTGGATCAGGGACACATTCTCAGGGATCCAGCTCAGTTCTGTGTCCCCACTGTAATGGAGAGTGGAAGAAGGACCATTCTGACCATCACTTTTGGTCTTATCCTATGAGCAGCTTGTCATTTTGTTGGATGAAGAGATCCAAGTTCCGTGCTTAGGACTTGACCATCATGTGCAGTAGTAACCTAGCATTTCCCAGCCATAGCATTCTACCACAGCCACATAAGATTCTCCCTGCATTTCCTTCTCAGACCTTGAACTTCCTGAACTTACCTATCTTCCGGGATTTCTTTTATGCTCTGGTTTGTTTAGCGTCTGTTTCAGGACTGAGGAGTTGGTGTCAGAGCCTGGCAAGAGAGTGCCAGCATCATGAGGAGTCATTTGTTTTGGGTTCTTGGAGCTGCGACTTTGGGTTAGAAAGGGTTGTTACGATGCTATTTCAAAGCTCTGGATCAGGGACTTCCCACCACAAGGATTTCATTTTCAGTTAGCCTGTGATCAGACTGCTTTATAGTTTTTTTATGTGTTTGTTTTTTGCCTTAGGGACAGGAAGGCTTGTAAAATAATTGCATGTGGTGAAAAGTCTAGAAAAGATTCTTTAGAACTGGTGAATCACAAATGTTAAAAGCAATCACTTCATTGTCATCTATGAAATTAATAATGTTACCCAACCTTTATTATACCTCCCAGGATGTCCTGAGAATTCATTTGATTTCAGATCTATAAAGTACAACTAGCTCTTTAGGAAAAACATATGTTTTGAGTATTTGTAAGGTCTTTAAAAAAAAATTATATATAACATCAATCACTGCTAACTGAGGAAGCCATTCCTTGGCCTTAATTATTTCATATACTTAGAGAAAACACCTGGTCACTTGGAACTCTTGAGTATGATCTGGTTCATCAGGGAAGGTTCTGTTAACTCATCATCAACTCAGAATCCATGTACTTCTCCAGGAGCTCTGGACAGTCACTTCATTATTTTTGTGGGAAATAATGGCAGGTATCAGATAAGATATTTGGGCTGTGGTTAACAGAGAATCTGAATGTATTAGCTATAGTAAAAGATTCAGCTGCTGTTAAAAGAAACCCAGCAATAATGTGCCTTAAAAATGAAGGTTTGTTTCCTCATTTATCAGTCCCTGGCGGGTGTCCCACATCAGTGGGAGAGGAGGCTCTCATGACAAGCCATGCTCAATGTAACTTCTTTCTTCTGATCATTGCCAGCTCAGCCCACGGGAAATGAGTGCTTGAGAGGTGTGCGCTCTGCCAGGAAGTGGCACACACTCTGCCATTCACATTCCATTAGCAGGAATTTCATCCGGTGGATAATTCCCAGTGCAGAGGAGGCCGGGCAGCCAAATGCCTAGTTCTTCTAACGCGATGGAAGAAAGGGAGAATGGATTTTCACAGACAGTTAGCTAACAGTCTTTTTTACATTTTTATTGAAATATAGTTGATTTACAATGTTGTGTTAATTTCATGTGTAAAGCAAAGTGACACAGATATAGATACAGATATGTGTGTGTGTGTGTGTGTGTGTGTGTGTAGTCTTTGTTAGATTCTTTCCCATTATAGGTTATTTCAAGATATTAAATATAGTTCCCTATGCTTTACATCTATGGCCCTCGTGGCTCAGACGATAGTCTGCCTGCAATGCAGGAGACCTGGGTTCGTTCCCTGGATCAGGAAGATCCCCTGGAGAAGGGAATGGCTACCCATTCCAGTATTCTTACCTGGAGAATCCCATGGACAGAGGAGCCTGGTGCGCCACAAATATCCATGGGGCCGCAAAGAGTCGGACATGACTGAGCGACAACACTTACTTATATGCTATACAATAGGTCCTTGTTGGTGATCTATTAATATTTTACATACAGTAGTGTGTATTTGTTATTCCCAAACTCCTAATTTATTCCCGCCTCCGCCAACCTTTCCCCTTCGGTAACCATAACGTTTGTTTTCTATGTCTGTGAGTCTCTTTCTGTTTTGTAAATAATTTCATTTGTATCATTTTTTTAAATGTTTACCTTTTTATTTTATATTATAGCTGTTTAACAATGTTGTGTTAGTTTAGGTGTACAGCAGAGTGATTCAATTATACATGTACATGTATCTATTCTTTTTCAAATTCTTTTCCCATTTAGGTTGATGATATTGAGCAGAATTCCCTGTGCTATACAGTAGGTCCTGTTGGTTATCCATTTTAAATATAGCAGTGTGAACATATCCATCCCAAACTCCCAATCTGTCCCTCTCTCCCGTCCTTCCCCTCTGGTAACCATAAGTTCATTTCTCTAAGTCTGTGAGTCTGTCTCTGTTTTGTAAATAAATTCATTTGTATCATTTATTTAAATTCCACTTATAAGTGATATCATATATTTGTCTTTCTCTGTCTGACTTACTTCACATAGTATGATAATCTCCGAGTCCATCTGTATCGCTGCAAATGATATTTCATTCTTTTTTATGGATGAGATAATATTCCATTGTGCATATATACCACATCTTCTTTATTCATCCCTCTGTTGATGGACACCTAGGTTGATGGCTAAAGCCTTGCCACAGTCAGGCCCTCTGGCCGCCAAGTATCATGAATACCCTCCTTCCAACACAGAGAACCCAACTGCTTCATCCCAAGGGAGACAAACAAGAGCCCATAGAGTAAACATACCACCTGAAAGTCCATGGTCTCTGGGGAATGCACAGTCGTTTCCATCGGGTTTGGATATGGTTCTAATGGCCTGGCAACCTGTGATCTCAAATACAAGTTACCTCCTCTTGTACACTCATACTCACACTTGATATACAATGATGAAACAGGGGTTAGAAAACTGCAGTTGGAACTCCCATTTGAAAAAGAGGAGAAAGAAATGCACATAGCAGACCCTGGCCCATAGCAATGCTGGTACCATGGAGCAGGCGGTGGGCAAGACCCCTGCCCTGGCAGAGGAGGGGGCTCCCTGATTTGACCCTGGCTCTCTTCTTCAGGAGGACCCTCTTGGCCTTGGCTTTGTGTCCCTTGGCCTCATCTTTGAGGGAGGGGAGGCTCTTCCTATTCAGTTTCCCCTTTAGCCACATCTGAAGCGGGCGTTAGAGACATGCCCTTGTAGGTGGCCCTACTGTTCTCTCTACACTGACAGCCGGAGGTCTCAGAGTAAGTGGTCACAAGGTTTATTGGCTTGGCTGTAGTACCTTTGGAAATACAAATCCCTCTGACTCAGCTGGCTTCTGATGTATTAACTTCTTGGCAGTTCACAGACCAGAAGTCTCTCCGCAAATACTTTCCAAGCCCTGGGTCTTGAGCCTTCTTTCTCTACTTTCTTGCCTCCCTCACTGATATCAATGGCAGCTCTATGCAGGCCTCTGGAACAGTAGACTTAAGGAGAAAGGCAACGTGCTTTTTCTCATCTCTAATCTCCTGATGTCTGAGATACATAAGCCATTGGCGTTTCCCACCTGTCAGTTCAGTTCAGTTCAGTCGCTCAGTCATGTCTGACTCTTTACAACCCCATGGACTGCAGCACGCCAGGCCTCCCTGTCTATCACCAACTCCCGGAGCTTACTCAAACTCATGTCCACTGAGTAGGTGATGCCATCCAACCATCTCTTCCTCTGTCATCCCCTTCTCCTCCTGCCTTCAATCTTTCCCAGCATCAGGGTCTTTACCAATGAGTCAGCTCTTCGCATCAGGTGGCCAAAGTATTTGGAGTTTCAGCTTCAACATCAGTCCTTCCAATGAACACCCAGGACTGATCTCCTTTAGGATGGACTGGTTGGATCTCCTTGCAGTCCAAGGGACTCTCAAGAGTCTTCTCCAATACCACAGTTCAAAAGCATCAATTCTTTGGTGCTCAGCTTTCTTTATAGTCCAACTCTCACATCCATACATGACCACTGGAAAAACCATAGCCTTGACCAGACGAACCTTTGTTGGCAAAGTAATGTCTCTGCTTTTTAATATGCTATCTAGGTTGGTCATAACTTTCCTTCCAAGGAGCAAGTGTTTTTTAATTTTATGGCTGCAGTCACCATCTGCAGTGATTTTGGAGGCCCCAAAAATAAAGTCTGACACTGTTTCCACTGTTTCCCCATCTATTTTCCATGAAGTGATGGGACTGGATGCCATGATCTTAGTTTTCTGAATGTTGAGCTTTAAGCCAACTTTTTCACTCTCCTCTTTCACTTTCATCAAGAGGCTCTTTAGCTCTTCTTCACTTTCTGCCATAAGGGTGGTATCATCTGCATATCTGAGGTTATTGATATTTCTCCCGGCAATCTTGATTCCAGCTTGTGCTTCTTCCAGCCCAGCATTTCTCATGATGTACTCTGCATATAAGTTAAAAAAGCAGGTTGACAATATACAGCCTTGACGTACTCCTTTTCCTATTTGGAACCAGTCTGTTGTTCCATGTCCAGTTCTAACTGTTGCTTCCTGACCTGCATGCAGGTTTCTCAAGAGAAAGGTCAGGAGGTCTGGTATTCCCATCTCTTTCAGAATTTTCCACAGTTTATTGTGATCCACACAGTCAAAGGCTTTGATATAGTCAATAAAGCAGAAGTAGATGTTTTTCTGGAACTCTTGCTTTTTTGATGATCCAGAGGATGTTGGAAATTTGATCTCTTGTTCCTCTGCCTTTTCTAAAACCAGCTTGAACATCTGTAAGTTCATGGTTCACATATTGCTGAAGCCTGGCTTGGAGAATTTTGAGCATTACTTTGCTAGCATGTGAGATGAGTACAACTGTGTGGTAGTTTGAGCATTCTTTGGCATTGCCTTTCTTTGGGGTTGGAATGAAAACTGACCTT
Organism: Cervus elaphus; assembly: GCF_910594005.1. Lineage (NCBI taxonomy): Eukaryota > Metazoa > Chordata > Mammalia > Artiodactyla > Cervidae > Cervus > Cervus elaphus. The sequence goes on from NC_057820.1 coordinate 19,307,799, forward strand.
TTCCAGTCCTGTGGCCACTGTCAGTGAATTAAAATGGACTGGAATGAGTGAATTTAACTCAGATGACCATTATATCTACTACTGTGGGCAAGAATCCCTTAGATGAAATGAAGTAGTCATCATAGTCAACAAAAGAGTCTGAAATGCAGTACTTGGATGCAGTCTCAAAAATGACAGAATGATCTCTGTCTGTTTCCAAGGCAAACCGTTCAGTATCATGGTAATTCAAGTCTATGCCCCAACCAGTAACACTGAAGAAGCTGAAGTTGAACGGTTCTATGAAGACCTACAAGACTTTCTAGAATGAACACCCCAAAAAAGATGTCCTTTTCTTTATAGGGGACTGGAATGCAAAAGTAGGAAGTCAGAAAACACCTGGAGGAACAGGCAAATTTGACCTGGGAATACAGAATGAAGTAGGGCAAAGGCTAATAGAGTTTTGCCAAGAGAATGCACTGGTCATAGCAAACACCGAAATCAGGTTGATTATATTCTTTGCAGCCAAAGATGGAGAAGCTTTATACAGTCAGCAAAAACAAGACCGGGAGCTGACTGTGGCTCAGATCATGAATTCTTTATTGCCAAATTCAGACTTAAATTGAAGAAAGTAGGGAAAACCACTAGACCATTCAGGTATGACCTAAATCAAATCCCTTATGACTATACAGTGGAAGTGAGAAATAGATTTAAGGGACTAGATCTGATAGACAGAGTGCCTGATGAACTATGGATGGAGGTTCGTGACACTGTACAGGAGACAGGGATCAAGACCATCCCCGAGAAAAAGAAATGCAAAAAAGCAAAATGGCTGTCTGAGGGGGCCTTACAAATAGCTGTGAAAAGAAGGGAAGTGAAAGGCAAAGGAGAAAAGGAACAATATACCCATCTGAATGCAGAGTTCCAAAGAATAGCAAGGAGAGATAAGAAAGCCTTCCTCAGTGATCAGTGCAAAGAAATAGAGGAAAACAATAGAATGGGAAAGACTAGAGATCTCTTCAAGAAAATTAGAGATACCAAGGAAACATTTCATGCAAAGATGGGCACAATAAAGGACAGAAATGGTACGGACCTAACAGAAGCAGAAGATATTGAGAAGAGGTGGCAAGAATACACAGAAGAACTGTACAAAAAAGATCTTCATGACCCAGATAATCACAATGGTGTGATCACTCACCTAGAGCCAGACATTCTGGAATGTGAAGTCAAGTGGGCCTTAGGAAGCATCACTATGAACAAAGCTATTGCAGGTGATGGAATTCCAGTTGAGCTATTTCAAATCCTAAAAGATGATGCTGTGAAAGTGCTGCACTCAAGATGCCAGCAAATTTGGAAAACTCAGCAGTGGCCACAGGACTGGGAAAGGTCAGTTTTCATTCTAATCCCAAAGAAAAGCAATCCCAAAGAATGCTCAAACTACTGCACAATTGCACTCATCTCACACGCTAGTAAAGTAATGCTCAAAACTTCCCAAGCCAGGCTTCAACAATATGTGTCAAGGCCCCAGATTTCTACTCCTCTTCTTTCGCATCTCTATTGCAAATCAGTCTACTCTGCACTGGTCCTGTCTCTTTCTTATAAGACCTTGATAAAAACAACAAAGAACAACCAATTCATGCTAAATATAGGCACTTTTCAATCACTTCTCCTGGGCTCCATAGGAATGTGGCCTGCCTTCCAAGTCAGACATAGCAGATGATTGTTTTGTTTTCTTTTTCTCTTTTAAAGAATCAAGGGACTTTCTTGGCACAGACCAAATTTTGGAAGACATTTTTCTTGTGTCTGTTCTTTTTCTCTAAACAGTTTTATCTAATTATCTTCTTTCTATTGAAGTATAGTTGATTTACCATGTCAATTTCAGATGTACAGCACCTGAAAGTGATTCAGTTATTACAAAATATTGAATATAATTTCTTGTGCTATACAGTAGGACCTTGTAATTTATCTATTTTACATATAGTAGCATGTATGTGTTAACCGCAGTCTCCTAATTCATCCCTCCCCCATCCACCTTTGATGACCGTAAGTTTGTTTTCTATGTCTGTGAGTCTCTTTATGTTTTGTAAATAAGTTCACTTGCATTCTTTTTTTAGATTCCACATATAAGTGATATCCTATGATATTTGTCTTTGTCTGGCTTATTTCACTTAGTATGGTAATCTCTGGGTCCATCTGTATGGCTACAAATGGCATTAGTTCATTCTTTTTATGGCTGAGTAATATTCCATGATATCTGTGTACCACATCTTTATCCATTTGTCTGTCAATGGACATATAGGTTGTTTCCATGTCTTGGCTACTTGCCTAGCTATAATGAAAGAAGGGAGGGTAGATTTTGATGCAATGCCAACCTACAGGAATAAAACAATAGAGACTTCATTGGTTCACACTACAAAAAATTTGAAAGCTGGAAATGGCTAGAATTTAGTGCAGTGTCTCAATGATACTATCAAGGAGTCAGTTCCTTCCACCTGCTACTCTGCCATCCTTAGTATGTTGGCTGTGGCTCTTTGTATTTGTGGTCTCATGGTTACATGATGGATGCCAGAGCACTAGGTATCATACTTTCACAACAGCATCCCAAGTGGGAAAGGAGGAGAGTGGGCAGGAAAGAGACTTTCCATTATCAGGGATGCAAATCCTTCCCATTTGCATCTCATTGGCTAGGTGCAAGGGAATCTAGAAATATATTTGTCTAAGGAAAATGAGATATCTATGATGGGCTTAGACTGGTCATGACTTATACCCTTGGGTTAAACATATTGCTGTCCTGAGTAGAACTAGATTCTGTTAGCTACAACAAAGCAGAGAAATGACTGTTGGGTTGGCAATTGTATCTGTCACACATGGGGAATATTTTTAATATTATTGAAGATATAAATGGACTCTGAGGAGGATCTTGGCATAGAAAATCTAAGAGGATATTGTTGAACTGAAATACTGGAAGAAGAGACTTCCTTCTGGGATTTATTCTGTGAATGATGTGAGGTCAGTATGTTCCATCTATTTCTGAGAAAAAGAATCATTTGGGCCACAGACATGAAAGGATTCCTATAAGTCATCTGTCAATTGAATGAAAGTGATTGACTATATTTTAAAATCTTTCTTTGTTAATATTTATTTAGGCTGCACTGGGTCTTCATTGCAGCTTGTGGGACCTTCACTGTGGCGTGCAGAGTCGTAGTCACAGCTTGCAAGATCTAGTCCCCCAACCAGATGACAAACCCGGGCCCCCCGCATTGGGATCTTGGAATCTTACCCACTGGACCACCAGGGTAGTCCCAAAGTGATTGATTTTAGAAATCAAGAGTACATTGGGGAAAAAACCAATCACCATTGGTTCTATGTCGAAATTATCCTATTCTTTTAGAGATGGTAATATTTCACAGATTTCCCTTTTTAACTAATATACTGTTTCTTTCCAGTGCTCAGGGAAATTATTTTGGAAATTGACCTCATAGCCTGAATAGTATTGTTTATATCTCTATGATTAGAGGAAGTCATGTATTTTTAGGGTGACACCAGGTCACTCAAGCTATCATGCTTTCCCAGATTTAGAATACTGAAAGCAGAATTTTAACCACCAGCATATTGAGTTTGTTGTTTTGCAGATGTCTGTCTATGCTGGCTTATATCTGAGACTCTGTAAACATTTTAAGGACAAAACAAAACAATAGTCCTTGTCATTACAATTTAAAATTGTAAATGAATTACAAAATAACACAAACCCCCCACATTTGTGTATGACACATGTGAAAAATAACTCAAGATTCCCTGAAGGTTAAAAAAAATCAAGGATGCGCTTGGTTCATAGACACTGTGACAATCCTGGTCATTAGTGGTGACTTGTTAATCTTTCTTGCTTCATGCCAGCTGGCCCTAAGAGTAGAATGAAAAATTGCTTTGGCAGAGAGCTTACTTCCCGATAAATTACAAAATTTAAAAAAAAAAGATAACTGAAGATCCCAAACATCACTTGCAGTAGCTTGTAGTTAAGACACTGAAAAGACATCAAATGCTAGGCACTGCTATCAGAGGTTTAGACGTATTTTCAATCCTCATAAAAACCTGATGGAGTGGGTACCATTATTGTACCCACTTTACTGATGAAGAAACTGGGACACAGGGGACTGAACAACTGAAGTCACACAACCCCTGTAATAAGTGGCAGAGCTGGGATTCCAAGCCCTGGTAATCTGGCTCCCAAATCCATGAATTACAGCAGCATCTCTCCACTAATCTCCGTTTTATAAAATCCTTCTAATTCATAACAAGAAAATTGTTTCCAGCTCCAGAAGATATTATCTTAACTTTTGAGACATTTTACTGTCATAAGTAGTTTCTCATTAAGTAAAATTATAAAATCCATAAATGAAGATGATCCAGTGAGCTTTACTTTTCCCATTCTGGCTTGGAGGAGTTTTACCACCACTTGTAAGAGCAGAAGGCTTGAATTCAAGGGTTATCATAGTAACAGTACACTATCTTCTTTGACTTGAGAAACTTCATTAGATAATACTGTATGAGCCATCTGTTTGGAATTTGATGATGAAAAATATGAATATATGACCATTTTCAAGACCCCCTCTTCAGATCATGTTCACATAGTTGGAGGCTTGGGTGCCAAGCTAATTTGGGCTTAAGGTAACACTTTGTTTGCTTCCATGAGACTGTAAATTTTCAAATGGCCAGATGTTCTCTTGAGCATTAAAGCTGGAAGACTTAGGACTTCCACGGAGGTCCAGTGATTAAGACTCTGCACTGCCAATGCAGGGGGGAAGGATTTGATTCCTGATCAGACCCAGGCTCAATCCCTGGGTTGGGAAGATCCCCTGGAGAAGGAAATGGTAACCCACTCTAGTATTCTTGCCTGGAGAATCCCATGGATGGAGGAGCCCGATAGGCTACAATCCACAGGGTAGCAAAGAGTTGGACACAACTGAGTGACTTCACTTTCACTTTCACTTCACTTTCAGGGAATTAAGAGGGCCTCTCAGGTGGCTCCACAGTAAAGAATCTGCCTGCCAATTCAGGAAACTCAGGAGACATGGATTCAATCCGTGGGTGGGGAAGATCCCCTGGAGGAGGAAATGGCAACCCACTCCAGTATTCTTGCCTGGAAAAATCCCACGGACAGAGGAGCCTGGCGGGCTACAGTCCACTGGGACGCAGAGTTGGACACGACTGAGCACATACGCAGGGGACTGAGATCCTGTATCCTGCATGCCATGGCACAGCCAAAAGATTTTTTAAAGAGCTAGAAGATTTACAGGGGAATAAAAGTGGCAATGGCAGAGCCACTGCAGACCTTTGACAGAGTTCATTTTTTCCTCTGAGGAAGAAGGAGAGCTTCAGGGAATCAGGGAGCAGATTGAAGTGTTCAGCCTCTGACTCCAAGTGTTTGATGGTCCCTACCAGAGACTCCATGAAAGACAGTGAAGACTGCTAGTCGCTCAGTCGTGTCTGAATCTTTGCAACCCCTCTGGCTGCAGCCCACCAGGCTCCTTTGTCCATGGAATTCACCAGGCAAGAATACTGGAGTGGGTAGCCATCCTCTTCTCCTGGGATCTTCCCAACCCAGGGATCAAACCCAGGTCTCCCACATTGCAGGCAGATTCTTTACTGCCTGAGCCACCAGGGAAGCCTCAGACTTGAGGGATTGCTATTTACTGAAAGAAACAAACACCCAATAGAAATGTCCGGAGGATTAGCATTACTGGCACGCCACGAGGATTTGACCGTCTGGATAACAGCTTTGCAAATCATTTGGATAAATGACACCATTTGGAGGAGAATCTTCCCACCCGAGTCTAAATGCCAGAACCCTTTTGAGAAGGTTTATGCAATTCTGGCTCTTTTCTCCCTTTTTTCAGAAATGCATTGGGTGAGATTGTTCCAGATATAGTTTACTATTTTGGATACAGGAGCAATTATCCTGTTTTTTCCTGTGAGATATTGTCGGAAGATTAATATTGATGGAGTAAATATTACATTAAATAGAAGCATAATTAAGAATGCAAAGAGAAAGCTATCTTAGGAATATGGCATAGTCCTTCCTTCTTCCCCTCTTATCTTTAAGAAGGCAAAGAAAAATGTGGCCTCCTAGCTGGTAGGTACCACATTGATACAACTCAGGGAAAGAGTGGAACTTGTCCTCACTAGGAAATATAAGTAAACTTTGTGTGACACTTGCTAGTGTGACTGGAAGCATTGGGCCAGTTTATTTTAATGGTGTCAGGAAGGATGAGATAAAGAGAACCACCTCTCAGGTAACACTGAAGAGGGAGTGAAGAGAGTTAACTGAATAGACCAAAGAATTGATGCTTTCGAACTGTGGTGTTGGAGAAGACTCTTGAGAGTCCCTTGGACTGCAAGGAGATCCAACCAGTCCATCCTAAAGGAGATCGGTCCTGGGTGTTCATTGGAAGGATTGATGTTGAAGCTGAAACTCCAAATACTTTGGCCACCTGATGCGAAGAACTGACTCATTGGAAAAGACCCTGATGCTGGGAAAGATTGAGGGCAGGAGGAGAAGGGGATGAAAGAGGATGAGATGGTTGGATGGCATCACTGACTCAGTGGACATGAGTTTGAGTAAACTCCAGGAGTTGGTGATGGACAGGGAGGCCTGGTGTGCTGCAGTCCATGGAGTCACAAAGAGTCAGACACAACTGAGCGACTGAAATGAACTGAACTGAATTCATTTTTTTTTTCTTTTAGAGGTACTTGCACTCAATATCTGAACTTATCAAGTCAGAACAGCTTATAAAACCAAACCAGGAACTTCCCTGGTGGTCCAATGGCTAAGACTCTGTGCTCCCAGTGCAGGGGGCCCGGGTTCCATCCCTGGTCAGGGAACTAGATCCCACATGCCACAGCTAAAGATTCCATGTGCCACAACTAAGACCTGGTGCAGCCAAATAAATAAAGAAATATATTTTTAAAGAAATCAAATCTTCATCTCTGGGCACCTCCAGGAACCCTCTTCCAGCACAGAAAGAATAGAGCATATCAGTGTTTTTTCTATTGCAGGTTCTTTTGGTCACATTATCAGCTAGGTACGGGCTAAGGAAAGACAGATAGGTTATTTTGGACAAGAAAAGTATATATAACAGAGTCCCATTCTTTGGGTGTATATAACACAGTCCCTTATGATTATAGAGTGGAGGTGACAAATAGATTCAAGGGATTAGATCTCACAGATAGAGTGCCTGAAGGACTACTGACAGGCACTATAGGTTAACAGCTACCTCCTGTTATGACAGGAGGTTTGTAACACCGTACAGGAGACAGTGACCAAAACCATCCCAAAGAAAAAGAAATGCAAGAAGGCAAAATAGTTGTCTGAGGAGGCTTTACAAATAGCTGAGGAAAGAAGGGAAGTGAAAGGCAAAGGAGAAAAGGAAAGATATATCCATCTGAATGCAGAGTTCCCAAAGAATAGCAAGGAGAGGTAAGAAGGGCTTCTTAAATGAACAATGAAAAGAAATAGAGGAAAAATATAGAATGGGAGAGACTAGATATCTCTTCAAGAAAATTGGAGTTATCAAGAGAACATTTCTTGCAAGAATGGGCATAACAAAGGACAGAAACAGTAAGGGCCTAACAGAAGCAGAAGAGATTGAGAAGTGGCAAGAATACACAGAAGAACTAAACAAAAAAGGTCTTAATGACCTGGATGACCACAATGGTGTGGTCACTCACCTAGAGCCAGACATCCGAGAGTGTGAGGGCAAGTGGGCCTTAGGAAGCATCACTACAAACAAAGCTAGTGGAGGTGACGGAATTCCAGCTGAGCTATTTCAAATCCTAAAAGATGATCCTGTTGAAGTGCTCTACTCAGTATGTCAGCAAATTTGGAAAACTCAGCAGTGGCCACAAGACTGGAAAAAGTCAGTTTCATTCCAATCCGAAAAAAGGGCAATGCCAAAGCGTGTTCAAACTACCAAACAGTTGTGCTAATTTCACATGTTAGTAAGGTTATGCTCAAAGTCCTTCAAGCCGGGCTTCACAGTGTGTGAACTGAGAACTTCAAGATGTGCAAGCTGGTTTCAAAGAGGCAGAGGAACCAGAGATCAAATCGCCAACATTCATTGGCTCGTGGAGAAAGCAAGGGTGTTCCAGAAAAATGGCTATTTCTGCTTCACTGACTATGCTAAAGCCTTTGACTGTGTGGGTTACAACAAACTGTGGAAAATTCTTAAAAGAAATGGGAACACTAGACCACCTTACTTGCCTCCTGAGAAACCTGTTTGTGGGTATCTTGTGCTTAATCACTCAGTCGTGTCTGACTCTTTGCACCCCATGGACTGTGAAGCAACAATCAGAACTGGACATGGAACAACTGACTGGTTCAAAATTGGGAAAGGAGTACGACAAGGCTGTATGTTGTCACCCTGCTTATTTAACATCTATGCAGAGTCCATCATGAGAAATACTGGGCTGGATGAGTCACAAACTGGAATCAAAATTACTGGGAGAAATATCAACAATCTCAGATATGCAGGTAATACCACTCTAATGGCAGAAAGTGAAGAGGAACTGAAGAACCTCTTGATCTGGGTGAAAGAGGCGAGAGAAAAGGCTGGCCTGAAACTCAACATTAAAAAAACTAAGATCATGGCATCTGGTCCCATCACTTCACGGCAAATAGAAGGGGGAAAAGTGGGAAAAGTGACAGATTTTCTTTTATTGGGCTCCAAAATCACTGCAGACTGTGACTGCAGCCATGAAATTTAAAGACGCTTGCTCATTATAAGGAAAGCTGTGACAAACCTAGACAGTGAATTAAAAAGCAGAGGCGTCACTTTGCTGACAAAGGTCCATACAGTCAAGGATGTGAGGACTGGACCATAAATAAACACTGAGCACCAAGGAAGGATTGATGCTTTCAAATTGTGATGCTGGAGACGATTCTTGAGGGTTCCTTGGACTGCAAGGATATCAAACCCAGCAATCCTAAAGGAAATGAATCCTGAATATTTATTGGAAGGACTGAGGCTGAGGCTGAACCTCCAATACTTTGGCCACCTGATGTGAAGAGCCACTCACTGGAAAAGATCCTGATGCTGAGAAAGATTGAAGGGGCTGGCAGAGGGTGAGATGGTTAGATAGAATCACCAACTCAATGGACATGCGTTTGAGCAAAGTGCAGGAGATGGTGGAGGACAGAGGAGCCTGGTGTGCTACAGTCCATGGGGTCACAAAGAGTCAGACAGGACTTAGTGACTGAACAACTACATAGTTATTCAGTTACCACAGTTGTTCTCCTACTAGGGAAAGAGAAAGAAGTAAAAGGATCAAGATATGTGAGATGGGGCATTGGTAGATTAACAAAACCAGAATGTGTTAGTTGCTCAGCTGCATTCTACTCTGTGATCCCGTGAACTGTAGTAGCCAGGTTCCTCTGTCCATGGAATTCTCCAGGCAAGGATACGAGAATGGGTAGCCATTTCCTTCTCCAGGGGATCTGCCCCACCCAGCAACTGAACCCAAATCTCCAGCACTGCAGGCAGATTCTTTACCATCTGAGACACCACAAAACCAAAGCTGGTCCTAAAAGAGCTTTTTACTTTGATCTTCTGGCCTCCATGGTAACTCAAATGTGGCTAGGGAGGTGAAGGAAGGAAGGCAGCTTCTGCTGTCTACACACACACACCTCACTGTGGTCCTTAAGCTCATACTCGTCAACTGCCAAAGAACCTAGTCATGGTAGGATTTCTTATGGCTGAAGTAGATGTTCTTCATTGTAAGAATCTTCTTTACAACATATTACTAGGTCAGAAGACTGATTTAGCTCATCACCTATTTCCTGACTCCTGTCAAAGTGATTTGGGGGGTCTAATTCAATTGAATAAGACGGTAAAGATCTATAGTTTAAAAGACAAAACCAGATCACAGATTTCAACCTAAAACTGTACATCTTTTAGAAAAAACTACAGGAGGAGATCTTCGCTATTAAGCGCTAAACAGAGAGTTCTTAGGCTTGACATCGGAATGATGATCCACACAAGGAAAACTTGGCAAGTTAGAATTTATCAAAATTGAAAAAGACTTTCTTTTAAATACATGGTCCTGGATATTTACATGCAAAAAAAGATGGTTGCCTTGCACCATATACAGAAATTGAATCAAGATATAGAAAAGTTCTGAATAGGCAGAGATAAAACTATAAAACATTTAGAATGAAGCATAAGGAGAAGGTCTCATGACATGGGATTTGACAGTGGTTTCTTGGATGGAACACCAAAACCACAGGCAACAAAAACAACAAAATAGATAAACTGGACTTCATGAAAATTTAAAACTTCTGTGCATCAAAGGTCACTATCAATAAAATGAAAAGGTAACTCACATATTGGGAGAAAATTTTGTAAGTCATATACCTGATAAGGATTAATATTTAGAATATATAAAGAACTCCAGGGATGGAGGAGCCTGTTGGGCTGCCATCTATGGGGTCACACAGGGTCGGACATAACTGAAGTGACTTAGCAGCAGCAGCCTACAACTCAACAATTAAAAAAAAAAATTATAAACGTGCAGAAGACATGAATAGACATTTCTCCAAAGAAGAGATATAAATGGCCTGTAAGCAATGAAAAGATGCTCAATATCACTAATCATTAGGGAAATGCATATCAAACCCACTTCACACCCATTAGGTGTGTTAGATACCACTTCACACCCATTAGGATGGCTACCAGCAAGAAACCAAAAAATAGCCAGGGTTGGTGAGGATATGGAGAAGTTGGAACTCTTGTGTATCACTGCTGTGGATGTAAAATGGTGTGGCTGTCACGAGTGGTCCTCAAAAAATTAAACGTAGAATTATCATGTGACCAATTTCATTCCTAGGTATATACCCTAAAGAATTGAAAACAAGGACATGAATTTGTTTATATGTAATATATATTTTATAGCAGCATTATTCAAAGTACCCAAAAACTGGAAACAACCCACATGTCCATTGATAGATGAATGGGTAAACAAAATATGGTGTATATATATACATCCAATGGTGTGTTATTCAGCCTTAAAAAAAATGAAGAAAAAAAATGAAGAAAAAAAAAAATGAAGCTCTGATACACACCACATCAGGGATGAACATTAAGGACTTTGTACTAAATGAAATAAGCCAGACACAAAAGGACGAATATTGTATGATTCCACTCACATGAGGTAGCTAGACTAGTAAAAATCATAGAAATAGGAAGTACAGTGGTGGGTACCAGGGGCTGGGGCAGGAGAAAAGAGGGTTATTGTTTAATAGGTATATAGTTCCAGTTTGGGAAGATGAAAAAATTGTGGTGATGAAGAGTGGTGAGAGTTACATAACAATAGGAAGGTACTTAAAAAGTTCTGGGGATGAATAGTGATGATGGTTACATAATGATATTAGGGTACTTAATGCCATTGAATCGTACACTTATAATGATTAAAATGGTAAAAAAGAAAAAATTAGTGTTATGTATATTTCACCATATATACATAAAAAAACTTAAAATAATTCTTTAATAAGAGACTTTGTTTAAGAGAACGGAGATGCTACAGGCTTGAAGATTTCCAAACCAGGTATCCTCCCACAAAAGATTAGTATCTAGAATATATGAAGAACTCTCAAACTGTTTTTTTTTATTCTCAACTGTTAAAAAGAGAAATTCAAATTGAAAACGGGTAAAAAGAAAAGACATTTCACTGAAGAGGGCATACAGATGGCAAACAAGCACAGGAAAAGATATTCAACATCACTAGCACCAGGGAAATGCAAATTAAAACTACAGTGAGATATCAAACATATAACTATCAGAATGGCTAACGTAAAAAATAGTGACCGCACTGGCTAACACCAATTATTTAATGGTAACACCAGATAGTGATATCACCATTACTGATAATGATATGAAGACCCTGGATCAATCATACATTGTTGGTAAGAATATAAAATGGAACAGCTGCTCTGGAAACAGTTTGACCACGTCCTTAAAAACTAAACATGTAGGACTTCCTTGGTAACACAGTGAATAAAAGTCTGCCTGACAATGCAAGGGACACAGGTTCGATCCCTGGTCCGGGAAGATCCCATGTGCCGCAGAGCAACTAAGCCCATGCACCGCAGCTACAGAGCGCGTGCTCTGGAGCCTGTGTTCTGCAACTACTGAAGCCCATGTAGATCCTGTTCTCTGAAACAAGACGAGCCACCGCACCACAACTGGAGAGTAGCCCTCATTCGCTATAACTAGAGAAAAGCCTGAGCATAGCAACAGAAAACCCAGCACAACCAAAAATAAAATTAAAATAAACATCTTATTTTTAAGAAAGAACTAAACGCTTAGCTTTGCACAATGGCAGTTTTGTAGGCAATGAGGTTTATCCAAGGTGTGATTATTGCTAATTGAAAACTTTTCCCAATACCCCACCATGATGACTTGAAATATAGTCTGCAATGGCAATTTTTGACAGTCTCTATGGAGACTGAGTTAAAAATAAAAAGACTAGACATGTATTATCAAATGACCCAGCAATTGCAATTATGGGTGTTTATTCCAGAGAAATAAAAAATTACGTTTGCACAAACACCTGTAAACTAATGTTCATAGCTTCTTGATTTGCAATGGCCAAAAACTTGAAATAAGCCAGATATCTTGTAAGGGGTGAATAAACACACTTGATTCATCCATACCATGGAATACTACCCGATAATAAAAGGTACCAAACTATTGATCAATACAAATCTTAGATGGTCTCCAGGGAATTATGCTGAGTTAAAAAAAAAAGTTAATCCTAAAGGTTCCATACTACATGATCCCATTTGTATAATATTCTTGGAATGATAAAATTATAGAATTAGAGAACAGAATAATGAGTGCCAGAGATCATTAAGGAGGATGAGAGGGAGAGAAGTGGGTGTGGTTATAGAAGGGTGGCCCTAGGTATCTTTGAGGTGACGGGAACTGTCTGTCCTGTGCCTTGACTGTAGTGGTATATGAATCTACACATGTAAAATTGCGTAAATTAAATACACATAATGAAAAAGCTGGCTTAACACTCAATATTCAAAAAACTAAGATCAAGGCATTTGGTCCTATCACTTCATGGCAAATAGATTGGGAAAAAGTGGAAACAGTGAGAGACTTTATTTTTGGGGGGCTCCAAAATCACTGCAGATGGTGACTACAGCCAAGAAATTAAAAGACACATGCTCCTTGGAAGAAAAGCTGTGACAAACCTTGGCAGCATATTAAGAAGCAGAGACATCACTTTGCTGACAAAGGTCCATCTAGTCAAAGCTATGGTTTTTCCAGTAGTCATGTATGGATGTGAGAGCTGGGCCATAAAGAAGGCTGAGTGCTAAAGAACTGATGCTTTTGAACTGTGGTGCTGGAGAAGACTCTTGAGCATCCCTTGGACAGAAAGGAGATCAAACCAGTCAATCCTAAAAGAAATCAACCCTAAATATTCATTGGAAGGACTGATGCTGTGGCTGAAGCTCCAATACTTTGGCCACCTGACGTGAAGAGCCAACTCATTGGAAAAGACCCTGATGCTGGGAAGGAATGAAGGCAGGAGGAGAAGGGGATGACAAAAGATAAGATGGTTGGATGGCATCACCGACTCAACGGACATGAGTTAGAGCAAACTTCAGAAGATGGTGAAGGACAGGGAAGCCTGGCATGCTGCAGTCCATGAGATCACAAAGAGTCAGACACGACTGAGCGACTGAACAACAAAATACACATATACAAAAAGGAAAGCATGCAAAGCTTGTGTAATCTGAATAAAGTGAAAGCATTGTATCAGTGTCAGTATCTTGGTGTTGATATTGTACTGTGGTTATACAGGACGGGGATATAGAGTGAAGGATATACAGGATCACTCTTTTCTTTCTTACAACTGCCCGTGAACTTGGAATTTTCTAAAACAAACAAAAAACATAACCAAAGTAAACATTATGAGTAGTTCTGTTAGAAGCTAACAAAACAATTATCCATAAACTTATTCTTATCACCTCCCAAGGCATCTCATTGGTTAAGAAAGGGAAATTTTCATTTCTCATTAGACAAAGGATACAGTCTGGTTTTTCCATAATTTGAACATAAGGTTTTCTTGTGAGAATTAAGCTAGTAAAAATAGAACAGTTTAAGAGAGTAGCCATTAGCCACCTTAAATGCTTCCAAAATAAAGTAAGCAAAGCAACACATACTTAAAGATAACCAAAGAGTAGATACTTAGAAAGGTGGGCCTTCAGTGTATGTGTAAGGAAAAGGTATTAATTAATTTTTTGGAGGGTCATCTCCAAAGAAAGAAACTATTACTACCAGGAAGGGTGTCTGTATTGTTCTAGAAAAGCATGAGCCCAGAGCAGAAAGCATTAACCTGTCCTCATCCCTGCCCTGGAGGGAGAGTATCTTGTCCTTATAGGAGTATTGGCCTGCTTGGCAGCTCGAGTTGGCAGAGGTGCCATTTACAGAGGATTTACAGAGCATTATGTGTGAGGTACTTTACCTGCCTTGTCATTAATCCTCCGAACAACCCCACAAAATAGTTATCTCCATAATGAAACTAAGGCTGAAGAGATGAAATAACTTAGGACTTCCCTGGTGGTCCAGTGGTTAAAACTTCACTTTCCAATGCAGTGGGCACGAGTTCGATCCCTGGTTGGGAAAACTTAGGTCCTATGTGCCTCAAATTTAAAAGAGAGAGAGACTAAAAAACTTGCCAGAGATCACACAGCTACCAAATGGCAGAACTGGGCTTCAGTCCTCTGCCTGGCCACACCATTTCCTGTCCACCACACTGCCTCTCTTGAAAGGCAGTGAGCACGCAAAGCTATTGTGCTTAATGCCGTAGTCCTAGAATCACCTCATTAACTCTCTTCACTCTTCTTTCTTACTTCCAAGTTTGATTTCTCATATAGATGTTCCTAAAAGGGGATCCAGTGTGAGTATTTGTCCTTTTGGCAGTTGTGTTTCTCACTGTACATGAATCAGTTGACATTGTGATTTTGTCATCAGTATATTTTAAAAATGGTTAATATACATGAGTTCTTCTATGGCTGATAATTCTGGGTGTACTGGAGAATTCTGTTACTGTAAAAATATACTGAACTTAACTTCCACCACCCTAAGGGGCCTCAGAAATCGGTCTTCAAGATGGAAAAATGGTGTTACTGATTTAAGTAACTCCCAGGCTTACAGCGTCAGTTATTGGCAAAGCTAAGGTTGAGAACTAGGTCTCCTATCCGTTGCTCTGGTATAACCATTTCAGTTCTACTTATCCTGTCGGAGCACCCTATTTCAGGGCCAGATCCAGAAAAATTGGTTTACATGCTCAATCAACATCCTTATTTTCTGTACTCCCTCTGCATTTTGGGTACTGGTGGAATTATTTTGTTAGCATTATTTGTAGCTTTATTATGAGCCCACAATATTCTGTACATAAATTAATGAATGGATACTGAAAAACTGTATTGTGAATGCTTAAAATGCTCATCATTTTCCATATTATGTTAACTGGATAGCTATGCACCACTGGCTCATAGAGCAGTTTTTATATATTACACAGACTATTACCTATAAATAGTTGGATCATTAGAGTATTTCCACCACCCGTTATAGTACCTGTCACAAGTAGGTTGTCAATAGTTATGAACTGGTTTGGATTGGATTCGATTGAACCAAATTGATTGAAAGTGGCTCTAATGTGTTTCAGCTTCTAGATTCTGTAATTTATTTAACACCCCTACTCAGATAGATGTTTAGACAACAGCATGATTGTTCAGTGACACATTATTAGGTCCAGTTGTCTGTGCCTTAGCGTGAAAGACGTACCTAATCAGGTAGGTCAGTTCTGACAACTAAGATCTTTCTGAGTCCTTGCAGGTTAGCAGCCTGGAAGGGAAGTCTGTGTTCTCTCTCTGTTTTCAACACTCGGACGAGCCAGGGAATCTCAGCACATGAAAGTAGGTATCATGGAAGTATCAGAAATGTGTCAGCACTGGTTCAAACCCAGTAGGTAACTTTTTGTGGTTAATTATAAAACCCGAAATATTAATAATGAGCAGTGATATTTCCTTGTGAAAGTGTTAGTCGCTTAGTCGTGTCTGACCCTTTGCAACCCCGTGGACTGTAGCCATCCAGGCTCCTCTGTCCTTGGGAATTCCCAGGCAAGAATACTAGAGTGGGTAGCATTACCTTCTCCAGGGGATCTTCCCAACCCAGGGATCGAACCTGGGTCTCCCGCATTGCAGGCAGATTCCTTACTGTCTGAGCCATCCACTCATACTACTGGGCCATGAGACTTTTAGTTGTCATCAGTCTTCTATACAGTGTTGCTAAAGCAGGCAAGATGATGGTTGTTGAAATTTCCATTACCCTCTACTAGTTCAAATCAAACAAGAGACCTGCATTCAGAGCTTTTAGCTCCCTGTGAACATCTCCTTCCTTGCCAAACAAAAATAATAGCCACTGTTAGAGGTGCATTTAATCACATTATCCTGTTTGTCAGGTCACCTGTGGAGGTCACTTAGGACATTTTAGTTTCTTGGAACAAGCTTTCTTTTTTGCCTTAAGGATTGTTGGCATCCAGTGTCTCAAATCAATTTCGTCTGATAGATTTGGGCAAAGAAGGAAACTGATAATTAATTAGTTCTTTCTGTTCTGTACCAATAACTTTTCACAGATATATCTGAAGCTTCTGGTTTTCATGTCATTTTTGTGGAGAATTTTTTGTTCACATATTTTCCCTTTAAAATACAATATTCAAAATGCCTGACATCTGCATTCTTTTTCATTGTGTTGGTTGAAGCAAATTTAAAGTTATCCACAACACATTGTTTTCTAGAGCATTCATCTTTAGAGTCTTCTGAGATGGTTGCTCAATAACATGTCATGAGGAAAGTCCAGATTTGCAAAGCATTTGTCATTTCTTTCTGTGCTGCTAATTTGTTTAGTAACCATTTGTTTCTCACACTCTTGTCTGCCAAGCTGTAGACATATGTACATGTCAGGTCCATAGATCTATAAATCCATAAATGTTAATAATAGTACTAGGACTTACTGGTGGTTCTGTGGTTGAGACTCTGCACTTCTGATGCAGGGGGCATGGGTTTGCTCCCTGGTCAGGGAACTAAGATCCCACATGCCATGCAGCCAATAAATAAATAAAAATATGATGAATGTAGATAGTTTCAAAATGTCATATTACTAGAAAATTATGTTAGGGACTTCCCTGGTCATCCAGTGGCTAAGACCCCACGTTCTCCATGCAGAGGGCCAGGGTTCAATTCCTGCTCAGGGAACTCAATCCCACCTTCTGCAGCTAAGTGTTTGCATAACTCAACTAAAGATTCCACATGCTGCAAGGAAGATCAAAGATCATACATGCCACAACTAAGACCCAGCACAGCCAAATAAATACATAAACACTTTTAAAAAGAAAACTATGTTAAATAACATTAATAGCACTAAAAGTAGGTTGTGAAAAAGATGAAAGTGAAAGAGGAGAGTGAAAAAGTTGGCTTAAAGCTCAACATTCAGAAAACTAAGATCATGGCATCCAGTCCCATCACTTCATGGGAAATAGATGGGGAAACAGTAGAAATAGTGGCTGACTTTATTTTTCTGGGCTCCAAAATCACTGCAGATGTTGATTCCAGCCATGAAATTAAAAGATGCTTACTCCTTGAAAGGAAAGTTATGACCAACCTAGACAGCATATTAAAAAGCAGAGACATTACTTTGCTAACAAAGGTCCATCTATTCAAGGCTATGGTTTTTCCAGTGGTCATGTATGGATGTGAGAGTTGGACTATAAAGAAAGCTGAGCACCGAAAAACTGATGCTTTTGATCTGTGGTGTTGGAGAAGACTCTTGAGAGTCCCTTGGACTGCAAGGAGATCTAACCAGTCCATCCTAAAGGAGATCAGTCCTGGGTGTTCATTGGAAGAATTAATATTGAAGCTGAAATTCCAATACTCTGGCCACCTGATGCAAAGAGCCGACTCATTGGAAAAGACCCTGATGCTGGGAAAGATTGAGGGCAGGAGGAGAAGGGGACGACAGAAGATGAGATGGTTGGATGGCATCACCAACTAAATGGACATGGGTTTGGGTGGACTCCGGGAGTTGGTGATGGACAGGGAGGCCTGGTGTGCTGTGGTTCATGGGGTCACAAAAAATCAGACACGACTGAGTGACTGAACTGAACTGAAAAGTAGGTTGTATGCCTTTGGTTATCTAGATTTTCTCCTGAAAGTCCTAACCTAAACTCTTTGGTCCTTTCTTAAATACACTGATGCTTGCATAAGGATGCAGGTCTTTAGAAGAAATTTTCCATCAATTCTCAATAAAATTCTGGAATATTCAAGGTAATCATATAAAACAGTCTAACATGTTACTTGTTCAAGGGATTTCCTACCTGTGTAGTTGACAGTAATGATACTCATTTGAGCCTTTGTTTCATAAAATATGCTTTTTTTTTTCATTAAAGTAAGCTTCCTTTCCATCTTGAAAGGGCGAGACCAAGTTTTGCCTTAGGTACTAACACCTGTTCATTTTATTTCAGGGGTACAGGCATCAGGCATGGATGGGAAGAAATGCAGTGTATGGATGTTTTTACCTCTTGTTTTTACCTTGTTTACATCTGCTGGATTGTGGATAGTGTGAGTATTCTCTTATTTAAGGATTCAGGTGTAATGTAGATAAAAAAGCAAAGTCTTGATAGCACAGTCCCCCTTTTTTCTGTCTGCAGGCTCCATACCCTCAGAGTCAACCAACTCCTAATCAAAAATATTCAGGAAAAAAAAAATTCCATAAAGTTCCAAAAAGCAAAACTTGAATTTGCTGCGCACTGGCAACTACTTATATAGCATTTTACTTTATCTTTACAACTATTGTATTAGGTATCATCAATAACTTAGAAATGAAAGTATACAGGAGGACGTGAGGAGAGTACAGTTGACCCTTGACCAACAGTAGTTTGAACTGTGAGGGTCCACTTATACATGGATTTTTTTTTCCAATAAATACTACAGTACTATGTGGTCCATAGTTGGTTGAGTTTGAGGATGTGGAGCTGACTATTGGATGTGAGAATCCACAGATTCTGGTATCCACTGCTTATCCTGGAACCAGTCCCCTGCAAATACAGATGGACAACTGTGTATGTCATATTCTTGTGAATGTATTTGTAAATACTTTAAAATAACGTTTGCTAACTCAGCCTTGCTGAAGTCCCCATCTCCCTTTCTTTATTCTATCACCCAAAGTAAATAATAAGTATGAGTAATAAATTATGCAAAGCAAATATTGAATACTGGTGATATGGACTCATTATTTGCAAGATTTGCTAATTTGACACTAACATGCTACAGATTCGGGCTTCCCAGGTAATGCAGTGGTAAAAAAATCTGCCTGCCAATGCAGAAGACTCAAGAAATGAGGGTTCAATCCCTGAGTCGAGGAGATTCCCTAGAGAAGGAAATGGCAACCCTCTCCAGTATTCATGCCTGGAAAATTTCATGGACAGAGGAGCCTGGCAGACTCCAGTCCATGGAGTCACAAAGAGTCAGACTCAACTGAGCACACATACATATGTATATTCAAACATTTGCTTGTTTATCATTGAGTATAAGGACGTCCTTATACTCAATGACTGTTAAACAAGCAAATATGATTTAATGTGGTTAGTCCAGTAAACTGGGAAACAGATAATTCTTTTTTTAAAATTTCTTTGTTTTATAAATTTTATTGTTTTTTCTTCATAGATACTTTATAGCTGTGGAAGATGACAAAATTTTCCCATTAAATTCAGCTGAAAGGTAAAGTTTATCTCTGGGTAACTCTTTGTTCATCAGTAGATTTAGCAGAACTTTGCCACTGGTAAAGTTAAACTATGCAAAAGTGACCATGCATTAACCTGAGCTTCTGGGTTTTTTCTGTCATCCAGGAAACCTGGCGTGAAGCATGCACCATATATAAGGTAACTTGATAATTCTCTTCTGATCTGCTGTATCTTAGGCAACGTTAGCAGGGTGTATTAGTTCTGACTCTTAGGACAAAGTATCCTAGACTGGGTGGCTTACAAACATCAGAAATTTATTTCTCACATCTCTGCAGACTGGAAGTCCAAGATCAGGGTGCCAGCATGGTCAGGTTCTGATGAGAACCCTCTTCCGGGTTTTAGACTGCTATCTTCTCACTGTGTCCACACATGGCAAAAAGAGGACTAGAGAGCTCTCTGGGGCCTTTTTATAAGGGCACTAATCCCATTCACTGGGGCTCTACTTTCATCACTTAATCACCTCCCAAAGGCCCCACCTCCTAATACCATCACATGGGATGTTAGGATTTCAACATATGAATTTTGAGGAGACATAGACATTCAGTCCATTACAAACAGTCATAGATTTTACTATAGAAATAATAAAACATTTCATATTTTTCAAGTATTGCAGGTGATGAACCTCCTGCAAGCTGTGTGTTTAGTCAAGTTATGAACATGGCAGCATTCCTAGGTAAGAAGAACATGAAGAATGCCTTACATGCTTTGGGGTATTTCTTTTTTATTTTAAATTCTCCAGAAACTCATTTCAAAAGTATGGTGAGCTTAGTTGATAATTTGGCATCATATCATGTCAATATGCTAAAGTGGGCATTTTTTGTTTTGAGGGTCTTTTTTTTTTTTTCATAAATCCCTTTACATTCACCTGCTTACCTTCCATTTTCTTTTCTCTTTATCATCTTCAATCATTACAGCCAATTCTTGACTTTATTTCTTTTGCTGCATGAAATAATGTATTTCATGTGCCATAAAATCCTGCATGAGAATATAATATTGTGCAATATGTTTTCTTTAAAAAGAATGCTTTATATATTCTTTCACTGGCAAGCATGAAAAATGCATAGGGTCTGAGATAAATATTGATGTGTATAGACATCATCTTTCAGTCTAAAGGTTGATATTATCATTAGGGTCATGCCCTCCCCTGTGCCTTTACACATATCAAGCTGGCAAATGGGAACACAGGTTTATAAAAAACAGAAAGAAACCTTTTGTACTCATGTCTGGCCCTAGCTCCCTTTTCCTTCAGGGACTAAAGCTCTCGTTTAATATCCTGTCCTCTTTGTTCTCTGAGTGCTTCTCTCCGGGGGTTGTGGGAACCAGCCATACTCTCTGTCTTCGTCCAAATCAGCCTCGTTGTTCTGTCGCTCAGTTGTGTCTGACCCTTTGTGACCCCATGGACTGCAGCACACCAGGCTTCCCTGTCCTTCACCATCTCCCAGAAATTTGTTCAAGCTCATGTCCATCGAGTCAGTGATGCCATCCAACCATCTCATCCTCTGTCACTCCCTTCTCCTGCCCTCAGTCTTTCCCAGCATCAGGGTCTTATCCAGTGAGCTGGCTCTTCGCATCAGGTGGCCAAAGTATTGGAGCTTCAGGTTCAGCATCAGTCCTTCCAATGAATCTTCAGGGTTGATTTCCTTTAGGATTGACTGGTTTGATCTCCTTGCAGTCCAAGGGACTCTCAAGAGTCTTCTCCAGCACCACAGTTCAAATTGCGAGCTCATCTCCTCCAGGCCAAGGACTCCTCTGAGTCTTTCAATAGGTTAGGACTTCCCTGGTGGTCCAGTGGTTACGACTCCATGCTTTCCATGCAGGGGGCACGGGTTTGATCCTGGGTCCGAGAATTAAGATCCCATATGTCGTGCAGTGTGTCCAAGAAAAAAGAAAAAGAGGTCAACCAATTATCACCACTGGCATTTTGTTGGGTCCAGTCAGTGACAGCTAAATCCTTCAACAGCAGTTTTCTGGACATGGTCCTTTTGGATACTGAGACTTTCACTCCAAGTGAGATCTAATGATGATGTTATTACTGAGGGAGTATTTGACCTTTGTAGCACCTGTCCCCCAAAGAGGTGGCCTGTTATTTCATCTATTTATAACTCTCCTCCCCCCCAAAAAAAATTTCTACTATCTCTTACATGTTCCTTTTAAATTTTTGCTGTAGGGAAAGGGAAGACCTATAAAATTCCCTGGAAAATCAAGGGAGATGGTTGGTCCAACCTGCACCACAGGCAGAATCTTAGCTGGTTCAGAAGGCAGAGAAACATGGAGAATGTTCCCTTGAGACCCCAGGGGAATTGCTAGTCAGTCTGATTTTGTCCTCACTGCCTTCAGTCTCCATGTTAGTCATTCAGTTGTGTCCAGTTCTTTGAGACCCCATGGACTGTAACCAGCCAGGCTCCTCTGTTCATGGATTTTTCCAGGCAAGAATACTGGAGTGGGTTGCCATTCCCTTCTCCAAGGGATCTTCTCGACCCAAGGATCAAACCCGTGTCTCCTGCGTAGGAACTCAGTACTCACTCTTTTTTCCTATTCTTCATACCATTCTTCAGAAAAGATGTAATAAATGTACTCATACTAAGGCATAAATGACCGCTAAGGAGATATTTGCATCTAATAGAACACAAAGTCCCAAGAGTGACTCTGGACTTGCAGGGTCAGAGACCTTTTCCAGTCCGTCAGCAATCACACCATGTAGGCAGGTTGGTACCAATTCATACCATCATCCCCACGGAGCGCAGCAATAACAGTAATTAATGACAGCCTCTTAATATTCCAGGCACAATGCTAAGTGCTTTGCAAACATTACCTCTTTTAATCATAATACACAGGAGACTTCCCTTATGAGGAAAAGTCACAGGATGTCTGTCCTCCATGGGGCTTTAAAGAAACCAGTGAACATGTCAGAAGCCACATATTACCCTTTGTATTCTTAAGACAAATTGATATGTCCCAATAGTCCTTAGCGCAATATCTAAAATATGCCAGTTCTCCCAGCTCACAAATTTATCCCTTTACAAAGCTGATGATTAACTCGTTATAAAAGCAGTTCTAAAAACACAGTCATGAAAACAAGTTCCCCTCTTGCAGATGACATCCATCAGCATCTGATTCTCCAGTCCTCCCCTGCTCCATCAAGAAGCAATTAAGTTTTTACTCGCTTTTGCTCTAAGGTATTGCAGCATCCAGTGTTTATTATATTTCATCACTTTTAGTGCCATCTGGTAGACACAAAGCTGAGTAAGATTAGTGTTCAGTGAGAGTGAACCATCTATTATTTACTTATCTGGGAGTGAAAAAGAATCATTTTCCTAATAATTCTTGCCTTAAACTGTGGTTGCTTTTGTCTCCCCAGGCCTGTCCCTTTTAGATCTCAGACTATCATTTTGGACGACATAACTGACTCTAAGAAACAACCTGCATGCTGTGTGTTCACTCAGTTCTGTCTGACTCTATGGACTGTAGCCTGCCAGACTATTCTGTCCATGGGATTTTCTAGGCAAGAATACTGGAGTGGGTTGCCGTTTCCTCCTCTAGCAGATCTTCCTAACCCAGGGATCCAACCTGTGACTCCCATGTCTCCTGCACTGTAGGCAGATTCTTTACTACTGAGCCGTGGGGGAAGCCCTAAGAAACAACGAAGACCTCATATAAGTCCCTGCTTGTTGGCAGCCATACAGATTATAATTTGCAACCTACAAATGAGTTGGTGTGGTATTTATTAAAATCAGTTAGCAAAAATCTTGTGTTTTTTGATGGACTAATCAAAGATCAAATGCTCAGTGATTTTCTTTACAGAATTATTTATATTCTTTGTCCTAAATCTGCACTTTTATGATCTAAAACACATTTTCTTTCTTTAAATTTATTTATTTATTTTAATTGGAGGCTAATTACTTTACAGTATTGTAGTGGTTTTTGTCATACATTGACATGAATCAGCCATGGGTGTACATGTGTTTCCCATCCTGAACCCCCCTCCCACCTCCCTCCCCATCCCATCCCTTAGGGTCATCCCAGGGCACCAGCCCTGAGTGCCCTGTCTCATGCATCGAACCTGGACTGGCGATCTATTTCACATATGATAATATACATGTTTCAATGCTATTCTTTCAAATCATCCCACCCTCGCCTTCTCCCACAGAGTTCTTTACATCTGCGTCTCTTTTGCTGTAAGACACATTTCTTAATAGAAATATTTCTGCCCTGGAGAGGTTGTGAGGATAAAGTTAATAGCTGAATGATTTCGCTCACCTAACAGCAGCCTCTCTCCCTCCTTCAGCCAAAACATATTGATTGTTATGTTCTACTGCTGTCATAAATAGGTATTATTGAGGCATAAACAGTAAAACTAAACAAAATGAAGAAGAATTTGGCCAGGCACCAGTCTACAACTGCAGTGAAGAGCTGCTATTTTGAGTTTGAACTTGAAGAACCCTATCGGCTTCAAAATAAAAAAGTTAACAAAGAAAATAAGCAATTACTCTCTAATATTTGTATTTTTTAACAGAGAGATAAATTAAAAAGAGCATCTGTATAGCAAAGAACTGTTGTAAGTATCAAAAACCACAGATGGGTGGGTTTTTTAAATCTTTTCTAAAACTGTAAGTAAAATCGTAAAAATGTAAGGAAAACTTAAAAAAAAAATCTGTTGAGCAGAATGTTAATGTGGTAAAAATTGGTTTGCATATATAAAGATGGCTTTGAAATGGCCCTACTGCCCAGAAGACCCTTTCAAGAAGCTATAATTAAATCACTACTTGGTTGTAAGTGGACTTCATAACAGATAGTCTGAATCTGCCTCCATTTAAACCTCTTAATAAAATTGTTAACAGACCAGAAACTTTATTATTTCCACAACCATAAAATTTCAACTAGATCTTCTTTTAAAAAGAAAGTATGCCTTGTCTCAGCTTGGTTTTTTTTTCAAGAGGTATTTATTTATTGGCTGTGCTGGGTCTTTGTCGCTCTGGCTTTTTCTCTAGTTGCAGTGAGCAGGGCTTACTCTTTCGTGTGCACGGGCTTCTTGTTGCAGTGGCTTCTTCTCTTACAGATCACAGGTTCTAGGTGCACGGTCTTCAGGAGTTGCAGTACGTAGGCTCGGTAGTTATGACACAGAGGCTCAGTTGCCCCACGGCGTGTGGGATCTTCCCAGACCAGGGATCAAACTGGTATTCCTTGCATGCAAGGCATATTCTTAATCATTGGACCACCAGGGAAGCCCTCAGCTGATTTATAATGGAGTTAATAGGTGAAAAGGGCAAAGTGTGGTGTTTGGGTTGCAATTCTGGAAGTTAGAGGAGTGTTGGGTTGATTCCTGTCTTCGGGAAGGTTTCTGCTTCCTGCTTAATTTCATTATCTGTTCTTGATGAAATGATATACCATCCAGATTACAAATGAGAAGGCTAGAATAACTGGAGCCAGGGGAATGGCACACGTCCAGAGTTCATTGGCGAGAAAGGAGCAACACAAGGAGTGGCAGTGACTGTGTCCCTGGGGGCACAGTGGCACCAACTACCTGGCTGGCCAAGGTGAAGAGCCGTTTTGGCGTCTGCCTCGGCAGTGAGTCGGGGCTTCGGCCAGAGTTCCGGCACCATCCTAGCCCTCCAAACTGAATGACAGCTGAGAGTTCCCAGAGTCATACTCTCCACTAGTCATTTGTAAAAGCACATTTGAAATGTATTTCAGATACATTTTGTCATATTTGCCTCGGGATTTTGTCACTCAGTTCAGTTCAGTCGCTCAGTCGTGTCCGACTCTTTGCAACCCCATGGACTGCAGCATGCCAGGCTTCCCTGTCCATCACCAACTCCCGGGAGCTTGCTCAAACTCAGATCCATCAAGTTGGTGATGCCATCCAACCATCTCATCCTCTGTCATCCCATTCCCCTCCTGCCTTCCATCTTTCCCAGCATCAGGGTCTTTTCCAATGAGTCAGTTCTTTGCATCAGGTGGCCTAAGTATTGGAGTTTCAGCTTCAGCATCAGTCCTTCCAATGAATATTCAGGACTGATTTCCTTTAGGATTGATTTTGCCATTATGCCCTGACTAACACCCACACACAGGTAACTAGCAAGTGTCTCCCCTGATGCCCTTTGTGGAGATTTCTGGTCTAAATCTAATGGCTTCCATTTCTGAAGATCATTTTGTGTTGGGGTGCTTGTAGTGAATGTCTCCTCTCCCCACTTCTTCCTCCTATTTCCATCCCCAAAGTAATAGAAATTTTTTCATCTCCTAATGTGGACAGAGGAGCCTGGCTCCTCATGGGCTATAGTCCATGAGGTCACAAAAGAGTTGGACACGACTTAGTGACTAAACAACAAGGATAATTGTTGTCACTGTTAATAGACTTCTGAAAATATTGCACTGTAGCTCCTAACTGGATCCCTCAAACCATTAGGTTGAAAAACTATTATCAACTCAAGTATAATCTATTAATCTGATGATGAATTATGGGCTAAATATAAATATACTAAAAGCTAAATCAGAGCCAAACAATTTAAGATTTCATAAATTATGGTTTATTTATGTTTTGCTTCCGAAATCCAAATATTATCCAAGATGTATACCACTCTTTCACCAGAGGTACTTGGAACTGAAAGTCAGTTTGACGAACTAACTTCGTAGCTTGAAACTGTTAAATTCAGCAGACTTGAGAAATGCAAATTTGTGGATGGTTTCTTTATTAATGGCTACTAATATTGGCCAGTAATCAAGGTAGACTTTTAGTAAATAATTACCTACTGAATTGCTATATAAATAGGATAATTCCTGAATTCCTAATCATCTTCCCTGCTAAACCTTAATGTCAAAATAAATTGCCTTAGGAAGTAGTAACTGCCTTTCCTTATATTAGCTATAACATATTAATTGCAAGTGCTTTTTAAAAATCATTTGTAGACTAGGCTCTCCCAGATTTTTGTATAAATATGAAAATATCCCTGCAGTAAGCAATTAATAAAAAAGGGATTCTTAGATTAATGGCTTGAGTATGTACTAGCCTCAAGGTCACTATTAGAAGTCACATTTGAAATCTAAGTAACTTCCTTCATTCTCTCTTCAGATTCTCCAATGACAATTTGGTTGAAAAGAGTGGGCTTTTAAAATGAGTAATTAACATCATTTGAAAGAACTGGGCTTTCTTAATATAATCACAGTATGATTTTTAATACATACCAAACCCCCAGATCTGCTAGGTTAAAATACAGATTCCATGATTTTATTACTGTCAGTGCCCTAATTTGGATGAACTTTGTCCTTTGACAATGAACACCCACAGGTAGAATCAGAGGGGAGAGGGAGTAAACTAGTAATGAAGGGATTTGTATGCTTGCTTTATCTTCCTTCCCATACCCAGGAATGATTTCTGGCACAGGCAGGAGCAGGTTTGTCTAGACTGATAACCATGTCTTCTTCCCCATGTCTTCTTGCCCCATCTGTCCTAACTCTGCTCTCAATTAAAGGGTGATTGAATCAGTGAATTCTCGTGCCATGGGCCGACTCTCTGCATCTGATTTGTTGTGTGCCAGGCCTCTGCAATGCTCTCCTAAGCCAGTCTGTCCTGTGCTGACCTTGTTTTTGAAAACTCTGGGAACAACACTATTACCAGTCTATTATCTTGCATCACCCAAGTAACATGTAACACTGCTGCTTCAATTCCTTCTTTCCCCGGGTTAGCTAAAATAAAACATCTCAATAATCAGAAACATTGCCTGCAAGTTTTCTTTGAAAAATTGTCATTTCAGAGATTTAAAAATGTACGATGACAAGTTTACTTTTGCACATTGTGGCTTTAGAATGCTATTTCCTAGTCTGACTGTGTGACTTCAATTTTTCAATTATAACATTTTGTTTTATTCCCAGCTCTTGTGGTAGCTGTTCTGCGCTTCATACAACTGAAACCAAAGGTTTTAAATCCGTGGCTGAATATTAGTGGCTTGGTGGCTCTCTGTCTGGCTTCCTTTGGAATGACCTTACTTGGTAATTTTCAGGTACTTCATTTGGCCTTTTTCATCTCCATCTCATGCTTCGCCTATATGATTATCACAGCCAGTAGGGTATAGTCACTATGTGGCCCATAAAATTCTCCATGGACTTTGAAAAACATTCTAACAGTGGTTCCTAATAATGCACAGGTTCTCCAGCAGGCAGCCTGTCTGATCATTGAGCCTCACCTCAGTCAGTTCAGTCGCTCAATCGTGTCCAACTCTTTGCAAGCCCATGGACTGCAGCATGCCAGGCTTCCCTTGTCCATACATGGGAAAGTCCTCGCTGCACATCAGACATGGAGCACAGCTACTGGGAAACGCAGCTACTAAAATAGCTGTGTATTTTCTACAAGGGCTTTCAAAGTGCCGTATACTTTTTTCATAACAAATTGTGTCCTAATCTGCCTTTCTAGAAAACTAATAGAACCATTGCCTTTCTATAATTAAACATTGAACATCCTTATTGGATGAAAGCTTGTGTTTCAGATTAGCAGGCTCACATGGGAGTTAGTTTGAAAATCCAGAATTTCTTTAGAATACCTGTGACTTGTATAAAGATGTACTAACCCTAACTCTTCTTCCCAGAAATATAAAAGTGCAAGGTCATTTAGGGACTTTCCTGGTGGCTCAGGTGGTAAAGAATCTGCCTGCAATGCAGGAGACTCAGGTTTGATCCCTAGAGGAGGGACTCCTGGAGGAGGAAATGGCAACCCACTCCAGTATTCTTCCCTGAAAAATCCCATGGACAGAGGCGCCTGGCTGGCTACAGTCCATGGGATTGCAAAGAGGCATATACCACTGAGCGACTAACACACACCCAAGGTCATTTAAGCATAATTTCCCTTGTCAATACCATCACTCAACTCTTGACTTCATTTTTAAGTCATGGAGACCACTGCACTGTTACAGTGGTTGTCTGTTCTCCCTGCCTCCATTTCCTCCCCAGCATCCTCCAGCCTCTGCTAAATACTGCTACTAGAAACTTCCTTCTTGCAATTAAACGCTGATCCTGACACTCCTCCCTTGTCTACTGAGTGAAATCCAAATGGTGAAGGCATTCCAGACACTCAGCACTCCAGTGAGTGTTTCATAATGTTCTCACTGAAAATACGGTAGTGGGTTTTCTAAGACTGACTCTTGCCCTGACTCCCCAGTGCGGGTGATCCATTAAATTAGTATCTCATTGGAAGAAGGCAATGGCACCCCACTCCAGTACTCTTGCCTGGAAAATCTCGTGGACGGAGGAACCTGGTGGGCTGCAGTCATGGCGTCGCTAAGAGTCGGATACGACTGAGCGACTGCACTTTCACTTTTCACTTTCATGCATTGGAGAAGGAAATGGCAACCCACTCCAGTGTCCTTGCCTGGAGAATCCCAGGGTGGGGGAGCCTGGTGGGCTGCCGTCTATGGGGTCGCACAGAGTCAGACACGACTGAAGCAACTTAGCAGCAGCAGCAGTATCTCATTCCCCCAGACATCCCCTGGTACAGTATTTTTTTACTTAACAGGTCATCTAACAGATAGGCCTGCAATCCCACCAACTCCTCTAATTACCCAAGGTCTCATTCCATATCAACCCCAATAATGAGAAAGCTGCCTTCTTAGAACCTATTGCCTTGGACAGTGAAGTATCAGGAGAATATTTGAGAGTTTATCTGTTGAGCTCCAAAATGTTAGGGCACAGAGCATTTTTTTTCTATTGAGATTTTGGTGGGAGTCTTTCTTCCACTTATGCTTCTGTGCTACAAGTGCTGGCATGTTGTAAAAAGCTCAATAACTATCATTTCTTTCAACTGGGTCTTGGATGGAAGTTACTGAGTAGACATTTTGGTTTTCACTTAAGTTCCCTAAAGAATCCCATTGATGGGTTTCTTTAATGCCATTGATGGGTTTCTTCAATCCCACTGATTGAACCACAAATATTCAAAACCATCAATAATGACACTACATGTTCTTCACAGCACATTTTCTGGAGTATCTACAGAGATTACAGGAGAAACAAATAATGCAGTTGCCTATTGAGAAACCAGGTAACTACTATATGAGATAGGAGACAGACTTTTCAACCTGTACTCTTTTCATAATTTTTAAAAATTTGACCCATGTTACTAAATATACCATCTATTTTTAAAACTAGATTTAAAAAATAAATAAACAGATTATGTACAACATGGAAAGCCAGTTTTCTAGAAGAATTTGATTTGGGGAATCATTATTTAAAATGTTTCAAAAATATGTGTTTTGACCTGTTGGGTGGTGGTTCTTCTCAAAGAAGAAAAAAATCCTACTGTACTACTGTGTATTTTTTAAATCAGCGGGCAATGATTTGAGCAGTTTACATCTCTCACTTCCAAATGAGACAACCCAAATGGGTCTCCTTTAACCTATTAACTGTATGAAGGCCTTGACCATGAATCTTCAAACACTGTTGCCTTTTAATGGGTCTCCAGATATGGCAAAAGCTCATAAGTGCATTTTTCTTATTATAATGGGGGAGAAAAGGGAATTTCCTGGCAGTCCAGTAGTTAGAACTGCATGCTTCCCCTGCAGGGGGCACAGGTTCAACCTAACAATGATTGGCCACATTACAGAACAGAGTAGATAACAACCAGTGTTGTTAGTTGTCCAGGCCAATGAAATCTTGACCTGCTTAGAATTGGCCTCAATCAGTAAATACACAGCCAGATTCTGGTCTCATTTCTTAATCTAGAGAACAGAGTTTGGGGTTTATGTCTGTAAAAACTTGACATTTCTCTTTTTATGTGTAACTTTCCTGCCTTTTTCTTTTACTTTTCCCCAAAGCTTTTCTGGAAAATAAATTCAAACAATAAATCACCACTGCCTGTTCATTCATTGGTTCATCTAAGCAAATGCTTTGAGGTTTGAGGGTACTAGTCATTTCCCTGCTTTCCCTCAGAGTTCAAACCAATGGAGAACAGACCCAAAGAGCTAGTGGAGATGAAGGATTTTGCTCTTTCTACAATCTGTTAGCCCGCTCTTAGAACATCTCTTTACCTATTTCTTTCTCCTTCATGTGTTCCATTGGCCTGTATGTATTTTCTGAATGGGCCTCCACAAGTCATTGTCTGTTCATCCCTTAGCTCACAAATGATGAAGAAATCCATAATGTCGGAACTTCCTTGACTTTTGGATTTGGCACGTTGACCTGCTGGATTCAGGCGGCGCTGACACTCAAAGTCAACATCAAGAATGAAGGACGGAAGGTTGGAATTCCACGAGTTATTCTCTCAGCGTCCATCACTCTCTGCGTGGTCCTCTGTATCCTTTGGGTGTGAAAAGGTTCTCTGCCAGTGAGATTAAAACACAGAGGACTTGTCCTTGTAGAAGATGAGAACATTGCCATTCTCAGTTGCTTAGGATATACTGTCAGATCATCTCAGAATATTAGACAAAAACAAAAAGTAAAAGTAAAAACCAAAACCGCTCAGACCTACTTTTCATGCCAAAGAGGAGATGGAGAACTAAAGATAAAACAAGCGCTGCCTGCTCAAAACTGTTTCAATCTGTAGGAATGGTGTCATGCATGCACCTTATCACAAATGGCGTGAGGTTTCCTTTTGTGAAATAGATAGAATGCATAACCCAAGAGGGAATTGTGCTTTTTTTCTTCCATCTTGACAATTTTTTTTTTCATTTGTGACTTTATCTTGGCTCTGTTATTTCATTTAATTTATTAAGCTGTAAAAATGAATTTCAAGAGGCAAAAATACATTTCTAACTTTCAGAAAAACAAGTACACTTTTCTGGAAAAGAAATTCAAGAACTAGATTACCACAGCCTGCACTGTTGTCCCAAACAAATAATTTTGAGGTTTTGATGTGCTGTTTCCCTTCCTCCCTTGGAGTTTGAACCAATGGAGAACAGTCACAAGGAGACAAATGGGTGCCAAATGGGTGTGAAGAAATCAGCCTTTATTCCTAGTAAACTTGGAAGGGAGAATTATGCAGGCCTCCTATCTCACACGTTAGAATCCAATTTATCCACCCAGTAACAAGTAGAGAAATCAGGAAAAGACAGAGAACAGCACTTCACTCAGTTGAACCCCAAACAGATTGCAGAGGGACTAGTCTAGGGTGGAGCCCAGTGGAAGCGGGCCAGTTCCTAGCCCACCAGTCAGATCAGTCAATCATTCCTAAGTGTTCACTCCAATAGGTTCTCTGGAAACCGTGGAGAAGGGAATAAGGTTCCTAGATGGCAAACTGTATAATGAACACGAATGTTTTACAGTTATAGAAACTGTTACACAGTTTATAGAAACTGTATAACTTCATGAATAGCCAGTATTTATTGGGCACTTATAATGTGCTAGGCATTATTATAAGCAACTTTAAATATGTCTACGCTTTTAATCCTCACTTAACAAGGATAGTAACAGAGGTTAGTTACCCAAGATCACACATGGAATGTGTCAGTTTGTTTTAAACTCAGGCTCAGTTCTTTTACTTAGAGTGGCTTTAAAATATGAAAACATTTAGTGTTCAAAGACGTTCTTTAGTTAGTGGAGTATTTAGAGGGGTTTATTTCTTCTTCCTTCCCAAACTGCCATTCAATCATTTTAGGGGTTTGCTGAAGTTCTATGGTCACATTAGATAGAGAACATCAAAGGACTTGAAATTCAAGCCAAAAGTTGCTTATTACTAGTAATCTGAGTAAATAGGTCAGAATTATTTTATGAGTAAAGTCAGAATTCTGCCAGTGTGAGATCTGAAGATGTATCCCTCCCCTATTAAGTAATAATAATATTGTTTTGGCAATATTTTGAACCCTCAGTCAGAAGAGTATGTGAGGGTTTTGAGTTACTTTTAATTTTGAGCTTATACTAAACAATTCTGATCCATGTTATTTCTGAAGACTTGGAACCATTTCTTGGTTCCCTGGTGAATGGATCCAAGTCTAGTCAGGAGAGCAAAGTTTAGCTGAAGTAGTTCTCACATACTTTTTTGCTCTCTGAAAATTTCCCAAGATTTTAAGTCTAAGTTCTGAAGGTAGAGCTAATTCTAAGGGAACATTTCTGACTTTTCTAAATAACTTTATTTAGTCCTTGACCTCTTAGCCTTTCACTAGAGCATCGGTCCCCAACCTTTTTGGCAGCAGGGACCAGTTTCATGGAAGACAGTTTTTCCATGGACTGGGGCGGTGGGGAGAGGCTGATGGTTTCAGGATGTTTCTCATCAGGAGTGCCAAACCTAGATGCTTTGGACAGGCAGTTCAAGATAGGGCTCACGCTATCATGAGAATCTAATGCCTCCACTGATCTGATAGGAGGTGGAGCTCAGGTGTAATGAGAGCAATAGGGAGCAGCTGAAAACATAGAGGAAACTTCGCTCCCTCACCTGCCACTCACCTCCTGCTGTGCATCCCGGTTCCTAACAGGCTATGGACCAGCAGCAGTCCATGACCTGGGGGTTGGGGACCCCTGCAATCAAAAATATTATGAACCTTCCTTCTTCCAAGCTCCTACCTTTATATATACTGAAGTGTGTGTGTGTGTATGTGTGTGTACATATATGCATATAGTTCATATATATTCAGGCATAGACATATCATCTGTTCCTTTGATTTCTTAGTTGCCTATTTTTATTTGGGCACAAGTTTAATGCAACACCAGGAATGAAACCAGCCTATACAATATTGTCTGAAAGACAGTAATAAAACTTAGAGGAAGGAATGCCACTTAAACATCGTTGGCAGCACTGCAAAGACAAATACAGCTTATATGGATGTAGTTCGCTATTTGGTAAGTACACCTTGTTCCATAGTCATTTGCAGTCTCTTTTAAAAATATAACATTATTTTTCTGGCCAAATAATTACTTTGGAATTATAAGTCTTTAGCTAGTCTCACAGTTTATTAGGTCACCATCAAGAATAGTGGTCGAATACATGGGCAAGGACTCAGAGTTCTTGTGTTTGAACCCCAGTTCCACCAAATACGTGTGTTACCCATTTGGCCTCCATTTCCCTATGTTAAGGGCTTCCTTGATGGCGCAACAGGTAAAGAATCTGCCTGCAATGCAGGAGACACGGGAGACTTGGGTAGGAAATGGCAACCCACTGCAGTATTCTTGCCTGGAAAACTCCATGGACAGAGGAGCCTGGAGGGCTTCAGTCCATGGGGTCACAAAGAGCTGGACACTACTGAGCATGCACGCATGCCCCTGTACTCCCTATTTTTAAAAATTAATTATTTTTAACTGAAGGATAATTGCTTTCAACATTGTGTTGGTCTCTGCCATACATCAGCATGAATCAGCCCTAGGTGTACATATATCCTCTCCCTCCTGAACCTCCCTCCCACCCCCTCGAGATTGTCACAGAGCCCCGGTTTGTTACCCGAGTCATACAGCAAATTCCCACTGGCTGTTTCTTTTACATACGGTGGTGGAGACGTTTCCATGCTATTCTCTCCATTCGTCCCCCCTCTCCTTCCGCTCCCCCCGCTGTGTCCACAAGCCTGTTCCCTATGTCTGCGTCTCCTCTGCGGCCCTGAAAATAGGTTCATCGGTCTGTGCTCCCTATTTTAAACAAACTGATGATAATAGGATGTTGTGAGCGTCAAGCTAGGTGTTCCATGAAAGCGCCTAGAAGCATGTCTGGCACAAAGGAAGGGCTGAATAACATGACCTTGTATTATTTATGTAGACAGAGTTCAGCTGGCCCTGTCAAGTTCTTTGGCTCTTTTCTGTCACCTATCTCTGCCCAGAGAAGAGCCCAGCCTTAACGTGGCCAATGGAGGCACTTTCCTTGACCACCTCTCCCCAGACTTCATCCTCATGGCACAAGGCATCCACATGTACGCCGCCAGGGTCCAGTGGGGTCTGGTCATGTGCTTCCTGTCTTACTTTGGCACCTTTGCCGTGGAGTTCCGGCATTATCGCTACGAGATTGTTTGCTCCGAATACCAGGAGAACTTCCTAAGCTTCTCAGAAAGCCTGTCTGAAGCTTCCGAGTATCAAACCGACCAGGTGTAACCCTTCAGCTTTTCCTTGCCAGGGAGGTGGGTGTGGCAGCGAGGGAGGGGCCAGGACACACCCACAGGACTTGACATATAACCACACACACACACACACACACACACACACACGCGCGCGCAGAAACACACATTCGTGGCCACATTTGCCAAATGAGCTTTTCAGGGCGAGTTATTTTACGAAAAAGCACAAGCCCTATATGTCGAAACACACGCTGTTACACTGAAAATATAATGCACGACAGAGCAAGAAGCTTGTGCATGATCACGTCTTTTCCCCTCTCTCCCAACACCCCCTGTTCTTCTTGTCCTCTTCGCATACTCCAGCCACTATGATCACCCTACCTTGGGTAGGGCAGGCCAAATGTAACGTGGGAACAGTGCCAACTCCCAAAGTTGCCTTCAGATCCAAAGGGCTTGGAACCAGCTCATGAGGAAATTGTGAATCTGGCTCTTGAATGGACCAAGTATCATTTACTTGGACGGACACTGTATAGAGATGTGACCCCTCGTAATCTGCGGACGATGTGGGATCAAAGGATGGAACTTTCCCAGAGAAACTCCCTTCATCGTCGCTCAGTGGTTGGCTGACCAGATTCGACGCTGTAAGCTGTGAGAGGGAAGTCCACCACATGATTTGGACTTTACTGTGACTGGGAAAATATTTCCCAATGTGAATATTTGCAGGACCAAGGTCTGCCAGGCATGGAGAGATGGGGGCAGCCAGGGTGTGGTTTCGTTTTTGCTTCCATAGTACGCTATGTTTGGTTTTTATTTTCTACTTCGTGATTTGCTTTCTTTTTTTTTGTAAGGAACTACCATGGGTCTTTCAAGGTCTCGTGGATAAAGATGTAGACCAAATGCAAGAACTGAACTTGTTTGGGGTTCAACCGTGATAAAGCGGGGGGAAAAGGTCACCTGTAGGCTCAATTTGCTGCTTTTATGTTTGAAGCTAAGAAAATAGTCACAGAAAAGCACAAAGGTGATAAAAAGAACTCCTTCTGGACATTTGTCAAAGGTAGGAGTTTTAGAGCATCTTGTTGGAGGTTCAAATAAGAGGGGAGTTTCTCAAATGGACCCATCGCTTAAATTTTGTATTGGGGTGGTGGAGGTTACGGGCTTTTCATTCTCAGAATTTGTAGGAGCCAGTTAGAAGGGTACCCTCCCCCCACAAACAAACTGGTTCAGCTAGTGCCCTACAACTCAGCATGTAGTTTCCACCTGCAAAGAGTTTAGATCTCAAACTGTAGGCCTGGGCTTTATAGAGGCTGTGTTTCATAAAAATGAGCAGAATTCTAAATTCAAAATGTCTTGGAGTGGGCCAAGCTGACAGACCCTGTGAGTGCACTTTGTTTCAAGAAATCCCCAAATTCACTTCGCAGGGACTTGAGATTTCAAGGACTATAATGTGAACAATGTTTTTTAACGCAACACAAACTCTGAGCTTCTTGAGGAGGGGGTTCAACGACTTTTCACTTCTGTGTTTATCCCCACTTCTTAGCACAGTGCCTGGCACACATTAGGTGCTCAACCAACGTCTGTTGACTAGAATTACTGGTAATTTAGAGTGGGAAAAGGGCGCATCAGAGAAAGACTCAAAGATGAATGAGAGAGAAGATGACAGTTTCCTGCAAGATAGGAATGGAAGAAATCATGAGGTGGGGGAGGAAGAATACCTCTAACAGCCAAGTAAAATGTGAGAAAAAAAAGAGTGTTCTCCTATTAGAAAGGCATCTTACTGTAAATAGTCCAAGGTGACATTTGTTATTTTTGAATACTGCTTTGGAAGTTTTTTTTCATTTTTATATTTTAAAAATTTTATCAAAGAACAAAGATTTATGAAGTTTTCTTTTACTCTACACAATCCAAGTTAAATAGCTTTTGGTGATGCACTGTACACTTTTTAAGAGTATATCTAATAGCACATTTTAACAGAATCAAGCAATGACTGGCATTATTCATTGAGATCTGATCGCTAAATAAAATTCTTTTATGCAGAATTGTGATTTTTTTTTTTTGGCCTCTTCAAAGAACATTCCTTCTCTAATATTGAAGCATAGGTAAACCCAATGAGACATTATGTTGAAACTGAACTTCAGTGTTACACCGATAGCATATTTGTAGGGCGTTTGGCAACACTAACAACCAAGTCTCTGATTCTCCAGACACCAATTGGGTGTCCTACAATTCAGTTCAATTCTGACACTACCCAAAGTTATTGTCAGACTCCACCAGCTTAAAGGCTCTGTCCCATAAAATCGCCCTCACTTCCTATGCTGGTCACAAGTGTCAGGTTCCCAGATTACCTTAGGTTCAACCTGCTCATAAAATCAGAGGGTTCCCACAACTCTCTTCCTCTCCCTTCAATGTTTTCCTGAGAACAGCTCATAGAACTTGGGCAGACAATTTACGTCAATTTGCTGGTTTATCATAAAAGAGACAGCTTAGGTTTTCCTGGTGGCACTGTGGATAGGAATCTGCCTACGAATGCAGGGGACACAGGTTCGATCCCTCGTCCAGGAAGATTCCACGTGCCTCAGAGCAACTAAGCCTGTACGCCACAACTACCGAGGCTGCGTGCTGCAGGTACTGAGCCTGTGTGCCTAGAGCCGGTGCTCTGCAACACGAGAAGCCACTGCAATGAGAAGCCCGTGCATCACTGCTACAGAGTAAATCCCAGTCTCCTAGGTGCAGCAACAAAGACCCAGTGCTGCCAAAGATGAATAATTAAAAAAAAAAAAGCTATAGCTTCAGAACAGCCAAGTGGAAGAGATGCACAGGACAAGGAAAGCGAGGGGCGCAGGGGCACACCATCCTCCCGGGGTTCAATGTGCTCACCAACGAAGGAGCTCTCTAAATCTCAACTGCTGAAGAGAGTACAGACCGTCCCCTCCAGCCCCCTCCCCCACTCCTGCTTGGAGGTCCAGCAGGAGATCTGGCCACTTGGTCTTCCTGGTGACTGGCTTCACCCTGAGGCCATCTAGAGGCCCCACCCATAGTGATCTCATGAGCATAAACTCAAGTGTGATCAAAGGGGCTCATTTTGAGAAACAAAAGCTCCCCCTATCACTTGGAAAATTCCAAGCTTTAGGAGCTCTTGGCAGGAACCAAAGACAAAGACCAAATAAAATTTTGTATTAGAGCACAGAGACACGTAAAGATCTAGACGACAGAACCTCCTAGGAGTTAAGGACTCCAGTATTCATCTAGGAGGACAAGACCAGGGAGCCTGCATTTGGGGTGAGCATCCTTAGAGGAGCTAATGCAGACGACCCAGAGAACACAGTAGGAAATAACACTGCACTGTGTTTCTGGTAGTCCAGCTAAGTCTCTTGAAAACTGCCCTTCCTGGTTAGGAGAGAAATATTTTAAAAACAACATTCGAGGTTCAAGTTTTTGATTCAGTGGCGAACTGACAGTGAGGTCAAGTTGCATTACCTGTGTTACGTACTGGATTTTCTTTGCACACGGTATGGAAAAGCAAAACTTGCATATCCTGAAATTTGCAATTTGCTAGTTATCATGGAGACTGGTATATCACTGCTTATTTTTGTCCTTAGGCGCTGAGTCAGGATGAATTAGGTTTTTGCCTTCCCAAAATAAAACTAACAAAACTAAAGTTTATTTCTCAAACTAGGTGTCTATCCTAGATGAGCAAGGAGGCTCTGCTCATCATTATGACTCAGATGTTGGCTGACAGAGGCTTCATCTTTTTTTTCCCTCTAGCCACACCATGGACTATGTGGGATCTTAGTTTCTCGACCAGGGATTGAACTCAAGCCCCCCTGCTGTGGAATGGTGGAGCCCTCACCACTGGACTGCCAGGGAACTTCTAAATCTTCATCTTAAAACTGCTTTCATAGCTGCTTGACAGCCAAGAAGATGTGGGAGACTGCTCACTGGTTTTAAAACCGCTATGAAGTGACAAATATCACTTAGCTTGCGTTTCACTGGTGAGGGCAAATCACCATAGCCAAGGGTGGCTCTCTGGCTGTGTGCCCAGAGTAGGAGAAGCCTTTGTGAACAATCTTGTGACTTACTGCCACAAGATTCATATTTAGGTTTTTTTAGGGGGGTTGGAGGTGGGATGTTACTGATTTACTTTTATTGAAATCTCATTGACTTACATTAAGTTTTAAAGACTTTTTGAGTTACTGTCCTTCCTTTGAAATGGGAGAATTGTTAAAGAACTCATCAACAGGGACTTCCCTGGTGGTCCAGTGGCTAAGACTCTGTGCTCCCAATGCAGGGGGTCTAGGTTTGATCCCTGGTCAGGGAACGAGATCCCACATGCTGCAACGAAGAGTCTGCATGCCGCAACTAAAGATCCCACATGCCACAACCAAGATGGAAGATCTTGCATGCCGCAACTAAGACCCAGTGCTGCCAAAAAAAAAAGAAACTCATCATCATACAGAAATGGAGGAAGGAGGCGAACTGTGGGGTTAGTTAAACACCTAATTACAAGTGTGAAGAACCATCTAAACAGCAGCTAAATGACAGAAATGCAATTCCACCAAGCCTAAGGACTCTTAGCCACATTTAAAATGTGTCAGTCCTCCAAAGTAGTGGGAAGTTTGGAGAAAGAGAATTCCACATATGAAACAAGTTGACTTTCACATGGTATAGAAAAGCAAAACTTGCATATCCTGAAATTTGCAATTTGCTGGTTATCGTGGAGACAATAACTAGTTCTCTATCTGTTCAGAGTTCCTATTAACATTCCTCAAAGTGAGGGTTCCAAGGAACAGCAAATCTGAAGTGCAAGGAAGGGAAGGGGAGTGAGAAGGTTAGGTCCGTCACTGGGAAAGCAAAGATCTTTTCATTAGCATAAATATTCTTTTATTTCTCCTGTCTTAAAAAGTACACAGGGGCTTCCCTGGTGGTCCAGCGGTTAAGAATCCACCTGCCAATGCAAGGAATATGAGTTCAATCCCTGGTCCGGGAAGATCCCACATGCTGAGGAGCAACTCAGCCCATGCACCACATCTATGGAGCCTGTGCGCCCAGAGCCATGCTCTGCAACAAGAGAAGGTGCCACAATGAGAAGCCCGTGCACCGAAACCAGAGCAGCCCCCGACGGCTGCAACGAGAGAAGGCCCCCAGGCAGCAGTGAAGACCCAGCTCAGTCATAAAGAAACAAATTTTAAAGCAAACAAAAGAAACAACAAAAAGTCCATATTTGCTGTTCCCAGCCCCTCCCACTTTTTGTTTTTAATTTATTGAAATACAGTTGACTTACAATGTTGTATTATTTCTGCTGCACAACAAAGTGACTCAGTTATCCATTTTTTTTCATATTCTTTTCCATTACGGCTTATCACAGGATGCTGAATACAGTTCCCTGCGCCACATAGTAGGACCAGTTCTTGGCTGAACCCACTCCAGTCACGCTGTGGCTGGTACCACTTCACTGGACCTGCTGTCCTCAAGTTCTCCTTGTCATGTTGTAGACACAGTTTAATATTTTACAGAGCTTCACCACTGGATCACCTACACTGTCTTCATGTGGCTTCCAGAACATCACACTCTTAGTCTCCTTCCTGCTCCTGTCCACTCCTCAGTCTCCTTTCCTGGGCCGCCTTCTCCCAGACATCCTGACGTCGGATGACCATCCTAACACTGGTTCCGTGGCTCAGGCCTTGGAACTGTTCCTTCCCATCCACACTCCTGCTCTTGGTGACTTCATCCAGTCTTCTAGTTTGAACTGTTGCCATATACTCACCTCTCCCAGCTTTTCCAGCCCAGACCTTTATCCTAAATGCCAGGCCTATATATTCAACTACCTTTGTGGCATCTCCCCTCAAGCGCACCTCAAGTTTAACAGTCCTGATTTGATCCCTTTAAAGTCATTCCTTCAGGCATGTTCCCGTATAAGTTAAAGACAACTCATCTTCCAGTTGCCAGGCTGAAACCTTGAAGTCATTCTTATCTCTTCCTTCTTTCACACCCACATCTGTCAGCAAATTCATTCTGCTTTATCTTCAAATTATAGTAGAGTTTATCCCCTGCTACCATCTGGTCCAAACCACTTCCATCTCGCCTGGATTTTTATAATAGCTACAAAAACTAGTTTCTCTGCCTTTTCATTTGCTCCCTTCAGACTGTCCTCAACATAGCAGTCAAAATGATCTTAGATCATCATACTCCACTTAAAATCCTCCAATGGCTTCTCTTTTACTTAGACTAAAAGCCCAAATCACTGAAATGCCCTACAAAGGTTAATAACACCTGCCTCCTCATCTTAAAAAAAAAAAAAAAAAATGTGGCTGCAAGCCAGATCTTAGTTGTAGCACCTGAGATCTTCATTGCCACATGAGGGATTAGTTATGGTGTATGGGATCTAGTTCTCTGATCAGGGATAGAACCCAGGCCCCCTGCTCTGGGAGCGTGAAGTCTTAACTGCTAGACCACCAGGGAAGTCCTTGCCTCTCTCCTTTTCATTCTCTCTGATCCGGCCCCTCTGACTCCATGTGTTCCCCTAAGAGCCAGGCATGCTCTGAACTCAGGACCTTTGCACTTGATAAAAACCTCTGACTTGGATAATCTTCCCCCAGATACTTAAAACTCTTACCTTCTTCACCCCCTCAAGTGTTACTTTCTCACTGGGGCCTCTCTGGCCTCTAAAATCCACCCCCTGCAAGTCCATTCCAGCACGGTCCCTCTTTTCAGCTTTATTTTTGCTCCACAGCATTTTTAAAAAAACATGGTCCTATAATTATGAAAATGTTTAACATGCATAACACTAACACACTTTACTTATTTTATTATCGCATCCTCTCTACCCCTAAAAGGCAAGCCCCATGAGGGCAGGGATTTTTGTCTGCCACATACCTGGTTCCTAGAACAGTGCCTGGCACACAGTTAAGTGCTTAGCAAGTATTTTTTAAATAAATGGCTCTTAGTGACAACCCCGCCCGCTCTGTTAGTTTTATTTTCATTCTTTTTTTTTTTTTTTAAATATTTAGTCTTGTAAATATGAGCTACTCAGTGTCCAAGACACTTAGGAAACAATGGTAACAGGATGTCAGAGGATGCAATTGTTCCTCCACTTCTCATAGGAAACAGCTTTCCTGTGTCTTAAGGAGGAAAGTCTAGATTATAAAAAGGGTTATTTCTTACGATGTCTGCAGCAAATAGGACACATTAAATACCCAGGTTCTAATTAGGACCTGAAGTAATCTTCATGCAAGCTCTGTGTCATAACCTGATTTTCTCTTTTGGAGCTTCAAAAATAAAATCATTATTTTTGGATAACTGGGTACTTACCTGAAGAAAATTGCATCTATTTCATGGCTTTAAGACAGGAAGCTGAGATGAGCCTGCAAGTCATACTCAAATTTAAAAAAACTTTTTTATTCCCCGCCACCACACACACAGTATGGCATGTGGGATTTTAATTCCCTTGACAGGGATTGAACACGAAACCCCTTCATTGGAAGCATGGAGTCTTAACCACTGGACTGCCAGGGAAGTCCCATACTCAGATTTTAAAAATTTAGCTTGTCAAAAACTCTCCTTACAGATACTGTTTGGGTCAAGATAAAGAAAAAGGTGTAAGTTAGAACTAAGAGCTAACAGTCAACACCTAACACCTCCAGATGTCTGTAAACCAAGTTCAGATTTACAGCCAAGGATCACTCAGAGAGGCTGGAGGAAAAGCGCTTTGATTAAACACAGGAAGCAAGTGGACCTAGGGATTAGAAGCACTCCAGAGAATTCCCCAGCAGTCTGGTTCCGGCTCCGAGCTTCTACTGCAGGGGGTCCAGTTTCCATCCCTGGTCAAGGAGCTAAAATCCCACCAGTCACAGGGTGCAACAAAAAAATAAAAATAAATTTTTGTCTTTAACTTAAAATTAAAAAAAAAAGTACTCCACAAACTACCCACTTATTTGCTTCTCAAATAGCCCTGGAGGCACTTTCTCAAAATACAGCAGACTTCCACATACTGTCTATTAGTATTATCATCACTTGCCCCTGGAAAGCTTTAAACCCTACCCTTTTCTAGTATGAAACCTGGGAGCATGATGCCTGTTATTACTGGGTGTCTATTTCCATCTCATTGCATTGTATTCTGTAGGTAACAGTGAACTGGAATTTCAAGCACAAGCTGTTAGGAATGGAAAGAACAAACTTGTGAGGCGCTGTGAAAAAGACGGTGGGTGTGATTTGTTACTCAGGAGGGTGAAGTGTTAGTCGCTTAGCTGTGTCTGACTCTTTGTGGCCCCACCAGACTTTCCTGTCCATGGGATTCTCCAGGCAAGAACACTGGAGTGGGCTGCCATTCCCTTCTCCAGGGGACCTTCCTGACCCAGGGATCAAACCTGGGTCTCCTCCATTGCAGGCAGATTAATTTACCATTTGAGACACCAGGAAAGCCCCAGGAGGGTGAAGGGAAAGGAAAAATCAAAGACATTCTGAGGTTTCAAGCCTGGATGATTGGGGAGGTGGGGACACTCCGAAAATGGAGGAAGACAAGAGAGGCCGCTGTTCGGAGGGAGGAAAAGGGAGCTTGTGATACAATCCTGCTGGCCATCCCCTCCCCCCACCCCCCACCCCCTACACTTGTGAACACAGGCCCTTTAAATCCATCTGCACGCAAAGGGGCAAGTCTGTCCACTGCTTGATACCGTATGACTCACTTGGTGACTTTCCAGTTACTGTGGCTGCCTAGCAAATTACCGCAAAATGTAGCGGCATAAAAACAACTGTGTATTATGCTCAGATTCTGCGGGTCAGGAATTCAGACAGGGCACAGCAGGGACGGCTCATTTCTGCTCCAAGAGGTCTGAGGTCTCAGCTGGAAGCCTTGCGGGCTGAAGGCTCAAAGCCTCTGAAGGCCGGTTTATTCATATGTCTGCAGATTGAGGCTGGCTGTCAGCTTGGGACCTTTTTTTGAAAATATTTACTTGGCTGCACTGGGCCTTAGTTTATTTATTAGTATTTATTTATTTATTGGGGCGTCCCTGTTGGCTCAGAAGGTAAAGAATCTGCTTACAATTCGGGAGACCCAGCTTTGATCCCTGGGCTGGGAACATCCCCTGGAGAAGGGCATGGCAACCCACTCCAGTATTCTTGCCTGGAGAATCCCATGGACAGAGGAGCCTGGCGGGCTACAGTTCATGGGGTCACAAAGAGTGACTTAACACTTTCACTTTCATTTATTTATTTGACATGAAGGATCTTTAGTTGTGGTACGTGAATTCTTAGTTGCAGCATATGGGATCTAGTTCTCTGACCAGGGATTGAACCCAGGCCCCCTGAATTAAGCTTGGCGTCTTAGCCACTGGACCACCAGGGCAGTCCCAGCTTGGGGCCTCCTCTCCTCTCCCCAGGGGCCTCTCCACCTGGGCTAATTTGGGCTCTCACAGCACAGTAGCTGGTTCCCCAGGGCAAGTGGCCAACCCCTAGCTCCTGAAAAAAGTCTATAGCAGCTGTATCCTTTTCACAGTCTTGCCTGCAAAGTCCGAGTGTCACCTCTGAGGGCCTCTTTAGGTTGGAGTTGTCATAAGCTCCCACCCAGACTCAAGGAGGGAACAAAGGTCGCCACCTTCTTGGTGGGAGGAGTGTCAATGTCATATTGTTAAAGAGCATGGTGGGATGACAGTGAAAATGTAGGAGTACGGGAAGGCTTCCTGGAGCAACAAAATAGTGTGTCTGACTCCAGACCAGAAGGTTGTTGTTTAAATCACATTGGGGTCAAAGTGTTATTT
The DNA here is from genome assembly GCF_910594005.1 of Cervus elaphus. Lineage (NCBI taxonomy): Eukaryota > Metazoa > Chordata > Mammalia > Artiodactyla > Cervidae > Cervus > Cervus elaphus. The sequence goes on from NC_057820.1 coordinate 19,352,332, forward strand.
TTGGTATAACAGAATGGGGCTTCCATGATGGTTCAGATGGTAAAGAATCTTCCTGCAATGTGGGAAGACCCAGGTTCGATCCCTGGGTGGAGAAGATACCCCAGAGAAGGGCATGGCAACCCACTCCAGTATTCTTGCCTGGAGAATCCCATGGACAGAGGAGCCTTGTGGGCTACAGTCCATGGGGTCATAATGAGTCAGCCATGACTGAGCAACTAACACACAAGGAACCTCAAAAGTCCTTCCCTCCAAGGGATTTCTCTGGTGGTCCAGTGGCTAAGATTCCAAGCATGCAGTGCAGGGGTCCCAGGTTCGATCCCTCCTCAGAGATCTAGATCCCTCATGCTGCAACTAAGAATTCACGTGCCTCAAGTAAGACCCAGTGCAGCCAAATGAACACATTAATTAATTACAGAACAAGTCCTTCCCTCCAAGGAAGCACAAATAGACTGGCAAAACCTGTCAGAATCAACTTTTTCAAAATTCTGGAAAGTAAGTAAAACCTTGCAGCAGCCCAGAGGGAAGGCTTAAGACAAAAACTGCTGAATCTCAGTAAAAACAGAGAGCATGGTGGAGTTTTAACTCTCTCTGGTCCCAGCCCTGCTCCCAGGCTCAAGGGTGGCCTTGACAGTGACAGCCTGCATTTCTGGTACAGGTAAGAGCAGAAAAATGGACCCCATTTGTTGAGAATTGTGGCTGTTCGCTTTGAGCTATGTGTTAGTTCAAGCAGCAGTTTAAAAAAAAAAGCACAGGCTGTTTGTTGAAGTTTATTTTTTCACAGTCTGGAGGCTGGCAAGTCCAAGATCAAGGTTCTGGCCAATTCAGTTTTCGGTGAGGGCTCTCTGGGGTCTCTTCCTCCTCTTGTAAGGACATAAATCCCATTGGATCAGGGCCCCACTGCGTGTGTGTGTGTGTGTGTGTGTGTGTGTCACTCAGTTGTGTCTGACTCTTTTCAACTCCATGGACTGTAACCCACCAGACTCCTCTGTCTATGGGATTCTCCAGGCAAGAATACTGGAGTGGATAGCCATTCCCTTCTCCAGAGGATTTTCCCGACCCAGGGATCGAACCAGGGTCTCCTGCGTTGCTGGCAGATTCTTTACTGACTGAGCCACTAGGGAAGCCCAGGGCCCCACCCTGCTGACTTGATCTAACCTTCGGTTTCAGTTCAGTTCAGTGGCTCAGTCGTGTTCAACTCTGCGACCCCATGAACTGCAGCACGCCAGGCCTCCCTGTCCATTGCCAACTCCCAGAGTTTACTCAAACTCATGTCCATTGAGTCGGTGATGTCATCCAGCCATCTCATCCTCTGTTGTCCCCTTCTCCTCCTGCCTTCAATCTTTTCCAGCATCAGGGTCTTTTCAAATGAGTTAGTTCTTCACATCAGGTGGCCAAAGTATTGGAGATTCAGCTTCAGCATCAGTCCTTCCAACGAACACCCAGGACTGATATCCTTCAGGATGGATTGGTTGGATCTCCCTGCTGTCCAAGGGACTCTCAAGAGTCTTCTCCAACACCACGGTTCAAAAGCATCAATTCTTCAGCGCTCAGCTTTCTTTAGATTTAGAGTCCAACTCTCAAATCCATACATGACTACTGGAAACACCATAGCTTTGATTAGACAGATCTTTGTTGGCAAACTAATGTCTCTGCTTTTTAATATGCGGTGTAGGTTGGTCATAACTTTTCTTCCAAGGAGCAAGCGTCTTTTTTAATTTCATGGCTGCGGTCAATTACCTCCTAAAATTCCCATCTCCAAAGACAGTCACAATGAAAGTCAGGACTTTAACATATGAATCTGAGAGGGGTTGGGTGGGGGGTGGCGGAGGGCCTAGAAACCTACTTCAGTCCATAACAACCATCTGGTGGCTTCTTGGGGGACTGGCTCAAAGCATTTGCCTTTTTCGTGCCTAACTAAGAATTCCGCCAGGCTTGAGGCAGCTACCCCACCCAAGGGCAATTGTCAAAAATGTCCCTGGTGGTGCAGTGGATAGGAATCTGCCTTCCAATGCAGGTTTGACCCCTGGTGTGGGAAGATTCCACATGCCTTGGAGCAATTAGGCCCCTGTGCCACAACTACTGAGTCCAAGTACTGCAACTACTGAGGCCCGTGTGCCGAGAGCCCATGCTCAGCAACAAGAGAACACACTGCAATGAGAAGCCCATACACTGCAACAAAGGCTAGAGGAAGTCCACACTGAAACCAACGAGGACACAGTGCTGCCAAAAACAAACAATAGATTTTTAAAAAAAGTTTAAAGTCAGTGGATCAGGCACAGCTACCCGGAGTACTGCAGAACAACTGGGATAATGACAGACTGACTAAAAAGCTTGAGAGGAAAGAGTAGACAGTGAGATTCGGCAAATGAGGGCTGTGAAAAGTTCTGACATGTTCCTGGTGTTATGGGTTGAATTGTGTTTCCCCAAAAAGATCTGTTCAAGTCCTAATCCCCAAGAGCTCAGAACGTGACCTTATTTAGAAACAGAATTGTGGCAGATGCAATCAGTTAAGATGAGGTCATGCTGGAGGAGGGTCGGCCCCTAATCCAATCTACTGGTGAGCCTGTAAGTCAGTCTGTGAAGACGCAGACACATGGGGAGAAAGCCACTGGAGATGGAGACAGAGATCAGAGTGATGTCTCTGCACGCCAAGTAACACTGAGCATCGGCAGCTGTCAGGAGAAGCGAGAGACAAGGGGCGGATTCTCCTTCGGTGCCTCCAGCAGGAACCAACTCTGCCGACACCTTCATTTCAGAGTTTTGGCATCCAGAACTGTGAGAGAACAAAGTTCTGTTGCTTTAAGCCACCCAATCTGCGGTTCTCTGCAGTCCTAGGGAACTAACACAATATTGATGTTGTTAAGTTGCTAAGTCATGTCTGACTCTTTTGCAACCCCATGGACTGCAGCCCACCACGGGATTTCCCAGGCAAGAATACTGGAGTGGGTTGCTATTATTTCCTTCTCCAGGGGATCTTCCCAACCCAGGAATCGAACCCATGGCTCCTGCCGCATCCCCTGCACTGCAGGCAGATTCTGTCCCACTGAGTCATTAAATGAAAATATAAATATAATTGCTGTTTGTAACTCCTTTTTTTCCTCATATCTGGTTTAAAAGACAAGGGCATAAAGAAATGATCATAAATCTATGTTCATGGGCACACAATAAAGATGTAATTTGTGACAAAAATATAAGCAGAAGAATGGCAGAGAATGGAGTTATATACGAGCAGAGTTTTATATCTATTAAAATTAAGGTAGTGCTAATTAGAAATGGATTGTTTTAAGATGTTAATTATAACCACCCAGAGAAAATATAACCACCTAGGAAAATACAATAACTCAAGAACATAATGTAAAAGAAAGAAACAAGGGAATTAAAATGGCATACTAGAAAATACTTATTTAACACAAAGGAAGGCAACAATGGAGGACTGAGGAACAAAAATGATACAAGAAATACAGAAATGAATTTTGAAGTATATAATGTAGTATTGTTGACCATAATCACAACATTATGTGTCAGATCTCCAGAACTTATTCATCTTCTAATTACAAGTTTGTACCCAATAGAAAAATGACAGAAGAAAGTCCTTACCAGTAATTACATGAAATGTGGAGAAATGAACTTCAATCAAAAAGCAGAGACTGGCAGAATGGATTTTTAAAATATAAGCCACTATACACTATCTACACAAAACACATTTTCAATGCAAAGGTAAAAACAGATTGAAAAGAAAAGGAGGAAAAAAGTCATGCCTTGTAGACAGTAACCAAAACAGGACTGGAGTGGCTATACTGACATCAGGTAAAATAGAGGTTAAGACAAAACTGTTACAAGAGACAAAGTTCACTCCTTATAATGAAGGGCCAATCTAGCAAGAAGATTATAAACATATATAGACCTAAAACAGAGAACCAAAGTAAACGAAGCAAAAACAGTCAGTGGAAGGAAGAAACGGTTCAACAATAACACATGGAGAATTGAATACTCCACATTCAACAATGGAAAAAACAATTAGAAGACTCAATACTACACACCAGTGAGACCCAGTGAACATCCATGGGGCACTCCCTCCACCCAACAGTGGCAGAAAACAACATTCTTCTCCAGGGCACAGAGAACACTCTCTTGGATAGACCATATGTTAGGCCACAAAATAAGTCTCAATAAATTTTAAAAGATCAAAATCATACAAAGTTCTCCAAGTATAATGGAATGAAGTAAGACATCAGTAACAGAAGGAAATTTAGAAAATTCACAAGTATGTGGAAATTCAACAACACACTCTTAAATGACTAATAAGTCAAAGAAGAAATCACAAGGGAAACCAGAAAATACTTCGAGATAAATGAAAATGAAAACACAAGATACCCAAACCTACAGGATGCAGTGAAAGCAGTATTCAGAGGGAAATTCCCAGCTATAAATGACTATATTTTTTTAAAAAAGAAAGATCTCAAAGCAGTAACCTAACTATCTACCTTAAGGAACTAGAAAAAGAACAAACTAAACTCAATACAAGCAGTAGAAAAGAAATAATGAAGATTAGAGTGAAGATAAAACAGAGAATTAAAATACCCAAAAGTTTGTTCTTTGAAAAGATCCACCAAACTGATAAGTCTTTAGACCTCATATTCTCTCTTCAGCTTCAACTAATCTTACTTTTAAAAAAAAATTATTTATTTTCGCTGTGTTGGGCCTTCATTGTGGCACGTGGGCATAGTTGCCCCTTGGCATGTGGTATCTGAGTTCCCCAACCAGGGATCGAACCTGCGTCCCCTGCATTGGGAGGCAGATTCTTACCACTGGACCACCAGGGAAGTCCCTAAACTCATCTTACTTTTATGCCTACTACTCCCGAGACTGCATTTGTCTAATCCTAGTACCACTGCTATTCTCAACTGACTTGCTTACCAGCACCTAACACATCTGAGCACTCTCTTCTTCATCTGGCTCACATGTCACTCCCCTGACTTTCCTTCCTCCATGCCCAATCCTTTTCCAGCTCCTTTGCTGACTATTCTCCTTAGCCTGATCTGTAATGTTAGAGCCCAAGGGCTCGGTCTAGGCTTTCTATCAACATTCTTCTTATGTGTTATATTTTTAAAGGATAAATGACTTGGGTTTTGATAGCATCTTCAGGCCATTGAACTCACTAATCTGATTTCCAGCCAGGGCAAGACCCTCAATTCTGGGCTTGGCCATAGAACTCACTAATCTGATTTCCAGCCAGGACAAGGCCCTCAATTCTGGGCTTAAATTCAACTGCTTGTTAGTCATGTCTACAATGGCATTTCACACTTGACATGCTACAACTCCTCAAGCTAAAAAATAGAAAAGTTTTTCTTCCAAATCCAATCAATAAACAAGTGCTATCACTGTTGCCTCTAAAACATACTCTCACTGTGTCCACTTCCATATATTTCCACTTCTGCCATCCTAAGCCAAGCCACCACCATCCTTTACCTGTATTACTGCAATAATCTTGTCTTAGATCTAGCAAATTGTCTCTCTCAAGCACCATTTTATTCACAAACTGGAGATGTTATAAACCTAAAAACATGTCCCAGACACTCTAATGTGTAGGAGCTCTAGGTTAGAATTCAATACTGTCCATTAAATGTACTAGCACAAAGTTAATAAAGAGAAGCAAGACCCAGAGGCAACCTTCCTATTGGTATTGCTGTTGGTAAGCAAGGTGACAGAGTACCAGTGTTTGGAAGAAGCTGTAACAGGCTAACTTGGTATTCCAGCGTCTGGCCAGCCCTAAGTAGCAATGTCAGTGGTGGCAGGATTCTCAAACTCTGGACTCAACTACTGCAGGTTTCCTTCAACTCTGTAATCCAGCAACACCACCTGCCACTACTCCTCCTCTAGTCCTTCCTGTTGATTTCACAAATGTCTCACTCTGCGTTTTAAATCCCTCTCTGAATAAAATACCTAAAGCGGCTTCTGCCTTGGCATTCAACTCTGATACATCTAACTGGTTTTCCTATGTCCACTCTTGCCCACCTATTATCCATTCTCCATCCAACAGAGAATTCCCTTAAAAATATAACTTACATCATGCCATCTTCCATTTAAAATTCTCTGGGAGCTTCCCACCACCTGCAGAAAACAACCCAAACTCCTTATTGTGGTACCAAGGCCTGATGACTTAGTTCCACCTGCTTCTCTGATGCTATCCAGCCACTGGCCTGCTCTCAATTTCTGAAATAAGCCAAGCTTTGCCCTATATCTTTACTGCATGCTCTTCCATCTTCATGGAATATTCTTCCTTCCAGTTGCTTGTCTAGTCTTTCATATTCAGATTAGATGGAAGAGCATCCTCCTTGTAAAAAGCCACTGTGTGCTATTTTCTCTTCAGGGCACTTACTGGTGTCTAATTTTCTATCATTTATTATCTGTTGACTGCTTCCTCCAAAAATGAACGTACTGAGGCTTCCCTGGTGGTCCAGTGGTTAAGAATCTGCCTTGTAATGCAGGGAATACCAGTTCCATCCCTGATCAGGGAAGATCCCACGACTCTGGACAACCAAGCCCATGTGCCACAACTACTGAGCCCGAGCATGTAGGGCCCAGGAGCTGTAACCAGTGAAGCCTGAGTACCCCAGAGCCTGTCCTCCACAAGAGAAGCCACCGCAGTGAGAAGCCTGCGCCCCTCAACTGAGTAGCCCCTGCTTACCGAACCAGAGAAAGCCCTCTGGAAGCAATGAAGACCCAGCACAGCCAAAAACCAATGAATTAAAGTTTTTAAAAAATGGATGTACCCTGAGAGTAGGGAGGGACTTTATCCCCTTATAGCACACTGTAGATGCTTAATAAATATTTGTATGAATAACTTGGGTAAAATCTGCAGAGTGAATTTTATTTCTGTTAGAGAGACTCCAATGCTTTGGCGAAAACTACAAAATTATTCTTAAACATGAGGCTGAAGATAACAGCAGTTTACCATCTGGGCACGGGTGGTGGGAATAACAAACTCTTCTAGCACATAGTACATTCAACTTTGTACTCCAAGGTTTTGTTTTTTTACCCCAAACAAGTTCATTTTAACACTGCATCTAGAAAAACCAGTTATCCAAAATCACGGATTTTTTTTTTTAATGTGACGTAGGGAACAAAGAAGGAAGAGAAATATTAGTGGCTAGATTTCATTATCACTGCTGTTTTTTCCCAAACTACTCTGACTTCCGCAACATCATGTTATGAATTTAAGGATAAATACTGTCATGGATTTAAGGATAAATACACTCATTTTGGGAGAAGGAAATGGCAACCCACTCCAGGATTCTTGCTTGGAGAGTCCCAAGGACAGAGGAGCCTGGCAGGCTACAGTCCCCGGGATCACAAGAGCCAGACACGACTTAGCAACTAAACCACCACCACCATAGCTGAGTTGGGAAATCATCTTCCTGCAATGCAGGAGATCCGGGTTCGATTCCTGGGTCAGGAAGATCCCCTGGAGAAGGAAATGACAACCCACTCCAGTATTCTTGCTTGGAGAGTCCCAAGGACAGAGCAGCCTGGCAGGCTATAGTCCCCGGGATCACAAGAGCCGGACACGACTTAGCAACTAAACCAGCACCACCACCACACTCATTTTGGGGCTTCCCTGGTGGTTCAGACAGAATCCGCCTGCGATTCAGGAGACCCACGTTTGATCCCTGAATCAGGAGGATCCCCTGGAGAAGAGACTGGCCACCGACTCCAGTATTTTTGCCTGAAGAATCCCATGGACAATGGAGCCTGGCAGGATAGTCCACGGGGTCTCAAAGAGTCAGACACGACTGACCGACCAACACTCACACACTCATTTTCTCTCTTAACGCTACCTCCTCATGCGCGCGCACGCACATACACACACACACACCTCCGGTTCTCTCTTAACGCTACCTCCTAGCGCCATCTGCTGTTAATTTGGGAGGACGCACACTTCCTAGTCCCCAGAGAAACAGCACCCTCTGCTGGACAAAGGCTGCCGTGCACCTGTCTTGGTGAAAAGTCACCAGTTAAGCTTAGCAACTCAAGCCAGCCTTGCAGAAGGCCGAACAGCAAGCCCTGCTACCCCAGAAGTGCTGCTAAGATTAGAGAAGCCCCTTTGCGGGAGGCTTCTCTTCTAAGAAACCAACTTTATCGACCTAAGATCGAAAGTGAGTGCTCCTGTGGGAGGAAGCACAACTAGGCTTCCCTGGTGGCTCAGATAGTAAAGAATCTGTCAGCAAAGTGGGAGACCCGGATTTGATCCCTGGGTCAGGAAGATGCCCTGGAGAAAGGAATGGCTACCCACTCCAGTATTCTTGCCTGGAGAATTCCATGGACAGAGGAGCCTAGTGGGCTAGAGTCCATGGGATTGGATATGACTGAGCGACTAACACAAGGCAGATCTGGATTAACAGGAATAAAAAGAGCCACGGCTTTAAGAGGCCTTTGTGCCCTGATATCTCTGCAGGCAAAAGCGAGAGGGAAAGTCAGTCAGTTGAGTCCAATTTTTTGTGACCCCCATGAACTATACAGTCCATGGAATTCCCCAGGCCAGAGTATGGGAGTGGGCAGCCTATCCCTTCTCCAGGGGATCTTCCTAACTCAGGAATCGAACCAGGGTCTCCTGCATTGCAGGGGACCAACTGAGCTATCAAGGAAGCAGGTAAAATGCTTAGCAAATTTAGTACCTTTGTCTCTTTCTGGAAATTCCAGAGGTGAGATTTTTCTTTTTCTATTACTAAGGATCATGATTTGACCTGGACTCAGCTCCTAGCTCACTCCCTACTCTCCAGGCATTTTTTCTTCCTCAGAACCAGCCTATTTGATAACTCAAGTTCTTCTAAGATCTTTTTCCATCACATTAATTATGAATGCATTTCTTAGGACCTCAGAAAGACCCCACTCACCTTTTCTTTTTCCCCTTCATTCCCAGCCCACGCTGACAAACTGAATCTAATATTTCAGTTTTCTCTTAATTTTTTAATCTATTTCTATCCTCAACTACTCATCATGAATTAGTGTTTCTGGGACCCGTTTTAAAAATGTTTTAACTTTACAATATTGCTTTACAATATTGTGCTGGTTTCTGCCATACAACAACGAGCATCAGCCCTAAGGTACACATATGTCCCCTCCCCTCGAAGTTCACTCCCACCCCTCATCCCACCCCTCACCCCACCCCTCCACGTTGTCACAGAGCACTGCGTTGAGCTCCCGTGTTATATACAGCCACTTCCCACAAGCTCTCTGTCTCACACGTGATAGTGTATATACGTCAATGCTGCTTCCTCAGGTCATCCCACCCTACCCTGCCCCTGACCACATCCACAAGTCTGTTCTCTGTCTGCGTCTCTCTTCCTGACTTACAAACAGGCTCATCAGTACCACTTTTCTAGATTCCATGTACATGTGTTAATACGGTATCTAGTACCCTTTTTATTATGCATAGTAAATGCTTCTAACTGCAGAATGAATGCTTGTGTTCCCCCTTCCTACCCCAAATTCTTACGTTGAAGTTTAACCCCCAAGGTGGTGCATTGGAGGCAGGACCTTTGAGAGGCCTTTGGGGCCATGAATGGGGTTAGTGTCCTTATAAATCCTCCACCACCACGTGCGGTGACAGCGACAAAGACAGCCAGCAGCAAGGGAACAGGCCTCTGCCCTCGTTTCTCATCTTCTCCTGCGAGAACACCAAAATCGCAACTAGCTGCTGAACAACCATCGACAGGGGGATGTTGGAACCCACAAAAAAAAGATATCCCCTGTCCAAAGACGAAGGAGAAGCTGCAACGAGACAGTAGGAGGGGGCACAGCCAGGTTAAAATCAAACTCCATATCTGCTAGAGACTCTTGGAGGACACAAAGAAAACCTTCTGCACACCAGGACCCAGAGGAAAGAAGCCGTGACCCCACAAGAGACTGAGCCGGACCTGCCTGTGAGTGTCCAGGAGTCTCCTGTGGAGGCGTGGGTCAACAGTGGCCTGCTGCGGGGACAGGGCCACTGGCAGCAGCCGTCCTGGGAGGCACAGTGTGTTGGCATAAGTCCTCTTGGAGGAGGTTGCCATCAGCCCTACCACAAAAGAAAAGTGAAAATGAAAATGAAAGTCGCTCAATAGAGTCCGACTCTTTGTGACCCCATGGACTATACAGTTCATGGAATTCTCCAGGCCAGAATACTGGAGTTGTTAGGGGAAGCACACTGATTGAAACTGCCCACCCTGGCCAGGCACCATAGTAACCATTTGCATGAGTTGTTTTATGACAGGAGATCCTGATAAGGAATACGGAACTAATAAGCCACCACCAGCCAGAAGAGTTTGGGAAAGGTCGAGAGGAGACCCTGCCTGTCCGTCCACTTCCCAGAATCCCTCTCGCTAGCATCCATCTTGGCTGAGCAATGCGTGCGCCACCAGGAAAGACTCTGAATTAGAATGACTGGCCAAAGACAACCCGGAAACTAATCCCATCACCATAAAACCCGAGACTGTGAGTCACGTGGCAGAGCAGTTCTCCTGGGTTCCCTTACCTACTGCTCTCCACCCGGGTGCCCTTTCCCAATAAAATCTCTTGCTTTGTCAGCATGTGTCTCCTCGGACAATTCATTTCTGAGTGTTAGACAAGAGCCCAGCTTCGGGCCCTGGAAGGGGTCCCCTTTCCTGCAACAGAGTGGTAGCCTTTCCCTTTTCCAGGGGATCTTCCCAACCCAGGGATCGAACACAGGTCTCCCACATTGCTGGTGGATTCTTTACCAGCAGAGTCACAAGGGAAGCCCAAGCTCTACCATAGAGGTATCATATGACAGCTCGACCATAGAGACTGCAGACTCCAGGACTGGGCAGCCTCAGGCCCCACCCGTCAGCAGAAAACTGGATTAAAGATTTACTGAGCATGGGCCTGCCCACCAGAGCAAGACCCAAGCTCTCCCCAGATGATGACTTCACCAGCACCTTGGTCTTGGACTTCCCAGCCTTCAGAACCGTGAAAAATAAAGTTGTGCTGTTTCTAAGCTACCTAGTCTCTCTGATTTTGTTATAGCAGCCTAGAGGGACTAAGATACTCTCCAGCTCAATTCTCCACTGGCTAGAAACTGAGCATTCTCCTTTTCATTTCTTTCTGATCTCGTCCCTGGTGCATAACTTTCTCTCATTCCTTCCTGACTTTTCCAGTTGTTCCTCTATCATTAAGCCATCCCCTTTCTTTTGTCTTCTCATAAGCTTTTTCAGAATCTGTATGAAGTTCATCCTTTATTACCATTTGTGGCTTTACTAACACTTACTAATTACTCCCATTTCTAAGATTTACTTACATTCATCTCCCTTTTACTACTCTTCTATATCTTCACATATCTTGCAAAGACCTTGAAGCTGGAAAAGATTGAAGGCAAGAGGAGAAGGGGATGACAGAGGATGAGATGGTTGGATGGCATCACCGACTCAATGGACACGAGTTTGAGCGTAGTCCGGGAGAGGGTGAAGGACAGGGAGGCCTGGCGTGCTGCAGTTCAAGGGGTCACAAAGAGTCAGACATGACTGAGCGACTGAACAATATCTTCACAGTCCTTAGATTTCTTAATTAGCTACTACAACACAGAAACTATCAACATAAAATCTTTTATGTTCCCTGTCCTCTCCTGTTTGCAAGGCTACTAAAATTATTACTCCACGATTCATTCATTTTTCTTGATTAATTGGGAGAATAGTTGCCTCCTCCAAGCATTATCTTATATACCTTAAACATAAGATTCTCAAAAATCTAAGAAATCCACTTATATCTTGAATGTTTACTATCCAAATGAAATAGTAACTACTAAGGCTACATATATATATATATATAACTCAAATAATGGTCAATGATTTTCTACTGGCATCTATTAAAATGCATACACACATTAACACCCATATCACAAACACACACTCAAGATTAAGGCAAAAGCTAAACTAAAATTCTTATTTATCCAATCTCTCTTCAGCTACTTTTTTGCTTATGGCAATAAGTAAGCTTCCATTAAAACTGAGTGAAGAAGAAAATGCTTTTATTAATCACATGAAACTGACATGCCATCCCATTAGGCTGAACCAGGATAAATAATGCTGTTATAAAATTTACATTTCTTGCATCCATTTCATATTAGATATCAGGGCTCTAGGTCTTTTGGACAAATTTCAGTAAACCATTTATTTTTTAATAGTAAATAGGAATTAACATATGTTCTCAAACTGTGCTAAGAAGTAGTTAGCTGGGCAACTCTGAAATCTGTAACAATGGGCAGGATTAGGGCTATTTGGTTAAACCTTAGGAAGCACATTTCTATTTCAGCTGTTACATTAGTGCATCTTTTCCACTGGTAAGGCAACTGCTTGCTGTGGGTACCACAATGATCAGCAAGTTTCTTAAGTAGCGGACACTTGGTTAATCAAGACTCACATGCCTTTTCTTTCCCAACTCTGCTCTCTTCTGGAGCAGAAACAAATAGCTTTGTCATTTGTAAATAGAGATTAATAGTTTCAAATTAGGTTGTTGTAATCTTAAACTCACAATTTAAAAGGGGAAGTAAATTATTATTAGGAATGTCTTTGAAAAACTTCTAGTTTCATAATAACAAGGCTTCTGAGAAACAGCTCAAACCAAACTATTTTGATACTTGACTTGATAAACATTAATACATTTGACCTGTTCAGTCATAATTTCTTCTCTCAACTATAAGTTGCCCTCCATAAGGGTTAGGGTTGTGGTCCCAAACAACTTCTACATATAGAGCATCTTTAAAATAAGTTTCCTTTTCACTGAACAGAGATTCTTTTTCCCACTTATGTGCTTGTGAAAGTAAGTCTGAACATACACACACTTAACAAAACTTCCATGTGTGTTTATCTGTATTTTTTTAGCAAATGCCTTTTACCATTAGAATAAAACTAGACGACAGGGACGCGCTGTGAAGACAGTCTGGTCTCCTCGGGGCCCCTCCCCTAGGCTGAGGAAGGCAGGTACAGTTCGCTGAAGGATGTGATGAGGCTGAAGTGGGTCTTCTCATCATCAGTTAACCCTGCGTTGCCCGGTCTTACCACCACGGCCACATGCACGTCCGCCTCCTCAGCAGCGCTGGCCTCTGTGAGAAGCAAAAGATATGTCGGAAACAGCAGAATAGGATGCTTGGGATTTGCTTCCAAGCGATCAGAGGGAGGTGGGACTGCAAGAAACAAGTCTCGGGACTTCCCTGATGGTCCAGAGGTTAAGACTTTGCCTGCCAATGCAGAGGGTTCGATCCTTGGTAAGGAAAGTAAGATCCCACATGCCTTGTGGCCAAAAAAACCAACACAATAAAACTGAAGCAATATAGTAAGAAATTCAACAAAGACATTAAAAAAAAAAAAAAAACTTAAAAAAAGAAAGAAATCTAGTCCAGATTCTATAACTATTGAAGCTAAAAAACAGGCACGTGGGGACTTCCCTGGTGGTCCAGTGGCTAAGCCTCCAAGCTCCCAATGCAGGGGGCCAGGGCTTGATCCCTGGCCAGGGAACTAGATCCCACATGCTGCAACTAAGTCCCAACACAAATAACTAAATAATCTTTAAAAAAAAAAAAGGCACATGGGGGTGGAATTATTGTTTTAAACTTTTCCAGAAAACATTTTTTCAAATATGTAACTGTACTGACAGACTAGAAAGATGATGTATCCTAGACTCCTGAGCTTTATTAACCGCTTATGAACGCACAAAGACAGAGCCGTGTCCTGCCGACAGCTTTCTTCCATTCCCTCCCATCAGTCCTCTAGAGACCTGAGCTGCTTCCCAGAGGACAGGCTGTCAGGAATAATTCCAATTGAACAGATACGGGACAAATGGAACCCCAGGATCTAATCAGGCTAAATACCTACTTATACCTGGAGCCCAAAGATGTCATAACCCTTGGCTAGACTGCCCCCCGTTTTCACCTGGCGGATTCCTACTCTTTGAAATTCAGCTCAAATATTCTATCTTCTAGAGCCACCACCATCTGTGTTAGAGCATCCTAGGTGCTCCGTGTATTTAGTTCCATCGGGACAATATGAGGCACATCCCAAGTGGCGCTGGTGGTAAAGAACCCACCTGCCAATGCAGGAGACATTAGAGATCTGGGTCTGATTCCCTGGGTCGGGAAGATCCCCTGGAGGAGGAAATGGCAACCCACTCCAGTATGCTTGCCTGGAGAATCCGATGGACAGAGGAGTCTGGAGGGCTACAGTCCGTAGGGTCGCAGAAAGTCGGACATGACTGGCGTGACTAAGCGTGCACAGGACAATGTGACCCGACCCGTCACTACCTGTTGTCTCTCTTCTCACTGGACCGGGAGTGCTTTAACATCAGTGACAGCATGGATGTGTTAGTCACTCAGTCATGTCCGACTCTTTCCAACCCCACGGCCCGCCAGCCTCCTCTGTCTAGGGGATTCTCCAGGCAAGAATACTGCACTGGGTTGCCATGCCCTCTTCCAGGGGATCTTCCCAAACCAGGGATCGAACTCAGGTCTCCTACATGGCAGGCAGATTCTTTACCATCTGACCCACCCGGGAAGCCCATAGCATGGATGGGTAGAAATAAAAACAGGATTAGTCAGAACTTCCCTGGTGGTCCACTGGTAAAGAATCTGCCTGTCAATGCAGGGGACATGGACTTGATCCCTGATCCAGCAAGATTCCACATGGCAGAGGGCAAGTAAGCTCTATGCCTCAACTACTGAGCCTGCAACCCTAGAGCCGGTGCTCTGCAACAAGAGAAAGCCCAAGGAAAGCAACAAAGACCCAGCGCAGCCAAAACAAACAAACAAACAAAAAACAGGACTAGTCAAATGAAACCAAGTAAGCCACATATTGCGGGGGATATCTCTAACATGTCTCGGGTTACAATCCCCTGCTCCTTTTGTTTCTGTCTGAAAGATAATAGCTAATACCTTGTGTTAAATTAGCAGCTACTATGTGCCAGGTACTATGCTAGGACCAGAAACAGGAACAAAGCAAAGGTCTTGTCTTCATGGAGTTTTCATTCCTATCTAAATCTTTCCAACAACCCTTAGGTAATTAGCTTTACACTACCATCCCCATTCTACAGACATGGAAACTGAGAGCTAGCCAGTGACAGAGCTGCAGGTTGAAATCATGTGTTAGGCTCTATGGTCTGTGCTCTAGAACGAAAGTCAGCAAATGACAGCCTACCGCGTGTCTTTGTAAACAGTTTTATTGGAAACAGCCAGGCCCACTCACTTCTATACTGTCTATGGCTGCTTCTGCGTTTCAAAGACCAGAGTTGAATAGCTGCATGGCCTGCAAAGCCTAAAATATTTACTGCCTGGCCCTTTACAGAACACCACTATCAACTCCTGCTCCCGAGCACTGCTGCTCTGAGCGGTCCCTGGACCAGCAGTGTGGGAATCACCTGGAAGCTTGTTAAAAATGCATGACTCAGGTCCTCAATGTGCAACTACTGAATTAGGACCCGCAATTTAACAAATGACTCCTCTGCACAGACTGTGAGCTTTGATCAGAAACTTCAAGGAAGGAAAACTGGCAAGAGAGGAGGCGCTGCAGGCAGACATAAAATACACGTGCAAACAGTGGAAGAAGGAGACAGGACACAGGTCTGCGGTCAGAGAGATGGGCAAAACAGGGCAAGAATCTGAAACACATGCTCTGGAATTCAGATCTGGTGTAATAAGAATCCCCAGTAGTTTCTCAACCTGAGGAAAACAGAGCAACAGAATGCATTAATTAAAGGGCGACAGGCTTCCTTCATGGCTCAGAAGGTGAAAACTCTGCCTGCAATGCAGGAGATCTGGGTTTGATCCATGGGTCGGGAAAATCCTCTGGAGAAGGGAATGGCAACCCACTCCGATTATTCTTGCCTGGAGAATCCCCATGGACAGAGGAGCCTGGCAGGCTACAGTCCATGGAGTCGCAAAGAGCTGGACACGACCGAGCGACTAACAAACTTTCACTTTAAGTATGAAAAGTAAATGGGGCAGAGCAGTCTCTTCTATGTTCCCACCTTCTGTGAAAGGACTGTCACCTCCCCGAAAAAGAGTGCTCCACACTCCCCTCCTCAGATGCATTCACTCAGCAGCAGGGCCACTGCCTTCCATGCACCCCGAGTTCCCAAGCACCCCTGCCTCTAGCACAGTCCTCTCGACCAGCAACCCAGCTTCTCGACCAAGCTGGGTCATCACTGTCCACGTGGGACTTGACACTGGTCAATGACCGTTTAGCATTAGACCTCTTACCAAGATCACCACCGAGCAAGTTTTGTCCGTAAGCATCTATTTGCAGTTTCCTTTAGAAACCTGTTTCATTTCGCATGGCTCCCCATGGAAACCTTCTTTATGAAGGCGAAGTGTTTCCAGTGCCCAGCTCCGCTCCCAACCTGGAGTGTACAATGCAAGAAGTCAGATTACTCACCTCGGGAAACATCCGTCAGAAACAAGATGTTGTTGGTTGAACAGCCGATGCTGCTGGCAATCTTTCGGTAACTCTCACTCTCCACCTTGTGTCCAATCTTGGTATCAAAGTGACCATCCACAAGCTGAACGCACAGGAGGGGAAAGAAGGATGCTATGAGCACATGTGCAACCCAGCCCCTCTGGTTCTCATCCCTTTTCTTTGAAATAACCATCATAGTCACTTCATCCACTCAAGAAATATTCCCTGTAGGTCTACTTCATAGAGAACTTTGTGGAGGCTATAAAAAATAAAGTAAGATTTTATAGAAATAAACATCTGGAAGAAGGAAACTACTGATCCAATGTATATAAGATCATTCTGTAATCTTTTCAGCTTTCTTTCATTTTCAATTTTATATCCAAAGTCTTTTACATATATATGCCCTATTTTCTACCATTACAATACTATATGCACTCAAACTACTTATGGACTAGGTTTTACCTCTGATGAAAAGGTTCTCCACATTGTCCTTTTGATGCCACCATGAACGGATTTCTCTAACCTGCCTCATTACTAAGCTGTTATCTTACTTCCAAGAAACTTTGATTTTCTAAATTAAACATTTTGAAATTCTATCCAACCCAATATTTTATCTAGCATTTTTGAGTAGTAATAGTGGCAGCCTTCCCAGGTAGCTCACTGGTAAAGAATCCACCTGCCAATGCAGGAACTGCAGGTTCGATCCCTGGGTCAGAAAGATCCCCTGGATGAGGAAATGGCAACCTGCTCCAGTATTCTTGCCCGGGAAGTCCCATGGACAGAAAAGCCTGGTGGGCTACAGTCCATGGTGTTACAAAGAGTTGGACACGACTGAGCACACATACACATTATATAATGTGATCTCTTGAATATTTTCAGAACTTTTCACAAACTAAAAATAAGCCTAACTAAAAACACTCAAACTAAAAACAATCACTCAAAGAAATTAAGGTATATTAATATTATGATTTTTAAAGTTAAGAATGGTTTTGCATATTTTCTTTCTCAAGTCTGTCTCACAATGAGCAAGTGGAGAATAAAGTATTCATTACTGAACCTAGCAGGTAATTATTACATCCTGTCTCCTATCACCTGATTGTTTTATCAGAGATAGCAGAAAAGAAGCTTAAATCTGTATTCAGAGGAGAATAGTTACCAAACAATGAAAGGGTTTTATCAATGAAAGCATTTTATTTAATATTTGATTTAGAATTAAGATGAAAAGAAGGAAAGTAAAATGAGACTGTGACAGTCTCCAACCAAACCTTTCTCTGTGTATGCTAAAGGGTCAATAAATATTTATTTTTAAAAAATAGTTAGTTCAGTAAACTATTGTGCTACATTAAGTTTGGCCTGTATTCAATTACTCAGCATTTTTTCTCTTTTCCAATGACCATCCTATCCACCAGGGGGCGCAGGGACAGTGGGACAGAAAAGCTAGCCAGACTTTTCTCAGGTACAAGAAGTGTTCAAAGATGGCCTTAAGTTATTTTGTGCAATAACATGGCCAGTTCTCTTCGAGAAGAATGAGGATTCTGCTAAAATAAAATCTGTCTCCAAAGTACCAGAAACAAAGGAAACTGCCGTGTCCTCTCAGGCACTCAAGAAGTCTGTGTGTCCTTTTCTGAGACCCAGGTTCCATCCCTGGGTCAGGAAGATCCCCTGGCGAAGGAAATGGCAACCCACTCCAGTATTTCCTTCCTGGAAATCCCATGGACAGAGGAGTCTGGCGGGCTGCCCCACATGGGGTAGCCAGAGTTGGGCACGACTTAGCGAGTAAACCACCACCACGAAGTTATGCGCCACTACTGTACATCTTACCTGATACCTTCAACAACCAAAAGAAGCCATCAGTTTCCCTTCCTTTAGGCTGACAATTTTCTAATACTGACAAGATAGCTGGTTGACAAGCTAACTCATGTCTTATTCAGCTGTGATAAATGTGTGTGTGTGGATGGATATATAGGTAGGTCAATCTATATACATATATAAATAAGTATATATAGCTAGTTTCAATACTACGGTCAACAGAATCACTTAGGGTGGATATTTTAAAATGCACATGCGTGACCCTCACCCCAGACCTGCTGATTCAAGATGTGCTACCAAGCGGGGCCCAGGGATCTACATTCTTAACAAACTTCTCAAGTTCCTTATGGGCAGCAAAGTATAACAACTTCTTACAAAGTGGTGCAAACTCTGGAACTATGGCTACAGTTCACCCTTCCATAATGTAATCCCCATTTTTTCCACTTTTTTCAACTCGCACATATGTAAAGGCAATTACCTGAATGCTGACTTAGTTTATAACTGTAGCACTCACAGTCACTATTTTATGCTTTGAGAGTGTCCAAAAAACAAAGTAATCGGCAACCTACCTCAAGAATATCTCCCTCTGTAGAATGCCCAAATAATAGTTTCTGTGCTTCCACGCTCCCTGAAGAATAGACATACACCTTCATCCCAGCCTCCCGCCACTTCCTGACGGCCGGAACCACGTCTTCAAAGAACCTAGAGGGAAGAGCACGGAGGTAAAATGCGGGAAAAGGTTATTCCAGCCAGACGAAAACCAGCCACACAGCTGTCACGAGCTTCTCTATTTGTGGACAAATGGACACCAGGGAAAGCACCTCCATGAGGCTGAGAGCTCCTGCAAAGGTCATGAGCGTGTCCCCAGCGTGCCATCGTCACAGCAGGTTAGGAGCAGTTTCAGGGGAGAGGGGAAGGGTTTTTGACACACAGCCACCCTAATGACAGTAAAAAGTGATTACGGACAAAGAGATAAAATAAGAAAGCAATTTTTTGAAGTCCTAAGGAATTCCAAAAAGCAAACAACAGTAATACTGCACTGCTGTGTAATCTTTAATTAGTTCATGACTAGAAAAGGTTATGTCCAGAGTGCCTTAATAAGAAAGCATGGAAATGCTTTTAGAAAGATCTGTATTCAAACAACTAAAAAAATGCTGGAGGAGTCTTCTGCTGGATGAAACACAACTCAATATATTACACAAATTGAAGGAAAGGGATCGACAATTTAGTTAAAAACCAGTTCACAAAAAAAAAAACCAAAAAAAAAACCAGTTCACATAACTGTGAGTTACTTCCTATGTTACTTTTCACTCAGAGGCAGGATTATTCTATGTTGAATCTACAGACTGATACTGCTCCAAAGCAGGGCTTAGAAGTCTAAGATGATTTACTTCAAGCCCTTGGTTTTACAATTAAGGAACGAAGACTATGAGAGGGCAGGGCTGACTCCTGTGACATGGTCTCCTGGCTCCACTCCTCTGGGTGTTTTACAGTGTGAACTAACTGATATTGATTTTCACATCACTGGCCTAGCCTGAAATTCTCAAGCATCCTTAAAAGGTAGAAGCCCCCTTGTAAAGCACCTAAAAGGAATAGCATCTCAATCGACAGAAGAAAGAAATATAAGCAGCTAGTAAGTCTTGGGTCTCAGGCTTTACATCAGGCAATGCCCTAGAATCCTAATAGATGTGACTTACTAAGACTCTCTTAGCAATACAGGACTCACGAGTCTCCTTTGGCAGGAGGGCTCAGACCCCAAGGTCTGTGGAAAAGTGCGGACACTGAGTAAGCCCACAGTGGCGGGTGCATCATTTCACAACATCGTTCCTTCTCCAACAGAGCGGAAGCAGGTGATCTAACAGTCCTGGGAAGCACCCAACGGTGCCATCACTCACACCCTAAGGATCAGGTATTGACTGAGCTCAAGGAAGTCGCCGTTTTCTACGGCTGGGGTTAAAAGTTTCCAACCATCACACCAAGCCAGATATAGGCCTGGGCAACTTAGCTGGGTGAACTAAATTTATCCCAGCTTTGAAAAAACAAAATAACACACTCACTTGTTGGAGTAAATAGAAGGATGATTTTAGCTACTTTACAAATCGTGCAACTAGCACCGGAGAGAGAAAAGCAGTGGAAAATGCATGTGCTTCAGGGGGCGGGTGAAGGGTTGAGTCACTTGAGGGGCTACGTACTCTGCTTTCATGTGCCCCGCCTTGAACGCCGCCCTCCACATGTGGCCCTGCAGCTGCTTCAGCGCCGTGGTCTTCCGGTCCAGCGACATCTGCCAGTACACGTTATCCACCACGGCCTGGATCATCCACTGCGGGTCGTCCGCCCCATTACCAGAGGCTGCCGGGATCGGAACAGCCCCATCCAGGTGGGAGTCCTCTTCAGCCTTTAAGTCAACAACAACACGAAATCTGTCAAGAGATCCCTTAAATGATACCTGAAAACCAGCAGACCCAACTTTCTCCAACTACCGTGAGCTCCGAGCCCTGTCACAAATTAAAGTATCCTATACTTTGGGACTGAAATGAATGATTCCTAAAAAATAGTGGATTATAATTCGTAAGTTTACAACAGCTTTCCTGTATCACTAAAGCTGAAACTTAAACAGAGAGGCATGTTGTGAGAAGAAAGAGCATAAAATGATAAAATGTTATAATAAGACCTGGTTTGTTGATTCACTTACCAGGATCAAACTTACTAGGATCAAACCAGGGCTTCAGTTAAATCTGATCATTTTCTCTGCACTATATCTAACTGAGGAAGAAATCAAGAAAATCTTAGTTTATGCTTGGAATTCAATGAAAAGAAACTAGTGAAGCAATGCCTGGGGTTGGTTCACATAGTCTCCTGCAATCAGCCTACATCTTGCAAAACCCTAATAGCTATTGAGCCTGTGACAATGTGTATGCCCAACCCCTAAAGATGCAATGATTCACATACTACAATGGGGGAATACATATGTATGTTTCCACAACAAGAGTTGAGACACCAAAAAAGGTGAAGAGGGGAATGTTTCAGACTGACCCTGAGTTATCTGGAAAATTTAACAAACCCAAATGCCCCATGCCCCAAAGGCTGTGACTCTCTTCAATCCGAACTCCTGAAAGAACTTACAGAGCCTCCCACACTGTCTGATGTAGAAAATTAACTCTAAAAGGACTGCCAGAGAGCGTGCTCTGCACAGCATGTAAGACCTTTGCCAGTGAAGCAATTTTAATAAGAAAAACAACAGAACAGCAGCTCCACAGAGCACAGTCGTGGGGTCAGAGCAGGACAGAGCATGTGCAACTAAAGGCAGGTATAAAGACTGGGCGGAGGGGCATTCCTGGTGGCTCAGTGGCAAAGAATCCGCCTGCCAACGCAGGAGGCACAGGTTCGATCCCTGGCCCAGGAGGATCCCACATGCCACAGAGTAACTAAGCCTGTGAGCCACAACTACTGAGCCTGTGCTCTGGAGTCTGGGAAGCACGACGACTGAAGCCCACGCACCTTAAAACCCAAGCTCTGCAGCAAGAGAAGCCACTGCAGTGAGAAGCTCTTGCACCACAGGAGAGTAGCCCCTGCTCACCGCAACTAGAGAAAAGCCCGCGTAGCAATGAAGACCCACTGCAGGCAAAAAATAAAATAAATAATAAATAAAATTTTTTTAAATTAAAAAAAAAAAAGAAGACTGGGCCGAGAGTGAGCTGGCCTGAGAGGTGCGGGCCCAGGAGTTCTTTGGCCAGGCAGCAGGGCCTTATGCCGTGGGGAGGAGACAGTGGAGAATGAGGTTAAGACGTGTAGTCACAAAGAGACATTCATGAAAAATGTGATGAAATGGCCCAAGACCTTTCTACATTCCACCCAGAAATGACTTAGTTTTATAAATACATGATATCTGCATGCAATTGAAACAGCTTCAGAAAGAGGCAACTGTAGAGACAATAAACTGCCATGATCTGGCCATTTAATTACATGGATTCCTAAGCAGGCAAGTCACGGCAACTTTCACGCCCTGTGAATCTAGAGCACTTATTTTAAAATAAGCCCAGAGCATATTCTAAGCCTTCAGGCATCCGCAGCTCTAACACCCTTGGGAATGTAGAAGCAAGGGAACAGAAACATCCCAACCTGTTTCCTCAAAAGACTGACATCCTGTTGGCACTCCTCTTCTTCCCAATGTGTCTGCAGATACTCTTTAACATTTTCTTTGATGTAAGGAAATAAAATGTCCTAGATAGAAGTGCAAAAGAAAAAAACAAGCATTAGCTTTTAGTTGTTTGCATGAGATCAAGTTCTTTAAAAATCACACCTCAGCTAATTCTAGCAAACAAGACACTGAAAGTTTCATTGAAAATATGAAAACTGTTGCTCTGGATATGAGTTAAAGACAGAGAAACGAACTAGATCAAGAGTCAGCACCTACAGCCCATGTGCCAAATTCAATCTCCTCTCGTTTTTATAAACGAAGTTGTATTGGAATATGGCCACACTCACTAGTTCACAGGGTGTCTGTGGCCACTTTGGGGTCACAATGCGAAGGTGAATACTTGTAACCAAGACCATATGGCCCTCAAATTTCAACATTTAGTATTTAGTCCTTTATAGAAAAAGTCAGCCGACTCCTAAACCAGATGGCTAGACCACGTGTCCGTGAGGGTGGGGATCAAGACTATCCAGTTTACACTAAGCACCTGGGACCTCGACATAACAAATATCTGCTGACAGAATGATGTCCACATATAACAAACATTTTAAAAATACCTGATCATCATGATTCCTGTTCGAAAATCAGAATACCTACAGAATATCCTAGGTATTCTTTTTTTAATTTTAATTGGGATATACTTGCTTTACAATGTTGTTAGTTTCTTCTGTACAACAAAGTCAATCAGTCATATGCATACATATATCCCTTCCCTCTTGGACTTTCTTTTTACTCCTCCATCCCATCCATCCTATTCTGATGTGCAAAACAATTCAGAAATAACCTGTCAGTAACCCATGCACTGGGAACATGATTTCTCTTAGGTCAAAATTTTTATATTTACTTGCAATTGTAGCATATGTGTCTTTTCAAATCCAGTGTGACACATTCAATAAAAACTGAGTGTCAACTATATGCCAAGTGGGGCTTCCCAAATGGCGCTAGTGGTAAAGAACCCGCGTGTCAATGCAGGAGACATGAAACATGAGTTCAATCCCTGGGTAGGGAAGATCCCCCAGAGGAAGGCATGGCAACCCACTCCAGTACTATTGCCTAGAGAATCCCACGGACAGAGGAGCCTGGCAGGCTACAATCCATAGGGTCACACAGAGTCGGACACAACTGAAGTGACTTAGCATGCACGCATATGCTAAGATAGGCTAGTGGGCCTTGGAGACGGGGACTGAAAAGATAAACAAGTCACAATCCCTTTTTATTTTTTCCACAATCCCTTTTCTCAATAAGTTTCTCAAGAATCTAGTTGGGGGGTGGGGGGGATGGTGATAAAATGATGCAGTCACTCTATAAAGGAGTCTGGCAGTTTCTTTAAAAGTTCAGCAGCTTATGATATGACTCAATGATTCCATTCAATGTTCCATCCTAAGAGAAATGAAAACTATTCACAAAGACTTGGATGTGAATGTGTCATGAAAAAGTAAAAGTGTTAGTCACTCAGGCGTGTCTGACTCTTTGTGATTCCATGGACTATAGCCACCGGGCTCCTCTGTCCATGGCATTCTCCAGGCAAGAATATTGGAGTGGGTAGCCATTCCCTTTTGCAGGGAATCTTCCCGACCCAGGGATGAAACCTGGCTCTCCTGCATTGCGGGAAGATTCTTTACCATTCAAGCTACCAGGAAATGAGTCATACTAGTGAAAAAGTGGAAACAATCCAAATGGCCATCAACTGGCAAATGGGTGAACAGAAAATTCATACAACAGAATACTGATACATGCTACTGCATGGATGAACCTCAGAAACATCATGCTAAGTAAGAGAAATCGGACACATAACCATATAAGATATGATCCCATTTATAATGAAATGACAAAAAAGGAAAATATCTAAAACAGATACTAAATTGGCGGTTACACTGGAGTGAGAAGCATGCAAATAGCCACAGATGGGGTCGTGAAACTTCCTCAACTATACTGATACATTACCTCCAGGTGTAATAACTCTCTTTTCTCATCTGGAAGTTAACCCAGGTTTGCTCACAGAAATTTTGGAAAATACAGAAATGTATAAAATACAAATCATGATAATCTCATGATCATCTTTCTTTAGAGAATTTTTTAAATAAATAAATCAGAGACTTCTCTGGTTGTCTAGTGGCTAATGCTATGCTCTCGATGCAGGGGGCCCGGATGAGATTCCAGGTCAGGGAATTAGATTCCACATGTCGCAACTAAGACCCAACGCAGCCAAGTGAATAGATATGAAAAATAAAAATACTACTTTAAAAAAATTAGTGAGGTGGGTGGGGGAACTATAATGCAGCGCAATGGGTGAGACAAGAGTATGAACAGAATGCTTGGCAGACCCAGGGAGTAATGGGCCTGCAACAGTTTTAGCAAGGATCAGCCTGAAGAAAAAGGAAAGGAACAGATGCCGTGAATGTAGACATCAGATAGACAATTCAGACAAGGGCTTACATTTCAAAGCAAAGTCTATAATCAAGTTGAATCCAAGAAGTCTGCTTATTTAAACTGACTTACTCATTTATTCAAACATGTCCTGAATGCCCAGCCCAGGGGCAGGCCCTTGCATAAAGGCTGAGGATATAATTGTGAGCAAAACCTACACATGATCCCAAATCTCAAGGAGCCAAGTAGCAGAAATAGAACATTATAAAGATGGTATTTTAATAAACTGTACAAACGAGAGGTACAATATTAAGGCATAAAATAGGAAAGTCTGACCTGGGAGGGAGGTCAGAAAAGGCGTCACTGGAGAAGTGACCACAGAACTGAGATCTAAAGCAATGATTCTCAAAGTGAAATTCAGGAGTCCTGGGGGTCTTGAGAACCCTTTCAGGGGGCTCCACAAGGTCAAACTATTTTCATAAAAATACTAAGATTATTTGCCTTTTCCACTTTACTCTTTCCCGAGTGTACAAGAGAGTCTTCCAGAGTCAACAGAATGAGTAATGCTATGAGAGACCCAATGTAGATGAGAATCCAGCCATCTTCCAGCCAGCTTATAAAATGCTAAACACTGTCTAAACTAGTCTTCCAGCCACATTTTCTGAAACAAACAAAAGAAACATTTTTCATAAAATTATATTATTGGGGCTTTCCACTAGTGGTAAAGAACCCACCTGACAATGTAGGAGATGTAAGAGATGCGAGTTTGATCCCTGGGTTGGGAAGATCCCCTGGAGGAGGGCATGGCAACCCACTCTGGTACCCTTGCCTGGACAAGCCCATGGACAGAGGAGCCTAGCAAGTCCATAGGGTCGCACAGAGTCAGACACAACTTAGCACACACATGCATATTATTTATTAATGTTAACAAAGCAAAGGGGTTTATTGTTTAAAATGAATAAATATTTTAAAATTTGTTTCAATTGCTAATATGGTAAATATTGATCAGTATAGCCCACATAAGTTCTTTGGGGCCGCAGTAATTTTTTAAAAATATTTATTATTTGGCTGCGTTGGGTCTCAGTTTTGGGTCTCGGGCTTTCCCTGAAGCATATAAGATTGCAGTTCCCCGATCAGGGCTTGAACTCACGTCCCCTGCATTGGAAGGTGGAATCTTAACCACTGGACCACCAGGGAAGTTGGGTCCTCAGTAAATTTTAAGTGTACAAAGAAATCTTGAGAATAAGAGGTCTGAGAACCACCAAAAGGAGATAGACCTAACCTGGAGAAGACAAGAGGAGAGAATTCCACACAGAAAGAACAGTGTGGGTAGGAAAAGGCTCCAGGAGGGTCGTCACCTGATTGAAGCCGGGTGTTTTCAAACGTTTCAAATGTTTCTGGGGATGTGCAGAGGCCCTGAAGAAAAGCAATCCTCGTCCCTGCAAAGCGGGCTCACTTACTGTAAAATAAGAACGGGCTCCAATTCATGAAGCACCAGCACGTGCCATTACAGGGTCATTGTGCCCGACAGAACGGCTGGCTTCTGTGGATTAGTGCTAGCTAGTACCAGCCCACCCCCCAGCTCCATGCTGAAAACCACTGATCTGTGTTCGTCTCCCTTCCTTCCCTTCCCACTTCCTCCTTATTACTTCTAGATCATGAGATTTCTAACTAGTAACACTATTACAAGAGAGTAAACACGGGCAAAAAGAGAAGAAAGAGGCTGGTTGTGGGGCGGGGGGGGTGGGGGGGGTGGGGGGGGGTGGAGGATGGGCAAAATAGATGGAGAGAATTAAGAGGCACAAACTTCCAGTTATAAAATAAATAATGGGAATGTACTGAATAGCATAGGAAATACAGTCAATATTAATGTAATAACTCTGTATGGTGACAGATGGAAACTAATCATGGTGATCATTTTGTAATGTAGAGAAATATTAAATCACTACGTTGTACACCTAAAACTGATTTAATATTTTAAGTTTGTGATTCTTCAATTGAAAAACAAAAAAAGGAAGCTGGCAGACAACTTATTTCATTTCCTACTAACAGGCCCAAGGGATGACATGATTAGGACATAGCTAACAGATTGTTACGAACAAAATCATGGGTTTTTTTTTTTTGGTGTGCATAGAATTTTTCTGACTCAAACAAGGCTTGGCTCCATAATCAGAACTTTTTTTTAACATTTCAGAAGATTCAACTCTAAGTTCAACTTAAATTGCACTCCCAAAAGAAAATATACAACACAAGAAAATTATTACAGATTTTTTTTTTTAATGGTAGGACTCTTCATACTATGTTATTCAAATTTCACCTGCCCCAGTAAAAACAAAGAAATCATTCAGTTTGCTTGTTCTCATGTGGCATTCCAGTAGCACTCAGCAGATTCTGAAGCATACAAACTGTGTGATCAGGCAAAATTTTCAGCATATTTGACATAAAAGTTTTGTTTAAGCTCAATAAAAACTTTCTTGATCTTAAAGGAAAACAAGCTAAGATTGATAGCTTTCTTTTTCTGCAAGAGATTCCTTTTACTGTACTGATATATCTCTTAAAAAATTTTTTTTTATTGACATATAGTTGATTTACAATGCTGTGTTGGGTTTTCTTCTCGGCCACACCCTGTGGCATGTGGGATCTTAGCTCCCCATCCAGGGATCAAACCTGTACCCCCTGCGCTGGAAGGCAGAGTCCTAACCACTGGAACACCAGGGAAAGTGTTAGTCGCTCAGGCATATCCAACTCTTTGCGACCCCATGGACTGTAGCCCGCCAGGCTCCTCTGTCCATGGACTTCTCCAGGCAAGAACACTGGAGTGGGCAGCCATTTCATTCTCCAGGGGATCTTCCTGACCCAGGGATTGAACCCGTGTTTCCTGCATTGGTAGGTTTACCCTTTCCCATACATTTCTGATTTTCTTTAAATAGTCAAGTTTTCCCAGGATGTTCCTCCTCATTGCCTTCCTTTCTCTGGCTTAGCATCTCTCCTACACTCATGCACCACGGCAGGACTGTAAACCAGCCCCTACTTGAGAGAGTGCTATCTGAGAAGATGTAGCAGAAGGAAGGTGCACATACACAGCTCTTCCTCTCCTAGGCAGACATACCTGTGCAGAGAGGAAAGCAAAAAAAGTGCTTCCTTGTCACCCTGTCACACTGGGGAGGCTGAAAGTTAACAGAAACATCCTAAATCATCATCAGCTAGAGAATATAAGGGCATATTCACACTCTCACACTCTAAAACATTAGTTAGCAGTTAACAATGAATGTACTAAAATTTTATTTATCAAAAAAAAATTGTATTTATCAATATGAACAGAAACTCTAGCATATGAATAAAATTAATACAAAATGAGATGTACCAAGGGCTTCAGGTATAGCTGTCATGTTTTATTTCTTTAAGATCTGCAATAAATATCATATGAGAGTTTAGTTAGCTTTGTGGTTGGTGTGCAGTTACGACATTAGTCTTTATCCTTGCTTCTTTTAAATGTATTGAAACAAACCAACTCTGATCCCTCATGCTACACCTTTCTCATCTGGTCCTTCTCCAGCATCCTGCCTCCAACATTCCTCAACTTCTAAGCAACTGAAAATACTCCCCATGGAAAATTTTTGGTCAGATTCAGGGCCACTCAGAGCTGAAGTCCTCAAAAACTTTTTAAACACATACAGTGCTATACTCTTTGTGTGCCACAAAATCGAATTTCCTATATCCAGCTTTATTGGTACCAAGAACCACTCAAGAGCCTGTTGATCCTGAGAGCAGGTACAGACTCTGGGCAGTAGGCCACGCCAGGGTTCCACCTCTTTCTTTCACTAACTGTGTTCGAGTAACTTATCCTCTTTGAGCCTATTTTCTCATCTGCTAAATGGCGATGATAATACCAAGCAAAGTCACTGCGGTCACTAGAGGTAATTAGATAGACGAAAACACCCAGTTCCTTACCACTAATTATATACTTCAGCATAAACATTTAAACACAGCAAGATCACCTTTCCCCCAATTTAGCGACAAATGATAGCACAGAAGTCCCCAGAGAACAAATCACAAAGATAACCAATTCATTCCTTCAACATCTACTGAGGACTTACTGAGTGCCACACGTTTCTAATTATATATATTTTTATTTACTTCTTGGCTGCTCGGCATGTGGGATCTCAGTTTCCAGATCAGGGATCGAAGCCGGACCCTCTGTAGTGGAAGCGCAAAGTCCCAACCACTGAACCACCAGGGAAGTGCCACCAGACATTTCTGATAGTGGAGAGATAGACCACAGACCTTATCCTCGGAGAACAGAAATAAACACAGAAATAAAAGGTCCAGATTTCAAGCAATTCTGTTTAGGAGAAGCTTCAGAAATTAGAATCTACTTTGAAACTTCTGATCATCCAACTTGCCTCTTTCCTCTACACGTAAAACTCCCCTCTGCACTGTCTGTCTGCACACAAAGGGAGGCAATGAAGTTAGAACTCAGGGTAACTGGAACTGGGAGGTTAGCAGACTGAAGTCTATTTTAGTGTGAGTGTTACTGCACAACATAAAACTACATGGGCAAAATAACTAAACTGTGAAGATTTTATCCATTCTTTCAACATCCTTACTATCATGCAAAACTAATAAAATGCCTTCAAGATGCTTATTGTTATTTTTTTATTTTTAAGATCCTTATTTTTAAAAGCCAACAATTACAGTCTGATAGGTACTATGGTACCAAACTGTTGTTGTTGTTCAGTCACCCAGTCGTGTCTAACTCTTTGTGACCCCATTGACTGCAGCATGCCAGGCCTCCCCGTCCCTCACCATCTTCTGAGGTTTGGCCAAGTTCATGTCCATTGCATTGGTGATGCCAACCAGCCATCTCATCCTCTGATGCTCTCTTCTCCTTCTGCCCTCAATCTTTTCCGGCATCAGCGACTTTTCCAATGAGTCGACAGTTCCCATCAGATGGTCAAAACACTGGAGCTTCAGCTTCAGCATCAGTCCTTCCAACAAGTATTCAGAGTTGATTTCCCTTAAGATTGACTGGTTTGATCTCCTTGCTGTCCAAGGGACTTGCAGGAGTCTTCTCCAGCACCACATTTCAAAGGCCTTAATTCTTTGGCATTCTGCCTTTTTTAGGGTTCAGGTCTCATAACCATACATCACCACTGGGAAGACCACAACCTTGATTATATGGACCTTTGTCACCAGAGTAATGTCTCTGCTTTTCAACACACTGTCTAGGTCTGTCATAGCTTTCCTGCCAAGAAGCAATCATCTTCTGACTTCATGGTTGTAGTCACCATCTGCAATGATTTCAGAGCCAGAAAGAGGAAATCTGTCATTACTTCCACCTATTCCCCTTCTATTTGCTTGAAGTAATGGGGCCAGATACCATGATCTTAGATTTTTAACTAATATTTAATTTTAAGCTGGCTCTTTCACCCTCATCAAGAGGCTCTTTAGTTCCTCTTCGCTTTCTGCCAATAGAGCGGTGTCATCCACATATCTGAGGTTGTTGATGCTTCTCCTGCCTATCTTGATTCCAGCTTGTAACTCATCCAGCCTGGCATTTCTCATGACGTGCTCAGAGGTTAAACAAACAGGGTGACAGCTGACAGCTGACTTTCCTCAATCTTGAACCAATCAGCTGTTCCATACAGGGTTCTAGCTGTTGCTTCTTGACCCGCACACAGGTTTCTCAGGAGACAGGTAAGATGGAGGAGGAGGATGAAATGGAGGAGGAGGGAATGGCAAATCATTCCATCATACTTGCCACGAGAACCTCATGAACTGTATAAAAGGACAAAAAGATACGACACCGAAAGATGAGTCCCCCAGGTTGGAAAGTGTTCAATATGCTACTGGGGAACAGCAGAGAACTACTAACAGCCCCAGAAAGAATGAAACGTCTGGGTCAAAGCGGAAATGACGCTCAGCTGTGGATGTATGTGGTGAAGAAAATAAAATCCGATGCTGCAAAGAACAGTACTGCGTGGGAACCTGGAATGTTAGGTCCATGAATCAAGGTAAATTGGACATTGTCAAGCAGGAGATGGTAAGAATAAACACTGGCATCTTTGAAATCAGTGAACTAAAACTGGACAGGAATGGGCGAATTTAACTCAGATGACCACTACATCTACTACTGTGGGCAGGAATCCCACAGAGTAAACAGAGTAGCCCTCGTAGTAAGAGTCCGAAACGCAGTGCTCAGGTGCGCCCTCAAAAACGACGGAGTGATCTTGGTTCATGTCTAAGGCGAGTCATTAAACATCACAGTAATTCCAGTCTATGCCCCAAACACCGATGCTGAAGAAGCTGAAGTTGATTGGTTCTATGAAGACCCAGAAGACCTCCTAGAACTAACACCAAAAAATGTCATATTCATCACTGGGGACTGGAATACAAAAGCAGGAAATCAAGAGGTACCTGGAGTAACTGGCAAGTTACTTCAAGGCAAGTTTGGCCTTGGAGAACAAAACGGTACCAAATTAGAATGTTCTAAAAACAAATTTTTTAAAGCTGGTAGTAGGACTTCCCTGGTGATCCAGTTAAGACTCTGCTTACACTGCAAGGGGGCATGAGTTCAATCCCTGGTCAAGGAACTAGGATCCCGTAGTGCCATGCAGCATGGCCAAAAAATAATAAAGAAAGAAAGAAATAAAGCTAATGCTTATCACCCAAACCTGCCCATTGAAAATTTTCAGGCTTTAAAAGTAATTCGAGAACAGCAATGATAAATTCTTTAACTTCAGTTATAATCCACTTATAGGCAATTCACAATTCTACCGTATGAAAACAACTGCTGTAATAAACCCAAGATTCTACAAACATGTAAATATTTTTAGTACACCAGGCACCTAAAGGGTTGTTACAGTTTCAGTAGTATGTATGAGGCTTCCCTGGTGGCTCAGCTGGTAAAGAATCCCCCTGCAATGAGGGAGACCTGGGTTCGATCCCTGGGTTGGGAAGATCCCCTGGAGAAGGGAAAGGATACCCACTCCAGTATTCTGACCTGGAGAATTCCATAGACTGTATACTCCATGTGGTCGCAAAGAGTGGGACACGACTGAGCGACTTCCACTTTCATAACAAAAGGGGCTTCCCTGTTGGGTCAGACAGTAAAGAATCTATCTGCAATGCAGGAGACCTGTGTTCAATCCCTGAGTCAGGAAGATCCCCTGAAAGAGGGCATGGCAACCCACTCCAGTATCTTTGTCTGGAGAATCCCATGGACAGAGTAATCTAGCGGGCTACAGTCGATGGGGTCGCAATAAGCTGGACATAACCGAGACACTCACACACACATGACAAAAGGCTATAGAACTAAACAACAGTACCTGTCTTTCAGGGGACTATGATTATTAATAAATTCTACTAAATGCTAGTGGGAGTACTATGCTAGCAGCACTTTATATTACTCTGCACAGCTCAGTGATAGCATTCTGAAATTACTCCATTAAGGGCCACAACATTTCTGAAGATCTAATTAAAGAAATTGCCTCATAAATGTTCAAAAGTCTAGATATGGATTTGCTTTATTGTCAAGTGGTTGTTTTAATGAAAAGGTCATAGAATCAATAAAAATAAAACTGTTGCTATATTTACTCATGTCTCCTCTGAAGAAAATGGGCAATAAAAAGGTAATGGGTGATACTTAAGAGTACTACAGCTATTTAAAGAAACTATTTTAAAAGCTTTCCAAAGGGACCACAGGGTGCAAATGATTTACAATATTTGAGAATTTAACATTTTCCAGCCGGAGAATTAAACATCACAAAGGCAATACTGGTGGACCTATTATTTCTGTATTAATCCCAGAGGATAAAAAACAAAAGAAAATCAAGTGGCTTGATGGGAACCAATCACATTCTCTAAATAAGAAATGAAAAAACAGGGTAATCATAGTTTGGGGACTATCTAAACAGATAAAATGAAACCTAGGAGAACAGGGACATAACAGGTTACAAAGGTTTTCTCTGGGACAAGAGATACCAAGGGAGGGGGAAAACTTTTTTTTTTAACATATCTATTTCTACAATGAAAGAGTACAGTCTTTTTTTAAGTTGATATAATTGATACAAAGCATTATATTAGTCACAGGTATGCAATGTATTGGGCTTCCCATAGCTCAATGGTAAAGAATAGGCCCACCAATGCAAGAGATGCAGGTTCGATCCCTGAGTCAGGAAGATCCTCTGGAGAAGGGAATGGCAAAAACCTACTCCAGTATTCTTGCCTGGAGAATCCCACGGACAGAGGAGCCTGGTGGGCTATACTCCATGAGGTCGCAAGAGTCGGACATGATTTTGTGACTAAACAATGAAGACAACACATTGGTTCAATGTTTGTGTATATTGGGAAATGAGCACCACAGTGAGACTTGTTGACATCCATCACAATTAAGAAAATTTTTTTCTTGTGATGAGACCTTTTAAGATCTACTCTCTTCACAGTCTTCAGGTATACAATACAATATTATTAACTCTAGTCACTATGTTGTATATTACTTCTCCACAACTTACTTACTTTATAACTGGATATTTGCACCTGCTTGAACATTTCTAACAATGAGGAATCTACTACTTCTTGGAGTGGTCCACACCATCCATCAGATAGATTCAACAGTTGTGGTATTAGAATTGCTCCTTAAATATCCTTCCTGAAGACCGTTACTAGGAACTACCAAGAGAAGTTTTGCATCTCTGGCTGCTACAAAGGGTCACCAGGGCTCAGAAATTGTAACTTTACTGTCTATTTTCATGGGTTAAGCAGAAATAATCATTCCCCTTTGAAAGCTGAAGCCTTTAGGAATGAACACTATCTTCATCTGCATTCAAAAAGCATATGCGTGATGCTGTAAGACAAACTTGTCTTCTAAATTCCATTAAGAAGATTAAACTGTAATTAAAGAAATATAAACTATAATCTAATTAACTTCAATGAATCACATCTCACAAGGGAAGGTTATCATTATTCACAAGGACTAGTAGTTGGGATAGGTCTTTAAAAGCAGCAGAGAGAAAGAACATCAGTGTCTCATAAGTTTCCGAGCAGGAGCCCTGACTGGTCCTAGGACAGAGTCCTAGCCCCTGTGAGTGTGCAGGGGAGGGAACTGACATTTACTTCCTTGAATCCACCTACATTGGTGCAAGGTGACCCCCTCTGAATAAATGGAGAAGCTGAGATTCAAAAAGGTTTCACTGCTGGTAGAGTAACTGCTGCTGCTGCTAAGTCACTTCAGTCGTGTCCGACTCTGTGCGACCCCATAGACAGCAGCCCACCAGGCTCCCCCGTCCCTGGGATTCTCCAGGCAAGATCACTGGAGTGGGTTGCCATTTCCTTCTCCAATGCATGAAAATGAAAAGTGAAATGAAGTCGCTCAGTCGTGTCCAACTCTTCACGACCCCATGGACTGCAGCCCACCAGGCTCCTCCATCCATGGGAGTTTCCAGCCAAGAGTACTGGAGCGGGGTGCCATTGCCTTCTCCGCTGGTAGGGTAAAGCCAGGACTAAAACCCAGATCAACTGAAGCCCAATGACTGAGCCTATCCAGCTCTGTGGGTGGATGACCTCGGGGAGCACAACTCACTAGGATCACCCAACCCCCCAGATCCTGATATTTTTTTCCCCACAGAAGTTTCTAATACTGCTTTTCTCAAAGAGATTTGCACTAAGAAAAGAAATGAGAGATTCTGGTTCACCTGGCAGTACTGTAACTGTTCCAATAAACAGGTATAATAAGTAATTATAGTAACAGAGGGAAGAACTGCCAACACTAACAGCCTTCACCGTTCCAGGCACTTCTCCTTCTACCGTCAGTCCTTAGTGATCGCGTCTAATCCATGATTTTAAATGCCATCTGTTGCCGTGGTAAATCACTTCAGTTGTGTCTGATGCTGTGCAACCCATGGACTGCAAGCTGCCAGCTTCCTCCGTCCATGGGATTCTCCAGGCAAGAATACTGGAGTGGGTTGCCATTTCCTCCTCCAGGGGATCTTTCTGACCCAGGCTTCGAACTCGCGTCTCTGTCTCCTGCATTGGCAAGCAGGTTCTTTACCACTTAGTTGTTAGTTCAGTCGCTCAGTCGTGTCTGACTCTTTGCGACCCCATGGACTGCAGCACGCTTCCCTGTCCATCACCAACTCCCGGAGCTTGCTCAAACTCATGTCCATCGCGTCGGTGATGCCATCCAACCACCTCATCCTCTGTCTTTACCGCTAGCACCATCCATATACCCATCTGTTGCCAATGACCCAAGTCCACAGCTTGAACCTGGACCTCTTCCCTGAACTCGACTGATTTTTTCTCAACTACCTTCCCCAAATCTCACTTGGATATCTGAAATTCAAACTCCCGTTTCTAGCCCTTAATCCTGCTCCTCCCACAGTCCCATCCCAGCCAAGTGGCAGCTCCATCCTTCCAAGATGCTCAGGCCGAAAGCCTTAGAGTGCTCTTCGACTCCTCTTGCTCTCACACCCCACATCCCACCAATTCATCAGCAAATGCTGCCAGCCCTTATCTTCAAAACACATCCAGAATCTAATCACTTCTCACCATCTGCCACTGCTCCCAAGCCCTCCAAATCTACTAAATGCATTGATTAATGAATAACCTGAATTACATCATTTCAATCTTCAAAATAACCCTATGAAACAAGAGCTCTTATTTCCTCAATTTCACAAAGGCACATAAAGGTTAAGCATAAACTCAGAAACTATAGTTTATCAATCAGGTCTTTTTTCCTTCTTTGGTTCGAAGAGTCAGATCCCCAGAGCCTGATCTTCTGGTCAAAGGGATCTGATTAGCTTAGACTTACAACGACTTGGTCCCAGCCAAGGCCCAGGGCAGGAGTCAGCCAGCCTCTTGGAGGATGGCAGCACAAACACTAGTCTGACCACGAGCTCCTCTCCGAAATCCCACCCAGGTCCCACTGCCAGGATTCCTACTAGTTTTCAAACTACACGTGTTAGTCTCTTTTTACCCAGTAGCAGCTCCACACTTCTTAGGACTTAAGAAAAGGAACTTGTTGGAAGGTCACATAATGAATCACTGAAAATCAAGTTAAGAAATGAAGCCCTCACGTGCATACCCAGAAGACAAAGAACCCTTTTCTGTATTAAAGAATTCTGTCTTGGAAAAGCAATCCATGTTTTTGAAAGTGGAGTTCCCTGGGAAGGGGCCAACGAGGTTCCAGAAGGGCCTCTGAGGACAATACTACTGACTTTCCATGTGACGGAGGACCGGATACAGCAAGATAAGGGTGGGCTGGCTGCAACCCTTCTTCTGACCCCTACCTCTACCAAAACCGATAATGAAAACTAAATGCTAATAAACGTGAAACTCAAAAGCTGCATACAAAAATAAGCTTTACTGTAAAAAGAATAGCTTTTGTGTGTGTGTGGAGGAGTTACATGGGATGAGCTTTAAGGATAGAAAATTTAAGAACCACAGAGAAGGGAGGTCTTTTCAGAGCTAAACACAGGATATCCTTAAAAAGTTTATCTGAGCAAAAGAAAGGCTTAGCTATCTATGTATTTTCTTTTTTTTTTTTTTCCCCACACCTATGTATTTTCAAAACAGAAGTTATATATTAGAATTGGTACTTTCGGGGAGTTGATCTGACTACATATACTTCAAGAAACTAAGTGACTTTAGGCATAGAAAAAAAAAATCAGAATATTCACCAAACTTTTAATGATTACTGCTAGGTGGTGGGAGCAAAAGCAGCATTCATTCTCTACACTATACTCTTCTGTAATGTCTGCAGTTCATAACAAGCGTGAATTAATTTCTGTGGAAAAATTGGGGGGGGGGGACACTCTTCTATCCTCACATTAACAGATACAAGTTTCCAAAGAATAATGTATTTAGCTCTTTAGATACTTAATTGTTAATAAAATTTATTTTATGGTGTTTAACGTCCATTGTTAACTCATTTCTCTAAAACTCACCAGTTTTAGAAATGCTGGGTCAAAGTTCTAATACTACTCTAGAAACACGACAGTTACATCGCATGCTGTGCAAGTAAGCTAAAACATCACCTTGAGGGGATCTGAAATAGCAAGGATAGCAGTAGTGGGAGCAAACAATGCCAGCCCCTCCCGGGCCCAGTCTGGAAGGCATCGCATCGCCATCAACGAGCATTTGCCGAACGCCGTATGCGCGAGCACTGTGCCAGGCTCTGCTCTCTGCCCTCACGGAGCTCTCAGCACGGCGGGGAGACGGCACCGCAAGGCAGCATCTGCGATGACGGCAAACACACGGCGCTGCAGAGCAGGGAGGGGGGGACTTGGAAATTCCTGCTTAAACCAAAGTCCTCTGAAAGCTGAAGTCGGTATCACCTGTATGTTCCCAAGGCCTAGCACGAGAAATATGCTTTAAACATGTTTTAGGTCAACGGGGACAGGGAACCAAGCTGCACTTGGAGAGGAAAAAGCATGCCATCCCAAGCTGGAGGAACGGCGGCGGCATAAAAGACTGGCACGACCCAAAGGGGCATGATCGGGTATTTACCAAAAAAGGGTAAAGCAACAGAGGAACAGGAAGTTGGAAAACCCGACTCACTCAAGGTGAGGAGCTGAAACTATCTTTGAGCCAACAGGAAACCCAAAAGGATTTTGATGGTGCAAAGACAACCCGTTTATGTACCTGTCTTCCTTACTTGATTCCTTAAGGGTGGCAACTGCATCTTTAAGAATTTTGGTTTCCTGGCAGCGCCTGGCACATGATAGGCATTCAAATAAGGGGATGTGGGGAAAAGGGGGGGAAGACTGATTAGCTGAAAACATTATGCATGTGCCATGCCATGGAAGGTTCTAGAAGAGTAAGAGACCAGAAATTAAGGCTGGAAGTGTTTTCTAATCCCTCTCATGATATACTCAGGCCCAATACAGTGATTCTCCAAAGGTTCCTCCCCTTGTTTCAAGCTGAATCAACAAAAATCCTCTTGTATTCCACCATGAGTATATCTCCCTGTAGGAATCCAGAGCAAGGGGAGGTTTGGGGGAATAGTATTCAAACCAGGAAATCCTGCCATTTCAGTGCAAGCTGTCTGAGAGCAGTCATGTTCTGTGTCTTGTTCTTGACTAGTTTCTGCCCAGGGCCATAGAAGCACAGGTAGAAGTCATCACAGTGAGTTTCAGTACATGTTAGCTCCCCCTTTTCCATACTGACTCCTCACAAGTGCTTTCTGTATCCAGTCTGGTATTTCCTACATTGTAATCAGTGTTTCTACTGGGCTTCGTATTTTTCAAAGTTTTTTTCTACCCCCCAGCTCAAGACTAAGTTATTTATTTAAGCCATCTCCTGCCATAAGCAACAGGACAGAAGATTAACATAATGGTCATCAAGTATAATGGCGGTCACTGGATACAGAAAAGTATACAGGACCTTAAGCTCACCTTCATGGCAAACAGATGGGGAAACAGTGGAAACAGTCAAAAGACTTTATTTTTGGGGGCTCCAAAATCACTGCAGATGGTGACCACAGCCATGAAATTAAAAGACGTTTACTCCTTGGAAGAAAAGTTATGACCAACCTAGACAGCATACTAAAAAGCAGAAACATTATTTTGCCAACAAAGGTCCGTCTAGTCAAGGCTATGGTTTTTCCAGTAGTCATATACGGATGTGAGAGTTGGACTATAAAGAAAGTTGAGCACCAAAGAATTGATGCTTTCAAACTGTGGTGTTGGAGAAGACTCTTGAGAGTCCCTTGGACTGCAGAGAGATCCAACCAGCCCACCCTAAATGAAATCAGTCCTGAATGTTCATTGGAAGGACTGATGTTGAAGCTGAAACTCCAATACTTTGGCCACCTGATGCGAAGAACTGACTCATTTGAAAAGACCCTGATGCTGGAAAGATTGAAGGCAGGAGAAGGGGACGACAGAGGATGATGTGGTTGGATGGCATCACCAACTCAATGGACATGAGTTTCAGTCAGCTCTGGGAGTTGGTGATGAATAGGGAGGCCTGGTGTGCTGCAGTCCATGGGGTCACAAAGAGTAGGACACGAATAAGCGACTGAACTGAACTGAACTGAGGCTCACCTTCTTGTATCCAGGGATCAAAGCTTTTTGTATCTATCTCATTCGATCTTCTTCTCTACTTTGTGAGCATGACAGATCCTACTCCCCCCATTCTTGGAGATGAAAAAGCCTGAATTCCTAGATTGAAGGAACCTAGGAAAAGTGACACAGTTACAGCATCAATAATAAACCACACGCAGGTGGAAAAAGCACCTGCGTGCTGTTTCTTGTGGGCAGTCTTGTAACAGTTTCATACTGAGGGTGGAGTCAGCACCCTATAGTTCTCAATGTTGAGAACATTAGAAATAATAATCCTTATTAAATGGATATTAAACTAAAGTTGGGAGATACTATCAAACAATACAAGCTCTCTTCCTAGAAAGACCATAAAATTAACATAATAGTTTTCATGAGAAAAAAAAAAAAGTCAGCTTCAACATTTCCTCATTATTATCTTCCAAAATATACTGTTAGACTGTAAGACAACATAAGAGTAAATTACAAGTATTATTAAACAATCGACTGTGTGAGCTATTTCTAAAAGCACTTTGGCATAAAATATAGTCCAAAGAAATTTACTAAACAAATGTCAGAAAAGCATACAAACAGGATTCCATTGTTAAACTGAATCAATATCTTTATCATTTTGACTTTCTATGAAATGAGTATCTGCTACTTCAAAAAAAAATACTACTGATAGGATCAAGGATTTGTCTGCTTAATTCAGGTTTTCTAATGGAGAAGATTAAGTTTGAGACATCTTCTTTTCTCTTGGTCTTATTCAAAACACTGCCAAAAATTCTGTACTCTAAGGTAAAACTCCAGTTCCTACGCGGTCTTTACCAACTTCCACACCACCATAGTCCTTAAACACAATCTTAAAAAAAAAAAAAAAAACTCAATTAAAAAAAAAAATGATAATCTCAGGACTTCCCTAGCAGTCCAGTGGTTTGGACTCAGTGTTTCCAATGCAGGGAGTGCAGGCTCTATCCCTGGTTGGGGAACTAAGATCCCAAATGCCACAGAGCAACTAAGCAAGTGCAGCAATTAAGATCTGATACAGCCAAATAAGTACATAAATATTTAAGAAAAAAATAAAAGAAAATTGCTTTGGACTTCCCTGGTGGTCCAGGGGCTAAGACTTCACACTCCCCCTGCTGGAAGCCCAGGTTTGATCCCGGGTCAGGGAAGTGGATCTTGCATGCCGCAACTAAGACCCAGCACAGGCAAACACATAAATAATAAAAAACACTCTGAACTTCCACTGCAGGGGCTGCGGGTTCAATCTCTGGTTGGGGAAGTTCCACAAACAACGGAAAAAAAGTTACTGTTACAGTTCAGTTCCTAGAAGACAATTTGCAAAAGCTGGAGAAGTGGCCACTTGCTTATTGCTTTGTTGTTTACCAGTTTATTTCACTATCTTGCTCTTTTGTCAATTTACTTGACTTCTGAGAGGTTTTGGTTCTGTTAATGACGACAGACCTCCTTTAATTCACCTACACTCTCTTGGTCTGCTCTGTCACCTCCAGTGAGCCATTAGGAAAGAGGGACGCTAACAGACCTTGGCTTCTGTATACAGCCTAACTACTCAGAGTTCAGTCCATGGACTGGCAGCACCAGCATCACCCAGGAACCTGTTCAAAACTCAGCTTCCATTCCATACTATTCAGCCATTAAAAAAAAGAGTGAAATCTTGCCACTTGTGATAACATAGATGGACCTAGAGAGTATTATGCTAAGTGAAACAAGGCAAAAACAAATACCGTCTGATTTCACATAGCTAAAAAACCAAACAAATGCAGGAACATAACAAAACAGAACAGACTCGTAGATAGAATAAACAGGCGGCTGCCAGAAGGGAGGAATCTGGAGAAATTAATGAAATAGGTGAGGGAGATTAAGAGGTACCAACTCCCAATTACAAAATAAATCAGGATGAAATGTACAGCATGAGGACTATAACCACTTATACTGTAGTATGTTTGTACGGTGACAGATGTTAACCAGACATATCATGGTGATCATTTTACAATGTACAGAAATATTGAATCACTATGACACCTGTAACTAACATAGCACTGTAGGTCAATTATACTTCCATTTAAAACACTACAGGATTTCACTGGCGGTCCAGTGGTTAAGACTCCGTACTCCCAATGCAGGGGGTACAGGCTCGATCCCTGGTCAGGGAACTAAGATCCTACATGCCACGTGGCCTGGCAAGAAAAAGAAAAAGAAAACAAACAAACATGTATACACTGGAAGGAAATGCACCAAAGTGCAAATAACACTTATCTCTGGTGGGAAGGGGGTCAGTGTGAATTATGGGTGATTGTCAATTTTTACTTTATGCTTTTACGTATTTCTATTTTCAATGAACATGTACTGCTTGTAAAATTAGAAAACAACAAATGTCACTAAAAATGAAAAAAAAAAAGTACCATTCCAGATCTTCTGAATCAGAAACTACATTTTAGCCAGATCTCTGGATTCTCTGTCTACACATTCAGGCACAGATCTAAGAAGCACAGATATAAAAGGCCACTGGCAAGAGTACTCTCCAAGACCCACTTAATACACTCTGTAGGAACAAATATTCTAATCAGATTCATACTTTCAGTTAATAGAAGGTTCTTAATTATTACAAAGACTTTACCTTCAAGCACAAAAAGTCTTTCTAAGGCATAAATGAAAAATATACCTCCCCACTGCCACTCACCCACTACTCTCTGACAAGGTTTGCTGATAGCAAATGAAATACTGATGGAAATATATTTACTGATTTTATACACGGGGCTGGTTAAATATTCATTCCTTGCTTCCCAGGTGGCTCAGTAGTCAAGAATTTGCCTGCCAAGGCAGGAGATGCAGGCCTCGGGTTCGATCCCTGGGTCAGGAAGATCCCCTGAGGAGGAAATGGCAACACACTTCAGTATTCTTGCCTGGAAAATCCCCTGGGCAGAGGAGACTGGAGGGCTATAGCCCACAGGGTCACAAAGAGTCGGACATGACTGAGTGAGCACAATCCCTGAGCACAAATATTCATTAAATGTTCATGCCTTATGAGGTTGCTATCCCCACAGTATAGGACATTGTACAGGACATTTGTACCCAGACACAAAAGACAATAACTAACTTGCCATAAATCATTCAGGGAGCCAGAAGCTAAGCCAGACTTGGTCACCAAGCTCATCCTGATAAATACTACACTGTCCAGCCAATCCCTGTTATTTAAAGATACTATATTTGAAAAGTTTCCTACCTACTAAAATTTATTCATAAATTAATCATTATTTACTGAACTTTCCCACTATTTTTGACAACAGGTACATACATGAGCAGAACAGCAAAACTTCTGAAAAACCAATTGCACACATTCCCATTATGAGGTGATGCTTTGCCTTACTTCACCTC
The DNA here is from genome assembly GCF_910594005.1 of Cervus elaphus. NCBI lineage: Eukaryota > Metazoa > Chordata > Mammalia > Artiodactyla > Cervidae > Cervus > Cervus elaphus. The sequence continues at coordinate 19,394,571 of NC_057820.1, forward strand.
TCATATTTTAAACAAGCATCCTTTTCAAAGTCTATTGGCCACTACATTTTCACATTTTGTGCTTTTTGTTGGTGATGTTGCAGTTTAAAATGGCCCCCGATGTGTTGAGGTGCTGTCTAGTGTTCCTAAGGCAAGAAAACTACCTGCCTTTGGAGCAAGCACATGGGTTAGATAAGCTCCACTAAAGCCTAAGTTATAGCGCCACTGGCAGTGAGCTCAATGTTAGGGAATCAATGATATGTATTAAATAAGACAAACAGAAACATGCAAAACAAGATTATCTATCCATCAGTTGTGATCAGAAGCTCACAGGAAACTTTCCCTTCATCTTCTCTATGGACAATGTTTCAGTATTTGCTAAGATGGTGTTTGCAGTGACTTCAGAGATCATAACTGCCCCAACTGTTGTTACAAGTACTAATTTGATGTGTAATGACAGGAAAAGCACCAAATTATAGAGCATTTTCAGAAACAAGAGATCATCTTCCCCAACTCAAAAACAATAGTTGAAGGTTCCTGACAGGATAACCACAGGACTGGTAATGGTGTTATTTCGCAGCTTACAGACCAAAATAATTGGAATAACACAATGCAAAAAGTCAGAAAATGAGTATTACACCACCATGGACAAAGATCTGTGGCAGTTCCATGGGGTGCAGGCAAAATGATTCAAGGGGATAAGGGAAGAAAATACAATCCCATTCATTTATACTCATTTAAACCTCATCTTTAAATTCTAATTTACTTTATAACTTAATAACAGTACACAATAAATTCTACTGGTTACAATAAATTCTATTGGTTATGCCTACCCCAACTCTACTGACACTTTGTGTATATATGTGTGTGTGTGTAGTCACTCAGTCGTTGTCTTACGCTCTGCAACCTTTTAGACTGTGGCCCGTCAAGCTCCTCTGTCCGTGGGATTCTCCAGGCAAGAACACTGGAAAGGGTTGCCATGCCCTTCTCCAAGGCATCTTCCCAACCCAGGAGTTGAACCTTTGTTTCTTGTGTCTCCTACACTGCTGGCAGATTCTTCACCCATTGAGCCATCGGGAAAGCCCGCTGACGGTTTATATAACCTAAAAATGTTGAGTGATCACCACCATAGAGGATCAAAGTCAGTGCTTGAAAAGAAAAGAAACTCCAGAGGCACACGTTCTGCAGTGAGGGGCAAGACTGGTGTCTTTGAGGACTCAGATGCACTGAGAACCATCAAGGGAAAGCTGGGTTCTACTGCTGTTCTGCCCCCAGCAAGTTGTGATGACCCTCACAAAGACATGCCTCTAGGCACCCATTGATTTATATGAGAAATTAATTAGCTGGTTGTGACACTGACTAGATGACCCGAGCAAGGAACACTTCTCGCTCCAGAAATTTGACCATTCTGACTCAAAGAAAATAAGATACATTAGCAGTTAAGTAAAACCATTGTTTATTATTGTCTGTAGCCTGAGGGTTAAAGGCATGCCCTGACAGAGCAACAGGCTGTCAACAACACATTTCCAGACTGGGAAGATCCTATGGAATCCTGTAAGGTATCTAGGAGTTAGTGTCATCTTTCATAGTTATAAGTTGCATCATAGACCCCTTCAACTCTAACTACTCAGCAAGGGGAAAAAGAGAGAGAGAAAGGGAAAAAATAAATATAACCAGTGCTAACCTGTCTGCCATTCCACTCATAGAAGGTATTCTGTTCCCTGGGAAGTCTCAGTTCCCCAGTGTCTCTGACAGCATGAATGGTCCAGTTTGAGCCTAGTGTTTGACACAATATATTTTTCATCTACGTCACCTAATCCCAAACCAACTACCTCCTCCGATGCTCAAGAGAAGCAGCAGCAATGTTTCAACTCTGAAGGGAAAATGGCTGCATGTGATCTACAGAAAGATGGACTCGGTCTCCAGAGAGGACTGGCTTCCTAACGCTATTTCAAAGGCATTTTTTTGGTAAACCTTTTCTTTCGTATTGGGGTATAACCATTTAACAACGCTGTGATAGTTTTAGGTGGACAGCAAAGGGACCCAGCCATATATATACATGTATCCATTCTCCCCCAAGCTCCCCTCCCACCCATTGAGCAGAGTTCCTCCTGCTATACAGTAGGTCCTTGTTGGTTATCCCTTTCAATTACAGCAGTGTGTACATGTCATCCCAAACTCCCTAACTATCCCTTCCTCCCCTCTCCCGCTCTCCCCCTCTCCCCCGCCCGAAACTGTTTGTTCTCAAGTCTGTGAGTCTCCTTCTGTTTTGTAAGTTCATTTGTATCATTTCTCAGATTCCACATACAAGGAATGGCATAGGATATTGCTCCTTCTCGGATCTACTTCACTCAGTATGGATTTACTTCACTCAGTATGACAATCACAAAGGCAATCTTTGACAATACTCAATTTTCACAGTGTATACTGACGGCAGAACCAAACCCCCAAATAAAGTATAGTTACTCTGTTCCAAGGGTGTACTCCTAAACCTATCACCAAGAGGTGGTGTAAACTAAAATTTGCCACCATATACTTTTATGGTATTTCATACTGATTAAAGTGCTCTCATGTCAGCTGTGTCATTTAACACCCACAAGACCAGGCAAGGAAGATGGAACAAGCACTGTGGTTCCCATTTCAGAGATGGAGCGCAATAATGGAGAGAGTAAGACGTGCTGTGTCAAGACAACTTGGTTTCAAATCCCAGGCATACTGCTCACTTTTTCAGAGCCTCAGTTTCCTATCAGTAATATGCAAACAGTGCATACAACCTGAATTGTAGTCAAGTATACCAGCTGCATCTCAATGTTTCCTTTCATCATTCCAAGTTCACACACTAACATGACTAAAGCCCAAAGTAGAACAGAGGTCCAAGAAGGATATAATTTAGCATCTCTTTAAAGGGTCTTCAAAAGATACAGACATTCTGCTGAAGGATTTTTTGGTTCAAATAAATTTGTGAAATGTTAGTCTCTTGAAGGTTCACAAAGCATTATGTGTGTGCAAGGGTGTGTATGATATAAAGGATCTGAGAAGGTGTGCAATAAAAAAAAACCTGGTTGAATACGAACAGAACATTTTCTCAATGCATTTAGTAATCTTTTTCTGCATAGTTACAATAAACGTCCACAAAGACCTAACGTTCTTCTGAACATACTTTCAGAAACACTGGTTTTGATCATTTAATGCATAGCAAACAGACAACTGTAGTAATTAATATTAATAGAAATAATAATAGGTTATAGTACAAAGCACAAGAAACTATCCTTTAAACAAGATCCTTGAATGATTTTTTTGAAGTCTGGTCTCAAATGCAAAAAAAAAAAAATCTATTTAGACCATTAAGGCATTTTTATTCTCAGAAAGATTTCAGAATAAGTCTGTCATAAACAAAGATTCAAAGAAGTGGCTCAGGTCATCTTGCAGAAGACAGTGGATTAAAAAAGGTGAAAGAGCTGTATTATTTTTTGTTACAAAATTGATTTGGATGAGATATCTTCTCCCTAAATAGATTTTCCAAGAATGGTACATATGCCATATTACTACTTGTCATTACTCCTGGTCTTCTGATAACAGTGGAAAGCAAGACTGTGACTTGTAAACTATGAACCATAAAAATGCAGAATCCTATTTTTTTTTTTTTAACTACAAGAAAGTAGTTATTTTGTCACAAACAACAAGAGAAAGAAAGTCCACTCGGTTATCAACATCTGGCCAATTCTGAGTATTTCTGCAGAGGCCTCACGTGTACTTAAAAACTTGGGGGAAAAAATGCCAAACTAGATTTCTTAAGAAACTTTGCTGGATGTCAAGATATTGTGATCCTGCTAAAGAATCTGTAAGTGGCTGTTACAGTGGAGACCTAAAAGTGTACACCAATTTTATATTATAACCTAGATCAAGAAAAACAGTCCTCACAGGTAACTTTAAAAATATAAATTAAAAAAATTAAAACTAAGACTTGCAGTTTGCTGGAAGATGGGTTTTCCCTACTTTGTAAACGGTATCTCAATTATTGCACGCAAGCACTTCTATGGGAACTTTCATCTTAAATCTCTAAAAGTCAAATAAACAGAAGATTAGGCTTGAGGGATTCTTTTAAAAATTATACTAATATCTGATATTTAATCATCTTGACAAATACAATATATATAAAAAAAGAACCTGCACTAATGCAAAGTTTTAAGTTTGTGAATTAGATGCAGACAACTGTTGGTAAGCACTGCCATCCTAGATGACTTTGGGTAAGAACTGTCTTTTTTTAAAAAAGGAAAATGGACGGAATCTAGACCGTTGCTAACCTAGTCCACGAACATTCAGTGAGAGGTTCGGCCACGAACAGCAGGAGTGGGAAAAGGCGAAGAATAACCATTACTGCCTAAGACACCAAGGCTACCTGAAAAGTCATCCTGACGCTTCAGTCTTTTCATTTTGCGGGACTGGAAGCCTCAGGCACCACTAGATCGCGGCCGCCGACTCCCCAGGTCCAAACTGGCTCGAGGCAGTCGCTTACCTGCAGGGCGACGGGGCGCACACCTGCCCGGCGGGCGGCGCCCATATCTCTTCGCCGCGGACCTGCCCTCCTCCGCCCTTCTTCACCACCACTTCCGTCCCTTCCCACCCACCTGCAAACAACCGAGGGCAGGGACGGGGGAAGGTGAAGATGAGAAGAAAAAGCATACAGCTATCCGCCGCAGACTACCTCCTCCCACCCCAGAGTCGGTGCAAAGCCACACCGTCTCTCCCACGCCTCGGGTCTCTAGTGCAAGGTCTACGATACCTTCAACATTTTTGGTTTAAAGCATAAGTAACTTCCCCGCTCCCTTCCGCCCCTCACCTTCACGAAAGCAATCGGGGTTGTGGTACCTTCGATATCTAACAGGATCACAGTGACTTCGGCGGGCACCGAAAGCACGACCATTTCCCCACCCCACCGACTGCTACCAAGACAATCGGCCTACTGGTAGAGGGCGGAAGGCGGCGCCGGCAGCGCCCCCAGCAAAGGGCTGGGCTTCTGGTGGCCCCGAAAAAGAGTCCCGGAACGGATAACCGCAGCGCGGCCTGACGCACGAGGCGGAGAGGACTCGTCCGAGCCTCCGGACGTAAAGAAATCCGCAGCCCAAGAACCCTGAACTCGCCAGCTGCCCGGGGCGGGAGGCCCAGACCACGTGGGCAGAAAGAGGGGCGGTCCTCACGAGGTTCCGAGGGGGCGGGGCGAGGCACGGTGCCGACGTCGATTGGCCGCTAGAGGGCCTCGAATCCGATCCGTCAAAATGGGGCCTCGCGTGGGCGGGAACAAAGAAGCGAACGCGGGAGACGGGTGCGCGGGTGCGCGCTCTCCGCAGACTGGTTGAGCGAGCGGGAGAGGCTCGGGGCACGTGCAGACGGGAGCCCCGCGAGTGGCGCGCCGGGGATGTGAGTGCCCCTTGCCCTCTACGGCACCTAGCCCCCTCCCTCCCCGCCCACTGCTTCGGCTTTGGCATTTTTTACAGTAATCCGACCGGGTCCGCGCCCCTCCTCCCGTTCCTCAGCCACCGAAGGAGGCCGTTCGGGTCCCGGTCAGCTGGACGGCGTGGCCGATCGGCTCCGCGAGGCCCGCCGCGCCCCCCTCGGCCCGCGCGCCTGGGGCGGCAGCGGAAGAGGCGTCCGCGCCGCGCGGCCGCCCGGAGAGGCCGCCGCGCGCCCGCTTCCTGTTCGGCTGGTTCCAGCCAGCTCGAGGACAAAACACGCGTGCGCGCGGCGGGCGGACGGCCGGCGCGCTCGCCGCCTCAGCCGCCGGCGCTGGGCGCAGTCCGCCTTTTTCTGGAGCGGCGCGGCCACGGTGCTAATCGATAGCAGCAGCTCTGCGCTGGGGGAACCGAGGGCGGAAAAAGGCGGGGTTGACGGCTCTTGGCTGGGAGTGGGCTGGACCGGACGCCAGAGACAAAAGGCTCTCAAGGCAAGAGGGACTGTGGCGTTGCTCGGGATTCTGACCCCAGGACTTCTCGCCCCGTCGTTGTTTCTCTTCTGACGCGTCTCTCTCTTCCCAAGCCCGCGTCCCCTCACCCGCGACCTCGCTTCTCAGCAGGAGGCCCGCGATGGAGGTCCCGCCCCGACTCTCCCATGTGCCGCCGCCATTGTTCCCCTCCGCTCCCGCTACTTTAGCCTCCCGCAGCCTCTCCCATTGGCGGCCGCGGGCGCCGCGGCAGCTTGCCCCGCTCCTCCCTTCGCTCGCTCCCAGCTCCGCCCGGCAGGGGGCGCGCCGGGCCCAGCGCCACGTCACCGCCCAGCAACCCTCCCGATTGGCGGGCGGGGCGGCTATAAAGGGAGGGCGCAGGCGGCGCCCGGATCTCTTCCGCCGCCATTTTAAATCCAGCTCCATACAACGCTCCGCCGCCGCTGCTGCCGCGACTCGGTCTGCGCGCCAGCACCCTCCGGCCGACCACTCCGCCGCTATGGAAGACATGAACGAGTACAGCAACATAGAGGAATTCGCAGAGGGATCCAAGATCAACGCGAGCAAGAACCAGCAGGATGACGGGTACCGCACGCTTCTCGCCTCTCCCCTCCCCTCCCTTCCCCCAGCGCGCCGCACGCTCCCTTCGTCCCTCGGGAGCCGCGCGCTACCCTTTCCCACCTCACCCCCCCCCATTGTTGGCCCGAGTCGATTCTCCCGCGTGCCCGCTGGAGCTCACTAGGGCGAAGGAAAGAGGAAAGTAGGAGACGGAGGGGGGTGACTGGAGAGCCCCGCGAAGATGGGGGAAGGGCAGAGGGTTTGGAGGCGGAGGGCGGCGGCGGCGTCTGGGGCCAGAGTGCGCAGGCGCCGCGTGGGGCCTCGGGGGGAGGGGCCGGGCCGGCCGCGCAGCACGCTGCGGCTGCTGCCGCCTTATCATTGTATCTGTTAGGGCTCTGGGCAGTTTTTCTGGGGAGGATGTAGGGGGACCCTTGGTTTGGGAACCTGTAGGCATCTTGTGCCCAGATCCCTGTATACGTGATGATGAGTTCTTCAGGTAGAACGTTGACATGACAGCTGAGGAAGACTGGGTAGTAGTGGTGTTCAGTTTAGAAAGTTGATTTTCCTAGTTCGGAACGGTCTTTTAACGTGTTTCGTTGGCCTCGTTTAAACTTTGCCTTGTGCAGTGTGGAGAGCAAAGATTTGGATAAGTGACCTCGATGGAATTGGGGGCTTTTTGTGGTCTTTGGTTCCTGTGTGTTTGTAAACAGGTGGAATTACTTGTACATGGGTATGAATTTCCCTGTGCTTATAGTTTGTAGCAAACGTCACTTTAGAATTTAACCGTTTTCGCTACTGCTGTTTGTAAGTAAACAACTTTTATTTCTAGTAAAATGTTTATTGGAGGCTTGAGCTGGGATACAAGCAAGAAAGATCTGACTGAATATTTGTCTCGATTTGGGGAAGTTGTGGACTGCACGATTAAAACAGATCCTGTTACTGGAAGATCACGAGGATTTGGATTTGTGCTTTTCAAGGATGCTGCTAGTGTTGATAAGGTATGAACCTGTTCGCATCGTGCTTTTTGTGTGCGTTTTGCAAATCGTTCGGCGGGTTGGTTGTAAGTTGTCAGATTACATAAATCTGTCTTCTAGGTTTTGGAACTGAAAGAACACAAACTGGATGGCAAATTGATAGACCCCAAACGGGCCAAAGCTTTAAAGGGGAAGGAACCCCCAAAAAAGGTTTTCGTGGGTGGATTGAGCCCAGATACTTCGGAGGAACAAATTAAAGAATATTTTGGAGCCTTTGGAGAGGTGGGCTGTGCTTTTGTTTGTGTATTTTCATTCGATACGTTTATATAACGTTTTGTCCCTGGCCCAGTTCTTACAGAGTAAAGAGTTCGGTCAGGGTGGAATTAAATTATTGCTCAAGTCCCTCCCTTATCACTATTTTATGTGTTACAATGGAAACTAGTATTTAAATTAATGGAATTTTTTAAATTATTAATGGAAATTAATAGTTAATTTATTTCAGCAAAAAGATGGATGCTTTGGTGTGGTCCAGACTGGAGTGGCATTATGTGGGGTACAAAATGCTGTTGAGGTTTTCCTCTCCCTTCTAAATAAATGCTTTGTAGATAAGCCAGGTTACTCTAGTTTGATGATGATAATGAAGCAGTTTATACAGAAGTCAATTGATGAGAATAACATACTTTGTTGAAGCTTGTGAATGATTTGTGTCATTCTAAAACATTTTGGTAGCTTTTTACCTTTACCGGGTGATCTTACCCGGTAAGATCTTACCGAGTGTGCATCTTAATTTCAGATTGAAAATATTGAACTTCCTATGGATACAAAAACAAATGAAAGAAGAGGATTTTGCTTTATTACATATACAGACGAGGAGCCAGTAAAGAAATTGTTAGAAAGCAGATACCATCAAATTGGTTCTGGGAAGGTAAAGCCATTTGGATTCTATTTAGTGAACAGTGGGCTGGGTTGATTGGTTTGTTTTTTAAGGGAAATTTCTCAACCTGTTTTGAGAAGGAAAAAAATGGCTTGACGTTAGGAACAGTGGTAACAATTTTGTTCTCTTTTTACCTTTTGTTTATAGTGTGAAATCAAAGTTGCACAACCCAAAGAGGTATATAGACAGCAACAGCAACAACAGAAGGGAGGAAGAGGTGCTGCAGCTGGTGGGCGAGGAGGTACTAGGGGTCGTGGCCGAGGTGAGACTTAATTCCAGGGAAGTGAACCAATGGTTTAAGCTATCAACTGCTAAATATGAATAAGCCCATAGAAGAGTAAAGCCAAATTTAAACTGTTACAGCATGCAAAGTGCTCATTTTAGTCCACAGGTTTTTGTTTTATTGGTTTCACTTCTTCAAAGAATAGTCACTCTGACAGTGTCAGTACTGATGGGAAAATAATACCATTGAATGTAATTAAGATTACATGATACACCTTGGCATGATAGGTTTTTTATGGCAGGAGTCCTTGTTGTAAACACGCTTGCTGTCGTCTTGATTTTTTTCCCCCTTTTAGATTTAGGAAGCCTGATACTGGCACAATTGGACTTTCTACACCCGTCCCCCCCTTTTTTTTATGACAACTGTAGTGATATTTTCTTGACCAGATAGCACTGTGGGTGTCCATTCGTTTTTAAGATTTGCAAAGTGAGGGACAGGAATGCATCATTTTATGTTAGGATTGGGGATCAGAAGTTGTTTCCTAACAATCATTGTGCATTGTTTCAGGTCAGGGCCAAAACTGGAACCAAGGATTTAATAACTATTATGATCAAGGATATGGAAATTACAATAGTGCCTATGGTGGTGATCAAAACTATAGTGGCTATGGCGGCTATGATTATACTGGGTATAACTATGGGAACTATGGATATGGACAGGGATATGCAGACTACAGTGGTAAGAATATTTACTTAATTTCATAAACCAATGGTATTAAGATGCATCTCAGTTCTGAGATTGTGTGTGTTCTATTTATAGAAGTGTTTAGAGTTAAATTTTTGAGATGTAATAGTCTCGGGGTTATACTGATTTAGTGGCTGGTTATTAGCATTCTAGAATGTGGTATGTGCCTAATTTATAACGACTTAAAATATCTAATTCTACTATTTGGCATGCAGAATTTTGCATATCTATAGAAAAACCGTATCATTAAAGGCTAAGTATAATTTTTTGTCTTTTCAATATAGGCCAACAGAGCACTTATGGCAAGGCATCTCGAGGGGGTGGCAATCACCAAAATAATTACCAGCCATATTAAAAGGGACGCTGGAGAAAACAGGTGTGTATAAGAGTTCAAGAAACCAGTGGAAATGTCTAATTTAATTTAAAGATCAATAGACAAATGAAAATGAGTAAAAACAAAATACCATGTAGCGTGTTTTTACTAAATTGTTAAATTTTTACTTGCTTTATGAGCCTGTTTTGCCTAAAGTGTCTATAGATCTTTAACTTTAAAGTTTTATCTCACTTTCTTTAGTAATACAGAAAAACTTAAGAGTTTTTCTGTTTGCTTTGTGTACCAGGTGGTCTAGAGGAATAATTAAACTTTTTTAGAACTATTAACAGGTAAAGTACTGAAATGGGTACAACTTAAGGAAAACAAGAATGTTGTCTTCTAACTCTGACATTATACCTTGTTTGTACCCGCCAGCGGGAACTTCATTGCAGGCCGTGTGTCACCCTGACCACGTCTATCTCTGGGGGTCGCACGTTGCGGGCAGAGCGCAAGGCATACACCAGAAAACGCTGTCCTGTGGTATGGTCTCTTCCAACTTCATGTACCAGCGTAAAGATTAAAGTGGAAAACTTCAGACTTTGGCTTCTTTTTTAATCTTTTTGAAGATTAAGTGTCTAAACTTAACTTAAATGGTTTTTTACAGGAGTTAAAGTACATAAATGCCTTTTTACAGCTTAATCATTTTGGTCTTCTGTTTAGTGTTGTATTTCAATTGTGGAGCCTCATTTTAAGTGTTCATTCTTTAAGATTTAATGCTTGCTTTTTCTTTTTATAGCTAATAGTGAAATCTACAAACCAAAACAAGAACTTTAAAATCTGGGATTTAAATTAAAGATCATATGCACATAGCAATTTGTTGCCTTGCAATACAAGCGTGTTAGAAATTCATGTTGGTAATAGAATTTTACATGGCTTACTAGAGACACTTCTAGTAAACCTTGCATCTAGCACAGTTCAACCTGTGAATTTGAAAAGATTGTGTTCCCTGATTTTCTAAGTAAGTTTTAACATCATTTGGGAACTTCAAGGTGAGATGATGATGATTACAATTAACCCAAACTGCGTTTTGCCAATGAATTTGCATGTGATCTTTAATTATTGAAGAAAAGAATAAAGTGAGAACTTAATTCATGAAAGTGGACCTTAGAAAGCTTGCCGGAGTTGCACAAGTCTAATTGCCATTTTGTTTTTGTTTTTAGGAAGAGATTGCTAACGTAACCATCTTGCAGGAGGACATTGAAGATTGGTCTTCTGTTGATCTAAGATGATTATTTTGTAAAAGACTTTCTAGTGTACAAGACACAATTTGTGTCCAACTGTATATAGCCGCCAATTAGTTTTTTTTGTTTTTACTTTGTCTTTTGCTATCTGTGTTATGACTCTGTGGATTTGTGTTTATACAAACTTTATTTGTATGATTACATGTTAAACCTCAAATAAATGCTTCCTTATGTGATTGTTTTTCTGCGTCAGGTACTAAATAGCTCTGTAAAAGTGTAATTTTAAATAAGCAATAATTAACGCACAGTTTATTTTGTAGGGAGTTTTGCTCCATAGGAAGAGGAGAAAACTGGTCCTTTATAAATAGCCAGCTACAGTGTCTGCTCTGTTCCCCTTTTTTGTTAGATGTATTCTATGCTCTTTAGACTTCATTTCTGTCTCTTAACTGAGGCTTCCATCATAACCTTTAATGTTGTTTTCCTCTCTGCCTATCTGGAGACATTGTCATGAAAGTTTCTGTGGCATAATTACACTGTTGTGATTAGTGGGAGCTTTCTAGTAGACCATGAGTCTTTGGCTATATTTTGAAAAATAAATGTTTAATGGCACAAAGCATGCTGGTAGCTCCTTTTATGAAGAAAATGTTTTGCTTTGTTCTTGTCTCCGGAAAAGCATTTTTTAATGGTTTGCTGTATTCAGTGGTCTGCTAGAAAGAGCTTTGACTAATCATAATACAGTAACTTAATGTTTTCTTGATTAAAATGTCCAGATATACCCATTGCGGGGGGGAGGGGGGCTAAACTGTGTTATAGGAGCTACAGGTTAAGAATATCAGATATAGTTAGATTTTACACAATTTTGGCAAATAGGTGTGAAGTTTGAACAAAAGTTAGATTACAAGATTTGAAGTAGTAAACAGTAAATTAATTGTATACTGTTCTGTTGGTTTTATGTCACAGCAAGCACCAAACTGAACAAAATGTTTTCTCTTGGGGCATTGTTAGGAAGCTGTACTGGGTGTTAACTGTTACATGATGTGAGTTCTTAGAAGGCATGGGTAGTAGGTTTCAGTCATTTTTTTATGTGGTTAGTGCATGAGCTGGGTAGTTGAGCATATTCACATTCAGACAAAGAATAATGGAGAAGGATGACCCTTGATTCTTATGTAAATGCAAGTCTTCAGTGTGACCAAGTCATGTCATTACAACAGATCTTCCTGGTGCGTTAAAAAGAAAACCTTTTAGCTCTAGATTTGGGAGGATATCCTAGATAAGTTCAAGTTTTGAATTTCACATTCAGTGTAGTTAACTGAGTTTAATGTTTTCAGTTTTGTTGCTTTGGTTTCATGTTCGCCATTAGGATTGGCATACATGTTTACTTGTGGAATAGTTCACCTCACCTTCAACCAAGTGTAAATTTTTTTATGCTAATGAACCTGCCTCTTGTTTTCTTTGGTGCCTGCAACTTTCTTTATTCCAGTGATGTTTGTACTTGATGGGCTATCAAGTTATAATGCTTTTGGCCTTGTTTTGCTCCTGTTTTGCTATTTGACCTTAAACCTAAGCCAAGTATCACTGTTGGCTGTTGCAAGGGATTGTTTATTCTTTCAACGTGCAACCTTAGGGGACAGAAAGGAGATTTTCATTTTAAGTTATGTTGTCAAAAGTCAGGTGCAGTGTCTTTAGGGCAGTAAATCTTGTAAGTTCAAATTTATGATTAGGTGACAAGTTGACATTGAGATTGTCCTTTCCCTGATCAAAAATGAATAAAGGCTTTTTTTAAACAAAATCCATACTCTTCAGTCAAGTCTTGATATATATGATTTTGAAGAAATACACTACATCTAGAGATTGTCTGAGGTCTTTTAGAAAAATGAAGTACCTATGACAGACATACTCAATTAGCCTGTATTTTTCTTAAATATACTTCCTGAGTAGTTTTGACCAAGTTGTGTGTGTTGCTCCCTACCCTGAAAGACACATTAATTATTTAACAGTTTTATTGATCAGCATGTTAATACTGTAGTCTCAGATACATTTACATGATTAAGAATTAAGAGTGAAATTAAGATGCTTATTGAGAAACTAACATGGATAAACATCATTTATTCCATTCTCTTCCATGCATCTTTTTCATAATGGTGAAGGGAACTGGATCCTTTGTCAAGATTTGATAGGATGTCAACTATAAGATGCTGTTTCACTAATTACATAATTGCATTTTTAATGCAGTTTTTAGTTACAGGAGGTAGAACTAATGGTGTGTTTCTACCATTTGAATTTCTCCTACCAGTAATGCAAAATCAAGAAATGTCCTTCTGTAAAAATAATTACCTCAGAATTTTCAACTTAACAGGGCTTTCCTGGTAACTCAGCTGGTAAAGAATCCACCTGCAGTGCCGGAGACCTGGGTTCGATCCCTGGGTTGGGAAGATCTCCTGGAGAAGGGAAAGGCTACCCACTCCAGTATTCTTGCCTGGAGAATTCCATGGACTGTATGTAGTCCATGGGGTCACAAAGAGTCAGACACACCTGAGTGCCTTTCGCTTCACTTTGAACGTAACAGAATTGCCATCTACTGTGGTCTCTAGTTTTGTGGCTGCCCTGTTCTGCTCATGGCATTTTAATTTATGTTTAATAATGTATTTTTGTCTTGAAATAGTAAAATTAGGTGTGAGATTTCAGCTGTTCTGGTTGAAGCGAAAAAAGTCAATCACTTTTGCTCAACCACTGCATTTTATAAAATGTAGGGAAGAGTTTGCTGGTGTTCTGTGGATTTCAGGGAAATGCTGAACATTCTAAAGTTTGTGTAAAGTTTGTTACTTTAAATGGCAGTTAAATTTCTGACTTTCTGTCAGGAGGAGTCACCCTATTTGGGGAGGTAGATCATAATTTCAGAGGGTTGACAGGGCTTAGGTGTGATTGAGAAGGACTATTCAATGATCTCTGATTTCTTAAAAATTTCAAGTAACAGTGCTTAAGGTTTTGGTTTATCAAAAACCAGCACATTGTAGAAATACATGAGAAACACTGTACTGCAGACAAGTTCTCACACTGTTTGAATGCTTACCTCCTTTTGAGACTGATCAAAAATGGTTTCTCTTCAGACAACAGAAGAAATGAATGTCTATACATAAACACTAAAAAAGACACACTTGTAATTGACTTGTGGGATCTTAGTTCCCTGACCAGGATTGAACCCAGATCCCAAACAGCTGAACCGAAACCACTGGACCAGCAGGTAATTGCCAGCATTTGCTGTTGATTAGGTTGCCCAAAGGCAGTTTCTTTAGAAGTATTTCCTCAGAAATTGTGTTGACTGGTGAACACATACATGGGGTGGTGGATGAGACAGGAATGCCCAGCCCTGCAGAATAACCTCTGGAAAACAATCGCCTGATTTTTCTCAAGTTGAAGGAGTTAGCTACTAGAAAATTCGGGATCTATTACAGTCCCATCAGGCATCTCTGAGGCTTAGGTTCAGTGTTCAGGAGTGATCTTACTAAAGTTGGTGCCAAGATCTTTTGTAGGAAAGTAGGATTTTATTACAGTTGATTGATGAAACGGGCCTAGATAAACTGGAGCAACTACTTAACTCCAGTGAGAGAGCTGTCCTATGGGATTGACTGATTACTTTGGTTGCCCTTGCATGGTGAGACATTTGATACATAGAAGTTCATAGGCCAGACAGGGGCCAAGAGAGGGTGTGTCAGTGAAGACTAAAATACAGCGTAATTCCAGTATTTTTCATTACCAGGAAAGCCTTCCCATGGCCTATATGTTGAATGGTTTATGTGTCACATTGCTCTCATTATGTAGTGACATATCTATTAAAGGCATGTGGCTGTCAGAACAGGTACAGTGATACTCAGCATTGTACCATCAATTTATTGACACCAGGTAAAAAAGAAGCATTTCCATTAGCTTTTACACATGTATTTTAATGTGTGATTTTTTTTCCAACCAAAATTTTAAATTATTTTTGGTGGCGCTGGGTGTTGGTTGCTGCCTGAGAATTTCTCTACCTGCTGCCTGAGAATTTCTCTACCTGCTCTCCACTGTGGTGCACAGACACTGGCGGCTTGTCCTGCTGTGGACACAGGCTCTGAGTGTAGGCTTAGTAGTTGTGGCTGAGGAGTTCAGCGGCGCTGTGGCATGTCTTAACCTTCCCAAATCAGGGATCGAACCCTGCCTTAGCAGGCAGACTCTTAGCTACTGGACCACCAGGGAAATCCTCATCATGTGACTTGCGTGCGACTTTTAAAATACTGGAAATAGGACTTCCCTGCTGGCCCAGTGATAAGAATCTGCCTGCCAGTGCGGGGGACACAGGTTTGATTCCTGGTCTGGGAAGATTCCATGTGCAGGGGAGCAACTTAAGCCTGCGTGCTCTACAGCCAACAAGCAGCAACTGCGCCCTTAGGCCACAACTGCCGAAGCCCCCGTGCCCTAGAGCCAGCAAGCTGCAAAAAGCCAGCAGCAAGCCTGCATGCTGCAGCCGCCACAGCCCCTGTGCCCTAAAACCTGAACTCCAGAAGGAGAGAAGACACCGCAACTAGAGAGGAGCCCCTGTTCACTGCCTGAGTGCGGCAATGGAGAGTCAGCACAACCAAAGATAGTTAGGAAGTTGTGTATATGTAAAAAATATTTTTAGTAAGATACTGAAAACAAGTCCAATAATTTTTGCTACTCTCTAGGACTTAAGAACTATTCTCAGTACATCATTGGAGATAAGGAAAGAGAAAAGTCATTTTTTAGTATGTGTAATTTTTCATAATTTGGAAAAATGATAAAATATTTGTACAGATACAATTATAATTTTTAAAAATTATGCATTTGAATGACCAGAAATAAACAGACCCCCGAATTACACCTTGACCTCATTTTAAATGTCTATTTTTTCATATATATGTTTTTAGTTACAATTATGTAAAAATAGAACTTAGAGCCTGTCATAACTAACTTCCCATATTCCTGCTTTGGCGGGGGGATGGGTAGTCGTACCATTCTTAGTTACCTAATGATCAGAGATCAAACCTGTACCCCTTGCCTTGGCACCAGAGTCTTAACCACTGGACTGCCAGGAAAGTTACCAGACACTCTCAACCAGGAAATAACACAGGCATTAATTGCTGTTCTCTTGACAATTTCATGGGAAAATATGGAGACTCTTAGTATAACTGAAGAGCAACCATCACAGTTTATTAACTCCATTTAGGAGTTGCCATAGGAATGAAAAAGCACTATGTGAAGATGTCAAAGTTTCTCAAAATTACTCCATAAATCACTGCTAAGATTCTATTATTTTTTGAATTTTTTTTTCTTTTCATTTATTTTATTTTATTATTATTTTTTTTTGGTCATTCACCAGTTATATTTGAAATCTAAGCTCTTTGAGCTATACACGTGCACAAATGATTCACTTGGTGGGAATCTTCCCCTCCCCCTCCACAGTTAAACTTTTCAAACAAAATAGTGCTGAATAGGCTTGCATCCTGTGGGTCAGGGGGATACTGAGGCAAATAGTTAGGAGGCTAATTACTTTACAATATTGTAGTGGTTTTTGTCATACATTGACATGAATCAGCCATGGAGTTACATGTATTCCCCATCCCAATCCCCCCTCCCACCTCTCTCTCCACCCCAATATATATTTACATTTCTGTGCATTAGTGCACTCCTACCTATAGTGTGAATAGTATCCAGATGTACATATATATAACTCCATGAGATATAAAAGGCATTCAGGCATACCTTGGAAATAACTGCAGGTACTGTTTCAGATTATCTCAAGCAATAAGGTGAGTCACACACATTCTTTGGTTTCCCGGATCCTATAAAACTTATGTTTACACTATAATCGACTAAGTGTGTAATAGCATTATGTCTAAAAAATGTCTACACCTTAATTTAAAGATATTGCTAAAAAGCTCTAACCATCATTGGAGCCTTCAGCAAGTAGCCTTTTTGCTGCTGGAGGGTTTTGCCTCAGTGTTGCTGCTGACTGATCAGAGTGGTGGTTGCTGAAGGCTGGGGACAAAAATGAGGTTTGCCATATTGAATGATTCTTCCTTTCATGATCAATTTCTCTATAGCTCTTAATGCTGTTTAATATCATTTACTCACAGTAGAACTTTCAGAATTGGAGTCAATCCTCTCAAACTGCCACTGCTTTACCAACTAAGTTTATGTCATATTCTAAATTCTTTGATGCCATTTCAACAATCTTCACAGAATCAACAGGAGTAGTTTACATCTCAAGAAACCACTGTATTTGTTCATAAGAAGCAATTCCTCTTCCATTTTATTATGAGACTGCAGTAATTCAGACATATCCTCAGACTTCACTTCTAACTCTAAATCTCTCCATTTACACCACATCTCCCTGCTGAAGTCATGAACTCCTCAAAGTCATCCATGAGAGCTGGAATCAACTTCTTCCAAACTGGCATCTGACATTTTGACCTCATGAGGCACAGATGTTCTTTAATGACATCTAGAATGGTGGATCTTTTCGACAAGATTTTCCATTGACTTTGCCCAGATCCATCAGAGGAATCACAAAGCATGACAGCTATAGCCTTAACGAGGATGGACATTGCAGGGACTGATGCTGAAGCTCCAAAACCCTGGCCACCTGATGCAAAGAGCCAACTCGTTGGAAAAGACCCTGATACTGGGAAAGATTGAAGGCAAGAGGAGAACGGGATGACAGAGGATATGATGGTTGGATGGCTTTGCTGACTCAATAGACGTGAGTTTGAGCAAACTCCAGGAGATGGTGAAGGACAGGGAGACCAGGCATGCTGCAGTCGATAGATTTGCAAAGAGTCAGACACCACTGAGCAACTGAACAACAACAGTAGCCTTACGAAATGGATTTCTTCAGTGAGACTTGAAATCGAAACTACTTGATCCATGGGCTGCAGAATGGGTGATGTGTTAGCAGTCATGAAAATAGCAATTATCTCATTGTGCATCTCCATCAGAGCTCTTGGGTGCATTGTCAGTAAGCAGTAATACTTTGAAAGGAATCGTCTCTTCTGAGTAGTTCTCTCAACAGTGGACTTAAAATAGGAAACCATGTTGTCAACAGATGTGCTGTCCTCCAGACTGTGGCCATTTATAGATCACGGGAGATGGCTTCTTTCCTTAAACACCAAGAACCAGCCTCTGCTGGCTTCAAACTTTTATTCTGCAGCTTCCTCACCTCTCTCGACCCTCAGAGAACTGAAGAGAGTTAGGACTTTGGTCTGGAGTAGGCTCTGGCTTGAGAGAGACTTGTGGCTGGTTTGGTCTCCTGTCCAGACCACTCAGATTTTCTCCATAACAACAGCAAGGTTGTTTGGCTTTCTTATCATTCATGTGTTCACTGGAGTAGCACTTCTAATTTTCTTCAAGAACTTTTCCTTTGCATTCACAACTTGGCTGTTTGATGCAAGAGATGCATTATTAATGCCTATCTCAGTTTTGGACATGCCTTCCTCATGAAGCTTAATCATGTTT
The DNA here is from genome assembly GCF_910594005.1 of Cervus elaphus. Taxonomy (NCBI): domain Eukaryota; kingdom Metazoa; phylum Chordata; class Mammalia; order Artiodactyla; family Cervidae; genus Cervus; species Cervus elaphus. The sequence continues at coordinate 19,412,981 of NC_057820.1, forward strand.
AGCTTTTGGTTTAAACTGAGAGATGTGGAACTCTTGATTTCACCCGAACACTCAGAGGCTACTGTAGGATTGTTAACTGGCCTAATGTCAATACTGTTGTGTCTCAAACAGCAGAGAGGCCTGAGGAGAGGGAGAGAGATGGGGGACTAGATGGTCAGTGGAGCAATCAGAACACACACCTTAGGACTCCCCTGGTGGTCCAGTGGTTAAGAATCTGCCCGTCAATGCAGGCGACACAGGTTTGATCCCTGGTCCTGGGAGATTCCACATATCGCCAGGCAACCGAGCCTTTGCACAGCAACTGCTGACGCCTATGTGTCCTGGAGCCCATGCTCCACAGTAAGAGAAGTCACTGCAATGAGAAACCCAAGTACAGCAATAAAGACCCAGTGCAGCTAAAACTTAATTATTAAAAAAAAAAACAAAACCATTTATTGATTGCATTCTTTAATGGGCATGGTTCCCAGTGCCCAAAACAATTACAATTTTTAAATCGAGGAACACTGTTGGCATATCACCATAAGAAATATGAAAGTAATTTTAAAAGTTTTCTGTCTTTTGACGATTACCAAAATGTCACGCAGAGACACTAAAGTGAGCAAATGCTATTGGAAAAATGGTACCAATAGTTGCTCAATGCAGGGTTGCCACAAACTGTCCATTAAAAAAGAAAAAAGGATTAATAACATCTGGAAAACACAATAAAGTGCAATAAAATGAGGTATTCATGTATAATTTTTCATAAAGTGTTTACTTGCCTCTGCAAGTAATGCTCTGAATGCTGCCTGCATTCAGCAACTATGGCCTAAATAGTTCAATCCTAAAGAAAATTAAGCAGGATAAATTTTTTTTTAAGTCTTCTTAAGAGAACTGAGATCATGGCATCTAGTTCCATCACTTCATAGCAAATAGATGAGGAAAAAATGAAAACAGTGGCAGATTTTATTTTCTTGGGCTCCAAAATCACTGTGGACAGTGACTGCAGCCATGAAATTAAAAGAAGCTTGCTCATTGGAAGAAAAGCTGTGACAGACAAACCCAGACATTGCATTAAAAAGCAGGAACATCTTTGATGACAAGGGTACATCTAGTTAAATCTTTGGTCTTTCCAGGAGTCATGTACCGATGTGAGAGTTGGACCATAAAGAAGGCTGAGTGCTGAAGAACTGATGCTTTTGAACTGTGGTGTTGGAGAAGACTCTTGGGAGTCCCTTGGACAGCAAGGAGATCACACCAGTCCTAAAGGAAATCAACCCTGAATATTCATTGGAAGGACTGATACTGAAGCTGAAAGTCTAATACTTTGGGCCATTTGATGCAAAGAGCTGACTCATTGGAAAAGACCCTGATGCTGAGAAAGATTGAAGGCAGGAGAAGGGGATGACAGAGGATGAGATGGTTGGATCGCATCACTGACTCAATGGGCATGAGTTTGAGCAAACTCTGGGAGGTAGTGGAGGACAGGGAAGCCTGGTGTGCTGCAGTCCATGGGGTAGCAAAGAGTCGGATATGACTTAGCAACTGAACAACAACAAGAGAACTGGAAGAGTTGAAAAGGTAACGGGAGTTTAGCTGGCTAAAATCTGAGAGAAGATTAAAACCTAGAGAAGCAAACCTAGCACTCAAATATGGGTTTGATGGCCTCATTGGGCTAAGGGCACAGAAGCCAAAAATGTAGGTCCAGTTCCCAGTGGAAACTCCTGATACCCTATTACTCCATTAAACTAAGGGCTTCCAAAGGGCTACACTTTCCAGACGAGAGAGAACCTGGGTTCCTCATCTGGGTGGTTAAGGCAACTTCAGTCTCAGAATTTAGATTAAGATAGTGCTAGGAAAAGTAAAGGGGCTCAAGAGCTTGAAAGAATCAAATGAAAATCATTATTTCATCCTAGGTTTCTGATTGTTTCTACAAATATTTATTCAAACATAATGTCCCATAAATAAAACCAGCTACAAATATTTATTCAAACATAATGTCCCATAAATAAAACCAGCATAAGTGAGAATCAGCACACACAATGTACAATTCCAGGAAGCATCAGGCCTCCATGCTTATCATGTTGAAATAATATATAAGCTTGAAAATACCTCCAGGGAAGAGGAAACTATAAAAACATGACAGTAGATCTGATAAAGAATCAAACAGGACTTACACAAATAAAACAGCACAATAAATGAAATTAAAAGCAAAAGATAGGTGGGTTGGTCTAACCACAGATTGGGCACAATTTAAGAATACGGAACTGAAGGATGAATAAGAAGTAACAATCCAAAATGTAGTATGGAAAGACAAAAACAAGAAAATTGCCTTAGAGAACCAGTGACATTAAGGATACAGTGGATAGATATAAGATGATAAGATGTTTAATTGGAAGTTTAGAATATGAGGCAATACGGGGCTTCCCTGGTGGTTCAGTGATAAAGAATCCACCTGCCAATGTAGGAAACGTGGGCTCAATCCCTGATCCTGGAAGATCCCACATGCCTCAGAGCAACTAAGCCGATGTGCCACAGCTATTGAGCCTGTGATCTAAAGCCTCGAAGCCACAACTACCGAAGCCCTTGTGCCCTAGAGCCCGTGCTCTGCAACAAGAGAAGCCACCGCAACAAGAAGCCTGCTCACCGAAACACCAGAAACTACAGGAAAGCCCATGCAGCAACAAAGACCCAGCACAGAATAAAAGACAATGAAGAGATAAATGGCTGACATTTTTTCAGAAGTGTTGGAAGACAATCTACTGACTCAGGGTACCAACAAACTGTAAGTAACAAAAAATACTGAGAAATCTTTACAAAGACACATCATGGTGAAAGCAAAATATTCAACAACAAAGAGAAAATCCTTAATACATCTACATCTAGATCCAACCACCAGTAAGCAGGAAATACAAGAAATAGAGGCACATGTTAAACTACCATGAGGATGCAATGATCCAAATCCAGATTGTGGGAAATTCAGCTATTAGAATATCCCACATCTTCAAAAAATAAATAAATAACTGGGGAGTGGAGGTGGTTCAACTGTAAAAGACTTACGGTAATCAATATATATTATGGTAAGCAAGCATTTAAAGTATAAATCACTATTTCTTTAATTATGACATAGCATGGGTTTCCCGGGTGGCACAGTGGTAAACAATCTGCCTGCCAGTGCAGGAGACAGGAGTTCAATCCCTCCTCTGGGAAGATCCCCTAGAGAAGGAACTAGCAATCCACTGCAGTATTCTTGTCTGGGAAATCCCACGGACATAGGAGCCTGGCAGGCTACAGTCCATGGGGTCACAAAAGAGTGGGACATGACTGAGTGACTGAACAAGTATGGATTTTATGGAAAATGGAGACTGCCTCCCCATGTTTGGGGAATTCCCATCATAGGAGTCTTGGCATACCACTTAACGAACTATTGAAAAAATCAACTTTCCAAGTCCCAGAGCTAAAGCCGGGAGATTGAAAACCATGCAGACCCCTGGGGCGTTACTCATTCTTCCTGCTCTTATCTGCTCTTTCTGTTCTTCAGTTGCTAAGTCCTGTCCAAATCTCTGTGACCCCACAAATTGCAGCACACCAGGCTTCCCTGTCCTTCACTGTCTCCCAGAGTTTGCTCAAACTCATGTCCACTGAGTCAGTGATGCCATCTCAACCTGTTGCCCCCTTCTCCTGCCTTCAATCTTTCCCAGCATCGGGGTCTTTTCCAATGAGTCAGCTCTTCAAATCAAGTGGCCAGAGTTTTGGAGCTTCGGCATCAGCCCTTCTGATGAATATTCAGGACTGATTTCCTTTAGGATGGACTGGTTTGATATTCTTGCAGTCCAAGGGACTCTCAAGAGTCTTCTCCAGTACCACAATCTAAAAGCATCAGTTCTTCAGCGTTCAGCCAACTCTCACATCCATTCATGACTCCTGAGAAACACATAGTTTTGACTATACGGACCTTTGTCAGCAAAATGATGTCTCTGCTTTTCAATATGCTGTCTAGGTTTGTCATAGCTTCATCTTCCAAGGAGTAAGCGTCATTTAATTTTGTGGCTACAGTCACCATCCACAGTAACTTTGGAGCCCAAGAAAATAAAATCTGTCACTGTTTCCATCACTTCATGGCAAACAGATTCAGAAAAAAGTGGAAACAGTGACCGATGTACTCTTGTCCCAGGGGGTCTGATCAGGCTTGTGTCTGCCTCCTTCCTGAGGAAGCCAGAGGTCCCATCTGAACAGCCTTCCCACAGCAGTGTCCCACTGTAGGGGGCCAGGCGGGAGCCCCAGACCAGTGCTATCTCCTGGAATATTGACACAGAAGCCAAGTTTATTGGTGCCGGGGCTGCCACAGTTGGCGTGGCTGGTTCAGGAGCCAGCATTGGAACAGTCTTTGGCAGCTTGACTGCTGACTATGCCAGGAATCTGTCCCTGAAGCAGCGACTCTTCCCTGTGCCATTCTGGGCTTTGCCGTGTCTGAGGCTAGGAGGCTCTTCTGTCCAATGGCCCCCTTCCTCATCTTCTTCACCGTGTGAGACTCTGTGGAGGGCACCTTATCTCTCAACTCCAGGCCACGCCCAGTGCTTTACCATTAAACACAGCATTTCTGGGACTTCCCTGGTGGTCCAGTGGTTAAGACTTCACCTTCCAATGCAGGGGAGAGAGTTCCATCCCTGACTAGGGAGCTAAAATCCCATATTCCTCCAGGCCAAAAAACCAAAACAGAGGACAAAGGCAATACTGTAACAAATTCAGTGAAGACTTTTTCTTAGAGTCTGGTCCACAGAATAAATTTTTAAAAAATAATAATACTGAAAAAAAGGACATTGAGTCACTTTATAATTTTATCTCTAAAGATCACTGATTATAATTAAACCTTGTGTAAATAAAAATAAATAAATGCAAAAATTACAGTCCACAGGAAGAAAAAAAGTCTTAAGAAAAAGTTTCTCTAAAAATGAAAAAACTTTCCCAGCCTCTCTCACAGCCAGAGCACAGATTTACGACCTCAACTCTATCAGTCAGGCTTCTCCTATAGCAGACGTTGAAACAGGCAGAAGTGAATTGATTCAGCGGGATCAGTGCTAGGACAGGTGGCCACTGTGGTGGTAATCTTCTTCCAAGAGAGCAGTGGTGTATTAGCAGCAGCATCCAGATTCCAGCATTGATAGCATCAGTGCCGAAAGCAGCAGGTTCGTGGACAGCAGGAGCAGCAGGAGAAACAAGGGGAGCTTTATGGAGCCCATTCTGCGGTGTGATTTTGGAAATAATTCCTGGATGAGAGTTCCCAGTGTGGCTTTCCAACTCTCCTAGAGAGTCTAAGTACTAAAATAGTCATTATTAAATTCACTTTTAGTTTAAAAAAAAAAGAAAAAGAGGAAAGGATATATAACAGATGAATTAATGGAAGCAGTGCCAGAATAGCAGATTGAGGACATCCAAAATTTCACTACTTCATAAAAGAAATGAGAACAGTAGCCAAAGTGGTCAAAATCAACTTCTTCAGAACTCTGGAAATAAAGTCTTGCAAGGATCCAAGGAGAGGTCTTTTGGCTTAAAGCTCAACATTCAGAAAACAATAGATCATGGCATCTGGTCCCATCTACTTCACAGCAAATAGATGGGGAAACAACAGAAACAGTGAGAGACTTTATTTTCCTGGGCTCCAAAATAACTGCAGATGGTGACTGCAGCCATGAAATTAAAAGACGCTTGCTCCTTGGAAGAAAAGCTATGACCAACCTAGACAGCGTATTGAAAAGCAGAGACATTATTTTGCCAACAAAGATCCATCTAGTCAAAGCTATGGTTTTTCCAGTAGTCATGTATGGATGTGAGAGTTGGACTCTGAAGAAAGCTGAGTGCCAAAGAATTGATGCTTTTGAACTGTGGTGTTGGAGAAGACTCTTGAGAGTCCCTTGGACTGCAAGGAGATCAAGCCAGTGAATCCTAAAGGAAATCAGTCCTGAATATTCATTGGAAGGACTGATACTGAGGCTGAAACCCCAATACTTTGGCCACCTGATGTGAAGAGCTGACTTCTTGGAAAAGACCCTAATGCTGGGAAAGATTGAAGGCAGGAGGAGAAGGGGATGACAGAGTATGAGATGGTTGGATGCCATCACTGACTCGATGGACATCAGTTTGAGCAAGCTCCAGGAGTTGGTGATGGACAGGGAAGCCTGGCATGCTGCAGTTTCGGGGGTCACAAAGAGTCAGACAGGACTGAGCGACGGAACCGATGGGAGAGCTGGCCAAGAACTTGAGTAGGCAACTTTGGAACCATCATTGGGAAAACATTTAAAACCAGTCAGATGGGAAGATGTTTTTATGGCTGGAAGAGCTGCTGTTGTTCTTGGTGCTTTGTGCTTTGATGACTTGGGAATGTCCAATGAGATTGGAGCTATTGAAAAGGCTATAATTTGGCCTCAGTATGTGAAAAGTAGAATTCCACTGTATGTATTAACTCTTAGCAGGAAGTATTGGCTTAACAGCTTCATCTGCTTTGGCAGTGAGCAGAACTCCGTCTCTCAAGAACTTCATGATGAAAGGCTCTTCGGTGTTGATTGGTGCAACCTTTGCAGCCATACCTGGAGCTGGAATGCTGGTACAGTCAGTATCCTATTCTTGGAACCCAGGCCCAAAACATCTCGCTTGGTTATTACTATCAGGTGTGATCAGTGCAGTGGTGGCTCCTCAAAATATTATGAGGGCTCTTCTCATCAGAGCAGAGGGGTACACTGCTGCCATTGTGGGAGACCTTTCCACCGTGGCCATGTGTCCACCCAGTGAGAAGTTTCTGAACATGGGAGCACCCTTGGGCATGGGCCTAGATCTTATCTTTGTGTTCTCACTGGCATCTGGGTTTCTTCCACCTACCATGGTGGCTGTTGCCACTGTATGCTCAGTAGCAATTTGTGGTAGATTAGTTCCTTTCAGCATGTTTCTTATGTATGATATGCAGGAATCAATCAAGTGTGCAGAAGTAGTACCAGTGTATACGGTTCAAAAATATGACCCTATCAATTCAATTGGGAATCTACATGGAGACATTAAATATATTTATGCTGGTTGTCAGTATTCTACCAACTGAAGGCAACAGAAAGAAGTGAAGTGACTCAGCTTCTGACTTCCTTAATACTTCAGATATCTGGCTTAATAGGGGAAGATTTTCCCTAAATAGGGGCTTCCCGGGTTGCTCTAATGATAAAGAACCTGCCTGCCTCCATCATGCAGGAGATGTAAGAGACATGGGTTCAATCCCTGGGTTGGGGAGATCCCCTGGAGGAGTGTGTGACAACACGCTCCAGTATTCTTGCCTGGAGAATCTCATGGACAGAGGACCCTGGCAAGCTATAGTCCATAGGGTTGCAAAGAGTCGGACACAACTGAAGCGACTTAGCTCACATGCATGCACATTAATTAAATAGTTTGTGCAAGCAGCTTTCATTGAAGTTTAGAAGACAAGAAACTGTCAACATGTTTCAGGTGTTACAGCAATGTGATGCTTCAGGTCTGCTTTTTCTTCTGGAGAATAAATTCAGGAGTTCTCTTCCAAATAGCTCACTCATTTTCAATTCTCATGTTTGAGTAATTCTAAAATGTTCTGATGAATGTGAAAACCGGTTTGTGTCGCAGGAATTAAAGTGTTTTATCGATTTTTAAATTTATTTGGTTAATGATATTTAGGAAACTCGTGTGCCTGCATTTGTTTTTTGTTTTTTTTTTTTTTTTGAGTGTGGGATATTAATAAGTAATGTTATTTTTTTTATATTAATAAGTAATGTTATAAGTGACATAAGGGTTTGGTAAAAGGACGAGAGAGAAGTAAAGGGTCAGCTGTGGTCTTTCTGTGAATACTTAGAACTTGGCACATATGTAATTGTGGTGAGCCAGGGAGGGAGTCTGGATGTTTGAAAATAAGTTATGGCTGTACATCTGCTAAGTTATCAGAAGCATTGAGCAGAAAGCAGACATAGACGATTCTCAGGACTCTCCTTACAACATAGATGTGGTCATGTTTGACTTCTCATTGTTTGACACTGTTGGGGAGTCCACAATGTTAAATATATGGAGAATTCCTGTTACATAATATATATTAAAAACAAAAAAAGGACAAGAGGGCAGCAGAGGATGAGATGGTTAGATAGCATCACTGACTCCCCTTGGATGTGAACTTGAGCAAACTCTAGAAGATAGTAGAGGGTGGGGAAGTCTGGCGAGCCACAGACCATGGAGTTGCAGTACACGACTTACTGACTGAACAACAGCCATATATATTACATATGTGTGTTGAAGTCTTGAATCGTCTAGAACAAAATATCCTTAAAACACTCAGGACAAAATATTCAAAGCATGAAAATTCTTGCATTTTTAAGTATACAAAACAGACTCACAGATATAGAGAACAAATTAATGGTTACCAGTGGGGAGAGGGAAGGGGCAGAGGCAATATAGGGATGGGAGAGTAAAAGGTACAAACTATAATGTATAAAATAAACTGCAAGGATATATTGTATAATCCAGGAAATATAGCCAGTATTTTATGGTAAGTATAAATGGAGCCTAATCTTTAAAAATTATACTGTGAATCACTATATTGTAATATGTAACATGTAATATATCAACTGTATAACTAAGTTAAGAAGTTATAACTATATAACTAAATTTAAAAGTATACAAACAATATGTGCATAATTGCTGAATAGTTTTGCAAATTTATTGAAATGTTTAAAGGAATACATGCTTGCCTTTCTCCTCTCTTCAAGTTTTAGAGCTTTTATCAAAAAGCCTGTTTGTATTACACTTGAGATTATGAAAACAGTTTTCCCCCTCAGATTTGGTTTCTTGAATTTCATCTCAGAGGAATCACTAAAAAAAGGAAGGCAAAGTGAGGCTTTTTTCATGAATTGTATCAATCAAAAATGTAATGGAGATGGGGTGGGAGTTGGGAGGGAAGTTTAAGAGGGAGGGGACATACATAAACCTATGGCTGATTCATGTGGATATACGGCAGAAATGAACACAATATTGTAAAGCAATTATCCTCCAATTAAAAATAAAAAAAGAAACAATGAGTCTACAAAACAAAAAAGAAATAAAAAATGCTTTGTTCGAGTTTCACATAGCAGAATTTTCCTTCTCTACTCCATAGACCATTACTTAACTCTCCCATTCAATTTTTAAGTTTTTCTTTGATACAAGAGTTATTTTTGGAAGTTCTTATGAATGAAATAACTGTGTGATTATTGAGATGGTTGGTGATTTTTTTAAATTTATTTTTAACTGGAGGATAATTGCTTTACAATGTTGTGTTGGTTTCTGCCATACACCAACTGGAATCAGCTCTAAGTATACATATGTCCCCTCCCTCTTGAACGTCCCTCCCACCCATGGTTGGTGGTTTTGACAAATATTTATTATAGTAATCCAGAAATAACTATTCTAGCCATTTCAATTTACATAGGATGCTTATTTCTGAAATAATAAACGGTTCAGCCAGGGAAAAAAAACAGATAAATTGGATTTTATTAAAATTAAAAATGTCTGTGCTTCAAAGTACACCATCAAATGAGTGAAAACAGTCTACAGAATGGGAAAATATTGCAAAACATATATCTGATGGAAAAAAAAACACTTTGTAACTGGAGTATTAAAAAATACAACTCGATGAAGCTGGGGGGAAAGACAAATAACACAATTTTAAGACAGGCAAAGAATCCAAATAGAAGTTTTCCCAAAGAATATATACAAATGGGTCAAAAGTACATGAAAAGATGCTGAACATCAGTAGTCATTGCGTGCATGCCTACTAAGTCACTTCAGCCATGACCAACTCTTTGCAACCCTATGGACTGTAGCTGCCAGGCTTCTCTGTCCATGGGATTCTCCAGGCAAGATACTGGAGTGGGTTGCCATGCCCTCTTCCAGTGGATCTTTCTAACCCAGGGATCTAACTGGAGTTTCTTACCTCTCCTGCATTGGCAGGCAGATTCTTGACCACTAGTGCCACCTGGGAAGCCCTCAGTAGTCATTAGGGAAATGCAAATATCAAAACTTTGCTTTGATACTGCTTTGAACTAGTTAGTTCCTAAAATGCATGTGGAAATAGTAGATCCACCAAATGTTAGACCCTTTAGGACAATGGAAAAGTCCTGAATGATCACAAGTTACTCTCATAATCTCCTCGTGTATTTTCTAAGAAAGAAACATAAATTATCAGCCTTATACCAAATTAAAAATGAATATTAGTGGTATGAATGACATCAAGTTGATTTCATCTAAAACTGCACGTGACAAAATTAGTGATACACATTTTATTTAAAAAAAATCCCATCTCTTTTTTTTCCTTTTTAAATTTCTCTATGCATTCGTAGACGTACAAGAGCAGTTTTATTTTTATATTTTGGCTGTGCTGTGTCTTCATTGTAGCCCATGGGCTTAGTTCCCTGACCAGGGATGGAACCCACATCCCCGGGGTTAGAAGGCGGATTCTTAACCACTGGAGCACCAGGGAAGTCCCACATCTCTTTTTACATCACTTCCACTAATAAAAATAAATGGTAAAAAAAAAAAAATGAAAACTTTGAATATTGACTTAAGAAAGCTTAGGAAGCCACGAGTCAGGCCGGTGGAGCCTCGAGGTGACTGCTGCTGTGGGTGGATTCCGGGGCCCAAAGCAGACTTGTGTGGGAGAACTCCAGGTGCCCAACTCCACATAAAGTCAATAGCCAAATGGGCCCTGGGAAAAGTGATTGGGACAACAATTCAACAAACTGCTACAGTGAGAGTAACCAGGCTTGTTCTGGATCGCTACTTATTAAAGCATTTTATTTTGTTAATTATGTTTATTTATTTTTAATTGATTGATGACTGCTTTATAATATTGGTTTGATTTCTATCATACACGAGCAGGAATTAACCATAGTTGTACATATGTTCCCCTCTCTCTTGAACCTTCTTCCCATCTCCCACCCCTTTCTACCCCTCCAAGTTGTTACAGAGCCCCAGTTTTGAGTTCCTGAGTCATAGAGCACATTTCCATTGACTATCTATTTTACATATGTTAGTGTATAGAAAGCATTTTCTTTTTTATTCTTAAAAAATATTTATTTATTTTTGACTGCCATCACCATCTTAGTCGTGGAGTACATGCTCTCAAGTGGTGGCATGTGGGCTTACTCGCCCCTCAGCATGTGGAATCCTCCCCAACCTGGGATCGAACCCACATCCTCTGCATTGGCAGGCAGACAACCAACCCCTGCACCACCATGGAAGGCCCCATTAAGGTGTTTTAGTAAGTGAAAAACCCATCTCGTTCATGATGCTCTTTAGCAGCATGTTTCTGCTAAAAAGCAGCATGTTTCTGTTTCTCACTGCTTTATTTGTCACATGAACAAAGCACGTGAAACACGAACTGCCTGAGATCATTTTCAAAGCTGGACAAGTCATAGATCTAGTGACCGGGAAACTGTGAGCAGGAATTCCTTACCTGGAGAGTCCAGTCAGTTTGGAAACCACTCATTTAACACAGAATTTGGCACCTCTTCAACACAGTGAAGGAGGGTTGGAAGACAGAGACACGAGCAAAGATTTCTAAGTTTGCTTCATGGAAAAAGTTTTCTAAGTTTCACCACAAACTGTCCAATTCATCCTCTGATATTCATGAAATACCAGAAGTAAATGAAATAAAGGCCTTGTTACAATTTTTCATGTTTCAAGTTTCTTTATCGGTGACATCTTTTCTGTTACACTGAGACTCAGCCTGATGCTGGGAAAGATTGAAGGCAGGAGGAGAAGGGTACGACAGAGGATGAGATGGTTGGATGGCATCACTGACTGGATGGACTTGAGTTTGAGATAGCTCTGGGAGTTGGTGAAGGACAGGGAGACCTGGCATGCTGCAGTCTATGGGGCCCCAAAGAGTCTGACATGACTGAGCGACTGAACAGAAATGAAGTGCATCTAGTAATCCACAGCATTATTTTATAATGTTTATAATCTTTGTATAATTTTATAATGTTTTGTTTTAGAAGGTGCATTATTTTCATTCAAAGAAATCTTGAATGCATCTTAGAATCTTTATTTGGAAGAAGAGAATCTACCTTTTGAGATCATAAACAGATAAGGCCACATTAAGTGAATTGTTATTTTTGAGGGTATGTAATACAATACTGTGTTCGTAGTGATGCTTTCTAATGTCCACTTGACTTCACATTCCAGGATGTCTGGTTCTAGGTGAGTGATCACACCATGGTGATTATCTGGGTCGTGAAGATATTTTTTGTACAGTTCTTTTGTGTATTCTTGTCACATCTTCTTAATATCTTCTGCTTCTGTTAGGTCCATACCATTTCTGTCCTTTATTGAGCCCATCTTTGCATGAAATGTTCCCTTGGTATCTCTAATTTTCTTGAAGAGCAAATCTGAAAAACTCAGCTGTGGCCACAGGACTGGAAAAGGTCAGTTTTCATTCCAATCCCCAAGAAAGACAATGCCAAAGAATGCTCAAACTACTGCACAATTACACTCATCTCACATGCTAGTAAAGTAATGCTCAAAATTCTCCAAGCCAGGCTTCAGCAATACGTGAACCGTGAACTTCCAGATGTTCAAGCTGCTTTTAGAAAAGGCAGAGGAACCAGAGATCAAATTGCCAACATCCACTGGATCATCGAAAAAGTAAGAGAGTTCCAGTAAAACATCTATTTCTGCTTTATTGGCTATGCCAAAGCCTTTGACTGTGTGGATCACAATAAACTGTGGGAAATTCTGAAAGAGACAGGAATACCAGACCACCTGACCTGCCTCTTGAGAAACCTGTATGCAGGTCAGGAAGCAACAGTTAGAACTGGAAATGGAACAACAGACTGGCTCCAAATAAGAAAAGGAGTACGTCAAGGTTGTGTATTGTCACCCTGCTTATTTAACTTATATGCAGAGTACATCATGAGAAATGCTGGGCTGGAAGAAGCACAAGCTGGAATCAAGATTTCCAGGAGAAATATCAATAACCTCAGATATGCAGAGGACACCACCCTTATGGTAGAAAGTGAAGAGGAACCAAAAAGCCTCTTGATCAAAGTGAAGGAGGAGAGTGGAAAAGTTGGCTTACAGCTCAACATTCAGAAAACTAAGATCATGGGATCCGGTCCCATCACTTCATGGCAAATAGATGGGGAAACAGTGTCAGACTTTATTTTTCTGGTCTCCAAAATCAGTGCAGATGGTGACTGCAGCCATGAACTTAAAAGACGCTTACTCCTTCCTGAACTTAAAAGACGCTTACTCCTTGGAAGGAAAGTTATGACCAACCTGGATAGCATATTTAAAAGCAGAGACATTACTTTGCCAACAAAGGTCCGTCTAGTCAAGGCTATGGTTTTCTCAGTAGTCATGCATGGATGTGATAGTTGGATGGTGAAGAAAGCTGAGCACCGAAGAATTGATGCTTTGGAACTGTGGTGTTGGAGAAGACTCTTGAGAGTCCCTTGGACTGCAAGAAGATCCAACCAGTCCATCCTAAAGGAGATCAGTCCTGGGTGTTCATTGGAAGGACTGATGCTGAAGCTGAAACTCCAGTACTTTGGCCACCTCAGGCGAAGAGTTGACTCATTGGAAAAGACCCTGATGCTGGGAAGGATTGGGGGCAGGAGGAGAAGGGGATGACAGAGGATGAGATGGCTGGATGGCATCACTGACTTGATGGACATGGGTTTGGGTAGACTCCAGGAGTTGGTGATGGACAGGGAGGCCTGGCGTGCTACGATTCATGGGGTTGCAAAGAGTCGGACACGACTGAGCGACTGAACTGAACTGAACTGAATACAATACTAAATTTTTTTCTCTGACTTAACCAGTTCTAAGTTGAAATATTTAACATGCTTGGGTCAGACCTTATCAGATTCAGATCTGTATTAATAAGAATGTTGACCCTTAGAAAATAAAACTTAAAAATTAACAAAAGGGGCGCGCAACGGGTTCTAGGCTGCAGGCAGCGCGAGGACCCGCGGCCCCGCCCCGAAAAAAAAAAAAATTAACAAAAGGAAACCTTTGAAATAATGAACACAAAACAAAACTTTGAACAGACCGAAGAAAAAGACTTTAGTAACTAAAAATCAAAGAGTGAAATCTTTTGACAAAATTTAGATATGCAAAATTATGACTGGGAAATTTTTATTTGGTAGAAATTATGGTCATAAAAAGAAATTATAGGGAATTCCCTGATGGAACAGTGGTTAGGACTCTGCACTTTCACTGCTGAGGGCCTGAATGCAATCCCTAGTTAAGGAATTAAGATCCCACACAAGGCTAAAAAAAGAAAAAAATTATAGTGGCAAAATCTTCAGTGGTAAAATTAGATATGGGCAAGATGTGACCAAATCTTCAAAACAAAGAACTGATTCTGATTAAATAATTTCAGAGAAATAAAATGAAAAACACTGAAAATGACTTTACTGCTCTCCATATCAAATTAAGCAAAGATTTAAATTTACTTTATATTTAGCTATAGGAAAAATTTGGTAATTCATCAGAGTATCATTCTATTGAAATATTTTTATTGATAAAATATGTAATAAAATGTTACTAATCACAAAACAGCAGCATAAAAAGTACTCAATTTCATATTAGATGTGCACTGGGGAAAGGGGTGAATGGGTTAGAAAATACTATTTTCAGTTGTTAGTTTTTCCTTTTGTCTGTATTTCCCCATAACAATTTTGTGAAATAAATTCAAAAATTTACTTCTTAACACAATTCAGGTGTACAGGGAAAAAACAAGAAGTTCTTGGGGTTTTGTTTTCCTTTCATACTAGACCTTTTATTTAGTAGAAATATGGCACTGCAGTCCATCCTGACATTCTGAGATTCTGTAACTTATTTTCCCAAAGCAAGGTTTTAGTCACATAATAAATTATCCTAAGACTGTACCATAATGCTTTTGTTACCCCATTGATTTATAATTAAGTTTGTTTGGTCAGTTACCCACTAATAAAATAACCCTGTGGGGTATAACATATGGGTTTTCTCAAGCTAAAACTATTCTGACTTTCCTCTTAGTTAGTGGGAGAGAAAATTATTAAACATCGAATCCAATTTTTGTCTACCCCGACAACCTAAATGATCCATTTAGTCCTCCAAGAATGGAAACCGTGCCTGTGGAATATTTAAAGTAGAAAAAGAAAACTGCTATTGGAACTAGAGTAATCATATTTGGATATTTCAAGGACTGTTATGTGGAGGCATGATTATATTTATTCTCTGTAACCAAAGACTGGGACTGGAATACATAAAATCACAGAAAGGGAGATTCTATTCTGTTTAAGAAAGAACTAATATTTGGAGCTGTCCGCGAATTGAATGGAGCTTCCCTCATGGCTCAGCTGGTAAAGAATCCGCCTGCAATGCGGGAGACCTGGATTTGATCCCTGGGTTGGGAAGATCCCCTGGAGAAGGAAAAGTTTACCCACTCCAGTATTATGGTCTGGAGAATTCCATGGACTGTATAGTCCACGGGGTCACAAAGAGTTGGATACGACGCTTATGAGAGACAAGATTTACATCATCAGGAATAGTCAAGCTGAGGTTCTGGGGTGTTGAAAGAAGCATCTTTGGTTGAGATCAATCCTTGAGATCAGTCACAGGGAAATTGTTACCTGTGGTTTAAGGAGGGCCAGTGTTTGCAGTTTCAGCATTAGTTCTACAATGATGTCTCTTTCAACTACTTGCAGTTCACTGATGTTAGTTGAAGTGGAAACACAGGAACAGGGTTTTGGTGCAAATACATCCTTGGAAGTATGTTTTGCAGGAGAAAATCACCATGTCTTTAATACCAAAAAAAGGATTAAAAAGACCACTGGTCTGATAATCTTAAAAATGTCTTCAATTTTTGAGAATCCAAGGTTCTGCATCTGGAAAGCTGTGTAGCTTCGGTCTGGAGAACTGGTTGGAGACACCTGCAGAGGTTGAGGGAAGAAAGAGCTGGTGTCTGAAGTAAAGAGTGATTTGGCCACATGCGAGTCCTCAAGAGGGAAAAGTGGGAACTGGGTTAATAAACAAACCAGCCAAGGTAAAGACAGAAGGTGGAGTTTGGTCACCAGGAAGAAAGCCAGAGACTAACTTCTCTAAGTAGAGTTCAACGAAACCAAGACCCCTCATGGTCTTGAGGGGTCAGTCTTTCCTGAGAGTCCAGAGAGTCAGGACCCTCTCCCTGTCAACACCAGACTCTCTGCACACACAGGCCACTCTGCCTGGAACACTGCTTCCTCCCTTATCTACCTGGGGTTCACAGTCTCCTCCAGACAGAGCTTACAATCAGCTCCTCTGTGAAGTCTTCCCAGGTCTCTCCAGATGGGGGGAGAGACTTGATCCTCTGTGTTCCAACAGCACCCTCCACATCAAGATGAACTACCCGTGGCCTGTAGCCTACCAGGCTCCTCTGTCCATGGGATTCTCCAGGTAAGAATACTGGAGTCGGTAGCCATTCCCTTCTCCAGGGGATCTTCCCAATCCAGGGATTAAACCTGGGTCTCTTGCATTGCAGGCAGATTCTTTACCATCTGAGCCACCAGGGAAGCCCAATATAATTATTGTCAAGATGTCTGACTCTCTCACTAGACCATGAGCCTCTTGAAGCTAGGAGCCATGTCCTGTTGATTTTTCTGTCATCAGAATTAAAATCGTGTCAAGCACATTTGTACCTCAATAGATATTTGACGAATGAGTAAGTGAATGAGTGAATGAGCCCAAGTGCAGCAGCACAGCTGAGCCCATTCTGCGGATGCAGATGCTCGGTTCCTCTGGTTCACCAGCAAGAGCAAGCTCTCGCATGATAGCTGAGTAGCTCCAACTATGAGATCAAAATATTCCTGGGATAGAGAGCCAGGCATGCCATTACAAGGGTTCTCATATTACCCTGAAATCCTCTAGAGACTCTGGCACACTGTTTTGTCTAATAAATATGATGATTTGCACTATATGTATATGTATTTGTTCAACTGAGTGCACAAGTATATGAATAAATGAATGAAAACCTCCAAAATTAAAAAAAAGATCCATTAGATTCATGAAGCCAGTGAGAAGAATATCTGGAGTGAGTGCAACAGCAAGACAGTCTTAGGCAAAGTGAGGTGATCTTACTTTGAGTGACAGCTTATCACCTTTGCCATATTCTACTGGTTGCAGAAGCAAGCCAGAAGTCCCACCATGCTCAAGTGTAACTGATTACGCAAAGGCATGAATGTGAGAAATGATTTTCTACCCAGCTTCAGAGAACCACATTCCACCTTTACCTTAACTTTGTCATTTCCAAGGAAACAAGCCTGTTCATTTTGGCAGGCCAGATCTAAGTATATTACATTATGTGTTTATTTTTGGTTGCGCTGGCTCTTTGTTGCTGGGTGCGGGCCTTCTATAGTTGCCGCAAGTTGGGTCTTGCAGAGTGATGACTTCTCATCGTGGTGGCTTCTCTTGTTGGGAAGCACAGGCTCTCGGTGCTCGGGCTCAGTAGTTGTGGCGCACAGACTTAGTGGCCCTGCGGCATGTGGGATCTTCCCTGACCAGGGACTGAACTTGTGTCCCCGTGATGGAAGGCAGATTCTTAACCACTGGACCACCAGGGACGTCCTGGCAGGCCACAACTGATGCTGTCACCTTTACCTACAACCCTGCTTTGTTTTGATCCCATCACAACATTTGACTTTCCTTTAAATTTCACCTAAATATGGCATTCTCTCCATTCCTATAACTCTTTTCCTTTGAGACACCTATAATTTCTCCCATGTGCAATCTCTCTTGTTGCAACATGTGTGTTTGACTACAGGTTTGTTCCTAGCTGTCTTAGGCTGATTGGCCTGGAACAACTGCCATCAAGGTATGGACAAGTCCTTTGCTGCCACAAACCAGGACCTCAACTCAGTAGCAATAAACACATCTGAGACCCCTTGTGTTTCCCCTGCCAAGCGCTCCCTGTCCTTAACTGCAGGGTTTTATGCTGAATCTGGACTTTTATATTCTTTTTGGGCTTCAGAGACACACTGGTTTTTTGAGTAAGCAGGCAGGGCAACTAATCCTTGGGGTGTTAGGGCCCAAAACTCTTGTAAGTTCTATTTTTATTTTTGACCAAATGTCAGCCAACTTCTCATGGGTTGTCTGCTAATAAACTTGCACTACTTTCTGATATAGCTTCATAGAAGATGGTTTGGAATTGTACTGGCTACTCTGCGGAACTTTGACCTAAATAAGATGGTTCATTTTAGGGACACATTAGAATAAAAAAAGAGAAAGAGAAAACAACTCTGTCTTGAAGGGACTGTCTATCTTAGCCGTCTGAAAGATCATTTGGTTTCAAGAAAAACTTCTTCCCTCCTCAAACATCCTTCATGTCCATTCTGATGGGATTAATATTGGCTGTTTTATTCTGTAACTTGATAAAATTGTCAAGAGTCTGAGTTACTGTTTAAGTCAGTTAAAAGGATTTGTGTGTGTGTGTTGAAATGGGTTTTTTTTTTTCTCTCTTTCTTTTTCTCTCTCTTTCTCTGCACCAGGTTTTAGTTGTCTCATGTGGGACCTAGTTCCCTGACCAGGGATTGAACCCAGGCCACCTGCACTGGAAGCATGGAATCTTAGCCACTGGACACCAGGGAAATCCCAAAGCGAACTTTTCTAAATCTATTTTTTTCCCTCTCTTTGGAGCAGAAATATTATTAAGCTTTCTCCAATGATGATTTTTTTTAATGTTTTTTTTCCAATGATGATTTTATATTTGTCTAAAGCTTATTCCCTTTCCCTTTTTTTCCCTTCTGTCTCCTCCTTCTTTGCTCCTCTTTCTTAAAGGTGAATTGATGAGAAAGGAAATAAAGCTATCCATTTTCAAAAGTATTGCCTATGATCAAACTGGTGATGGGTTAAGTCTCTGGGTATACATGACACCAGCAATCCATAATCTCCGAGTGAGTGAAGGAGCAGAATGTTTGAGGAAAGGCACTGTACTGAACATCAGGAGCCAAGGGCTGTAGTCCAGCTCTGACACTTCGTGAGTGACTGTCAGCAGGACAGTTAGTCTCCTGGCCTCATTTTCCTCATCTGCAAAAAGGGAAGCTCAGACCAGCTGATCTCTGATCTCTCTTCTGCTCTCACATGTTTCGCTTCTTTGCATTGCATGATCTCTATCATACTGACGCATTGAAGATTTTTCTACTTTTTTAAAAAAAATTTTTGGCCACATCACAAAGTATGCTGGATCTTAGTTCCCCAACCAGGCAGCAAACCCATGCCCTCTGTCGTGGAAGCATGGAGTCTTATCCACTGAACCATGGTGGGATTCCCTTTTCTTTTTTTAATGATTTATTTTTGGCTGTGCTGGGTCTTCGCTGCTGCGGGCAGGCTTTTTCTCTAGTTGTGACATGCAGGCTTCTCGTTGCTGTGGCTTCTCTTGCTGTGGAGCATGGGCTTTAGGCCAGGGGCTTCAGAAGTTGCGGCTCCCAGGCTCTAGGGCACAGGCTCAATGGTTGCAGCACCCAGGCTTAGTTGCTCCATAGCATGTGGGATTTTCCCAGATTGAAAATCTGGGATTTTCAGGGATTGAACCTGTGTCTCCTGCATCGGCAGTCAGATTCTTTACCACTGAGCCATCAGAGAAGCCCTGCTTTCTTTTCTAAGGTTTCAAATTTTGGATTCAAATATCTCTTTTTTTTTAAAGAAATTTGACTTATTTCGGCCACATGAAGAGCATGTGAGAACTTAACTTCCTGGATCAGGCATCAAACCCACATCCCATGCAGCGGAAGTGTGGAGTCTTAACCACTGGAGCACCAGAGAAGTCCCTCTCTGTCTCTTGTACCTCATTTCTTCCTTCTGGGTTCAGTTTTTTTTTATCGTGAAGCTGAGATAATCACATTAATATTTGAAAAGAGTGAACTTTGAGGGATTAAAAAGGAACAATATAGGGGCGTTTGGGGCAGGCTTCCCCAGAACGTGCTACTTTCACATGTGGATTATTTTGAGCTGAAGATAATCAAGGCCCAGCAGAGTCAGGAAGACCTTTCTTTTTAACCTTCTCCTTAACTGTCTAAAAGAGTTTAAACAGGGGGCCTATACCAGAAAAAGAGTACCCCAGAGATAGTTTTTTTAATATCAGAAGGACTTATCTGCATGTCAGAGTAAACATTTACTCTCTTCTTCATCCTATGACTTGTCCTCCTCCGCTTTGAGGGCCCACACCCTACCCCCTTCTTAGCTTAGAATAGTATGTAAGCCTCAATTGCCTCTGAGTCTCCTGTCTTTAGGGCTACCCGCATAGCTCTGCTGGTCAAGAATCTGCCTGCAATGCAGGAGATCCATTCAATTCCTGGGTCAGGAAGATCCCCTGGAGAAGGAATAGGCTACCCACGCCAGTATTCTTGGGTTTCCCAGGTGGCTCAGATGGTAAAAAATCTACCTGCAACGTGGGAGACCTGCGTTTGATACCTGGGTTGGGAAGATCCCCTGGAGGAGGGCATGGCAACCCACTCCAGTATTCTTGCCTGGAGAATCCACTGACAGAGGAGCCTGGCGGGCTACAGTCCACGGGGTGGCCAAGAGTCAGACACGACTCCGTGACCAAGCACAGCACAGCATTCATGTCTTTATGGGCATCCTGAACATACAAAGTGATGTTTGTTTTTCTTCTGTTAATCTGTTTTATGTCAGCTAGTTATTATTCCAGCCAACAAACTTAGAAGGGAAGAAGAGAAAGCTTTTCCTCTCCAGGTACATAATGATAAAATGTTGATGAATCCAATTCAATGAAAGATGCTGGGGCAACTGGACCTTGATGGGCAAAAACCAGAATCTCAACCTAAACCTCACAGCTTATGCAAAAATAAACTCAAAATTAGTCACAGAGTTATATAAAAAACATGAAACTTTTAGACAAAAATATAGGAGAAAATCTTTGGGAACTCAGGCTAGGCAAAGCCTACTTGAGCTTGATACCAAAAGCAAAATTTATAACAGGAAAAATCGACAAACTGGACTTCATCAAAATTAAAACTTTTGTTCTGTGACAGCACCTAGGAAGAAAAGACAAGATACAAACTTGGATAAATATCTGGAAGCCACACAAAAGAAAAAGGACTAGTGCTTAGAATATATTGAGTTGGTCAAAAGGTTGTTCAGGTTTACTGAACAACCTTTTGGCCAACTCAATATAAAGATTATAAAGACCAGAGTTCAGTCATAAAAGATAAAGAACTGAGCAGTTCCCTGGTGGCCCAGTGGTTAGGATTCAGGGTTTTCATTACCATGCCCCAGGTTCAATCCCTGGTTGGAGAACTGAGATCCCATAAGTGCATCAATGTGTGTGGGGGGTGGGTCTCAGAGAAAGGGTAACAAATTAGAATATGGGCAAAAGACATCATGGTATTGTGATTTATGATATTTTTGTCCCTTCCTGGCACATAATTCCTAAAACACTTGTAATTTTCTAGCTGAACAGAGCAACAGAGGCATCTTTTGTTATAATAATGACATCTTTTTGTTTCTGAAATAGCTTTAGAGCAATAAAGGTGAAATATGTGTCTTCTGTTATTCATAAAAATTCCCTTTCCCCCATCTGTGTACGATAGTAAAGTGATTTTTGGAAAACTCCTAGATAATCATGTGATGGGAGCTGGTTGTCGGGGAACCAACCATGTGATTAGATAGTTGGAACTTTTGCCCACCTCCTGATCTCCAAGGAGGGGAGAGGGGCTGAATTCTTCATAAAAGACTGATGATTCAATTGACCACACCTACGAGAGAAGGCCTCCATACAAATCCAAAAGGACAAGGTCAGGGGAGCTTCTAGGTTGGTGGAAACAGAGATGCTGGGAGAGCGATGCATTCAGAGAAGGCTTGGGTGCGCTGTGCCTCTCCCCCACCTTGTCCTCTGCATCTCTTCCATCTGGTTGTTCCTGAGTCATATCCTTTTATATTAAACTGGTGATCAAGTAAACTGTTCTCCCGAGTCCTGTGAGCCACTCCAGCAAACTAATGGAAACTGAGAAAGGGTTGTGGGAAACTCTGATTTACAGCTGGTTGGTCAAAAGAATAGATAAAGACCCGGACTTGCAATCGGCATCTGAAGTGGCCAGGGGCAGCGTTGTGAGTCCGAGCCCTTAATCTGTGGGAGCTGTTGCTATCTACAAGTCAACAGTGTCAGAACTGAGTTAAACTGTAAACACCCAGCTGGTGTCGGGAGGAACTGAGAACTGCTTGGTGTTGAGGAAAAACACATGCACCTCTGGTCAAAGTGTTGTGAATGTAAGTAAAGAGGAAATAAGGTATTTTTTTCCATTAGATTGAGTGTCAGAGGTGTTATGAACTGTGAAAGTGTGAGAACAGTGGAAATAGGGTAGAGCAGAAACTCAAGAAGTGATTTCCCTATAAACACATACAGACATCCCACCAAAGTGGGTATCAGTTCAATTGCTCAGTCCTGTCCAACTCTTTGCAACCCCATGGACTGCAGCACACCAGGCCTCCCTGTCCATCACCAACTCCCGGAGCTTGCTCAAACTCATGTCCATTGAGTCAGTGATGCCATCCAACCATCACATCCTCTGTTATCCCCTTCTCCTCCTGCCTTCAATCTTTCCCAGCATCAGGGTCTTTTCCAAGGAGTCAGTTCTTCGCATCAGGTGGCCAAAGGATTGGAGTTTCAGCTTCAGCATCAGTCCGTCCAATGAATATTCAGGACTGATTTCCTTGAGGATGGACTGGTTGGATCTCTTTGCAGTCCAAGGGACTCTCAAGAGCCTTCTCCAACACCACAGTTCAAAAGCATCAATTCTTCAGTGCTCAGCTTTCTTTATAGTCCAACTCTCACATTCATACATGACTACAGGAAAAATCATAGTTTTGACTAGACAGACCTTTGTTGGCAACGTAATGTCTCTGCTTTTTAATAGGCTGTCTAGGTTGGTCATAGCTGTTCTTCCAAGGAGCAAGTATCTTTAATTTCATGGCTGCAGTCACCATCTGCAGTGATTTTGGAGTCAAAGAAAAGAAAGTCTCTCACTGTTTCCATTGTTTCCGCATCTATTTGCCATGAAGTGATGAAACTGGAAGGTATGATCTTAGTTTTCTAAATGTTGAGTTTTAAGCCAACTTTTTCACTCTCCTCTTTCACTTTCATCAAGAAGCACTTTAGTTCTTTTTTGCTTTCTGCCATAAGGGTGGTGTCATCTGTGTATCTGAGGTTAATATTTCTCCTGGCAATCTTGATTCCAGCTTGTGCTTCATCCAGCCCAGCGTTTCTCATGATGTACTCTGCATATAAGTTAAATAAGCAGGGTGACAATATACAGCCTTGACGTACTCCTTTCCCAATTTGGAACAAGTCTGTTGTTCCATGTCTAGTTCTAACTGTTGCTTCTCGACCTGCATACAGATTTCTCAGGAGGCAGGTAAGGTGGTCTGGTATTCGCATTTCTTTAAGAATGTTCCACATTTTGTTGTGATCCGCACAGTCAAAGGCTTTGACATAGTCAATGAAGCAGAAGTAGATGTTTTTCTAGAACTCTTGCTTTTTTGTGCAAGGTAAATAATCACATGAAAAGATGTATGACATCACCAGACATGAGGAAATGCAAATTAAAACCACAATGAGCAATCACTACATACCTCTCAGGATGGCTGAAATAAATAGTGATAATATCAAATACTGGTGAAGATGCAGAAGTGCATCATTAGAGTGTTGGTGAGAATGTAAAATGGTACAGTCACCCTGAAAAAGTTTGGCAGTTTTTTATAAAACAAAATATGCACGTACTGTCTGAACCAGCAATTACACTCTTGGGTGTTTATTCTAAAGAAATGAACATTTATGTTCATAGAAAACGTGTACATGAATGTTCATAGTGGCTTTACTTGTTGTAATCCTAAACTGGAAATTGCTCAGATGAACTTAAACAGCTGAATGCTTTAAGTAAACTGTCCTGCATTCACATCAGGGTATACCATGCAACAATAAAAAGGAATAAACTTTTTAAAAAAATTTGCTGTGCTTGGTCTTATTTGTGGCATGTGGGATATAGTTCCCTGAAAATGAAAGTGAAGTCGCTCAGTCATGTCCGACTCTTTGCGACCCCATGGACTGTAGCCTACCAGGCTCCTCCAGCCATGGGATTTTCCAAGCAAGGGTACTGGAATGGGTTGCTATTTCCTTCTCCAGGGGATCTTCCCGACCCAGGAATCGAACCCAGGTCTCCCACATTTCAGGCAGATGCTTTACCATTTGAGCCACCAATAAAAAGGAATAAACTTAAAAAAAAATTTGCTGTGCTTGGTCTTAGTTGTGGCATATGGGATCTTTCTAGTTCCTTGACCAGGGATCAAACCTGGGCCCCTTGCTTTGGGAGTACTGAGTCTTAACCACTGGACCACCAGGGAAGTTCCATGAACATAAAACTTGAGAGATGCAAAATGGTAAAGTCTAACTATCTCCAACCCTATAAAAAAGAACTTCTTTCTTATGATAAAAATAGCTATATATACTCAGTCAGGAATTTCTTTTCAGAATTTCAAACTGGAGAGAACTAGATCTGCAGTCTTGTTTTTATAGTATAACTGATCAGTAAATATTAGGTAGCCATGATAACTTTAGCTATGAAGATTATGCAGCAACACAGGAAATATATATGGCATAATATCTGATGAAACAAAGGAGAACATGTAGTTTCACTGTTAAAAAAGTCCACACATAAGGGAAAAATCACATGAAACATACCAAAATGCTCAGAGTGGTTATATTAGGAAGGCAGTCATATGAATGATTTCTTTTCTTTCCTTTGATTGCTTTTCAGACTAAGATTATTTTTAATGACTAAAAAAAATTACAACTGGATCTTATGTAGTGACTACCGCATTTTTCTTCTCAAATCTCCTGAGTTTGCATATAGTCACTAAATAATCCCTCATCCTCAGGTCACTTCTTTTCTGACAGAAATGGTTATTCGATTAGATTAGTGAAATGCTATAGACACAATATATCCTGACTTCTGCTTAGCATTTAATAAATCTTTGCTTTTGGTCAAGGTTCTTTGGGTCACAATAACAAATGTGCTCAGATTTGCTCAAGCAAAGTGTGCATCTTGGGAAATAGGACCATTGTATATAACCCAAGGGAGGAAGTTCAGCTGAGGACAGCAGTCAGTGACTAGTATGTGGTGAAGAACCAAGGCAGATACCATCTTTCAGGATCATGTGGTCTCCGGTTCTTTCTACACATCTGCTCATTCTTTCTCTCTCTCCTTCTTCACACTCAAAACGTATCTTCTCAGCTTCTCTGATCCACATGGTGCAAAAAGGCTGCTCACTCTCATAATCAGATTTCCCCCTAGCTCTAGCCCTCTAGTCAAATGCTTCAGCTCAGTTCAGTTCAGTTGCTCAGTCGTGTCCGACTCTTTTGTGACCCCATGAATCGCAGCACGCCAGGCCTCCCTGTCCATCACCAACTCCTGGAGTTTACCCAAATTCATGTCCATCTAGTTGGTGATGCCATCCAGCCATCTCATCCTCTGTCGTCCCCTTCTCCTCCTGCCCCCAATCCCCTCCAGCGTCAAATGCTTAGAGTCCCAGTATTCGAATTTATATTCAATTTTAATTCCCAGGAGAGAAAATCCAATTGATCAGTGAGTCAGCTGTCTACCCCAGCTTTGATTCTGTTTGGCATTGGAGGTGGGGGTGGGGATTGTATAATATAAATTTGGCTGCAAAGGGTCCACCCTTGGTTGAGGAGAGGATTTGGAGAAAGGGGCCTTGGTTTGGCAGACAACTTAAAAGATATTTACCACTTGGGTTTTTTAATTTATGAATTTATTGGACTGTGCTGAGTCTTCATTGCTTTTGCGCAGGCTTTCTTGAGTTATGGCAAGCAGGGGCTACTCTTCGTTTGGTGTGTGGGCTTCTCATTGTGGTGGCTTCTCTTGTTGTGGAACACAGGCTCTAGGCGAGTAGACTTCAGTAGTTGCAGCACACAGACAGGCTCAGTAGGGCTTCCCTGGTGGTTCAGCGGGTGAGGAATCTGTCTGCAATACAGGAGACCCAGGTTCAACCCCTGGGTTGGGAAGATCCCCTGGAGAAGGGAATGGCTCCCACTCCAGTATTCTCGCCTGGAGAACCCCATGGACAGAGGAGTCTGGTGGGCTAAAGTTCAAGAGCCAGACACAACTTAATGACTAAATCACCACCACCAGGCAAAGTCGCTGTGGTGCATGGACCTAGTCACTTTGTGTCATGTGGAATCTTCCTGGACCAGGGATTGAATTCCTGTTCCTTACATTTGCAAGTGGATTCCTATTCACTGCACTAATGGGGAAGTCCACCACCTGGGTTTCTCATGAGTCCTCAGCATCAAGCTGGAGAAACAGGAGTTGGTTGAATACACAAGAAGGTATACTGTAACTGGGTAAATGACCACACCCACAGAAGATAAATCAGTGACACCCTGCCTAAGATTTCTGGAAAAAGTGGCTTTCAAATCTTATGAGCAGACCTATGATAGCTTCCAGTAAAGGCTCTATGAGGGCTCTGTCCTGATCAACATTTTTTCTTAAAGTCTTGAATTCCCTGGGCCTGGGGAACTTGTGTTTCCCTTTTCCTTAACATTCTTAAATCTTCTCTGCCTCCATCCCTGCCTGCGTGGATGTGTGCTAAGTTGCTTCAGTCATGTCCAACTCTGTGACCCTTTGGACTGTAGCCCGCCAGGCTCCTCTGTTTATGGGATTCTCTAGGCAAGAATACCGAAGTGGGTTGCCATGCACTCCTCCAGCGGATCTTTCCAACCCAGTGACTGAACCTGCATCTCTTATGTCTCCTGCATTGGCAGGCAGGTTCTTTACCACTAGCGCAACCTGGGAAGCCCCCACCCCTGTCTACTCTCTGCTAATGATAGACTTTTTTATTTTAATTGTAGTTGATTTACAATGTTATGTTAATTACTGCTGTATAGCAAAGTGATTCAGTTTTTCTTTTTAAATATTCTTTTCCATCATAGGACACTGAATATAGCTCTCTTTGCTATACAACAGGACCTTGTTGTTTATCCGTTCTATGTATAAAACCTTACATCTGGCTAACCCAACCTCCCACTCCACCTCTCCCTTATCCGCCTCACTCTTGGCAACCACAAGTCCGTTCTCTATGCTAACGGCCGACTTCTTAACCAGAAGAGAAGAATAGGAGCAATCAGATCTGTTTATCACCAAACCTAATGATTTACCTACATCTGGACTCATATAATCGTCCTTCCCTCTTATACCACATGTGAATCATATCTACCCCAATGTGTGCATTGATCCCATCTTCCCTCACCTACTTAAGAACCTGGCTTCTGCAATTATCCCATTTCTATGCTACATCACCAGTTTTTGTCCTTCTACTGTATTATTACCATAATCATACAACTATGCTAAAATATAAAAAGAAATCAGCCCCCACAAATAGAGTTATATGTCATCTAGACTGCCAGTTAGCTATAATGTCAAACTATCAGCAGACCAAAAAACCTTTATGGTCTGGTCCTCTTGAACAAATACTGTATCCTTTGTATCAAATACTTTGAGAAATGTTTTAGTAATCTTCACAAATGTCCTTTCAAATTTGTTAAATGACGGTCAACACCATAGAATAATATGCAATGTACTTGTTCCACTGGGGTCTTTCAGGATTTGAGTCTAGTTGTTAGTCTAGAAGCAAGGAAAGAAGTGATATGGGTCTTGAGGAGAATCAGCATTCATCTGCAAAGCACCTACTTCAGGATAGGTCATTACAGGTTCTTCAGGCAAGGGGACCCTAATCTCCAGACAGTTAGATGGATCAGATTGAAACGGATCAGGACCATATGGTCCTTGTCCCCTAACCAAGTCCTCTGCCTGCCTTTGCCTGTGGAAAACTTCAGTCAAAGAATGTTTAATCAGAGAAGTGAGAAATGCTGAAACAAAGGAAAACAGTCATCAAAGGAGACTAAATAATACTTATGTAGTCATTAAGCATAGTCAAGGATCTTTAGTTCTTTTTCAAGGGCTATAGATAATATTCTGAGCCACCTCCTGTGAGCTGTCTGATAGACACCAAAACACCAGGTGGAGAAGTTAACTAAAAGATGATCAGATTGTACCAAGGACGTGAGATGCCACAATTCCAAGAATTGACTGTAAAAAAAATGGGAACAAGTTCACACTGGAAGTGAAGATTAACTGTACCTAAAACAACCAAAATGATGCTAGTCAGACCACTGATGACCAATCGAAGATGGCTGTTAGAGATGACTGTGCTGTTTCTGCATGTAACCCCCTCAACTCTGTCTATAGAAGCTCTCACCCTCTGCTTATCGTGGGGGGAGTCGGCCTTTGGACAGATGTCTACCACTCTCCCCCACCAGTTGTTGGCACCTGAAATAAAGCAAACTTTCCTTTCCACCAACCTGGCCAGTTTATTGGCTTTTGAGCAGAGAGCAGCGAGACTTCCCACACATACCCTTCAGTAACAAGATTCCTATTGCTGCTGGAACAAATTACTACAAATCTAGAGGCTTAAAACAACACAAATTTATTATTTTACATTTTGGAAAATCTCATTGGGCTAAACAAGGGGTCACATGGCTTCATTCCTTTTGGAAGCTTTAGGGGAGATTTTCTTTCCTAGGTTCTAGGGGAAATGAATGTATACTGGCTTTTCTCAAAGCCAGTAGTGAACCTTCATATTTTTTGTATTTCTCTTTCTGCCTATGACCTTTTGCCTCTTGTAAAGATCCCTGTGATTACACTGGGCCCACCTGGATAATCCAGGATAATCTTCCCAGTAAAGGAGACTTTATTTAATTAAACTGCACAATCCCTTCCACAATCCCTGCATTCAGTTGGGAAAGGTACACCCAACTGAATGCTGAGTTCCAGAGAAAGACAAGGAGAGACAAGATGGCCTTCTTCAATGAACAGTGCAAAGAAATAGAGGAAAACAGCAGAAAGGGAAAGACTAGAGATCTCCTCAAGAAAACTGGAGATATCAAAGGAACATTTCATGCAAAGATGGGCACAAAAAAGGACAGAAACGGGGAAGACCTAGTAGAAGCAGAACAGATCAAGAAGAGATGGCAAGAATATAGAGAACTGTACAAAAAAAAGATCTTAATGACCCAGATAACCACCATGGGGTGGTCACTCACCTAGAGCCAGACATTCTGGAGTGTGAAGTCAAGTGGGCCTTAGGAAGCACTGATGCCAATAAAGCTCATGGAGGTGATAGGATTTCAGCAAAGCTATTTAAAAACACTAAAAGATGTGTTGTTATAGTGCTGTCTTCATTATGTCAGCAAATCTGGAAAACCCAGCAGTGGCTACAGGACTGGAAAAGGTCAGTCTTCATCCCAATTCCCAAGAAGAGCATACTAAAGAATGTTCAAACTACTACACAATTGTGCTCATTTCCCATGCTAGGGAGGTTATGTTCAACCACCCTAATAGCAGAAAGTGAAGAGGAACTAAAGAGTCCCTTGATGAAGGTGAAAGAAGATAGTGAAAAAGCTGGCTTAAAACTCAATTTTCAAAAAACGAAGATCTGGTATCTGGTCCCATCATTTCATGGCAAATAGATTGGGGAAAAAATGGAAACAGTGAGAGATTTTATTTTCTTGACTCCAAAGTCACTGCAGATGATTACTGCAGCCACGGGATTAAAAGATGCTTGCTCCTTGGAAGAAAAACTATGACCAACCTAGACAGCATATTAAAAAGCAGAGACATCACTTTGCCCAGTCATGATTTTTCTAGTAGTCATGTATGGTTGTGAGAGCTGGACCATAAAGAAAGCTGAGTGTTGAAGAATTGATGCTTTTGAACTGTGGTGTTGGAAAAGACTCTTGAGTCCCTTGGACTGCAAGGAGATCAAAGCAGTCAATCCTCAGTTCAGTTCAGTTCAGTTGCTCGACAGTATCTGACTTTGTGACCCCATGGACTGCAGCATGCCAGGCTTTCCTGTCCATCACCAGAGTGATGACAGGAGTTTACTCAACTCCCGGAGTTTACTCAAGCTCAAGTTCATCAAGTCGGTGATGCCATCCAACCATCTCTTCCTCTGTCATCCCCTTCTCCTCCTGCCTTCAATCTTTCTCAGCATCAGGGTCTTTTCCAAGGAGTCAGTTCTTTGCATCAGGTGGCCAAAGTATTGGAGTTTCAGCTTCAGCATCAGTCCATCCAATGAATATTCAGGACTGATTTCCTTTAGAATTGACTGGTTGGATCTCCCTGCAGTCCAAGAGACTCTCAAGAGTCTTCTCCAACACCACAGTTCAAAAGCATCAATTCTTTGGTGCTCAGCTTTCTTTAGAGTCCAACTCTCACATCCATACATGACTATTGGAAAAGCCATAGCTTTGACTAGACGGACCTTTGTTGGCAAAGTAACGTCTCTGCTTTTTAGTATGCTATCTAGGTTGGTCATAGCTGTTCTTCCAAGGAGCAAGCATCTTTTAATTTCATGGCTGCGGTCACCATCTGCAATGATTTTGGAGCCCAAGAAAAGAAAGTCTCTCAGTTTCCATTGTTTCCTCATCTATTAGCCATGAAGTGATAGGACCAGATGCCCTGATCTTGGTTTTCTGAATGTTGAATTTTAAGACTTTTTCACTCTCCTCTTTCACTTTCCTCAAGAAGCTCTTTAGTTCTCCTTTGTTTTCTGCCATAAGGGTGGTGTCATCTGCATATCCGAGGTTATTGATGTTTCTCCCAGCATCTTGATTCTAGCTTGTGCATTATCCAGCCTGGCATTTTGCATGATGTACTCTGCATATAAGTTAAACAAGGAGGGTGACAATATACAGCCTTGACATACCGTTTTCCTAATTCAGCCCCAGGATAGAAGCAGAAGATATTAAAAAGAGGTGACAAGAATACACAGAAGAACTATACAAAAAAGATCATGACCCAGATAACCATGATGATATGATCACTCACCTAGCATTAGATATCCTGGAATGCGAAGTCAAGTGGGCCTTAGGAAGCATCAGTATAAACAAAGCTAGTGGAGGTGATGGAATTCCAGTTGAGCTATTTCAAATCCTAAAAGATGATGCTGTGAAAGTGCTGCACTCAATATGCCAGCAAATTTGGAAAACTCAGCAGTGGCCACAGGACAGGAAATGGTCAGTTTTCATTCCAATCCCAAAGAAAGGCAATGCCAAAGAATGTTCAAACTACCGCACTCATCTCACACGCTAGCAAATGCTCAAAATTCTACAAGCCAGGCTTCAACAGTATGTGAACCGTGAACTTCCAGATGTTCAAGCTGAATTTAGAAAAGGCAGAGGAACCAGAGATCAAATTGCCAACATGTTGGATCATTGAAAAAGGAAGAGAGTTTCATAAAAACACCTACTTCTTTATTGACTACACCAAAGCATTTGACTGTGTAGATCACAACAAACTGTGGAAAATTCTTCAAGAGATGGGAATACCAGACCACCTTACCTGACTCCTGAGAAATCTTCATGCAGGTCAAGAAGCAACAGTTAGAACTGGACATGGAACAACAGACTGGTTCCAAATCTGAAAAGGAGTACATCAAGGTTGTATATTGTCACCCCGCTTATTTAACTCATATGCAGAGTACATCATGCGAAATGCTGGGCTTGATGAAGCACAAGCCAGTCAATCCTAAAGGAAATCAACCCTGAATATTCATTGGAAGGACTGATGCTGAAGTTGAAGCTCCAGTAATTTAGCCACTGGATGTGAAGAGCTGACTTATTGGAAAAGACCCTGATGCCAGGAAAGACTGATGGCAGGAGGAGAAGGGGGTGACAGAGGATGAGGTGGCTAGATGGCATCACCGACTCAATGGAAATGAGTCTGAGCAAGTTCTGGGAGATTCTAAAGGATAGGGAAGCCTGGCATGCTGCAGTCCCTGAGGTTGCAGTCAGACACGCCTTAGCTACTGAACGAGAACCTTGAGTCTGAGCACCTGAGAACTCCCAAATAGGGTGTAAGAAGGTGACTGTTCTCAGGCAGCTGGTACAGGATGAGGCATATCAAATGACTCAGAGCCACTGCAATAAAGGCCTGGCTCCAAACAGCCCCAGGACAATAAACTCATTCCTAAACTTTTGAGGCTTTCAATATTTGTTAGTTGAACCCTAACCTGAAACCCCAGAGAAGGCAATGGCAATTCACTCCAGTACTCTTGCCTGGAAAATCCCACGGACGGAGGAGCCTGGTAGGCTGCAGTCCATGGGGTCACTAGGAGTTGGACACGACTGAGCGACTTCACTTTCACTTTTCACTCTCATGCATTGGAGAACGAAATGGCAACCCACTCCAGTGTTCTTGCCTGGAGAATCCCAGGGACGGGGGAGCCTGGTGGGCTGCCGTCTATGGGGTCACACAGAGTCGGACACGACTGAAGTGACTTAGCAGCAGCAGCAGCAGCAACCTGAAACCCGCAACTTGTCTATATTCTGTTCTCTTTCAAGAATTATTCCCTTGAACTGTAGCTGCTAAAAACCAAAGAAGGGTCTTCCCTGGTGGTCTAGTGGTTAAGACTCCGAGCTTCCAATGCAGGGGGCTTGGGTTTGATCCCTAGTCAGGGAACTAAGATCCCACATGCTGAGCAGCATGACCAAAAAAAAAAAAAAAGAAAAAAAACACCAAAGTAGGACAACTATAAAATTAGTTAAAAGAAACTTACAGGTAGTTTGTGAAGCAAAACCCGCTATACTTTGGCTTCAGCCTGGGAAAAGAAAGACGTCTGGAGGATCCAAGATGCCAGAACTCAGTTCAAGTCTGGATAAACACTATCCACAGCAGTTAACCACAATTTCACCCCAGGGCTTCAGAAAGGGGCAGGGAAAAAAGGAAAAAGTACTGAATTTAATGAAAATGTTCATCTTATTCTTTATGGGAAATGTTATTATTAACCCAATTCTTGGTTTTATTTGCAATGATCCTTTGCTGTATCAAAGCGTGTTTTTCTTCGCAGAAAATGTCGCTCTAGGAAAAAAATTAACTCATGACCGCACATAAAAAACACTTTATTTGGAGATTAGCCTGTCATCAGAAGAAATCAGCGGTGAGAGGCCCCTCATGACAACCGCCTTCTGACTCATCTTCCTGCTACCCTTCCACGGTTTGTGGTCCATACAACATTCAGAATGATCTAGATGACTGGAATCCAGATTATCGTTATCTGGATTCTTCTGGCCACTTTTTTTTTTTTTTCTTTCTGGCCATTTTAAGTGAGGTCACATCCTCCCCCTGCTCAAAACTCTACTATAGTTTCTCATCACATTGATAATAAAAGCAAAGTGCTAACTACTGCAGCTTACAAAGTCCTGGGTGACCTGGTTTCTGGGTCTCTTTTAGGTATGATCTATTATGCTTTCTTGCCTTCACTCTGTCCATCCACGTTGGCCTCTATTGTTCACTGAAAGTGCCCAGCACAGTTCTGTCTTTGTTTTGTAGTCTTCCCTGAGCTGTGTATGACTTTCTTCCTCACCTCCTTCAGGGCTCTATTTAAAATAGTACCTCCTTGAAGGGTCTTCTGAACACTGTATCTAAAATAGCACAAAATCAGGACTTCCCTGATAGTCTGAGGGCTAAGATTCTGAACTCCCAATGCAGGGAACCTGGGTTCGATCCCTGGTCAAGGGAACTAGATCTCACATGCTGCAACTAAGAGTTTGCATGCTGCAACTAAAGCCAAAACAAACACATACCCTATCTCTGTACGCATATTTAGTTGCTCAGTCGTGTCCGACTCTGCAACCCTATAGACTGTAGACCGCCAGGTTCCTCTGTCCATGGAGTTTTTCAGGCAAGAATACTGTGGTGGCTTGCCATTTCCTACTTCAGGGGATTTTTCCCCACCCAGGGAGAGAACCCAGGTCTCTTGCATCTCCTGCATTGGCAGGCGGAGTCTTTACTGCTGTGCCACCTGGAAAGCCCCTACTCTATCTCTAGCACCTTGCTAATTCTTCCTATCACTAAGATTATACTACATTTTGCCTACTGTTTGTCTCTCCCACTATAATGTCAGCTCCGTAGGATCAAAGACATCTGCTTTGGTCACTGTTACATTCCCAGTGCCAGAAATGTACCTTGTCATGTGTTACGTGGTTGAATGTGAATAAATCTAGCTTTAATAACCCACCGTCAATGTTATAAGAAGCATTTGGATTAATGCAGACATATTTTGGAGGTAGGAGTTGGTGACTGATTGGAGATGCAGGGTGAAGGTGGGGGTGGTATCAAGGATTCCCTGATTTTTTCAGGAACTCACCAGTGGGTGGAAGCATCAGTTACCAAGACGAGGAGGAAGACCAAAGAAGCTGATTTGTAGGGAGGGTGAGCTCAGTTTTGTACACCTAAACCTTGAGATGCCTGTGGGACAACCAGGTGTAGAAGTTAAGTAGGCAGTTGGATATGGGATAATTAATTTTTAAAATTGTTTGAATCTTTTTTGAGCTAGGTTTTAACTGAATTAAAAGGCACCCTACTGACATCTCTGTGGTCAAGCATAACTCAAACTCTATGACAGACTTGCTAAAGTTAAAATCTGACAGTTTACAATGACAGGGACTCTATTTTTTTCTAAGTGAAAAGAGAGCTTCCTGGTAACCAAGAATGATGATTGAGAATGTTCACTTTTTTGGCAAATGGTTACTTCACCTAAAATCACGAGCTAATTCTTTAAGAAAAAGCTTAAATCCTCCTGAGGCTGTCCTGCAAGTGAGTAAATGTTTAACATGGATGCAGAAGAGGCTCAACTGTGTGTACCTTGCATAAGAAACGGGTTCTTCTTGCATTTTCTTCTGGACAGTTTATTCTAGGTTGTTGAATGGAATGTGTATTCCACTTCTGAGCACAAATTTGCTTACTCCATTTGTAGGGTGTATTTATTTATTTTAAAAATTTTTTGGCCATGCCACACAGCTTGCAGGATCTGTTTCCTGCCAGGAACTGAACCTGGGCCAGGGCGGTGAAAGTATGGAATCCTAACCTGTGGAGTGTATTTATTAGATTAAAACTGTGATTTCTTGACTTAAGTGTGTATATCCTGTTCTGGACAAAAGTGATTTGTTTAAAATCTCAAATGAACTCTGCCTTTCATAAATACTGCAGGTTTTGCTTCATAAATGCTGATTTCAACGAGGCTCTAGCATTTCAGTGTGTTATCTGAAACACTGGGAACCTCCTGAGGCATGGAATTTCTGATGTCAACACGGAGAGGGGATACTAGTTTTCCGCAGGGTTGGCACCAGTCTAACATACTGCCAGTACACAATCTTCAGTCACTTAAATATCAAACTCTTACCAATGACTACAGAATACAAATTTGGTTTTCCCTCTTAAGAAATGTCACACGTCAGAAAAAAAAAAATTTCACACGTCAGCAAGTGGTTTGAGGAAGTGATTTTATGGCAGAGATTAAGTGAGATGGTTCAGTTTAGTTGCTCAGGCATGTCCGACTCTTTGCAACCCCATGAAC
Organism: Cervus elaphus; assembly: GCF_910594005.1. NCBI lineage: Eukaryota > Metazoa > Chordata > Mammalia > Artiodactyla > Cervidae > Cervus > Cervus elaphus. Next base: position 19,448,450 of record NC_057820.1, read on the forward strand.
CGCAGCACGCCATGCCTCCCCGTCTATCACCAACTCCCGGAGTTCACCCAAACCCATGTCCACTGAGTCGGTGATGCCATCCAACCATCTCATCCTCTGTCGTCCCCTTCTCCTCTTGCCTTCAATCTTTCCCAGCATCAGGGTCTTTTCATTTAAAAAAAAAAATTTATTTATTTATAGACAGGGTCTTTTCAAATGAGCCAGTTCTTTGCATCAGGTGGCCAAAGTATTGGAGTTTCAGCTGCAACATCAGCCCTATCAATGAACACCCAGGACTGATCTCCTTTAGGATGGACTGGTTGGATCTCCTTGCAGTCCAAGGGTCTCTCAAGAGTCTTCTCCAACACCACAGTTCAAAAGCATCAATTCTTCGGCGCTCCGTTTTCTTTATAGTCCAACTGTCACATTCATACATGACCACTGGAAAAACCAGTGAGTTGGTAGTAAGAGACTTTTAAGTCTCTGGAAGAATACCTAGTTTACCCAAAAGATCCTAAAGCTAAGTTGTCATTCAATAATTCAACCAGCAGTTAGTTTACTATGTGTGCATATGGGCATAAGGGAGGAAGGATGCTTAGAACACATATCTTTACTCTTCAGAAACTCAAGGTCTAGTAAAATCACATATTTAGAAAAACAGAAGAAAAGATCAAGACTGTGACAATATATGATTAATTCTACCTCAGGTAGTCTGGGAAGGATTCACAGAAGTAGAAACATTTAATTGGAGTTTTGAAGGACAAATACGTGTTTTACTAGGCAGATAACGAACATTAGAGAACTAGGGTTGAAGTTAAATGAGTTCTAAGAGGAATGTTGGGTGGATGTGGGAGCATAAGATGCAGAGAGCTGGACCACAATACGTAGGGATATGAGTTTTAAGGCATCATATATACTCACATAACACATAGTAACAACTGTGTTTTTAAATTGTTATAACTTCACACCTTTTTGAAACCTGCCCTACAAAATTTGTTTGGCTTAAACGTCAAAGCCGTGACAATTTGTTCTTTGATGTGATTGTATTTCCAATTTCTTGTTCATGTAAGATTTCAATAAAACTCAAAAATCTATTCAAAAAAAAAAAAAAAGTGTTAGCTTTAAAATCACTCCTAGGTTTCCTGGAATTTTTAATATAAACTGCAAGAACTCCTGGAGAAGGAAATGGAAACCCACTCCAGTATTCTTGCCTGGAGAATCCCACGGACAAAGGAGCCTTGCGGGCTACAAGTCCATGGGATCATGAGAGTCAGACACCACTTAACAACTAAACCACCAAGAAGTCCAGAAGCGACAGGGCTATATGTGAATTAAAATAAACCTTTTGGGAGTCTTTTACTAAAAAGCAGGCACGTGATAAGTTGTCTGAAGAGCAAAAGAATCCTCCCTTTTAGACAGAAGAGATTCAAAAGACACCCCCTTCAGATCATCTTCTTAGTCATCTCTAAATTGGAATATTTGGTTTGAGCACAAGACTCACTTTCTTCTTGGCTACTTTTATTTTTTTGGCTCATATGGCTGGGCATCTGGGATTTTAGCTCCCTGACTAGGAATTTAATTCCACACCCCCTCCCCCACCACCCGCGGCAGTGGAAATGCAGTCTTAACCACTGAACCACCAGGGAAGTCCCTTGGCTACTATTTTGACAGGTGGAGACAGACCTGAAGTCATTACCACCTGATGAAAGATGCATATTCTTGGCATTGCCTGGGTATGACTTACTTAATATAGTTCAGTAAGATTATATGTTTAAGACGTTTTCAGAAATTGATCCGTAGTCTTGGGTTTTAATTATTCTGTAACGCTATTTCTAACTTGACTAATTATTAAGGAAAAAATAAAGTTTTTAGTCTTCCTTTGAGAATTTTGGATGGTGTTAATACAAATTCATTTAATTACAAAATGGAAAACAAATATTTAAACTCTTCAGAGTTCTTAGCTATACTTCACACTAGTCTTCGTTTCTCCGGCGCCTAAGCACACGCTAAACATGCAAATAATCACTTGTTGACTAAAGAAGTACCTAAAATCTTCGTATTCTTCTAAATGTAATTGCAAGAAGCTGCAAATTGCAAAGCCCGAATAAACCAGCTTCCAGTCAAGGCGCTTGGGATTTCTCATAGGTCTATTAAAGAACTTGACTGTTAACATCATAACACTCCGAGCGGTGTTTAACAACAACAAAAACTCCCCTAGTCCACAACACACCGAGAAACCTTGTAAAGATGACTCACAGCATTTATAAACTCTCTATAGCACAAATGCTAAATAACATTAACATTAAATGAACCCTTGGTTGATTTGACACACTTCCCAACTCCTAGCATTTTCAAAGAATCGTGGTAGGTTTCAGGATCCTCAATGACAGCAAAGCAAAACCACCCCGTTCCTTAGGATACGTAAGTTACCTACTTCTGGCGAAAAATTTCAGAAGAATAGCAGGCAAGCAAGTATCTTATTTGGAAAGTACATCTTAAAAGGCAAGCAGCCCTGATCGTCAACAACCTCAGCCGGCCCGTCACGGGTTGGGAAGCAGGGGCAGCTGGGGAACCCTCAAAATGTCACCCGGTCGCCAGCGACTACGGCGGCTGGAGGAGCTGCCGCAGTCCGTGCCCGCGCGCGGCCAGCCGGGGCGCCTCGCTCAGGCCACCTCGACCCAGGCGTCCCCAGGAGCCCGCGGGACGGGGTCGAGAGCTCTGGGCCGACTCCCTTTCCTGGCGGGCACCGCTGACACCCAGGGAGCCGCCGGCTGCGCGCCTCCCCTCCCCCACCCCAAATCCGCAGGCGCACAGGGCACAGCTGCCTTCCGGGAGGTGCTACCACACCCCGACCCGACGCCTCGCCTCCCGCCCGCAGCTGGGCTGTGCGGGAGGGGCTGCTGGGAGAGCCGACCAGGAACCCTCGGAAAAGCGGGGGCGGAGGAAGGGGCCCCTCTAGCCGCGCCTTCGAAACAGCGCTCCTTGTTCTCGATGGTCCCCGCGCGGCCGTCTTATCGAACGCCATTTCCGGTTCCTTTTAAAGGCCCCACGCTGTGCGGTGCTGCGCGTGCGAGGAAGGTATAAAAGGGAGCGAGAGGGCGGGACCGAAGAGGAAGGGGGGGGAAGAAGAAAACTAGCGGTAAAGGGGGCGGGGGAGGTGCAAAGGGCGCGCTCGCGCGTCACGTGACCGGGACGCGCCGTTCTTCCGTCGGCCATTTTAGGTGGTCCGCGGCGGCGCCATTAAAGCGAGGAGGAGGCAAGAGCGGCCGCCGCTGCTTATTCTTTTTTAGTGCAGCGGGCGAGAGCGGGAGTGCGCGCCGCGCGAGAGTGGGAGGCGAGGGGGGCAGGCCAGGGAGAGGCGCGGGAGCCTTTGCAGCCACGCGCGCCTTCTCTGCCTTGTTGTGTGCTTCGCGCGGTAGAGCGGGCGCGCGGCGGCGGCGGCGGGGATTACTTTGCTGCTAGTTTCGGTTCGCGGCAGCGGAGGGTGTAGTCTCGGCGGCGGCGGAGGCAGTAACACCATGTCGGAGGAGCAGTTCGGCGGGGACGGGGCGGCGGCGGCGGCAACAACGGCGGTAGGCGGCTCGGCGGGCGAGCAGGAGGGAGCCATGGTGGCGGCGGCGCAGGGGGCAGCGGCGGCGGCGGGAAGTGGAGCCGGGACCGGGGGCGGAACCGCGGCCGGCGGCACCGAAGGGAGCAGCGCCGAGTCGGAGGGGGCGAAGATCGATGCCAGTAAGAACGAGGAGGATGAAGGGTGAGTAAGGGGCGGCCCGGGATAGTCAGGCCCAACTATCCCCCCTCCCCCTCCCTACCCCCCCGCCATTAGGCCTCGTTCCCGCTCTCCGCCCGCCCTCCAGGCGCCCGTGCAGCCTCTTTGCACTGTCCTCCCCTTCTCTACCCTGGTCTCCCCGGGGCTTTCATTTCCTTCTCCCCCCAGCCTGCTAATCGCCCCCTCCCCCATCACACACGTTTCCACCTTTAGCCGTCACCATGCTGCTCCCCGGCCCGCCCTCCTTCCCTCCCTTGCCTCGGGTCTCCTCCCACCGACTTAGCCGCCGGAATTTTTTCCCGCCTGTCGAGGGGGTAACCTTTTTTCTAGCCCCGGTGTCCTCTCGCTGCCCAGTTTTCTTAAAAGTCCTGGGCATAAAAAACGCAATCAGACAGAAAGGCTTGTATGCCTGGACACTTAAGGGTTATTGGGTGCTTCTCACTGCAGCATCCCGAGACGATGCTTTTCTTCTCAGAACACATGCTTCGGGGAATGTGTAGGCTGTCCAGCTCTGCTCCTTTCCCGTCTCGGCTTCAGGCCGAATTTTTTTTTTTTTTTTTTTTTTAAGTATTTTGAGTAAGTTTCGCCTCGATCTTCGCCTTTTTTTTCTATGCACCATCGCCCGACGGCTTGCTCACATAGTCCCTACTTTTCAGCTTTATGGAACCCAGTGGGCCCGGTAAAATTGCCCGATCGCCTGTTGGTACGTTGGTTTTGCTGCCAGGGCTTTCCTGAAGTTCCTGGTCGGCGGGCCTGCGCTTGACTGGAGCTGTTCTACCTCCGTCTTGCAGGCTGCCCTTCCCCCACCCCGCTGAGTTATTCTAACCGCGCACCTTTTTCGCGCCCTCGGCTATTGGATTCCCCGACTGTTGGTACAGATAGTACTTTTACCTTACCTCTTCTGGGCGGTTTTCAGTTTTTACAACCCACCTTGTGCCCGGGATCCTTTTTTTGGTCTCTCTTGATTTTTCCTTCCCGCTCTCACCCACTTAAGTTAGAGGAGGCCTACCAGCCTTTTTTCATAAAACGAACAAATCCTGTATTGTGCTATGGCTTTTTTTTTGGCAGGTTTTTAAGTAGTAAGTTGTTTGCTCCATTTGGAATACGTTGTGTGTATTACTTAAAGCTGCATAGTATTTATTAGAACGCAGCCTTTGGGAGCCGGGAGCATAATACAGGAGTTAGCAGGAGGGACTAAATCGAGGTTCTTGCTTGAGTTTTCTTATTCCCGTTACTGATCGCTCATGTTGGGTTAACGCTTCCATTACTCTTTGTGGTTGGGGCGGGGGGTGTGTCTGTAAACTTTTTTCCGCTGTAACAAGGAGAAAGGTGTTGGTAGAAGGTAAAAACAGTAAAATGTCGCTTTAACCCAATATTAGAAAACACGGTTTCCTTTATTGGGGAAAAGCACCAGCTTTGCAGCGGGAGAGAGATAAGCCCTTTGGATCCAGGATTTAATATTCTCAGCCGAGGCAGACTTGTGTGGGGCTGTTTTGCTGATTGCTGGCTTTGGGAGAGTAGAGGTGGGATGGGGAACTTCATTTATCTTGAATTATGTACGACTTAGTTTAAGAAAGGGATATGTTAAATGTTTGGCAACTTAAGCCTTTAACATTTTTTTTTTTTTCTGAATTCTGTTCTTTGGACAGAGGCAGCCAAATGATTAATTGCTTAACTTACTGTTTGGGGCAGGCTTTCTGTTCTGATTTTTCAAATCACAAAGCAGCTGCCTTTGTAGTTTATCTACTATTGAACTAGAGTGTAAATGAATTAAAGTTTTTAACCCTAACGTGTCAAACACTAAAACTAGAATTTTGATTGGTTGCTGTACCGGTTGTTAATTCCCTAGCCATTCAAACTCCTCCCCACGACACTCTGAAGCAGCGACGGCACAGCGGGAAGAATGGTAAAACTTTTACATTTTATTTCTGTATTATAAAGGTTTCAGTAGTCGTAACATGTGGAGGCTGTGAATTGGTTAGTTGCCCATTGATTCCCAGGAAATTCTAGACTTTAGTACAGTAGGATATTGTACCTGGGATATAAAACCTTTTAGGCATCGTGTGTGATCTTTGGGCAAAATTGATGCCATTACATGGTTTTTGGTCTGTGGTAATGCATGTATTTGTGGTTTGGCCAATTAAAGCTTAATATAATTAGTAATGATGTTTTCTATGTGAGCAAGAAAAAGTAAATTTAAAGTTGATTTGTTTTTGTTAAGACGAAATTTTTTTGTTGTATTTCTAACTTTAATGCTATGTGTGAAGGTTATCTGATATGAAGTATTGTGTGTTTAAAATATATTGCATGTTATACTGAAGTATTCTGGACATGTCAATAGTAAAACTATTTTTAAAGTAGTATTGTGTATATGTATGCAAAAATGAAGTTTCTTTTTTTTTAAATCACCAAACATTTGTAAACACAACTTTAATAAGAATTGCACATTCATATTAAAGCATACTGATGTGGCTTTCCACTACAGCTTAAATCAGATTTTTAGATGTTCAGTGTGATTTGGCTGGAATGTTAATTACAGTTGGTTTACATGTATTCACAATTGCATGACTTTTTGGAAGTCTGGTAGATTATTGTTCTTTTTATCCCTCCCTTTCTCCAAATGTCACTATTTCAGCCTTTGGGTTATATCTAAGAGTTTGTATTTACTACCACTGGTGTTTAGAGGGCAGGTAAATTGCAGGTAGTTGACTGATAGCTGTAGAAACTACATTCTAAGAGCCCAGTTGGGATAACATTTAAATCTTAAAGGAGCTTATTACTGTTATTTTCTTTCACTGAAATCTGTCCAGTATTATATTGGAGATGAAGTTTGACATACCGAATAAAAGTTTTTTGATGCAAATTAATCTGTTTGGCCCTTTGATAGTTGAATTTTATTTCTAGGTAATAGTGGCAAACTAAAATAAGTATAAATTATAACTGTACTTGACTTTACTGCTCCATTACTTATTTCATCTTATGTAAGCAATTATTTTTAGTAATTTGAAAGGACCATACACTTAGGTATAAAGGTTTCTTGTTTTTTTTTTACTTTAAGATAATTTTTGTATTCTGTTACCTAATACTATAACTTTGCAAGTTTTTTGAGTGATCCCTTAGGAAAATTGGACAATTGAATATTTACAGTTAACAATTTTAGATTATGAAATTTACTTTGTACATTTAACAAATATTTTCATTTTTAAAGTCTAATAATTTGACTTAAAAAAATTACTGTCTCGTTAGTTAGCCTTGTGCTTTACACATACTGTTTCTTAGACAAAAAAAATCCCTCAAAATTTCTGATCTTTTTGGTGTCTGCACTTGCCACCCTATATGTTCTTCTCTGTGTCCCAATTTGAGGAAAACTGGGGAAAAGTTTCATAATAGTAGTGAAATAGTGGTTACTACATACAAAATTATCTAAATTTCTTAAACACATCTTTTTGTGTGTTTCTTTTTACAATTCTAACTTGAGACTAAAGTGACTACGATTTCCTCTTAAAAGTATTTTAAATTATTGTAGACTGAAGTGTTGTTTATTTTTAATATAAGAATAAACAGGTATTTTGAGGAGGGCATGCTTGTTAAACCTCTAGTGGAATAAAGGGTTTCCACAATTTACCGTGGGCCTTTAGAGTATTTCCATAGTAAAATGCCTGCCTGAGTTCACCTCATTTTAATTTTTAACTTTAACGTCCCAAGTTTTTACTTAGAAACTACTACACTGGGATTGCCCATTTTGGTGTGGACTACTCCTTCTCTATAGGGCTACAATCCTTTTAGATGCTCTAAAATTAGTGTCTGGTAAAAGAACACATCCCATGTAGAGCAAGCTGCCTGGAGACGGAGTTTTTACATTCTAATGATTCATGGGGAGCTGTAATAACTGTGTTAACCTTCAGACAGTTTTACAGGGTAGGTGCATTGACTTGCCTTCACTGGATTAGACAAGAAGCAGAATAATCCCCCATTCGTCAATCAGCCAAAGTACAGCAATACTTTCCTGTTAATAGGGCGATTGATCTATCTACTGTAACTATTAGTGTATAAACTTAAGTATGATTCTTCCTGTTTGAGGATATTGTAAATTAAATGTGCTATAGGTTGTCACCCATCTAATTTTTAAGAAATGGGTCTACCTAACAAGTTTTTGTTTTAATATTTGAGATTATACTCTATACCCTGGGGCTTCTGGGGCATCTTGAGCATTGCTTTCTAGAACAGTTACTTTTAGATAAAGTAGTCTCACGCCAAATTGACTGGCCTTTGATTCAGTACATTGGATTTACTATAAAGTTGAGACCCTGAGTAGACTGAATTTTAGCATTCTTTGGGACCTTTGACAGCTTTCCAGGGCTAAAATTGCAGAAATGGATGCCCCCAGATCTTAAGATGATGAACCTCTAAGGAAGGGAGTACTCAATTCTCTTCGTTTCACATTCTTACTCTAATACACAGGATACTAAAATCACCTGACCTTTTGGGTTTGAAATTGGAGAGTATCATTGAATATCAGTTTTTAAGTGCTGCTTTTTGAGATGAATATACTTGTGGCCCCTTCTATAAATTAAGTATGTTTACTGTGGGTGTTTTTTTTTTTTTTTTAAACATTACCTGGGTACTCTGTCATCTGTAAGGGTGCCCTAATAGAGTTTTGAATTTACCATTGTGTGTGATTTCATGGCCAATATTGAGGGTGATTAGTTTTAGCTTGAAAGCATTTAAAAAGGAATAGAATTAATTTTTCCCCCATTCCAGTTAAAATTGCACCTTGAGAGTGTGCAGATTCACAAATGGAGTGATGAACAACTTTTGTTAGTTGAAGTTTTATTTGACTTTAGTTCTGCTTCAACGTTCTAGTAGATAGGGCACTGAACGGGATGCTGGAAGCGTGGGATCTGTCTCTGTTACTTCACTCCCAACAGTGTGGTCTCAGGTAACACAACATGCTTTTACTTGGTTTGCTGATCTGTGTGATGGAAACACTGCTCCTCACAGGAAGATTGACTCCATAGCCTGCTTTCATAGCTTGTGTATTTATCCTGTGCCTTAATAGTTGGTACTGCCAGTGGTTTACTCTTGTGGAGTAAAGGTAAGCATGTTTTAGTTTCTGGAGTATTATATTGTACATTGGAACTAGACATTTAAGACTATTTGGGGGTGGATTGGGGAAACTCATTACTGGCAGTGTTTGGCCAATAATCAAGGTGATAGTTTTAAGTATTGGGTCATGTTCTGTAAGCTCCTGCTTATCTAAACTTGAAGCTATCACAAAGCCCAAACAGCTTTGTCTCCCTACCTCAAGAAAGATAGATGAAACTATCAGCCAGTATACTCAAAAAGCAATCAACAGTGTCATGGAATGAATCTTAAATACTTTTCCCCTTACATTATTAAAAAGTAATGTGATTTTAAAGCATTGCAAGATTCTGAAGTTCTATCAAGAAAGGTGAAAATTACTTGATGAGTTTAGTGTTGATAAAGAATTGTGAATGTGTAGTAATCTCAGTTAACCAGAATCTTAACCTCTAGGTAGAACAGTGTTTACCTTACAAAGTTGATTGAGAGTTTATTTTAAAAGCAAAAATACAAGATGTCGATCTTGCTTGGGAATGAAATGGGGAAATTTTGGGTTAAACATTTAAAGTTTGTTCAAAAGCTCTCATGTTTATTAGCTATTCTGTTTCAACTCAGTTGTCTTTTTTAGTCATTTAGGTTCATTCAAAGTATGAAGAAATAAGATCTGATACATTAGCTAGAAGAATTTTTTTTTATTTACTTGCTAAAAGTTTGTCAAGCCATTTCCAGGGGTATTTTTTTAATACAGATTCTGAAATGATACCATATGATATCTAGTTGCAAAAAATGAACCCCTCCCTGTTTAGGTAACTGCTGACTTAATTTTAAACTAAATCTGTATTTTATAAGGAAGAATAAATACTTATTTTTTTATCTATTGGTAAGATTCTTATTATCAATAACTTTTAATATTTTAGGATTGTAAAGACATAATGATAAAATACCAGAAATTTTATTTAAATAAGGATTAGTGTTTATGCTTGAGTGACATTACTCTAAAAGGTGACAGTAATTGGCTAGTCATGTTACATACTTGAGATGTATTATCAGTTTGACATTCTGTTGTAGTTTTTAAACTGTCAGAATTTGTTATGAAATTACATATGGAAGATTACAAGTTGTTGGGAAGTTTTAAAAGTTAAGAGAACTTGTTTGCCCTTTTCCAAAATTGGAAAGAAGTGTAATAATTGTATTACTCTGAAAAGGGTATTTGACGGTAAAGCCTTGTTAGGGGAAGTATCTTTATATAAAAAGTACTATTGAGTTTGGAGTGTTTAACCCTAGGGGCCTCAGTAGTATAGAGAATAAAGTTCTTAGATGGGAAGAGACAGAACAGCTTCCTGCAACCAGTACTGCTCCTTCCATACTGCTTTCTATATCAGAAATGCTTCCTTATTGAAGGTACTGGCATTTATGTGGAGTACAGACAAGTCGTTAGTGTGAATTTGGAACTACATTTACGAGTTTCAGACAACCTAATTTCCTGTCTGTATTTTTTATATGGGATATTTAAAGTTTTGAGGCTAAGTCTTCAGCATTAAAAATAATCTTAGGATCCATTTATATAAAACTCATCCTGGCCTATACCCCTTTAATGTTGGAAACTTTCATTAGCTCATGCAGATTAAAAAAATTCAAGTCATTGAATAAATGAAAAAGTTATTTAATAATTAGATATAGTTTGTGTTCTACCCTTCTAAATAGTAATTTGTTTTTATGGAGCACTTAGAGTGTGTCATACCATGTTCTGTGCCATTTAAATCCTTATTGCAGATAGCTGAGGTAAGCTTTTAGTAAGTTCTGGAAGAAGGATTTAAACCCCAAGTAGCTTGGCTCACTGCCTCTAAATTTACTTCCTCTAGAGGAGAATGTCCCACAAAGCACCCTCAAGTCTCTTTTGGAGAGTTATCTGCAGTGCTTGTTATTTAATATTACAGTATGGTATAATGTCAGTATCTATAAGGCAAGGGTATTTTAATTGCTCAGTAGGTGTTGTAAGTTGTATACTGTATTGCCTCTGGGGTGCTAAATAACTTTATAGATAGGATTAAAATATTAAACTTTGTTGATGCTGTAGATGAAGTTCTCCACTTCAGTTGGGATTATTGATTCACTTAGAGGTAAGGATCAGATTTAAAACTTGTAGTATTAGGGACCCATTTTTGCTACTTGAACAAGTCCTGTGCTGTAGTTTTAACTTCACTGCTCAGGATTTTTAGGAAAGTCCAGCTCTCCTTCATTGTAAAATGTTTGCCTGTCTCTGCAGGGGTGTAAGTAACTTTAAAGTCAGTCTTTGCATTCAAGGCAGCAAAGGTAATCTGTGCTTTAAGTAAGATACAGTAATATAAAATATAGATAGTTTAAATTGATATCTTACACCATCTCATAATTTGAAGCAGGGCATGTGGGAATGCTCATATTACAGAGATGCTAAAATAAGTTTCCATTTATCCAGAATTAAGATAACAGGCTTTTTTTATGTTTATATTTTTGGTATGTCTACTGAATAAAAATGGGATGGATTTGGTACAGTATGTTCATTGTAGTATATCCACCTGTCTGGTTATCAGTTTTGTGCAGCAACCTTCCTTATTAGAGCAGCAGATGAGCGTTTTGGGACTGCCAAAATGGTAATGAATTTGTCTCAAAAAAAGCCAGTTAAACTCTTGGTCAGAGGCTGTTTACTGTTACTTTACCAAAAATTAGAAAAAATCAAGTGCCAACGAACTTCCCCCAAAATGGAGTAGGGAGCATTTTAGAATAGCGGCTGCTGATTAATCTGGCAAAAATGAAAACTAGAACTAAGAAAGCTAGAGCCAAGAAATAAGGTGTATTTAATTCATTAATAAAAAGTTCAGACGATCGCAGGCATGCTACAAGCCGCATAAGGAGTCAGTGGTGACTGACTCTTGGCGTGTTAAATCATTACAGCAGGAGTATGTGCAGTGTGCTGTAGGGCGAACAGAAAAAAATCGAATGCAGTGTGTTCATTGCTCAGTCATGTCCGACTCTTTGGGACCCCACGGACTGTAGCCGGCCAGACTCCTCTGTCCATGGGATTCTCCAGGCAAGAATACTGGAATGGGTTGCCATTCCATCCAGGGGCATTCCAAGTAATTGAACGTTAAACAATTGAGAGGCTAGGAAAACAGGCAATACTTGAAGGAAGGTGGGCTATCTGGCTCATTCTCTAAAGGTGCTGGATGGCTAAAGTTTTATTGCTACATATTTTGCTCTAATTTTTTGGCAAACAGTAATCATTCTCTGGTATATCTATAAATTACAGTTGTCTAGGACATTTGCTGTTCTGGATAAATGGGATTTGACTGTTAGTTTAAGAAGGATAGCCCCTTCAGTTACCTTTCAACTCTTAAGGTAGGCACATTTAACTACGTTTTGATCCTCAGGACTCTTATTAAATGTGCAAAGTTTCTCTAGAGAACACTTAATGGGCCAATTGATGAATTAGTATGCTTATGTAGTTAAGAAAACTGATATCTAATGTTGACAAAAAGTTTGGGGTGTGTGAATAATAGAATGTGCCTCATTCTTGGTGTTATAATTTATTTCTTTGTAACTATTTTTCATTAATTTTAAATTGAGGACACAACTCAATAAAAACATTGCCTTGGGTAAATAAAACATTACCTTGCGTAAATAAAATCAAAACTAGTTTTGCCTCAGTATCTGAGGAACAGGCCAGACAGCCACAGGATTTTCTTGCCTTTCAATTTTAGTTTTTTAAAAAAGGTTTCTTTTATTTATTCTCTTCAGGTTGAAATAATTTCAAACTGTTAAATTATTGATGGAAAGTTTCTGTAGTAATCACAATAGTAATTTGATAGTTAAATTTTAGCATAATTGAAATTGTGTCTATCAAGAACATCCCATGAATATTGGAGTAAGAGGCCATTGCTGTATAGTCAGATTCTTTCTCATGAAAAAGATAGCAGTGTCCTCTTCACCTTGAAAGAGTAAATGTTGATAATGTACTTTCATCTATGAAGGTAGGTACTCAGGATCTTTAGGTTAAAAATAAAAGTGCTTAAAGCAATTTAAGTAACTTGGACTGTATATTATTTCACTGGATATGAAAGAAAATGTCATTGAAAATACCTCAACTTTTTCCCCATGGAATTAGCTATAAACATTAAAAGTACCTGTACATTATGAGTGTTTTGTTACACTCCTTTGATTATAAAATACAAAAAGGGTTAATAAAAGTTACTTAAGAGTGTGGAAATTTTATTAGAATTCTGAATGTTAAGCATATAAATAATCCAATTCTAGAATACAGGTACAAGTTGAAAACCTAACTTAAAGGGGAAGCACACTGTATGCCTAAAAATGACTTCTTTTGTGTTACATTTATCATTAGAAGTGAGAACAAGACTGATAATAGTAAGATCAGTAACACCTCAGTTAATCTGGCATTTTTAGGTTAAGCGGAAGCAGGATCTTCTTCTAGAGATAAGACTTTGTCCTTTAGTTGAAAGAATTGGTTTTAGTGGCAAAATTCTAAGAAGCCCACAAGATGGAGATGTTCTTGCTTTAATTTCTTTCCAGAGCTGAAAGTTAGCACCACATTCCCCCGCTGCCCCTACCTCTGACCCACTGCAGTTAGAAAGACAAAAGTCGTTGACCAAGCATGATTTTGTTCCCGTGTTGAAATTGATTTTTAGTCCTCACATAACAAATTCTGACAGTTTACCCTTAAAGTAACAATATTCAGTCTCTCCAAAGGGTAGGAGGTAATGTTAGCTCTTCTGTGGGAGTGGGTAAAGAGGGTTCACAGAGCTGCCAGACCTGAGCTTTATGACCTTTTGCTGTAATAAAAATAAGATTTCATGTTAAATTTTCTTTTGGGGGGGGTGTAGTTTGGTTTTAAAGTGTCTTGGTGGTTTCCACTTACCGCCTGTCACTTGTAGCATTTTAAAGATTTAAATATCTTATTGCTGGTTAACTGAGGTTCTACTGGAAATAAATCATCTAGGTTAATTAGTGGGTTTTGCTTCAGTGGATAATTCTTTTTGTTTATTAAATTGCTTATGTGATTAGTTTTGTCTTTATTAAGGATTCTTAGCACATCCAAAAACTTGGTTTACAACTTAACTGTGAGACTCTCTTTTTTTGTGCTAAGAGTTTTATTAATGAGAGAACTGTTAGAAAAGACACTTCAGCGTAAGCACATGGGAGCTGCTGTGATTAGCGGGGACTGCATAGCCTTTTTATAAGTTTAATAAAGATTTGGAAGAGAAATTTCAAGGTGAAATTCTGTATTTTGCTATTACCAGTATTGTAATTTAAGAAAGACGGTATACACTCTTTTTATGTTGGGGATGCACTTATCTTTTTGATAAGTCAAAAGACTTAATCTGCTGCTTGCTCACTATCTTGTAATTATGCAGGCGCAGTAGTGATAAAACTCTCCAAAACTGTAAATAGGATGTTCTTGATATGTGGTTATGTAGGAAGAGTGACATTTTAATATACTGCCCAGTAAATCGGTGCAGTTTGGGGAAAGTATATTATTGATGTGGATACTTAAGGCAAAATCAGAAGCTTTTTAGCATTTTAATATTGCTTTTTGTCTTTACAGGAAAATGTTTATAGGAGGCCTTAGCTGGGACACTACAAAGAAAGATCTGAAGGACTACTTCTCCAAATTTGGTGAAGTCGTAGACTGCACTCTGAAGTTAGATCCTATCACAGGGCGATCAAGGGGTTTTGGCTTTGTGCTATTTAAAGAGTCGGAGAGTGTAGATAAGGTAGTGTGCTATGTGTTCTAATCAGTTAATAAAATATGTGAATAGTTTGATACAATTAATATGCCCATTATTTGTGATTTCCCTCTTTGTGCTTATATGAAGAAAAAGATAACGGTTTTTGCCAACACATTTTAAGAATCAGATTGAAGAATTGTTTCCTGAATACTTCATGTGCCAGGCTCTACTACATTAAAATTAAATTTAAAAACCTTTAAAGATGCTTGATTGTAAAGACGTGCTGTGACACGTTCACAGAAGTACAGACGTTGAAATCTGTAGGCAGGAAACTGGACTGAATCATTTTACATTTCAGTCTTTAGTCCTCGGGGAAGTAGCAGTCATGCTTATAATGCTGATAGATAGACGCATGATGATTTTCTGGTAGTTGATTAACCCTTCTCATTCTTAACTGACCTTGAGGTTTAGACACTAGTATGTATTAGCAGATATCCCATCACCACAATTGGCACTTTGTGAGCTGGTCAACATATGTCTGGCATTAGCTACATTTATTTAACTATAGTTATTCTTAAGTAAGTTAATAATCTCTGAACTTTAGTTAAGATACACATCTTTCAAATGAAAAACTTCAATTTCCTTAGGTCATGGATCAGAAAGAACATAAATTGAATGGGAAGGTGATTGATCCTAAGAGGGCCAAAGCCATGAAAACAAAAGAGCCTGTTAAAAAAATTTTTGTTGGTGGCCTTTCTCCAGATACACCTGAAGAGAAAATAAGGGAGTACTTTGGTGGTTTTGGTGAGGTATGTGATAATATTTTGACCCTTTTTTTTTTTTTTTTTTTGGTCAAATTTAGTATAAATACAGTTATCACATTACAGATTTCTCACTGGGTCTTCCCAAATTGTTTTGAAGTTTGGATAGACAATGTGATTTGTTTTGAAATAAGGATAGTGTAGATACTTTTTTAGCAGTATTTTCAGAGCAGTATCTTGGAAGGTTAGAAGACTGCCTGTTCTGGTTTACTGAGGCGCTGTTGTGGGCACAGTGGCCACAAAGACTTTCAGAGTAGAAATTTACTGGATTAGTAGAAGGAATAAAACTGTAAATGAAGAAGAAATCCAGATTGGATTACCTGAGATGTACAAGGAGATGCTTCAGTTGAGAATAGGAAAGAAAGAAAATACGGTGTAGTGACTTCTCAATTTAGGTACATGTATATGTGCAGATTTTATGAACCTAATTACAGACTTGGTGAGATTCTGTTTGTGAATTAATGATTTAAAGCTGAGAAATTTGAGTCTTTAGACCCACATACAGTCAGCAGACATCGTTGGTATGATTCAGACAGATAAATTGTTTGTTTTGTTGTTAGTATTTAGGAGCTGAAATGCCTGCAAAAATCTGAGCATTTACCTTTTCTTCAATATTTGTAAGATCGAGCAACATTGGGATTGCCTTCTTTGCAATCATCCAACTGTGGCTTGGTTACAGCCATCTTAAGATTTAAGTGTAGCAGCTTCCACTTTCGATTGCTTGAATGTTCTTTATAGTTTTTAGCAGTTCTCACCATTCCTCCATATTCTCCCAAACACAGTTACTTTAATTCTTTTTCTCTTAAAATTGACTGTTTGGGGATGTTCCTGGCGGTCCATTGGTTAAGACTTTGCTCTTGCCATACAGGGGGCGTGGGTTTGCTCCTTGGTCAGGGAACTAAGATCGCACATGCTGAGCAGCACGGCCAAAATTTTTAAAAAATGTATTGTTTCCTTCTGCTTGTGCTTAGTGGGCATTTGAGTTTGTGATCCTTGAATTAGATAATAGATATCAGTGCCGTGGGAAGCTGTTTCTTAATAAAAAGTTTAAAAACTAGGTGGAGTGCATATTCTAATATGAAGACTTTTTTTAAAAGAGTAAAGTAAACGGAGAGATAGAATAAAGCTTAAGTGCCAAATGCTTGTTTTCTGTGTGCATTTTCACCACTAAACTTGCAAA